>NW_022631044.1:1353750-2707500 GCF_010015895.1 Lontra canadensis
TGGAATTGTGTACCAGATGAGAACAATGCAAGGTCTCTGAGCTGCAGTGCCTTTCCCTGATTAGTAAACTTCATGCCTCTACAACCTGCCTGGTCTGGACTAGTCTATGAAATCCTGGCTCTGCCACATGCTAGCTGTCTGACCGTGAGGGAGTTAACCTTTCAGTGCCTTGGTCTCCCCATTTGTAAAAAGAAAATAATAACAGAATCCCTTGGAACTACCCAGGGTTAGAAGGAGAGACACAGACAATACTTGGCATAGGGTTAGTACTCAACAAATGTTAGTGGCTATCGCTGCTGCTACTACTATAGTCAGATGACAGCGCCCTTCCTCTTGGCTTCTGATGTTCCATACTTGCTTGTAAGGAGATGACCTTCCTATCCAGAAGAGTCATTCTTTGGTCATGGGTATGAATAGCTGTTACCATATTAGTTCATTAAAAGCAGTATGTAGCCTTCCTTTGTCTGCCTTAGAGTGTCATGAAGAGACATACTGGCTAATACCTTAAAGTTTATTTTCCCCATTATAAAAACCAATACATGCTTATTAAATAAATTTAGAAAAATATAAAAGATACAATTCAGAAGGGAAAAAATACCCAATGTCATATAACCCAGAGTCATCACTGTAAATTTTTGGTATATTTTTGCCCAATTGAGCTTATACTGTATATTCAGTTTTATATGATTTTTATATACTATTTAAAAATTTCTCCTGGAGGTGCCTGGGTGGCTCAGTTGGTTAAACCTCCAGCTATTGATTTCAGCTCAGGTCATGGTCTCAGGGTTGTGAGAATAAGCCCGGCATCGGGATCCGTGATCAGTGGGGAGTCTGCTTGAGATTCTCTCCCTCTCCCTCTATCCCTCCCCCCACTCCTGCCCTCCCTCCTTCCCTCTCCCTCCCTCTCTCAAATAAATAAATAACTCTATAAAAAACTTTTCTCCTGTATTTTGCAAACATAATTAAAATTGTCATGGATGTACTGTAAGTTACACTATCATTCCCCTATTGCTGGGTATTACCAGTTTTAAGTTCTTACAAGTAAATCTGTTGTGATCATTTCAGTATATAAGGCTTCTTTAAAAGCATATCAGATGATTCAATATAAACTGAATAAAATTCAGTACAGCAGTAAAATTACTATGTCAAAGAATATCAGTGGTAGTTATATGAGATGTTTGCTTTAGTCTTCAGAACCCACTTTCTTCCCCTTTTTTGGAAATTGAGACATTGGTCAACTCTAAGCTTCCATCATTCTACTTCTCCTCCAGGAGCCCTTGAACATTTATATACTGAAAACAATTAAAGTAAGGGTGAGGAATATCTTCAGAGGAATGGTGTGGCATGGGCTGTCAGAGTCTGAGCAGGATGAAGGTGTCTGTGTGTGAAGGGTGGCCTGGTGCCCACATTGGTGAGGAGCGCATCCCCACAGAGAAGTGACGTGGCCTAGGGCGTCAGGTCCCAAAAATGGTGAGGCAGGCTGGCATGTGTGGGGCCAGTCTAGCTCCAAGTGTCAAAGCCAGTGAGGGCCAAGAAGAACACACACTCAGGGGGACAGTCCGGCATGGGGACTCGGAGCTCAGAGGTAGCGTAAGGAGGGCTTGTACTGGGGGGAGAAGGTAGCAGCTGAGATAGGAGACTCATTATCTAAAGGGAGATTGATTGAATCAGTGAGTATATGAAGGATAATGGAAGCCACTTTCTGTCAGAAAAGAGGTTTACAGGGATGCCTGGAAGGCTCAGTCAGTTAAGTGGCTGCCTTCAGCTCTGGTCATGATCCCAGCGTCCCAGGATCGAGTCCCACATCAAGCTCCGTGTTCCACAGGGAGCCTGCTTCTCCCTGTTCCTCTGCCTGCCACTTCGCCTACCTGTGCTCTTTCTGTCTCTCTGACAAATAAATAAATAAAATCTTAAGAAAAAAAAAAGAAAAGAAAAGGGGTTTACATATGGAAAGGGGGAAGAACTCAAATGAACCCTATGGTGTAAACTCATAATTTTTATTGGAAATAAATTCAGAAATAAATATAGAGGTAGGGGCACCTGGGTGGCTCAGTGGGGTAAGCCTCTGCCTTCGGCTCAGGTCATGATCTCAGGGTCCTAGGATCGAGCCCCGCATCGGGCTCTCTGCTCAGCAGGGAGTCTGCTTCCTCCTCTCTCTCTCTGCCTGCCTCTCTACCTACTTGTGATATCTCTCTGTCAAATAAATAAATAAAATATTTTAAAAAATAACTAAATATAGAGGTAAATATGTGTATAGTGATATCTATGTGTTAAATATACATACATAGCAACATATGTAATGCGTATGTATTCCCTTAAGTTGTCTGGGAGCAGTAACACTACAATGACAATGAACAAGCTTGTCTGATGCTATATCCTGGCTTTTTAGTATAATTTTCCACTAAAATGAACTAGGACATTTTGGACAAATGCTGTTTCGAGGGAAAGTACAGATGATCCTGGAACATCTTTTTGTACCAAAAATTGAGTGGTGAAAGAATGATGGGGGTCTGTAAAAGGATATAGAAGCCGGCTTGAAGGGGCTCCTGCTGGCTCCATTAGGGATAATTTGAACACCAAAGTAAATTATTATAGTAACAATTTATATCAAAATCACAAGTCCACGCAGATATGAATAAATAACTGAATACACTGAAAGTTTGATGAGGAAAGGATATTTACATACATTCAAAGGACTTCCCCATAAAATACTTACTAAGAGAAAGAAAAATATATATTTATAGTGGAAAAACCTGGCAGATACCACCTTACTCAAGTGATCAAAGTGAACATCATCAGGGACAGGGCAATTTGAGATAATGTGCCACTTGATAAGATGCAGTGAAGGAAAAAAAAGGCATCATTTGTGTAATGTTCTTACCAAAAATGAATCATCTGAATTTAATCATAGGAGAACATGAGACAAATAATCCAAATTGAGAGACATTCTTTAAAATTACTGATCTGTAATCTTCCAGTCTCAAGATCAGGAAAGCCAAGGAGCGGTTGTAGTTTTCAGACAACTAAAGAAATGATAACTAAATGCAATTTGTAATTCTCACCTGGATCCTTTGGTTCTAAAAGACACTGAGACAATTGGAGAAACTTGGATAGGATTTGAGGACAAGATGATAGTAATATATCAGTGTTAATTTCCTGACTTAGATTATTGTATTGTGCTTATAGTAGGGCATCAGACTGGCAATTTGCTCTCAAAGGGCTTAGGAAAAAAATGTTGTTAAAGTTCTTTGTACCACACTTTTCAATTTTTCTGTAAGTTTGTGATTATTTCAAAGTCTAAAATTTTTAATTAAATCAAAAGGGAAGAAGTAAAGCAGACAATAATTGCATGAAAACAGAAATAAATTAACCTAATTATATATTAAATTGATAACATGACACGAAGAACAAATAATAATTTCAAGTTATTTTTAAAAACAGTTAAGTTTTCTTAACACAAAAGAATTGCAAAAAAAGTTTTAATTTTACTCAAGTTCATTATAGTCTGATAATATTGGTGTTACACTTTGAACCCATCTTATGTATTTTATAGGTAAGCAGCTAAACATATTACTGTAATTAGGAACAAAAATTTTTACTGAAAGAGAAGGACTAATTTAAAATAAGTGAAGAGGACTGAGGACTGAACAATGCTCTGATGAGGGTTTTTCCCCCACATTTGTAGTGAATAATTCTATTTAATTTATTCCTGTACAATCTCTTCACATTCTATCAGAACTTAAGAAAAAAACAGAACATTTTCTTAGTTCACTTAATAAAATTAGCCTAATTCTGGAAGTTGCATTTCCAAAAGTACAAAAAAGCAAACTATACATCATTTTGAATTAGGACATAGATTTTGAAATCTCAAACAAAATACTAGTGAATGAATTCAACAGCATATTAAAAGAATAATCTGTTTTGACCAAATAAGGTTTATCTGAGAAACACCAGGCTATCTAACATTACCAGCAGATGAAAATAGAAAAAAAAAAATCACTAAAGTAAGAAAATTAAACAAGAATGTTCACTGCCAGTGTGCCTGAGTAGTTCAGTCAGTTAAGCGTCCCAATCTTGATTTCAGCTCAGGTTATGATCTCAGGGTCCTGGGATCAAGCCCCAAGGTGGGCCCCACATTGGGCTCCACACTCAGCAAGGAGTGGAGGATTCTCTCTCCCTCTGCCCATCCTCCCCTCGCCCCGCTGCTGCCATGCGGTGTGCACGCACAGGCTCTGTTCCTCTCTCAAATAAATCTTTAAAAAGGTGAGAGAATGCTCACTGTCATCAGTATTATGGTACTGTATATTCTGACTATTGAATAAGACAAGCAGATATAAGAGATAAGGAAAAGAAAAAATTGTTAGTGATTATAAATAATTGCTAGGAAAATGTAAAAGAATAAATAGAAAGTTTGTTGATATTTGATAAGAATTTATTAAACAGAGTTAAAATAGAAGTGGCAGAGTTGCAGAAAATATGTTCAATATCTATAATTGACTGAAGATTAATATCCAGGATATATATAGACCTCCCATTAGTCAATAATCAATAAGATAAAGCCCATAGAAAAGTAGACAACAGGTGTGAAGAGGAAACCCACAAAATACCACAAAAAGACAATAAATATGTGGTTCTTCCATAACCAAGAATGTGAAAATAAAAGCAATAATAAGATAATATTTCTATCAAGGTAGTACATTTTTTAAAAGATATATATATATATATATATATATATATATATATATATGCATTACCGGAACAGGTATAGACTGGCTTTGACATCTACTGCTACTTGGGACATAAATTAGCACCGCTTTTATTGTCATTGTTGGTTTATTGTTGGTGGTGGTTTATTATCGAGATATATTTCCATATTTACATACATCAGAATTTACTTTGTGTTGTACAGCTCTAATAGGTACATGCAGTCATGCAACCATCATCATCACCAAGATGTAGAAAGTTCCATCATGCTAAAGAAATCCTTCATCCTTTTTGCAGTCAAACCCTCTCTTCATGCTCAGCCTCAGAAAGTCACTCATCTGAGTTTTGTTCCCATATAGTGCCTTTCCCAGAAGGTGATATAAATGGAATACTACAATACAATATGGAGCTTTTTTTTTTTTAACTTTTTTTATAAACATATAATGTATTATTAGCCCTTGGGGTACAGGTCTGTGAATCACCAGGTTTACACGCTTCACAGCACTCACCGTATCACATACCCTCCCCAATCAATATGGAGCTTTTGCAGTTTGCTTTCTTTCTCTTTGCATTTGAGAGTCACGCACATTGTAGCATGATCTGTAACTCGTGCCTTTTTATTGGTGGGTAGTATTCACTTGTATGGGCAGACCACTGTTTGTTTATCCACTCATCACCAATTAAAGGACACTTGGTTTGTTCCCAGTTTTTTTGCAGTTATGAGTCCTGCCCCTGTAAGCATTCATATACAGGTTTTGCTGTGAACATAAGTTTTCATTTAACCTTTATAAATACCTACAAGTGAACTTGCTGAGTTGTGTGCTGAGCCTTAATGAAAAATTCCCAAAGTGTTTTCTAAACTGGGCGTATAACTTTGTTTTAAATTTGAGCAATTCCAATAGGTGCATAGTGATCTTATTGCAGCTTTAATCTGTGTTTCCCGAATGACTGATGACGCTAATCATCTTTTCCTGTGCCTGTTTGTCATCTTTGTCTCTTCTAAGGTGAAGCATCTATCTAAATCTTCTTCCCACTTTTCAAGTGGGGCTCTTTTTCTTATTGCTGAGTTTTGAAAGTTCATTTTATATCCTGGATACAAGTTCTTTATCATGTATGTGGTTTGAAAATATTTCCTCCTAGTCCGTGCTGTTTTGTCATCCTCTTTTAAAAGAGCAGAGGTTCTTAATTTCAGTATATGTGCTGCCGAAGCGAGCACAAGAGGTTCTTAATTTCAATGAGGTCTGATTTTATCAATTTTTTAAAATTTTGTGTATTGCGCACTCTGTGATATAGCTAAAAAATCTTTCCCTAAGAGAGGATCACAAAAGTTTTCTTCCATGTTTTCTTCAAGTTTTAGATTTTACATTTAGGTGTATGATACATTTTGAGTTAACTTTTATATATGAGATAATGTATATTTTTTTTATGTGGCTCTAGTGGGCTGAGTTGTGGCCCCCAAAAAGGTATGTCCATGCCCGAATCTATAGAACCTATACATATTACCTTATGAGGTGAAAAACTTGATTACAAATCTTTTTTTTTTAAGATTTTATTTATTTGTTTGATGGACAGAGATCACAGGTAGGGAGAGAGGCAGGCAGAGAGAGGGGAAGGGAAGCAGGCTCCCTGCTGAGCAGAGAGTCCAATGCGGGGCTCAATCCCAGGACCCTGAGATCATGACCCAAGCCAAAGGCAGAGGCCTTAACCCACTGAGCCACCCAGGTGCCCCATGATTATGAATCTTGAAAGGAGGCACTTATCCTGTATTATTCAGATGGGCCCTAAGTGCAATCCCATGTTTGCTTATAAGAGAGAAGCAGAGGGATTTTTGAAACATGCAGAAGAGGAGGAGACAACGTGACCACAGCAGCAGAGACTAGAATGATGTGCCCACAGCCAGTGAATACTTGCAGCCGTGAGAAGTGGGAAGAGGCAAGGAAGCGCTTCCCCTAGAGCCTTCAGAGGGAATGCAGCCCTGCTAACACCTTGATTTTGTACTTCTCATCTGTAGGATTGAGAAGGAATCAATTTCTATCATTTTAAGCCAGGGAGTTTGTTAGTTTTTACAGTAGTCACAGGATACTAATATAAAGGCTATCCAATTCTTCCAGCACCATTTGTTGGTAAAGCTCTCCTTTCTTCATTGAATTTCCTTCTCACCTTTGTCAAAAACATGATCATACATGTGTGTTACATCTATTTCTGGACTCTCTTTCTGGTCCATTGATCTATAGGTCTGTAATTTCACTAATACTACTTTGTCATGACTACTTTTGAAGTAAGTTTTGAAAATAAGTAGTGTGAATCCTCCAGCTTTGCTCTTCTTTTTCAAAATTTTTTGGCTTTTCTAATTTCCTTGCCTTTCTATATAAATTCTAGAATCAGATTGTCAATTTCTACTGAAAATAGTCTGCTGGTACTTTAATTGGGATTGTGTTTAATCTGTAGATCCGTTTGGGAAAATTTGACATCTTACCGACTTTGAGTTCCCCAATCCATGAATATAGTATATCTTTCCATTTGTTTAGGTTGTCTTTGATTTCTTTCATCATTTTGTAGTTTTCAGCGTACAAATCTGGCACCTAAGTATTTCATGGTTTTTGGTATTGTTCTAGATGACGCTTTTTTTTTTTTAACCTTCTTCAATTTCTAATTGTGTGTTGCTAGTATATAGCATTAGAATAGAGTGGGTTTTTTTTTTTTTATTTTCATATAGTGGTCTTGTATCCTGTGATCTTACTAAACTAAACTTACTTATTAGTACTAATGGCTTTTTTGTAGATTTTGGAGGGACTTTCTATCTAGACAATTTTATCATATGTGAATAGTGCTATTTCTCCCTTTTTATTCTGTGAGCCCTTTTTTCTGGCCTTACTGCATTACCTGAACCTTCACTACAATGTTGAAGAGCATAATAAGAGTGATCTTCCTTGTTTTAGGTCTTCACTTTGTGCTTCATCTCAGAGTATCTCTCCGCCAGCAGTTTACTGCTGACATTGGTTATTTGTTGCTTGCTAGCTTGGTGATGAGTGGAGGTATTCACATTTTCTATTCTCAGTGATCCTGTCTCTCCCTCAGCAGTAAGGGATCTTTAATGATCTGGATGATTATGTCCTTTTTCTGTTTCTCCTCTGTAGATACACGGTTGTGGGTTGTTTTTGTTTCGTTTTGTTTTCCTAAGCAGCTTAAGCCTTTGTTTTGTAGTGGAGAACGAGTAGAAACATCTGGGACAGGGTTTTGTTCCTTTCCTAAAGTGGCAACTGTACATCTCCCCAGGCCTCCACCATGAAGGAAGCCTTCTCTTGTCTCTTGTTCTGCTCCCAATCTCTTGAACAATGAGGTTTGTGAGAAAGTCTCCTTTTGTGTGCAGATTCCTCTTGTGTATTGCTCCCCAAAATTCTATACTCTCATGCTAGTCCACACTCATGCTAGTCCACACTAGCAACTTGTTAACAGTTCTAGCTGACTGCTTGCCTGGTACCCAGCATCCGCCCCAGGTAAGCAAGCACTCCTGTTTCATGTCTGCTTGAAAGTACTTGTCTTCCTTTGAGTTTTAGGCTAGTTGGTTTTGCAACCTCAGCTGTCTGGTAAGTTCAAGAGCTGTTCCTTCCTGCAGAGTTTTTATTTTGCTTTGATTTCCTTGGTCATTTTTGTGAAGGGTAATGGTTTCTTTCTTGAAAGTTAAGGTTAGGTAAAATAAACATTGTGTTAGGTAGGAGAGTGAGACATGTTGGGGAGATCATGTGAGGCAGAAGATGCATCTGCTTTGGCCTTCTTGGTTACCAGGTGACAGTCGGATGGTAAATTGAAGAGACGTGATAGAACTTGTGCCTAGCCCAGGGCAATCCTGGAATGAAATAAGATTTTTTCCTCCCTAACGTCTTACCTCAGAAGAGAGACATAGAACAATAGGACATAATAATTTGAATGTCCACCCCTTTTTTCTGTGCGCAGCCTGCCCAGAGAGGTGTTCTTTAATAGCAAGTAGGAAGAAGATGAGATTATTTGGCCCTCTGTCACTACTCAGCAAGAGGAAAGATATGATGGCCTCATGAGTAGCTCTTGCTCCCTATTTGCAGTGTTAGCCAGAGTCTTATGATTAATGAGATGGGGCATTCACTCATGCTTTTGAAAGATGGATCATTGTGAAAAGGCCCAACCCTGTTTGCTGCATTTCCTCCCTAAAAGCAGTCTTGACAGAAGCTATGCGAGTCATCCTGTCTCCCATTAACAATGACCTCAACTGTTTGTTTTAAAGAGTTCACAACCCCAAAGCAAAATTTTCACATACAAAAACATAGCATCAACTAAACCTTTGGGAAAGCTTCTCCTAAGCCCTCAGCCTGTGCTTCTGTTCATTAAATCAAATTAATCCTTTTATGGTAGGTGGGAACCTCCCATCAGTGGCAATGATGTGGTCTAAAAGGAAGAAGCCAGCAAGCAGCCTCCTCGCCACATACCTGATGCATTCTAACTGCAGATCACCCAAGAGCACAAAGTATGGCTAGCCAGAAGGAAATAGAAGAGATGATTTCATAGAGGCAGTGTTGAATGGCTGGGGAATCATAGCCAGAATCAGACACTGAAAAGGGGCTTGGGTTTACCCTTTTGGTAACTCACCAGGGAGGAGTGTGGTGTGTGGTAACACTCACCAGGGAGGAGACTCTAGAACACATCTTGTACCCCAGACACCAGCGATAATTCCCTGTAATATCAAGTGATTATATGAACAAAAATGACTTTAGTTTTCCACAGCAGGAAAGGCTGTAAGGGTAGTGGGCAAAAGAGCATCAGTGAAGCCCCTTCTTGAAAGAGAATGAAGAGTTTCTGTTTCAAGATTTTACAGAGAAGCACCAATTCCCTCCTGAAAGCTTCCTATTAGGAAGTCCCATCTGGAAGTGCTAATAAGACTCACTATGGAGACTCTAAGGGAATTAATTCCTCCTCTTTCCCCATGTTCAGTGGATTGTTAAAAACCAGAAAGGTGGGTTTGAGTTCTTAAACTGTCTTTGCCCGAGTTCTCAAAATAAGTGACTAACCTGTTCCTAAAATGGAGGTTTTCAACTTTTTTTATTATCTTTTGCTACATTAACGAGCTACTCCCAAATTTAGTGCCTTTAATCAAGAACCATTTCATTTGTTCACAACTCTAGGGGTCAGGCATTGGCCAGGGCCCAGTTGGACACATCGTCCATCTGCTTTACACGGTATCAGCTGGCATCTTTCATGAGGCTGCTCTCGGATGACAGCTGGGGTTGGAGGACCAGGATGGCTTCGCTCACACGTGTGGTCCTTTAGCAGGGTTGGCGAGGAGGCTGGGGCCCATCTCTGCCTCTTGACTTGGCTGACTTGGGGCTTCTTTACATGGCAGCTGCATTCCAAGAATGAGTATTCCCGGTGGTGAAGCAGAAGCTATGATCTCTTAGGGCCCAGCGTGAGAAGGTGCATACCACCACTCATCATCTTCTTTTGGTAAAAACAAGGCCTGGGGCTAACCCAGATTTAAAAGGAGGGGAAACAGACTCAACCTCTTGATGGAAGAGATTGTCGCAGCCATCTTTTGAAACACAATCTACTACACCACCTCAGACTACCCTTCCAGTGCTCAAATTCTGCTCTGGTAGGAGCTGTTTTATAGTTAACTTGAGCTCTATGCACTGCAATTAGCATTCATGCTTTTTTGCTCACTTCATAGTGGATATAGAGGCTATGGGAGTCCCTACCCTCCATACATCCCTGAAAGGCTGATTATCCAGTAGGCTTGAACTTCTCTTCTCTTAAGTAAAATAGAATTTGTGAAGAAAAACCTAGAAGGAAACAAGATGCAAATTCTTGGTTCATCTCCCCCATTATTAAGTCAAATGCATCTTTATTAAGTTGAAGATGTTTTATTATTCTCACAGGGATTTTCAGTTCCACTAATATGCTTGATACTGACATTTAATTTTTTTTATTACTCTTTTTTTATTCCTTCTCAGTTCCAGCCACTCCAAGTCCTCTTTTATAGGGCTATTATTTTCTAGGGCTGTTCTATTCCTGTGTGTGTTGGAAACTTGGGTTTATCTCTGTGATATGTTAGTAATTAAAGCAAATCTCTATAGCAAGCCATAAAACAGCTTGCCCTGCCCCAAGAAACTGGAACTACAGAGAGGACTGGGAGCTGAATCAGACAGAGACAAAAAGCTGGGTTGGTGACTGATAAGCACCATGACACCCTTGGAAACACTGTTTTTGCTCCTTACCTCTAGACATGCTTGAGGTCCCCCGAGGGCAAAGACGTCACCTTTCTACAAAGAGAGGCACCAGCCTGGGCCAGACAGTCACCTTTGAGACAGCACTCCTTTTGACAGAGCATTCTTGAGCCAAAGGGAGAAATGCCCTCAGCATATCCCAAAGCAATGGAGCCTCTTTTTTTTTTTTTTTTTTCCCCACCTCAACACACCTAAGGGATTTCACACACTCCTATCAGTGTAGAGGCTCATTAGGGCAGTGAAGGGCTCTGTGGTTTGGGAAAAGTCCACTATTGAGAATCACTGGGATAAAACTTTAAGTAGCATGAGGTAACACTGGGTGGTAGAGAAAGCCAAATCAAAGGAATGGGTAAAACCCAGCCTATAGATATCTTCTCAATTCCTCACACAGCCTCTGGGGTTAACAAAACAAAACATACATTTATCCAAAATCACATTGGTTTTGCAGTAATCCCAGATTATGCTACCTGACTATGTACTAAATTTACAGTGAGAAGTGAGGAGTTGTGTGATGAGAAATCATTCATAAGTCTGCCCATCACCTTCTCGTAACCTCACCATTCATGGTGCCTCCTTAAAATCTCCATTACCTGGCCTATGGTGGGTGAGGTAGGCTGTTTCACTCCACTCAGGGACAAAGCTTGTGTTTCTCTTATGGCTTTGCACTCTTTGAGGCACATGTTAAGCATTCATTGTAGACTTTCATTAATGAGGAGGTGAGAACGTGAACACTTGCGTGGAAGGAATGGTGCCAGCCTTAGTCCTGACCTTGCACCAGACCCCTCTGAAGGCTGGCCTTTCCCTGATCGTCCAGGCTCCAGGAGAAGAGGCGCGCCCCTTTGTCTACCTCAGCCTCTCCCTGGAGAACATGGCCCATTTAAAGATGAAGTTTTGAGCTGGAAAAGGGCCCTGAGAAATCAATTAGCTCCCAAACTTCATTTTATAGGTGGGGAAATGGAGTTCAGAAATAGGACTTTTTCCAGCGTCCCCTGTCAGCACATCTGTTAACTGAATCTCCGCCAGTGGGGCAAGCAAACTGGGCCACGGGGGCCTAAGTCTTCGAGGTTGCAGGTGCCCAGGCAGCGGCAAGGACCAAAGGTGTTTCAGGTGGAGGGAGGAACAGAGCAACGCTAACCTTCCTGGACGGCTCTCCCAGGAGGAAGCTTCACCGCCTGGAGAGGGCAAGGTGGTGTTTTTGCCTTCTACCATTTGACTCAGCCTCAGGTTCTCTTTCCTCATCAGCACCCTCAAAGAAGTGCTAAGTGAGAGCACACTGTGGAGATGCCTTTGTAAACAAGTGTGGCTCTCCTGTCACCCAGCCCTAAGATCCAAGATGGCATGGCGGAATGCCCTTTCCAGGCCATGGGGCGGCCGCTGGGGGTGGGGGTAAGTGCTTTGCTGAGGAAGCAGCCTCACCACTGCAGACCTGTATCACCACCTTGCTGCTCCCCACCACCCACCAAAACCCCCCAGTCTCATTAGAAGTGTAGACCAAGCTCCGGGGGCACTGTCTCCAGAGAAGGAGCACACGTGAACTTGGGAGACGAGGCATCGCGCCCTCTGGGATGACTGCCAGAAAACTGCACAACTTGATGGAAATTGTAATGACTCAGGGGCCCTTTGGGGACGGGACGTGTCCTGGAAAACACCTGGTCCCTTAGCTTTAAAATAGACGGCAGGTCATGAGAGGAGAGACTTTGTTCTATAAATATTTATTGGGTATCTTCTACATGTCAGCCGCTCTCCTAGGAAATGGGAATACAGTATGTACAAAATATTATCATTCTCTACCGCTCTTTCTTTTAAACCTCCTGTGGTCACCCATACCTTACTGCACTTCGATATGCTCACTTTATTTAGCATTAATGGAAAGGTAATATGCCATCCAAAAAAAAAAATGATGGCATATTTATTAACTTAAATATGTTGGCCTGGACCCCCAACTAACTTATAGACTCCTTGAGGGGAGAGGTAGTATCTGCTCTTTTCTTTGTAGTCCTTATAGCATTTTGCACGATGGCAAATGAGAGAAAATACTCAGCAAAGGGTGGTTGATAATATCTGCAGACCAACCAAAGAGAATAAGGAAGAGGCTGATAACAAGCAAAGACTTAGGACCCAAAAGAACAGCACACCCTGGAGATGGCAGCTGCAGATACCTTACAATTTGCAGTAGTTTTTTTTTTTTTCTACTTTTTTTCTTTTTTAATGTGTGCCTGGGTAATCTGTGCCTAGCATCTTCATTAGTCATATCACAATTGAATGTAAAGAGCAACAATATAAAAATGTCATCACTGAAGACCAAAATTAAATACCATATATTTTAAGATAGAGGGACTGCCCTGATTATGGCCATGGGTAATTATGTAAGAGCATATTTTAATGCCCACAGTTGTATTTTCTCTCTTTATTTTTTATTAGATTTTATTTATTTATTTGACAGAGAGTGAGAGAGGGAGAGTGAGAGAGAGAGCGCAACCAAAGGGAATGGGAAGCAGAGGGAGAAGGAGAGGGAGAAGCAGGCTTCCTGCTGAGCAGGGAGCCATTGCGGGGCTTGATCCCAGGACTCTGGGATCATGAACTGAGCCGAAGGCAGATGCTTAACCGACTGAGCTGCCCAGGCACCCCCACCATTGTATTTTAAGCACGTTCTTTTTTTTTTTTTTTTAAGATTTTATTTATTTATTTGACAGAGGGAGAGAGAGATCACAAGTAGGCAGAGAGGCAGGCGGGGTGGGGGTGGGGGATCAGGCTCCCCGCTGAGCAGAAAGCCTGATGTGGGGCTCAATTCCAGGACCCTGAGATCATGACCTGAGCCGAAGGCAGAGGCTTAACCCACTGAGCCACCCAGGCGCCCCTTTTAAGCACATTCTTGATTTTAACATTAAAGGTACAAGTTACGGTGTTCCTTCTCTAATGTAGACATAAGCCTTTACATCAGCCAACACTGCAGGGATCAGACATGGAACTAGAGCCCAGTTTTTAAACAAGTCACTTGTTCTTTTCTGCCACGAACATGTCTCTGCTGAGGGTCTTTGGCTAAAACACATAGAACTTCCAACAAAGTACAGTACTCTTCTTCTGGGCAGGGCAGGGCGCTGAAATGGAGAATCTAGGGAGGTTCTGAAGATACCAGGCTGAACTTTGCTTCTTTAGAAGCCTGAAAAATTAAGAATGAAGGTTTTGTGGGGAGAGGGGAACAGTAGGATAGAAAGAGTTCAGGGGCATTTACTTGTCAATTTCTAGTCATTGCTCCCCATTGATGAAGGGAGAAACAACTGAGCAGACTAAAATTGTTCAAGCTACTTCAGGTAACAAGATTGTATCTTTAACTCTTTGCCTGTGTGTTCATTCAACACAAAAGTTACCACAGAGGAAAAAGAAAGAGCTATGGTTGCAAGGTTAAAATCCAAGAGAAAAGCATCTGAATGCTTGGAGAGTGACAGTGGAAGATAAGAGACGTGTACAGAGCTTTCCATCTGGGGGTGGTGGGGTGAAGGGTACAGGCACCCTGGGCCCATTTCATTCTGAGGTGCAGGGGTGGGTCTTAGGATCTAGAAAAAGATTAAGATGGGAACGGGCATCCCTTTGGTTACTTTGTAACCCAATCATCCCTCATTCAGATTGTTCCAGTTGAAAAGTAGGAGAACTCACAGCCAATAAGTTAGGTGATATTTGTTCCACAAAATGAGAATATAGCTGAAAACATTTTGTAAATTACAAAGCACCATCTAAACATAAGTTATCACTCTCCTTCCAAAGGGTTCCAGGTATTTTCAACATGTTCTCCTGATTTGCATTACGTTTATGAGATTAGAAGGAGGGCAGAGAAGGATGGAATTTCATGGTAGAATAGAAACCATCAAGATAATAAATGTAAAGATTTTTATTCCGTGAGATAGCCCCACTCGTGTTTCTGGAAAATGCTCATCTCCGCTGTGTTTAGGCATTTCCATTCAAAAACATTCTGATACCTGCTAAGGGGAGAATAAATTGATACTCCATTCTGGAGTGCGGTTTATCAGTGAGTGGCAAAAGCTGTCACCTGGAATTCTGCCTCCAGGATTTTCTCCTCCATCATCATCAGCATCATTGTGGTTAACATTTGTCGTACATTCACCGTGTGAAAGGCACTGTTCTAAGGGCTGTGCATGAATCAAGTCTTTCAATCCACACAGCAACCCTATGTGCTGTTATCGTCCCCATTAAGTCGATGATGAAACTGGATGATAGAGACGTTAGATACTTTGCCCGAGGTCACAAAGTTAGTAAGTGGAAGAGCTAAGAATGTAGCTGTCCGGATCCAGGGTCAACACTTTGAACCATGGTACTATATTGTAACTTGTGTTACTTCCTAAGGAGACAGTGAAGAAATGCACAGAGATGCATATGCATGTTCAAATATTTCATCAAGGCATTGGGTGATATGGGGAAGTATTGGGGATGGAGGGAACCAAAATACCTACCAGTGAGGGGTTTGTTCATTTCGTATGGCAATAGACGCTGTCGAGTCTTTTTAGATGATGACATTTATCTATATAGATGTTTACATGTAGAAGATGTCTGTGCTGTTAGTGGAGAAAAATCAGTTTTTGAAAGTATGTCTAATGTGCTCTATTTTTGGTGAGAAAAAAAGTCTTTGAAGGTTCGATTCCAAATCCTTGCCAATTAGTATTACTAGGAGATGAGATTATGGGTGATAATTGGCCCATTATGCTTTTTTGAGTTAAGGAAGTTTTTCCTGATTTTTTTTTTGAAAAAGCATATTTAGTTTTCATACAGAAAATACACAATAAAGCTCCATCATTTTGAGGGGAAAAAATATGCACAAAAGAAGTCAAGTTCATGTACTCTAACTTACATACATATTCCTTACACCCTTTACTCCTGCACATTCCACTAAGGAACAGCTTTCCTCCTTAGAAAATGTTTCCTTGCTCTGTACATGGAGAGCTTTCATTGGCTTCTGGGGGGCTTGGTCATGAAGGTACTGAGGTCCCACTGTGTGCCGTTCAATATATTAAGCATTGCGAATCTCAGACCTCAGAGAATTGACTTTCTATTCTGGGATGTACAAACATAAAACACTTGGGTTTCTCTCTATATCAACATCTGGCTTACTGACATAATCAGCTATTCAGTTGTGAGGGACAAACAGTTGGAAGAATAGAAAAACATGTGACATAGAGCTTCCTGTGCCCCGTAAACAGTGAGCACAAACAGAGTTCGGAGACAGGGGAAGGGGAAAATCTCAGAGGCTGATAGCAGTATTCACGGTTTCCTAGAGGGGGTGAGGGCTTACGCAAACCTTGAAGGATAGTGGGAAAAGGAGGAGGACGTTCCATTCAATCTTGCCCACATGAACTTTTGTAGATTTCCTTAATTCTGTGGTTCTTCAATTCTGCTCTCACGTTTCAAGATCACTGAGTCAGGTAGGCCTGGATTCAAATTCTGACTTCCTTGCTCATGAGCAGTTTAAGCAGTGGTTCGCCTGCCCTGTGCCTCAATTTCCTTATCTTTTAAATGGGCATAGTAGTCTCTTCCCCCAGAAGAGCATTAAATGAAAGGGTGCCAGTAAAGCGTTGAATCTTGTATCTGGCTGGCTTTCAGCTCTCAACAGATCTAACTTATTGTGCTCCTCCCTCCACCACCCACCCTAAATTTCCACCCAATAGTCTAATCTCGTATTTTCTAACTCTTGGCACAGATTTGCCTTTCTTCCTATTGCGCCTGCCTTCCTGGTTCCTAGCTGCCCGGTGGAGTCTCTGTGTCATTGCCCTCGGTGCTACCTGGGTGACGACACGGTTGTTTGCCTGCTTGCGGACTGCTGGCTTCAGTACAGCTCCTGTTTGCTCTCAGCTTTCCCCTAACCACCCTATCCCAGCTCCTGGCCTTGCCGCCACACACGGAACTCGCAGGGAGAACAAGCACCTGTTCTCTCCCTTCGCTAAGTCCTGAGCAGAGCTTTGAATGCTGGTGGGCCCCGGGACCAGAGGTCGCCTTCAGAATTCCTTTGCCAGACTTAACTGTCCCCAGTACCGTCCCGGCTCTGTGGCCTCTTCTCTTCCCAGCTCGGTTCTGCGTGTCAGAGGGAACGCCTGAGCAGTCCTAAAGGCTGTTGTCTGACTCCTGGCTGATTCCGATTCGTGAGAGCAGAAGCCGAGCTAAGCCCTCGGCTGCTTTCCTCATTGGAGGGACCCCGTGCTTTGCTGCTTTTCTGGACGAGGCCTTGCCAACTGGAGAAACAATGAGCCTCTTTAGCGCCCCTGTCCCTGCCATAGGGTAACCAGAGACCGAACGGTTCCTTTCCAAAGGTGACTCTGCTGGCCAGAGCCTATCACCTCAGTCTGGGCTTCCTGACCACTTTTTACAATTCTTTTGGATCAAATAGAGCACTCCGTGGCCTTTTCTGGTTATAGAGGTCTCATTGTTTAAGGGGCGGCACAGGCCTTGTGCAGGCGTATCTTGGCTTTGGGATCCTAGAAGGTTTCAGCAAACGTTACTTCAGTGGAACATCCATTTCCCCCCCTACTTTCAGCATAAAACAGTGCATCATAGAAAGAAATGTTCTGAAGTCATCTGGTCAGTCTCCTGGGCATAGCTACAGGGTGTTTCCTTCGAATACGGTCTAGTCTTTGTCCAGTCTCCATTTAAATATCCCAGATGTTAGGCCGTCCTCATCTCTCATAGCTGCTCAAAGAACAAAATGAACCAGGCTTTCCCGCAGCCATCTTTCCCCCACCAGCCACCCCGTCAGCCTGCCCCACACCCTGCGGCCAACCCCGGGGAGGGCGCCTCTCTCTCCCAGGCAGGGATACCCTTCAAGAAGAGGCAGGAGCGAGGGCAGAACATGTTCGTTGCTTCACCTGCAGACGTTGAGATTGCCTGGCAATGGGACTGGGGACACCTCGGCCATTTTGTTGAGTTTGGGGCTTTAGAAGTCTTCTGGAGCTTTAATTTCTCTCCCAGGGCCAAATTTCTTTGCCCTTCTTTCTGGGACACCTATGCAATGTGTTCTCTTTTGTTCCGAGCTGTGAAAAGGAACTGTTTGTTTGACGACGAGTTTCCCCTTTTTGAGCTCCCCCCACCCTAAACCCATTGCTCTCTTCCTCTCCCAAAGAAGAAAGAGGAAAGCAAGCCACAATAATACTTCTGTAAATTTATGGCCACTCTGTAATGTTTAATCACAGCTACGTGACTGGGGGCTTCAGAGCAGGCGTACAAGTTCAGCGCAAGGTGAATCTTGTCTGAGATAATCTGAAAGTTCATTCAGAGGTGAGGGCAGCAGCCTCTCGCAGACGAGTGAGGTTAACAGGAGGTCACCTGCTTTTTTTTTTTTTTTTTCCTTCTGGTCTTCTCCCTTTTAATGTGTAAACAAAGGGAAAATGTAACTTCCAATGAACTTGGCATATGTTGTGCTCACGCTAATCTTGGCCTGGCCAACTGTAAACAGTCCAATATCCTGTGGCTGAGCCTTTCCACCCATTCTCTGCCTTTTGGAGAGCATGAAGAAACACCCACAGAAAGGCAGAGATCAGCGCCTTGTGGAGGCAGCCCGGGTGCCCCCAAGAGCTGCAGGGACCCCAGGGGAGGCCCGAAGGAAGACCTCAGGCAAACGTGCTTGCTCTGATGCATTCAGGGCCCCGGGACCCAGGCCTCCCGAGACACTGTCTCACAGCCGTCAGTCAGCACACATTTATGTTTTCTGCTCCACCAAACAGTCTAAACACTCGAGAAAGTAAACCTGGACAAGCCTGTAAGGTGCTTCCAGGCTGAGACGTGCGAGCCCCTTTGATCTGGCCTACGAGGTAAGGGGGTGAAGGAGAGGGACTTTGCTGGTATCCAGACAAAGCTGAAGACCGTTCGGGGACGGAAGCCTGTCCCAAGTTGCCCTCAATTGTCCAGCTGTGCTTTAGTGGGACATCCCATTTGCAGAGATGCTTCTGGGCCAGAGAATTCCAGAAGCTTCCAGAGTCACTTAGTATGAACAGGAGGGGGGCCCACAGCCTGGGCTTCCACAGGTTACAGAGCAGTGGCCACTTGATGATTTCGAGCAACTCTGATTTGCTATAACCCAATTTCTTGGCAGTCCAGAGCCTCTGGACCGGTGCAGGCATGCTCTGGGAACATGCCTCCACTGTACCTCGGCAGCCCTCTTGGAAATGTGGGATGTAATTAGTACTCCAGCAGCCAGAGCAGGAATGATTGCTTAGGGAACTAGCTGTGGCAAGTGTGACCTCTCAAACCAGCTTCTAGAATCCCTTACTCATTCGAGGAATATTTAGAGAAGGTGGACTTTTCCCCCCTTCACCCCACACAGGGCCATGTTAACCGTGTGGGGCGGTAGAGACAGTCCAGGCGTACGGAGCAGCCAGGAAGACAGCCTTGAGCTATGGAATTCCCTTTGTGCTTTGCTCTGTACCACTCTGAGCCCAGGAAATAGGAGCTTCCATGACTCTCCTCAGCCCTGAGCTTTTCATAGTTAATGTAGGACAAGACCTGTGCCAGGTGAAGGCAGAGAAAAGCTAGATCCTGCCCTTAAACTTAGGATCTCCCCGAGGAGGCAAGACCAGTAGAATGATTAGGAGTTTAAGAGGGGCTGTGATACTACCCAGTGAGAAGCCATGCCTGGTTCGATTGAAGAAGGCTGCCACTTCTACTTTTTTTTTTTTTTTTTTTTTTAAGGAGGACACAGGAGGGATGAGCACTGGGTGTTATACGCAACTAATGAATCATTGAACACTTAAAAAAAAAAAAAGGGCTTCTTCTTAAGGATCTCTTTAGAAAGGGAAGGATCTGGATTGGACAAAGAGAAAGGGGCAGGTATTCCAAATCAGAGAGCAGCGCGGGTGGAGTTGTGAAGGCCGAAATAGGTTGCTGGGCCTGTCCTTTTCTCTTCCCCCTAGTCCTCCTCATCCTCCTTCGTCTCCGTCATCCCCCACCTTCTCTGCCTCATCACTAGCAGTTACTGAGCACTTACTACATGCCAGGCACTGTGCTGAGCACTTTCCCAGGGTAGCTGTTATTCTGTCCACCTTGGAGAGAGGTCGGTGTCTTGCCTGGTGGCCCAGGAGGAAGACAGGCCTGCGGAAACCCTGAGCTGTACAAAGCTCCCAGGCAGAACGCAGAACGACTGGGGGCGGACTCGGCCCTGCCCTACACTTGACTTTGTGTCTGGAGATTCCCCAGCTCGCCCCCTGCCCCAAGCCCAGCATTGTAGAGTTTCTAACCTTTAGATCCGTAGAGGGGACAGGGGCAAGTGTGGGACTCTTTCGCTGCTACAGAGCATGCCCTCAGGTGAGGAATGGGGCTGGGTGACCAGATGGTGGTGATTTGCCAGTACCCCATGGTACCTCCTTTGGGGGGATTTTTTGGTAGACGTGGGAGAGATCTCAGGTGAAAGGATAAATTGTTTTTCCCCCAGCTCGATCGTGGCATGTAAACTGTGGGTGGTCCCCTCTAAAAAAAAAACCACAGCTTATAATCTGGCCCTTGTTTAAGGTCCCCCCACAGGAACTCTGCTCCCAGGAGCAAGCCACAGGGACAAATGCTAAACTGGAGACTGTCCCCTGCCCCGGCTCGCAGAGAGTATGGATACGGTGGCTCTGGGGTCAGGACAGGGGAGTTGTAGCTTGGAAGAGCACCAGGGGCTCTAGTTGACAACATTGAAGCAAAAAGGCCGATAAGTTTGATTGCTTTAAAGTTCACAAAGGGTAATGTTTAGTTGCTTTTTTAAAAATCTCTTTGAATGATAATACTCCCTGTGATAATAGTGCTAGTAAGTATAATAACACTGCGAAATTTCCAAGTGCTTTCACTGACTCTATCTTTCTTCCTACCCTTATGTAATAAATTGGAGCAGGTTCTTAACAAAGGCACGTAACTGATTGAGAAAATGAATCAGAAACCTATACAGATTCAAGAGCGCCGTGACAAGCCTGACTCTGACCCAGGGGAGATGAAAACAAGGACCTCGTGTTGGCTAAAGGCTCCCAGGCCATTGCAGACGAAAGGCCTTGTTGCTGTGGTCAGACAAGGAATTGGAAGACCAAGCTTGTCTGTGCAGAGTGGGAGAAGTAATCTCTCCATCCTGGGACCCCCAGGAATGATACCTAACTCCCCCCAAGGAGGCTTCTTTCTTCTCCTCATGTCTCCTTCCACCCAATTCGCACACTAACTAATGGGCACTTGGGTGCTTTTTGGAAGATTTCGGAGCGTCTCTTCCCGTTCTGGGAACTAGAGGACAGGAGCTATAGAAGCAGAGCTGGTCCTTCTCTGCCGCCCCCGGTCCACCTCAGATCCCCTTGAAAATCCTACAGGGACTTCGTGCTCCATTCCCGGAGACTCCGAAATGGAGATGTAACTTTCTGTGCTCACTATTCAGACAGGAAATATTTTGTGTTTATCTTAATTCTGGTCAGAGTGGGCTTAATGACCTCAGCTTTACTGTTCCTCTTTCTTTATTCTTCTGCATGCTCTTTCCCAAGAAGAATTATTTCATTGAGAATCTTGGCCTAGACCGGTCATACGAGTTCTCTCTGTGCTGCTTGCTGTGGTATCGAATGCCGGGGTATTTCTGAAGTGGGCCCACTACGTGGCCTTTTGTACGCCATTGCAGATACGGCCGGTCGTTTAAAGATCTCAGCATGCTTGCCTAGCATGCTGCCACTTCCTGGGTACAGGCAAATGCTCCCCTTGGGAGACTCCCCGGTCAGCTGGACACACAATCATACAAATTCCCATCACTGAGTCGATAAAGTACATCGTAGTATATTTAAGTCTATTTCCAGCGTGGAGGATGCCATTTGGCAGGTAGAACCAATGAACTAGGTTTCCACGGATCAACATGGAGAGATCTTGAAAACATAATATTGAGTGAAAAAAGGCAAATTGTGAACATTGCCTACAATATCGTGTATGTAAACTAGAGCACAAAACCTTACCAAATATTGTTTTTCTATCAAAAGCATAAAAATCCTGTAGGGGATGCATAACAAAATCAGACAGGCAAAAGGGACGGAGGAAGGGAAGGGGGATTTCACCTTCGCTTACAATGTTTCAGTCCTTTAAAACAAAGGAGGATTGAAAGTAAAGTAGACAAATCTGTTCACTAGGGGTATAATAGATTTTATATTCTTGTTTTACTTTTTTTAAATAAAAAAAAAACCCTCCCTTTCCTTCTCCACCTCTCTGTGCGTCTGACTTGTATTCTGGTCTCAGGGACTCTGGTTCTCCACCAGCTGATTGAATTGCTGCTCGTAGTAGAAAGAAGAGTGGGCTACAAGTCACATACTTCTGTTCTAACCCCAGCCCCATTCATGGTGGCTTCTGCACATTATCATGAATCTTTCTGGACCTCAATTTCCTCCTCTGTGAGGTGAAGGAGCGGTGCTGTTCTCCGCAATTCCTCCCAGTCTTCCACTTTAGCAGCCTCATCCCTGCTAAGTGATGAGAACGACTCTCTGTGTCCCATAGCTATGTACGTCCTAATAACGAATTCTCCAGATTACGAATTTAGAGCGGGAAGGGACACTGATGGCCATTGGTAGTCGGTAAAAGTTATCTCGAGAGGAGTCGCGCTTGGCAGTAGGACTGACTGCTGGTGACACAGCCAGGCTCTAATGCTGTCCTTCTATCTTCTACTTTGGAATCTGAAAACCCCTCACAAGGCAAAGGAATACATTTAAAGCTAGCAAAGGAAAGCAGGATCAAGAAAGGTGTGTTACCAGCCAAGAGATAACACAGAACAAACTGAAAAAGTTGGGTGTCCAGACTGTTTTTATGAAATGCCAGGCCGAATTCCAGCAAAAATTGTTCCTCCCTCGAATGAGAATTCTGAGAAGTAATATCGTGATAGTTTCTGACATGAGGACAATTTTAGAAGGAGATTCTGATAGAAGAGGGAGGATATTTGCGGTGGAGTTCAGTAATTCTAAGGTTTCACTGTTTCGTGAGCCGTAACTGATTCTGGTCACATTGGACCTGCTGTGGGCCTCCGGCCACCCTTCCTCCCTGTCTACAAAATTCATGGGAGCCAAGACAATGCAAAAGGCAAGACATATCTCTCTACCTCCTGCAGAGTTGAAGCAAAAGATAGGTGCGAGAACCTGGAGCCATATTTATTCAGCTGCTTTTGTTGGGAATGAGAACAGTCATGGGGCCACCTGCCTGATTTGTCCGCTTGTATTGCTTGCCTGGTCCCCGGGGAAATGGATTTTGAAAACTGCCTCTTGCTCATGGTTGAGTCTTCCCTGCCTCCTTGCAACAATCCATCAGCCTCCCATCCTCCCGTCGGATCTGATACGAGGCCAACCTTTTCTCTGCTGTCCTGCTGCTGCTGTCCTAGCCCAGGTCCTCTTCACCTCACATCTTCCTGCCTGAAAACATTCTCCTTGAGGCTACTGATCCAGAGAATAGATTGCTAATGAAATATTACCACTCTCCTTGGAATAGAAAAAAATTTTCTTAAATCCTTACACTGTCAATAGTCTACTACCTCTTCAGTCTTCCCACTGCTACTCCTTTATGGGACACCTCTGCTCAGCCAGGTTGTACACCAGTGGGCCATGCAGAGAGGCCCAAAAGAGAATGAAGAGAAGCGCCCCGTCTCGGGAATCACACTGCCCTGCCTCCGAGTCCTGACTCTATCACTTTCTGAATAATGTTCCTTTTGACCCCTTCTTTTAACCTTTGGGGGCCTTCATTTCTTCCTCTGTAAAATGAGATACCTACCCGTCCAGGCTGTTTTCCTGGGGATTCAATGAAATAGGTAAGATGCCCAGCCCAGTATCTGTCACATAGTAAGTATTCAAGAAATGTCCAGTTTCTTCTGCCTTTAAACAAGTCTCATCTACTCCCATTTCTGCACCGTGGTATCCATTAATCTCTTGTTTGAAATTCTCTCTTCTCTGTCTAAACTGTGCCCATCTTCCCTTGCTCTGAGCACATATTGTACTCACTCTCTGGGCCCTTCATTTGGCTCTCAAGGGCCCGTACCATGCTCACTAGCAATTTTTATCAAATTTATTTAATCCCATCTATTTCCAAAATGGTCTTGAGGTGGCTCATTAAAATGATACATTACTATAACTAGGAAAATAGAATTGAATGGAAAGAAAGAAATTTAAAGACAAGGGAAATAACAAATACCAACCCCAAGAGGACCAGGACTGTGTCCTTCGTAGGAACTAATGTTTACTTAACACAGTCTTTGGAAGGCAGAAGAACTCTCTGAAATTTGGAGTTTCTAGAGGGAAAACAAACAGAAAGGACCCCTTGGTGGTTGAGAATCACTTTTCTCGTGCTTCTTTGCTTGGTCTGTTGGTTACTTCTACAATTTGGCAGTGGACTCTGAGTGGTAATTTTATTCCATCTCCTGCCCCTCAACCCCAGGATGAAATAGGTATTAACCAAATGCGTATCTGATTGCACTAAGGGTCTTCAGAAGTTGGCTCTCTAGGCCAAGCCTTTTGTCCAGACCCAAGCATGTTTCCCAGACCATTGAGATTCTAGTGTATTCTAAACTTGCCCAGGGTATCAGGACATTCCCAGCTTTACTGCCCTATAGTGTTAATTCTATTTTTTATGCCTACCATAAAGTTCCCGGGCTGTAATTTGTAATGACTCATATAAGGCAAGAAGTAATTTTTTACAACTAAAATTTCTTAATTTATCTGTTTATAAGAAAGCCCAGACCATTGTCATTATGGATGTTGGGTAGAGAGTGTTTCCTGCAGGTGACCTAACCAGTGTCTCCAAACTTTTTTGATTGGCTGCCACTCCTGGCAAAAAGTCTTAAGGACTCACCCCTTATATTTGTGTATATAACAATTTGTGAACAATTTATTACAATTAGATGCTGAATATCTACAAAAGGAGAATCCCACACCTACCGCACCCCTCCCCATCATTACCTTCGGAAGTCGGCTTGTGCGTAAGCCCATGTGAGTGTACACTCTCATTCCTGTCATTAATATTTCAAGGCACAATATGTACTTAGGCTGAGTCAAGTTCATTATTTACAATAGGGGATGCAGATCCTATGTTAAATAGCCTCTTTAATAATGTCAAATTTGGAGGGCTGCTTTATCAAACCTGATTAGCTCATCACCGTGTTTACTTTAGAATGTGGATGCGAAGAGCTTGCACAGGACAGAGACTGGTGAGCCCTGCCATTTCCTTGGTGTTTGCTTATATTCACCCTGTTAATGTTAAACCTTCAGTCCAGAGTACCCTTGCAGGGGGTGCAGCTTTAAACCACTTACTCATTTGGGCCAGAGAGGGAGGGTGTTTACATAAAAACTCAACTGTATGGGTCCTAATCCACTTACCTAAGAACCTCGAACAAATCACAGTATGCTGAAGGAGAGAGACCACCGGCCCATGGCTCGTGGCTCCTTCTCCCACCATATCTGGGGCAGCAGCTCCATCCAAAGCCCACACCCGCCTGCCTTCCCCACCCCGACCAGGGGCAAGTCTGTCAGCCCGTGGCAAAGGCTTCCTGTCCTCTCCTGGAACATGGATGTACAGTATGGTTGTGATCGAGCCTGATAGTAGGTTTTCCTTCTGCCCCTGCAGCAGGACAGATGCTGTCATCCATGAGAAATGGCCTTACAGGACGGTCTCTGACAAAGGTTGCTTGGTGTTGGCACTTTTTATTTGGGAGTCTCCCCCCAGGCACGAGCTGATGACAATGGGAAAGGCTTAAGCCTCCCTGGCTTTCTTTTTCTCTTCACCAAGGTAGTCTCAGAGGTGAAGAGTTTAGATAGCAAACCTATAAACCCACATTTATGAGGCATATAAATATTTCTCAGAGTGACGTTCCCTTTCAGGAGAAGCTGCTGATGTGCAGTGGGTCTCTGATAAAGAGCTTAATGATGCCTCCCCCTCCCCCTGCCCCGTGCCTGGCAGCTGGGCTGGCGGGAGAGTGGGGGACCTCACGGTCACTACTGGCCCCTTCTCCTCCCCTCACTCAACCAGGGGGCAAAAAAAAAAAAAAAAAAAAAAAGAGCAGGAGGTCAGATCTTTCTGGAAGGCCCAAGAAGCCTCTTGAGTGGCCACTGTGGTAAAACTCAGGTATAAGCCAGGTCCCTTTAGCCTGTAGAGATCCAGAAAAACTCGGTGCCTCTCCCCACTCCAGTTCCTTGGCCTGTGGAAAATCCTGCAGTCTTCTTCAGATTTCTGTGAATCGCTAGAAACCTCCAGTCTTCTTTCCTGGGCTCCCATTTCCATGGCGCAGTTGTGCAGATTGTGGTGTGAAACTCAGCCTCTTTGAGTTCCGCCAAGAAATAAATAACCCATCCACTCAAGCAATTGAGAACAGAGTTGATTTGACCAAAGATTAGGATTGAGGACATGGCTTGTTAAGAGAGATTTATATCCCATACTACACAGCAAACAGCTTTAGAACAGTCACTTATCAGACATCCCAGCTCTTCAAAGTCATTTGGGGTCGTAATACCAGTAGGAACTTCCCTCTTGGCCCTTCTTACACGGGTTGGTGAAATCCCCCTCTTCAGATCAGCTCCCTGCCTCTCGAGAGCCAGTGGAACAAATTCCTTCCCTCTCCTTACAAAGTGAGACACAAACCCATTTTTCTGCCTTAAAAGAATTCTGATGCCAGATGTTAAGATAATAAAGTTTTTTGCCCCCTCATTACAATCGAAAGGATTTCCACGAAGCCAGTTTCTTTCTGTCTTTTCTTTAATTTAGGTGTTTAATATCATCTCACGTCTGAGAAAATTTCAGAGCACACTGCCCTCCCTGGCCTGGATCTGAAGGCGAACTTTGTCTATAAAAGACTGGATAGAGAATATTTTAGGGTTTTCAAGCCTTTGGTCTGTCACAACTACTTAACTGAGCTATTAAGGCCTACACAGTCCTAGATCATTAACCAATGAGCATGGCTGTGTTCCAATAAAACTTTATTTACATAAACAAGTGGTGACTGTAGTTTTCCATCCCATGATCTAGAAGAGAGCAGATAGCAGCTTTGATGAAAACAAGGAGAGAAGGCTCGAGGCTAAAATTCAGTCTCCTTAGCTAAGCATATGACGCCATTTATCACTTGCTCATTTGTCCTGCTTACTTCTAAGGCAGTCCCCACCTACCTGGCTCTGGCTTAGATGCCCTTCTCCTGAACTTTCTGTCCTCTCTGTTAGCGTACCCCTTAGAGGCTCCCATCATTCTGTATCTATGACTTGTCAGCCTGGAGATATCTGATTACCCTTTCAAAAGAGTGCCTGATACATTGTTGGTACTCAGTTTATGTTTGTTAAAATCATTCCCGCTTTCTCTTTCCTCCGTTTGCCCAGATTTCAGTCAGGGCCAGGGAATTGAGGGAGATCTTGGGCAGTGAACACGAAGGGACCAGTAGTCAATTCCATGCTCCTCTCTCTTGATCTGGCCTCGGCTGTTGATAGGAGCTGTTCTGATTCCATCACCAGAAGGAGAAACCAGATTGAGTGGCCTATCTGAGGTCACATGGTCAGTCAGGGAACCCCCAGCCTGAGGCTCTTTTTTGCTGTGTTAACCTGCCTCCTAAAAGGCACCTGTGAATCAGTGATTATGAAAAATACTGTATAATATTGCAGTTGGTTTCATCCTGTCCAAGTCAGGGAACAGACAAAAGAAACTGCCTGGCTTAGTGTTCTGTATGTTCCTATTCTTTTGAGTAAATTTACTCTGATATAGCGTCCATGTTCTGAAGAGGTGGCGTATTGAGAATTTTGTCAGTGAGATTATATGTTAAATGTCTCAGAAGAGTAACTTATATGGACTCGTTTTGTAGTCTCTCCTCTTTAACCCAAGAAATTCTTCTGGGATATATATAAAGTACAAATTCAGGGTTTTGTACCGCAAGTTTACTTCACAGACACACCTGCTTTGGGAGCACAATTCTCTACAAGACTCAGTGTGCCTGTTCAAGAGAAAACATGTAAAGAAAAGCACCCCCGGGGGAAAGAGGTATGGCTGTCGTCATTGTGTCTTTGTAACTGTGTCTGTCTGTGTGTACCTTAGCTCCTACGATCCTTTACTCCCGTGGAATCTTTGCAGACATTCTAGAAAGAGGAGGCTCTCCTTAATGCGGGGTAGGCCCCACACTGCCCACTAGGAGCCAGCCCACATGTCACTTTGGAGCCAAACAGCTGCGAGTTCCCATTCGGTAGTCATGGGGGTTCTCCTCTGGAACCTCGGAGCCACATATCCAGGGCTGGGTCCCCACTCACGTTTGACAGGAATTATCTCTCCTGTTTGATGTTTCCTTCTTCCTCATTCAGCCACCCTTCTAGTGCTGGTCAAGAGGGCCTTGGGTTTGGTCCATTGGAAAGTTTCCTGTGCAAAACACATTACAGGCCTGTTGCACCATCTAGCCAATATCGTACCTATAAAATGTTAGTTCCCCTATTTGAATTCCACGTAACATATCTCTGGTGACTGCTAGGAATCTAGCCCTATGCTCATCCACACCGTGGAGCAGTCAGAAGGAGAAAACATGATCCCCATCCTTGGCGAGCTCCCTATCTACATGGGAGATGAGGCTCAGATCACAAAATTAGAAAGGAAGGCAAAAAGTATGTAAGCTTTCTTCCCCAAGAGTAGGCATGATATGAATTGGTGTGGGTGACAAGCACTAGTCCAGTAGCGGGAACAGGCAGGGCACTCTTCTCCAGTCTCTTCATCTCTATTTTCTGAGTTCTTCGGGCAGCCCTTTCTGCCTGTGCGCTCACAGGGACACCCTCAGAGTTGTTTGCTTAAATATTAATCTATAATTCTTACTTGAAGATTTCCTTCTATTCCTTTACCCATGCATAACTCATCCATTTGAAATACTTGTACACTTTCTGCTAGAGAAGCATATATGTTGGTACGAACTAACAAAGATTAACAGGGCCCTCCTTTATCCTAAAATCTCATTCCAAAAACCTTTTCTGGAAGTTGGCATTTGTTCTGCTATAACGATGCTATCTGTGCTCTGTCTAGTTAACTCACCCTGTGGCCTTGGACTAGTTTTCACTTTGAGTCATTTGGATTTTTCTAGTATTTCTCAGTTACCCTGCAAAAAAGAAAGTTTGTTTAGAAGTTTGACCTAGCTTCAGCCAAGAACCCAACCCAGAGCCTGGATCAGGGAGGACATTTTTTTCTTTTCTTTTTTTTTTTTTTTTTTAGAGAGAGAGCCTGCATGTGTGCTCACACGTGCATGGGGACAGGGGAAGGGAAAAGAGAGAATCTTAAGCAGGCTCCACACCCAACATGGAGACTGAGCTCACGACCCTGAAATCGTGATCTGAGCCGAAATCCACAGTTGAACGCTCAACCGACTGAGCCACCTAGGCATCCCTGGACCAATGAGGATTTTTAAAAATAAACACCTGTGGCATCTTGGGGAATGTAAGCTATTAAGCCATCTCTACCACATGTTTATCCCATGATTTTCAGCAACTTGCCTCTCCTTTCCGGGTCTTGGTCCTCCCCACCACATCCCCCAAGATATCAGAATTTTAATTTGAATCCTATTAAACCATGGGCGTGTTCTGAAATAACTAAGAAATATAGTAGAGACAACTTTAGAACTGCCAAAGCTCTAATTAAAAGTCATATTGAGGGACGCCTGGGTAACTCAGTCAGTTAGGCGTCTGCCTTCAGCTTGGGTCATGATTCCAGGGTTCCAGGATCGAGTCCTGCATCAGGCTCCCTACTCTGCCGGGAGTGTGCTTCTCCGTCTGCCTGCTGCTCTCCCTGCTTGTGCTCACTCTCACTCTCTCTCTCTGACAAATACATAAATAAAATCTTTTAAAAAATAAATAAATAAAAGTTATATAGATTAAAAGTCATACAGGAGGCAAAGAGAGAGAGAAAGAGAGAGAGTCCATTATAGTAGCTGCTTGGTATAACATGATTCAAATGTCTTTCCTTGTCCTGTCCTTTCCCACTTGGACATATTTTTGTATAATAACCAGTAATGATATAATTTACAGTTTTTGTTAACCTGTGTGGCTTGTAAAGTGTCACATCAACTACTACACTACTTGAGTTGTCCTCTTCTGATAAATAACACGGACAGATAACTGTTTGCAGTCGAAGCCTCATTAGTGATCGGTTGAGTGCTTTTGATCGAAGTAGCCACATTATTTATCAGTATGTCCTACTCGGTGAGTACTGAAAACTCTCCTATGCCACCAGTTTAATAATGAAATGCCCCCAAACATAATGTCTGGCCTGTTCCTTAAAAAATGACTTACCTGGGTTTACAAAAATAGCATTTATATGAATACGTCAAGAATATGATCATTAGTAAGAAATTAGCATTTAGGGAGAGAGTTCTAGGACACATCATTATGTGAAAAAAGCAAAGCACAGAAGAGTATCTGTGGTATGTTATCCTTCAAGTGAGAAAGAAAAGGATATAAGAAAATGCCCATGTATATTCTCATTTATACAAAAGTAATAAAAGAAGGATAAACCAGAAGCGAAACTGGGTACATGCAATAGGTGGCTAGAAAGATGTAGAAAGAAGTGGAGAAACTAGAACAGGTTAGTTGGGATGAGGAGGGAGCCATTCTTCTGCATACAATTTTATATGGCTCTGACTCATTCCCCCAAATAAATAAATAATAAAAGTCAACCGGAATGTGGGAGGAATCCAAAATGGAACATAAGCAGTGAAAAATAAGTCTAACTGAATTATGAAAGAATAATATAACCACACTGAAAGGAATAAGGAAGAAAAGAACTAACCCAAGTAATTTAAAAACCAGTATTTTGAGAGGAAATTATAAGCCTAAGGACAAAAAGAACAAAAAAATAGTACGCTCTAGTTAGTAAATTTGCTTCTCACAGGAGCATGGATTAGCAATTCCAAAATTTCTGCTAGGATTGAACAAATAAGTAAAATATATTCTAGATAATGAGAGCCAGGTTCCTCACTGTCGGAGAAAGAAGTAATAAAGGAGGAAAGAGGGAAAGGCTAGCATGAACCCTGTGGTGCTGGGACTGCAATTGGAGACATCAGAGAGGAACTCATGATTTTAATACAGATACATAAATAGTTACAGAAATAAATATAGATGACACGCAAATTAGTAAACACACAGAGATCTCTTAGCTCTATCCACTGAGATACCCTCAAAGCAGTAACACCCTAGTAGAAATGAGTGTGCTAATTGCCAGATCTTGGCTTCTAAAAACCATTCTTCGGTAAAAGAAACCAGAGCTTCTTGGAAAAGTGACTGACTGCAGAGCAGGGGCAGGGAAGGTACAAGATGAGCTGGCAATGTCTTCGTGCCAGAAAGTAAGCAAGTGTTCAGAAAAAGGTAGGACCGGCCGAAAATACACTGGGGAATAAATCTGCAGGAATTCCTACTGATCAAAACTGGAACAATTTGAAAAAAAAATACGAATAATGATCGTAGTAGATTATAACCTGGGAAATAAAATAAATATTCATGAGGTAATACTGATATAAATAATTGGATCAATAAAAAATGGAGGTGAAAGGACAGTACTTTTCCTCACAGAAGAATTCCAGTTAATAACTACCAAAGGAATGAGAGAACTAGTCAGCCACCACCGTCAATATTGTTGCAGGCAGGATCTGGCAATGGATATTAAAGTTGGTGGACAAAAGTTGGAGGGGAAACAGGATATTTGCATAGCCTCAAAGTAGAGCTCCCTCCAGGAGTATATGAATTCCAAAGGTGAAAATAGTAACTTTGCTGTGGATCTGATGTTGACGCACTGAACAGGGCATGGTATCACTTCTGTAGTATTCTTGCAAGAAAATGCATAACCTCAACACTAACGACATTTTGGGTTGTGTAATTCTTTGTCATGAGGGCTGTCCTGAGCATTGTAGGATGTTTAACAGCATCCCTGGCTTCTGCCCACTAGAGCAGCATCACCACCAACACCCCCTCTACCCCCAGACTCTTTACAACCAAAAATGTCTCCAAGCATCGCCAGATGTCCCTTTGGAAGTAAGCTCCCCCTTGGCTAAGAACTACTGATTCAGTCTAACCATAGAAAATATTGGGCAGACCCAAATTGAGGGACAGTCAATAAAATAAAAGACCAAAGGTACACTGTTCATAAGTATCAAGGTCTTGAACGATTAGAAAAGGAACTGTGACATATTGGAAGAGACAAAGGAGACATGACGAATAAGTTCAAGGCGGGATCCAAGAATGGATCAGAAAAAGGACATTATTGAAGAGACTGTCTTTTTTTTTTTTCCACTGTAAATTTTCCTATTTTGTCGAAGATTATTTGACCATAGAGTTGAGGGTCCATATCTGGGCTCTCTACTCTGTTCCACTGGTCTATGTGTCTATTTTTATGCCAGTACCATACTGTCTTGGTGATCACAGCTTTGTAGTAAAGCTTGAAATCTGGTAACGTGATGCCGCCAGTTTTATTTTTGTTTTTCAACATTTCCTTAGGGATTCGGTGTCTCTTCTGATTCCATACAAATTTTAGGATTATTTGCTCCAGCTCTTTGAAAAATACCGGTGGAATTTTGATCGGAATGGCATTAAAAGTATAGATTGCTCTAGGCAGTATAGACATTTTAACAATGTTTATTCTTCCGATCCAAGAGCATGGAATGGTCTTCCATCTTTTTGTGTCTTCTTCAGTTTCTTTCATGAGTGTTCTCTAGTTCCTTGAGTACAGATCCTTTACCTCTTTGGTTAGGTTTATTCCCAGGTATCTTATGGTTCTTGGTGCTATAGTAAATGGAATCGATTCTCTAATTTCCCTTTCTGTATTTTCATTGTAAGTGTATAAGAAAGCCACTGATTTCTGTACATTGACTTTGTATCCTGCCACGTTACTGAATTGCTGTATGAGTTCTAGGCTATCAGACACATGAAAAAATGTTCATTGTCACTAGCCATCAGGGAGATTCAAATTAAAACCACATTGAGATACCACCTTACACCAGTTAGAATGGCCAAAATTAGCAAGACAGGAAACAACATGTGTTGGGAGAGGTTGCGGAGAAAGGGGAACCCTCTTACAGTGTTGGTGGGAATGCAAGTTGGTGCAGCCACTTTGGAGAACAGTGTGGAGATTCCTCAAGAAATTAAAAATAGAGCTTCCCTATCACCCTGCCATTGCACTACTGGGTATTTACCCCAAAGATACAGATGTAGTGAAAAGAAGGGCCATCTGTACCCCAATGTTTATAGCAGCAATGGACACGGTTGCCAAACTGTGGAAAGAACCAAGATGCCCTTCAACGGACGAATGGATAACAAAGATGTGGTCCATATACACTATGGAGTATTATGCCTCTATCAGAAAGGATGAATACCCAGCTTTTGTAGCAACATGGACGGGACTGGAAGAGATTATGCTGAGTGAAATAAGTCAAGCAGAGAGAGTCAATTATCATATGGTTTCACTTATTTGTGGAGCATAACAAATAACATGGAGGACAAGGGGAGATGAAGAGGAGAAGGGAGTTGAGAGAAGTTGGAAGGGGAGGTGAACCATGAGAGACTATGGACTCTGAAAAACAACCTGAGGGTTTTGAAGGGACAGGGGGTGGGAGGTTGGGGGAACCAGGTGGTGGGTATTAGGGAGGGCACAGATTGCATGGAGCACTGGGTGTGGTGCAAGAACAATGAATACTGTTAAGCTGAAAATAAATAAAAAATTTAAAAAAAAGAAAAAGGACATTAGTGGAAAATCTAGTGAAAGCAGAATAAAGTCGTAGTTTAGATACTAGTATTGTGCCAATGTTAATTTCTTGGTTCTGATCATTATACCATAGCAATGGTGAACATTTGAGAGGGTGGGTGAATGGTACAGAGGGACTATCTATCTAAACTATTTTTGCAACTTTTACATAAGCCTAAAATTATTTCAAAAGAAAAAGTTTTTAAAAATCTGACACTGGTGTTAATAAAATGCAAGCACATTTCCATATTGAACTCTATGACCGTGATATAAGTCTAACTGGCATTTAATATCACTGAGATGATTCCCACCACCTTTAAGGCATTAAACTTGAAGCACGTGGAGAAAGAGAGTGGGTGAGTTGTGGTTTGCACCACAATTTGTTTAAATTTTGTCCTAAATTTAAATTTTAAATTTTGTGATAAGTAAAAATTTTGCAAAATGTTCAGTTGATAGTTCAAAAGGAGTAATTGTCAGTATGTCATGTAATATAGCATTTCACTGATTTGGCTTGGATTACAGTTATTCTTGCTTTTCTTTTATTCTCCTCTATGAAGGTAAACCGTTTCCTTTAATGGCACTTGGAAGGCCCAGTCCTGTTCTTTGCACATGGTGGATGCTTTAAAAATATTTGCCGCATTCCATGGGCTTGCATCTTCATTGAGAACGTCTGAGACAAGCAAATGTGTTTTATTATTACTATTTCAAATCCTTTGAGTAAATGTTAGAAGAGGTTACTTCATGTGAGCTTTTTAAATGTTAGTAGGTTATAATTTTTATAATTTTAAGAACTATAGGGGCACCTGGATGGCTCAGTCAGTAGAGCATACAACTCTTGATCTTGGGATTGTAAATTTGAGCCCCATGCTGTGTGTAGAGATTGCTTAAAAATAATTTTTTTTAAAAAGGGGAAAAAAACCCCTCTTAAATATAAATAGAATGAGCATAGTGCAGCCCAAAAGTGTGGTTCTGTAAATCCTATCAGAAGACATCCCATGCAGAATCGGAAATTGTAACAGTGTTCTAATGCAGAAGTAAGAACTCCCCAAAAGCCAACTATAGAGAAACACTCTAATGAGGATACCTGATTGTGAGCAAAGTGAACTACCCTTGTGGTTGTGTTAACAAGTTTCCCAGCCCAGCCAGGCTTGCTAGGTAGGCCTCACCAGCCAAAGCAGACCCTTGGCTCTGGCCCTTCTTGACCAGCCCAGCACACAGAAGTCATGCATACACTGATCGTCTCTCATAATAAGACTGACGCTTGGCTAAAATTTCTGTCCTGCGTGCTCCTTGGTACACACAGGTCACTTAACTCTGTTCCAGTCACACAGGCTTCCCTGAACTCTTGGCTAAAAGTCACAGCCTAAACCCGAAACATAGGGTGGACGAAAGACTGGAGGTACAGAAGGCATTCCGGTAGTCACGATGCAGGTTTAGATAACACCTAGAGGTACCATGAAAGGTGAAAGCACGACCTAAGCCATTCCATTTTAGTCTTTGTGGCAGGGGCAACACCTCCTGGTGGTGCTAGTATTTGGAATATCTTCCATTTATGGAAATAGGAGTGGTTTCCCATCTGTGATAGTGACGTCAGGTGTTCTTTTTACATGTTTCTTAAGATCCAAACATGAATTGATAACAAAGAAAAAAATGTTAAGTAAATAAGAACACAAAGCATGAGGATATGGTAAAAGTTGCAAGGTGATGTTCAGATCATAAAGATTGTGGAAGTGATCTTAACTTCAGTCTTCCAACCCGACCCCCCTTTCTTCTCCTCCATCTACCACCTACTTCTGAACATCAAGAGGTAAGAGTTCTTAAAGTGCATATATAATGGGCTACTTTCTGTGAAAGAAAGAAAGAGAAATAAGAGAGCATGGGTGCCTCTGCCTTTCTTCACAAATAGAAGTGTAAGGAGGACAAATCCAAAACCAAGGGAGCTGGTTACCCGTGAGCCATGGAAGGGATTGGGGTAAAAGAGATACTGCAAGGGAGGGAACAATGCTTCTCTGAGTTGACTTTTGGAAGCATGTTAATGTCCTGCATATTTAAGAAATTAACAAGGATGGGAGGGAGGAGCCTAAAACTAAAAGCGAGTGGACACAAATGAACCCATTTATTTAGCTGAATACCATAACTACACTGAAGGGAGAATTAAGAATGAGCCCAAGTGACTTAGAAACATGGTGTTGGATTGTACACTCAAGTCTTAAGTTGGGAGGGAAAAACTGTGCATTTTTTTCTATCGTGGCCTCTACAAACAGTTCCGAACCTATTTAGATATCTTCCAGGCCTGAGCAAATTAGTAACTGAGATGACGCTCTTGAGAGCCAGGTTACCTGCTGTGGAAGAAAGCACGCACAAATACAGAATGGAGGAAGGCAAGAAAGAACTCTGGGAGAATGATTAGAATTGGAGGTGTTGGTATAAACTCGTCATTTCTAAAGCATGAATGTGTACATGCTTACACCCATGTACAACAAGTGTATGTGCGTGTGCTCACATATGTATGTGTATGTTTACATGCATGTGTTTCCTAGCACCGTGCACTGAACGGGCTTAACTTCCCACGGTTTGCCCCCCCAGTAGCAATGAACAAAGACGCTCCAGGAGCAATGGCCACACCTAGCCCCCAAATCCTGGTCTCTATAACATTACCACTAAAAGAAACCAGAGCTCCTCAGAGAAATGGCTGGGGCATGGTCGATGCAAGACAAGCCTGAAACACCTAATTATGTCGGAAAGGAAGCATGTCCTCAGAAAGTATATGGGGCATAAGGACACAGGCTCCAGCTCAGAAGGGTTCCCACTTGTCAAATCAGGGACAATTTGAGCACCAAAATAATGAATTAGGTAGAGTAATGACTATAAGCCATTGAGAAAATGGGAGCCAATGAGTCCATGCCATAAATAAATACGTAAGTTAATGGGGGAGAAATGCTGAGTAACAAGTGATAAATGTGCAAGGAAGAGTGGAGTTGGAATGCCATCTGTTTGCAACCACGACAGTGAAGCTGAAGCCGACGAGAATCTTCGATGGACGCTAAAGCTGAGGGGAAATTTTAATCGGGAGCTGTATATTCACATGGTCTTAAACTGTGTCTTCAGTTGCTTACTAGTTGCAAAGGAAAACACAATACCTTGTCAGGGAGAGATCAGATGACATCTTGACGGAGTGCTCAAAATTAATACCACCAAGGAGAGACAAATAAACAGTGTACACCTCCAGACAGGGTTCCTCTGAGGAGTACACAGCAGCACTGAGGTAGAATTCCGGCCAGAAGGGCAGGTCTTAAATCTAAGTATGAAAAAGCACTAGAAAAAAACAAAACTGAGTGGGGAAAAAGGTGGCAGGGGACTCTGTTCTTCAAAAATGTCAATATAAGAAAGGCTGTGGAAATAGTCCAGATTAAAGGAGACTTAACAGAAGACAATTAAATGTAATACCGCATCCTAAGCGATATGATATATTGGAACAAAACCCAAGCCGAAGTCTATATACAGGACATTATTGGCTCAATTTCTAAAATTAGAATACGGACCATGTCAGTATTAAATTCTCTGCAGTTGGAAACTACTATGGTTATGCAAGAGAATATCCCTGATACTTGGGAATGCTGAAGTACTTGGGAATAGAGGGCCATGGTACACTCAAGTTCCTCTCAAGCGACTCAGAAAAGGAAGCTCTTGTGTGCCCATGTGTGTAAAGAGAGAAGGAGCACACGAAGGCTGGAGCATATGGTGTGAAATGTTGATGATGGGTGTGGGAGGAAGGCATATGATGTTCTTTATTCTCTGCTTATTCTTGCAACCTTGGGATAAGTTTGAAATTAGTTCCAAACGAAAAATCTTAGAAATTAAGAAGAATGAGCTCACTAGTGGTGACCAAATGTTTTGCATCCCTGAGAGAGTCTTCACTGAGCCCCAAGAGGGCCATTGTATGTGGAAGTCCAGGCTCGGAGGGGCGAACTCACCATTGCGAGTTGGTGTGGAATCGGTGCTGTTGATCAGTGCTGGCCTGCGGGTCTCCTGGCCTCCTAACACTGTTCCGTGGAATCCAGCGGAACCATGCCCCATGCCGCTGACTTGGTTGAGTGCTCCCCAGACTCTAGTAGTCTATGTCCATCTCTCTCAAGGGCAGCCAGAAGATCTGGGCACCAGCCTCTGTAGGGACCACGGAAAGCAACACAGATCCAGACTGTGATCAACAGGCTCAGACTTGTTGAGCTTAATAGAGCTGTGTAGTTTTCGTGCCCAGAGTGGGATTAAGTTTTTAAGTTCATCGTCCCAGAGCTTTTAGGCTCGATACTGGCATTGAGAGACTTGGGCAGGAAGAAAAAAAAAGAAAACCAAGGAGCTAAATCATGAACCTCCCTCCACACCCCACTGGTGATTTTCCCAGGTGTCAGCAGCCAGAAGGACATGGCATTCTTTGCGATAAATCAGAAAATACGCATACCACTAATTCCATCACAGAAATTAGGAATTCGTTAATAGAGAAGGTAGTTTCATCAAATGTGCGCGTGCGTGTGCACACCTGAAAATACCTAGAATAACTTTTAGGAAATTGGGTTTTCCGAATCTTCCAATTCAACTTGTTATTCATCTATTTTTTTTGGTATTCACTCCCTGCTGGGGGTACCCCCAGGTTTTTCACCTTTTTCCGAGAAGAAATTTTAATTAAAAGAATGCTATCTTTTTTCATAATTTTCTCCTGGGATTTGAGGGAAAGGCATAATTGTGTTTGTAAAGCACAGTAGTGGGAGGACTGCGCAGAACCAAGGACACCCCGAGTGTCTCTCGCACTCCTAGGAACAGGGAAAGAGAATTGTCTCACGTGGTCTTCGGACACTACAGCACAGAACCACCACAGTGAGAATGGGAAGTCAGGGAAAATTCTCTCCTCAAGCAGAGCTCTGTGAGGCCTTGGGGGCAGTGAAAGGAAGTGGTAGAAGGCCTTTTACTTGCCAACTAAAATAGGCCTGACCTGAAAGAGGCCTGAGACGGCCCTCTGGGGCCAGGCCAGCCTAGACCAACCGACATGTCTGCTCTCTCCCTGTCTCCTCTCATCTGTAACGCCCCTTTCTTGGCTGAGGGGATAGGGGCTTTTCTCAGTTTTAGGCTTAGGATGTCAGCCAATTCCTGTCCTGCCTGAGGAGGTTTATAACAACTATTCTAAAAGAATGGTTGGAAGAGGAGGCTTGGCCAAGCAGGGCAAGGCCCACAGTGCCTGTTTGCCCAGCTGCACAGTGAAGACAGACAGGGGAAGAAGGTGTGCCTGGAGCCCAGGCTCTGGCATTGGATTTGACTCTAGGCCTCTCTGGTCTTTGTTCTGCACAGAGAGATGGCCACCCACTCATCTCTGTCAGCAGTTACTGCTTGGAAAGGGAGAAGCAGGGACATGTCTTGAGTCCCAAAAGCCTTTACATGTATCTCATTACCAAAAAGATTGCTTAGGGGCCCTCTGCCTATGCAGCAATGTGAGAACAGGACTTCACCCCCTCTGGAAGCTTACAGAGGGCAGCCAACAGTTTCCCTTTCGTCACAACTGCCTTTGAAATGCACCGATTTCTTTATTAGTTTTACTCAGGTACAGTTTTCAAGTATTTTGTTAGAGTGATAACCTTAGGCTAAATCCAGCTGGAAACCAAAGCCTTTGACAAAATTCTTTTAAGTTTCTCTAAGTCAGGATCACCCCCAGACTCAGAACTCAGTCTACCCTCAGAGTGCTCTCATTATCTTCTTAGACCCATCTAGTTCTTGGCACTCCTAACTCCGTGGCATTCTTCTCAGACACTCCCGACAGTGCCAGGCTCTGTGCCCTCAAGCATGGACTTAAGCCCATTTTTGAGTCCTGACCTACTGTGGCCCTTGTTTTCATCTACTCAGCCAGTGTTCACACAGATGCAACACAGATGGCCTCATGTAATGCGACGCTATCCGTTCATGCCTTAGTTCCGTGTTTCTGTGTTGTTTCTGTGTCCTGTTTACATACTAGAGGCATGTGTATATGTCGATGTATAAAGGAAAAACTCAGTTCTTCGCTTTCTACGTAGGGAAAAACTCCGTTCTTCCCTACTGTGTTTCTCCCCCAAGTCTCCTTTATTACCCACATGAAACATTTCATTTCTGACACTTCTGGTCACCAAATGCGTGGACATTTTTCCCCACATCAAGCAGTTCCCTGCGACACCAGCTGGATGTCCTACAATTTGACTCAATTCTGACACTGTTTACATGCAGACAGCATCCACTCACACAGGTTAAGGGCTCGGTTCCACAAGACCCTCCCCCCAGTTGAGACACCAGCCACCTGGCTATCCACCTGGGCTTCTGACCACCTGTTGCAGATGGAGGTTCCCTGATCCCCTCCTCAGGTTCGCTGAATTGCTGGAACAGCTCCCAGAAGTCAGAAAACATCTTACTTACTAGATCACAGGTTTATTGGAAAAGGCTATAACTCAGGAACCAGGTGGGAGAGATGCGTGGAGCAAGGTCTGGGGAAAAGGGCGTGAAGGAGCTCCCGTGCTCTCTCTAGGCACACCACTCTCCAAATTTCCACGCGTTCGCCAACCCGGAAGCTCTCCAAACCCTGTACTTCAGGGATTTTATGGAAATGTCACCACATGGGCACGATGAATTGTGAACCCTATTTTCAGCTTTTCTCCCTTCTCAAGAGAATGGGTGGTGGGACCGAAAATTCCAAGCTTCTAATCATGGCTTGATCTTTCCAACCCTTATCCGGGATCCCACCCAGGATCACCTCATTAGAACAAAAGACACTCGTGCCACCCAGGAAATCACATGCTTTTGAAGAGATAGGTATCAAGAACAGGGGTCACAGGCCAATATTAGGACAAGAGATGTTCCTAGTATTCTTATCACTTGGGAAATTACAAGGGTTTGTAATTTTGTTTGTTGGTAATGAGGGCCAGAGACCAAGATATATATTTTCTCAGTGTATCTCAGGGTATCCGTTGAGCAACTTGGGCAAAGTCAATGCAGCAATTCAGGAAACTGGTTCTTTTTTTTTTTTTTCCCAAGATTTTATTTATTTTTATTTGTTTATTTGACAGACAGAGATCACAAGGTGACAGAGAGGCAGGCAAAGAGAAAGGAAGGGAAGCAGGCTCCCTGCCAAGCAGAGAGCCTGATGTGGGGCTCGATCCCAGGACCCTGGGATCATGACCTGAGCCGAAAGCAGAGGCTTTTAACCCACTGAGCCACCCAGGCGTCCCCTGGTTCTTGAACCCACATCTTTTAACCTCAAAGCTTGTACAGTGTGTATGTGCCACGGACTGTATTCCTCCTCATTTGTTCATTATTGAATTCTGAGCTCCTAGAGTGGTGCCTGGCACAGGGGAGGCATTTGACAAGTATTTATTAAATGAATAAGTGACCAGTAATTATGACATTCTCGGGCCCACCCCTGAGAGCTAAATGCTGGGCCCGTAGTCTTAGCAGCATCACAATGCTTATGGCCAAGACGTCTCGGCCTTCTACTGATGACTCACTGATTTCTGTAGTTGCATGAACAATCTTCAGCCATTCTTTCTCTTACTACATTTTTATTTTTGTTTTTCAGATTTACCGTTAGCTGGTAGTGGAGGATGTTAGGGGTTTTCTAAAGTCCTGGTTTGTCTTGCCTGATTAATCCCTGGGGTGGGGTTTCAATATTTTACAGCTTTTGGATCTCTTCATCCAGTGGGACTGGTCGACCTACCTTGCTGACTATGGTCAGCCCAACTGCAAGTACTTGCGCGTGAACCCAGTGACAGCTCTGACCCTGCTTGAAAAGTGAGTACACAGTCCGGTGGTCTCTGTTGGGAGGTGGGGAAAGGGCATGGGGATCAGTGTCAGGGATAATTTTCTCTTGGCCAATACCTTCCAGACACAGCAGAGAGGCCTGTTCTTGGAGTTGCCGTAAGTGCTACCCGTAGTCTCCGCTATTGGATTGGGCAGGCTGGCCTTCCTCTTGTAGCCTCTTAGCTCCTGAGCCCCAAGAAGCTGAGGCCAAGTATGGGTCAGGTGGACTCTGGCAAGCCCTTGGAGCTGAATGGGGCAACATCTCTTTAGCTAAAGATGACAAGAGAAGAAAGGAAGATGCCTTAAGGTTGGGTTCAGGCCACCTGGTGAACAGAGTGAGACTGGCCCCAGTCATCTGGGGACAATGGGCAGAAGAGCCCCATGAAAGATGGCTTCTGTGGTTTCTAGCAGAGAAGCTCCTGGAATGCCTGAAACCTTCAGCAGCGCCATCCCCATTCAGCTCCCCCACCCCCACCCCCAAACTCCCTGCCAGATTGAGCCTTGTTGTGCCGACTGTCCCAAGAAAGCTGTTGGACATGGTATCTCATTCTTGCTCTGGGCAGTCACTGGCCAGCAGAGGTGCTCCTACTGAGATCGGGTTAGACAGCTCCAGAACGTCTCATGGTTAACCAGTACATCACCCAGATGCTGGAATCTGTTATGCAGCCTAGCTCTGGCTTTTCCTAACCTAGTTGAGAGCTGGCAGGCCAGAGACCAGGATCCACGTAAAAGGGAGGGTTTTTACTGTCATCACACTAGTTAAGGGCCAGCTTCTTTGAAGCTTCTTAGAACAGTACCCCGCATCTAAGCAGTACAGCAAGTACATATGTGACCCTGTGTGAGCTTGGGTACATGGACCAGCAGCTAGGAGGTCAGAGTGCAGCCGTAAGCAGAGGAAAGGCTAAGGTACATCCTCCCTACTATGCAGTTAGAAGAGTGGGAAGGGGAGGAGTGGAAAGTAAGCAAGAACGGGACGCAGAGGAAAGTGTTTGGAGCCAAGAAACCAAGAGCCCAGGGTGCAGCTTTCGCCAGACCAAGACAGACTGATGTTTCCATTTTAACTTTGTTTCCCATGATTCTCTCTCCTGATGACCTTCCTCCCTAGGATATCTAGAGAGTAAGTATATTATTCACTTGGGCCTTTTCCATCACTTTGAGGCAAGTCCTTCTCGTTTCCTCACTGACACTAACGACTACACTAAATCCTTACTCTCTGAGTTTTCTCCCCCCTGACGTACTAATCTACTAAACTAGTCTGGTGCCAACTGGCTGGCTGTTTCCTCTGTCCTCGGTCCTTAGAGTGACCCTTGGCATACCAATCCCTATGGGGCTGGAGGTGGTGGCAGGGATTTTCTTTCCCCCATTGGTGCCAGGGAAAAGCTTGTTCCCACTCAGCTTCCTGGCACGCTCCATACTCTTGCTAGTGCAAAGCTTGAAACTCGGCCCTGACAGAAGGGAGCTGCTCAGCAGTCTCCCCTTCTCCGCCACCTCCTGGTGGTGAAGCCCATGGCAATAAGCTCTGGAACCTACGTCTCCCGGAGAAACCTTTTTATTAGAGGCAAGGCCTAATCCCAGCTGAAATGAGGGACATTTGGGCCCTCCAGGTGGTGTTTAATGTTGTATTCACTCTGTGTCCAAATGGGCTGTGGGATTCCCTTCCATTTCCTTCTCTCAACAGTCCTTTGCTTGTCTGTTCCTAAGAATCTCTAGATCTAAGAGGCATTGTCTCTTCCACTTTCTGTGGATCAGCAATGGGCTGAAACAGTCAGCCTCTCCGTGGCATTCTGGAGGCCTGACAGTAACAAAGCCATGTGCTTATCCCCAGCCATCAGCAGGGTTTAAAGGCTTCCTCCCAAACCCAGGAGGGCCAAAGGCCACCCGGATCACCAAAATCCCTACTTCCCAGCCTCATAGGAATCAGCCCCTTTACCTGACCCTTTCCTGCTTTCGCCCCAGCCAGATCTACCACCAGAGCTTGACTATCTCTCCTTTTCAACATGCCAAGGACATTCAGGAAACAGAAGAGGCGCCTGTGTCACTGAGATGTGGCCCTAGCCAAAGTAGATCAGGATCCCAGGCTTACAGAATGGGAGGGGAGGGGAGGAGGACCCCCTGCTTTGGTTTGGGTGCTTCCCAGGGCACAAACCGGCATGCTGTCATCAGCCGTCAAGGCACTTGAGTTTATCTTTGGAGTAATCCCAACTCTGGGCCTTAATTGCCAAGAACTCCTAGCCTCTGAGGCTCAGGGACTACCTTCTTCTTCCCTTTCTCCTACCTTATTGGAGAGTTTCTTTTATGAGAGCTGAAAGCCAACTCTGGCTCCCCATCTCTGGGCAGCTTCAAGGAGTCATGAAATTCATGATCACAAAGGACATTAAAATGAATGCCCCATACATGTAGGGAGTGTGTTTCTGCTTCCTTCCTTCCTTTCTTCCTTTCTTCCTTCCTTGTTTTGCATTGTTTTTCTTTAGATTCATAGTATATTCAGCAAAGGAAAAGGAATCCTTCTCTGGGATAAATAATCTAAAGCCAGGCCAGTTCCACAGACATAATTGTCCAGTCCATGCATAAGGGACCAAATACAGTAATCATCAGAGCCTGAGGACCATGTGCTTTCTTTTCAACAGCCTCTGTCACCTCTTCTTCCTCCCCTCCAAGCTCAGTCCTATACAGGTGGGTGGTTGTACCTTATACTCAGTGTTCTGAGTTTACTTGAGTAATTCCAGTCTGAAGACCCTTAAACTTAGATCTGTGAAAGAAGTCACAACTCATCTGTGGCTGTCAGTGTCGGCCTCAACCACACAGCTTTGGTGCTCATCAGAATCTCCCAGCCTCATGAATATAACTGCCCTTGTGGCATCTCTAGCTTTAACCCATTGGCCTCACATCTGCCCCTCTGAACAAAGACCACCACACAGGGGGGAAAAAAAAAAAAAAGGCTAGGATTGTCCAAAGGCCCCTGGGAAGTATGCCTGGCCATAGATTACCAGGCTTATCAGGTTCCATCCCCTCCTTCAGATCTGTCTACGTACAGCCCAGGGAGCTGTGAAGCCAGAAAGCCAGCCCAGATCCTGGGGGATGGTGGTGAAGACTGCCTATGCCTACACCAGGGTGAAATTGGTCTGGGCAGTGTTCTTAATTCTCTGACACCGGAACTAGCAGTGGGCTGGAGGTCTAGTGCACAGAGACTGAGGCCAGAGGTCACAGTCAGATGTCAGAGGTGTGGACTCTGCGGGGATTAGCACATTCCCACGTTCTATCACAATGGCTTACCCAGACTTGGGCCTTTCTGTGACACCATAGCCTGGTCAGGACTTTACCTATGCTTCCTGGTTAGGTCTTTCCATCTGGCCACAACCATTGGCCAGAACTGCCCATGGTTTGCCCTCTAGGAATATGCCATCTCTGGAGCTTTGGAGGAACCCGGTAATAGAAAGCTCTGTGAAGGTCAAAGGTGTGAGGGTATGGACAACCCTCGGGTTCTCAGGGGCTTCTCCTGGCTGAAGTTCTGGCTCCACAAGCGAAAGGATGGTCTGTCTGCTCTCCTTCTCACGGTGCACTCAACTGCCTCACCGTCTCTTGGTCCTTACTCTGAGACAAAAGAGATCGGTCAGGCCCTTAGTTTTGTTAGGGATGGGACAGAGCAACTGGCCGGTGAAGTTTAGAAATACACAGTGGCTTTCAGTTACTCATCTCCTCTTGGAATTACTAGCTGAGAGTTTGTTCCTGCTTTCTCTTTCAAGTACCAGCTCTGAGGTCGCAGCAGGATTTCACGATCTCAGGAGATGATAAGTGGATCCTAGATCTAGATAATCTGTAAGAGCCTGTTGACCCTCAGGGCTTCAGCACGCCCAAGATTCCTATGGGAGCTGCACACCTGGAGCTAGAAGGGAAGGAAAGAGGTGCAGTGGGGGGAGGGGGGTGTGGGTGATCAGGAGGTTGGCCCCTCCATCACTGGCTTTGGACTCTCTTCCAGAGGTGACGGAGGTTGGGAGGGCAGTGGGTGCCACAAGACAGCTTCCTGAACAGTAGGTAAGTAGGGGCTTGACATATTGACATATTGAAATATTCTGGACTCTCAGGTCTGGGAGGAGGTGGAGATGGTGCGGAGCCATCCCACCTCCCGCCCGGTCTCCTTCCACCATTGTCTCCTCAAACACTTTGCTCTCCTTCTTTCTTCCTCTGTTTAGGATGAGGGACACCAGCCGCAAGAACAACATGTTTGCACAGTTCCGGAAAAATGAGCGAGACAAGCAGAAATTGATTGATACTGTGGCCAAGCAGCTCCGGGGACTCATCAGCAGCCACCACTCATGAAAGCTAGCCTCAGGCCTGCAGAGGCTGCTCACGCCAGCCCCGGAGGCCGGGACCCAGGCCCGGCTGGCCCTGCCTTTGTGCATTCTTCTTCAAAGAGAGCAAATGTATTTTTCTAATAACCTGTGTACAGTATTCACGTAACCTTTCCCTATAGTAAAAGAGGCACAAGAAAAAGCAAGTACATGAGGTGTTGCTAGGCTGGGATTCCGGGGAATTCATACTGTATTCTGTAGTGGCCTAGAGATGGTGGTGTCACTAGTCCCGGGACGATGAACCACCTTTCATTGCTGCCCTAGAACCTCGGTCTGGGGCTCAGGAATGACACAGACGTAATGGGTCCTTGGTGCTGGGAGGTAAGGTGAGTAGGCGAAAAGATAACAAAGTATATCCTGTTCGTTCCCAGCGCCCCATTCACCACACAGGGGAGGTTGGTCCTTCCTGATGCAAGAAGAGGACCTGGAAAACGTTACTGTTTAGTGTATGAAAGACCAGCACACACGGTTCTGGAAGTTCGTATCTCCCCAGTCCACCAATGTTCATCAGCAGGGGGACAAGCATGGCGTGTGGCCAGAGGACAGCTTCACTCCAGTCCCCTGAGGGTGGCCGTTTCTTCAGCCCAGATCTGACCCAGTGCTTTTATTGCTGACTTTTCTGGGGCAAGATAGAGCTGAGTATACAGTGGTGATAATTGGACCCCATGACTAACCGCAGGTTGCTCCACACCAGGAAGAGTTTTATTAGCTCTTGAAAGCCAGTGTGAATGGAATCAGAGCCTTGGTCCCTTCCCTGTTCATCTCATCATCTTCTTTCAGGGTCAAGGCACTGGATTCAGAGCAGAGATCAACAGTTATTTCCATAGATCTTCACAGAGAGTCTCAGACTTGATCTTCTTCAGTAGTGTCATTGGGTTCAGTCAGATTCTAGAAGCCTGAAAATGGCCCTTCCTTAACCCTTCAGTAAAACCTGAAGGTTACTGGGGACTGCCCCTTGTGATTGAAAACCAGCTCTCTGGCCACCATCTTTACAAGAAACATTATCAGCTCTGTACTGTGGCAACAGCCGCAGCTGGACAACATGCCTGTTGGGATGGAACCATTGTCCCCACGAAGCAGACAGGGCCAGTCGTGGCTAGTAGTTTGTCGCCTTTGGCCAGCAGTCCGTTACTAAGTTATATCCTTGATGTGAAGCTCTTCTTACTCAAGCCCAAGCCTTTTGTCCTCTCCTGAGACCCCCATAGCCATCTTTTGGCCTCATCTGAGAAAGGTTGTCTATAATCTCATCCTGCACATTCTGGAACGTGCCAAGGAAGCCTGGACTAGCTAGCTGGGAGGCTGTATCCGCTGTCGCAGATGGGCTCCTGACACCTGGCGCAAGGGCTTTGCTGTGAGGTCAGCCAGAGGAACCTGCACTCTTAAGACTCTTTGGGAAGGTGCTCCTGTGGCTACCGGCAAACGTGTAATTGTGCATCACCAAACAATGACAAATAAGCCACACAGGCATTTCCAGCTTGGATTAGTGGGAGGAGAGACTCATCAAACAGAATTCTTCACTACCTTTGTCAGCTACTTAGCTGCTTCTGGGGAGATCAATGCTTCCTTTTTCATTCCCCACCCCAATCCCCCCAGAATCCCATCCCAACTTGCAAACCAAGGGGAAGAGATTACACACAACAGACGTGAGCCTTCCTCAAAGCTGGAGAGGCCAGGCTGTGTGGACGCTCTAGAGAAGCTTTCTAAGGCTTACCTTGAGGCCTCAGTGCTTGGCCCAGGGTCTCAGGAGGAGGGTCAGGGATGAATCCTGCCACCCAGAATTGCAAAAGGCAAGGGAAAGTGGGGGGCCATGGGAATGAGATCCCGGATGCCATCACCCAAGTCCTGGGTTTGATTGAAAGAGAGCAAGAAATGATTACACTAATCTAAAGTCCTGTTGCTTAAGAAGGGCCCAGCACACTCCTTCACTAGTCTCCCATTTGCAGCAAGATCCTTTCAGATGGATCTTGGGACATGGGACATGGGACAGAGAGAACCTTAAGCATGTCACAGTTTTTGTCTTCTCCGAGTCATCATTGCTGGGCTGGTCTCAAGCCTGTACCCTGGAAAGACTACTGTAGAGGAAAAGCAGACAGAGTGGCAGAATGGGGCTTCCTCTGCACCTCATTCACGACCTCCCTCTAAAGAAAACACTTACCCAGCTCAAGACTCTTAGGGGAGGACCCTTCGGTGGCTCTCTTCCCTCTCAGTCTGTCTTCAGTCTTCTCTGACGAAATCAACATGCTGCTACTGAGTTGTGTCTAGAGACACACTCTCGTTGGGCAAGGGAAGGTCAAAAAACAGGGACCGGCAATGTCCAAGTTGTTTGAATTGGCGAAGTCGGATTTTTGAGTCTTCTCTCCAGGCCTCTAGCTGGGCCAGGCCTTGAGAGGACTTGTGCACATGGGGCCATGCCCCTTAGACTCCTAAGACCCGGCCTCAGGCGCCCAGAGATACGGAAGTGCCCCAGCAGGCCCCAGTAGCAGAGCAAGAGCAGCGGTGGCTAGAAGCCTACGGCCTGGGGTTAGTGTGACTCTTAGCCAAGTTCTGGGGGAAACCAGGTCCATGTTTCTAAAGGGACCTTCTGGGTTGGGACCCTCATAGGTTTCAGTAGTAGTGTAGACAGCTCCTATAGTTCGGACGTTCATAGGAAATCTCTTGGGACTGTGATTGAAGCTGTTGGGGGTAGAGATTGGAACCAGTGGAGTCCCTGTTGACAAAAGGAGTGTCCAGCTTCCAAGGAGTGCTGCCAGTGTTTTCATCGCATACCAGGCCTAGTGGTCTCTTGGCCTCAAAGCCAGCCTAGCTCCATCGCATACCTGACAAGGGTCTGCTCAGCAAGCCCCAGACCCAGGGCTCTCCTATCCCCAAAATCGGCAATGGCCATGACCTCCCTCATAAAGCCTCTCCACACTCCCTGGGACCTGCTACGGAGCTCCCCTCCCGTCGCCTCCCTTCTCCCAGGACTCTGCTCCTGGCTGCTTCAACTGCCTCTTTTTTTTTTTTCCTTTTTCTTTTCCTTTGCCTGCGTTCATAATTACTTTTCACTAATGTGTTGGAAATAGCGTTTTTATTTTGCACAAATAGTTGCACATTTACGGAGGAAATTTAGGAGAGTCCATTTTTAACTCTAAAGGAAACTTTTTTTTTCTTGAAGACTCACTCCTAAAGCTACCAGTTCAGATGGGCCTCGCGGTTCTTGGGAGCCTCCCCTGTGGAAAGAGCATGTTGATCCCTCCTGTACATTTTCCTGTCTTAACTGCTATTAAACAAGGGAGCCTATGTACCTGTTTCAAAAGCCACGGTGTTGTCTCATGGTTTTTTGGTTCTTCCGCCCCTCTCGCACATTGCAGCTGCTGTGGGCAAGCCGGACAGCAGCCATAGCACCCCCCGGAGCGGACTGAGGACTAGAGCAGGCAAAGACCCACTGGGGGGAGGAAGCCTACCTGCTGCGCAAGGCAAGGAGCCCTTGGAAACGTCCTGAACCGCCGGGTTGGGTTTCCCGCTGATCCAGTTAACACGGGTATCTTCGCTGTCGAGGGGAGCGCTGGTCTGGGCAGCCTGAGCCCTCCTGTGGCTTGAAGAGCAGCCCTTGCTGCGAAAGGGCTCCTAGTCCAAACAGAAGGAGGATGTAGCATTCTCCAGAATAAAGCTGAGTGGGGGAAGGGGAGGAACAAGCCTGTTTTAGAGCCCCTTGCAGGAAGGGGACGGGCCTCAGGGCCTAATGCTGGAGGGGGTCTGGTTAGGCAAGAAGGTGTGGAGGCAACTGGGTGTTCACTACCTGGGCCTTGGAGTTCAGTTCAGATTGTGTTAAGCTGTGGGAGGGTCGCAGGGGCAGACCACGCTAGAGTGAAAAGTTGGCCGGGGTCTGGAGGATGAGTACAGAGCCCGGGGGTCGGGGGGTGGGGGGCACACACAGAACCATGGGGCATAAGGCCAGAAATGGGGTAACAGCACCCGCTGCGCTTGCCCCCTTGGGACAAGCACATGTTCATGAACCAGGTACAAGCCCTTCAAATCAACCAACTGCCTGGCTCAGAGTAGAGCCAGTCCTCCAGAGGGCATCTCCTCGTCACCACCACCTAGAACATTCTCTGCCGTCTCTTTGGTGCCAAAACTTCTACTAGCATTCAGGAGTTCTTAACCCGGGGTTGGTGACCCCTTGGACCGTGTGTGTGGGAGTGTCCATGGTCACGTGGATGCCCCAGCACGCATTCACCCAGTGAATCTTTCCTAGACACTGATGAAAGCCATGAAAGTCCATGGCTTTCATCAGTGTCTAGGAAAGATTCAGGACTAAAACACTGAATGGTAACCAAACCTCTTTGGAAATACAGCTCTCCTGAGGGAAAGCCAGAAGCTCTGAGCCGTTACCTCCCCTCTCTGCCTCCTACGACTCTGGCAGACTTTTCAACACCTATGGCTCTGCCACCAGCCTTTTCCCGGAGCTCCCCACATGATCCCCAGGTCACACTTAAAAACCAGTACAGCCACCATTCCTAGCTTTCTCTACCCAGCCAGGTCAGCGTGCTGAGGTGGGCATGAGGACCTTGCATCTCTGAGATCGCAGAGACTTACGGCCGGTTGGGGAGATTGCAAACCAGAGGGCTTTGCGGACATGGGAGCCTGCAAAGCCAAACTGAACCTGACTCACCCCAGAACATTCTCTGTAGCTTCTGAGCACTGACCGGCGAAGGGGCTAACCCAAGGCCTTATCCAGAGAGGGAATAGCAGCCCTGGTGGGGTTGAGGTGGCAGAGAGGGAGGGGGGGACCTGGGACGGATGTGAGGCCATCACCAGCTTGCCCTTTTGCTCATGGGCGAGGCGTATCTGCTCACCAGGTAGATGAAGACCGGGACTAGCAGGCGGGAGATAAGGGGAGGGAGAGAAAGTGCCAGACCCTTTCCTTTCCCCCAGAGGCCTCAGCGTTGAATTTAATGGGCAGTGGTTGCCGGGGAATGAGAGAGCCTCAGGGCCCAAGGGACCAGAAGACAAAAGCTCTTGAGGAAGTGCAAGGAGGAGGAGGAGAGAAGTGGGGGCCTGGGCTTTGTGTGGGAGAGCCACCCCTCTATCTGTTTCAGTCACTGCTGGGGTTAGGGTTACCATGCACTTGGGGCCTCAGCTGCTTTGTGGGGTCTGTGATATCAGCCGTTGTGATGGTAATGGAGGGGCCTCTCTCACAGGGAGGGAGGGGTGTGCTGGCTCCCCTTTGCCAGCCAGCCCACATCAACTCCCAGAGAAGATTGAAGCTCCTGTTCCCTCCGGGTGGGGGCAGGATGTGGGCCCAGGACCGGCCCAAGACAACAGGCCCAAGCCATGACCTTCCTCTCTCCAAAGCTCCAGAAAAGGAATGGAATCTGAACATTGAGACGCTTTTCTGGCCCGAAACAATCCTCCCATTCTCTAGGCTCAATGATGGGTCTATTTCCTCCTGTAAATGGGTCTCGTAATCTTCAACTTTTACCTTTGCTTCTAAGGGTAATTAATTGGATCTCCCTCTTGTTCTCCCTACACACTCCCCTCTCTGTTACAAGGCTCAGGTTAAGCCGGGTGGATGGCTTTTCTTTCTTTCTATTCCATGGAGTGCTCATTTTTAAAGCTGATGGAGTAAGGCCTTGCCCTCTCCAGTGAACCTCTTCTCCAGAGAAGCCCGCTGGGGAAACACCACTTCCGAGGGCCCGGGGAAAGCGGCCTCTGCCGGGCTAAAGGCTTTTCAGATAACAAGTTCTGAGCAACCATTTCACTTTTTCTTCCCAGGTATGTTTCCAAGGCTTTAGGAAAGGAGTTTTCAGGGTGTCCCCCTCAGGAGCAAAGTGAGGGGTTAAGGGATGATCTGGACCCTGGAGACAAGGAGAGGCAAAGATGGGCTCAGGAGAAGTAAGAGCCAAGGATCAGAGAGTTTCCTTTTTTTCCCATGGGCTGGGGCTGGGGAGAAACAGGAAGCCCTCAGGTGCAGGCACATGAGGGCATCAGGTGGGAAGGAGTGAGGGTAGACCCCATCGGGGCAGGGGGAAGAGATGCTACTATGGGGAGACAGGTCATGCCGGAGACACTGAGGATTTCTAGTAACTGTGACCTTGTCTGACGCTCTTCTTAGTCAGGAATGACCTTATATGCCTGTCTGAATCTTTTGCCGAATCCTGCCCCACGCATGGCACCTGGGGCCTCGGGACCCATTGAGTCCCACTTGGAGTGGGGACAGTCGCTACCAAGGGAAGGGGCCGGGAGAGCAGCACTCCCTGCCCAGAGGAATGTCCTGCAGCTGACACTGTTTAGGAGAGGTATTGAGGATAAAAAGCAAACTAACTTATGGTCAGTTTTACTACGGTTTTAAAATTCTCTACAACCATGTATCCCCTGCCTCTTGGCATGCTATGGAGTAAGGAACAGGTTGAAATCAGATTGAGTCAGGTGAGAAACCAAAATAGCAGTTTAATTCCGGACACGCAGGGTGCGAGTCCCGGTGGTGGTGCTGGTGAAGGCATGTGTACGTGGGCGTGTGTACGCATATGTGGGTATCTAAAAGAATTCGGGCCTCCCCCCATGGAGCCCTGATCCCACATGGAACCATTGTTAACAGTAGGGTGATGTTCTTCCTGCTCCTTTGAATGTGTATATACTTTTTTCACCAAAAGATATGATTATAATATACTACATTACAGGTTTCTCTCCCACTTAATGTATCTGGGACGTCTTTCATGGCAATATGATAGGATTTCTTCCTCTATGACGCCCATGAATACTTCTCTGGCATGGGTGTCCCTGGGGTCTATTTGATTCTGAACTAGTCAATATTTGGGATGTTCCTGGTATTTCGCTGTGAACAGTGTTAGAAGACACTTGTGTACACCTCTGCCTTCTCGCGTAGGTATTTCTGTAGTATAAAGTTTCAGGAGTAGAATTGATTGGTTAAAGATCGAAAGTATTATAAACGTTAATAGAAATTGTATCTTACTCTTCTGAAAAATCACCCATTTACACTGTCTCCTACAGGATATGATAGTCTGTTTCTCTATCTATCCTCAGCCCCATTTAATATCAATATTTGTTTTCTGTACATGAATTGAGAGTGGGCTTAAGCATCCATTTGAATTAGTCATTTTTATTTCCTCTTATATAAAACAGCGATCCATATATTCTGCCATTCTTTAAAAAAAATCGGTTGTTTTCCTTTTCATGTTGACTTGTAGCTGTTTGTATTTTAGGGATTTTAATTATTTGCCATCTGCATTTGCAGATTTTTTTCCCCAGTTTGTCTTCTGGGTTTGTTCACGGTCCATATCATTTAGAACTCCTGATTCTGCGAGTAACAAACAACCTAACTCAGAGGAGATTTGCTGACTGAAATTCCAAAGGTAGTTCAGGGTTGATTTGACTCAATGACTAAAAAATGTCAAGGTCCTGCTTTTTTCCTTCTGTCTGCTCTGCCTTTTCTAGGAGCAAGGCTGTCCTAAAGTTCAGGTCCCTGCTGGTAGCTACATGGCTGTCATTCTTCCAGCTTTCAAACCTCCACACTACGCTGTACAGAAACTTCTTCCAAAGGCCCTCTGAGAAGAGTAAGGCACCTGCTGACCCATGGCCTCCGATATTCAGAGCCCTGAATGGGATGACGTGTCCTTCTTTTTGACAAGGACCATGTCGTGGGTTTACTGCTGAGACGTGGGTCACTTGAACCAACACTGTGGCAAGGGCAGTGGAATTACTCCTGTGGTTTAAAACGATCAGTTCTCACCCTGGGACTCTGGGGTAGAGAGGTATTACTACTCACCCCCAAACAAACCGCAGGGCAGCTACACACCGGGGAACTGATGAAAGGAATATTGAAGAGATGAGCCACAATATTCACCCCCTGGCATTTTTTTTTTTTGCCATAGAAAAGGTTTTTCATTTTTGAAACATCAGTTTATCAGTCTTCTCCTTTATGATGTTTAGACTTCATGTCAGACTGTCCTCTCTTCAAAATTATAATAAAACTATTGACCCATGTTTTCTTCTGATAGTTCATGTTTAACTTGTTAATCACTTATCAATTTGAAGTTTACTTGGAGGTAAAGAATGCGGCAGGGGTCCAGATGGTTCTTTTCTCCAAGTGGCTGACCAGTTGTCCCACAGCATCACTGGCTAATTTGTAAATATCATATTTATCATATATTAAACTCCCATTTATCCTTGGGCCTACTTCTGGACTTATTTGTGGCTCCATGATCATTCTGTTCCTGAATCACTACCGAATTGCTCTAACTGCCATACCTTTTGGACCTGTTTTACTATCTACTAATCCCTTCCTACATCGTGCTTTTCTCTTTCAGATTGTTCTGGAATATTTGGATATTCTTCCATGGTAATTTTATAATTTTTTTTCAAGTTTCAAAAGTTCTGTTGTGATTTTGATGGGAACCCCATTGATGGTACAGAATAACTTGCAGACAGATAGCATCTTTATGACACAGTCTACCTGCATGGATGAAAATGATCTGTCCCCTTATTCCTCACAGCCATATTTCTCTAGCGGTTTTAACATGCTCTGCATTTGGATTCTTCACATTTCTTGTCTAGTACGACCACGGATCTCTAACATTTTCATTACTATTGGAAGCAAGATCTCTCCTTCCGTGTTCTGCATTTTCCGTTCTGTTTTACTGATGGAATATGTGAACATCTGTCAGATTGGCCAAGTCCTATGGGCCCATATTAACAGATGCTGAGGAGGCTATGGAGAAACAGTGGTGGAAAGACGGATGAAAGAACTTTTAAGAGCAGTTTTGTGCTGCAGATTCAAACCCCTTATCTGCAATTCAAAAATCCAAAAAGAAAAAAAAAAAAAAGGCAAAACCAAACAAACCTGGAAACTGGAAATTCTTTCCTCACACGTTTGGTGGCAAACCGGACATGATGTGAGATTATTTATGGCTTTTATTTATCCCACTCGATGTGGATATTTTTACTTGTCACCACAGAACAAGTTATATATTTGATTATGGAACACTTTCCCCACACCCTGCTAGAATATGACCTGTGACACACACACATTTCTGCCTCTCTCAAGTCCGAATAGCTCTTCTTCTGAAACACGTTTGGTCCCGCAAGTGTGGATAAGGATTAGTGGGCCTGTGTGCGGTGAAGTTGAATGTGAATATGCTAAGACTCCACAATTCCTGAGAGAAATCTCTCCACAGGGAGACTTGTTTAAGATCGTTCGTTCTAGTATCGTTTATAATGATGAAAGATTAGAAATTGGGGCGCCTGGGTGGCTCAGTGGGTTAAGCCTCTGCCTTCTGCTCAGGTCATGATCCCAGGGTCCTGGGATCGAGCCCCGCATTGGGCTCTCTGCTCAGCGGGGAGCCTGCTTCCCTTCCTCTCTCTCTGCCTGCCTCTCTGCCTACTTGTGATCTCTGTCTGTCAAATGAATAAATAAAATCTTTAAAAAAAAAAAAAGAAAGAAAGATTAGAAATCACCTAAATGTCCACCAGTGGGAGAATAGATCAATTGTGATCTATTCATCTAAGAGAGACTGAAGAGTGGTTGAAATGAACGACATATGTCAACATGAACAAATCTTTTAAAATTTGTTGAATAAAAAAGCAACTGGAAGAACAGTAACAGCGCAATACAATTTAAGCTTGAAAACAGGCATGAGAATGATAAACCCCGAACTCAGTATAGTAGCCAGTCTCTGCAGGATGAGGGGGAAAATGAGGTCCCCCAGGGTACACAGCAGGCTTTTTTGCTTTATCCATAAGTCTAATTACTTTTTTTTTCAAAAATCTGAAATGAATACGGCCAAATGTTGAAATGTTTTTACAAATACATAGATTTGTATTCTACATAATGCTCTCGATCGTAAGAATTCTGGAGGGTTAAGCATAAGCAATACAGGACTAGAGCAGCTGAGCAGCAGAGACCCAGGCATTTTCTTGTCTTTCTGTTCTGTCACGCTTAGCATACTTAGCGTTTCATAGGCACAGGACGGCTGCCTCACCTCTAGGCATCACATGACATCACCTTCCAGGCAGGAGGAAAGGAGAAGGAGGAAGAAGGAAAGTCAAAGAGCTAAAGGCCTGTGCGGGCCAAATCTGGTCCTTCCTTAGGAGACCGTGATTTCTATCTTTCTTCAGGTTTACAGATTTGCTTCCTTAAAATTATGTAAAGTATTCTCAAAATTATTAAATTTAAATTCCTATTAAAAATTCTCTCTTTATATTACCTCCTCTTACATCTTACTGGCGGGAATGGAACCACATGGCCACCGCCAACACCAATCACAGCCAAAGGGAAGGAAGTTATGTCTGGTTTAGACCAACTATGATTCATTCAGTCCATGTAAGTTCCATGAGAACAGAATATTTTGGGCACAGCTTTATCCTCAGTGTCTAGAAGAGGTTCTGCCACCTAAAATATGCTCATTGCATTTTATTGAGTGAACTGACTGCATGTATCAATGGAAAGATAAGTGGAGCTGGGAGAGGGACAGGAGATCCAGAGATCTGCCCACTATGTGAGCCGATCTGAGTCCCGTCAGTCAGGAACCAGGGGGAAGTGAATGTCATCAGGAGATCAGGTCTGTCACAATATCCTTGACCCACTGAGCCAAGCGAGGCAAACTATGTATTTGTTCGGTTGTTATACATGGACAAATATTTTCTTCTAGTCTTGCACTTCTTTTTTAAATAAGCCTTTTATTTTGAAATAATTTTAAGTTTATTGAGAAGTTGCAAAGAAATTCAGAGTTCTCATCTACCCTTCACCTAGCTACATCTCCTGTTAACGTATTACCATGGACGTTTGTGGCAATTTTAAAAACCAACATTGGTACATTTGTACGAAGTAAACCCAGACTTCTGTGGGATTTCACCCACTTTGCAATTCCGGGATTCAATCTAGGATACCACAGGGCGTTTAGTTGCTATATCTCCTTAGTCTCCTTTGGTCTGTGACAGTTTCTCCTTCTTCCCTTATTTTTTTCATCACTGTAACAATTTTGAGGTATTCTGGTTAGGCATTTTTGTAGAAGGTCCTCAGTTGGCTTTTATCTGTTAGTTTTCTCTTGAGTAGACAGGGGTTATGGGTTTTTTGAAAGAACACTGCAGAGGTGAAGTGTCCTCATTCTATGTCGGAAGTCATCTGACATCACTAGTGATGTAAACGTCGAACACTGGGGTATGACAATGTCTGCCATGCTTCTCCACTGTAAAGTGACTATCCCTTTCCATATTTCAATTCTTAGAAGCAAGTCACTAACTGCAGTGCACCGCTAAGAAGATGACAGAGAGGGGTGGGGGTTAAGCTTTACCTTTTAGAAAGGGTCTCTAAAGAACGATTTGGAATTCTTCAATAGGAAAGTTTTGGCTCTGCCAAAATTTGGCTCTAACTTAAGTAAACTTATTTAAAATTATGTAAAAATTTAAATTTAAATTTATTTATTTAAATTTATTTAAATCATTTCTTTATCTCAGTAGGGACTCATGCACATATTTTTGCACAAATTTGGGGCTATTTTCTTCTTTCTGTAATTTTGTATTGCAACATAACTCACACAACATAAAATTCAGAGCATTCAATTCAAGGGATTTTTCTATACTCACAATATCATGCAACCATCCTTAATCTCAGCACATTTCCATCATCCCAAAAGAAATCCTGTACTTATGAGCAGTTACTCCCAATCCTCTTCTTCCCCTGTCCCCCCAATCTACTTTCTGTCCCTATTAATTTGCCTATCCTGGACATTTCATATAAATGGAATCTCTAATATGTGACTTTCAGCATCTGGCTTCATCCACTTAGCATAATGTTTTCAAAGTTTCTCCTTGTGTATAGCATGTATTGGTCCTTTGTTCCTTTTTGGGCTGAATAATATTCCATTGTATGGCTATACTACACTTCATTTATCCAATCAGGTTTGATGGAACTTTGTCCAGCATTATATGAATAATGCTGCCATGAACTTTGGTGGGTAAGATTTTTGGAAAATGTATTTTCAATTCTCTTAGATACATACCTAGAAGTAGGATTGTTGGGTCATATGGTGACTCTGTGTTTAACTTTTGGAGAAACTTCCAGACTGTTCTCCAAAGTGGCTGCGTCATTTGACATTCCTGCCAACAGTGTGTGAACACTCACCAAGGCTTGCCAACACTTGCTAGTTTCTGGCTTTTGGCTTGTTTTTCTAAAATTGCCATCCTAGTGGCTGTGAAGTGGTATCTCATAGTTTTGATGTGCATTCTTTTTTTAAAAAGATTTTATTTATTTATTTTAGAGAGAGCACACATGAGTGGGGAGAGGGGCAGAGGAGAAGTGAGAGGGAGAGAATCTCAAGCAGATGAGGCACTAAGCATGGAGCCTGACAGGGGCTCGATCTCACAACCCTGAGATTGTGACCTGAGCTGAAACCAAGAGTTGGATGCTCAACTGACTGAGCCACCCAGGAGCCCTTGATGTGCCTGTCCATAATGACTAAAAATGTTGAGACTCTTTCTGTGTGCTTACTGCCTTTTGCATATCATATTTGGAGAAATGTCTATTCAGATCCTTTGCTCTTTTTAAAAATTGGGTTTTTTTAATTGTTAAGTTGAAAGAATTCTTTATAGTCTGGATACTAGACCCCTATCAGATACATGATTTTCAAATATTTTCTCCCATTCTGCGAATCTTTTCACTTTTTGACGGGGCCTTTTCATGGCCCAAGTTCCTAAATTTTGATTAAGTCTCCATTTACCTTTTGTTGTTGTTGCTTGTGCTTTTGTTGTGATCTAAGAAACTATTGCTGAATACAAAGGTGTGAAGCTTTATACCTTTATTTCCTTCTAAGAGTTTTATACTTTAAGTTCTTACATTTAGGTCTTTCATCCATCTTGAGTTTGATTTTTGCATGTGGTATAAGTTAGGGGTCCTAACTCATTCTCTTATGTGTGGAGGTCTAATTGTTCCAGAATAGTTCATTGAAAAGACTTATTATTTTTGCCCCATTGAGTGGTCTTGGCATCCTTGTTGAAATCAAGTGACAATTTCTGAGCTCTTGGTTTTATTCCACTCTTGAGTCTATATGTCTATCTTTGGACTTGTGTATTTATTTTATACTTCAGGTTAAACCCAACACCATGTTATTTATTTCTTTGCTCAGGTTTGGCCATTGGGAAGCTCTTTCAGGTTGGCTCCTGTCTACTTTGAAAAACCTCCATCCTTTCATTTATTCTGACGTTGCCTAGATGTGTGAACTATAAGATGCTCCAGGCTTATCTTGTACTATTCCTGTTCCAGTCATAGAATTAACCAATTCTCCACAGAGTCTTAGCTCCTTTTATGGTAGAATGATATTTAGAAACCAAGATCTGAGTGCTTGGTGTGCTCATTGCTACTGGGGTGTTGTTTAGGGGCTCTCAACAGGTAGGACTAGATATTTTATTATATAGACTAATGCATGTATACATGCATATCTATATTTGTTTCTGTATCTGTACATCTGTGTGGGGGAGAGGGGTATATATATAAGTGAATTGATACAGATGTTTCAAACTCCAGTCTAGTACCACAGGGATAATTCTAACCTTTCCTTCTCTCCAGTAACGAGAACCTGGTTCCCACAATGTATCAAACCAGGCATTTACTTATGTATCCAAGCCCACTGCTCAGTTTCAGAATTGCTAACCTTTCACTTCACATTCACCTATCTTTAGTTGTTTGTACTAGCTTTGATCCTACAGAATTTTGAAATTTAATGTAGTTTGTCGGTCTTTTCCTATAAGCATCTAAGTTCTGTATCTCGGTTAGAAAAGCTTTCCCAGCCATCATAAACCTCCAGATTATAAAAATATTTTTGCTTTACATTTTGATATTCAATCTATCTGGATTTTATTTTGGGGTTATATAAGTTGAAGCTCTAAACTTTTTTTCCCTCTCAAATGGCTATCTGAAGGTCCTAAATGCCTATTATTAGCCAATCCTCTCCTTACTGATTTGCAATACATGAGTCTATTTCTAGACTCATCCTACTTGTCTGTTTGTCTATTTCAGAGCCAATAGGACACTACTTTAGTTTTTGATACCATAAAATATATTCTGATATCTAGTATGGAGTCTCCCATCATTGATATTTTTCAGAAATTTCTTGGCTATTCTTGTATGTCAATTCTCACAGATGAGCTTTAGAACTAATTTGTGAAATTTCATTTATAAAATCCCATAGGGATTTTGATTGTGATTACATTAAATTTATCCAATTTTGGAGAAACTGACATCCCAACATGGTAAGTCTCTATTTAGGCTTTCTTTTATGTCTTTCATAAAGTTTTATGGTTTCTTCCCATAAGTCTTGCATTATTCATGAATTCACATTATTCACATAAATTCACATGAGTATTCATATTATTCATTATGCATTTTAAATTATATTTTTAAATTTATTCATGCTAACATATAAGAAAGCTGTTGATTATAGGTTTGTCATGTATCTGAACAAGTTACTACATGCTTTTATTAGACCTAATAGGTTTTTTAGTTGATTCCCTGGGAGATTGTATTGTAGACATTCCTAATAGCTGTAATAATGACAATGCTCTATTCCTTTCTCAATCAAAGAGCTATATATTGGTTGGGGAATGAAACAGACATATTACTAAGCAAACCTCATCAAGGAAAAGCAATGTAAAAAAGTACAAATTCTTTCCTAATTCCTAGACAAAATTGGGAATCAGAAAATGGAAATAACCACGGACTTGAGGAAACGTTTAGTTTCCAAAAATAACTGAAATATAAGTAAGTTTTGTGAAATAAATCCAAAAACCTAAGGATGGCTGATGCTTCCAGAAAAATACATATTGCCAAAACTGAGCCAGAAAGGGAGAGAAAACCCCAAAAGTTCAATAATCATGAAAGAAATCAGAAAGTTGTTCAAGGGCTGTCTCTTTTATTTATATTCATACTTTTTTTTGCGTTACTATTGTTGGCTTATTTTTTTTATTCAAATATAATTAACATGCAGTGTTATATTAGCTTCAGGTGTGCAATACAGTGAATCAATGATTCTATACATTATCAGTGCTCATCACTGTAAGTGTACCCTCAACCCCCTTTATCTATGTTGCCCACCCCCTCCCCCTTCCCACATCCCCTCTGTCAACTACCAGTTTATTCTCTGTATTTGTCTGCTCTTTTGTCTCTTTTTCCTTTCTTTGTTCATCTGTTTTGTTTATATTCATACTTTTGATTTTTCCTTGCATTTCTGACTTTTTAAAAAAATTAAGACAACCACACATTGTTGAAAAATAGAGGTCATGGTTAGAATTCGTCCCTTGTTTTAATTTAAAGTTGTGAATTCTAAGGTTAAAGTTTTGTACTATTCCTAGCTTTTACTGCAAGCTTTCTATAAGGATTTCATCTTAAATTCTATTAAATGTATTTTTTCCAGCACAGACTGAAGTGGTCAGTCTTCTTCCTTCACCTATTAATAGAGCAACTCCTAATGTTGAACATCTTTTGTCTCCCTTGTGAGTTCAACCCCATTTGATTATGATGTCTTATTATTTTGATGAACTTCTGAATTTTATTTGGTAGCATTTGATCAAGATTTTTGTATAAGTATTTCTAACTAAGACTTGTCTGGACTAACACTGTTCTTGTGTTGTTTTGGTATGCAGAAAGTAGTTTTTGGAGAAATTTTATCTTTATTCTCTGCAGTGATATATCAAGGGTTATCTGTTCCTTAACATAACTTGTAAAATTATCTTCGTCTGGGGCAGGGGGAGGCACCTGGAGTGCTGGTCATTGTTGTCTGTGACTCCTATAAGCCGTCAGGTGAGTGTAGATGAGTGAGAAACAGGGTGGGAAGTAACCTGGACAAATAGGGTTATAGCAGCACACTTAACTGTACAGATTGTCTCTAAACAAACTCTTACCCAACCTGAAGATTCCTCTCCTCTGAGGACAATGGAAATGGGGATGGAGATGAGGGGTGGACTCAAGAATCAAAATGGTAAACCAGTTGACCTTTGGTTAACTAGGCAGCTTTGGAGGTGGGAGATGTAAGCTAACGTTCACTTGGCTTGCTGGGGAAAATGAGTCACCAGAAATGGGGTTGCCAGGTACTAGGGGAGTGTTGGTTTGTGAGAAGGTGAGGAATTCTGTTTTTAGACACTTGGAGAAGATTATCTTTTAGAAGTTTGATGAAGGAAAGAGATTGGGCACAGAGTGCCATCAAATGGTATATACAACCTCACAACTACCCTATCTCCAATCTACAGATCCGGAAGCAGAGGCCCAGGAAGGCTTGAGTTCTTTTGATCCTAAGAGTCATGCCCTTTAATCACATCCTTTAGGAGCTGTCAGCCTAGAGTTCATTGGCATCGAGGGAAAGTTTTTTCAGGCTAAGAGAGATATTGGCTTGGTTCTGGGCAGAAGGGAAGAAACATTTCGAAATGGCCAGAATAAAGTTGTTTGAGATGGAACTGAGCTAGGTCCTGGAATATGTGAGAGGATTCATTCAGAAAACTACTGACTGAGAATATAGACACAGGGGCTCTGAAGAGGAAGAAAATGCAGCTTCTTGCCTCGATGTCATCTCAATCCATCAAGAGAAAGATGCATAAGATAAAATTCCCGCTTTCCCAGTTCACACCAATACCACCCACTGCATTTCCTCGCTCTTCTCCTTCCTCTTCCTCCCCCACAGCTCCAAGAGGCGGGGACGGCATCTGCCTTAATAAGAAAGAGAGGAAAAATCACAAGGATACAATTGGTGCTAGGATGGAATGTACAGAATGCTCTGGAGCTCTGACGAAAGGGAGACACCACGAAGAATATGGCATTGGAATTGGGTTTTAAAAGATAAGTAGTTACCGGTCAATGAAAGAATATTTAAAGCGGGAGGCCATTAAAGGGAATATAAAAAAGGAAGGCTCTTCAGAGTAGTGGCTCCTGGAATATGTTAAGGCTCTGGTGGCCTCACATCTCTCCGACTGACAGGACCGCAGAGTGGAGGAGGGAAGTGCTGTTGACCATGAACGAGGGCAGCTGGGGGCCTCTATGTGAGTGTGGCCTCATGCAGCCTTTCCAGAGTCCCAGCCCCGCAGCAGAGCTCAGACCAAGTAGCCACATCTTTGAGGACCTCATAGCCTCATTCTTGGTCAGCCACCCTGAGAAAATGGCATCCAGTGAGCAGCGTTTGTAGGAATAAGGAGCTGGAAGCAATCTAGGTGTCTGTCACTAGGGTAAAATGCGTGTTTACTGCGTTTTATACGTACTTTGTCACAGTCAGAAGTAACAAAATAGACACACATAAAGCCACATAAATGGATCTCAAAGATAGCTTTAAAATCTTTAGAAATCCAAAACGAGATCTGTAGCACAAGATCATTCATAGCTAAGAACACCTGTGTACATAAGATAGCATGGTTTTCCAAGATACGTGTGTACTTCACCAAGGGCGGGGAGCAACGCAGTGGAGTGTGAGTCTGGGGGTGAAGAGGGGGACCCAGGGGAGGGCTGGGACACAGGCAGTAGGAATGAAGCCAGGACTCACCGAACATCCCCAGAACTAAAGGGCACATGGCCCTGCTTTCTGTCCCAGAGACCCAAAAAAGGATCCAGGAGCAGGAAAGTTGGGGGTCTGCTCTCACCACAGAAGAGGCTGGCGGAGTGGAGGGGAGCCCTAGGTCTGAGGCTGAGAGAAAGGCTGGGGTCAGAGAGCGAGCCTGGGCACCATCCTGAGGATGACTAGGAGCTGCTGACAGCTTTCAAGCCAGGAGGAATGTTTTGTTTTAAAGGTTTTCTTCCGGTGACCTGGAGGACAAGACAAGACCAGAGACAGTATAGTGTTCAGGCGACTACTTCTAATCACAGAGAAAGACACGGATCACAAGTAATGTGGGCAGACGCTGGTCTCCAGTGGGGGCCATCTAAGGCCCGTGTGGGAGCCCGCAGTGGACCACCCCTTTTCTTAACGGAGGCATCCTGGGTGTCGCTCATTTGGGGACCTCTTCGGAGGAGTGTATATGCTTCCAGACACATAGAGGCCAGTGGTGCATTTCTCTCTCCTAGTCCCCCCCCCTCCTCTATCCCTGCTCACTCTGGCACGGAAAACGGGAGACTCAAGTGCTAATTCCAGCTCTTCCCTCTGGATCCAGAAATGACCTTGAACAGGTCACACCTTCTCTCTGGGCCTCACTCCCTCTCTCTTCCCTTTCCAGCAAGTACTTTCTTGGGCTTCATATTATTCCCCTAGCAATAGCCCCCCACAGGGAAATCTTGCCCCCTCCTGACATCCCCCCAGGTGTCTCCCAAGTCCTGACATCCTCCTCAATCTTCTGGCTCCACTGCCCCACCCTGGTGAGGAGGAGCAACAAATTGGGATTGTAATGTCCCTGCTGATTGCATTATGGGTGTCTAATGTAATATGTCCTCATGAGGACCATCCATCAGAGCAGGGCCCCTCCCCAAGTCCCTGCCACCCCAGTCACATTAGTCAAGCAGCCCATTCATCACCACCGCACACCTCCATGGAGACTGGCCTAGATGGATGAGGGGCCAAATCAGATTTATGGGGAGGAATCGTGGAAAAAAATCAGCCCCATCCATCTCCCAGACACTGAGGAGGAAGCCCTGTGTCCCCACTCCCTACAAGGCTCCTTAGGGAAACGGGTGCTAATGGAGAAGCCAGCCAAGTTGCTTTTGTTCTCCTGAAGGCCCATTCCTGAGCCCCTGGGTTGTCTAGCACACACGGCCCTACAACTAGCTTCTCCAGGAGTTCATAATTTTTGGAGCAAAGCTCCAGCCAGACTGGGACACGATGCCCAGAGTCAGCCATGACTTCTGAGAACCAAGGGAATCCATTTAACTGGATCCCTGGGTTGGGCCGGCTGTTGGGAGTGGAGGATGGGGAGGAGCAGGTCCAAGCCCCACTCAGCAAGGGGACGGGTCCTGGGGCAAGCTCCTCAGGAGCGGTGGTTTCACCTAGACCTTTCATCTTCATGAGACCTGGCCCAGGGCTCTTGTCAGCTCTGGCAGCCAGCCTGGGCCATTCTCCTTCTGCACCTGGAATATACCTGGAAAGGGTGGAGAACGAGAGGGAATGAGAAGGGAAAAAACTGCCATTTAGGCCCCAGGGCTTAGGAAAACCGAAGTCTGTATGATCTGTGAGAAAATTATGCAAAATATGAATTGCTAGGGCCACTCCTGGGTTTTCAGAAGAAGCCTGGACAAGGGAGAGACCTTGTCTCTCCGAGACCCCAGAGCTTCAGTTTCCTCAGCTTCTCCTCGAATCTGCCCCTGCTGTGAGTCGGCCATGACATCAACAGTTTACACAAGCACCTTTTTTTTTCTTTAAGCCTCGCAACCGCTCAAAAAGGCAAGAACTTACTCTCTCCATTTTTATGAGAAAATTGAGCCTCAGAGAGAAGTGACTTGGGCCAAGACCCTACAACTGTGGATGGCAGGACTGAGCCCCGCTTGTGCTCATTCCACCCCCACTTGGCCTGAGTCGAGCTGTCTGATCATGTGGTGGACGGAGAGGGGTCCCTAGCTCAAATGTCTCCTTTCCAGACTGCTCTCTCACTGTGGACAGGGTGTTCCCTCTCTCCACTGTTGCTCCGTCCCCCAGGATGCACCTGTCTTGGGGGGCCTGAGAGGGACCTGTGGGTCCCAGGACTAGGGCATTCTTGTAACAGTGGGCCCTAAGGAATCAGCCATGGGGACTGTGAGCTCAGGGCTGCCCCATCCCTACAGCAGTGAATCTCGCTTCCCCCACAAAACCGACCATGGCCCCAGCTGAGCTGGGTCCCCGGGGGAGGGAGTTCATCTGCTGAGCCAAGCCAGAAGCCTATATCCTGGGCTTAGGCAGAAGGCCATGAGGGATCCTTTTCATGGGAGTGTGGCCCTCATGGCTCAGCCGGGTACTAAGGTACAGAGGATGGCGGGCCCGGTTTCCCTCCTGCCAGGCTGAGGCAGCAAGGTCGTGGAGTTCAGCGTCGCACCCAGCTTGTGGAGAATGGAGAGCAGGGTGGGCGTGTGTCGTGTGAGGGAACAGCGCATGACTGTCCTTGAGCAGCGCTAGCACAGTAGGAGCCTCTGTGGGAACAGAATGTGCGTGCCCACCCAGGAGAGGAAGCGTCAGGCACCATGCTCTGCCTGTGTGGGCCGTGTGTGACAGCCGTGGCGTCTGGTCTCCTCCCCACGGTCACCGCTTGCCCCCGACAATGCCTTGTCCCCTCTTGGAAGGCAGGCCTTGCCCAGCGCTGCCTGAGCTGGTGCTTTAATAATTAGCTCCCCGTCCTCTTCCTCTTCCGTCACCGGCTGCTCGCCTTTCTCTCCTGCCTTCCCCCGGCCTTCCCCAAGTGTGCACCCCTGCTTTCTCCTCTGTCACATGGGCTGACCTGCGGGGGTTGGGAAGAGAGCATGGGGAGTGACTGCACCTCCCCCCATTATGTGTCGGCTTCTCTTCCCATACTTTCCCATCCCCCACTCCCACAGGGGGCTTTTGTGTGAACGGGACCTGTAGGTGACATCCTTCTTCTGAGCTCACTGGGTCCTCCTCATCCCTGATTGTTCAGAGGTCCCTTTCCTGTCTCCTTCCCCAGCACGTGGCAGAAGGCGTAGAGTCTGCTTGTGTTCTCCAGGAAGCCAGGGACTGGGAGAGAACATGGCACCATGGGCACCTCTCCCTGGGGCAAGATGGGTGACCTGGACAGAGTTTCCCCACCTGGAGGCAGATGAGACCCTACCCGCTTAGGAGGGACCCCTAAAATGTTCAGGTCACTAGGTAATGGGGTGAAGTACCTCAGTGAAGTAGATGGCTTTATACACAATTTCAAGATAACGAAACAAACTCCTAAAAAGGCAGCTGGAGAAAGAATCCTACTGATGGGAGTCAGTAGGTCTGGAAGCTCTATATGCGTCCACAGGCCTGTGAGCATTTGTGCATGGGTGTGTGTGTGTGTGTGTGTGTGTGTGCGCCCCCCCATGTTGTGTGGTCTGAAACGGCTAAGCAGAGTTCTTGAAAACACAGATTTTAAGTGCTGAAGGGAAACAAACAAATAGAGTAATCAGTGTCAAGTGAAATTAACTAGGACGTGTGTGATGAGCAAAGGAAAGAGGCTCCTCTCTCCTGACTCCTTTTCCTCTTCTTGGACCTGGAGCTTCTTGGGACTCTCTCCTAGCCCTGCTTCTCTCTGCAGGCTTCTCTATTTCCACATCGTCCACTAGCATGTACACATCTCTCTCCAGTCCAGATCTCTCTTTTTTGCTCCAGACTTCCAGAGCCCACAGCCCACCAGACGGCTCCATTTGAATATCCCTTAATCACCTGGAACATTCTGGGGCAAAATCAAACTCATCTTGTCCTTCATGCCTCACCCGTCTTCTGAGTTCCTTGGCTTAGTAGATAAGACCACTGTGTACCTGAAATCCTACCCCCGCTTCCTCATCCCATCCCCTTTGTGATTGGACCTCTAAATATTTCTAAAATCTGTCCTCCACATTTCTCTATCTTTCCTACTACCAGTTGGCTTAGTCCTTAGTATCCTGGCTAACAGCTCAGACTAATCCAGATTTCCTGGGTTTGAAGTTCAGAGGCGATTATACCTAACCCCTCAAATACAGCAGGGTTCCCTTGGGCAAGTTGTTGAACTACTTGGCAACTCAGATTCTTCCTCTGTAAATAGGGGTAATAGTCTCCACTTTCTGGGGTCACTGGGGGGATTAAATGAAATAATACATGTGACCCACTTAAAGAAGGGCCGGACAGGTAGGAAAGGCCGTTGGCTATGATTGGTGTGCTATTGTTATCACTATTGTTATAACTGTTACTACTACCTGAGTTGTCCCCAGTCTCCTGATAGGTCTCCCTGCCCCAGCTCTCTTCCCTTCTAACTCACCCACCACCCTGGAGAAGCCCTGAGGCTCACATAGGTTAAGTATGGTGATGGGCTACTAAGAGGCAGGACAGATTTGGGGCTGAGGTCTAATGACTCCAGAACCCTTGTTTGTAGCTACCAAGCCCCTCTGCCTATTTGCCAGTACCAAGAATGCGGGGATTTGGAAAGCAGGACAATGAGCAAGCAATGAAACCAGTGGAGGGAAAACTAAGAAAGGCAGAGGCAGTCCAGAGTTTCCCTGCATTAGGCATTTCTGGGCAGCCATCTAGCTGCAGGAGGTAAGAATGGGGCCTGGTACCGAAGCTTGATTGGAAGAGGAAGCATCGAGTTTTAGTGGGGACGCTGATGGACAGAGTGGGTTAGAGGGCCAAAATCCTCCCAAGAACCTCCTGGTACCCCCAGAGGGATCAGGCCCAAGCATGGGAACCAGATGAGAGACTGGAGGGACTACAGGTGTGGGCTAGATAGCCTCGGCCATCAGAACAGTCAGACAAGGGGCATCTCTTATTTTTGCTCACCATATCAGTAGCTGGGGAGGAAACTAAGGGAAGCGGCAGCATCCAGGACCGCCCCCGCCCATGTTAGAGCGGAGCTGGTTTAAGTGTGAGAAGAGAGGTAGGGGGTGTTTTAGAGGTCAACCACATAGCGTCCCGCTCTGCCTCTCCTTCTTCTCCTGGGAGAGCATCAGCAGGAGCCATGGCTCATGTTGGGGGGTGCGCTCTGGGGGCGGCGGGGAGCTCCGTCAGCAGGCTGCTCAGGTTAGCTCTCTCTCTGAGTTCTGCAGAAAAGGCTGCTGGTCAGTCTGCCGGCCTGCCTGCAGGCTGACCTCTGAACAAAAGCCAGCTGGGAGTGGGAAGGCAGTGTAGGGGGTGGGCTGGTTTCAGACCCCGGCTCCAATCTCTGGATGAGGACATATTTCCCTCTCAGTTCTTCTGGCCCTAAAGCTGGTGACTTGAGTTGCTACCCTTCCCTCTGCCTCCCAAGAATGGGAACCGAGCAGTCTGATGCCCCTGCGTGCTCTGCCTCAGGCCCCAGATGGCCCCACAGTGCCTCCCTGTCTAACAGTCCTCAGAGCTCAGGGGCCAGACAACAGTTTGCAAGGAAAAGCCTCCCTGTCCATCCACTCTCTCCTCATCAGACCCCTAAAGAGAAGCCGGCTGCACAGGCTGAGTCAGGGGGGTGTGGGTGGGGGTCTCAGAGGGCACTGCACCTCTCTGAGTGCCCCCCCCCACCCCGTGAGAGGGTTTCCCTGGCCCAAGGGCTGGGAAGAGAGCCTGGGAGGGAGGAAGCCGTGCTCCAGCTTGTCTAACTCAGCCCATGTGCCAATGAACAGTGTTCCTTTTAAAAATCAACCATCTTGCAATTTCTGGGATCCGTGGGATTTTTGCCGCTTGGGTTGAGGGTGGGGGCAGCAGTTTTTCACCCCAAACCACATGAAGGCAAATTCACTCAGAGCCACCGAACCACATCCCCTGCCTTTCATAGCGGTGTTCTACCTTCTACAAAAGCTCTGGGTTCTCTGTCATGCTTTCTTTTTTCTTCCTGGGTCCCAATTGTCAAGCCTTCAAGAAAATGCACTTCAGTCCTTTGTCACTGAGTGTAATTTGATAAACTGAGCAGAAACACACTGCTCTCTCCCCATCCTTTCAAAAACTGTTACCGCCAGAGAAAGAGGCTGAGGAAAAGAGATCTGAGGTCTTTGAATGGACGTTTAAGCACGAGCGCACGCGCACGCACACACGCACACACACACACACACACACACACACACACACACACACACACAGAGTCTCATGCACATACCAGGACATAGAGTTGCCCGGGATGGGAGGAGGTGGAATCCCAGAGTCTGGCGCATGGGGGCCTGGGCCTGGGGTCCCCGGGGCGGATGCCCTCCCAGCAACCAGCGACTCCCCCAGTTGCAGGCCTGGTTGCAGCCGCCCAGTGGGCGGTGCCAGGGCAGGTTTCAGGCTATAAAGGGCTCTTGGCTGCCCGGGCCAGAGGGAACGCCATCGCTGCGGCAGTGTCCCTGGCAGCCACAGCCAGCTTGGGGCACTGCCGGTGCCCCATCGCCACGAGGCAGGCTACTCTTCCAGATTTGGACACAGCTCTCAGCTGCGTTCCTCCTACCTAGACCATCGGCAAGTCCCTTTTTGGGTTGCTTTCGTCTGGGTTGGGTGTGGGGTGGAAGGGGAAGGACGGGGTATGGGGGCTTCGACAGGGGAGGATGGGGGGATGTCTATTTCTTTGTAAGATTCCTTCCGGGGCAAGTCTCTGAAGCTGAGATTTCTAAGATGAGGTTTGGGGTAAGGTTCATTCCTTATCTGGGCAAAGGAGAGAGCAGCAAAATTCTTTCCCAAGGGCCTCCCCCTGCCCCCCGCCACCTTTCCAGGGCGGCAAGAGTGGGTGAGGGGCTCTCTCCTCGCTGGGGGTCTCAGGGAGGTCGGGAGTAAGGAGCCGGGCTGTGCCGGCCTCTGACACTTGGAGAAGGGTCTTTGTCTATAAACCAGAACGAAAATAAAAAATAAAAAATCTAGACAGCCAATGATGACAGGATACCTGGGGGGTGGGGCAGGAGCAGTAACGCTAAGGGACAAAGAAGAAGAAGAGAAATAAATAACCGGAATCGGGAAATCAGCTCGGGTCCACAGCATCACAAATGGCAGGACGGCACCCTCCAAGAGGTGGGTGGGCTGGGTGGGAGTCTGGTAGGTGACGGTTTCAAAGCGGTCCGTAAATGTTCTGAACAACAGCCTCGGGGCATCTGAAAAGGCAAGGGAGGGGGATGGAGGAAGATCTAGCTCCTGGGGTTCTAGAAAGGCAGCAATCATATCACCGTGGTGATTTTCAAGCAGAGCCAGTGTGACTCCCCAGCCCTAAGCAGCCAGGGACAAGGAGGGTTCCCCCCACCCCCAGGATATCCAGGGCACAGTCGGGGAGCGTCCTCTAAACTGCCCTTGAGGATGGGGCTCCTCTGGAGGGGCACTGCCGGCCTTGGCATGCCTGTTCTGGAAGGAGGGCGTAGAGCTGGAGAAGGTAGACAAGCAGGCCTTTGGGATGAATATCTGGGGTTGTCAGTTTAGATCCAGGGCCAAAGGGGCACACATGGGAGTAGCAGTTCCTCCTGTGATTGCAGAGAAGCGGTGGAGGGACAAATCTGTGCAGGAGCCGGAGTCCCGGGGTGGGACCTCTCCTACACAGCTCCTAGGAAGGAAACAGAAGGTTGCTTCCCTGCTGGACTTGGGGTTTTTCAGGAAAGGGGCCTTGCCACTGAGAGGTCTTAGAATGAAATGAGGACCAGCCTGAGGCCTGGAGAGGGTCGAGAGGGAGTGGAGAGCTGATTTCTCAGAACTTCTGCCTGCCAGCAAGACAGAATGGGGCAAAGAGCAGACAGGACTTCCTGAGGTCAAATTCTGAGCTCTATCCCTCCAGCTAGACTACCCAGGTCCAGGGGAGAGACCTGGAAAACCTTACATACAGTATAGACCCCTAAAAACCAGCTCTGTGTCCTGCCCAACGCCTCCTGGTCTCTGTTTTCTGGTCACCATTCCCCTTTGGCTCTGGTTGGAAGAAGCAGAGGCAGTTTTAGGGAAAAGAAAGTAAATAAGTTTAAGTATTTAAAAATCCAGGCCAAAACTATGCAAACTCGAATATAAAATTGACGACTCTGTTGTCAGTTTTCACGGTCAGAACGGACGTTAAACAAAGGGACAGCTTCCATGTGGGATAGGATCTCAGGTCTCATGGGGCTGCGTGCTTGCTTGGGAGAAGAGAGAGTAGGACAGTACAGTAGGCATGGGTGGGGGATCCTCTGGGCCTCAGTTTTCTCATTAGTACAAAAAGTAATATGTATAACTAATACCTAAAAAGAGTATTATCTCATGGGGCTGTATGGAGATGAAACCAAAACAGCGCAGCCAAAGAGAACTGCGGGCTTTACAGACCATGAGCATAGAAGGTATTTGAAAGGTGCAATGCCTCCTTTCCTTTGGGCATAGAAATTCTGGGACACTCCTGGGAGCTCTGTGCTTTGATGAGGAACAGGCATGAAGGCCGATTTGCCCCTGTGGATGGGTGTTTTCTCAGCCCAGAGAGAGGGTCCAGAGGCTGTGCCCTGCCCTTCGTGTGCATATTCTGAGTGTCTGCAGTCTGACCTCCATATTCTCCCCGCCCCTTCTGCCAAGCATTGCCAAGTGCATCCATCCAGAGCTCCATTTGAACCAGCATCCTCAGGACAGATCCCCTGTCTGTTCTGACTGATTTCGAGGTACCTGAAGGCCCACAGGGGTATGAAACACAAGTTGTGAGCCAAGGCCTCAGAGCACTATAAGCAGTAGCTGGAGGCTGGGTGTGGCCTGGGACCCAGGGGAAAGGATTGTAGAAGGGCTTGTGGTGGTGGGGAGGGGTGTCAGGGGAGAGTCCACAGGATTCCTTGAGATACCAGCTGCTGCCAGTCTGTAGGGAGATTGATGCTGACGGGGATGGAAGGGGGTAGATCATTCTCAGGCCAGAATGAGAAAAATATTCTGTCCCATAGTCCATTCCCGCTCCCTGAGCCTCACGGGTTGTGCTGTGACCCACCTTTGGGGCAGTCTGCCAGGGGCCAGCCACATTCCTTTGGTCAAAGGAGGGGTTGGGTGACGTTCGAAAGGACTGGGGTTCAGTCTGGGGCCAGGAGCAGGGTCGATCTGTGACCAGGATTAAGGGTCGATCTGGAAATTAGGCGCCGGGGTTTGTTTTAGGTTGGGGTGATGGGTCAGACTGAGGTCCAGGGCCAGGGTCAGAAGTCCATGTGAGGTGGATGAAGGAATGTCTCGGGATGGAATCCGACTGGTGAAGATGGTTGCTGACCCTTCTCTGTCCTGGCCCTGCCTGGCCAGCCTGCCCTACAGACCCAGCGTTCCTACTTTTCCCAGCATCTCTGGCATGTCTTAGAAAATTATACCACCACGACTTTCTTCTCTTTTGTCCTAAGTGCTTTTGGGGATTTGAGCAAAGAGATGGTTCCAATTAGGAAATCCAGCAACTATTGTTGTGGGGCCGGGCTGTCCCTGTGGACATTCTCCAGGACCCCACTTGGTGGCTGAGCAAAAAGGACTCAGAATGACTTCCCCATGCCCCCTCCCAACTCCCACTCTGTGGTGGAACAGGAGGAGAGGAGGAAAATGCACAAAAGTCACCTCCCGGAGTATGGGCAGGGAAGGGGAAAGCAATGCCTTCCGGGGCTGTGATCCCCACAGAGCAGATGCCCTTGTGGACTTTTGAGGCTGGTGGCTGGGAGGTGGGTGTTGTGTGAATTTGTTAATGATGATTCTCTGAGTGCACATGCATTCCTACATATGTGTGTGTGCTCACTATTTGTGGATCTGTCTAGCTCAGTAAGGCTGCATGTCCATCATTTCACAGATGTGTGTGTGTGTGTGTCTGTGTGTGTGTCTGTGTGTGTGTGTGTATCTATCCTTTCAGAGATGGAGGTCTCCATAGGTGGGTTCCCCAAGGTCATCTTGGCCATTTCCCCACCTTGAGACCAGTGCTGTGTCTGGGGGTTGGGCTAGAGTCTTAGGGCTCTTCAAAATAGTGGGGCCTCAACAATTGCACCCCCGCCCCATTCTCACCCAGCTTCAACCCCACGCTGAGAGGGAGGCGGCACTGGTCTCGCCACTTGCCGGTGCCCAGTCCAGTGGACTGTTCTGTGAGACCTCCCCGTTGTGAGGGTGTGCCCCAGCTTTGTATTTCTGGGGCCACAGTAGTGCTGACAGGAACTTTGTGAATACCTGGGCCCCAAGCTGCCTGGAATGGAAATATGAGGGCACTGGCTGGGGGTGGGGTGGGGTGGAGAGGAGCCCTCTGGGAGCTGGCAGGCCGGCCCTTTTAGGGCTGATCTCCCACTTTGAAGGGACATTGAGGGCGGGAGGCCCAGGAATGGCTTCCCCGTGAATCTGTAGTACTCTAACTGTCCACCAGGTGGGGTTCCAAGGCAGAGAGTGAGAGTCGCGATGACAGAGCTCTAGCAGCGAGAGACCAGCTTTCAAATCTCCGCCGTCACTTCAACCTCCCAAGCGCTCATACAGGGAGGGACAGCACATATGCTCGCACCTTAGACGCTCACACACATTCTCTTCTAGTGAACTCTAAAATAGAACACGTACTGGGTGCAGGGGAGGTGTTAAAAGGGGAGTCGAGTTTCGTTTACACACACACCACCCTAAACTGTAGGTGGGATATCCAATCTTCTGCTCTGGGAGTGCGGGAGAGTGAACGACAGACACCAGGGGGCTGGGGGAAAAGAGGACCTACGGGAGAGGGCGAGCCAGGCACTAGCTAGATGATGCCGGGCTTGGCACGCGGAGCTCCATGTATCACAGACACGCAGGAGGAGAGGCCAGATGACAGACGGATGCACGGATGCACAGACACACGTATAGCTCCAGAGAGAACACACAGACCCGCAGACACACCACCCAGCTCCACAGATGTCGGGGCGACCCGAGGACACGCGCGCGCACACACAGGTGCGGCCCCGGGCCACACGCACACCTCGCACAGGCACGCGCGCCGGGGCCTCTGCGGCCGTTCAGAGAAGGTGGCCGCGCTCTCCCAGCGTGTTTATTTACTCATTTGTATCAATGAACGTTTGTGCCCGACTCCTCCCGCCTCCGGGTGCCGGGGCTGCCGGCTGCCGCATTTGTCCCCGGCGCGGGACACTCACCAGGACCGCCACTGGGGTTCCTCCGACGCTGCGGGGGGCGAAGGGGACTACAAAGTTAGGGCGTCCGAGAGGAAGGGCTGTAGCGTGAGCCTCCCTGGATGCGGATGGGGGAGAGGGGAACATAGGAGTCTTGGAGGATGAGAGACATCTGCGCGGAAGGGGGCGGGCAGCGGTGGTGGAAAGACCTTGGCATCCGAGGTTTGGGGTTGCCCGGATCCGGGATAGGGGACCCCGGCTAGGAGTAATTGGGAGGGGGCAAATTGGGAAGATTGATGGGGTCCCGGGAGATAAGAGCCCGCGGGGTTCCGCGGGATTGGAGCTTGGGACCCCAAGCACAGGTCCAGGGATTTTCGGTGGCCCTCAATGGAGGGGCAGTCTGGCGGAGACCTCAGCCTCTGGGGCTACGGCCCAAACGGGACTGCCCGGGGCGGGAGGAGGGGGCCGGGGACCAGGAGGGAGGAAAAGAGGGAGGGAAGTAGCCTAGCAGCCAAGCGGGCACTGTGCGAGCGCGCACGGTGTGTGTGTGTGTGTGTGTGTGTGTGTGTGTGTGTGTGTGTGTCTCCTCTCGTCCGTCTGTAGGTGCCTGGCTCAGCGAGACGCCGGCGAGAAGGAAGAGGAGGCGAGAGGTGAACTGAGTTTGATCCTGCGGCGGCTACAAGTGGGTCCCGGGCGGGCGACCGGCGGCGGGCGGCCGGGGCGGGGCGGGAGGCCGGCGGGCGCTCACACGCTCCGGCCGCCGGCCTCTCACCACGCCTCCGGCTTTGTGAGCGCGCGGGGGGGGGGGGGGGGGTGCGGGGGGGGGTGGGGGTGGGGGTGGAGTGGGGTGGGGGTGGGGTGGGGGTGGGGTGGGGGGGCGGGCTGGCGGAGCGCCCACGGCGCAGCCTCCCGCCTCTATATAAACACACGCATCGCGTCGCTTTGGACTCAAATTCACATTGAGAGAAGCTTTTAAAACCACCAGCCCTGAAATCCTGCCTCCTGCTTTTCCCCCTCTTTCATTCCTTTTGCCTTCCTTTCTTTTTTTCCCTCTTTCTTCCCCCAGCAGCAACTCCAGAACCGAGAGACCGCGTCCCGGGACGGATTGCCTTTTCTTAATTGATACAATAGCCCAGCTCGGGTTTTCACCTCCTCCCCCAACCCCACCCCGCCTCACCCCGCCCGCCCGCCGGCCGCCGCCGCCGCCGCCGCCCCAGCGCCCGCCCGGGGCTCTGTCGCCGGCCGCGTCCCGTCCCGGCTGCGGTCCGCCGGCTCCGCACCCGCGCAGCGCCCGCCGCGCCGCCTCGTCCGCCGCGCCCGCCTCGGGGGTGCAGCGGCAGCTCTGCGGCTCCGGCGCGCCTCCCGGGGCAGCCCAGGGACGCTGGGCTCGGGCCTCTCCACTCGCATCGGCTGGGGAGCCTTCCCCCTCACCCCTAAAGTTTCTGGGTTCTTTGGAATTTTTGGATTCAGAAATCTTTTTTTCCCTTTTTTTTCCACCTAGGAATTTGAGGGGAGAACTTTTGACAAATCGATCGCACTTTCTCTCCGATAGCTCTTACGAGAGAGGCTCCCGCTGGACAAAGTTTTCCAAAGTTTTCCGAGTGTGATGGTTTCGGGGAGAGCTAATCCATCAGCTTGATTCACGGCTTCATCTCACCACCCCTCGAGCAGCCCCTAAGCCCGCTATAAGGGAACAAACAAACAAACAAACAAACAAAGTTACACTCCGAGTCGTCTCCTGTCTCCTCTCTCTTCTTGTAGGCAATTTTTTTCCTCCCTCTCTCCGCTCCCCTCGCAGCCTCCACTCCCCTTCCCTCAGCCCCTTCCCTCGGCCCCTTCCTCCTTCTCTGTTTCGGCTGGAGGTGCCAGGACCCCCGGCCGCAGCCTCCCCTCCCCCGCCGCTCGCGTCCCTTCTCATCCGGCCCTCCCCTCCCCCGCTGCGGACTGCACAGCCAATCCCCCGAGCGGCCGCCAACATGCTCTTTGAGGGCTTGGAGCTGGTGTCGGCGCTGGCCACCCTCGCCGCGTGCCTGGTGTCGGTGACGCTGCTGCTGGCCGTGTCGCAGCAGCTGTGGCAGCTGCGCTGGGCTGCCACCCGCGACAAGAGCTGCAAGCTGCCCATCCCCAAAGGCTCCATGGGCTTCCCGCTCATCGGAGAGACCGGCCACTGGTTGCTACAGGTAAGGGCGCGCTCGCTCCGCTGCTCCCCGGGGTCCGCTAGCGGCGAGCGCAGGGCAGTTGGAGCAGCGGGCCGGCCAGGGGGCGCCGGGAGCCTGAACGCACAGGTCCCCGCCCCGCCCCTTCCCTCCTCTTTGCGGGTGTAGCCGGGGCTTCCTTTGCCAGCCCGCCGCGTGGTTCGGAGCCCATTGGCGCCGGGTGCGCAAATTCTGGGGGGCTGGTAGGAGAGGTCCCTGGACTCCCAAGATTGACTTTCCCCAATCGCGGGCGACCCAGCAGGGGTGCGTGGGCCGTCCGGGGTTTTCCCCGCGCGATGCCAGCCGGAGGGGGAGTCGGGTGGTGAGCAGCTTTCGCCTCACCTTCTCGCTCCAGGCCCCTGTCACCGTCGGCTGCCAGGGCTTGGGAGGTATATTGGTACCCGAAAATTGAGGGGAAGGAGCCAATGGCAGCCAGAATTGCCCCCTTAAGACCCCGGCTGTGTGTTCCCGCCGCGTCGTCTGCTGCGCTAGGTACAACCGCCCTGGTCTACAGTCCAAGAAAGTGTGTGTATTTAGTGGTGGGGAAGGAAGGAGGTAACCCAAGGAAGATGAGAAGCCCGAGACCAGAGAGTTCTTGGCTTTTAAGGAAAGGGGTCTATTTACTTATTGGGTGGGGACACTTGAGCAGGGGAGAGAAACTTGGGATTGGTGTATGAGATCCAAAGAGTGCGTGTGTATGTGTGTGTGCGTGTGTGTGTGTGTGTGTTGCTAGACGCCACACAACCGCATACTGCTGGTGATAATGGGGGTGGGTGCGTTGGGGACCAGACTCAGGTAAGTAATGGGGAGATTAACCTGGAATTAACCTCGTCAAGTGCTAGACAAACGCTTTTGCAACTTGATATACACCAGGTTTTTTGGGGGGTGGGGGGCGCCTCTGGTTAACCGCGGGAGGTGTGTTGTGTTCCGGTGAACACCCGTGTTTGTCGGGAGGATGCTGGTGGGAGTTAAGAGAAGGGTGAATGTCCTGAAGACAACCCCGGCAAGGGTGAGGTGAGGCGGGAGGCGACGGCAGAGACCTGTGGGTTTAGAAGTGCGAGAGCATGGCTTGAAATTAACAGACGCGTGCAATTCGCGAGCTCGCACACGGACACCCTGCCCGGCCCCGCCCCGCGCGGAGTGACAGAGGAGCGGGGGGCGGGGAGGGGGGCGCGCGGTTCCTCTAGGTTGTGGTCTTCCCAAGTTCCAGAATCGGCCCATCTCTTTTGGGGATGCTCATGCAGTGGGGTGGGATTCGCTTTAACCAATAGGGCTACCCTCCGTAAAGAAGTCCCCAGAGCCTCTCCCGTGCCACCACCACACTTAAAGAGTTAACTGCGGAGGTGGTCTAGGCTTTTGGCCGAGAATTTAGGAAATAAAATAACTCACGCGGGCATCAGCTCCCGTCTCCTTAGAGCCAATCTGCGGAATCCGTGGTGTATCGCCCCCCCCCCTTTCTTGACCTGGCTCTGCTACCCCCGAACATCCCCCTGACCTTTTCTCCGAATCCCACAAGGGCCCCTGGGGCTCCGTGCCCAACCCGCACTGAAGTTGGGGAAAGGGAACCAGGCCTACGCCTCCCCTTCCATTAGCCCGCGGGGCCCTAGACTCCCCCGTGGGAGGGAAATAGGGGGATGCCTGTAGAAGAGCGCTGAAGGGGTTAATGTGAGCCCTCTGAATCCCAGCTTTATTTTTTTGGAGTCATTTATCAGATTTTACGGGGAGACCTCCAAGGGCTCTCCGTTTCCACCGTGCGCCATCTAAACAGAGCCTAGGGCTAAAAATACAACATTTTTGTATAAATTGGACTCGCGGCCCGAGCGGCCGCCCCTATGAAAGTCCTCTTTGTGAAGACCGTGGAAACGGCGGACAAATAACTCTTTATTAATGCCACAAAAAAACGCACTTTAATTATAGTTAGGCAGATCAGAGACGGGAGGGGGGCGGCGGGAGAGAGGCGGCGGCGACCTCGGAAAATTCACAACCCAACTTTTGTGTCGAAAGAAAAGAAAAACAGAGGAAAAGAAGGAGAGGAGCGACGGAGAGTCAGACGGAGCGAGGGAGACGGGTATAGCAGACGGAGGGAGGGAATCCCGCTCCTCAACCCCCCCTTGGTCGCACCTCCACCCTCGCCTAGACTTCTCTTAAAGGGGAAGACCCCGTCTAGAACTGCGGTGGGGTGGGGAAGCTCTCTCCGACCCGCCAACCTGGGAGTGGGGTGGCGTCCCCCGCGGCCCAGCCCCCCTCTAGGAGGCGCGGCCGCTCTGGGCTCGCTCCCTGTCGCGCGCCGGGGCCGGAGGCGCATGTGGAAAAGTGATTAGGGCTCCGGGTTCTGCAGAGTCACTTTTCGGCGGTGCTGGGTGTGTTCACATTTAGCTGGAGAATACTTTTATGTAGAAGAAAGGGAAGTGAGCAGAGGGATCAACCCGGGAAAAGGGGATGTCCAGGTGTCCCTTCGGGGGTACAGGACTCCGTAGGTCTGGAGTCCGCATCCGCAAGTCGTTGCCGGCCAAGCAAGAGTGCGGGACAGGTGGCGCCTCTCCCCTTGGCACCGGGCGCTGCCCCGGCGGGAGAAGGGTTAACGCGGGGTGGGGTGGCGAGCGCCTACGTCAAAGGTGAGCCGGACGCCCCTGCCCCCGCCCCTCGGAGGTCCCCTCGGTTTCCGGCACCCGCTCGTGGGCCGGCTCAGCCAGCTCCACCGCGCGCGGGGCCGGGGTCGGGGCCTAGCCGTCCCGGGCTCGCGCCGTCGCTGCCGCCGCCGGGGATCCGGTTACCTGTGACGGCCGCCCCGCCCTGCCCCGCCCCGCGGGAAGCGCCTTCCTCCGAGCTCCTGTTCCAAACTCCAGGGCGGCGACGAAACTCCTTCTCAGTTATTCCCAGGGCGGATTGCATTAGGAAAATCGCGGCTCGCGGCCCCGTGACCCTACCTTGCAGATCCCTTAGAGGGCCGCCGGGTCCCTTCGCGGCCCACCCCTGAGAACGGAGGAAACCCCAACCCCCTTCTGTAGTGACTGCCTCCGGGCACGGACCGCTCGCCGCTATAAATAATCTTTGGCCTGCGGCCACCCCGCGGGGTCTCGCCAGCCCGTGGCCGGGAGCCTGGAAATATTTATTCCGAGAGTCTCCGGAGCGTGAGGCGGGGGAGCGAGGAGGAGGGGGGTGGAGGCTGTAGCTTCGGGTCCCGCCGTCCGGGATACCTTTTTCCTCCCGCAAGTCATTACCAAAAAACACCCTCCAGAGGGGTGTCCCTGGCCTCCCGCCTTCTTGCATTATTTATTATCCTCTAGGCCCTACTTCCCAGTTCTCGTGCATGCTATGAAAAATAAAACCTTCGTTCGTGTGTGTGTGTGTGTGTGTGTTGGTGGTGGTGGTGGTGGTGGGGTGACAGAGGACTGGTGGCCTGGGCTGAATCTTCTGCCCCCCCCCCCCCCGTCCCCCACGCCGCGGGCCCTCCAGGCTGGGCCTCTGGGACATCCCATCCGGAGATGTACGCCCTGAGAGAGGTCTCTTCCCTGGTTCCCGCAGGGTTCCGGCTTCCAGTCGTCGCGGAGGGAAAAGTATGGCAACGTGTTCAAAACGCACTTGCTGGGGCGGCCGCTGATCCGCGTGACAGGCGCAGAAAACGTGCGCAAGATCCTCATGGGCGAGCACCACCTGGTGAGCACCGAGTGGCCACGCAGCACGCGCATGCTGCTGGGCCCGAACACGGTGGCTAACTCCATCGGGGACATCCACCGCAATAAGCGCAAGGTAAGAGCTCTCTTTCGTCTAAGAGCCCCGCAGCCCTGCTCTGAATCTCTTCTTCCGTGCACCTCTTCTTCCGGGTGTAAGGAGCGGGACAGTTCCACACGAATCTGCGCCCCCCATTTGCACACCATGCTAGAGGATCCCACAGTCCCGTGCCTAGACGACTGCGGTCCGGGATCCAGAGCCCGCAGGCCTCCTCCGGGTCTGCCCCACTATCGGTCCTCTGTGCCATTCCCATTACCAGGCCAGACCCATCGGTGGCTGTTGTGGGGAGGTTGTTTGGACAGAGCTCAAACATGCAGGGAGTAGGGCATACAACTCCTGTCCTCGCGCACTCCACAAAACCGAGAAAAGATAAAGGCAGATGGTGGTCCCCGCTCTCCTTTTCGCCCTGTTTCCCTCGGGAATTCTGAGGACAGAAAACCGATCTTTGGAAAACCAAACCTAGCCTTTCTGCCACTGGTTCCTTAAGGGCGACGCGGGCAGGCTCGGGGAGCTGAGCACCCCGTGCACTACGGTAGCAGGGCCTTGCCTTGGCGGGGCGGAGGAGGAGGTGGAGGTGGCGGGGAGATGAAGTTTGGGGCACTGACGCTCAGCGCTGGACGGCGGAGGAAGGGCGAAGGGTGGGAGAGCAGCGGAGGCGCTGCGGGGGATCAGAGCGCACCTACCCCCTCCGGTACAGAGGAAGAGAAAGTGGGTGTTTATCCTGTGGATTTCCCGAGCGCCTGGAAGAGGCGCGGAGGAGGCGAGCCAAAGCGCACGGAGCGAGCAGAGCCTCCCCGCCCCCTCCCAGGGCCGAGCCGCCGCCGCGGCTCTGAGCGCGGGCGGCACGTGCTGTTTGAACTGCAGTAACCCCAAAGCTGGGCCGCCGGCGGGCGGGGCGGCGGGCCTCCAGCTTCAGGCGGCCAGTGAGGGGGCGCTGCACGACCTCCCCTCCCTCCCCGTTTTCCACTGGGTCAGAGGACTCATCCAGGTTTGAAACCTTAAGGAAAGAGAGAGGCAGCCTCAGATCTGCCCAGAACAGTGGCAGAGTGTGTATGGGGGGGGGGGGGGGGGGAGCGGCGCGGGCAACGGTGAGCGGCTCCCCCCTCCAGGAGTCTATGTGAAGAGGTCTTTGTGAACGTAGGTATTCATCTTGTAGTATCTGATGTCTTTGAACGGCCTGCGAAGAGTAGTTTTCCATAGCAGACAAAAGGAGGCAAAATCCGATGGAGGAGGCACACCCCCCCCCCCCCCCCGCTCTCGTAAAGCACGGGTTTCAGGGACTGGAAAGGGGCTTCTAGAGTAGTCTTCCCCCATGTGCCTCACTAGAGCAGGAAGCAGCTAACAGGTCCAGAGGAGAGATGGGAAGTGCCTGGAAGGGGGCTATGGGCTCAGCACGGGGGGCTTCTAAAACGTGTTCGGCACTATTTTTTCTTAGTCTTTAGGGCTCCACCCAAAAACCCCTTTCCAAAGAGTGAGGAGACAGCCCGAGACTCAGAAACCCAGCTACGAGGACTATCTGCTTCCTCATTTTATCTTTATAGAGACTTTGACAAGAAAATAGTCATTGTCCCCTTCTCACAGAAGGGGACACTGAGGCTTGGGAGTTTGAGAGACTTGAATCAGGTCAGGAAGCAAAGAAAGGGTAGGACAGGGCATGCAACACAGGCATCCGTGGGGAAGAGTTGTTTCTACCCATAAAGCAGAAGGGGAGCCTTACTTAGTCCTGCCGACCTAGGATTGCCAGAGCTGGTGGTGAGAGTAGGGAGGAGGCGCTGGGAGGAAAAGGAAGGCTGGATCAGGACCAGACTGTGAGACCCTGGGGGTGGAGAGGGCTTTGGGGCAGGGCTGCCTTGTGGTTCCACCCACCCTGTTCCTGACTTGGCTGTGGGTCTCCAGGTGGGGAGGGCCCACCTGGAAAGCCCCATGGTTTGGGCCCACATGGTCCATTTGGAAGGAGGGAAGGAGATGCCCCAGAGCACACTGCCAGAGGAATGCCAGGGAGAGCTGGGGGTAGGGCAGGGGCGGGGGCCAAAGCTGAGAGCCACAGAACAGTCCTCGATGATCTCCCTCTTTGGGACACCCTATCCTCTAGCTCTTGGGGGATAGGAAGCAGACAGAAAGCAGTTCATCCTGACAGAGGCTTGGGAATTGAAGGTTTTGAGTGAGGTAGACCCAGAAGTGGGACACTTGGTCCTTGCCTCAAGAAGTAGAGTCTAGCTGGAGGGATGAGAAGAGAACATTCAGGGGCTTGTTTATGTCCTGGAAAAAATGGCCAGGCTGCTAGACCCCAGTGCCCAGCGGACCTAGTCTGGCCAGGGTCGGGGCTGTGCCATGCACACTGCCTGATCCAGTTTGCACTATAGTCAGGGACCTCGTGGCTAGGCCCAGGCCTGGTTGGGATGTACTCACAGGAAGTAAGGCCCAGGTGTGCTGGGAGAACGAGGAGCGTGAGGAGCGAGCGTCACTGTTTCCACTGGGGCTGGTAGCCCGCCCCTTCTCTGGGAGGTCTGACCAGATGTGCTGGGAAGGGGCTCCTTACAGCCATCGCTGCACTCCAGGTGTTTGCTCCGCCTGTCCTGGTGGTCTAGGGCCAAGATGGCTGGGGTTGCCAGGGAGATAATCCATAAAGTCTTGCCTAGTCTAACAAAATTTTCTCGAGGAGCCAGGCCTGTCTGTGTCCCTATAGCCACCACCCCAGACTCTGTCCCCTCGTTTTTGTAACCTTCCTTCCCCCAGCGGCCTGGGGTGTCTCTGATGAATGGGAGAGGGATGTCATCCTTCTTTGTGTGGGTGGAGGCTAGGGAATTGCCCTGGAAGGAGGGTGGTAGGGAAGGGTAGGAGGAGGTTGTCAGAGACACAGAGGAGGAGTGGGAGGGGAGATGGTTCTAGAATCCCTGTTGCACAGCCCCACACCCCAGAATAAGGCATTTCCTCTTTTCCTTTGGAAATGGGGAGGCCAACAGCTTCAGGGGGCCTCAGACAGTAGCCCTCCCCAAACCTGGAGAACATCCCAGAGGATGCACTTAGTCTTGGATTCCTGTGCCTCCAGCCCCCCCTGGCATAGGCACAGAGCCTTTGTTCTGCCAGCCCAAGAAGTCCTTCACTCAAAAGTGTCCTAGAGACTCCAGGCATGGCTCTCTTGCCCCTCCAACCCAGACTCATGGCTACAGGGACTTCTGAACCCAAGACGAAGGTGGGGGAACAGCTCCCCAGGCTTTGGAGGTAGGATGAAGAAGCCTTGTCTGCACACATCCTAGCTCTCACGGGCCTGGCCCTGGGGCTCTGTCTGGGGCGGAGGTGGAAGGCAGGCTCAGGATCACTACACTTCTCTCAGAAACCCTGCCCATCCTGCAGTGTGTGTTGGGGTGCAGAGTCCGAGAAGTGCATCAGCAGGAGAGCAGAGCCAGGAGGTCTGGGGTGGTCTTTAGGGAGCCCAGCCCAGCCTGGCTCTTTATGGTCTTGGGACCTATGCACAGCCTCTGGTTCAGCCCAGGGCAGCCCCTCCCACCTGCATTAGGAAGGTGGGTGGCCCAGCCAGGCAGCCCTGCCCCTGAGAGCTCTGCCCAGCCCCCCCTGGCATAGGCACAGAGCCTTTGTTCTGCCAGCCCAAGAAGTCCTTCACTCAAAAGTTACTGTAGCACCAGCCAGTGGGTGCAGGGACTGCTGAGGGGGAGGGTGGCGGGAGCGGATCTCTCTGAAGGTCAATGTGGGAGGGAGCCCATGGCCAGGCAGCCACCAGAGCGCCTGAGAGTGGGTGCCTCCCTCCATGCGCCTGGTGCCAGGCAGTGGGTGGGGGTAGTGGTGGGGGTTCTGGCCAGGCCTAGGGTCTGTCTTCTCCCTTTTCCCTCCTTTCTCTGTCCTCCCAGGGCAGGGAGGGGTCCAAGGCTGTGATGCTGATGCACCTGCTCACTCTTCCAGCCTTGGGAGACAATTCTGGCCTTGACAGAGAGTGGGGGCAGGTTTGGCGGGGGTCTACTCTGGCCCTGAGCCCCCTGTGCCGACCAATGTATCCATTCAGTCTGCCCAGGCTGAAGGGCCGGAGCTGGGGGTGTCCCTCCAGGGGTGGGAAATGCCGAAGCAGGAACAGAGGAGCCACACAGCTGGCCTTCTCCTGAGAAGTTTGGCCATAAATAAGGGTCCCTTGGGGCTCTCAGATAAATTCAGAGCCCCAGGACAGGTACATGGTGGCTCAGTGGGGCTTGGGGAGTGGTGGGAGATGGGGTTCAGGGCCATTGGTGGGTGTGGCCAGTCACGGCCAGGACTGTGACCCTGGGAGGGCCCTTCCCCATTGGGCCTCGACTTTCTGCACAGGCTGGGGGGTCTGGGCCAGAGTGGCTGAGTGGGATTGGCTCGGGAGGCAGCCAGGGTGAAGTCGAGACCCAGTGGAAATGCCAGGCCCCTGGGAAGATGACGCTATCTCTCGTCCTCCCCCTTACTTGAGTATAAAATACACACCTCGGCATCCCCCGTGTGCCCTGAAGACAGCTGCCGCGGCGCTGCCCGCCCTCTGTTGCTCTTCCCACTCCGAAGCTGCGGCTCTCCTCTGGTGGCTTGGCTCAGCGGGTAGCCTGCCTGGGCCCCCGCCCTCCTGGGCACCCGCTTCCATTCCTCCCAGTCTGACTCACTGGCCCAAAGAGTAGGTTCCTGCTCTGGCTCTTCCGACTCCCGAGACTGTCTGTTCAGAGGCTGTCTGTCCATCTGTCTATCCACAGGCACCAGCTGAGAAGGGGGAGGGCACCTGGCTGCGCAGTCAGAGTCCAGGGTCCTGGGGCTCCAGTGAGCCGCTCTCTTCCCAGGGGTGCGGTGGTGCAAGAGGCAGGAGGGGCAAGTGTCTGTAGAGACAGATATGGAGAATCAGAGCCTTGGCAAGCCCCCTGGTGTCCCACCGCCTCCCACTCAGGGTGAGAACCAGGGAAGTGGGCCCTTGGGCCAGTCGCTTTGCTGGAGAAGCTGATGTGGGGTAGTGGAGGGTTTCCAAGCACAGCCTTCAAGCCGGGAGCCCAGCCTGTGCCTGGGAGGTCCTGGTCCTCCTGGGATACTCTGCCTTCTCTCCCTGGGCACCAACCCTAGGGAAGTCCGTACCTGCTGCTCCCTCTGCAGGGCTTTGCCTGGGCCCAAGCTGGTTCCCAATGACCTTTGTCCAACATTCTTGGCTCACTTTTGGGAATTCCTAGGGAAGCCCCAGAGGGAAACAAAGCAGCTTTGGCTCCTGTTACAGCTGTGGTCAGGGCAGACGGCTCTGGGGGCTGGGAACCCTTCCTCTCTTCACACTGAGCGGCTCAGCTGGGCACTTGCCCATGTGCCCGACTCCTGACCCCGCCTGCCCGACATGGCCCAGGCCTCCCTCTGCTCTGGGCCAGCACCTCTGCTTCCTCCTGGCCTTTGTGGTGGGTGGTGGTTTCTGGGCTGCCTCGGCTGTGGGAAGTGCCCTCGTTGTTAATCCTGGGCACCAACCCAGGGATGAGGACCTGGAGTTTTCCTGGTGCCTGGGAGGCCCCGATGCCTGGGAATAGCAGGGCTGGAAGCAGGGGCACGGACGGGGTGACCTCTGAGCGGACTCCCTTGACTCAGAGTGCCTGCTGTTTTGCTTTGCTTTGCTTCTCCTGTGGTCATTTTCTCTGCCTCAGGGGGGCTCTGAGAGGAATCATGGGCAGGACAGCTAGGTGGAAAGGGACCCAAGAAAGTCCAGTTAGACCCTTCATGAAACCAGTGGGGAAGCTGAGCCCCAGAGAGGACAGTGACCTGCTGGCTGCCCCTGGTGAGTCAGGGGCTGGGTCAAGATAAGAGCCTTGGACCTTTCCAGATACCCCAGCCCAGAGGCCTTCAGGTGCAGGATGACAGAGGGCTTCCTGGGGTCATTCCAGCTCCTGCTCAGGACCCCTGACTACCTGGAGGTAACATGTGGATCCCCCACCTTTGGAGTCCATCTACTCAATCCCAAGTCTCCCTCTGTCCTCCTGCCCTCCTTGGACCCCAAGCTTGAGAAGGAGTGATTCAGCTGGTCATCACTAGAGGGCGCAGGGAATGTAACCTTCAGGGCAGGGCAGGGCTGGGCAGGGCCTGTGGGTGGGTCATGTCTGGCCCCTTCTGAGAGTGCTGGGGGGTCCTCAGGGAGCCTCCTTTGGTGACCCTGGGAACCCTTCCTGGGTCACTGTAGCCTGCGTGGGGTGTATATTTGGGGGTCTAGTAAACATTGGGTGACTTGAGGGGACAGCATCTACTTTGGGACACCTAGTTTATGGGCTCTGTACCTTGAAAGGTACAGAAAGGAGCCACAGAGATCACCTCCTCACCATTTCATACGTGAGGAAGCTGAGGCAGGGGGGCATGACTTGGCCAGAGTGTTGCAGTAAACTGGTGTATGATCCGGGGCTAAAACCTAGGTCTCTGGGTCCCCAGCCTGCCTTGTCCCACCACCCCGCTGCCCTGTAGAGCCTAGCTGGCTTTGGCTTTGACCAATCTAGGTCTGCGTGGCCTCCGCCCCATTGCCGCCTCCACATGCCCACCTCTGAGCTTGGGTTTCCTGTTCGCTGGGGGCCCTGGCCAGCCCTTGCCCCATCCCCTCCCTGGCAGTCCTCCTCTAGGTCAGGTGTGACCTCCCTATCTTTGCCAGCCCCTACTCCCAGTCTCCCCATCGAGGCCTGGGAGCCACAGAGTATCTTTCTTCCTCCCCCACGAGCATCTTACTATTTTGTAAGGGCCCTTGGTTAGCCAGCATTGGGCTCTGGGGATGAGGCCCCATTCCCACCCCAATAGACTCCGATCAGAAGCTGACCTTGGCATCCTAAGGACACCAGGGAGGGGGTGCTGAAGCAGAGAGCCCCACCTATATCCATATATCCATATAGCCTCCTCTGAAGGGGGGTGGTGGCTGAAGTCTCCCTTGGAAGTTCCTGGGACCCCTGCTGCTGAGCAAGGTGTGAGTGACCCATCCAGACCTGGGCTGCCCTTAGCCACTTCCCATCCTTCTACATTTCAGCTGTCCCTTAATCGCAGGAGCAGCCCCAAACAGCACTGGCTTCTCTGCCCCTCACCGGCCTCCTTCCCTCCCTCCATCTGCCCACTGGGAATTTGGGAATGAAAGTGCTATTGTGAACGCCTGGCTGGGCCACTGAAGGGCCAGCTCTGTTATTTCTGCAAACCAGCCCTCCCATTAGCCATGCAGGGCTGAGGCCAGGAAAATGTTACCTTTTCCTCCTCAAGCTGACTGCAGGGGAAATTCTCACATTTACAGTTTGTGCGGTGGTTGTGTTTGGGGGGACGGGAGGGGAGGGCGGGCGCGTGTGTGTGGTTTGCATGGGGCAGGGCAGTGGAGCAGGGGGAATATGCATCTCCTTCCTCTGAGCTGTCCCTCCCAATTCTGCCCTCCCCAGTGACCTTCCCCTTGGTGTTGGTGGGGGTGGCCCCCTTCGCTTTGGTGGCCCCTCTGGTTGGGGGGGGTGGATAGAGGATGTTGGTTATGAGGGACATGCAGAGGTATCAGTAAATAAACTCATGTTCTCCCCTCTCCTGTCTGCCCTGGGTAGCAGCATGAAACTGTGCTGGGGCATTTGGGTAAGGAGGAGGCAGGAGGGGGTTACTGAGGAAGCAGGAGGACGGAAAGCAGAGAAGGTGGAAATAGGGACTTGCCGTTTACTTAAAATGGACCAGGGAGATGCAAGGAATTAAAAGGGCTTCTCTTTGGCATTGTGATCTTTCAGGGTGGAAAATCTTGCCCCCGTCCCCCTGCCTCTAGACTCTGCCACACTGAAGACATTTTGATGGCACATCTATTAATAGATTGCCTAGGGTCTCCACCCATTAGGTGTTTCCTGGGGACTGAGAGCAGTTTGGTGATGGGGGCAGGGGCCTCTCGGGAAGTCCTGCTTGTAGTCTAGCTTCAGACTCTCTTGTTCTTCCATTAGAGGATACGAGCCACCTACTGCTTTCCACCTCCTTGTCCAGTCTATGCACCTGTGTCCCACTCCTTCTGGGCACTTTTGCCTGGGAATTTGGGAAGGGGTCCCTACAGTGGAGGGACCAGCTCCTCGGTAGACCTACTGGCAGCTGGGCTGCATAGTCCCCAGGGCTTTGCCACTGTGTGCAGCTCATGCTTTTCTGAGGGGCAGGAAAGGAGAGGGCAGCTCCGATCTCTCTGTGAGCGACACGGAAGGTCCCGACTTAGAATAGAAGTGCCTGTACACTGTGCTTTACTCCTGTCCTTCCCCTGCCTCTGCCCCAAGGCGCAGGCAGTAGGAGGGGGTTCGGAGCTGGAGCACCAGCGGGGGTTTGTGACCGGAGGTGAAAAGTGGAGCCCGGTTGTGGTGAGGACCCGGTGTCTCTGTAGCCGCAGTCCTGGGCGCGTGCTTCAGTGGGGCCCCGTGGGGGCTGCGTGGGCAGGGGCAAGCTCCTCCCAACTCCCCCCTTGCCCTCCAGGTCTTATCCAAGGTCTTCAGTCACGAGGCCCTGCAGAGCTACCTGCCCAAGATCCAGCTGGTGATCCAGGACACGCTTCGTGCCTGGAGCAGCCACCCAGAGGCCATCAACGTGTACCAGGAGACACAGAAGCTCACCTTCCGCATGGCCATCCGGGTGCTCCTGGGCTTCAGCATCCCAGAAGAGGACCTGGGCCATCTCTTCGAAGTCTACCAGCAGTTTGTGGAGAATGTCTTCTCCCTGCCCGTCGACTTGCCCTTCACCGGTTACCGGCGGGTGAGCCCCCAGGGCCTGGGAGGAGGGAGGTGGGCATCTGTGGGAGAGGGTGGCTGGCCACTCAGTCACTCACCGGTCACACAGACAGAGAGGAGGTGTCAGCAGAAGGGCCATGGGCGGGGGAGGGGAGCCTTCACCCGCTGGTCTCAGCAGCTTGGATGGGAAGATCTCAGAGGAGTCCCTTCCCTGCCCTTCCTGGCCTTGGGAGGGGGCCTCTGGTGACCCTACCCTTTGTCTTTGGTGGCCACATCGCCCCCTTCCCCCCACCCCAGGGCATTCAGGCACGGCAGATCCTGCAGAAGGGCCTGGAAAAGGCGATCCGGGAGAAGCTTCAGTGCACCCAGGGCAAGGATTACTCGGATGCCCTGGACATCCTCATCGAGAGCAGCAAGGAGCACGGCAAGGAGATGACCATGCAGGAGCTGAAGGTGGGGGCGGCCTCCCCATTGGGTGGCACGAGTGTCCCAGGTTCTGTTTCTGCCCATCCTGCTCCCCTCCCACAGCGGCTGTCTCTGTTTGGCAGTGGTGGCCAACCCCACTGGGGGCTGGGGGGACGCAGCCAGTAAAGAGGCTGTGTCCCGGCCCGCTTCTTGTGGGTGGTCTGATGGGGAGGCTGAGAAACAGCCATGATGGGTGGGGCTTCCCCCCACCACAGCTTCTATGCATCCAGTCCTGGGAGTGAGTGGGTCCCCACAGTGAAGACGCTGAATATTGGCCTCTAGGAACCTCAGGACAGACTCTGTGTCAGTTGCTTTGTGGACCCCCTCACCCCCTTCGACCCTCAATAGTCACCAGTTCAGCGCATTTCATGGTCCTCAGAAAGGCAGCCTAAGCCCTTGGGGGAAGAGCAGAGGGTTCTGACCTAACTCTGGTCTCCTCCCCTCCCGCCAGCCTCTTTTAGCTGGTAACACTTGACACTCTCTCCCGGCCTGCAGGTCCCTGGTTAAGCCCAGCTGGGCTGTCAGCACCAGGATGACCCACACTAGGCTCCAAGAAGAACTTTCTGCCCACCCTCTTGTGGGTTGGGTGCACCACCTGAGGGGGATTTGTTAACTCATCCTTGTCTAGACTCTGTCGTTCCCGAGGGGGTCTAACCACAGACTTCTCCATTCCCTGTCTGTGCTTACCCCTGGTCTGACTCTGGCTTTCCCCTTGCTGAGCAAGGAGGAGCTCCAATGGCCTTCCCATTTCACAAGAAGTATTATGGCTTCTAGGTGGTGCCATGGCAAGTCAGGGACTCAGGTGCCTTCCCTCTCTTCTCTGGGCCTTCATTTGTAAAATACAGGCTTCAGAATGAGATGACCTGCTGGGACCTTGCCCTTAGGCTCCCAATTCCCAGAAGTCTTGCTCTCCTGAGAAACCTGGTGGGGTCTGAGTCTTCTGGGGGCCCCCTCCCCTCAGCCTTCTCACTGCTGTCCCAGCAGAGGTCCCCACGGCTATGGTCCCAGGTTGCCCCTCCAACCCCATCCACGCTGCTGCCCTCCCACCAAATGTCCTGGGGACGGAGGAAGGGGCTGGGACTGCCAGGTAGAGAGCCCAGGGGCAGACCCACCCTCCTTGCCTGCACGGGTCCTGGCTCCCCGGGATTTTTTCTTTTCCTTCTGGGAGCGCACTGCCCTGATGAGGCCTGCTCAGGCAGGCTCTGGAATCCAGCAGTGAGTGAGAAGCGGCCCTATCTATCCCAAGGGACTTCCAGGCTAGTGCTTCTGCCCTGGGCTGTGGCACTATGTTGTCTGCCCAGCAGGGGGACTGGCCCTGTGACCTGTATCCATTGTGGCCACAGCAACGTGAGGCTCTCCGAGGCAGGGCCCAGCTAGATGACCTTGGGGCATGACAGGGGGCCCTGTACTGGCAGAGGGGGGCTGAGCCTGGATCCCCACTTGCCGCTGCAGGACGGGACCCTGGAGCTGATCTTCGCAGCCTATGCCACCACGGCCAGTGCCAGCACGTCCCTCATCATGCAGCTGCTGAAGCACCCCGCTGTGCTGGAGAAGCTGCGTGAGGAGCTGCGGGCCCAGGGCATCCTGCACAGCGGTGGCTGCCCTTGCGAGGGCACGCTGCGCCTCGACACTCTCAGTGGGCTCCATTACCTGGACTGCGTCATCAAGGAGGTCATGCGCCTGTTCACACCCATTTCCGGAGGCTACCGGACCGTGCTGCAGACCTTTGAGCTCGATGTGAGGCTGGGCCCTGCAGGGCTGGGCCTCTGGTGGGAACGCTGCCTGGGGAGGGTGGGCGCTGGCCCGTGGGAAAGGCCGGCCTTCCTGTCGGGGTGCCACAGTGGCGATGGTGGAGAGCCGGCCCCAGATGCTGGGTCAGATGAAACCGACCGGGCTGTCATATGGGAAGCTGCATGTGGACATCTGTGAACAGGAGGGAGGACTCACAGGCTGCGGCAGGGGAGGGGATGCTGGCCAGGACTGAGGGACCATAGCCGGGGACAGGGGGCTGGGGGGCCAGCGGGTAGGAAGTCCTTGGCCCTCTTAGACCTCCTCTGGCTCTCACCACCTTCCTCTACTCCTGCCCCCCCTTCTTGTCTCCAGGGTTTCCAGATCCCCAAAGGCTGGAGCGTCATGTATAGCATCCGAGACACCCATGACACGGCGCCCGTGTTCAAAGACGTGAACGTGTTTGACCCGGATCGCTTCGGTCAGGCCCGGAGTGAAGATAAGGATGGCCGCTTCCATTACCTCCCGTTCGGCGGTGGAGTCCGCACCTGCCTGGGCAAACACCTGGCCAAGCTGTTCCTGAAGGTGCTGGCGGTGGAGCTGGCCAGCACGAGCCGCTTTGAGCTGGCTACCCGGACCTTTCCCCGCATCACCCTGGTCCCTGTCCTGCACCCTGTGGATGGCCTCAGCGTCAAGTTCTTTGGCCTGGACTCTAACCAGAACAAGATCCTGCCAGAGACGGAGGCCATGCTGAGTGCCACAGTCTAAAGGCGCCTAGCCCGTACCCCCACCTCAGCCCAGCCAGGCCTGGGGCGTCCGGGGGTGGTGGGAGGCACCAGAAGGGTCGAAACCTGTGTGGGGGAGGGGGCGAGAACCTGGGGAAGGGGGAGAGGCGCCCCCATACCTTGCCCTCCCCTGTTCCCCCCCCACCCCGACCCCGGCAAACCCTACCCAAAGCCAGAAGGGCCCCATCCTTCCGGGGGAAGGGCCCTTCCCCTGGCTCTTATTTCTACCCAGTCCCTCCAGTTCCCACAGGCTTAGCCCCCTGGGGGAAGTGACAGGGCCGGGCACTCCGCATGCCCATTACAGTGTTAAATGTCAGTGGCTCAGCTGCAGCATTTGCTTGTGATGTTCCCAACTGGTCCCAGCTCTCCATTTCTTTTGGACCCTTTTAGTCTGAGGGCGGGTGGTTGATGTGGGGGAGGGACGCAAGGAGGGGCCCCCTTTGGCTCTCTCTTCAGCACCACCCCCCTTCCGGCTTTGACCCAGACTGGTGGAATGTCCCTCCTGGTGTGGCTGCCGAAGAACAGCATCCTGGGTAATAGAACACAAGTCACCCTTGCTTGGTGGGGGGGTGGACTGCAAGCAGCCTGGAGGGGCCCCACCCCTTTGCCAGTTTGGACATTTGAAATTACCTATTGCTGCTACTTTTTCTCTCTTCTGACCTTGGGGCAAAGGAGCTCCAGGCCCTGTCCTCTCAGCATGTTCCCTGGTGGCCCTGGGCATGCGCACTGATGTCCCCACCTTCCTGCCAGGCAATCTTGAGCTCCTTTACTCAAGGAGCTCCTGAGTTACACACATACTCAAGGCCTTTGACTCATGGACCGCACCCCTGCCCGCCCCCTCCCATATTTATTCACTGACATAACCGAATCTTGGCGTTCCTGGAGACTGGAACGAGCCTCTCATCTGTCCCCTAGCCTCCATCCCAGCTCTCCAGGGCGGGACTTCTGCGAATGATGCTGTCTCCCTGCCCCTAGGCTCCAGACCTTCTGTGGGTTCAACCTCAGAGCCTCACTCCCTGGGTGAAGTCCAGTGCCTCTGCCTTTCACCGGAGATGGGGAAATGGCCCACTGCCTCCCTCCCTGCTTGGTCAAAAGCCCTGAACATATGAGGATTTGGAGACTGCCATAAGCTCCTGCTTGGCCACGGTTCACCCCGGTGCCCCCCACTCCTGCTAGTGAGCATGGGGAAGTATACGGGTTCTTTCTTCTGACAGGGAGCAAGGGCTTCTGTCGTCCCTCCCTTGACCTTCACCCTTGGCCCTTTGCCCTTGGAAAGATGTCCTTGAAGTCGTTCTCACCTCTATGCCACTGTCTGCTTCGCCCAGCTCAGGGGTGTGGGGACAAGATGAGAGCAAAGGGAGGTGAGCATAGGAGGCAGCCCTTTGGATGTGCTGACTCAGGTCCTTTGCTGTGGTCTTGAGGCAGCTGCGCCGCGTGCTGCAGAGCCGAGGAGGAGGGAATGTGCGATTTGTCAGAAGTGATTTGGTGGAAAACTGGCTGGTCAGGGGATGACTGGGGGAAAGAGGAGTAGCTCCTGCCACTGGCATTTTGAGTGTTGGCAATTTGGGATGCCTCCCGGGATGATCTGGGGTCTTTGGTGAGTCTCTAAGTGATTTTGTCTGTTTTTGGATTTTTCTTTGCTTTCTGTGTTTCTCTTTTGGCTTTTGATGTTATAAAAGCAACGAATCCTCTTTGTAAGAAAATCAAAAACACACAAAGAGTGCAGGAGACCAGTCTCTCCAGTCCTTCTCCATAGCAGTGACCACTGTGGGCAGCTGTGCGGCCCCCTCCATGGTGCTCCGTGGGAGGACTGCAGGCACCCCCCACCCCCACTCACACACTCTGGTGGTTGGTGTTAGGTGAATGGGCTCGTGCCCGGCAACGGCTCTGTAACCCCTGTTCTCAAGGGTTTCGTTTGGTCCCTACTTTTCCACCACTAAAGAATCCATGCAGAACATACATCACTGGCAAAAAGACATTTTTTTAAAAAATCAGCAAAATCCCTCAGTCCACCCCAACACAACACACACACACATACACACACACACACACACACACACACAATTTTCTGAAAAAAACAGGCAAACACATGTAAAGACTCATCAAAGCTTGCAAAAGAGCTGCCCGGTGCCCTGGAATTGGTTACCCAGAAGAAAAGCCCAGTGTCTGGAAGGTTCACGCTCCAAGCTGCCCCCAGCTGAATCAGTCGTTTTTTTTTTTTTTTTTTTTGACTGACTTTCTAAGAAGGCAGTAAGTGCTATTCCAGACAGGAAGCCCACCAGGCCTGGCCCTGGTGAGGGGGTTGGGGTGGGGTGGGAGATGGTGGGTTCTGGGAGGCACCTTACGTTGGGGTGACCAGCCTGGGAGGGGCCGAGGGAAAGGCTGAGGGGGTCCCTGTGAGGAGGAAGGAAGGATTATTTGCCCCGCTGGGTCTCAAAGGCAACAAGAAGAGAACTGAAAGACGCTCTTGACTCTTGACTGGCTGGCAGGAGGGTTCCAGTGTTGAAATGTGGCCGTCTCTGTCCACCCGTGCCTGTGTGTCTGTGTGCAGGTCTGTACAGGTAGTGCTAGATGGATGACGTTTCCTCACGTACCATTCCTAACTCTTGTAACTTGACCTTAAAAAGATAAAACCCCACAACACTCTTCCTGCCACGGGCTTGCAGATTGAAGCACTTTCGATGTTGGGCGCTGGTGTTTGTGACCTGGGCACCATCCTGACCCTGCCCAGGTCACTATAATATTATTTTATACACAAAACTTTTTTTTTCATTAATGTTATAATTTTGTGTCTGTCTTTATAAACTATTATAAGTACTATTTTTGTTATAATTCAAAATAGATATTTAGTATAAAGTTTTTGCTGTTAAATATTTGTTATTTAGTAAAATATGAATTTTTTCTCTATTGTAAACATGGCTCAAAATATTAATATGTTTTTATCACAGTTGTTTTAATATTGAAGAAGCACTTGTGTGTTTTGTTTTGATATGAAACTGGTGCCGTGTGAGTGTTTTTGCCGTCATGTGGTTTTAATCTGTATATAATATTCCATGTTGCATATTAAAAAAATGAATGTTGTGCATTTTGTGATTTTGGAAATACTCAACCTGGCTCTTTTATAGGCTTCCATAATAAACCGTGGGGACTCACCCTTGTTTGGCTGTCTGGTCTGTCTTCTCCATATCACCATCATCATCTCCTGGCCACCCACACATTCCCTTCCAAGATGCCCATCTGTCAGGCGGGAAATTTTTCCTCACAAGGTTTGTCTGGGAGACATGCCCACCATTCCTTGTGTGTAGGCACAGAGAAGTCCACGGCAATGGCCTGCGAGTAGTCGGTTCCCCTGGGTTGGGGTGGGGGGTGTAACTGTCTGACCACTGATCCCCAAGGGCCGTTGGGTGTTGGGGCAGCTGGGAACCAGCTCCGCTGGCCGAGTGTGGCCATAACCAGCCAGGCCAGGCAGCTTAGTGCTGGATGAGGCAACCCAGTGCTGAGGGCCTGTCCTCAGAGTCCATCCTGTTTTCTTGAACGAGGACACTGATGTCTATGGTGAGGGTCAAATAAGGGAGCAGAGTTCAGTTCTCCTGACTTCTGGCCTTGTGCCCCACAAGGCACTTCTCAAAGCCTATTACATGGGTGTTACAGGAGCAAATGGGTTCCCTGATCAAATAAGTTTAGGGAAAGGGTTAAGTAGAGCTGGGCAGCTTCCTTTACTGCAGGACTTGCCAGGACCTTGAGCCCAAGGATGTGTGTACTCAGGGGCTTCATGGCGTTGACACAGGTCGTGGGGCTCCTCAATCCCATTTGATGACTGAAATCATGTCCTCATTCCTGTTTATCACACTCTGTGAAAAGGTGATCTGCAACCTGATTCACAGAGGCCAGAGGTGAGGCCAGGGAAGGGCAGGACGTCCAGGGCAGGGACAAGGAACATCTGGCGTGGTCTCCAGGACCAAGGCGCCAGGGGTGGGGAGAGAGGGCCTCACAGTGCCCAGGCTGGTCCTGTCCTTGGCAGTGCCCAGTCCCCTCCCCACTGTCTGGGGAGGGACCCACTGCCTCCCAGTTGGCCTGAGAAAGGCTTTTTTGTGTGTGTTGTGTGGCTCTGGGTGTTGTTTATTTGTTTGTTTGGGGTTTTTTGGTTCCCATTAGTTAGTCAGACTCAGCTTCAATTCAGAGTCCTCAGGCCCAGACCTGGGTGCAGGGCCCCTCCCCACCTGGCCACCTGGGCACAGAGCCTGGCCACCCCCGGAGAGGGTCACCAACATCTCCTGAACCACGCCGCCAAGACAGGGCTCCCAGCAAGCCCTGTCCCCCACACTTGTCAGTCCGTCAGTCTGTCCTGCTGCTTCCCTCACCTTTCCCTGCAGGGCTGAAGTCTGCCCTCCCCAGTCTTAACCTCCACCTGGGGAGGGAGAGAGCAAGGGAGAGTCTTCTGTTTCCCATGAGCTAAAGCAGAGTTTTCAAGTGGCAGCGACTCTCCCATGGCCACACAGAAGCAGAGGGCAGGGTAGTCCCCGACCGGGAATCACCCGGCCTGTGGCCTCTCAGGGCTCCCTCAGCGAACACCCCCAGCTTCCACTAGGAGCCACACCAGCAGAAGGTCATGGTTTTTCAAAGTGGCCATTCCACGTCTCCTGGGGGAGGGTCCCGTGTAGCAGCAGAGGTGAAGGAAGCGTGGGCCTCGGGCTGCCCTCTGTCTGACCGCCCAGCCACGGGGTGGGAGGGCCCCGCCAGGCGGGTGGCTGGCCTGTCATCGCCCGGTCAGTCTGTGCCTCTCCCCCGTGGGCCCAGCGGGTCACTGAGGTCCCCCACACAGCCTCCTGCCCCCCTGGGATCTCCTGGCTTGGAAGCTGAAGGCAGGCTGTTGTGGACAGGCCAACATGACCGCTGTTTGTCCAGGGATCGGGGCGCCGGTTTGGAGGGAACTCATAGACCGCACATTCTGCCGCCTCCCAGCACTTTTCCAAAACAGCCTGGTCTTGGCTGGGCCCGGCTGACCGGGGTGGCCAGGGCCCAGGAGCCGGGAACAGGGCAGGGGAAAGCGGGGCCTCGGGGCCGGGCCAGCAGTGTGAGGTAAGCAGGTGAGGCCGGAGACAGCATTGGTTCAGAGCCAGCCCGCGCGGCTTCGACGTGCCTTAGTGGGGAAGTGGGAGAGTGGGAGAATGACTGTGTGTCTGTGCTGGGGGCTAAAGGAAAAACAAACCAGGCTTGCCTCAGAGTCTTTGGGCCTGGCCAGCCTGGTCAAGGCTCTGGAGGGCTGAGCATGGCATAGCAGCCCGGGGGACCAAACAGCGGGCAGGAACGTGGGCTCGGCGCCTCAACTCTTACATGACCTCTCTTGTCCCAGAAGAGATTGCTCTGCCCACCCCCACCCCCACCCTGGGGACCCTGGTGTCCAGGAAGAGACTTATTCCAGCCCTCTGACCCGAGTGTGCCATAGAACACACTGTGACTGGAACCCCCTGAGGGTGTGTGGCGAGAAGGTCTCACCCTAACCTGGTACTGCGGTACTCACATGGCAACCCTCCGCTAGGATTCTGGCCCGACCTGTGTCCTGGGTTCATTCTTGGGGAAGGACCTGTGATGGGTGGCCCTGGAGAGGGGGCAGAGAGGAGGCACCTAACCCAGTCCATCACCACCGCCCATTCCAACCAAACTTCAAGACCACCAGGCCCTACCTGAGCAAAGTCCATGAAGCCACGTTCCAGTTACAACAACAACAACAAAAACCCCCACAAAAACCCAAGAAACAAAAAACTGGGATATCTTCTGGAGTTAGCAAACATAGAAATCATCCTCAAGTTCTAACCTGCCCTTCTGCTGTGTCCCCCCTGCTTGGCGGTGGGAAGATGCATCAACCCGTTTTGTGAGGCTGTCACCTAGTGACACCTGCCAAGGTGTTCACACCCACAGAGGCTGAGCGTGCTGTGCAGACCCGAGTCCCAACCTACACACCTGTGTCCATCGTAAGCCAGATGCCTCTTCTTTTTTAAGTTCATCGTTCAAGTCTCGATGAAGTTCCCTAACTTGTGAATAACTCCATATGCCAGTTCGGGCAGGAGTTGGTTTGAAAAAGCAATGCTGACTTCCAAGTACAAATCTGTACTCCCTGTTGCAGTTGACTCTCACCCGCCTCCTCCCCAGATCTCCCCCGACACCGCGTTCCTCTCCTCTGCCTGACCTGACTCCCAGCTCGAGCCGCCTGCTGCTGGGGGCGGGGGCAGGGGTAGGGAGCCCCGCTGCGATTCTCAGAGTCAACACTGTATGTGTCGGACCATGTACGGGAAGCCTGGGGCTAAGGTCTGGCCCAAGCTCGATCGCTCTCCACCTGTGAGAGATGCATGACCACCAGCCTTCCCTCTCTGGGCTTCTGTTCTCCCACCCGAAAACGAAGTGCTGGATTCTAGGCTTCCTCCCTGCCCCACTGTTAGCTCAGTTCAGATTCTTTCTACTGCATCAAGAGACTAAACAGAAGTAGCTTTGGCACAAAGGGGAATTCATAGGGAGGAGGCCAGTTTGTGTCACAGACTCCGAGGAAGACCTGAACCCCAAACCATTGGAAGAGCAAAGCAAGGTTGTCCTGGAGATATCAGCAGTGGGGGGAAGGGAGCATTGTGGAATTGCCTTCTCTCTATGGTGACAGCCCCAGGGGCTCCTTGGCAGTGGGTCTTCCAGTCTGATGTTTCAGTTTCTCAGATAGAGTAAATCAGGGAAGGCTTCCTGAAGGAAGAAGTTCCATTTTTTTTTCACATGGTCCTATGTAGATGGCCTGTCTGGAAGAGCACCAGCCCTGGCTTCTTCTTCAAGTCACCCCAATCCTTGCCACCCTCAAGTACTAGGTCAGGGCCTGATGTCTACTCAGGAGGCCCCGAATTCTCTTGTCTCACAAATAACTTTGGTGTCTGATGTGACCTTAAGCCCAATTCTACTGAGCAAAGAACTTAGTGTATCTCTGCCTCCATTTTTCATCCACAAAACAGCAGGCATTGCATGAGACTGAGCAGGCTTAAAGGAAATACAAAGCAGAGTTTCCTTGGAGAGGGGCTAACTCCAGCCGGAGGAGTCTCGGGGCTGGCAGAGTCCTTACCTTTCCCTCCTGGGGGACCTCTGGTGCCTGGTGAAGGGATGCACAAGAGGGGCAGGGGTGCTGGTGAGAAAGTGGAACAATGGGAATTCCTACACACAGTGAGGGTAACGTGAGATGGTGAAGCACTCCGGAAAATGGGTTGGCAGAAGCTCCTTGAGCCAACTGGCCACTTCATCCGGGGATTACCTGGAGTCGCTTTGCATGTGGGTCTTGGAGACAGACGTCAGAGTCTGACAGTTTCCATGGGTCAGGAGCCCAGGCCCCGTGCAGCTGATTCTGCACCCAGGGTCTCACGAGGCTATATTTTCACCTGGAGCTTGGGCAAGAACCCAAGGGTTGTTGGCAGAATTCTGATCCTCGAAGCCCTGGAATAGCGGAGGCCCTCAGTTCCTGAAGGCCACCTGCTACTCCTGCCACGTGGCCCCCTGACCACACAGCGGCTGGCTTGTCTGAGGCCACAGAATGGCGTCTCAGCCATTTCTCCTGTCCCTGACCTCTGACCTCTGATTACATCAGGGTCATCTTCGGATTAATGTAAATTTAGTGGATCTGGAGCTTTAATCGCATTTGCCAGCCCCTTTTACCTTTGCTATGTAATATAGCCTAATGGCCAGGGTGAAATAGGTGGTCACCGTCCCACTCACACACGTGTGTGGTCCACCCAGGGCAGGAAGCTTCGAGTCACCCGAGAGCTCTGCCTGGACAGCCACGAAGCAAGAATATTCTTTCTTGACCCCAGTGATACAGGCAGTTACAATAGTGTCTGCTTATAAAATGTTTTCTGTACTAGACATCGGTATCTTCGTATGCACTGTTGCATTTTAGGCATACAGAACTTCTGATGTAAAAACGGACAGGAGATTTGGCTTCAGCAAGAGAGACAAAGAGGTGAGGAGACTCGCATGGGACCATGTCCCTCTGAGGACATCCACACCGCCTGGAGCTGCCTGTGCCAAGATGCTTGCTGGGGGGAGGATATGCGGGAGGGGGAGATGCACACCCCACTGACCTCCCCTGGCTCGGCTGTCTCCAGGCCCAGGCTAGATTAGGGACCAAAGCCACCTGGGATCTCCTTTCTGGCTTGCACGGACAGAGGCTGCTGCTCTCGGGGTGGATGATCAGAGGTACAGAAAAAGCCCTGTGTTGCAGGCCGAGTGACCACGATCGCGAGCCTCAGATTGAGCCCTGAGCCCTGAGCTCCATCCCAGACTGCATGAATAGAGCAAGTTTCTGACCTGAGTTCCATGGAAGGCTCTGGGAGTCTTGACGCCCCTAATGCTGTATTTATAAAGTTTGTGTGATGTGCCTTCATGGGGGGTGAGAGTTCGTAGCATCCCAGAACTTTCCAAAGGGACCCAGGGATGTGTAGGGAGCTTGCGAATCAGGGCTCTGCATTGGGTCAATAATAGTCAAACAAGAAGAGATAGTCTTTATTCATCTTCATCTCTATCTTGGGCCTCATTTCTCCCTTTTCACAGATGAGGAGACTGACGTCCAGAGTGCTAAGTAACTTGTCCAGGTTCCCACAGCTAGACAGCTGGAATACTCAAACAGCTGCTATCTCTTGGGGTTTTCTCCTGGTGAGAGCAGGCACAGGAAGGGCCCCCATGTGCAGCTTGCAGGAGGCCTGGGCCTCTCCTGGTTTGGAAGGGATGGCTGCCTTGTGAGCCTGGGATGCTGGTGTAGAAGCTGTCAGGCCAGGCATGGCCTCCTCTGTTTCCTCCTGTGAGGTGGCAGGGAAAGAGCTGAATAAAAGGACTAACAGTCCCTTCCTCAGGCTCTGAGGTAGCCTGAGGAAGAACAGTTCCCTGCAGCAGCCCCTTCTCTGGCTTTTAGGTGGCCCTGGGGCTCAGGGCGAGCCTGGGGGGCTCCTCGGCAGTGGCAGGCTGGGATGTGTACCTGGGAGGCTGGGTGGAGTGACAGTTGAGCGTAAAGAAGAGTTGGGGCATGTGTGGGCTCACAGTGGAGAAGTGAGCATAAGGTGTGTCCTGAGGGGCCAAACCAGCGGCATGAATACAGGGTGGGGGAAGCCGATGAGGCACTCATGCTTAAGAAAATGACCTCGGGGTCAGGGCTGGCCCCACACCGGTGGTGAGCAGCACCTAGAGAACTGGTTGTGGGGTGGGGCTCGTGGCAGGGTGTGGAAGGGTTGAGGGCCAGGAAGTGATCTTCCTCAGTTCTCAGCATCAACCCCACCCTCACTGGAGTGTCCTGTCCTTTGAAGGGCAGACTGATGTCTTCCTTGGAGTTAGGTGACCACCGTGAAGGGGGTGCCTTGGTCTGTCCCTCAGGATTCACGCCTCTGGTTAGCCTCTCAGGTTGAGGGGGTGGATATGAGGAGTAGAAGCAAAGGGAGGCTAGACATGGAGGGCCCCACAGGGCTGGGCCTTGTTTGGGGGAGGCGCCTCATACAGGCTTTCTGGGGAAGCTGGGAGCAGAGTCTGCCCTCAGTGACGCCCTTTCCCGGCACTTTCACTGCCTCCTGTCTGTCAGTCCCCTGTCTGTCAGTCAGCAGGCTGAGTCAGAGATGCCCTGGGGTTGGGGGCTGCCTGCCAAAGACCTGACTCACGAAGAATGGCTGACTGGTTTCCCCAGTCTCTGCCCCTCCCTGTCACAACACGCTGAGGGGGTGAGGGCCGGGGAAGCACACGGGCCTCTGTCTCCCAGGCCGCTCCTCCTAGCAAGGGGCACCGGGGTGTCTGTCTCGGACAGGCTGCTCCCTGTGCCTGGGGCCGCAGCTTGCCTGCAGGGCTCTGACGTGGGCCTCCTTGAGCTCTGGAGCCTGACGCAAACCCTGCCTGTGCTCAGGACAGCCATCCTCACCGCTGGCTCAAAATGACACTCGAGCCCTCCCCAGCCCCTGCCAGACCCTGGCTTCCTCAACGCCCCAAGGTTGGGAGGGCTGCACTAATTTTTGTGCTGTGGTTCAAAAACAGTCCCATCACAAGCCCGGAGTTCACGTTTTGTCTGAATGAGACACAACACACACTTTCAAGCTAAAGAGTAAGCCTCTGAGTGGACACACTATGGACCAGTTCTGGAGAAATCTGCGTTCCTGAGGAGGGGACTTTGGCTCCCACTGGAGGCCAGCAGCTGTGCTCTGAGGCAACCCACCCCAGCCTGCATCTGGGCCTCTGCTCCTGGGTCTGGAGGTTCTCTGGCTGCTGGAGTGGGGGCTGCAGAGCTGTGGGGGTGACATGGGGTGGGCTTGCTCGTGGGCCTTTGCAGCTCTGACCTGTATGACTGTGGCGAGGCTAATGGCTCAGGGGGATAATGGACCCTCGGGGACTCAGGTGGGAGACTGTGGCAGAACCCTCGTCTCAATAATGGGATTTCAAGCCAATCTGAGGTGGCAACATCCCACAGGGAAACTTCTTTTCCTCTGGAGTCCAGAAAAAGAAGACAAGGGCCAGGTTGTACCCGCTTGCTGTGTCCTCCAGGGCAGCTGAATATGGGGCAGGCAGGGACATTTGGGTCCTTGTAGCCCATTTATCTGGAGGCAGCTCTCACAGATCTGGTCAGGTCAGCCATGGCGTGTGGCAGAAGGACCAAAGGCTGTGGGGCTAGTTTGAGGGGGCTCTGCTGGAGGTCAGCTCCCTCCTTAGGATGCCAAGCAGAGGAGAATCTGTTAAGAACAAGTTCATTCTTTTTTTTTTTTTTCTAGTTCTTTTCAGCATAACAGTATTCATTGTTTTTGCACCACACCCAGTGCTCCATGCAATACGTGCCCTCCCTAATACCCACCAACTTGTTCCCCCAACCTCCCACCCCCCCCCGCCCCTTCAAAACCCTCAGGTTGTTTTTCAGAGTCCATAGTCTCTCATGGTTCACCTCCCTTTCCAATTTCCCTCAACTCCCTTCTCCTCTCCATCTCCCCTTGTCCTCCATGTTATTTGTTCTGCTCCACAAATAAGTGAAACCATATGATAATTGACTCTCTCTGCTTGACTTATTTCACTCAGCATAATCTCTTCCAGTCCCGTCCATGTTGCTACAAAAATTGGGTATTCATCCTTTCTGATAGAGGCATAATACTCCATAGTGTACATGGACCACATCTTCCTTATCCATTCACCCGTTGAAGGGCATCTTGGTTCTTTCCACAGTTTGGCGACCGTGACCATTGCTGCTATAAACATTGGGGTACAGATGGCCCTTATTTCACTACATCTGTATCTTTGGGGTAAATACCCAGTAGTGCAGTGGCAGGGTCATAGGGAAGCTCTATTTTTTTTTTTTATTTTATTTTTTATAAACATATAATATATTTTTTTCCCCAGGGTTACAGGTCTGTGACTCGCCAGGTTTACACACTTCACAGCACTCACCATAGCGCATACCCTCCCCAATGTCCATAGCCCCAGCCCCCCTCCCAACCCCCCTCCCCCCAGCAACCCTCAGTTTGTTTTGTGAGATTAAGAGTCACTTATGGTTTAGGGAAGCTCTATTTTTAATTTCTTGAGGAATCTCCACACTGTTCTCCAAAGTGGCTGCACCAACTTGCATTCCCACCAACAGTGTAAGAGGGTTCCCTTTCTCCACATCTCCTCCAACACATGTTGTTTCCTGTCTTGCTAATTTTGGCCATTCTAAGTGGTGTAAGGTGGTAACTCAAAGTGGTTTTAATTTGAATCTCCCTGATGGCTAGTGATGATGAACATTTTTTCATGTGTCTGATAGCCATTTGTGTCTTCACTGGAGAAGTGTCTGTTCATATCTTCACCCATTTTTTGATATGCTTATCTGTTTTGTGTGTGTTGAGTTTGAGGAGTTCTTTATAGATCCTGGATATCAACCTTTTGTCTGTACTGTCATTTGCAAATATCTTCTCCCATTTTGTGGGTTGCCTCTTTGTTTTGTTGACTGTTTCCTTTGCTGTGCAGAAGCTTTTGATCTGGATGAAGTCCTAAAAGTTCATTTTCACTTTTGTTTCCTTTGCCTTTGGAGACAAAGGTATCCAAATTGGCAATGAAGAAGTCAAACTCTCTCTCTTCGCAGATGACATGATTCTTTATATGGAAAACCCAAAAGACTCCACCCCCAAACTATTAGAACTCATACAGCAATTCAGTAACGTGGCAGGATACAAAGTCTATGTACAGAAATCAGTGGCTTTCTTATACACTAACAATGAAAATACAGAAAGGGAAATTAGAGAATCGATTCCATTTACTATAGCACCAAGAACCATAAGATACCTGGGAATAAACCTAACCAAAGAGGTAAAGGATCTGTACTCGAGGAACTACAGAACACTCATGAGAGAAATTGAAGAAGACACAAAAAGATAGAAGACCATTCCATGCTCTTGGATCAGAAGAATAAACATTGTTAAAATGTCTATACTGCCTAGAGCAATCTATACTTTTAATGCCATCCCGATCAAAATTCCACTGGTATTTTTCAAAAAGCTGGAGCAAATAATCCTAAAATTTGTATGGAATCAGAAGAGATCCCGAATTGCTAATGAAATTGCTAAGGAAAATAAAACTGGTGGCATCACGTTACCTGATTTCAAGCTTTACTACAAAGCTGTGATCACCAAGACAGCATGGTACTGGCATAAAAACAGACACATAGACCAGTGGAACAGAGTAGAGAGCCCAGATATGGACCCTCAACTCTATGGTCACATAATCTTCGACAAAACAGGAAAAAATATACAGTGGAAAAAAGACAGTCTCTTCAATAAATGGTGCTGGGAAAACTGGATAGCTATATGTAGAAGAATGAAACGACCATTCTCTTACACCGTACACAAAGATAAACTCGAAATGGATAAAAGACCTCAACGTGAGACAGGAATCCATCAGAATCCTAGAGGAGAACATAGGCAGTAACCTCTTTGATATCAGCCACAGAACAAGTTCATTCTTAACTCCCACCTCCCTCCCTTGGCCCAGCCACAAATCACCAGCTCCCAAATTTTCTAAACACCAGGTGCAAGGTGGCATGGGGCAGGGGGCACGAGACCACTAGCAGGGCCTGCCCTGCATTTTGCCAATGCCCATCAGGGTCACACTCAGCACAGCTGCTGGAGGCCTTTTGTACAACTCTAAGCTTTCTACAGACTGAACATTTGTCACCGGAGAAGGTCTGAGGGGGACCCTCACCCCTGCATCCAGCAAGAGAGTTTCATGTGCAAGGAGGGGGTGCCGGTCACCCTCCAGAGAGTGCTTGCTTCACTGGCTCCCCTACTCCGCAGCTCCACACAACTTCCCATCCCTGCTGGAGGCGGCGCTCAACCTGCCCATGTTCCTCCAGATCCGAAGCCCTGAGGCTTGCCTCTCCCAAGCCTACCCTTGGTTCTAGGTGAGACTTCAGGCCTGTTCCAGAAACAGGCAGGGAGAACCTTCTAGCCTTCTCTGAATCCACAAAACATTTGGATCCAGGGGACATCCCTGGCTCCCACCCCCTCCGCAGGTGATTTCTCTGTGTATGGTGCCCTCGGTGCCGGGGATCTGGGTGCGTGACTCAGCCTCCCTGGCGCTGCTCTCTGACTGTGTGTTGTGTGGCCCTGTTTCTTCAAGGAGATTACCCTCAGCACTGAAGTACCTTGTCACTCATCAGGGAGCCTCACACTCTGTAAATATTTACAAGTAGAAATCTAGGGACTGTGATGTTAAAAAGAAATGTGAGCTTCGTTTGGTCCAAACAGGTGAAACATCTGAGGCCCGGGAAGGAAAGCTGAGGGGTGCATAACGAGCCAGCTGGTTCAGACCCCAGCTATTGGACAGACCTGGCTGTGTTGGCTCTCAGGCCAGCTAGCTGCCCAGTGGCCTTTGCTGCCCGGACAACTGAATTAGTGAATGAGTCCCCTACTCAGAAACCAGACCCTCGAAGGATCTAGAAAAAAATTCTCAGACCTTCTTCCTATATATGTCAGAACAGATCCTGTACCTTCGGAGAAAAGCTCAATGAACAAACCTTATGTATTATTCAGATGCTTTTAGTTGCAAGTGACAGAAATCCCACTCATACTAGCTCACACACATGAAGGAATTTATTGCCTTGTATTTAAGACAGTCCAGGGACAAGCTGAGCACGGGCCCAAGAGATGCTGACCCGGTGCCAATCTGACCAACTGAGGGGCTTTTTGAGACTGAGGACCCTGAGGAAGAGGTGAGGTTCCCTGGAGGGGGAGGTGCAGCTGCTTTCAGGACTCTAAGGGAGGGTGGAGGAGGGGAGCGAATGTCTAGACCAGAAGGACAGCCCCTGGAAAGACCTGAGCCATGGAGCTCTTAGAACTGAATCTTTTCTTTTTGATTTGTCACCTTGTGAAGTATTTCTTACATAGTGAAGAGCATGTAAACATGTGTAGAGGTTTAAAGAGTAACAGTAAAGCAAGTGCCTTGCAACCAGCCCTGAGGATGAGCCAATGAAGTCTGCCAGGCCTGTCCCCCACCCAGTGACACTCGCCTCAGCTGCGTCCTCCTTTCATCCCATTCTTCTCAATTTTGAGTTTATTATTCTATTTCCCGCCTTGAAATATAGCCCTAAGCAGAACAGTATTTCTTGTCACCCGCCATCTTGTAAATGGCGTCATTCCTCATCCACTTGCAGAACAGTATTTCGTGTCGCCCGCCATCTTGTAAATGGCGTCATTCCTCATCCACTTGCTTCTTCCGCTCTACATTATGAATTCCGAGATTCCGCAAGATGACGTTGATGTGTGGAGTTGGAGCGCATTCTTTCACGACGATATAATATCTCATTATACGTGGTAAACCTACCTTGATTTATCTATCCGTTCTACTGTAGGTGAACATTGGATTGTTTCCAAGGTTTTTTTTTTTTTTCCTCCTGCCAGAAGCAGGACTGCTATGAATGTTTTTGGGTCCCGATGAACAAATTCCAGAGTTTCTTTAGAGGTCGGTCGTAAGATACGTGAGTGTGAGTGTTCAACATTACAAGATGATGCCTGACTATCTCCCAAAGCTTGTTCTTTCTGTGTAGCTCCTCATTTCTGTTCTGGCCCTCATGCTTCCACTGAGAATATAGTTTCAACTCTGTGGTCTGCAGAGCTAACTGGATGGGGACAGATGGGTTTCATGGTGGGAAAGGGGGCATTTGGTTCTTGAATGTCCTGCAGTGTGAACTCACCGGGACCTGGAACTGTCCCTGGGAGACTCGATGTAGGGGTCAGAGAGACCTAGGCAAGTGAGCAAGAAGACCAACACTGTGGCTTCACGGCTGGCAGAGATGGAGAGAGGACTGGGGAGCTTGCTGGCTGTAACAGTTGGGAGCAGGGCGAAGCCCCTACTACCACCAGCTTTCAAATATACCCATACAGAGAACTCTTCCATTGGACTTACCAAGGGGCCGAAACCTCTATGCTCATCATGAACAGCTAGACCTTTACACAGGAGAAATAAATCTATAGCACAGCTCAGACATTCTCTTCTCCCTCCCCAAGGAGTGGAAGAGTTGAATAGAGAGACCCACATGCTCTCTGGCAGAATGGATCTCAAATCTCAATACTAGGTAAAGGGAGGGAAAGTGATGTTTATTGAAATGAGCAAGTAGTTCAAAAGAAGGGGACTCTACTGGTTATCTCTTGTTGCCTAACAAATTACCCCAAAACTTAGTGACCTAACACAATAACCAACACTTATGATCTCTCACGATCTGTGTCCATCAGGAACTTGGGAGAGGGATGGTGGGATGGCTCTGACCTGGGGTCTCCCATGAGGGTAGTCCTCCAATATTTCGGTTGGGCTGCTGTCATCTGAAAGCTAGACAGGTTAGGACAACCTGGGTACAAGATGGTTCCCTCACACAGGCAGAAAGTTGGCACTGGCTATTGGAAGGACCCCTTATTTCTCTCCCAGGTGGGCCCTTCCACTGGGCTTCTTGAGCATCCTCATGACAATGGTGGGCTTCCCAAAGAGTGAGAGATCGCAGAGCACAAGGAGAAAGCCAAGGTGCCTTTTATGGTCTAGCCTTTAAAGTCATACACCATCACATCTGCATAGTTGCAAGACTCTATTGGTCTCACAGGTCATCCCTGGCTCACTGCAGGAGAACCCACAAGGGCAGGGATAGTAGGAGGTGGGGCTTTTGTGGGGGGCACATTTTGGAGGCTAGCTACCTGGGGACAGCTACACCAAGGAAACTGAACAGATGTTCCTCTGTGGCACAGTTACTGCACGAAATAAGAGAAAACAAAATGAAATGCAAAGAAATATTATATCTTTCTTTATAGTTTCTGCAAGCTTAATTGTACCTATAGGAAAAGAATAATCTCAATTACAAAAATGCTTTTTCATGAAAAATCACTACTAGAAAATTTAAAATGTATAAACCATGAAAAGCATGAAACCAAACAATATTAGAAAACCAGCTTGCAAATTTCGACCAAGTACCTACTAGAAAAGGACTAAAGAGAAGAGGGAAAACATAAGAAACAGAAAATTCAGGTGACTCAAACTTTGTATATGAGGAAGGCAACAAAGAAGGAGAAAAAAGATGCATTTATCCATTCACTTATTATTCATTCAACATATATTTATTGATCCTATTATGAGCCAACCAGTAATGGAGATTTTGTGTACTCATTTAAAGTTTCTTACGAAGACGGAGAAAGAGAAATGCTGTATGATCTCATTTATATGTGGAATCTTAAAAACAAACTCATAGGAAAAAAAGATCAGATTTGTGGTCACCAGAGGTGGGGAGGGGGGAATTGGAGGAAGGTGGTCCAAAAAAGTAAACATCCAGGTATAAGTAAGTACTGGGGGCGTAATGTACAAAACGACGATTATAGCTTGCTCTGCTGTGTGGTATATTTAAAAGTTGCAAAGAGAGTACATCTCAAAAGTTCTCATCACAAGAAAAAAACATTTTCTCTCTCTCTCTATTTTCTTGTAACTGTACGAGGTGATGGATGTTAACTGAACATACTGGTAACCATCTCACATTACTTGCAAACCAAGTCCTTATGCCATACACTCTAACCTTACACAGAGTAGCATGTCAGTTGTATTTCAATCAAACTGAACAAAAAAATTCCAAAAGGAAAGGTTCCAGTTAAAGATTTTGTTAATGATTTTCTGTAATCTACTATTTCTATAATCAAAGAAATAATAGAAGAAAATTTCTCTGATGTGAAGGGAAACGTGAGCCATCAGATTTAAGGGACAAAATTAAAATAAAGGGACCTATGCGTACTTTATATGATATTGTATATGTACAGCTTCATAAAATCTCTAGTTCCAAGGTTAAAAGAATAACACTTTCAGTGTTTAAGTAGGGTAGAAACACAAAGGCAGAAAAAAAATGGACTCGTCCCATACTTTACTTATGTTTCTGTAATTCTAAATTCTAGAAGAGAACAAAACAATTTCTATAGAATTTTCAGAAGCAATAGTTGTGAAAAATTCTGTACATAGCTAAGATGTCATTCATGTACTGGTCAAAAGAAAGATATTCTTAGACATGTAAGGACTCACGTAATCTGTCTGAAAAACAATGCCCCCAAAGGTTCACCAATCAACAGAGAAATGAGTCAAAATAAAGAACCCAAAAATGAAAGGAGCGGCACAAAAGAAACAACCATGAGTAATGAAGCCAGTAAAGGATAATGTCTAAATCATTGTTTGGAACATGGTTATGTTCCATGGTTATGTTTTGGAACATGGTTAATTCTTTAAGGAAAAGAAGTGTAAATCCCAAATATAAAATTATTCCAACAAAAATTTAAGATGAGGGGAAGGCCAAGAAGGAAATGAAAGGGCCCTAAATGTCTCATGTAACTTCAGTGTCATTATATATATATATATATATAATTTAATTCTTGATATTGGTAGACATTTTTTGTTTTAAATATTTTGTTTTATTCTATAGGTACATAACTTTCAAATTATTATAGAAAAGGGAGCCAAGAAAAATTGATCACCTAAACAAAATTCGGAAGAAAAAAACAGCAAGAAAAAACAAACCACAAAAGAATATTGCAAAAATAATGTCAAACATACAAGTTTCATTCAAATATGAATGTATGATATTCTACTGTTAATAGATGAAAACTTTTGCATTGTGTAAAAAAAATCAAAGTACATTCTGTTTACCAGAAACATACAGTGTTAGAGAAGGGTGAAAAATAATTGAATGGGAAATTATTACACACAAGAAATGCAAACAAAAAAGAAGCAGAAGTAACAATATTAGAAGTATATGAAGCAGAATTTAAGGGAAAATACAAATAAGAGTGCTATTTTATATTGATCGAAATGTTACTTCACAATAAAGATACATCATAAACTTTTTTTAAAAAAGATTTTTATTTATTTATTTGACAGAGAGATGGCGAGAGAGGGAACACTAGCAGAGGGGAGTGGGAGAGGGAGAAGAAGGCTTCCTGCTGAGCAGGGAGCCTGATGCAGGTCTCGATCTTAGGACCCTGGGATCATGACCTAAGCCTGAGGCAGACACTTAACAACTGAGCCACCCGGGTGCCCCATCATAAAATTTTGTGAACCAAATAGCAGCTCATTAAAAAACAGAAAACAAAAATATTATAAACAAAAGAAGAAATGCACACATCCATGGTATTAGGGAGGATTTTAAACATATAAATCCTTGTATTTGACAGATCAAGGCCACTAAGAAAAGCTATGGGGAAGTTGAATAACATAAGTTTAACAGTAAAGGGGAAAAGTGCCAACTCCTGAGGTTTCACCTGAACAGGGCAGAATCACCTTCTACCACCCTGCTCCTCTCACAGTCTGCTGGGGAAGAAAGGAGCACAAACACTTCATCTTCAGCCCAGCCTAAGATTTTTTTTCTGGGATTAAATCACACTCTCACCTCCGGGCCTTTGCATCAGCTTTTCTCTTAGGTTGGAACAACCTGGTCTCTGTTCTCACCCATATTTCTCTGACTCATCTTCGCTTCATTTTCCTAACAACTGAGCTCAAAAGTCACCTCCTCAAGGAGGCTTTCCTTGCCTCCTTATGATGGGATTTTCCCTGCTGGCTGGCCTCCGCTCCGGGCCATCAATATTCTCTCGTCCTGCTTTATTTATATTTCATTTATTTCTCTGTACACCATCCTCACCACTTGATGTTATATGATTATATAAGCATTTGGCTTGTTCACCTTCTTGTCCTCACCACTGAAACTCCATTTGGCACACAATAGTATTGGCTCAAGAATATAACACACGTCTGAATGAAATTTTAAACACAAAAATTTTAAAAATTTTAAATTTTAATTTAAATGTTAAATTTAAATTTAAATTTAAATTAAAAAAAAAAAACAAGTTCTTTGTGTTGCTATAAATCAGTGGTTCTGGACTTGGAGGGGGAGGTGATTTTGGCCCCCTGGAAATGTTTGGTACTGTCTGGAGATATTTTTGCTTGTCGCAGCTTGGTGGGGGGATTGGTCCCGGCAACCAGTGAGTAAAAACCAGGGTGCTGGTAAGCGTCCTACACCCTGAACGGGACAGCTCCCAGCACAGAGACCATCTGCCCCCAAATAATACCGCTGAGTTTGGGAAACTCTGCTCTAGAGTCAGTACCGCCTTCTTAGTTTAGGAAGAGGACTTGCTAGGGTTGTAAAAATCATCCATATGGGAGAAGATGTTAGAAAGCAGTTTTCAGTGGTTGGAGGTAAACCCTCAGGGAGGGAATGAAGAGTAGGTTGAACACGGATTTACAGGGCGGTGGAACTACTCTGTAGGATACTAGAGTAGGGGACACACAGCCGCATTTACATGACAGATTTGTCAGAGCCCATGCAGCGAACAAGACCAAGAGTGAACCCCAAGGGGCACTTGCACAGACGGTGGGGGATGTTGATAGTGAGGGAGCACGGGCCTGTGTGGGGGTAGGTGATAGAGGGGGAAACTCTGTACCTTCTGCTCAGTCTTGCTGTGAACCCCAAATTCTCTAAGAAATAGAATCTATTTAAAAAAAAAAAAAGTAGCGACACCCGGGTGGCTCAGTTGGTTAAGTGTCCGCCTTCAGCTCAGGTCATGATCACGGGATCCTAGGATCGAGCCTCACATGGGGCTGGGAGAGGGCGGCGGGGGGCGGCAGGGGGTGTCTCTGCTCAGCAGGGAGCCTGCCTCTCCCTTTGCCTGCAGCTCGGCTGCTTGTGCTCTCTCTCTCTGTCAAATAAATAAATAAAATAGTTAAAGAGAAAGAAAGAAAGAAAAAGAGAAAGAAAGAAAGAAAGAAAGAAAGAAAGAGGAAAGAAAGCAAGCTGAGTTTCACCAAGCCACATAGATGTTCTAGCTCTTTGAGGCTCAGTGGTCCTAGGCTCTGATGTATCAGCATTACCTGGGAGCTTGTTAGAAATGCCGGATCTCTACCCCACGCCAGGCACGCTGAGCAGGAGCCTGCTGTCTTAGGACACTGTGGTCACTTAACAAGCACATTTAAGTTTGAGGAGCCCTGGGCTGACACATGGGTTCTCATTCTTGGCTGCTTCCTGGAATCGTCTGCGGAGTTTTTAAAAATTCCAATGCCCAGGCCGCAGCACAGGCCAATGACATGAGAATCTGGGGGCTGAGGCCCAAGGGATTCCTCTTTTTAAAACACCTCAAGTGGAGTGCCTGGGTGGCTCAGTCATTAAGTATCTGCCTTCGGTTCAGGTCATGAGGGTCCTGGGATCGAACCCCATATTGGGCTCCCTGCCTAGCAGGAAGCCTGCTTCTCCTTCTCCCACTCCCCCTGCTTGTGTTCCCTCTCTCACTGTATCTCTGTCAAATAAATAAATAAAATCCTAAAAAAATAAATAAAATAAAATAAAATAAAACAAAACACCTCAAGTGATTTCAATGTGCACCCAAGTTGTGAACAGCGGTTTGAGGGCATACGTGGAAATTACAAAGGACTTAGTTAAAAAAAAAAAAATCTGGTGCTGGGATTTTTGGGCCCTTTTCTCAGATCAGGGGCATAAACCAGTGTGAGATGGCCAGGCTGTGGGGGTAGAGAGGATTCAAGAGGGAGGGTCCCCTTGGAGAGTGTGGGTGTGAGTGAGACTTGGTCTCCCTTTACCTCACGGCCACTGAGTGGGCCCCTGGGAGAGCTTGGTCTGCAAGGCCTGCATTGGGGAACTCAGTGGCCTGGGGTCCAACCCCTGCTGGAGAGGCTGTGGTTGTCAGGTGAAATGGCAGGGTAGAGGGGGCCTGGCTTTCTCTGTTCCACGCAGGCCTGGCCTGGGAGCACCTGTTTCTTATGGGCCAGAGACAGAGAATTCATCACCTGGCCCAGAGCTGTTAAAAAAATCTTGCTCAAGGGAACCCCTCTAGGGACAGGGAAAATACGAAGGGGCCATGGGAGAGAATGTGTCGGCCCCTTCACAGCAAGTGCAGTCAGATGTTCCCTGTGTGGCCTCTGAAGGTTCCGTGAAAATGCCCCCGTAAGAAAATCATCTTTAAAAAAGAGCACTAGCGGTGCCTGTCAGGAGAGAACTCGCCTCCCTGCTTCCTTCTCTTCCATCTCTTCTCACTCTCCCCCAGCCCTGCAAAGGCAGATGCCACAGCTGTTAACTGGGGGAGGTAGAGAAATGCCAGGCAGTGACTTATGCCCAATGCCCCTCCGACCCTTCTCTATAGACGCCCCCACAAGGGTGCGGGCTGCCCTTGCTGAGGTAGGAGAGAAAATCGAATTCAGGTCTGATGATTTTATTACCTCACAGGTTTGAACACTTTCAGTTACCGAACTGAGTCAGTTTTGGGATGTCAAGCAATTGTTAGGATCCAAAAGTGAGAAAGAGAAAAAAGCATTGTTCCAATTTTCAACCTAAGGGTGGAGGGACAGAATGAGGTCTCTCTCTGAACGAAGTGTGAGGGGACAACAGTGAGGGACAGAGGTAAAGGAGCCTCTGAGGCCATCCTGTGAACCAGCCACAGAAGTAAGGCCCAGGGCGCAGTCTGGAAAGGGGGCATCACCAAAGGAACTAGACCTTTCTGGGTAATCTAGTATGGAGAAGACAGAGGAGGGGCCAGGGATGAGGGGCAGAAAAAGAGAGAGGTGGGGAGAGGGATTCGGAGTGCAAGGAAAGGGCAGGTGGTTGGTCTCAGAGAGGCCCGGAGGCAGGTGAGGAGCCAGGGGATGGTGTGTGGGCCATGGTTTGGAACAGGCTGGGATGTGCTCCTCTAAGATGAATGAGGGTTCTGTGCTGGCCACGCTCACGCACCTTTTGATTTCTGGAAACTTGTTATCGCATTTTGTCTTTTTCAACATGAATGGAGCCAACAATAATTCGGTTCTCTTCTCTCTGAGTTTGTGTCAGGACTAAATGACTCTCCCTCCTCCCCCAGCTCTAATGTCACACGTGAGAGAGAAGGCCAGTGAGAAGCAGGCCTGTTCTTGGCAAGTCTGGCTGGTTCAGATGACACCTTGAGGTGTTACTGGATCCCTTTGCCTTTTCCTATTGAAGAAGCAGATAAAAGGACACCTGGGTGGCTCAGTTGATTAAGCAAATGCCTTTGACTCAGGTCATGATGCTGGAGTCCCAGGATCGAGTCCCACATTGGGCTCCTTGCTTGGTGGGGGGTCTGCTTCTCCTTCCAACACTCCCCCTCTCTTGCTCTCTCTCTCTCTCTCATTCTCTCTCAAATAAATAAAATCTTAAGAAAAAATAAAAAGCAGATAAAATTGGGATCCCAAGCTGCTAAGCAGTACCCCTAGAGGGGTCCCCATGCCCCCTCACACTGCCTGCCACGAGTGTCCCAAGGGAGAGCTTCCAGGCCACCCTTAGGTCCTGCCTCAAGATGGACAGTATGACAGGGTAGGGTGGTCTCGCTTTTCCATTCTGTGCCTTTGCCATCCCCAGGACCCCACCCTCATCCTCTTTTCTTTCTCTCTGGTGTTGAGAAAACTGGGTTTGACTGGCCCGTGGGGACAGTTTAGAGTCATATGGCATTCCATCCTTCCAGCTTTCTCAGGGGTCATCTCAGAGAATTCTACAGAGGATAGAAATTCCCTTCAATCGCCGTTGAAAATATTTTAAAAGCGTATTCTTATGCCAGGTCATAAAGACATTATCAATAGCCTCTAAAATGTACAAATTGTACAGGTCACATTCTCTGACTGGAATTCAAGAAAACTAGAAATTAAAAACCAAAGGAGAAGCAAAGAACAAAACACTGAACCACTTGGGAAATTAAAAATCACTTCTCTAAGTCACTCTTGGGTCTGAGAGGGAATACAAACATCCATAACAGGAAGTATAGAACAGAATGCTAATGATAACAATACAGGAAAATAAATGAGCCAGGCGTTTCTCTCCAGACCCAGAAAAAGAGAAAAGCAAACCACCACCATCACCACCAACACAACCCAAGGAAACAAGGAGGAGTGAATCATGAAACCCCCCAGAAATTAATGGGTTAGAAAATAGGAAATGTAAAGTGATAAACACATTCAGAGTCTGGCTCCTTACAAAGACCAATGACTTCGAGAAGCCATCGGCGAGCTCAGTCAAGAAGAAGAAAATGGGAGATGCCGTCGTGAGAAATGATAAGGAGTAAACGAAAAACAGAAAGAAATGGGTTTTATAACTTTATGCTAATAAACTTGCAAATCTCAGTGAAGTGGAGAGTTTTCCATGAAGAGACACATTACCAAATTTGATCAAAGAAGCGGTAGAAAACCTGAATTAGATCAATCACCCCAGAAGACGCTGAACAAAACTGTTGACGAAAGTATTAAGTCCAGACCGGTTCCGAGTTGTTGAGCCAAATTCTCTCAGACCTGCCGGTAGCGGATCACCTCAGTGGTGTTTAGGCAGGGTTAGTAATGGCAACTACAAGGGCAGCATCCCAAGTCACTTTCCTGAGGGAGTGTCACCCCCACGACACAAAAGCCAACCAGACAGATGGCCAAGAGAGGAATGGCAGCCCAATTTCACAAATACACAAAATATTAGAAAATTGAATGCAGCCGTATGGGCAAAATAAGGGCTCCCTGTTTACAAACAGGGCCAATGCCAGCAATGCAAATGTTCAATAGGAGGAAATGGCTTAATGCGATTAATTATGTTAATAGAGTAAAGTGAAAAACCACATTATCACTGTTTGAAGAGCTTAGGTTTTTAAAGACAGAAAGCCCCAGTACAAATCATCCTTTTCACTTCTTAACTGTGGACTTTTGGACATTTCCCCTATCTTCAAGTTTGGAAAATAATGTCTAAAGTCAGGGTCATGTGTGGATTACATAAGGACGACAAGACTCTTGGCACAGAGCTTGGCATGTAATCAAGAACTGAGTAAATGAGAGTTTTAGAAAAATTCCAAGATGTTGCCATTCATTCCAGGTGATGTTTTTGTAAATAAAGCAAGAACTGAGGAACACTCCTTTCATATTACTAAGATAATCTCTCTCAAACCAAAGCAACATCATAATTAACTGTGAAAACATTAGTGACATCCCAATTAAGTTCAGAATCTATCCACTATTACTTATAATGTTGCAGAAGGTCTAGCAATGGAATTAAACAAGAAGATAAAATAAGGGTCATAAATATTCCCAAGGAGGAAATATTATCATCATCGTTTTGGGGGATATATATATATATATACATATATATATATATATAGTAATTTGGACATCTCAAAAAAAAATCTATGGAAAAACCATAGAGCTAGCAAATGAGTTCAGTAGGGAGGCACTTAAAAACCAAGACTTTTCCTCCAATAATGAGCAAGCCGTTAGTACACATCATGGAAGTATATTACATTGACAACAGCAACAAAATTCATGGGAGTGAACTTAACAAGAGGTGGGAAAGGTTTATATATAGAAAACAGAAAGTCTTTATGGAAAAACTAAAAATGAGACCAACAAAAGGAGAGAGACAAACACTCTTCTAAGAAGAATCAACATTCAAGTTTTCTGTTGTTCCAAATCATCTACAAATGAACACATTCCAAACCAAATTTCAATGAGATTTGTTTTCTTAAGGAAATCTTGACGAAATGATTGCACATTTCTCTGGAAGACTAGAAGTGTGGAAAGGAAAATCTTGAGGAAAACAGCAAGGTGGATGGACTTGCCCTACCAGATACTAAATATAATTAAAGACTCTGACAATTAAAATACATTCCCTGGTACATAAAAACAGGTGGATTCATCAGATGGACTAGGAAGGCAGTAACAGATCCCAGTGTACGTGAGAATTTATTATTGATTATGGAGGTATTTCAAAGACCAGTCAATAAATAATGGCTAATTTAGATTCTTGTCTCAAAATGCACAGGAAAACAAATCTCAGCTCCTAATTTGCATATTTCTGTTTTTGACTTTTTGTTATGAAAAGATATCAAACTTTCAGAGAAGGTGTACAAGTAGTTTAATAAATTCCATCATATCCATCATAATGATTCACAACAGTTAACGCTGTACAATGGCTTTATTCTCCATATTTGTATAGCATATGCATTCAAACCCTGGCTTTTTGTTTCCTAACGGTGGAAACTATTGTTTTGTTTTGTTTCTCCTATAACCATTGAGAGTAAGATTCAAGTAACATGTATTCTTTATCCTTAAATACTTCAGTGAGATTCTCCAAAGAACAAGGCCATTCTTTTCTGTAACCACAACGCAAGGATCAAATTAAAATTATTTAAGATTGAGGGGCACCAGCGTGGCTCAATTGGTTAAGTGTCCAACTCTTGATTTTGGCTCAGGTTGTGATCTCAAGGTCCTTAGATGGAGCCCCGTGTGGGGCTCTATGCTCAGCAGGGAGCCTGCTTGAGGATTCTCCCCCTCTCCCTCTCTAGCCCCTACCCCTTCTCATGCTCTCTCTCTCATAAATAAATAAATAAATCGTAAAAAAAAAAAAGATTTAACATGGATACAGTATTCTTAACCTAATACTGAATCCATATTCAAATTGTGCCAGGTTTGCCGGTAATAACCTTTACAAGCATTCCCTCTGATCCATGCAGTATCCAAGCTAAGTTCATCCACTGCATTTACTTTTCATGTTTTTAGTTCCCTTTAACCTGGCATAATTCCTTAGCGTTTCTTTGTTTTTCATGTTACTGGTATATATATATTTTTTAATATACAGGCCAGTAGTTTCAAAGAAACTTCCTCCATTTGTGTATATCTTCATATCTCTGTTTGTGTATATTCTTCATGATTGGAGTCAGGTTCTGCATTTTGTGGGACACATTGTGGGCCTCTCAGTGTATCTCTTTGGGAAATATACAATGTAGGTTTTTTCCATTGTTGATGGTGTCAACTTTGCTCCATCGCTTGGTTAGGTAGTGTTCAACAGATTTCTCCACTGTGAAGTTACTTTATTTGTGTGTGTCTGTGTGTGTGATTAATACCAAATCTATAGGGGGTTGGATACTTTGAGGCTCTGTAAATATCTGTGACACTTTTTACCTTAGTTAATTGTTAGTAAGGCTGCTGTAAGATGGTGATTTTCTAACTCTACCTTTCTTTGTTTGTTAGTTAGCATTTTTTTGTAAGCAAGAGCTTTCTCCCTCTCTCTTCTCTCTGCCCTCTTCCCCCTCTCTCCTTCTTTCCTATCAGTGTGGACTCATGGACTCTATCACTCACTGGGCCATCACCCATTACTGTCATTATTCATTTTGATGCTCAAATTGTTTCTGATTTAGCCAGTGGGTCCCATGCCCTTTGACTTGTTCCAATCAGTTTTTGAGCCTTTCTTTGCATTCTGGCACAACAACACGTCCCAGGATTGTTTTGTACTTTCTCCGCCCCAGATGTGGAATCAGCCATTTCTCGAAGGAATTCTGACTCCTTTGATTGGGAGATGGTGTGGAGGAATAAAGATTTGGGCATCTTTAAATGTAAAAAAGTTAAATCATGGAAGAACCATAGATGAACAGCTATATAATCTTTGGGTAAGAAAGAACTTTAAAATATGACATCAAAGTCAAAACCCACAGATTTAACCATGCACAAATTTTGGGCCATCTCTAGGAATTCATCATAAATAAAATGCTGGGAGGCCTCAGGACTCATTTCTCAGATTTTTTTCTCTTCTTTGCCCACAATTCTTCCCTTGGTTATCTTATTCAATCTTATGGCTTTGAGGACTGTGTGTTCTGATGAGTAGCAAAGTTACATCCTCAGCCTGGGCTTCTCTTCTGGACCCCAGACTAGTATGTTCAGCTGCCCATTCAAGATCTTCACTTAGATAGCCACTGTGACTCCCAAACATCTCTCTCCCTCCCCAGCTTTTTCAGTTCACACCATCGGTCCATCAGAATCACCCTAACCCCATTCCCTGCTCTCACACGTCTTGGAAAAGAAGCCCATGTCCTCACAACAGCTTTCATGGCCCAACAACATTGGTTCTTCACTTGGGCTTCGTGTCAGAATCATTTGGAAGCTTTAAAAGAAGTGGAGATGCCTGGAACTGGGCCAAGTAAACGTCAATCTCTGGGAGTGTAGGTAGGCTCCTCAGGGTCCAAAAGTGTGGACAGATGGATAACTCCTGGCCTACATGATCTGCTCTGTTACCTCTCTGTCCTCATCTCCTACAAGCTTCTCCTTCCTTCCTTGCTTACTCCATTCCAACAGAGCAAGCCTTTTTGCTGCTCTCAAGCATACCTTGCATGCTTTTGCCTCAGGGCCTTTGCACATACTGTTCCCTCCTGCCCAGAACCTCTTTCCTAAGACATTTGAATAGCTTGGCTCCTTCACTTCCTTCAAGTCTTCCTCAGACAGGTGTTTCTCAGTGAGGTTTTCCTTGTTCAGACTTACAATCCCTATCTCCCTACCCACACTCTTTGTCCCTCTTTCCTGCTTTACAGATATATTTTCCTGCGACCATTGTGGCTACGCACCCCCCCCCCCAACCCTTGGGATAGTTAGTCCTCCTCCCAAGAGTGTGTGCAGTGGACAACCAGCAGCACAAATTGTGCCCAATGCCCCAGCAGTCGGGGGGAGAAGGGTGAGAACTTTCTCTCTTTTACGTGAGAATCTATGTGGAATTTGCCGGCTGGCTGAAATGATTTATTCTGTTTCTTCTCTGGAAAAGGTTTATGGGCTCCTGCTTAAGAGTATAAGCTCATGAGGGCATATTTTTTTAATCTTATCTTGTTCACTGATGATTTTTCTGTATCTAACAAGGTGTCTGGTGCATAGTAAGTGTGTGACATGATTTAGTAGATGAAGACAAAACAAATGACAAGCCAGATAAACTAGATAAATATTTGTATCTTGCAAGACAAAATCCTTACAATACAAAGAGCCTGGGGTGCCTGGGTGGCTCAGTGGGTTAAAGCCTCTGCCTTCGGCTCAGGTCATGATCCCAGCGTCCTGGGATCGAGCCCCACGTCGGGCTCTCTGCTCAGGAGGGAGCCTGCTTCCCTTCCTTTCTCTCTGCCTGCCTCTGCCTACTTGTGATCTCTGTCAAATAAATAAATAAAATCTTTAAAAAAAAATAAAAGAGCCTGCACACGTTATTAAGAAAATATGAACATATTAAGAGAAAATCAGGGAAAGACAAGAAGATTCACAAAGTAGAAATACAATGACCAATGAACATACGAAAACTTTAATACCAATCAAATAAATCCAAAATAGAAAAAATGGTAAGGTTCACTTATAGGTCGGCAAAGAGAACTGTTGAGAACTGTTTTTGAGGGGGACTGTCTGAAATAGAGCCTTGGAGACCTCTGGGTAGTGCATTAAATTCTGGGCAGTGAGACTACAGATTTTTTTTTCTTTTCTTTTTGTATGAATTTTTAAATTTTCTACTCTGAGCACATATTACTTAAGTACAGCTGATTTTGAGAATTATTTTAGAAAATAGAAACACAGGAGGAGGGACGTTCAAAGAAGAGGGAAATGCCAAAAGATTTCCTGTGCATTTCAAGGTAGGATGAAGGAATCTGAGGATCACAGGAAACAGGGATGTTGTGACCCCGGAGAGAGAACTCTTGCTCTTGGTGAAGAAGTCATGCCTAAATCCAGACGGCTGGCTGTCCTGATGCCCTTGTCCATACCTCCCCAACATAATTCTCAAGAAAAATGTTGGCCTAGATAACACTTCCCCCAAAGGTGAGTAATAAACAGAAAGGACTCATCAAGAACTCTGTTACAGGGATGCCTGGGTGACTCAGTCTGTTAAACATCTGCCTTTGGCTCAGCTCATGATCTTGGGGTCCCGGGATCGAGTCCCACATTGGGCTCCCATCTCAGCGGGGAGTCTGCTTCTCTCTCTCCCTCTGCCTCTTCCCCTGCTTGTACACTCTTTTTCTCTGTGTCTCTCTGTCTCAAATGAATAAATAAAATCTTAGAAAAAGAAAAAGAACTCCATTACAACAGATAAAGGAGAAAAGACATAAAACAAGTAAGGAGCTGGTGAAGAATGTATCCCAGAAAAAGAATTACTTCAGGAAACAGAGGAACACTTTGGAAAAATATTCTGTCCATGATCACAAAGAAATTAATGAGAACATGAACTCTTCAAGGGGAAACGGAAGAGCTCAGAGCAAAGAGATTGAAAAAGCAACATTAAGACAGGAGAGAGCTTGAAAGGGATAAAGATCAAAAGCCAGAAATGTAGGATAACAATAAATGTGCAAGAAAGACAAAAACCTTATTAGCGATCAGAAAAACAGAGCAGGTTTTTAAAAGCCAGAGTAAGATGCATAGTAGATAAGTATGAGAAAAATCTCATAAAATGAGTTAGGAGAACAGAGAAAAAAATAGGGAGTGTTTAAGATATACCGAAGCTCTCCAGCATATGTGCCATTACTGTTTCAGTGGAGGTAGACAGAATAAATGGAGTCGAAAAAAAATGAGAAAGAAAAGAAAACTGTCCCATAAAGGGACATCTGTGTATACAGTTTGAAAGGGCACATCACGTTCTAGAAATAACGCATCCCAGTGAAGAAATTAAGTATTAAAGCCAAAGAAAAAAATCATATAGGCATACAGGCAGAAAAAGCAGGTCACTCACAAGGGAGAAAACAGTTGTCAATTGGCCTGAGGCTTATCCCCGGTAACATTCAGTAGTGAGTTAGTGGAGTATTGTCTACAAGTTCTGAGGGACGTGTACCACGACAGGTTCTTGTTCAGGCAAAGTCGAAAGGCAATAGTCATTCACATAGATGGAAATATGCCGAGACTCTGGCATCCCTGAGTATTCCCTGATCATGGAATCCAACTGATCTAGAGATGAATTTAAATAAAGAACTGTGGAATGGAGAAACCAGTATATACGAAAGGGTGGGTTATGAATCTTGAACGAATTTACCTATAGAACCATTATGTTTATTTTTCAAATATAATATTGAAAATGTACAAATTCCTGTTGCTGCAAGCCACTGAGGTTTGGGGGTTGCTGGTTACTGCAGGTTGAGCTGGCACAGGTTAATTGATACACCAATACTGGTCTAATAAATTAAAGTGTCCTTCAGTGAGAGACTCAGAGACCTTCTGGGAAGGAATGTGTACTAAGATTAGAAAGCTCCTCGTTGGCCTTGGAGAGGCTAAGAAGGTCTAATACGGGGTGCTATCTACTACTTAAACATGTCCTTGGCCATGTCCCATGAACTCATATCTTGCCCTTGGGAGAGAGCGGCAATGCTAATAAAAGCAAAATATCCATTTCATTAAGACTGAACAATTTTGTGGATAGAACAACGAGCTCTGAGATCCTCTCCCAGAATGTAACACTAAGGGGAGAGAGAGATTCTATCTCTCTTTGCCTTGGACTTACAGATGCCTTTGCATCTTGAGGGTTTGGAGCCCATTGGGAAGTACAGCCCACAGGGGCTGTGCTCAGGGGAGAGATCAGACAGAGCCCGGTAGAAACTGGCATGAGTAGAAACGGCAAATGATGGTTCAGGGTCCTGCATTAGGTTGTGGATCTGGCCTGAGCAGACAATGTAGCAATGGTGGTTTTAGTTGCAAGTAACAGGATTATCAACAATATAAACAATCAAGGGAATTTATAGGCTTAGTACCTGGAAATGTCCAGCAATGCGGTGACCTTCAGGCAATTTAATCTAGAGGTCCAAGGAGGTCACTCAAGACTTGATTTCTTTTCACCTCTGTTTTCTATCTGCGAGATCGGCTTCATCCTACAGTTGGCTCCCCTGCTTTTGCAAGATGGCTGCCTCCACTCTGAGGCTACATCAAGTGGGTGAGAAAACAGAAACACTGAACCCAGTTCTTGAACTTCATTCCCATTGGACCAATTTAGGTCACATATCCAAACCAGTAACTGCAGAAGGGAATGGCCTTATGTAATTAGCTCAGACAGCAGTTCTCAACCAGGGGCCATTTTGCCTGCTAGCAGTCGTTTGGCGATGGCTGAAGACACGCTGTCCCAATGGGTGAGTGTGCGTGACTGGCATCTAGTGGATAAAGGCCAGAGATGCTGCAATATCCTACAAGCCACAGAGCAGCCCTATTCCCCATTCCCCACCAAGAACTGGCCAGCCCAAAATGTTCCACAGTGCTGAAGTTGAGAAATCCTGGATTGAACCTGTTGGGATCCCCACCCCCAGCAACTGAGATGAGGCAAGACCATGCCAACTGCTTGGCTAGTACACATGCAGGAAGGGTGAAATGCAGGCTGAGAAGGCAGAGCGCCACCCTCCACATGGGCCCGGCAGACCACTAGGTGGCAACTGGACTTGTATGGGAACATTGGTGACACACTCCTGGGGACTCCCAGAAACGTTTGGAGTGCAGATGGTAAGAGGCCAAATTCTTGTAAAACACGGACCAGAAAAGTCAGGGTTACTATCAAAAGGGTGACCTCCTTTGTTCCCAGGGGTCAGTGAGGTCTTGGCTGGAGTTGTAGGATTTTGGAATAAGACCTGGAGGCTTGGGTACCATTTCCTTCCCAAGTTGGGGAGGATGGACTAGGCAGGACAGGAGCTGGAGAGGTGGGCAGCTAGCTTCATAGACACAAGGGCTGCAGGCCGGGCCAGGGATGGCCATCTGCTCCCACAGGTAATGAGGGTCCTTTGATCCAAAAGAGGACTGATATCATCAGATTTGCATTTTATGTGTAGAGGATGGTTTGGAATAAAGGTGGAGATGGGCTGGTAGGGGTGGGACGGCTGGTAGGAAGACCAGTTAGGAGACTACAGCTGGGCCCTGGATGAGGCCAGATGACCCCTGGGATTAAGAAGGGGGTAGAGAGGAAGACATGGGTTTGAGAGCTCCTCAGAAGGAGGCGCTCAGAAGATTTGGGGATGGGTTGAGTAAGAAAGGCAAGGGAAAGGAAGGAGTGGGAATATTTTTCACATTTCTAACCCAGACTACTGACTGGATGGTGGAACCACCAAAAGAGATGAAGCTCAGGGGTGGAGGCTGGGATGGGGGTGTGGGGGAGGGACGTGGGCAGGAGATGGTAGGTGGGGTTTCAATCTGGACCTCGGGCCATCATCATCTAATCAATGGAATTGTATCAGTGGAGGGGTCTGAACTGAAAGGGAGAAGAAAGGGCACTCAGGAGAGAAAGTTGGAGAATGCTGACATCCAAGGACAGGCTAGGATGAGAGATGATGGAGGGCGAAAAGGAGACCTCGGGGTGGGGGGCTGCACACCTCATCGGGGGAAGCAGGGAGCTGCCCGGCATCAGACTGGACAGTACGGGGAAGTCGAGTAAGGTAGGCCTGGAAGAACCTGGAAGCTGCTGTGACACTGGGAACATTTCCTGCACTGATGACTCCGAGGTCTGATTACCAACGCGGGAGATCGGGGAGGCCGGGTGAGGTAAGCAGCGAGTCAAACCCTCCGGGGAGAAGGACCAGATGGTGGCAGGCGGGAGGGAAGATGGGACAGACAGAGGGTTCAGGCAAATGTGAAAGCTACTTCTATGACATTTAAAAACCAAATAATTGAGTTAGACAATTACATGAATGCAGGACTTTATTGAAGGAAAAGAAATTGAGTGTTAATGTAGACTTGTAAAAAGGCAGTGCTCTTAAACCGATGATTTTAGCTTTTGTTTAGTAATCTGGCGTTTTCTTCTGTAAAAGCAGTATGTGTTACTTAAAACTCCAGCCTTAATTTTTTTCTTAACAGATTTTGTTTATTTGACAGAGAGGTAGATCCAGAGAGCACAAGCAGGGAGGGGAATGAGAGGAAGGGGCAGAGAGAGAGGGAGAAGCAGGCTCCCCACGGAGCAGGGAGCCCCACGTGATGCGGCACCAAACCCAGGACCCTGGGATCATGACCTGAGCCAAAGTCAGACGCTTAACTGACTGAGCCACTCAGGTGTCCCAGAGTTGATGGATGTATTATGTGCATATAAAATTCATATATATTAAATCATTTTGTAATTTATTTCACTATTTCTCTGTTGGTGAAGTTATTTTGCTTTGTTTATTAAGACGGTCAGAACCTTCATGCTGAGGGAGAGTTAGGGCAGGGGAGAAGCTGAGGGTCCAGGAGAGAATGAGACACCCCCGTCCAAGTTGACCGTCCCCCCGGGACCTCGGAGCCCCGTGCTTCAAGCCCAGGGAGCCCTCTGATTTCCCCTGCACATTTGGAGGAAATGATGCGTAAGGCAGAACGATGAGTAAGCTCTTTCAGCTGAAGCCAGTAGCTTTTTCCGAGCCCAGGGCCTCCCTCTCATCTCTCACGTGAGAACATTTTTGGGAATCTTATCACTGTTCTTATATTCATGTTTCAAAATGTGCAGTGGCAATATATTGGAAATCCTTGGCCTACAGTGGAGTCATTTCCTCATGTGAGGGTGAGGAGTTTGGACTTGATCTTACAAATGAGTGAGAAATTGACTTCCGTGCTAACCACCCCCTAGTGTAAGCGGGCCTCCTCCCGTTGCCCCTGGCTGAATCTTCCTTCCCTCTGGTGAATGATCCAGAACCAACACAGATGTTTAATGCCATCACTGCCCTTTTGAACTTGATTACTCAGACAATACTGACAATGGCCCCAGGGTAATCAATGCCATGCTGATAGCCTGTTGGTACGTTGGGGTTAGGACCGGCCTGCCTGGAGACAACTGTGTGTTGCACAATTCTGGGTCAGCGTGGAAGCTGGGAGAGGATCAGGAAACTGGGGCAAATGTCACTCCTCTGAATTTAAAAAACTGGAGAGAAGATGGATCATGGCAGAAGGTATCATGCCCAAGGAGGCTTTTTGCTTGGATGGGTAATGACGCGTTTGCAAATCTGTAGAAAGGCAAGTGGTCCCTGCTGGGAAGTGCCCGGACTTCATTATAGAAAGACTCAGTGACATTCTTTCCTTTTTTTTTTTTTTTTTTTTTTTTTTTTTTTGGAGGAGAGGGTGGGGAGGGACAGATGGAGAGGGAGAGAGAGAATCTTGGGCAGGCTCCACACCCAGCGTGAGCCTGATGAGGGGCTGAATTTCAGAACCCTGCGATCATGACCTGAGCTGAAACTAAGAATCGGTTGCTGAGCCCACTCAGCCTCCTGGGCACCTTCCTTCATGTTCATTTTTGATGGGTTAAGTGGGAGGTGTTGACAGAGAGGGTTTGGAGGGGGGATGTGTCTGTTTCATACCATCTGAGTGGTGCCTGCTGGAGACTTGGGGGCTGGGGTGATCTTGCCCTTCTCTGACCCTGCTGCTTCCCTCTCCTTACAATTAAGACCTGGTGGATGTCTAGCTACCTGGAAGGTTGATCCAGGAGTAAGTCCCAGCGGGGGTTTTGGGAAATGGAAGGAATCTGGTATGTCTGGAAGTGGATAAGGCAGCACTGCTCTGTCTTATCTGGGGGCTTGCCATGACCTCAAGCCCCAGATCTAGAGACTAGGGCCTGCCTTAAACCCAATCTCACATGCATTCTCTCTTTTCCCCGAGTCCTTGTAGGAACTCCATACCATCCAAGTCCTGGGTCTATGTCTTGTCCTTACCAGCCAGCTCTGTCCCAATTCCCAGGGAGGCCCATGCCGTCAGTCCCACCTGCCAGGGCCGAGGCAGTGCTCTCCGGCCGCTGCCCTGGGCCTGTCAGGCTGGCCTGCCCAGGCAGTCTCTGTTGCCTGTCGCTTCTCCCCCCCCCCCCCGCCCAGCTGTTCCTCCTGCCCCTGATGACGGCCAGTTTCTCCGTCACGGCTGCTCTGGGGTCATGTCTCGTTTCCAGACCCAGCTCTCCCACAGCCTAGAAGCCTGGAGCCCCTGTTCTCACAGGTTGGGCTGGTCGCTGGAGCTCCAGAAACCTGCCATCTGCATTCCCCCCTTCTAGGGAAAGTGGCCTCAGGCCGCTCCTTGCTAGTGAGTGCCAGGTGTTATGGTCTGGGACCATGCTCCTCTCTGGCCAACGGAGAGTTGGCCCAGGAATCGAGACTGGAGTCCACAGAGGCCATGTATCGCCTGGACATAGGGGAGATGAGCCACCTGTGAGCTACCCAGGGGGTAAGATTTTGCCCACAGGAGTGTGGCGTATTGGACAGTGACTAGCTGGCCCAATCAGATCTTCTCTTGGGAATTTCAAAAATGAGGTAAACTCATAGGAGTCAGGCAGTAAAAAGGAGAAGCAAAGGCAGAGAAGGGGCAGGAGGGATGCTTGCCTCAGAGATGGGGAAGACACAACTCTGCAGCCATGTTGAGCCTCCTGGGTATCCGGCTGGTCCCCTTCCCCTTCCCTCAGACTTGAATGAGGCAGGTTTTCCTCACTTTCCCATCTTCCCTAGGTTACCTTGAGCCAGGCTATGTCCCTACTTCGCCTCTCTAGGGGTGAACGGCCACGCCCAAAGGGCGTTGATTTTGGAAAAGATTGAGGTCAGAGGGAGGGAGGTTTCAGTAGAATGTCCTGTCCTGTTTAACGATTTAGTAGCGAAGGAGATGAAGCCATAGTTGACAGGCTTATCACACGAGGGTGTAACTAGGACAGAGGGGAATAAAGAATGGTGTCAGGGTCAAAGGTCAAAGAGACCTAGCATCAGGCTGGAGAGATGGGCCAAATTCAAAACATGACACTCAAAAGACAAATGGAAAATGCTCCCCTCCAACCAGATTGCGGCACTACAGCTCTTAAAAAATACTTCGCATAGCTCATTGACTACAGGAAAATAGTTCACAGGGTGAGGGAGTTGCCCCACAGGGAAAAGCCAAAATGTTCAAGTCTTATAATAAGAGAGTGTGATCTCTGCCCCAGGCGGCTTCCTAGGGCTGCTCTAGTTGTGGGTACTCATGGGAGGGGTAAGAGGCCAGTGGGACCCAGGGCGCCATCCTTGTCCTCCCATCCTTCCTCCTTTCTTCCCTCCTCTCCTTATCAAGCACTGATTGAACGCCTCTGGTCTGCCACCGTGGTGGGTATGTGGCCTCACAAGCGAACAAGGAGGCGGAAGAAGTTCTGCAGAGAAGCTTGTGTCCAGAGAATCAAGGGCAGGTAACCAGAATGGTAGCCTTCCTTTTCCTGGCAGAAACCATTCTCTGGGTAAAGGGCTGAAAATATTGGTACCTGCCTTCCCAGCCTCCTCTGCGACTAGATATAGCCACGTGAGCCTAATTAGATGATGGAACTCGAGGGAATCCCCCTTGGGAAGGGGTTTCCAGGAAGAAAACTTCCTGAGAAAAAGAGAAAATTGAGGTAAGGATCTTATTTGCCTTTAGACTTTACCTTGTAAGAGTGTGCTGCCAGAAATCCATGGCCGTCTTCTTCAACACTCCAGGGGAGAGTCCCAGGGATCAAGGCAGGCTGACCCTGAGCTCTGACATCACTTGGGGGCTGATTTAGCTGGTGCTGGGGCTGCTTGCCTCCTGGATGCCCATCGTGGAGCAGTGGTGGCTAACCTTTATGGAGGGCTGTCCCAAGAATGTCACACGTGTGGAGTCTAATTTCTCCTAAGAACCTCGTCAGGAAATTAAAGAACTCGTGTGTGTATTATTACTATACACATAACCCCTGTAGGTTATTGTCTTACAGAGGAGGAAAGGGACGCACAGAGAATCCAAGTGACTTGGGCACAGAGAATGCCCAAGTCTACACAGCAGGTAAATAAGAGCCAGTATTCCATGTCTTACCTGATTAAGTCTCTGTCTATTGGTTGGCCATCCTGGATCTGGCGGCCAGAGGCATCCTGGCTGGTGGGGGAGCCACTGCTGTGGTCTAGGAAAGGCTCAGGCCCTGAGCAGGAGAGAGGAGGTTGGGGGGAGGGGGGTGTACTCAGCCTCATTGCCCTGCTCTCTGGGAGCACTGAGGGAGAAGAAGGGGTACCAGATGAATCCCTGAGCATGTTGAAGCTGTGGGGGCTATGCACACACGCTGCCCACCCAGCGAGGCGAGGCAGGAAATGTGTGTGTGTGGCCTGGTCCTATGTCCTGATTCTCTTTGCATTAGGCAGAGTCAGCTTCTGGGTGAGGAGCTGGGTAGGGGTGAGGCTGTGGGCAGGGAGGGTACCACAGAATTGAAGGTTTGGAGATGGTACAGGTCCTCTGATGCTCTGCGTTCCCACCTCCTCCCTAGCTAAGCACCTTCTCCCTCTCTTCTTCCTCTTGTCCCCTCAGCGTGGGCTGAGGAGCTTGAGGGAGCCAGCCAGTCCCTGGTGCTTTTGGGAGCTAAAGGCCTCTGGGAGTGCAGCCCAGAGCTCTCGGGGATGCCCAGCAGCACTCAGAAGGTAGCTTCCTTCAGGCAGCCTTCCCAGGTTGGTGAGGAGCTGGTGGGCTCCCACACAGCTTAGAGCTTTGCCCAGCAGCCTTGCTTCCCTGTACTTGGCCTGGCTGCTTCATATCATCCCTTTTTTTAATCCTTGCTCTGAACTTGGCATTTCTGGAACAGGGGTGTGCCTTGTCCATGAAGATGGCTACTGCCCCTAAGACTAGCCCTCCTCTTGGAGGCCCACTTTGGGTAGGAGGGAAGTTTGGGGGATTGTGGCTGGACAGCCCCCCAGGGGTCTGTTTGCTGGAACTTCAGGGCAGAGACCTCATGAAGAGTTATCGAGAGGGGACCGCAGGCGGGTGAGGGGTCCTTCCAGGCCTGTGGGGCCTCTGCGTCCTGCCTTCTGCCTCCACAGCCTCTGGCTCCCGCCTGCCAGTGCACCCTCCATCCTGGGGCCACTGGCAGCAGACAGACAGGAGACGGCACAGTCTGAGTGAGGAATGTGCGTGTGTTCAAGGGGAGCTGATCCGTGAAGCAGACCCTGGAATTCGCGGCCCTCCTCCACCGAATCCCAAATGGAAACAAATACGAACGCTCTTTATAAACAAAGCCAGCGTCTTCAGTAGAGAACAAACCAACGAGCCGGTCTGAACTGGAACCGAAGCTCTGGGTTGCTGACCATTTTCTATCTAAACAGAAACTCCCCAGGCCCCAGACCTGACTTTCCTCCAGGCCTGGATGCCAGGGGCCGCCTGCACCTCCCTCTCCCGCAGCCCAGCCACGTGCCGGGGACTCTCCAGCTGTGGGAAATGCTTCCAGTGGCCGGTGGCTTCCCTCACAGCGCCAACGGCGACAGGGGGAGCCGATGTGGCCCGTGCCCCTCAGGGGAACTGAGGTTAAGAGGCACGTTCCCTCCTTCCAGACCCGGAACACATGGGAAGCTTGACAGTGAGGCTGAAGGTTCCCACACCCCGCCCTCCCTTGGCCACATCATGTCGGGGGCAGAGGTCATCCTGGAAGAGCCGTGTTACCATGTTTTTCAGGACTCGACTTGGGATCCTGACCTCCCTGTCTGGTCTGGGCTCCCCCATCCTCTCTCCCTACCCCATTCCCTGCCTGTGGCAGCACAGGGTCGCCTGGGCCCAGCTCCAGCCCCTACCCTCTGAACTCCAAAACCTCAAGGCTGGCCTCACACCTCAGTGACCTGGGCCACACTGCACTTCCTGTCCTCCTCAGCAGGGATTCACTGGTCCCACAAGCATCTATTGGCCGCTGCTATCAGATGCCCAGAAGCACCCGGGAAAGTTGTGCTCCCTTCTCCCTGCCTCCTTGCCAGGCTACCTCCACACCCTGACAGCCCCCTCCCCACCCAGCTCTGTGTGCCTGTCCCCACTGTCCCATTTCAAGGGGTGGAAATCAAGCTCCCAGCAGGCATTCAAGGCTCTTTACCATCTTCCTAATTTTAACTTCTACTTCCTGCTTCCCCCTGGGCTGCCACCTCCCAAGCTCAGCACACACCCTCCTCTGACTATTGGGTTCCCCTCGTCCCCTCAAGGGGCAGTGAGCCCGGCCTTCTCTGCCCTGGAATCAGGCCGTTGGTACCTAGGCCTCAGCTCACGTTTCTCCAACTGTTTCTCCCGCCACCGGCGTTGGACTCTCTTGGGATCCTGGGTAGGAAGGCAGGGTGATGGCCTCCCAGGTCCCTTAGACTCAGACCCTTGAGGAATGGGGACCTGATTCTTTAGCCAGCTGCCCTGGTGGTGGTTTTGGCTTTTGCTGACTTTTGAGGAGCCCTGTGGGACTTTTAGGGGGTAACTGAAAAGTGGTGGGGTACTCTCTTGCCTTCATCCCTCACACAAAGCCCAGTGCAGATGGAGCTCTAGGAATCCATGTTCCATGTGAGGCCTGACCCACCACGGGGTGGCCTGCGTGCAGCTGGACACGCTCATGTCACTAGCAACTGCAAAGGGGCCACACACAAGAGGGAACCTCAAAACACCGGTTTCCTTCATTAAAAAGAGGCAGGAAGATAGACAAGAAGTCTTTGGGGCAAGACTCCATGCTGGGGTTCCCCAGACTGACCATGTTCCTGACCTAATGGGGGAAGGACACCGTTCCTATCCTGGGAATGAGAACACACCAATGAATCAATGTTTTCTGAGGTGACAAATGTGTGGCCTGGGGAGCAAGGGCCGGGGGTGTTGGTGGGGGAGAAGAACCGGCTGCACAGTGATTCCCAGGGTATCACCAGCACGGCCCACACAGCTTCTAAGCCAACCATTGTTTCGTGTGCACAGCTGAGATTGTCCCTCGAAGTTGCATGCTGCACGGAGGTGCTGAGGGGAGGCAAGGCCAACAGCCCCGGGCCCAGGCATGTAGAGGGTAGCCTGGCATCCGTCTCCATGTCCTTTGGGGCCAACATGAGAGCAACACTGGCCTTCTGTCCTCCACTGGCTTCAGACATCCAGTAGCCAGAGCTCCGTGGGGCCAACCTCACCCTCCTCAGCCCCTCTTCCCTGAGGCCTGGCTTGCCGTAATCCTGTTGTCAGCATCCGTGAGGGCCAAAACGCCGTGGTTACCAGCGGCACTCAGAGCAGCCGAAAAAGAACAATGCATGACTCAGAGTTCCAGCTTCTGTTGTGGGTTCTAATTTTAGGCCATTGTTCCATTTCTCTCTGCCTTTCCCAGAATTCTAATAGGTGGGGGCAGGCCAGCCTGCCAAGATGGAGACCAAGAAGGGGCAAGAGGTGGGCCTGAGGCGCTTGCGTGGGGGTCCAGGCTGGGAGTGGTGGCTTGGTCAGGCCTGGGGCTCTGAACAAAGATGACCCTTTTGACGGGGGTCTTTGAGGCCCTCCAGAATGGCCTAAGGGTTGGGAAACCAGTGCTTCTGACCCTTGCAACCCTCTAGTTACTAAGCTATGCCATTTGAGCTCCAGGGAAGGGGGTTTGGAAACCCGAGAACTCTGAGTCACTCGGGTTTGCAGGAGAGTTAAGAAGTCCCACAAACCTCAGAGACACAGAGAGCTCATGGGCTAGTGTGTGTGAGCACTCGCGTACCTGTGGCTCGTGGGCTCGGGGGCCACAGTGCGGGGTGGGGAACTGCTCCTTGGGCCCCGGCTTACCCTCACCCCATCCTAGAGGGATTCACAGCTGCCCTGCTCCACAAGGGGTCCCAGCATGAGGGCAGATGCTGGGAGTGGACCATCCCTGCCTGAAACCCCTCCAGGTACTACTTCCTTCCTGGGGCCCCAGGGCATTAGCATTGCTTATGAAGGGTGGGCAGAGAGCTGCGTTTGGAGTCTGGCTGCCTGTGTGTCATTCCTTCCACCCTTCACAGCCTGCATTATCCCGGAGCGGAACATGCTGTGTGACTCACAGCTCCTTGCAGTCTGATACATGTGTGTGCGTGTGTGTATTGTGTGTGCGAGTGCACGTGCTCACTAGAGCATTGAATTCCCTCCCTGAATAGTGAATAACCAGGGTGCTTTCTGGAAACCAGCTTTGGGCTGGGATGTGAATGGCCTCACCTCAGCTCACCTCTCCTCCCCTCACTTCCTCTGAGGTGATTGCTAGGTACAATCTGGGGGAAAGAACCACTGGGAATCCAAGGGCCCAGGCAGCGAGCCCCACCCTTGGACTAGTTGTGTGGCCCTGGGCAGTTTCTTGTTCTCTCTGGGTCTTGGTTTTCCTGGAAGCGGAACCTATCCTTGCGAGGACAGGGAGCTGTGGGCCCCACTGCCAATGGCTCTTGGCCCTGGGAAGGCTTCTGTGGTAGACAGAGGTGGCACTTCCCTCCCCAGCTGACTTAGGCAGAGGGGCACAGCAGGCTGTGTGCCCAGAACCCCACGAGGGCTCGGGGGGCTAGTGCCCCCTTCCATCTCCTTCCCAGGGAGCTGTCTTCCCTGAGCCTCCTTCCCTCTAACCCCTTCATTCAGGGGAGCTCTCTTGGCCCCCCTGCCCTTCAGACTCCTCCACCAACCATGAGCCCTCATCCCTTTTCACCAACCTTGGGGCTCCTCATCTCCCAGTTCAGTGCCTCTTTTTGCCCTTACCCCATTTTTCACTTCAACATCAGAGACATTGACTGTGTCCCCTCCCATGCAAATTCCCTGTGCTCCCCTAATGTCAACACAAGCCATGTCTTGATTTGCTCCAACCCACCAAGTCTTTTCATGCTTATCCCGGCCCTGAGTGGGCCGCCGCAGCTCTCCACTACTGTGTAACAACCATCCCCCAGACTTGAGAGGTTTACAACATTTTCATTACAGCTCACCCTATGGTGGATCAGGAATCTGGACAAGGCTCAGCCGGGCAATGCTTCTGCTCATGATGTTAAGTCAAATCACTCAACAGTCCATAGCTGGTGAGAGGGCCGGTCTGGAGGTATAGGATTTTTCCTCATCCCTCTGGTGCTCCCAGATATGAGAGGTCCAGGAAGCCAGGAGAGAAGCTGCTGGGCTGAGGTGTGCTGGCAACCTCTCCAGTAGTACCTCACAGGCAGGCATTCTGGGTGACAGCCCTGACCCCACATTCCGGGTGGTGGGAATTAGCTCCCATTCTCAGTGGCAGGGACTAACAAAGACTTTCAAGCCCTCTTTTATCTACCACAGCATCTCACAAAGTTGTGAGGCCTCTCTCACGTTTTTACAGATAATATTGACCCTTTGTAACTCTTCTGGGTCCCCGATGGTCTTGGCTTTCCTAGCCAGGGGCGCACTCTCCTGGGGAGGGAGGAGAGGGAAGTCTTGGCCCCGTGTTGCAGGCAGAGGCTATACCTAGCAGATGTTTAACACAAACAACAGGAGAGGCCCCCACTCCCTGGAATGGGGTCACCTAAGTCAACCATCGTGTCGATGACACATGCCATCCAGGAGCTGCCTTCCAAACACCAGGTCCAAGTGTGGGACTGTGATATCGCAGCTCAGAGGACTTATTTTAGGGAGTGGTGATCTGGGGCCCCACGCAGGTGATGAAACCACCACCTGGCTAGAATGGGCAGGACGTTTGCTGTCTCAAAAATGACAACTCTCACTCCTGGGCTCTTGGCCGCTGATGGTTCAAGGCTGGCACACCTCTGAAAGTCAGACTGAAGCATCTCACATCAGGAGGGGTCAGTGCACAGGCCCTGGGGTCAGCATGCCTACATTCAAAACCCTGACCCAGCACTTGCTATTAGGCAACCTGGACAGAGTTGTTGCACGGCCCCGAGCTTCCAGTTCCTTTTCTGGAAGACAGAACAGGAAGTAGCCCCTATCTGAGCATGCTGTTGCAAGGACTTAATAAGATAATGAAGGTAAGTAGCTGTCATTACTGTCAATATTGTCCTTAATCATTAGGCTCCAACTAGGAGGAGAGGGAAAGAAGAGGAAAAAGAAAATCTTCAAGAACACTATTAATTGCAGAGACAAACGCCATTAATTAAAGCATATAAAGAGAAAATAATTTATGACTTGCAGCACACATCAATTTACAAATGTCTTTGTGAACTTCAGCACCTCACTCAAACATGAATTTTATTTTGACAAAGTTATCTATATACATAGTTAAAAAAGTCTAGAAGTACTGCCCCTCCCCAGTTCTGAGTCCCATGTCCTAGATATAGCCAGTTTTAACTCTGTCTCCATTTTTTATTATTTATTATTTATTTATTTATTTATTTATTATTAACATATAATGTATTATTTGCCCCAGGGGTACAGGTTTGTGAATCATCAGGCTTATACATTTCACAGCACTCACCATAGCACATTCCCTCCCCAACGTTCATAATCCAAACACCTCTCCCTAACCCCCCACCCCACCAACAACACTCAGTTTGTTTCATGAGACTCTAAATTTAGCGTCTCTTATGGTTTGTCTCCCTTCAGATCCCACCTTGTTTCATTTTTCCTTCCCTACCCCTCACAACTCCCTGCCCTGCCTCTCAAATTATAAGAGAGATCATAGAATTGTCTTTCTCTGATTGTCTCCATTTTTAAAACTATTATGCGTATATAGGTTTTTTTAGGGAGTTTTTGATATTATCTGTTGGTTCCTACTATAAAAGTGAGATTTTAGCTACCACTCCTTCCCCAACATACAGACACACTTGCTCTCTTTCCAGCCTTGCCATAGAATTATATCTTATTTTTAGATAGCTTTTTGATTGGACTATTATTTAGTCTTGACATTAGAACCACATAATCCACTCTTCACGGCTGAACCATGAAGTGTACTATGATCGCATTTCCTTGTGTAACTTTTTGTTTTCCCTGATGTTAATAAATCTCTATTTTCGGTTGCTTAGATTTCATACCTATCACTTTACTAATCCTGTAACTCTCCAAAGGAAGTGAAAAATCCTCTCAATATGTTCAGACATATTGTAATTAATACTGATAGTTGATCAACTCCATTTTATTCTTGTCAATATCCTTCATCATATGTTGATAGTCCTTGGCTCTCTGCTCATATTTAAGAGTGGGACACTAAAAACCTACTTGGAAACTGCATGGGTGAAGCTTTTTGAGTGTATGTGATAGTCTACAGGAATCTTTGTGGGTTGATTTGTTGGGGATACCACTGACTGTCAGTATCTACAGGCTTTTTCTCCAGGACTGGTTGGTTTAATCAGAGGGGGATCCACAATCTCCTGCCCAAGGGTGGGAGTGTTCCATAAATCCTGTTGCAGGAACCTGGGAGTCAGTGGGGCTGGTGGAATGGATTGCATGCTCCCATCCCCTAGTTCCCTATTGAGAGCCATCTGTGGCTGCTCCTAGTGCTTCTGCGTTCAGAGCTTCTCTTGTTTCAATCTCCCTAGAGAGGGAAAACTCTAGTTTTGTGCCAGGATGGGAGAGTGCACTGGGGGGTTTAATTACCCTTCCAAAGGCTTTCAAAGAAACCTCTTATTTTCAGCCTCACCTGCACCCTCTCAGGGGTAACTGGTACTTCTAACTGTCAGATTTCAGGGGGCACTAAAGCCTATTTAACTTATCTTTGGTGTTCCCCAGCAATTTTGGGGGTCTCAGCTTTCCCTTGTGTATTGTCAGTTACCATTTGGTCATCCACTCCCTGCCTTCCAATACTTCGTGACTGTTTATTCCTCTTCTATTCCATCTGTCCTTGTGGGTTTGTACATTAAAAGTTTATTTCATGTTTGTTTTAGTGGGACTTCTGAGAGAGGGGTTCAGTCTTCCATGTTTAATTGGAAGTCAATCACTTCATAGTGAGGAAACTCAAAATCACAGGACACAGAAGTAGTGAAGGGACTTGAACCGGGATCTGGTTCTAAATCCTGTGCTGTTTCTACCATGCCACACTTGCTTGACCCACCCTTTTGTCATTTCTCCAATGATCATTTATCATCAGACAGTTTTGTGCAGTAGGATTTACTGAAGGTTCCAGGGAAGTAATGGAGGGAGGGCTACATCATATAGCATAACTCAACACTGAGTACTAGATGTTTTAATACTCAGTTATTCCCACCACTGGGATTTTATCACTGACTACTTCTTTTTCTTTGGCTCCCATGATACTCCCACTCTGGTCTTCTTTCTACTTTCTAGTCTCTCCACATTTTGGGTGACCTCATTCTCCTTTTCTCAAGCTGCCCATGAAAACTCAAAATTTCTCTCACAATTTTCTATGGAATGATTGAGCTATTTCTTTCCTATGTTTTTCATACCATGGAAATGGAAGGAAGATGGGGGTGGGAAGGGATTGATTTTGACTCAAAGAATCTCATTGTGTTAAGGGAAAATGGTAAATTTCTGGAAAGAAGACACTCCACAGTTGTATGGTTGAAAACAACTTATTTCTCTCATTTAAGGGGAGCACGTGGAAGTCTATGCTCCCTCCAGTCATTCAAGGAACTAGACTGATGGCAGCTCTGCCAGCTTGAACATGGCTTCCCAGTGTGTTCTAGTCCTTGCTGTCTTAGTCAGCTGGAAGAATGTGGAGAAGTGAGCAGGGACTATGGGTCAGGCCTGGCAGTGGTACATATTTTAGCTGCTCACATTCTCTTGTGGGACTGGTCAGGTGGCCTTGCCTGGGGAGGCAAAGAACACTAGGAAGTGTGGTGTCAGCCTGCATAGCTGCTTCTCAGATGGAACTATCACTGTAGATAAAAGGGAGATGCTATTTTGGTGGCAGCTAATTGTTTCTGCTACAACAATCAAAGTATCTTCATATCTTCATAAAATAATGGAAATTATGGAAAAAATGGAAATTGTCTTCCTAAATGGAATGTTGTCCTCTGACAGGCAGGGGATCGTAAACCATAGTTGAATTTTTGAAATAACATTTGTTTTCTTTGTGGGATTTCTATCCATTGATCCACCTATCCAGCCACCCACCTTTATATATCTGACATTAGCTCTTAAAACAAAGGAAAGAAGCCATTAGTCAGTTAGGAACTTCCTGGATGCTGTGTTTCTCAATGTCTCTGCTCCTACACACTATTCTTGCCCCAGCCTGTGTGTCTCCAATTAAGAAGATTTGAAGTTTGTGGGGCTTCTGGGTGGCTCAGTGGGTTAAAGCCTCTGCCTTCAACTCAGGTCATGATCCCAGGGTCTTGGGATTGAGCCCCACATTGCGCTCTCTGCTCAGCGGGGAGCCTGCTTCCCCCTCTCTCTCTGCCTGCCTTTCTGCCTACTTGTGATCTCTCTGTCAAATAAATAAATAAATAAATAAATAACAAAAAAAGATTTGAAGTTTGCTTTGAGTTTGGTATGAATTTAAGAATACAGACTCTTCTTTTTCCCACTGCACGTGGCCCTCACCGCAGCACCCCTCTCCCTACCTGTGTTTTGCTGGGTCCCCATAGGAAGTATGCCTCTCGGGGCTTGAGAACCATTGGGATTGAGAGAAGTGTAGCCAGTATACATCTCGCATGAGAAGTAAGTGTACAGGTTACCCAGAAAACCTACGGAAAGCCCAAGATTTGAGCAGACTGGAGCAGAATTGAAGACTAGTTATAGAACAATTGGGGTGACTGTGGAGTACGGTGGCAGGAGATGGAGAAGGGGCAGGAATTTCAACCCCATGAATGTTTTGGAAGATGTGGCAGGAACCAGTGAGGCGAGAATTTGGCCAAGGCCTGAGGCCACAACCTGCATTTGGTGGGGACATCTTTTTTTCTTTTTTTAATTTTACTTATTCATTTATTTGAGAGAGGGAGAGAGAATTTGAAGCAGACTCCATGCTGAGCTTAGAGCCCAATGCGGGGCTTGATCCCACTACTGCAAGATCATGACCTGAGCTGACACCGGGAGTCAGACAGTTAACCGACTGAGCCAGGCAGGTTTCCCAGTGGGAACATTTCGACATCACTGTTTCAAGTAGACAAGGGAGCCAATGACTTGGTTAACCTTGGGATGCCACAAAAATCATAGGAACAGAAATCTCTCTGTATGGATCACTTGGTCCTCTCCTACTCCATCCTCCTGGGCAACTGAAAGCCACCTCCAACCCAAATCTAGCAGAATAAAAGCACAGAAAAGTTATATTTTATCCAGGACTAAACAATTTAAATAGGAATCAATTTTTTTTTTCCAGACTATTTTATAGATCCTAATCCTGGAGAAATACATATACAGTCTGATTAGGCAAACAAAATCACCAGACATGCAAACAAATAAAGCAGCTGTAAACAAGGGATCACTCAGAGAAACAGGAAAATACATAAGAAAACATAAAACAAATTAATTCTTAATTAATTAATTAAAACTCAAATTAAAAAAGAAACACTCAGGATGCCTGAGGAGCTCAGCAGGTTAAGCATCCGACTCTTGATTTCAATTCAGTTCAAGATCTCAGAATATGGGGTTGTGATCTCAGGGTTTTGCGATTGAGCCCCACTTTGAGCTCTATGCTCAGCGGGGAGTCTGCTTGGGATTCTCTCCCTCTTTTTTTTTTTGTTTGCTCTCACTCTCTCAAATAAATAAATAAATAAATCCTTTTTTTTTTTTTTAAAGACAGAAATACTCTATATTCATATTACCAATGAGATGAAGGAGGAATCTGAAATCAGGATCCAGCAGTAATTGAATCTATCTTTGGGTTTTTTAATTGTTAATCGATACATTTTCCTTTCTGGCAAGATCCAGGTGCTTAAGACTCTGTCTCTTGTCATCCCTTAGCTCTGCAGTTCCTTTGGGTTGGCTTCTTTCTTAGGTGGGATGTCTATAGGGTGGTTCAATGGGCCATTGGCAGCCCTGGGGTCAGTCTCATTGACCAGTCCTTGGTCATTGCTATTGCTCTATTGATCATATGGCCAGGGGATTGCCATGTTTTCATTGTCATATGTCTGTTCACCACTGCACTCTGGAGAAGGCATCAACTCCACCCAGCCTACATGAATGGAGAATGAGGGTGAGTTGGTTCCTAAGAGGAAGAGTTGGGTACTGGGCCAGCAAAAACAACTGTTCACTTACCCAACTTAATAATTATACATGTGGAAGGCAACACAGAGGCATTTTCAGATACGCTAGGATTCAGAAAGTAAACCACCCATTACTCCTTCTGAAAAATTGCTTGAAGAACTATAACTGAGCAATGAATCAAAATAAGAACTTCAATATGGAAGCTATGCCATAAAAGAAACGGTGGCAAGCAATAAAACTGTAAAACTTATGTTAATATAGAAGTTATGGCTGGTAATGGAATTAGAAATTTAATAAAATGAGAACAAAACTCTTTAGAGAGCTAACCAAAGTGAAAGGAAGTTTGTAGGAATAATCTACACCAAAAAGCCTCTGGTTATTCCAACGAAAATCCTCAGATTTGGTGAAGGCAGGAAAGAGGCTGCAGGTGAAGTAGGAGAGAGTAAAAGCAAACCGGAACCCACTAGGACACACAAGAACCATGTTTGTCTCTCACCATCCAAACAGTTGCCACCAATGGAACATGAAACAGGACCAGCATTCTCAGAAGCAGGAGTGATCCAGGGTTGCTGAGGGCCAATGTCCACACCAAGATCACTCAGCTCACATGCAGCACTGGGTAGCAACAATAGTCCTTGGCCCAGCATTGACCTTTGGTGTAAAAAAAATAGCTGCTCCCCCACTTCTGTCTTCCAAATCCCACATAAATTTCTCTGGGGGCCTGCTCAACTCACAGCCACATAAGGGAAGGAATTCCGCAAAATGGAGGGCTTCCAGCTTAGCCAAGTGGTCTCAGTGGAAACCCATCACAAGAATTAAATCAGAGACAGAAAGCAAAAGCATTCCACAGTTAACTGAATAATTTAGAGAACAGTAGTATGCAAACCTAATGAAAGTAAAAGGAAAAAATTCATACAGACAAAAGCAAAACAATAAATCAGGAAATAAAGACTCAATATACTTATTAAACAAACCCAAGTGTTCATTTGTGGAAAGTAATAAAATAAGACAATCTTCAACAGTGCCAATCAAAGAAAGAAAGAACACACAAAATCTTATGAGTGAGGAACAGCAAAACCCTAGAAAAAGTGATTTCTAAAAAAACGATAGCAATAAACAATTGGAGATTCAAATTAAATGAGCACTGCGTGTTATATAAGACTGATGAATCACTGAACTCTATTTCTGAAACTAATAATACATTATATGTTAATTAATTGAATTTAAATTAAAAAAATCAAAATGCCAGTTGTAAGAGCATCAAAGCCTTAAAGTAATCAAGGATAAATATAACAAATTATGTGCATGACATATACACTGAAAATTGGAAATCCTTGCTGAGAAATTGAATAGAGCTGAAATTAAAAGAGAGATATACTGTGTTTGTGAACTGGAGGACTTAATATTATTAAAATTTCAATTGTTCCCCAAATTGTCTATGAATGTAAAACAAATTAAAACCCCAGCAAGCCTTGTGTGTGTGTGTTGGGGAGAGAGAAGATAGAGGATAGCAATAGCTAAACTGATTCTGAAGTGTATACGGAAGTGCAAAAGAAGATGTGATACACACACACACACACACACACACACACACACTGGAATATTACTCAGCCATCAAAAAATAAAATCATACATTTGCAATGACGTGGATGGAATATTATGCTAAGTGAAATAAGTCAATCAGAGAAAGACAATTATATGATTTCAATCATGGAATTTAGGAATAAAACATAGGGGAAGAGAGGGAAAAATAAGACAAAAATCAGAGAGCGAGACAAACTGCGACAGACTCTAAACTATAGGAAACAAACTGAGAGTTGCTGGTGGGGCGGTGGGGAGGATGGGGTAACTGGATGATGGGAAGGAGGGTACATGATGGAATGAGCCCTGGGTATTCTATGCAACTGATGAATCACTAAATTCTACCTCTGAAACTAATAATACACCTTATGTTAATTAATTGAATGTCAATGTAAACAAAATAAAATTTTAAAAAATTATAAAAAAGAAAAAAAGAAATGCAAAAGATCTGGAAAAAACAAAACAATTTTGTTAAAAAGGACGTAGTTGGAGGACCTAATTAAACTTTGATTTCATGACTATAAAGCTACAGTCAGGGGCCCTGGGTGGCTCAGTAGGTTAAGCCTCTGCCTTCGGCTCAGGTCATGATCCCAGGGTCCTGGGATCGAGCCCCGCATCGGGATCTCTGCTCAGCGGGGAGCCTGCTTCCTCCTCTCTCTCTCTCTGCCTACCTCTCTGCCTACTTATGATCTCTGTCAAATAAATAAATAAAATCTTAGGGGCGCCTGGGTGGCTGAGTGGGTTAAAGCCTCTGCCTTCGGCTCAGGTCATGATCCCAGGGTCCTGGGATCGAGCCCCGCATCGGGTTCTCTGCCCAGCGGGGAGCCTGCTTCCTTCTCTCTCTCTGCCTGCCTCTCTGCCTACTTGTGATCTCTGTCTGTCAAATAAGTAAATAAAATATTTAAAAATAATAAATAAATAAAATCTTTAAAAAAAAAGATTCAGTTTAAAAAAATTTTTAAAAAAGCTACCAACATCAAGTATGATAGAGGTGTGAGGACAGAGATACAGATCAATGGGACATACACAGTCAGGTTGGTTTTTCTACAAAGGTGCCAAAGGATTAAAAAGGGATTAAAAAAATAAAACATGGTAATAGAACAGTTAGCTATCCATATGTAAAGAAGTGACCTCAATCCTTACCTCCATACACCATAAAATAAATTAACATGAAATAGATCATAGACCTAAATGTTAGAGTTTAAACTAGAAAGCTTCTAAAAGAAAACTGAAGAAAATCCTTGTGATGTTCCATTAGGCTAATTTCCTAGGACACAAAAAACCCACAAAGTATAAAAGAAAAAATTATTAAATTGGACTTCATCAAAATAAAAAAACTCTTATTACCTGAGAGACCCTTAAGAAATTGAAAATACGTGGTTATAAGATTGGGAGAAAATATGTGTAACTATATTTGTCATATAGAGAATTCTTATATGTTAATAATGAGAAGGAAAACCATTGGGTAAAAGGTGGATAAAGGATTTGAATACATATGTCATTGAATGTATGAATACATATGTCACACATACATTGAATACATATGTCACCAAAGAAGATACACAAGTAGCAAAGAGGCCCATGAGCAGATGCTTAGCACCGCAAGACGACAGGGGTCCAATAATTAAAACCGCAATGAGTTATCACGATGCACGTATTAAAATTTTAAAAGACTGACGATATCAAGTGTCAGCAAGGATGTGGAACAGTGAAACTACTCTCCTAGACTGCTGGTGGGAACGCAACATGGTGCAGCCACTTCTGGAAACAGTCAACTTCTTATAAATTTAAATGTATATTCCAGCAATCTTCTTCCCATTTATCCGAGAGAGATGAATGACGCGTCCGCACAGAGGTTTGCGTCGCGGCGTTATTTGTAATAGACCCGTGTTAGCTCCCGGAAACTGCTCTAACAAATCACTACAAACTTGGTGGCTTAAAACAACACAACTTGACTCTCTCAGGCTCTCAGGGTTCTAGAGTCCAGATCTCCAAAAGTTTCGCTGGGTTGAGATAAAAATGTGGACATGGGCCTGCTTCTTCTGGAAGCTCTAGGGGGAGAACCCATGTCTTGCCTCCTACAGCTTCTAGGGGCTGCTGCCTGCCTTTGCTTGTGGCCTCATCACTGTAACACCTTCAAATTTCTCCCTGCTAAGTCTCCACCCACCTTCTCCGCTGTGTGTGCCAACGCTTCCTCTGCCTCCTTCTTCCGAGAATACACATGATGGCATTTAGCGCCCACCCTGATATTCCAGGATAATGAGCCCATTTCAAGATTCTTCTTTTTTTTTAAGATTTTATTTATTTATTTGACAGAGAAAGATGGCAAGTAGGCAGAGAGGCAGGCAGAGAAAGAGAGAGGAGGAAGCAGGCTCCCCGCTGAGCAGAGAGCCCGATGCGGGGCTCTATCCCAGGACCCTGAGATATGACCTGAGCCGAAGGCAGAGGTTTTAATCCACTGAGCCATGCAGCTGCCCCTCAAGATTCTTAATCACATCTGCAAAGATGCTCCTTCCATCCAAAGCAACATTTGCAGATTCCAGGGATCAGTATGTGAATATCTCTTGGGGGGTCATTTTTTCAGCTCACCATAGCCTCCAACTGGAAAATACTCCAAATTGTCATCAATTGATCAATGGATACACAAATTTTAGTATATCCATACAGAAGAATACTGATCAGTAATAAAAAGGGACGAATTCCTGATGCATGCATGAGTCTCAAAAACATATTATGAAGAAGTCAGAAAACACAAATTCTTTCTGATTCTATTCACACAAAATTCTAGGACTGAGAGAAAGCGGATCAGTGCTTGCCTGGGGCAGAGTTGGGGCCAGGGTGGTTGTTGACTACAAGGGGGCATGAGGGAACTTTCTGGCACCATGGAAATGCTCTATATTTTTGGTAGAGGTTACAAGAATGCATTCATTTGTTAAAACCCATTGAGCAGAACACTTAAGATGGGTGAAATTTTTTTAATATAAATTCCACTTCAGCAAAGCTTATGTTAAGGAAAATTTGAAAACCTAAAGAAACTGGTGGAGTTTTAGGGAAAATACAACTAAAACTGAGTCAGGAAGAGAAAGAAAGTCTGACAAGAGCAAAACAACAAAACAAAACAAGACAAAACATGGACTAAATCAAGAAGCTTGTCAGGGACCTTGCCCCATTTCTCCATCCGTTAAGAGTGGTACCGTAGGGAGTGACGGTAGATCTATTTGCCAGTGATTTATTTCAAACCTACGAGAATTCCTGTGCAACTTGCATGGCTGTGGTGACTAGCTAAAGAAGGAAAAGTTTTACATTTATTTAATGAAATCCATTCTATCCTAATGCAAAAGCTTTATAGAACAGCACCAAACAGAAAGGTACTGAATAGTAAGCTCCCGGAATAAAACAACAATAAAACATTAGCAAATCAAGTGCTTTCCTTTGCGACACGACACCCTGGCCCGGAACTCCAGGAAGGATGCAGGAAAGGCAATGTCATCATAGTACACCACAGGGCTCCAACCCGGGGTTCATCAGTTCGTCAATAGCACACAGAAACTGGGGGCAGTATTTGTGTGTGACTGGAAGTGTGCTCTCTTTCCACAGCACAAAGTCACCACCTCTTTAATCTACTAACAGTTCCAACCTGGTTAATTAAGAAAGCAGAATATAAACAAACAATTCAGACGTATGCAGTTCAAGACCAGAGAAATGGTCAAAGACACCACAAATATCTCAGGGGAGGGTAGGAGTGAACCAGGCACTGCTCGTGTTCACCATGAAAGAAAAAAAAATTTTAAGATAGGTTCAGGGTTATTCCTCCGGTGCAAGAGATGTTTTTCAGGAATCCAAGTCTATAAAGATGTATTGCAAGGATGTTCATCTCAGCATCGATTAGGATCGTGAAAAAAAAAAATCACTGTCTGCTTGGGGAGATCGTTTGAGCGTAGGTCTTATGTGCAATCAATGTGCCCAGGAGAGTAACTGCCACAGAAGACAATAGCAGAAGTGTCTGTGATTAGTGGCCAGATGGAATGTTCGGGTCACAGCCCTGCAGGAGTTCAGAGGAGAGAGAGCCTTCTGGTTGGGATCGGTCTGGGGAAGGAGATGAAAGCTGGGCTGGTAAGTGGCCTCAGGGGCGGGGGCTTATCAAGCCCCCCCCTCCGCCGCCACGGTGAACGGCAGGAGGCCAAGGTCAGGGGAGGAGTGGGCACCCTTGCCTGGCAGGCGGGGATGGGATATGGGGAGGAGGAGAGATCCAGTTGGGGTCCTTAAGGCGATGCTGAGGACCCCGGGCTTTGAAGGAATGATGTGGTCGTTCCCAAGATGCCGCCAATTTTCACCCCTGCCAGTCCCTGCAGCTGTGCACTTTGTGGGGTTTCTCCAGAAACATCGATGCTCTTTTCCTGTACCTCTGAGATCGAAACACCCAGTTTGGAGGTGGCCAGTAGCCAAAATTAGGCTCAGTGAAGCTGGAGGAGTTGGGATTAGAGTAAGTCTGAGGACAGGTTTAGCGGCGAGTCTGTGGCCAGGGGTAAAGTTCAGTCTGAGGCCGACTTTAGGGTTCATGGTGCGATCAGAGTTAGGGTTTGTCAGCAGATGCTGGTTTCTGATTGGATCCCATTTCCCCCTGTGTCAGTCAACGTTGCTTAAGTGCACGGATAACTGCAAATTTGACTTGGTTATTCTCAAAGCCCCTCAACCTCTGCCTTTCTTGGTCCCTTCCCTTGGCTTCCTGTCTCCCCGTCACACATGCATACAGGAGTCTCTTGCAGACCTCCCTGGGCCCAGCCATCCCTGAGTCCCAATCTGCCACCATGCCCTGCTCTCACTAGCTTGGGTCCGAACCCCAGGCCATGGGTGCCTGGCCTGCATTGTGAGGAAAGGCCTGCACGGTGGGGGGTAGAGGGGCTCTCCATCCCCTTGCCCACCTCTCTCCAACCAGCGTCTGATGTCGGGATGACGGCCTTCCTTACTCAGTGCCCAGGAATCCTGGCCCACACAATGTCTGGGTGCTTTCAAGACAGGTTACTGAAACTTTAATCCTGGCTTTTCTTTTATTCCTGACCCCCGTAACTGCCATGGTCTCAGCCACTCCCTTTCACTGTCCCCAGCAGACACCTGAGTCAGGACTTTGGAGAAGGACTCCCCATCCAGCCCACAGCCTGCGGGGTGTGGGAGCTGTCCCTAGGCTCGGGTGGGTGGGGCGGAGGTGTGATGATGGGGGCCACGGTGTCTCCTTGTCCCACCACCACCCTCCTGGGTGCACGCCTCCCCAGCAGCTGGCCCTCAGCTGCCTCCCAGTTTGGCTACCTTCCACCTTCATGCTCCAACACGCCGGAGTTTCAGGAGAGGCTTTGGGGATGCAGAGGCCAGCCTGGCACTGAGGCAGCCAGGGAGGGAGGGGCTAAGCTCCCGCTGCCCTTCTGCCTCTCTCTCCCTCTCTGTCTTCCTTGTTAGCTCTCTCTGGGTTTGTTCTCTCTGGGTCCTCCCACCCAGCCCCTGTCTCTTCCTGTCCCTGCTTGAGCCTCTCCTCCTCTTGCCCTGACCCTTGTTTCTGTGTGTCCCTGTCCCTGTCACTGTCCTGCTCCCATGCTCTATCTCTGCTTCTCTGCCTGGTCTCCATCTGTCTTGTTGCTTCTCCCCTTTTCTGTCTGCGAATCCTACTTGCGGGCTTCTTTCTCCATCAGTCATAGATTGGAAAGGCAGGTCTCATCCCCCAATTACTTGGCAAGAGAGTCCTACAACAAATACCTGTTGGTGGTGAGAATAATTTGGGGGGAGGGTCACTCCCCTTCAACCTCCCCCCATCGAGCCATCCCTGTTTAGGAAACCTCAGTGGTGAGTCCCTTCTTGGAGCGGAGGCCATTCAAAACCACGGAACACTCTCTGAGCTCCCTAGTAGGTGGCCGCGCTGTGCTGGGCATCATCCAGGAGTTTATGATGGGGTGGGGGAGGGGTGAGGGAATGTGTGCGGGGAGAACACAAATGCTGAAAGGTGACAGCAACCATTCAAGGCCATGATGGGAGCTCTTGTGGAATGTGCAGCTGCATCGCCCCTCCTGTTTTGAGGACTCAGGCGTTCTGGTGGGCTGAGAGGGCTTGCAAATCCATATGGAGTCTGGAGGGGGAGAAGCAGCTGCTGAGAGCTGGGTGGGATTTGTGGGTGAGGGGCGTGCATGCGGAAGGCTGGGGGCAGTACATCCAGCCTGGGGCCACGGGCACAGTGGTACAGATGTGGGAACTGCTCAGAGCCAGGGTCCTGGGAGGGGAGATTGCCGGGCTCTCAATGATGGAGCTTGTGGACAAATGGGAGAAAGCTGAGGGGCCGCTTGAGCCCAGAGAATGATCCTGGACTTGACCTGTTGGGCAGAAGGGAGTGGAAGTAGTTCCTTGAACACGGGGATATTGGGGCTCAAACTATGTGTCAGGAAGCAACCCCAGTCTGCAGCGCATACTGTTTCTGTCCGTGATGCCAAGCACCAAAGGGCTTGGACCAGGGACATGATCCCAGTCCACGAAGGCAACTGTGTCCCCACTGAGGACCATACTCCAGCCCATAGCATCTGTCTGTCGTGGGACAGATATAACTTGGCAGGTCAGGGAAAGGGCTTGTAATGACTACAGCACTTGCGCTCAACATTTTCGTGGCCTCCCCTGTCGCTAGGATAAGCTTAAAGCCACACTCTGTGTGGCCCAGAGCCCGCATCCTCCCTCATCTCCTAGAGCCGGCTTCGACCATCTCCTCAGGTGCTTTCTCTCAGCCTACTTGCTCTTTCCCACTTGTAGGCCTCCCCACTGCCCAGATGAGGGATGGTCTGTCCTGCGTCACATTCACGGTTCCTCAGGAGGCACCTTCGGGTGGGGCGCTTTGCTGCTAATTGTCTCCTGTAAAGTACTTGGAAGCATAAAGGATGACACCAGGGAGGAATGTAGCTGCTAATCCCAGTGTCTCTTGAGTCAGAGGAGGAACTGGGGAGGGAACAGCCCCGAGAAGCTCCTGGACCGTCTCCTTCCCATCTCGGGGAGATCTGCCCCTTCAGGGTCTGCACCTACGGGCTGGGCCCCAGGAGACTCCCTTTCCAGGAAGCAACGCCGGACCTGTGCCCTGGTCCTGGTTGTTTCTGTCCCTCAGGATGAGAGAGAGGGAGGAGCCAGTGGAGGGTCAGAAGATCAGGCCTCCGATTTCCAGACGGCTGTGAGGTCTGAAAAAAATCGCTTCTTGTAGCTGAACAAGCAAATAAGCAACAGGTACCCAAAGGCCCACCTCAAAACAGCTTAAAGGAGAGGCTGGTTTGTCTTCCCACACAGTAGGGAGTCCGATGTAGGGGTGATCCAGGGCTGACTGACCTGGCAGGCCAAGGATCCCCTCAACCCTTGAGGGCCTGGGGAACACTCAGCCTCCCCTGCCTCATGCAGCAGTTGGCAGTGTCGCCCTCAGGGTGGTGAATGCTAAAATGGCGTCTGGTAAGAACGCAGGGAGACCCCCTCTTCTCTCATTAGTTAGAAAGATTTTTCTTATGGCCCTCAGGTCCCTTGACCAAGGTTGGGGTGGTGGGGCACGTTCTGGCCAGAAGGGCGAGACCCTGTCGTCAGCTTGCACGACTGGCTCTCAGAGGAAAACCGTGGGTGTGCTGTGATTGTCATGGTCACGGTGTGCTGTGATGTCCGGGGGTGGGAAGCTGGAGGTGTCCTCCCACATGTGGGGTGGCTGGCATTTTCCATGGCCTTTGAATGTCATGCCCGCCATTCGTAGGGGCAAAACCCCTGCTCTTTATTATCTTTATTATCCTCTTAGAAATTGCTTTCCTTGTGTTCCTCCTTTATGCTAGGCGTGGCATTGTATAAATTTTTTTTTCTTTGACACTGTACCATCTATGGTACAGAATAGAAAAGAGAATAGATTAAAAAGTTTGCTGTCAAAAGAGGATATAGGATTGGAAAGTGTTGTGAGCCGCTGGCTTAGGCTAAGAGAGTTCATCCTTGGGGCAGAGAGCAGGCATCTTCCTTGAGCAGCTGGGATGATGAATTTCAGGACAGAAATGGGGGTTCCCAGCAACAGAGAAGGAGGCAGAGCGGAGAGTCAGCTGGAAAGGCAACGCTGTATCTGCAGCCCTTAACCCACGGGAGGCCTCGGTGTGCTCATCTGTGAAATGGGTTGGTTATCTCAGCTGTGGTCACCGCGTCCCCTGTGAGAGGAACTCAGGGAGCTGTGAATGCCCCCCAGAAGGGTGAAGGGCACTGCTATGCCCCGGGGCCCCACATACCTTCGCTATCTTTACTGATTCCTCTTCCTGCCCTCACAAGCCCTTGTCCTCCCTGTATTTTAACCCCAGATGCATTAAGGCCATGAACACCAGCTAGAATGGGACTGACTGCCTGGGTCTAGAACAGTGCCTGGATTGAAATGCCAGAGCCACGTGTTCAAACACTCTGCCTCAGTTTCCTCATTTATAAATGAGGTGATTACACAGCATTGGATTAAAAGAAACAAATTATGTAAAGCTTTATAATTGTGGCTGGCACAGCACGGTCTGGCCACTAGTTGACTCTTGGTAGCTGACACATGAAGTTCAGGGGCTAGAGGCAGTGGCGATGGGGTACCCCCATCCTTTGCTTGTCCCAGGAGCCGTAGTCCCAGGAATCATGACTCACAGTACTCTGGGGGAGCCGCCTCGGAACCTCTGCTTCCCCTCCCAGGCCTGGGGTGGCTGGGCCCGTGAAATGACCTCAGACGGGAGGAATGAGGGGCGCGGAGACTATAGGGCTGGGTGTAGATCCCTGCCTGCTCCGGGGCCCTCCCAGCCCTGTCTTGTACCTGTTCCCTAGCAGGTGACCAAAAGGCAGCAGGACTCCAGGGGTCACCCCAGTTCCTCTTGATCCAGACCTAATGCATGGGACCCTTTGGTTCCTCTTTTCTGTCAGGCTGCCAGCGGCTTACAGGAAAATCCCCAGCCTCAGATGCATCATCGACCCTACCTCTGGCCGGGACCCCAGGCTGCCTTCTGACTGATGTGTGGTCCTGACGTTTGATGGAATTCTGGACTCAGACAGTCCCTGTTCTGGTCTCTGGCTAAGCTCTGGCCCTGGTTGTATCCTGACCCAACTCCCAGACAGGAAGGCACCCACGGGGTTTCTGGGATGAAGTTCCTCTCACTGTACCACTTGTCCTTCCTTCCGATCCCTGGGCTTCTGAAGGCCAATGCCTGCCTCCTCCCCCTTGCTGGGAGTGGTCACGCGGAGAGGGGACCTCAGCCTGGGAGAAGAGGCTAGCTTTGTCTCCTTAGCCTACTTATCAGTGATGCCCACTGAGAAGTGTCCTTCCTCCCACCCCCTCTGACTGCAGCTCCCAGACAGACGTGACTGACACCCCCCCATTAGCCCAGAGGCTCCCTAAGAGCAGCAACAGGGCTCCCCACTTGGAGCGGGCTTATTAAGGATAGAACTGTGCTTCTTCCATCAGATTATGGTCTCCCTGACAGTCTGAGTTGTGTCTCAGCCATCCGAGAAACGTCTCCAAGGAGGGGACAGGAATGAATTGCTGGGGTACTAGAGTTGTCAAATTGCGTTCACATCTTGGCTCCATCCTGCTGTAGCTCTGTGTCCTGTGGCTCAGCTTCGTCAGCTGTGAGGTGGGGCAGTGATGTCACTTGGCTGGTAGGGCCGTGAGGATTCAATGAGAGGGGCTGCAGGGAGCCCCAGATGTAGTACCTGTACTGGGGACCGCACTGTGGACGTCAGCCATCATGGCGACCGTAGCTCTGCCATGCCAGCCTTCTGCAAGGGTCAGGGAGAAGTGGTGAGGCTGAGAGCCCCCCTCCCCCTACCCCAACACATGCATACCAGGTTTCTCTCATTGGATGGAGATCAGATGGCAGTGCCTAAGTTGGCCTCCCCTGTCACTCTTGCTTCTTAAGGTTCCTCAGGGGCTCTGAGCCTGCAGGGCCTGGTCTAGCCTCTCCATAGTCCCTCTCTGCTCTTCCCCATGAGAAGGCCCCTCCTTCCTGTCCTCACTTCCCTACATCCACCATTCTTTGTGTGTTGCCAGACCCAGTCCACCCCCTCCAGGCAGTCTCTTGGGTTGACATCTGTTAGGGCCGGGCTCTCTAAGGCTAGGTCACAAAAGCCAGGGGTGATCCTTCGCTGTAGATGGTCTTACCAATCATACTCAGCTGCCTGGTTCTCTGGAGACAGTGAGGATCCAGGCTCCAAACTGCCCCTCCCACCAAGGATTCTAAGGCAGAGCTGGGGTGGGAGGTGGTGGAGTGAGTCCCCAGAGTCAAAGTCACTGTGCTGGGGACCTCTCCATGGCCCTCGTGACCCAAACAGAGGGTTTGGCTTCTTTTTCTCTCTTTTCAATTAAGTAAATCAATTAAGTCATTTTGAATGACTCCAGTTGGCCCCTCGGGGCTTTCTCCTTAGTGAGGCCTGATTCATTAAGACACCAGGACAGGTGCCAAGGTCAGCAATGACCCCATGCGCCAGGGGCAGATCCTCTTGCCTCAGTGGGCCTCTGGATATGGTGAAGGGTAGGATGCAGATGACGAGGGGCCTGACCTTGGCTTTCACTGGGCTCCCCAAAGTCTCCCCTGAGCCCGGGGGTGGATTTTAATGATTTCCCTGATCAGGGCTGGTTTGTACATTTCTCCTGCTGCTCAAAGGAAACTAGGAGGGTTTGCTTAGACTCCTGGACCCAAAAGGCCCCCTGTACCCAGTGCCTAAAAGGAGAATCCATGTGTTATAGGAATATCTTCTCCTGGGCGCAGAGAGACCCACTCACCACCTGAGGCCTGGTACCCTCAGTCTCTGGCCACTGCTTCTTCCACTGGTTATGGTCCCTGTATGTCACAGTTCCAGAATCTCAGGGTGACCCAGTGCTTGCCTCAGAGCTGCCTGACTCCCTTGGACCAGGAGTCTGTTTCTCACTGGGGGCACCCTCCCTAGGCTCTGAACAAGGGGAACCTACTGACTGGGCTGAGAGGAGCTTCTAGGAACAGCTCCTGGTCTGGAAATGGGCTTAGTGCACCTTTGACTCACCTGGCTTCCAACGACGCTGTGCAGACGACATCATGGACACACCAACATTTACTGAGCCCAAGGCATGTACCCTTAGCTGAGGGGAACAGTTTATTTGATCCACATAATAGCCCCATAAGTCAGGTACCTTTTTTATTAGCTTAATTTTTATAAATTTGGAAACTGAGGCACAAAGAGGTTGTGTCACACAGGAAATGGTGGATTACCAAAGTTTTCTTAAACATTACAATCTACAGACTCATTCATTAATTCACCCATCCATCCATTCTTCTACCCACCCACCCACTCATCCATCCATCCACCCGTCCATCCATTCCAGAAGTTTTTATAGAGTATGTACCTTGTGTCAGATCCATGAGTTAGTGAGGCAGACAAGAAGCCCAGCCCACCTGGAGCTAACATTCCAGAAGGAGGAGAAAGACAATAAACAGGACACACAGTAGACATGTAAATTATAGAGCATGTTAGAAGGTAATAAGAATTATGGGAAAAGATGAGTAAAGTGGACTGCAGACGCTGGGGGAGGGGGCTGCAATTTCAGTGGGATGGCCAGGGAAGACCTCATCTCGGCTAAGACTCGAAGGGGACGAGGGTGGGAGGAGAGGTGAGTTGAGGAACAGTGGGATTCAGGGTCCCGCCAAATGATTTGTTGCTGGACTGGATGTGGGGTGGCTGAGAACTAGAGGACCTGAAGTCCTGTGGCCTGAACAATGGGGAGGATGAGCTCCCACTTAGGGGACGACAGGGCATAGAAGGTTCTTCTGTGGTTTGGGGGATGATCAGAGTACAGTCTCGGGCGGGTGATGGTGCATCCCCAGAGCCGTGGGGCCTGCAGGGTCTAGGGTATAGGGAGGGGTCCAGGCGGGGGACTTGGCTCCGATGGTCCCTCTGTCAGGACAGAACAGGAGCATGGTCATTGCAGAGGAAACAGGTCTGGCCAGGTGGCAGGTGGGTGGCAGGTCTGGGATGCATACCTGTGCTATTCCCCAGGACAGGGGCTCCTGGGTCCTGCATCCACAGCCTCCTGGCAATAGCCAGGGCAGGAAGGGGCTAGGGCTGGCTGAGCCCACCATACCCTCTAACAGAGAGGGAACTGAGGCCTGTGAGACTTGCCTGGGCTGGCGAGGACAAGTGGCAGAGCTAGAACCCAGGCCTCCCTGACGCGAGGCTCGGAGATTTGTGCCTGACAAGATAGCACTGGTGGAAGCGCCCCGACAGGTCTGGAATGTGGGAGTGAGTGTGGCGGTGATTATTATTATGCCCCATTGGCTGGCCAGGGGTGCATTTCGGCAGGATCGCCCTCTCACCCAGTGAGCTCTGGGGACTGGCTCATGCTCTTCCTGCTGGGAGAGGCCCAGGCCCCTGGGTGGGGGCCCCACACTCGGTCCCTGCCTCCCTGATTCATTCCAGCTCTCCTGGCGGCCTGAGTCACTTTCTTTCCAGGGGAGAGCTGCCTGTTTGGCAAATCCCTGGATCCAGCGGGGAGGAATGGGAACTCGGGCCCAGGGTTGGTCCTGTGTCTAGGTGAGGCGGTCAGCCACCCACTCCTGCCCCAGATCCCTGCCCCAGCCTGGAATTCACTCACTTGTCACCGATTCGGCCAGCAGTTCCTGAGTAACCGTCTCTGTTCAGGTGCTCAGCATTGTGCGGGTCACAAACAGCCTTCAAATAGCCCTGTTTTACAGATAAGAAGACTAAGGCTCGAGAGTGCCCAGCTAGCTAGTTAATAAGGGACAACCTGTCCGACCCCGGGAGCTCTTCCATTTATTCTCACTAACTGGCCCTAAGCCTGGCTGCCATTTCCTAACTCTTGGCCCTGATTCTCTGCCCTAGGGACGCAAGATGTGACCTTGGGGAAATGATTTGATTTAACTGATACTTTAGGCAATGGGAGAAGAAGGAGACAGAGGCCAGGGAGTAACAGCCTCAGGGATGGCTTTGCAGCAGGGGTTGGGCAGTGGCTGTGGGTAGTGGGTCTTGGTGGGTGGGGGGCTTAGCAGCAGTGCCATGAACGAAAACCATCAGAGAAGATGCAAGCTGGGGTAGAAGGTACTCCCAGCAAGGAAATAGCCAGAGGAATGGAATGAATTTGTATTCAAGGACCAAATCAGAGGGTGTGGGTGGTGGGTAGGGGAGGAGTAAGGGGAGGGTCAGATTGCAGAAGTTTGTGAATCCCTGTGGAATGTTCTGGGCAGCACTAGTGAGGGGCTGAGGTGCCTCTTCCCCCAGGAAGGCTTCCTGTGCTAATTCCGCTGGTTCCTCAGCCCCAGCCGGCTCTCCTTCCTTCCCTAGTATAGACTGTACTTCAGAAGAGAAGCACGAGACTTCCTGGGTCGTGCCCTCTTTCCCGGGGAGCAGGTCATGGGGCAGCTCACAGGATGTCTATACTACATCCGATAGAACCTGTGAGATGGCAGGAAGCCAGAGACTTTCCCAAGAAGGATCAAGTTCAGAGGCCGACCTCACTGTGTTTTACCAGAGTAAGTCCAGAAGCCTCCCTCTGGATAGCTCTAGCCAAATGTTACGCTGCCCAGAGTTTGAGCGGTAGAGACTCACCCTTTTGGACTAAGGCACCTCCCCTTATTACAGACTGATTTCCTGGAGAGGAGTATCACTGTTCCCAGCACCATGGATGCCATAACCTAACACTTTCCTCCCCAGGTGGGTGAAGGGGGCAGGATGGGGGAGCAGAGAAAAGGAGAGCAGCCTGAGAACCTCGTGGGCTGGCCAGGTACTAGAGGCACCTCGGGCCACTTCACATCTGTGCCATGGGAGGATGAGGTCCATTTGGAAGCTTCGCAGTAACCCATGCCACATTCTCCAGTGCCCCAAAGCTAGATCAACACTCGTCCTCTTTCAGTGAGACTTTTGTGGGTCTCTTTGAATAGCAGGTATAGGGGCTGATTTGGGGCGACCATAAGGGGTTGCCCTGGAGCCCAGTTCCCCTTAGCAGGCAGAACCTAATTCAGGGAAAGCGAACCTGGGTATCCCACAGGAACCAGTCTGTAGAGGACACAAAAGATTCAAGCAGGAGAATGGTGCCACCTAATTGAGACTTCTGCCTGTGACCCCATCTATAACTATGACCCCATATATGCCAGTTAGCTCCTCTCCCACTGGAGTAGGCAATGCCTCTGAGTAACATTAAGGCAATTTCATGCCACCCTATCTTGTCTGTATGTCTGCAATAAGCAAGTACAGGTTGCATGATGAAGTTACATGACAAGCCTCTGACCTGGGACCCATTTCAAACGTCAACGACCCGAAATCCTGCCACCAAAGAATGCATGATGCACGGAGCACTTTTATTGGGAAGGAGGGATTTGTTTTATTGTATAAAGTTCAAAGGCTCGGACATGACCCTCTGAACAGGTCCAGCTTTGAAAAAGGAGAACTGAGAACTTGAGGAATGTGGCCAGAGGATGACCGTGAACCTGAATACAAGTCATGTTTAAATACTTGGTGAATAAGACTCGATAATGGCATGTGTGTGAGTTAGAGGGTGCGGCTAGTCGTGGCCAGTTATAAATAAGGGGAAGATTTTGAAATAAAGACAACTCCAAGTCAATAAAAATGTATCACATTTACTGCAAGCAGTTGATTTATTTCGGACATAAAAAAGTATATAATTTATATTAATTGAAAATCTGTTTCTCCATTTCCACTAAATAAAAGCTGAACACCAAACAGTTTTAATGGGTCGTTGGGACACTAGTTATTAGCTTTCTTGGGTTGGCGGGTGCTTTTTTTCTCAGCTGGCAAGGATGGCTGGCGGCATAGAGGCTGCCTGTGGGAAAGCCATCAGCTGGGAACGACCCAGGTCCGAGGTTGCCATATAATAATATGTGTGCTTCCTCTAAGTGCTTTAAACAACCAGATCTAGCAGGAAGTCCAATAATTATTGCAATTCCAACGCAGTGATGAGCATCTGTGCTATTTCAAGGAGTCTTCCTAACTGCGATGTGATATGAAAATATCCGATCTCTATGGGTGACAGTCCCAGGCACTTGGTGTGCTGCCGTGGTCTGCGCTCTACACGCACAGCTGAAAGAGAATTCAGTTAGGGATTAATGAAAAGAAAGGTAATTTTTTTTTTTTTGGTCATCCAATTCTCAAAGCTTGCATCCTATCCACAGACTCCCAAGGGGTCCAGGGACCCCAGGATAAGGATCTTGGCCTTGGAAGCTATGCTTCAACCCAAGCCCACAATGCAAATGGCTGGAGGGTGAGACTCTGGGGCTGACTATACACCGCCCACCACAGACCTCATGGTCATCTGGTCTGCGGCTGTGTCTCGCCTCCCCACAGGCTCCCCTCACAGCTGCTACTCATGGCTCCCCGCTCTGCCTATGTCTGCCTGCCTCCATGCCCACTCTGAGCCGGGGCCTCCAGCTGGCCTGCTTCCGGAGCCTCCAGACTGGCTCCCTGCTCCTGTCAGCTGCCCACTCCTTGGTTTTCCATATGACTGCCAAGGGGACAGCAGGATGCAAAGGTCCTCATTCCACTCTGCTTAAAATCCTTCAGGGGCTTCCAAGTGTGCTTAGGATGGGAACAGGAGGCAGACCTTGGCCCCCAGGGCCCAGATGGCTGCCCCCAAATTCATTTCCCACCGGCCCCTCCTTACCCACATTTGCCACCTTTCACTTCCTGGTTCAAGCCTCATGCTGTCCACCCAGCCTGACCCCTGGATGTTCCTTCTGCTGGGGTGGGCGGGGCGGGGGGGTCGTTCTCCAGCTCAGCTCCACACCTTATGAAGCCCTCAACTCTCCTTAAGATGTGACTTTGTCCGGGCACCTGCCCTGCTCTCCTCAGTGCTGCCCGTCCACGCTGGCTGCCCCAGTCAGTGATGGGTTATTAGAGCGTGCATTTTCCCTCTCACCCTGGGGATAGGTGGAGGTCCTTCGATGCCAACCACGGGGTGCCGTCCTGCCACCTGGGAGGACCTTGCAGCCCTGGGAGAGCTCTGGCTTGGGGCTCATGGGTCCTCATTTTAGGAACTCACACAGAGCTGGGAGCACTGCGTCCATAGGCCTGCGGCACACGGCAGAGGCAGCCCCCACCCCCTCCATGAGCCGTACACCATGCTTGTTTGGGCTCTCCCAGCACCGTGAAACTTTGGTCTAAAGCCCCTCACGCTGTTGTAGTTCTACTTGTCTTTGATCTTCCCATCTAGACTGTAAGTCCTGAGAAGGCAAGTGGTATCCGTCAGTGCCCAGCATCTCTGGTGCGCCTGCCACTCAGTGGGGGTGATGGGAGGAGCAAGTTCTCTGTGCCCATGATCCTTGTCCTTCCCGGCCTCTCCGGAGTCTGGGCACCCCCAGCTGGGCTTCAGAGGCTATTTCCGCCCTGGCTGGCTAAGTCATCGCTGACTGGTTTTGCAGGCGAGGGCCGGTGACTCAGACTCAGCGTGACTGGCCCTGACTCCAAGGGAGCTCCGCAAGACCAAGAAGGTGCTAGCAGACGTGTGCCGAGTTGGGCGTCAGCCAGGCTTAGAGGCGGAGGGATGGACAGGGTGACCTGATTGGAGGAGGGTGGGCCCTTCTGAGGACCAGGTGCCTGAGGTCAGGGTTTGATTCAGGGCTAGGTGGCAGGCCAAGGTCAGAGGGAAGATGCTGGGGACTCTGGGGGAGTTTCACACCCTGTGATCTGGGCTGGGTGCTCCAGATACGATCCCGGCACAGCCCCAGCCGTCTGTTCCCACCTGCTCCTGGGGCCGGGGAAGCAGGTGGGGCTCACTTATCGCCAACCAGGCCAACGGGCGGAGCTGGCCTGGCTCTGGGGAGATGACAATCACGTAGGAAATTCTCAGTGGAAAATCACCTCAGCGTGTTGCCCCTTCCTGGGAATAGAAACAGAAAGGGCCTGGCAGACACTGGGCCAGAGGGCTGCCACCAAGTATCTGGGTCTGTGGAGGGCACTTAGACCCATCTCAGCCTGGAGGTGGCGGGCCTCTTCCCTGCAGAACCCTCACACGGACAATGCTTAGACCAGGTGAAGGTGAACTGAAGGTTAGTCCCAGGCTGTGTAGAACTTGGCCTTCCAGAGCCTTGGCGAGCAACGGCAGCCTCGTAGGCTTTCAGGCGTCTTCAAGATCACCTCAGATCAGACCTAGCTGCCATGGACCAGCTCCAGTCATGGTTCCCTGAGGTGTCCTACCTCTAGCTTGGGTGTGATTGTACCCTTGGCTAGGGCCAGCTTGGGGACTGAGTGCTTCCGATGCTTTTTTATGGGGACAGTGGCTACTGTCCTCTTATGCTCAGGTCATGCAGGGTAAGAAATGTCCATATCATTTGCTAAATAATTTGCTTACCACGAAGCAGAAGACATATGTGTACAAATCCAGAGCTTACCCTGGCAAGGGCTTTCCCACTCATCTTCACAAATGAAGACATTCTTTCATATGATGGCAGGTATGACTAGGCTCCCATGCACCAAGGCACAGAGCCCTCCGTGCCAGGTAGACAGACAGTCCTCAGACATGGAACAGTCTCCACCGGCAGGCTCAGTTCCCCAAGAAGCTTCGCGACTATCCAGGAAGGTGGGCAGTCATGCAGATTTCCTTCCAATCTCTTCTATGCACTACAAACCATACTTGGAGTTGAACTGTTTGTATAATTTTGTATCTCATGTCCTGAAATGCTTTTTGTAGACATTATTTTGAATCATTACATAAGCTACTGTCATATGGGCAGACCAAAATCTCTTCAACCAACCCCCTATTATTGAACATGTAAGCTACTTTCAGTTTTTCACAAGATTGTTAATAAATCTTTATCCACCTAACAGATGATTTCCTTGGGCTGAGTTCCCAGGAGTCACAATGCTGTCAAAGGGTAAATCTCCCCTCCTTCTCTGTCCCCATTTTGAGATATAATTAACATGTAAAAAGGTAAGATTTTTTTAAAATCTCGATTCATATTGCCAAATTTACTGAAATGATCAATTTACAGGCCCACTAGCAGTTTCTTTACCAAGCCTAGATACTCTTTTTTTTTTTTAAAGATTTTATTTATTTATTTATTTGACAGACAGAAATCACAAGCCGGCAGAGAAACAGGCAGAGAGAGAGGAAGGGAAGCAGGCTTCCTGCTGAGCAGAGAGCCTGACGTGGGGCTCCACGTGGGGCTCATGACCTGAGCCAAAGGCAGAGGCTTTAACCCACTGAGGCACCCAGGCGCCCCAAGCCTAGATACTCTTATTTTAAAAACTATTTATGAATTCAATGTGCAAAATTACTTTTTGTCATTCTTTTGATTTGCATTTATGGATAATAATGGTTACAAACATTTTTACAGTTTTGTTAGCTATTTATGTTTTCACTTTTTTTCTACTTAAGTCCTTTTTACCATTTATCTATTTTGTTCCTAGCTTTTTTTTTTGTATTGATTTCTAAACACTCTTTATATAGCAAGGACACTAACTCTCTCTCTACTGGCCAAAATTGTTTCAAATACTGTTTCTACATTTCCTACTTGACTTTACATTCTGTTCAATTTTTTTTGACATACTTGCATTCTAACTAATTCTAACTAATTTTAAATTAAAATTTTTTCCTTCACAACTGCTCCGTTCACTTTTAAGATGCGCCTGCCTGCTCTAGAGGTTGAATATCGTGTGTGTGTGTGTGTGTGTGTGTGTGTGTGTGTATGTATGTGTGGCTTCATTTTATAACTCAGCTCTGTAATCATGTAGGAAACAAGGAAGAGAAGACACTATTCCTGCCCTCAAGGAGCTTGCAGGGAAGAACAGAAGGAGTACAGTGCCTATGTTATCCTGCTCTCATTGTGTGCCAGAGATAAGATATGCAGATAGGGATTCAGTGAAAGGAGAAGGGAGCTGCGTGAAGGAGATGAAACTTGGAGTGCTCAAGGTTACACTGAGCTGGGAGGGGCTTTATTTATCAAACCTGTACCTAGGCTCATTATGTGCCGGGCATTGTTTTCAAGCTTCATAAATATTAACTGATTCAATCCTCATAATAACTTACTGAATTATTATCATGCTATTATTATCCCTATTTTATAGATGTGGAAACTGAGGCCCAACGACTATAAATAACCTACCCAAGATGGAACACAGAAGGGCTAGGATTTGAACTCAAGAAGTCTGGTTGGGTTGGGAGGAAGCAGAGGTGCTTATGGTTAAGGAACTCCAACGTCCAAAGGAAGGATTTAGACCAGTGGTTAGCTAAGTTTTCCTGTGAGGATCCGATAGTAAATATTTTAGACTTCGCAGGCCAAGAGACAAATTGAGGAAATCATAGGTGCTTAAAATTCACAAAAGAAAAAAACAAATTTGCACCAGTTTTTTAATCGATGGAACTTAAAATGTAATGAGTATAATTAAAAAAAAAGAATACAGGTCTCTCATGTAAAAAGTGGAAATTTTTTGAGGGCTATAACATTTTGCTGAATTGGAGCTTAACGTTAGTGGTCGCTATCATCTCCCTGATGGCAAGGGTTCACCTGTAAAGACCACTCTCCTTCTGTGGGGCCTTAGGGACACAAATGGTGGGTGGGATTTGGCTTGTGGCTGAATGTCGCCCGCCAGCTCTGCTTTAGCCCTGTGGTCCTGGGAGAGGTCCTGGGAGAGGTCCTGGGGGAGATGAGGCGGCCCACCTCAGGGTGAGGGCAGTGTGTGTGGGGAGGCAGGGCAGGTGTGCTAGGTCTTGTGAGGTGGGCTCGGGGGGGCCGGTGATGAGGCGCGAGGAGAGGGAGAGGGCCCCGCAGACAGTGTCAGGGGGAGTCACAACCTGGCACAGGGAAGCACTGTGTCCTCCCTGAAGCCGGTGGCACCCCCAGCCCCCTCCTTTTGCAGATGTTTTTGCGGGGAGCACACTGGGAACCCTTGGCTAGGGGTCTAGACACTAAAGAAGTCAAGGACATTGCTTCTACCACAGTCTGTCAGGGCCTTACTGCCACCGGCAGCCAGGAAGATGCCGGGGCCAGAAAGGGCCTTGACATTGGCGGGTCACTAGGGACAGCGGTCCCACCAGCAGGTGGTCCTCTTTTGGTCCTAAGCTCTGCCTCTTCAGATTCCTTTTCCAAGGTGGCAGGGCATCCAGGCTTTCCCTCTTAGGGCTAAAGAAGGCAGAGGCTCCCCAAACACGTTGGGGAGAATATTGCTGAAATGGGGGAGGGAACCCAGGCCTGGGGAATGAGAAGCAATCTGAGAAGATGTCACCACCATGCTCAGATTCTGCCCAGGCTGATCACACTATTGGGAAAGGTTCCTTGATTTCTCTCTCTGATACCGCCTAGTGGAGCCCAAACCTGTCCCCTCCCCTGCCCCGTGTGGGGGCGGAAGGTGGCCACTTACTGCGGCCGGGCTCTGTAATTAAGTCTGTAGCAATGGGCGGGGGATCGGACAGATCTTGTCCCAAAGCTGTTCTTGCTGTCAATGGGCTTAAACGCAGGCAGGTGTCTTACGAAATGCTCCTGAGAAATCGTCCTGGGTGAGTCCAAGGTGCGACATATGCTAATGAGCCTGAGGGACAAACACTGGGCACATCCGCCATAGGTGTGGTCACCCCTCCTGTCCACAGGGCCAGGGGGGCTGAGAAGAGCACGGTTAGAAGGCTGAGGGCCAGGCCAGGCAGGGGTGATCCCCACCCACAGAGGTCAGCCCTGGGCTGAGGAGTGTCACTCCCCACTCACAGACCTATCCCTTCACCCTGACCTCAAAGTGACCCTGTTCTAGCCTCAGACGAATTCTCAACCCTGGCCTCAGACCCAGCTTGAAGCTTCTCCCCCAGGCTCATCTCTGAACCCCATCCATATTACAAAGCAAGCATTCTTCATTCCAAGAGAGATTGGGCACAGCAGTGGGGGCAGCACCGTGTGGGTTCAGAGGACTCAGCTCACAGCCTAAGTCTTAAAGCTTGGAGGGTGGACCATGGAAAGTCCGTGGAAGGCCACTGGACTGGGAATCAGGACCAGCCTTCCTCCTTGGCCCCCACTCAGCAGGATGACTACGGGCAACTGTCTTGACCAAAGTGAGCTTTGGGTGCTCGGAGAGATTTACTCATCTGTCCAATGGGTATAACAATACTCCATGCCCTCCCTTGTCGTCTCTTGAGGTAGATATGAGGGTTCGAGGCAAAGGAGTGGAGGTGATTTGGAAACCGTGTTGTCCTGCGGCACAAACCCATAGAACTAAAATGGGAAGGATTGTTCGCAAGGACTCCCCGCCATCAATCAGTCTATAGCCTGTGCTCAATTGCTTATGCTTCCTCTTGCCTAGGATTTCCTGCTTTCTCCATTCTTTGGTCTTTTTGGAGTATGCATTGAGAAAAGTTTCAAACATATTCAAAAAGAGAGAGAATACTTTAATGAACTATTCATGTGGTAGCCAAGAGCGCATGCTCAGAGGACGGCCTGCTGTAGGGGCCCTAACTGACGAGGGCAGAGCCCACACCCACCCCAGGCCCGGACCCTGCCAGTGTGGCAGGGAGACAAAGGCAACCTTGTTCTGGGAGACATGGGCTCCTCTGCCGGTGACTTCCCCTCGAGGACACCCCCACAGCTTCGCCCAAGTGTCCTCAGACCCCACGACAGCGCTGTAGTCTCGGGGTGTCCCAGCCCAACCTTTTCCTTCTTCCCTCATCCCACACAGTCAGACTAGCATCTGGGATGATGGCTTTCCCATCCTTTCTGGTTCTTTCTCTACTTTCTTTCTTGCAGGCGTTTCCTCTAATAAGATAAAACCTTTAATCCCATCTTGGTGTCTGCCTCTCAGACACTAAGTTCCCTCTGGTCCCTCCAGGTCCCTCCTGGGCTCACAGACCCAGCATCTGCAATCAGCCGTTATCAATATTCTGTCACTTTTGTGTCCTCTAGCTTTGCCCCATCCGTTCTCATCCCCCCTCCTGAAGTGATTTAAAGCAAATCCTGGACACCAGGCCATTTCAGTCTAAAAACAGTTGTTATTCGTTATTCACGGATTCTGTATTTGTGAGTTCATCTACTGCTAAAATTTAGAACTCCCAGATCACTCCTGGCCGTGTTTCCGCAGTCATTCACGGACATGCAGAGTGATAAAAAATTCGTGTCTCCAGCTCTTCTTAGCGGAGGTGAAACAAGCCAGTGTTCTGCCTTTTTTTTTTCATTTTTTATTTCTTTCCTCAGCTTTATTGAGATATAATTGACATATAACATTGTGTAAGTGTAAGGTGTATGAGGTGTTGATTTGATACACTTATATATTGCAAAATGATTACCCCCGTGGCGTGAGCTAACACCTTTATCACGTCACATAATTACTACCTCTTTTTTGTGGGGAGAACATTTAAGATCTACTCTCATAAGGACTTCGTTCTGCCTTTTTGTTTCAGCTTTCATACCATAATAAGCGTCCTTCACGCCATCTATCTAGTGCCATAGTTTTTTACCTTTTTATGCTTTTCTTGGGTGGTTTTTCTGTTTACAATGGGCCCCAACTGTGGTGCTCCATGCTGTGTAGGGCTCCTGGGTTCAAGAAAGCTATGAAGTGAACTTCTGGAAAAAAATACGTGTGTTAGGAGTGCCTGGGTGGCTCAGTTGTGAAGTGTCTTCCTTCAGCTCAGGTCATGATCCCAGGGTCATGGGATCAAGCCCCACATCGGGCTCCCTGCTCAGTGGGAAGCCTGCTTCTCCCTCTCCCACTCCCCCTGCTTGTGTTCCCTCTCTCGCTGTGTCTCTCTCTGTCAAATAAATAAATAAAATCTAAAAAACAAAAAATGCATGAGTTAGAGAAACTTCATTCAGGCTTGTATGAATTATTCACTTTCATAAATTATAGTGCTATTGGCCAAATTCAAGGCTAATGAAACCATACTACAAATAAGATAAGATATCTTTAAATAGACACAGACATAAAATAAGGCTGTGTATTGATCAGTTGATGAAAACGTGACCCGAAATTCACAGGGACCTATCCTATATTTCCTCTGGGAGCAATGGGTCAGTACTGGATAACTCAGTGTTGTGGTGACTTTTTATATAACGTAACTTCCAAGAACAGGGAAAATCAACTGTACGTCAGAATGATGACTATTTCCTTACAACACCACAACATTGTTATCACACCTAACAAAATTAACACAGATTCCTTGGTATCAAATGATTTCAACTGTCTCAAAAATGTCTTTTTATGGTTGATTTATTCAAACTGGGCAGGATACAAGCAAGAGTCACATATGAAATGGTTGTTATGATTTGTAATGAACCCAATATGAAATGGGTTGTTATGATTCGTAAGCTTCTGAATCTAGAGCATTTCTCCCTCCCCGTTTAATTCATGCCATTGACTTGTTGCAGATACTGGGTCAATTACTCTGTGAAATGTCCCACGTTCTGTATTTTGTCTGTTTGCCTCCTTCTGGAATTATTTACTTTGTTCCTTTATTCCCTACATTTTCTGGCTGTGGAATTTATTTCTAGAAGATTCTATCTGGTGAGGTCAGGGTATAAAGAGTGAATGGGCCAGTGAGCATTGGGGGTGGGGTTAGGGTAATATTGGGGAGGGTGATGTTAGGGTTACATTGGGTCCAGGTCTGAATTCAGAGCTGCAGGATGGTCTAGTGGTTAAGAGCAAAGACTCAGACCCAGGATTTCTGGGTTCAAATTGTGGCTCTACCATTTACTAGCTATTGACCTTAAACAGGTTATGTAACCTCATTTGCAAAATGAGAACAAGAACCCTTGCCTCACAGGGTTGTTATGGGGTTTAAATGAGTTAATAAATGTAAAACTCTTGGACTGGTGCCTGGCATATGGTAGTTGCTAGGTAAGTGTTTGTTATTTAATGTTATTGGGGTGGGAAATGGGTTAGTTTCGGGGTAAGGGTGACTCTGGTTCATGATTCCACCCATTACTGGACATCCTACCTCATGGTCAAGGGGGGTCTGGGGAGGGGGGGCTACCAGAATTTCCCCTCCTTTGGGATGCCCTTCCCTCGCTCCATCTCTGGAGACCAGGTCAGTATTGAATGGGGCATGTGGGGCTCTGTCTTACTTTTCCCTTGGAAGCCTTTCCATTCCTCAACCAGTTCTCTGCCCTTATGCCAATAGGACTGTGGAAGTTCTTTGATACAACCACAATTCTGAGTGGGGTTTTAGAAGAGTGGGAAGAAATAGGCCTTGGTGTCTACATGAAAGGAAATTTTGCATGTGAGGACATCTGTGTGGACATTGGGATCATGGAGCTAGAATGGAGAAGGGCTCCATTGGATAGGACTCCAACCCAAGAGTAAGATGAAGCATACCATGGCCACTAGGGGTGCCGGCAGATGTGGGTTTAAGATTCATCTCTTCATCCATATGCCAACCATCCATCCATACATTCCTGCTTCTACAGGCCACCCATCCATCTACCCATCCATCCATCTGCCATCCCTCCATCTGCTTGCTTCAACTATTCATCCATCCATCACTGTAGCACATACTGGGAACCCACGCTCTGAGTCAGACACACCATCTCTACCCTCAAGGACCTTGTTGTGTAGTGAAGGAGGTACGTGTTTAATTACAACACACTGTGCTAGCAGAAGAATGTACAGTATGTAAAGAGAGTTCTGGAGAGGGTGGGACCATTTATGGCTGGGGCCGGGGGCTGGAAAGGAGGCCTCTTCCTTCTCTCCTTGGGCTAACTCTTCTGCCCTTGCCACCAGGGCAACCCCTGTCTTAAAGATGGGTCTAGCGGCAGGCTATTTTTTCAGGTTCCTGATTCTAAATCACTGGGTTCAACTTGAGAAGAGACTTGTTCCTTCCGGGAAGGAATTCTGAAGTTACCAAATTAGTCCATCACACTGGGTCAGGCACCCTGAGGTCATAGCCACATTCTCTGGAGATAGGCTCTCTTCTTCAATAAAGACTCTCTCAGGGAGATACGGACATAGTGTCCAATCCACTTCCAACCACCGGAGTAGCAAGACCATGGATATCATATTGTTCTACCCAGTTTGAAGCTATCTCCACTCCTTCTTGTTGACGGCAGTGGACAGTGGCCCAGAAGTCCCTCTTGTACCCCTCTACTCTGCTACCCTCCACCCCTACCTGCCCTTTGGCTCTTGGTTTAGGTCTCTTAGTAATGGCTCTCCATCTTGGGGGTCCCTGTGGGGAATGACCATTTTGCCTTTAACTAATTGCAGGCTCCAAGGGTCAGGGTGCATTTCTTGAAATGTGCTTCCCCTGACAAGATTCCCCCAAACTGTGACATGGTGGCTGCTGCCTTCGCCCTGTAGGGCTCAGATGGCAAGGGTTGTGTCTGTTCCAGCAGCCTGGGGCGGGCAGGGGCTGGGGCCTCGCCCTTCCTCTCTCCCCAGCTCCAGAGCAGCAATGAGCTCACGGAGCCTTGCAGGCTGGCCCATTTATGGGGAGAACCCCGGCCAGGGCCCTGCGGTGGTTTCAGCACATTCTCCCTCTCTCTGTCTGACTAATGCTCCCATCTGCAAGGCCCAGGTGAGAGACAGCTGGGGCAGCGTCTCCTGCGGCTGCTTCAACGAGCATTTTGCGGTATAACTGCCTGATGGTATCTCGGAGGGTGGTTGGTGAGCTGTCTTTCGGGAGCGTCTGTCTGCTGTTTGCCTCAGCCCCCACCTGGCCCTCACCTCAGTCCCTGCCCCAGCTCATTACCGTATTCATGGAACCCTAGGACCAGCAGCCCTGCCCCCAGCGGTAGGAGACCCCTGTCTGGCTGATACTGGCTCTGTGTGTGTGTGTGTGTGTGTGTGTGTGTTTCAGGGAGGGTCTTCTCTATACCTCCTCTTGAGGTATAGACCCCAGCATTTCTCCTGGGACGAGTTCCTATGTAGAAGCCATGGGGACATCTTGGCTGCCGGGTGTCTCCAGAGACGGGCGGCCCCATTGCCATTTCTTAGTTCACAAAGAATTCCAGCATTGAGCCTTGACATCTGGCTCTCATTCCCAAATGGCCTCGAAATATTGTCCTCCACACCCATGGGAGATTTCTTCTCTGCTCTCTCCCCTTCCTGGCCCCCAGTCCCTCCCGAGGTCAGAGAAGACGAGGAACTAATTGTCCAGCCCGGCTTGAGCTCCCCAGAAGCCGTGTGAACCACCACGCCAGCCACCCCTCCCACGGCACCTCAGTTTTCAAAGCTGTGAAATGGGAATAAGAGTAGGAAGAGTCCCTCTGGGGCTAAAGGAGATCACATGCGAGCAAGTGCTGGGATGCAGGTGCCCGGTGTCTTAACATTCTTTCTCTTCCGGACTCTGTCCCCTCAATCCTGTATTCTCCAGGGACTGTCTCCTGAGCAACAGCTGTGTCCAGAGGATACGGAAGAGAAACAAAAACACAAGATTTTTAATAAAGGAGAAGAGCCCCACCCTTTGTGGACTTCTGAGCTGATGAAAGAGATGCATTCTCTCCCTGGGGAGCTTCTGGTATGTGTGGGGTGGGGGAGGCCTCAGTGGTGGGGGTGGGGGGGGCATTGACCACACAGGGGAGGGGAAGCCCAGGTACATGTACCCAGGCTAGACTGGAGACTACTGTAATGTCTTCTTGGCAGGCAAGAGCAATCAACAAATTCATTAGGTTCCTGTTTACACATCTATTGTCAAAGCTAATAATTTGATTTAAGTCAGCTGATTACCTTCATTAAAAACCATTAGTTCCCATAAGCAAATGTTCCTGTGTTTGCATTTTCATAATTATGTTGACATTTCACAACTTGCATTTCAAGGGATGCCTGTGCTCAGCCCCAGCCTCATCCACTTCCAGGCCATGGGGTTTCCTCTCCTCAGCCTGGGCGTTGTGCTAGGTACCAGGGGACCGTGGGGAAGACAGGCCTGGCACGCCTTTGCCTGCAGCCCTGGCTTTGCTGCCTCTGCTCTCCGGGTGGGCCCCCATGGGGATGCCTGAGCAGCCCTACTGGCCGTCTGTGGCAGGGCCCAGGCCAGACTTGCAGCCTGAATTCCGAGTGTCTTGCACATGGTATAGCCCTCCTCACAGCTTCTCCAAGATGGAGACCTCCACCATTAACTGGGCAAAGGGAGGCTCCCAGGGTCCCCTTTCAGGGAAGGGGAAGGAACTCGTATTTGTGGAGCACCCACGGCTGCAAGGCGCTGGCCCTGTGGTTCCCTCTTGAATCTCAACATCTCCATTTTACAGATGATGAAACTGAGACCCGGGGCGGATAAGTCACTGCCCCAAGTTCACCTGGTCAGGAAGAGGGTCAGCACTGGGTTTGCAGCCCAAGCCTGTGCTGCTTCCAACATGCCATGCCTTCCTTCCCAAGAGACAGGTATACATGGTCCTAAGCCAGGTGATCCCTGTTCCCTGCTCCCTGGGGTCTGCATGCTGGCTTTGCCTGGGTCCCTCAGGAACAGGACTGGAATGCGTTATACCCCGATGAGGGTAGGTTTTCAGGTCACGGGACTTCTTCAACCACCCTGTGATTTTCCCTTGTACCCCAGGAGACACCTGAATCCTCAAGAGTATTGTGATATGTGCATTTTGGGGCCTGGGCAGAGAAGCATCCCATCTTCCCTCTCTCTTGCAGCCTATATATCTAGACCCCCCTGAAGCCTGAACCGAGACCCCACAGGTTGGCTATGCTTGGGGTAGCAGGAGCCCTCCATCTGCCCTCCGACCCCTCTGGCTGGTGCTCCAGTGGGTTTTCCTGGATGCCCATTCCCTTAAAGTAAGAGCTGGGTGTTGGACCAGGAAAGTGTGCAGATGGCATGCTCTGGGATGGCTCCAAACAAGACAGGTGTCCTGGCTTTGTGATAACAACTGTAGTTGACATTGATTGAGCATTGACTGTTTGCCTAGGCCCTGTCCTAAGCACTTTGTCAATAATAGGCAGTGAGATGCACCACTTGGAGCCTCAGTCTCCCCATCTATAGAATGGGTAGAAGAATCCTTAATGGGGAATTGCGCTTTATGGGGCCAGAGGGAGGTGCTGCCAAAGAGGGCATTGCACTTGGATTTCTCAGCACACCCTCTCTTCCTCTTGGACTGTGATGGAAAGAGGGGCTGTGTCTGCCAGGGTCTCCTGGGCTGGCCAAGGGGGTTAGGTGGAACTTGAGCCTGGAAGAAGGAAAGGCCCACTTGTGAAGATGGCACAAGGGGGCCACAGGAGCCACAGAAGCCAGCTGAGACATGGTGTGGCATGGCCTCCTTGTCCCTTCTTCTCTCTTCCCCTCCCTCCCCCGCCTCCGCCGCCCCATACCCCAGCTTCCTTCTCCTCCTGTGCGCGGGCTTCCTATGCGGGCTCTCTGCCCTCCTCTGCCTCTCTTCACCCACTCTGGGACTTGCTTTTCCCAGGCCTCACTCGGGGGCAGCCCAGTTGCAGGTACTATTCCCAAGGACAGCCTTGGCAGCCCCAGGGTACAGGAAACCAATCCCACCCCAGCCCCTTGCATAGCTCCATCCCTTCCTGGGACCCCGTGGCCTGCCCCATCCATGTTCTTTCCCTCCCCTCCCTGCTTTTTGCTCTTTCTCTCTTCCTCCCCTTCCTGTGTGCCTACTCCCATAAACTGTCTTTCTGATTGCAAATACTTCCCACCCTTGCTCTGTACCCTTAACTGTTCCAGACCGCCCCCCCACCACCATTCACCAGTGCATCTCTGTCCCTGAGGCAGGAACAGCCCCTACACCTGCAGGGGACAGAAGCTTCTAGACTGCACATGGGAGGAGGCTGAGGGTCTGGACTGAGTAGGCAGCAGCTGCTGGTCTCAGCCATTCAGAGGAGTACAGGGGTGCCCAGTAGAGGACACAAATGTCGCTCAGAAGCCCAGGGGACCTGTGGTACTTTCTTTGGCATGTGTTCCTAAGGTAGATCTTTTGCTCCTCCTTAAGGACAGAAGTGACCTCCAACAACAACAACAATGACAAAATTCAAAGCTATTATGACCCAGAAGGTGAACAAGATGAGTTAGAAAGGACAGTTTTGGACAGGAAGTTTGGTGTGGAAAGAAATGGAGAGCGGGTTTTTGTGTGCCTTGTCAATTCTGGTCTGTGAGCATTACGAGGGATAAAAGGCGTTGACAGGCTCTGGGAGGGTCAAGGAGCTACAGCCATCCCTGTCCATCCTCTAGAGCTCCTGTCAGTAGACCAGATGCCTGAGGGCTATGAAGTGTGCTCCCGGTGCTGAGGAAAAATAATTCAGTTCCCGCGGGTGGGGGGGGAGAGAAGGGAGAAGAGGGGTTGAAAGGTGGGAAGTCTTCTTGAAAGGGTTGTTTTGCCTCTAGAACATGAGGAATTGGGAGCCCTAGTGCCAAGGTGTGGGGGGCAGGTCTGGGAGGGGCAGGCCCAGGACCCACCGGGTTCCAGCCCCATCCTTCCCAGCTGTGTGACCCTGAACATGTGACTCATTGAAGCTTGGTTTTCTCATCTTTAAAATGGTAATAATTTTCATACCAATCCCATAGTGTTTGTGAGGTTTACGGACTAAGTCTCAAAGGGCTTGATACATTTTGGCTTTAAAGAAAGCACATTTCTAAATAGTGCCCCATTTCAAAATATTTGTAAGTGAAGCGTGAACAGCATCCTAAGCAATGACACGGGGTCCAACGGTCCTTTGGCCTCCCAGAATGGAAACGCTGGATCCCGCTTTGTCTCTTTTGCTCGCCTGCTGCATGCCGATCTGTAAGACGAGGAGCCCATAATAGATATTTCTGAAGTTCCTACAGGTTTGACATTATTTCCTCAAGAATCCAACGTCCCTGTTTTTTGTTGTTAGCCCATGGCAATGGGGACCATGAAACAGGGTAACGGGAATGGGGAGAAGAACCTGAATCCAGGAAAAAGACCCAGATGGGAGTCAGCTTGTGGTTCTGAGTCAAATTCTAGAAGGAAATAGGGTCTGTGCAGGCCCCAAACCCAAATATTTGGAGACTTCTGCGGCTCAGGTGCCGGAAGGGTAGCAGTGAGTTACCCAGAGTGGGAGTTGGGGGGACGAAATTAGGAAAGTATTCCCCTTGTCCTCCTCCTTTCCCCCATCTTGTGCTCCTGAGCAAGACAGGGAGGCTGAGCAGGATCAAAGCCATGCACATGTCCCGGGACAAGACATCAGCATGTTTAGTCACCTGGGCGAGCTTGGGGGAGGCTGTCACGAATGTCACAAGGAAGGCAGGCTCCCGCTTCCTCCCCACCACCTTGCCGTGGCTTTAATGAGCGCTTGCGAAGTTATGGCCCTTTAAACAGATCACGTCCATCCATGTTGGAAAGAAAGCATTATTAATAAGTTGCCCTGGGCACCCAGTAATGATCGTGAGCGGCTGTGAGCCAGGGTACACGAGGGCACTGCAACTTGAAAGGGAACATTTCCCAAAGGGAGGCGATAGGTCTTGATAATTGTTATAATAACAGCTCAGCGGGCCTGGGTTGGTTCCTTTCATCCTGTGAGGTCATAAATGGCTTTCTCCACCGGAGAAAGGACAGGGCCTCCACCCACCACAAACACCCTCTCACCCGCACTCACCCAGCTGGGGATTTGCCCAGCTGTTATTTCGGAGCTGGGGAAACTTCGGGATCGTTAAAACAAGGTGAGCTAATCATGCCCGTGTGTGTGCCATTCTCCCAGGATGGGAGTGGAAATTCCACTTGTCAAGTAGGTTCTCGAGGCCTCTGCCAGGAAGCCTGTTCCATTATACTGGCCCAGTTTCCCCCTCTCCCCTCAGTCTCTCACACACACTTGTGGTGTGTGGTGGAGTTAACACTTGGCTTGCTGCATGAGTGACTGCAAATGCATGGCTGAGTCCCTTTCCTCTTCTGTTCACACTGGAAAAGTTGACAGTTGGATTGTGAGGATGCAAGAGACCGGCTGACCCATTTCTTTGCTGGGCTCAGGACCTCTCTTTGGGGTTCTACCAGGAGGGGTGGGCTCGCAGCCAGAGTGCCAGTGACAGGCCTTGGGGATGTCGTCCTGAGGAAGTGTGATTTAAGGCTCTTGGTCTGCTACCTGTCTGCTGCTTTCTTTTACATCCATCCCAGATGGTGAGATCCCAAGAGCATGGGCCAGTGTGTGCCAGTCTGAGCCCCACGAATTCTCCTGTAGAGGGGGAAGCCACCTTCAAGGCCACCTGTTTTGGAAGATAGCAGTGTTCATTTCCACCCCTGCCTCTACTGGGGTTTGGAGCTGCCAGCCCTAGATCTAGCATCTTCCTAGTACCTGGGTCTGGCCAGGCCCCCTCCTTTGCTCTCTCTGGCCTTGTTGAACAGCCGGGCCTTCTCTCTGCACCTGGTGGAAAACACACACCTCTGGCTTTCCTGTACGTTTCTGTCTCTTCAGAAGCCAAGAAGCAGACCTGTGTTCCTGCCCTTGGGGAGCTCAAGTGTTCTCCCCTGCACAAGACTGTGAGGGAACCCTGGCCACACCTGCCGCTGGAGGGAAAGGAAGAGTCATCGGACCTTGCTTTGAACTTGCCATGGGATGCTTAAAGGATTCAAAGTGAAAGGCTGGGACAGGAGAGGACAGGCTGGCCTCTCTCTCTAAGGACTGGATTTGGAAGTCAAGTGCCAAGAGAAAGCTCTTTGGGAAAACCAGGGTTTCAGTCAAGACTGTTCTGCCGGTGTGCCCCGCCCTGCCTTCCTCGTTCTCTTTGAATCTTTCTTTGTCCCTACTTCTATCTCCGGGTCTCTGTGCTGCTGTTGCTTTGCTTTCTACTGAAGGCAGCCTCAAACGATGTTGGGATCGACAATTCTCCCGCAACTGGGTGATTGTGTAGACCCAGCCTTGGCACAAAGAACATTCTTCCACCCCCTGTGGCCAGACCCCCATCTAAGACTGTATCAGGACAAAAGACTGATCGGCTGACTCCCAGGGATCCATTTCCCAGGCTGACACTGGCAAATTCCTGTCATCGTCAGCCATCAACTGACCTGGAGATGCTAACCTGCCGCCATTCCCTCACTTTCTGGATTATGCCGAAATGAAGCACCCTCAGTCCAGAGGTTATTTTCTCTTTATTTATTTATTTTTTTTGTCTGGGATTATCTACAATCACAACAAAGACAAAATAATTGCCTCCCCAGAGATGGAAATCAGGGACTCCAAGACAGAGTGGCTGCAACCCAGCGTCAGTCTCAGTCAGGGGTGTCCCCTGACAGCCTCTCCCACCAAGACTCTGACTTGGCAGACAGGGCAGGAACTGAAGGAACACGCGTGGGCAGGCGATTGGGCAGGGTGGTGGGACCACAGGCAGAAAGGGGCAATTCAACTGCTTTTTCTTCCCCTAGGGTTACCCAGGGTCTCAGCCCCAAGTCACCCAAAGGTCAAAGGTCAGGAGAGGCGTATCCAGGACAAGACCCACAGCAGAGGGAGGAGGACTCTTTTCCCAGATCCAGGCATCCTGTCTTTGCTTCCTGGCTAGACACACCTTGCCTCTCTCTCCTTCTCTCTCTCTCTGGGGATTGTCCTTCTGCCTGAGGAGTTTTCGCACACAATGGTTGGCAGACTTCGGCACTTATTTTCATCACCATTTAAAGGTGAATGGCATTTGTCACATTCCTTCCTGGCTGGCTTTGATGTGGGGCGATTTCCCACTCCCTAATGACAGGTGAGGAGCCGGCCAGCTAACACCCAGCACCTCTGGGCGGCCTGGCTATCCCTGCCAGATCTGGTTCCCACAGCTGCTGCTTGTTTTCAGTATCTATTTCGGGGACCTTAATTAAGAGCCTCTTTAATGATGGAGAGGAACTTCTCCCGTGATTACCTCCTCACTTTTACAGCTCTCTCAGGCTCTTTCTCTTCCCTCCTCCTCTCGGCTCCCACAGTCTCCACTCCTCGCCCCACAGACGCAACTGAGGACACGGCTTTTCCGCGGGGCCTTGGGGGTTCAGGGCCCCGGGTCTGGGGAGGGGGTGGGCCCTTTCCCCCAGACATTCCAGCAACACTCAAGGGCCCCATAACACTAACAGGCAAGATCATTTTAAAGCCCCTGCCCTCAACAGACAGTGAAACTACTGTGTAGCACGAAAACCTGGACACATGAAAGGGGAGTGGAAGGAATCGAAAGATTAGCAGAAGGGTGAGTCTAGTATTGAACACAAAATATTGATATCTGGGGCAGGACCCTTCTGATTTCCTGACTGGAAGCCTTCCTAGATTCCGAGCCTCTCTTCATGAGCTGTGTATTCAGCAGCTCCAAGACCAACACCAAGGCCACCCAGAGGCACAGCTACCAATTGGAGCTGCTGATGCCCAACTTCTTATTCTTTCCAGAAGATCTAGCGGCCAGAACTTGTCCAGGGCAGCTTAGACGTGTGGAAGGTGGAGGGGAGGTGTTTGGGTGGTCGTGAGAGTGTTACTGAGAATCTGGCACCCCAGCCCTCAGCAGGGGGCACTCAGTCTCCCCCCGCCCCCACCCCCCGGCTCCTGACTGAGCCCTGCAGTTTGTCCAGCTCTGATCACGGAGTGGGCATGCTTCGTAGAAGCTTCAAGCTTGTATCCCCATCCCTCTCTCTGAGCCTCAGTTTCCCCGTCTGTGAAGTGAAGGGCTACAATGGGGAAACTCTTGGGTTTCCTGGTAAACTCTTGGGTTTACCATTCCCTGGTACCGTGAAATGAAGCGAGAGATGTGGAGCTCCCCACCCCCTTGCTTCACGCCTCCCTCTCCTCACCTGGCTTTGCGTGGTGACTTCCAGGCTGGGAGCCTTGAGTTTTGAGTTTGGCTCCCTTTGTAGATACTCACTAGTGACCTGTCTGTGGGAAAACCAGGGAATGAGTCTGATGTGGGAAACAGAGGCAGAAGGAAATGTAGATAAAATCAAATGTCCTTAAAACCTTCGGCCCACTGACAAACCCTTGAGGCAAGCGGAGTAATAATTCCTCCAGGAAACTCCCAACTGTCTTAACCTTAATGACTTGCTGGAGGGAAAAACTGCCTTAGCTTGACAAGAGCCAGGCCTCCAGCATCCAGTGAGTCTTCTTCAGCGTCTGAAAATCCTTCTGGAACTTCCCTTTGTCTTTACTTCCTCCAGCCCCAAAGTCTGTTATCATCTGGCCTCATAGTCCCAGGGCAGCAGCTCTTCCTGCTCACAGGTCCTGCCCCAGTGCTTTCATGAAGCCACCTTTTTGCACCGAAGATGTTTTCAGCTTTCTTGGCCGAGCACTGGGTGTTCTGTGCAATTCACGAATTGTGGAATGCTACAACAAAATCTTAACGATGTCCTATATGTTGGCTAACAGGACATAATGAAAAAGAAAAAAGAAAAAGAAGAAGAAGAAGAAGAAGAAGAAGAAGAAGAAGAAGAAGAAGAAGAAGAAGAAGAAGAAGAAGGGTTCTTTCTGGGCTCTGGACCCCAACAGCTCTACTCCAAAAAACTACATCAATTTTGAGCTTCTTTTTTTGTGAAATTGAAATAACAGTTAACCTCCAACCACCTGCCTTCTTGTGGTTGTGGGGGAGGTTGAGGGGCGATCTCCTGCCCTGCTAACATGATGAGTCCCTAGGACCAACCCCAAAGAGTCAGCAAGGCAGTGAGCAGAATGACAGAGTCCAGCAGGTCAAAGTTCAGAGGACGAAGGAGGCTGGGGGGTGCGTAGCTGAGGGTGGCAGGGCTGAGCCTTGACAGGGCCAATTCTGCCACGGGGCCGCTGAGAGAAGTGAGACGTACAAGGGGTTGGTGGGGGACGTGGATGGAGTTTCCAGAAGCTGCTGTCACACAGCCAGGAAGCTAGAAGCCGGCCCTGAATGAGGTGGGGACTTCCTAGGGCTCTGGATACACCGGACTTGGGTTGTGCGGTATGCTCCAGATTTGTGGATTTGACAGGGTGTTTTACTCCCTGTCAAGAAAAGTTCAGGGATGATCCCCAGAAGAACCACCAATCCATTTCTTTGACCTGGGCATGGTGCTGAGAACCTAGTTCTCATGACCTGGGGCTCTGAGGGGTGTGGAGGGGCTGGCGAGCCTGGAGCTCGCCTTGCGCTTCAGGTCTTCCTGGTGCTCTGTGCCCAGGCCTTGGTTTTTATTTGCCTAGCACCTTCCTTCCCAGGAACTCAGACGAGGGGCGGGCGCTTCCTTATCTCCGAGCCTTTCAACACCGAGGGAGGCGGGGAGGCAACTGGGATCCTTATCAGGGGCAGGGCGCGGGGCTGGGGAGGGGTGCCTCCATCTCCGCTCCGTGGCTGGGGTTCTTGCCGCAGCTGGATTTTCGCATTCAGGCCCAGGAGACAGCGGGCCTGCAGTCTAATTATTGCCAGAAAGAAAGACTTCAGATCAAATACGCCATCGGTGGAGTCATTTTTTGAGGTGACTGTCATTGGTTTTGGTGGTAGTGATTCCTCCCACACAGGCCTTCTCACAACGACCTTAAGTGCATTTCACAAACGGTTTATCTTGGAAGGGATAGCAGGAAGGAGACTGCGCAGAGCCAGGCACCCCTGGAGACTTTATTGACACTTAAATAAAAGTGGGTTGATGTTTGGCTGCCTCTGCTATGAAATGTTCCCAGGCTCGAGTGGCTAACCAGAGATCTCACTCGGGCCCATCCTTATTTTGGGGAAGACTCATGGCCCTCGACAGGCCCCTTTGATTTTTCACAAGGACATGTCCAGCCTCTCACCAGCTTGACATTTGGTAGGTCACTGGGTCTCATGCGAAACTTCATCACTTAGAAAGGGCTTCATGCAAGGTGCCCGTCATGAGAATCTGCAGCCGCCCAGCATTTGCCTGAACCTGGCCTTGAGATGCTCTCCTTCTACAGCATGACTTCAGAGATCGGTGGGCAACACCCTCCACCATGCATTCTAACATCTACCATGGGACCACGTTAGGCCCCCCAGGACTCCCCTAGCTGCCCCGAACCTCACGTGCCCCACACTCCGTTAAATGCACTTCCCATCAGGCAGGACAGAGCCTGAGGCCGGCTGCAAAGACACATAACGTCTGAGCCTGGGGCTCACGATCTTATCCACTGTCCTCTTTGGGAGGGGTTAAGGAGACATTGCTTTGCTTTCTCTGGGACATCAGGAATGCTGGTGCTTCTCGTAGGCAAGTGGTTTGCTTTAATCTTGAGGGTCCTGGGAGCCATGAAGCTGATCGGGTTTCATCTTGGCACTGACTGTTAGAAGTTTCAGAGCCAAATTTGTGGCCCACCCCCAGCAAGTGGATCAAAGTTTATGGTATGTTTATTTTGTATTAGTCCCATCCTTGGCTCCATTTTATGGCTTTACCCATGCTTTTCCATTTTTTTCTCTCTCACCTGCTTCTAATTTATGTCATCTTGCTGAATTCGATACATCTTTGTAAGCTGCCTTAAATCCTTGTGTGCAACAAAGAGGTATGTATACAAACAGACAAACAAATAAATGCATATTCTTTCTCACCACTAGACAACATAACGACAATTTTTGGCATGGGAAATCGGGTCTGTCTAGCTCCCACTGTCCCCAGAGCCATCATTCCTCTACAGGACCAGCCTGTATTGAACAAAGCCAAGTCTCCACTCTCTGAGGTAGGGGGGAGGCAAAAGCAAGTAACTAACTAAAACTTGGAGACATTAAGAGCTGTGATGAAGATAAAGCAGGGTAGGGGGAAGAGGGCACAGACAGCCTGGCCAGGGGCGATCTCACTGAGAGCGGATATTTGAGAGGAGCCCAAGAAGAGGGGGACGTATCCAGACATCCGCAGTGAAAGAGGATGGCAGGCAGAGGGGCTGGCTAGTGCAAAGTTGAGAATGTCGGAGGAGCTCAGGAAGCAGACCTGGCTAGGGCTCACTGAATGTGGAGTAGAGTGGTAGCCCACCCGGGGCTGGGACTCCATCCTGCTGGGCTTCGCCCGCCACAATAAAGACGTGATATTCTGCTGAGATGAAAAGCCTTGGTGGGTCTGGGCACAGACATGACATGACCTGATTTAAGCTTCGGCATGATTGCCGTGACCATTGGAGGCAAGGACAACGAAGCAGGAAGATGAGTGAGGAGGGTATTGCGGCAGTCCGGGCGAAAGCTGGTGGGGCTTTACACTGCGATAGTGGCAGCTCCAGAGGTAAGAAATGGTCCAATTCTGAAACTTTCTCCATATCCTCTCACCGACATAGATGTCTGTTTTGTTGACTCTTCTTGCCCAAGTCCCGACCTTTTCTACTTCCAACAGTGCAACCTGGCTGTGGCCCTCATTCCCTCACAGCTTGTCAACTCCCCTCTGCATGGCATGGCACTCCTGGGACCCTCAACCCTTTCACCGCCACAACCTCCCTCTCCTGTATCTCCTTTCACTTGGCTTAGGGCTCTCTCGCAGCCTGACCAGACTTCTCTTGCATCACCCACCCTGGGCAGCTTGGCACTTTAAAGCATCAGCTTTTTGTCCTTCTTACCCTCAAAAATTGCTACACAATTTGTGGGGCCCAGTGCAAATGAAAATGTGAAAATTGAGAGATTCAAGATGGCGACAGCAGAGCTCCCTTCTGAGCCCAGGGCTCCACATGGTCACACAGCCACAAAGTTGGCCTTGCCCGTTCTATGTTCTTGGGACAATCTCACACATGCATCCACTGACTACCACACACACCAATGACTCTCACACGCATCTTCTTTCCTGAGCCGCAGACCCAATTGCTGGCCCAATCTATTGACATCAACACTGTCCTTTTGTAGGCACCTTAAAAGGATAAGTTTAAGACTGCACTCGTTATCTTTCCCCCCAAACCTGCTTCTCCTCCTGTATTCTCTATCTTGATGAATAGCAACATAATCCTCTGAGTTGCCCAAACCAGAAACCTCTGAGTCATCCCTGACTCTGCCTTACCCCCCTATCCAATAGGTCGCTAGGTCTGAGTAACTAGAGTTCCCTATTATCTCTGCTATCTATCTGCTCCTTGGTGCTCCAGGCCACTGCCCTAGTTCCGGTGCTCACAGTTCCTGCCCCCTCTGGTGCAGTTGTCTCCTTCTCCCCACCTCTCATTTCCTAGCACCATCCATCTCTCTCCACCCTGTCACCACAGTGAGGTTTCTAAAACACAAAAATCAATTGCTCCACTCCCATTTCTACAAGTGCCAGAGTCTGCAGAACACAGTTCAAACTCCAGCATTGCTTGCTGGCTCTTCATGATGTGTTCCCTGCCCGCCACTGGCGTCTTCCAACCTTAACCCTGGCCACACCCCTCCAGCCTGCAAACAATGTCAGTGGCCCAGCTATTCCTATCCACCCCCTGTCAGGCCATGCCCCTTCACACCACTTACCTTTGTACCTCCTGTTCTCCCAGCCTGGTGCCCACTCCCTAGCTCCCTCTGACCACTCCTTCTGGACCTTCATGATACAGCTCTAGGTTGGCAGGTTGAGTCTTCCATCTCCCAAAGATATACTAAAAACACTAGTGAGAATAAGAGTTAGAAAAAGTCCAGACCAGGAAGGCATTTATAGGCATTTCTGGAGGAAATTAAGTAGACAGGGTCATACTGAAGGGACAGATGATTATATACAGGTGAGCAGGTGTTACAGGTAAAGAGGATACTCCCTGGAAGTAAGGGCAAGGGTCTTCCCTATAGAACTTCAAAGGACCCAAAGTTTGCAGCCATAGGGACAGCTAATGGGTATGTGGTGGGACAGTCTCACTTGGCAAGTTGAGTAGACATGAACTGGAAACTGGGTCATCCCTCCCACCGTAACCCCCTCCACCCCGGCAAGAGTGGCAAGTTCATGTTGTGTGTGTTCCTTACCAAGTCTCAGTGTGGCCTGAAGAATGAAGAGGGTGTAGCAGGGCCCCAGTTAACTCTGAGCAGTACCACAAATATGGAGAATTGAAAGGAATCTGAAGGATGGTGAAATCCCCTAAGGCCTTAGCACCCACAGAGGCAATTCCTTTCCTTCTTCCTGTTGACACTGAACTGTTGACATCAATGGCTTTGCTAGAGGCCAAGAAGCCATCAGCAGGGAGCAACCTGATGGTCTCTAGGGTTTGTCCAAAGCTCCTCACCCCAGCTGTTGGCCAATGCTCTCCAAGCCACCAAACTCCCACTAGAAGCAGAATGCATAGCACTTGAGCATGAGATGGGAGCCCTTATAGCCATGGATCTTTTACTGAGAACTCTGGCCTGCTGCTCTACTCCTAGCCCACATACTCTGAAAAGAAGCTGCCATTAGTTTGGTGGTTCAGTTCCCACCCTAGGCAACCCCCTAGAAGCTAGTGCAAACCTACATTTTCTAGGGAAAATGATGGGTACCTGAAAATCTATACCAGCCCAACTGATGTTTTTATGTGAGAGACAGAGAAAGGCATTCCTTGAACCCAAAAGTCAAAATACCTGTATGCCTTTTCTGGAAGGGGAGGGTGGAAGGTTTAGAGAGAAACAAAATGAAAATGAATCAGAGAAAAATAAACTTAGGCAACAGGAAGATCCAGGATATAAGAAACAGTTTAACCCAAATAAATGTGTTAATAATAGGATTTGGAAACTTAATGCAAGTTTTCATTGAAGGATTATAAAAAGAAAAACATAACTGTAAAAATCTAGGGAATAGGGAGACAGGGGAAGAAGACAATTAAAAAAGCATATTAAAATTTTCATTTTGTTTTTTTAAGATACTGGTTATTCATGTGCATATTTTATTCAGATTCATTTGATAAAATTTAGAGATAACCAATGGTAGGCTAGAAGTAGGACATGGGACTTTGAAACTATTAAAGAATGAAAGGAATGAGAAACTTCTCCAGTAAAACTTAGAAAAGTTCTAAGTCTCCTATTAATAAATAGAACCCAGAAGATAAAATGTCAAGGATCAGATCAAACATAAAAATAACAACAATAAGTGTGACTAAGTCTATTGAAAACAAACAAACAAACAAACACACCTCAGATTGGCTATAAAAGCCAGATCCAGTATTGTGCTGTCTAAAGGGAAACACATAAAACAAACTGATACAAAAGGTGTAAAATAATGATATGAACAAAGATATATTGGGAAATGCATGTGAGAGAGAGAGAGAGAGAGAGAGAGAGAGATAGGAAGAAGAGGATGAATGAGAATTAGGAAAATAGAATCAGGGATGACAATATTGATATCAGAATAACTAGAATTCAAGGCAAAGATTAGATTGGAAAAATAGGATAATTTATATTTATTAAAATTATAATCAATGAAAATATGCAATTCATGAAGCTTTATGCATATTCATAAAGCTTTATTCATTGAAGGCTAGTAACAGAAAGGTGTAAACTGCTAAAAATGCAAGAACTTAATGAAACAACAATCATAGTGGGAAGTTCTACTACATTTTTGTCAGAACTGCGCAGGCATTATAAAGGATTAAGATAACACAATTATTAAGTTTGATTTAATGATCACAATAGAACTTTATACCTAACACATAGAAAAATAACTTCTTTTCAAATACTGGTGAGTCATTTACAAAAATTGATCATGTACAAATACCTAAACAGATTCTCAATAAATTTCCAAAACTGGCCATAGTGGAATAAAGGTAGCAATAATAAAACCAAAAAAATTTCTAAAAATGGAATCACTAAAAATAATTTTTTAAAATTCTTTTCTAGCAAAAAATGAACAGCAAAGGAAACAGAATATATCAAAACTTACATGGGGAAGCCAAAGCTGCACTCAGAGTAAAATTCATTGCTTTAATTATTTTCTTAAAAATAAAAGATTGAAAGGGACTGACTGCAAGGTGTGTTCCAGAAACTGGAGGAGAAACAATAAAACACCAACAGAAAGTAGGTGGAAGAAACTGATGCATTAGGGGAAAAAAAAAGAATTGATGCAGGAAGTAAAAAACAAGACTCTATAACTACCCTGTCAGTAAACAGTTAATGTGTGCCAGGTGTGGGCCAGGTACTACACATAACCAGTGGTAATCCTCAGATGAGTACCGCAGGTATGATTAGTGTTCTTGTGGGTTCCTTTGGAAAGATTTTTAAAAAGAGACAAACCTCTTTCAAGACTGGAAAAGAAAAAAGAAAAGAGTGTAAAAGAATATAAATGTATAATTTTATAAATAGGAAAGTGGACATAATCATATATTTGGAGGAATGTTTTAAACATTCAAAATCATGTACAGATTTGTGTCTATAAATTTGAAATTCTAAATGAAATGAGCTCTTTTCATGACAAATATAAATAGCAAAATTGGCTCAAGAGACGGCAGATCTCTAAAAAGATCAATAACCACAGAAGAAATTATAAATGTAATAAAATACTTAACACCCTAAAGATCATAGGGTAGATGGTTTTACAAGTGAGTTCTACTGGATCTCCAAAAGACATAGGTTTCTTATATATACTTAGCAATAAAGTCCTTCTGGAATAATTTTAGGAGACTCACTTAGTGCTGATACTAAACTCTAACAAAGATAGCAATAAAATCAGCCCTATGTAAATCATTAGAAATTTCCATGTAAGCAATGTATTAAAATATAAAAATATTGGACACCTGGGTGGCTCAGTGGGTTAAAGCCTCTGCCTTCGGCTCAGGTCATGATCTCAGGGGCTCAGATCATGATCGAGCCCCACATGGGGCTCTCTGCTCTGCGGGGATCCTGCTTCCTCCTCTCTCTCTCTTTGCCTACTTGTGTTCTCTGTCTGTCAAATAAATAAATAAAATCTTAATATATATATATATATATATATATAATGATTAACATTCCAGAAATTCAAACCTAGTTAGGTATCAGACTGCTCATTAGTTTCTACTAATAGATTAAACAAAAAATTATGACATCTCAATAGATGCCAGAATGTCATTTGACAACATCTAAATTCTGTCCTTGATAAAAACAAAAAACAAACAAGAAAAAATAGTAAGCCAGAAAAATAAGGCAAGTTTATTAACTGGATAAAAATTAGTCATTAAAAAACTACTGCTACCATTATCCCTAATGGTGAAATACTAGTAACACCATTAAAGCCAAGAACAAGACAAAGATGGGAACCATCACTGCTAGAATTTATCATCATGTTGAAAGTTCTAACCCAATCAGTGAGATAAGAAAACCAAATAAATAATTACATACAGTAAATAGAAAGGGAACACTTTTTATTACTCATTATTATGGGTGATATGAGTAACTGAAATACCCAAGAGTATCAGCCATCAAGTATGCAGACAGTAAGTAAGTTCTGTGAGGCAGCCAGATTAAATCTATATAAAAAACTAAATATCTATAGGCTTCCTAAAGACCACCACCAACCTGTTAGAAAATAAAATGTAAAAAAAAAAAACGTAATTCAGTGAGGATGCTTAACTGCAATATAACCAGGAGCAAATTTAACAAGTAATGCATAAGATGTATGTGAAAAAAATGTATTTGTAAAATATAGAGCAATGTTTGAACTAATAAATGGAGAGACACAAAAAATTCTTGTGTGGGTAGATGTACTTGTGTAAAAATATCAATTCTTCCCAAAATGGCTGTTAATTGAACATAATTCCGTTAAAAAGCCCAATGGGATTTTAACATTTGAACATAGAAAATCAAGTATAATTTTGCAAAATAAGAAAAGGGAATTTGTTTTATGAACTATAAAAAAAGGACTACATCACAATGATGAAAAGTATCACATAGGGAATATAGCTGATAATACCGTAATGTTGTGTGGTGACAGATATAACTACACTTATGGGAAGTATTGCACAATGCATAGAATTGTCAAATCCCTCTTTCATGCACCTGAAACTAACAGCATTGTATACCAACTATACAGGAAAAAAAAAAAAAAGACCATAAAGGTACAGTGATGGAAATCATGTGAAAGAGATACAAAAAAGAAAACTTGGTTAATGGAAGAGAATGGAGTATAATAACGGACAAACGTACACACGCATAAAAAACTATGTAAAGTATATAAAAAGGTTACAATCATATTAATGTGTGAAGGATTTTTTAAAATAAATGGAGTCAGAACATGTGGATATCTGTCTGAAAAAAAATATGTTGTTTTTAGCTCCTTTAAACCACGTACAGAAATAAATTTCAGACTAATTAAGTAATTAAGTATAAAGCATCTTGCCATAAAATATTGGCAAAATCTACATAATTTTTCCATATGAAACACCTTTCTAATCATAACTTAAAACGTGAAAGTTATAAAACAATGTCAGATTGCATTAAATCTGATTTGTTAATGATTTCTGCCAAGTGGAAGACCTAAATAGACTTAAAAAGACATAGGCAAAACTGGACATAATATCCACAATACATAAACATTCTATATAATGTCTATAACTCAGAAAGATAGGCAAAGATTATGAAACATAATTCATGGAAATCAAGGAGCATAAGAAAAGATGCTCCACCTTACTAAAAGTCAAAGAAATTCAAATTCAAATTTTTCAGTTTGACAGATAAGTTTCAGTGCAATTGTCCTGTTTTAGTGTGGGTATGAGTATAAATTGAAGGAAATCATTAAAGAGGACGAACTTTGCAGTGTCCGTCCCTTTTATTCAGCAATTCCATTCCTGGGAACTTAACCTACAAAAATATTTACATCAGTGCCCAAAAGTTATATATAAGGTTGTTTATTGCAGTAAGGTTTATAATCATGACAAATTGGAAACAACCTGAAGGTTTATCAGTTGGGGACTGATTAAATTAATTAAGGTAAATCCAAGCACCCAGCTGTGCAAGTGTGTACAAGGAGGGTGAGGAACTGGGAGGAAAAGCTTGGCAGCCACATAGTTAGCTCTATGTTCGCACATCACACCTCTAATTTTGTAGCCCCAAGGCCATGCTCCACTTGGACACCAGAAAAGAACCTGGAGATCTAGATTTAATGCTCCCATTTTATAGCTGAGAAACCTAATCGCTGACAAATATCGGTCCATCATTTTTTGGAAGACCTTGAGTGGAAATCCTGGTTGCAGAACCTTCCTTATTAAAGCAAATCCAACTCTATGAAAAGTCCTCCCCTGACACCTGACACCTTTCGGATAATTGTAGAGGACCCTACTGGTGTTCTCTACAGCTTACAGCTCCACATCCTTTTTTATTTTTTTAATCACTTCTTATATATTACGACTTCTTGGCTCTTCCTCTTCTGGTCCAATTTCCTTTGGTCACTTTTTGAACTATGGAACCAAAAATTTGATTAAGAATTCTAGCCGTGGTCTGACAAATGTAGAATATAGTCAGATTTTTATATTTTTTTCTTTCTTTATGTGGGATGTACAGTTCTGTTTATAAATTCCTAAGCTACCTCTTTGACTGTCATTGCCCATAGCTGGATCGTATTAGATTCACAGAAGAGATGCTCTTAACTATTGTGAGTTTATGTACTGCACAACTCTAGGGGGCTCTATTTACAACATATTGTAGATTTATATAGTTCTTATAATAATTTTCCAGTAGATGGCAATAAAATGTCTGAGGAAGGGGGTGCCTTTTAAAATTCATACAAAGACCTTCCACGTGCTAAAAATGACCCTGGCTCATGGTCATTAAAAGCAATATTTTTAATATGGGTGCCTTGTCTTTATGGTGGACTCTCCAATGCACTTCTTCCCTTCTTCCCTCCTAACAAACCCCAGTTTTGTTCAGCTATCTACTCTTCTCCCATGAGACTCTGAGGAAGGCAATCCATTCACACCCCTACCCTCAGGGGTAGATTTTACTCCAAACCAGGGCTTCTTAGTGCTATTGACATTATGAGCCAACTAGTTCTTTGTTGTGGAGGGCTTGCTGTTCTTTGTAGGAAGCTTAGCAGCACCCCTGGCCTTTTTCTATTCACTGGTTGCCAGAAACACCCCCTTCTCCTCAGTTGTGATAACCAAAACTGTCTTCGGACATTGCCAAGCACCTCCCAGTAGCAAATCATTCCCTCGTCCTTCCACCATGGTTGAGAACCACTAGCCTAGAGTGTCTCAGAGGAGTAAAGCTTTCACATCTGAAGCTACTTTTCCTCAGTTTCTTTGTTATAGGAGATGACGAACTGCTGTATCCATCTTGAATCAGGTATTGTTGTTACTTGCAGCCCAAAGCATCCACCTCTAATACAGGAATTACTGCTAACTCATATCTACTCTTTCTGGGGCTTGTGTTATTGAATTTTTTTTGTACCTAAGTGAAATACTTTACACTACCCCCATTCACTTTGTTATTGCTAGCTTTAGTCCAGGTAATGGTCTATCAAGGGCCTTTGGAATCCAAATTTTATTGTTCAATTATTAGTTACCTCTCCCAGTTTGTCATTGTTTGCAAATCTGATAAGCATGGCATAAATACTCTTGTCTGAGTTGATTTAAAATATTTTATCAACATCCTTTGGGTGTAGTTCTTCAGCTAGTTACAAATTCACCTCATTTGTCAGCAGTCAACTCACATTTCTTCATCTTATCTATTAAGATTCCCAGAGAGACCTTGTCAAATGGTTCACAGTGACTGACCCACAGTGGTCCCTGATCCATTAGGCAAATAACCAAGTATGAAGAGAGCAGGTTATTTGGTGTAAGCTATTTGTTGAAAACCCGTGTTTGTGCCTGGTGATTTAGTGTACAGAAACCATCTGATTATTAGTCCACTCTAGTGTTTTGCTGGTATGAGGTGTCACACTCATCAGTCTGCAATTCCCACGTGCCTTCCATTCTTGTCGACACGAAAAATATTCAGCGCTTGTCTGTCTCCTCTTTTGTGACCTCTCTCTAGTTCTCTACAAGCTCTCAAACATTATCAACAATGGTTCAGTAATCACATTTGCAATATTTGGTGCTCTGAGGCTTCATTCATGCAAGACATGAACTTCACTTATAAATCACCCTTCGTGTAGAAGAATTTAAATAAAGGAGCCAATGTACTTACACAACCAAATACCACAGAGGCAAAGGAGTGTCTATTAAACACGGGGACTGATTAAGAAACACCATGAAGAGTTGTCAGGCTCCACCTCTGCATCCAAAACAAATAGCTGGGATGTTTGGTGAACTAAGGGGGAAAAGAACCCTTGGAGATCCCACAGGGCATGAGAAGGACTCTGCGGAGAAAGAAAAACAAAGAGGAATGAATTAAGCTAGTGACTTCTCCTGAATTAGATTGAGTTCCAGTCTCCTCTTCCCCCTGAGCAATCCCTTCCCCCAACTGATCCCTGCAGCATGCCAGCAGAGAGAGCTTGTTGATAAGGACCCACAGTGACCCACAGGAACCAGTGAGCATCTGCAGCAGGTGTTGGCCCTGGAGAATGAGCCAACCCTAAAACAAATAACAATGTTGAGAAGAGAACCAAAGGGACCACACTCAGTGTTCTTGATAGTGGAAAAGCAGAAGTTGCAACAGAGCTGGAGGTATGTACCATGGAGCGGCATTGACTTCTCCGTGTGCACCAAGAGAATGTCATGATACCCACGTTCTACTATGGAAGGGGAAGTATCTTCAGTGCTCTCCTCCCTAGCTGGGGCTCTCATACCCCACCTGAAAGTCACAGTTCAGAGGGCTGGAGCCACACTGATTGGGTTCAAATGGTGCCTCTCCCAGTTATTAGTTATGGGACCTTGGGCCTACCATTTATCCCTTCTGGATTTCACTGCCCTTGCTGGAAAATGAGAAAGGGTGCTCAGTGCAGTGGTACAGGACACACAGTGCAGAGGGATGTCAGCGACTATTACTCTTAGACCATCTGCTTTGGAAACTTCCTCTGTGCAGAGGCTGTTGAGAGAAGATAAAGCCAAGACATTCTAAGTTTGGTCCTCAAGCCAAAAATTGGTCCTGGGGTTTATGTAGTCCTGACAAGGAAGGTCAAAGCTGAAACAGACTGTGAGTTCAAAAGTTCAAGTGATTTTCTTTGTTGCTGGGGGTGAGTGGGTTCTTGGGTTCATTCTTGGGCAATGTCCCCATCTGATTAAGCAAAACAAATGCAGTGGATTTCCAAAAAAAAAGTGTCTATGCATAAGAATGCTAACAGGTCACCTTGAATGATAGTGTTGGAGGTGGGGAGGGGTGGACCGAGTTGCACCTCCTCAGAAATACTTCCTATATTCTTTCACAACTACTGGATTAGGCTGTCTTTCTTGGTATTATAATGCTTGCTCTTGGGAGGTATTTCTATGTTACTCTTCAGACATTTGGTCACAAGTTTCTGGAGGAGATCCTGAGGGTGACAGAAACCCTGGGCCAGTCTGGTCAACACTGTTGCTGGAAGAAAGAGGAAAAAGGAATGGTTTTAGCATGCTTGGACTGTTGATAGCTCACACATGGTATTTTTCAAGACAAAGCTAGAGTTTGGGAAATGTCTTGATTTGTAAATTTGGGTTTGTATATATTTTAAGGACCAAAGGGAAAGACTGTGTTCCTGTGGGTAGGGTTGGGGTTTTCTTGAAGGAAGTTGATTTCTCATTGTCATTCATACTTGTAAGAGGTTAATCATGGGACTGGAAAATAAGTACTTGGAAGGTGGGCCTAAGAATTAAGTAGAGAAAACTGGCTCCTGTCTGTGGGCGTTGGGATATGATTCAGCTGGATTTTAGATTGGGCTGTTATGCTCAAGGAGGCTTCTTTTGGAGTAGACCTTGGAGTAGAGACAAGGAGATTGGGGTAAGGCAGGGAGGCCAGCCTATCCCCCAGTGAGGTGAGCAACATCAAGGGAAAGAGGAGGGCAGTAACGGGTCCCTGTGAGTCTGTGGACCCAGGGTGACCATCACTAACAACCAGTGTAACCCTTTGTGTGGTAATCCTGTCTTCAGAGCCAACCCTTTGGCCAGCTTGTGTTAAGTTCCAATCAGCAGAGGAAAGGCAGGAGGGGGCTATTCCCACATTTGGGGAAGAGTTGGCTTGAGGAGAGGAGGAACACATCAGGGGAAACTGATTCTGAACTTACAAAGGCAACATTCAGAAGTGTAAGCCATGTTTCAGAGCCAGATGATGCCCCAAGGTGGGAAGAACCTAGGAGGCATTTGGTGAACATGCCAACATTCCCCAGGAAGCCCAGACAGAGCTGGGAAGGAACAGAAGCTCAGTCTTCTGTGAATCAGGGGTTATGGGGATGCATGGCTTCCTAAGTTGGTAAAGACTGGAATGTCAGGGTGTGCAACTGTGTTGCCTTGTGGCTGCTAGGCTCTGTGCAAGTGACTTATCCTTGCAAGTCTGTTTCTCCATCTGGGCAATGGGGATAATAATAATGATGGCCTCATAGGATTCCTGTGAAGATTAAAGGGGCCATGGTAGTAATCCAATTCATAGCAACTTCTGATGTTATCATCGCTAACCCTAGGGGTGCCAGGAAAAGGGAATGAGTGTACTGAGCAAACATCAGTACAACTAATTGCCAAGGGAATTCACACCAAGTGCGTAGATAGAACGGCTGCATAGAGAAGAGGAAGTCTTAGCTCATCACTGAGTCAGGGAGGACACAATAATCCTGATCTGGGAATCCGGTGAACCAAGGGGCTCCCAGGAAGCCCTCAGGCTGCCTCTTGGTCTGCAGACCAACTGAACTGGAGAACTTGGTCCTACAGCAGCATCTCGAAGCCTTGAACCTCACCTTCCCTAAGCAGAGTCACAGTGGCAGAAAACCACTGGCAGAGGCCCAGAGATGAGCCAAAGGAGCATGTTAACCCAGCAAATTCCACCAGAAAAGAGCAGTGAGAATTTAGTACCAACCTGCCTTGATCCATTCCCCTGAAGCTCAACTCTGGCAAAGGTGACAAGATTTATACTGCGATTCTATTTGGATCCCTCAGTAGACAGTCATGCCTGGATCAGGAAGACTTGATACCGACCTTCATACTATCCAGACACCCTTCCCAGCCCTTCCTTGCCTGGCCCCTCCTGCCCCTTCCAACCAAGCTTCCTGGGTATTCTCTTGGACACTCTGGCTCCTGCAGTATGGCCTGTTCCCTGCCCTCAGAGTGGTTTCCTCCCCAGCCTTGGTACCTTCCCTCATGAGATGACTGCTTTCTGGAAGCTTCCCTACCCTTGCACAGAGGCTGAGTTAGGATTGAACTCCCAGTACTTGGCACCCCATTAGCAGATCAAGCTTATCTCTGTCATTGTGTCCTGTAGTTAGTGACTTTCTGGCCTTTTCTCCCACTGGAATGCATGCTGTTTGGGGAGGAATGGGTCATGTCGCCCTCCTTTGTTTGCTTCTATGTTGTGTATGGTAAGTGTGCTTTAAACATGTGCTAAAGAAATTCATGAGTAAGTGAAACAGACTCACGTGGAGGGGAGGCAAAATAGAAAAGGTATTCATTCAGAAATCCAGTCAAGCATTGTTTGGGCACCTATTGTTTGCCAGATACCCATCCAGACACTCGCGACACAGTGGCAAACCCTGGGGCCTGGCCCTGCCTCGGCGCATGCTCATTCCCGTGTGGAGGACAGAAGGTAAATGAACAGATGGTGTGCCGTCAGTAGGCACTGTGTGTTATTTAAAAAAAAAAAAAAAGAAAAAGCAAGGAAAGGTAGGGCAAGCCATAATTATCGCACTGAGCATTTTTAAGACAATGATCTTAAGTAAAAATTTTTTAATTATAAAATAAAAATATAAAATGAAGAAAAACAGCTCAGTTATATTTTAGAAGCAAATAATGGGGTTCGTTAACTGTGGATTAACTTTTTTGTATGACTGAAATGACTTGAAAGATGGAAGAGGCAAAAGAACTCGTTTATTTCCTCTTTCATAAAATGACTACAAAGTTGTTATTCGGTCTTTGTTTTTTAAGTTACTGAGTTTCTTTACACACATGCAGGTAATTCACATAAATGCCTTGCTTTGCTTTCCCCTTTTTTTCTTTTGGAATGTCTTTCCCCCTTCTCATGGCTCATCCCTCTATAAAGCCGCATGCCAACCCATGTTAGTGAACTAGTATGGAACCTTCTGTATTTTTCTCTATGCTAATGTGGTCATTTCATATGCAGGCACACACACACATACACACACTCATATACATAAGAGTCTTCGTTTCTCTGTCACTTTTTATCAGAATATAAAGACCAGATATTATTTACCCTTCTCTACATCTTGCTTCATCGAACCTCATGTAAATCCCTCTAGGGCAAAAAAGTATATTTCCCATTTTTATAAAACAGCTGCCTAATATTCCATGGTACGGCCAAAACGTATTTTTCAGCCATTCCCCTGTTTATAGGCATTAATTTTGCTTCCAGGTTTTTCCCCCACAATAACAAAGCAGCAATAAATGTCCTTGAATATATGTCTTATATATATCCTAGTTCTTTTAATATTATGGCTAGGTGGATACATATATCTATATAGTTTAATTTTATGGGTGTTTACAGGTTGCTTTTCAAAACAGCTAAAACAGTTCATATCGGCATCAACAATATGTTAGAGTTCCTTTCCCTCCACATGTCCTCTAGGAATAGATGTTGTTGGATGAAGCGACATTTCATTATTACTTTAATCTGTATTTCTCTGTCTACTAGTGATTTAGATTTTGTATTTGGGTGTTAGTAATTCAGTGAATATAATTTTAAAGTAAACTTTTCTAGAAGCTTTACGTGCACACAGTCAAGTGCATAAATTATAAGTGTGCAGCCCAGTGAACAAATCATTATAACCAGCATCCAGATGGAGAGAGAATATTACCAACTCCCCACAAGTTTCTTCGTGAACCCTACCAGTCACTGGCTCCTCTGCCCACAGGGGAAGTCTCTATTCTGACTTCCTTTCATCGTTGATTAGCTTTTCCCATTTTTGAAATTTATATGAGTAAGTCACACCTTCTGTCCCCTTGCCCAGTATTATTTTGTGAGAGTCGTCGATGTTGTTGCATGAAGCAGTAAGCCTTTTTCCTCTCTTTGCTATCTAGATTTACATTAGGTAAGTACAGCACCATCTATCTATTCAGTCATTAATGGCATCTTGGTTGTTTCGAGTTTTGGATACTAACGAATAGTGCTGCTGAGAGCATTTTGGTACATGTCACTTCTGTTGAGTACATGCCTAGCAGTGGAATTGCCAGACCACAGGGTATCTGTGTGTTCATTTTCACTAAATACTGGCAAAGATCTACTGTCAAAGACCACTGTCAAAAATTATTTTTACCAATTTACATTAGTCTAGCAGTGATGGGGAATTCTAGTTGCTCTATATCCTTGTGGGTATTTTTGTCTTTTAGTTTTACCCTTTTGGGTATGTTTTTAATTTGCATTTCCCTGATGATTAATGACAACACACTTTTTCATCTGTTTATTGAGCATTTAGATATCCTCTCTTGAGATATACCTATTCAAGTCTTTCGCCCATTTCTCTAGTGGTACATCTGTCTTTCATGACTTACAAGAGTTCTGGCTACATGCTGGATACAAGTTTTTTTCATCTTTGTCAGACGTGTGTATTTTAAATGTCTCCTCCCACTTTGTTGCTTGTCTTTTCTTTTTCCTAATGGTGTTTTTTGAGGAATAGAAGTTATTTGTGTTAACACAGTCTACTTTATCATTTTGTCCCATTGTGCTTAGTACTTTTTGTGTACTGCTTAGGAAATCCTTGCTTACCTTCAGATTATGAAGACATTCTCTAGTTCTAGAACAAGGTTTCTTAACCTTTCTTATTATCACCTGTGTTTGACAGGTGGGTCCCATCATCTACACACACACCCCCCCCCCACCTTGAGTGCAGGAGAGACCTGCAATTTACTTCTTGCTAATAGAACACAGTAAAGGTGATGGGTTGTCACTTCCACCATTATGTTAACCGAAATTATAACAGCTGTCTTGCTTGGCGACACTCTCCTTTGCTAGTTTTGAAGAAGAAAGATTCCATATGGTGAGCTTCCTGATGAGGACAGCCATGTAGCAAGGATCTGAGGGTGACCTCTGGATGACAGCAGGAAGAAACTGTAGTCCTTAGGCCCAAAGCCTGCAAGAAACAGAGTGCTGCCAATAACCATGTGAGCTTAGAAGTGGATCCTTCTTTGGGAAAAGTTTCAGATGACCTAGCCCTAGCCGATGCCTTGATAATAGTCTTCTTGGGGACTCAGCTAAGTTGTGGCCAGATTCGTGGAGCACAGAAACTGTGACATAGGAGATGAGTTGCTTTATGTCACTAAGTTTGTAGTAATATTGTTCTGCAGCAATGGATAACTAAAAATCCTACTCCCAAAGGAGACTTCTTTAATATTTTTTTCCTAATCACTGCTGTCTCTACTGTAAAGCTTTAATACTAGACATATACTATCCATTTATGTGCTGTATATATATCTATGTTTTCTACATAAATATCATAGGCCTTATGATGACCCAGGGGAGATAGAGGCATCGGGAAGGTGCTGCTGGAGAGTGAGCAGTTCCTGATGGAGCTGATCAGACTCTTTCAGAAGGTTGTCGGGAAGCATGTTCATCACCCTGAAGATGTGTGATGGTTGAACTAAACCCATTCCAAGGAAAGGCTTTGTAGAGAGCTTTGAGCCCTCAGACAACAAGTGTTTGTTAAGAGCTACTGATGGGAAAAAGAAGATCAGCACTGTGGCGAACTCCAAAGAGGTGAATGAGTTTCAGATGGCTTACTCAATCCTACTGAGAGCTAACATGGGAAGGCTAAAGAAGAGGAACAAAAAGAGGAAAAATAAGAAGAGCAAAAGAGCACAGGGAAGGGCATCAGATGTCTTCTTTCACCAACTAACCACTGAATTACTATTTTTTCTTTGGTTTTTACTGTTGGCCACAAAACTAGGTTTCTGGTTCCCCTATAAGAACCTTACATGTGAGATGAGGGTCATTTTGGATGGAAGAAGGGCTGCAGTGTTTACAGGATAGTTGTAAGAAGCTAAGTTTATTTTAGTATTGGCTGATTGGTCTTTGTTGTATGGTTGTGTATTCTGGGATTATAAAGACTCTGTAGCCACCTGTGTGAAGAACAATGGATCATTAAACCTGTACTTATCTGCATAAAAATAATAATAATAAACATGTCTGCCCCCTCCCCCCCAAGAATGAATTTTCACTCCCTGGGGAGATACTGGTTCCTTTGAGAATTCACACAATGGCATTTGCAAATTAAAGTCTACCACCTATTTTTGTAAATAAAGTTTTATTGGGACACAGCCATGCTTGTTTGTTAGTATATTGTTTATGGCTGCTTTTGTGTGCTATAGTCATGGAGTTGAGTAGTTGCAACAGAGACCATATAGCACACAAAGCATTAAGTGCTTACTATCTGGCCCTTTACGAAAAATATTTGCTAACCACTTCTCTAGAAGTTTGTAGTTTTACCTTTCACATTTAGATCCACAATCCACCTGGGATTTAATTTTTCCCTGTGATGTTAGGTAAAAGTCAAGACTTTTTACTTACATGTGGGATTCCAGCTTACCCAGCATTATCTACTGAAAAGGCCATCCTTTCCGCATTGCATTGTAGTGTCACCTTTGTCTAAATCGATGTGTATGTGTGAGTCTCTCCGTGTGGACATAGTCTGGGGACTCCAGATAGCTTTGTAATATTGAGCTTTCTAATTTTTGACATGATATATACTTCTGTTTCTTTAAATATTTCAACGTTCTCCCAATGATATTTGTATTTTTCTTGTAGAGTTCTTATACACATTTTATTAGATTAAGTCCTAGGTATTTGGTTTTCTTGATAGATCATAAATAGTATCCTATAAGTAGTATCCTAAAGAGCAGTACTCTGCTCTTTAATTGTATGCTGCTAGTATATAGAGGTACAATTGATTATCCTATATTAAGTTTATTTCCAGTGACTTTGTTAAATCCATTATTAGTTGTAATAATTTATCTGAAATTGTTCTGAGTTTTCTATGAACACTATTATATCACCTGTGAATAATGACTTTTATTTTTTTATTTCTAATGTCTGTATCTTAGTAATTTTTATTTTCTTGCCTTAACACATTGACTGAAATCTTTATTAAACATTGAAGAGAAGTAATAGTAGATACCTTTGTCTTATTCCTGAACTCAGGGGGAAAGGTTTCAATACTTCATTATTAAGTACAATGTTTGCTCTAAGTTTTTTATATATATAATTTACCAGATTCAGCAAGTTTCCTTTTATTCCTAGTTGCTAACAGTTTTTATTTATTTATTTTATCATGAACATACACACACACACACACACAGACACACACATGCACACACACACATATATATAATATATTCTCTCTCTATATATATAGAGAGAGAACTTCATACATTTTTTAATCTAATAGTGTCTTTTAAAAATTTTTTATTTATTTTGAAAATTTCTTTTCAGTGTTCCAGAATTCATTGTTTATGCACCACACCCAGTGCTCCATGCAATATGTGCCCTCCATAATACCCACCACCAGGCTCACCCAACCTCCCAAGAATTTTATACATTTTTCTACATCTACTGAGATAATTATTTGATTTTTCTTCTCAATTATAATTCGTATAGTGAGTTATATTGCTTGAGTTTTTGAATGTTAAACTAACCTTTCACCATGCATTCTTGGAATAAACCCAACTTGGTTTTTTAAACACATCACTAGATTTGCTTTGCTCACAATTTGTTTATTTTTTTCCATCTATCTTCATAAAATAAATTGGGAAGTGCTTACTCTTTTTACATTCTTTGGAACAGTTTGTATAACACTGGCATTATTTCTTCCTTTAGTGTTTAATGTAAACTTCTGGGCCAGAACTCTCTTTGTGGAAAGGTTTCCAATTACAGATTCAGTGTTTAAAATATACGTAGTGCGGGATGATGGTATGAGAAGATCCTGAGCTCACCTCTTTCCACGGACAAACTGAATCTATAGCTGCAAGGATCAGTGCCCTCTGAAAAAAACCTGACAAGCTAATGAAACAGCTATTCAACAGCGATGGAGAGAAGGGCGACATCATGACCAGGTAGAGAGGCAGAGCTACTCAAACAATTCAACAGCAAAAAAATACCTGATTTAAAAAAAAATGAGCAGGGGATCTAAATAGACATTTTTCCAAAGAAGACCTATGGATAGCCAACAGATACATGAAAAGATGCTCAATGTCACTAATGATCAGGGAAACGCAAATCAAAACCACGATGAGATAGCCCTTCACAACTGTTAGAATGACTGTTTTCAAAAAGACAAGAAGCAAGTGTTAAAGAGGATGTGGAGAAAGGGAACCCTCATGCACTGTTGGTGGGAATGTAAATTGGCGCAGCCACTGTGGAAAACATTTTGGAGGCTCCTCAAAAAATTAGAAATAGAGCTACCCTATGATCCAGCTATTCCACTTATGGACATTTATCTGAAGAAAATAAAAACACTAAGTCAAAAAGATATATGCACCCCTATGTTCATTGCAGCGTTATTTACAATAGTCAAGATATGAAAGTGACCCAGTGTCCATCGATGGATGAATAGATAAAGAAGATATGGTATATACACACAAGGGATTACTACTCAGCAGAAAGAAAGAAAGAAGGAAAGAAAGGAAGAAAAGGAGGAAGGAAGGAAGGAAGGAAGGAAGATAGAAAGAGAGAAAAGAAGGAATCTCGTCTTCTGTGACAACATGAATGAATAATACCTCGAGGGTAGTACTATGCTGAGTAAAATAAGTCAGACAGAGAACAACAAATGCCATATGATTTTACTTATATGTAGACTCTACATACAAACAAAACAAAACTCACCCCAGAAAGAAACACTGTCCCCATCAAGCAATCACATCACTTTCCCCTCTGTCCTCAGCTCTGGGCAACCACTAATCTGATTTCTGCCTCAAAGGATTTGTCTATTCTGGATATTTCGTATAAATGAAATCATACCGTACATGGCTTTTTGTGTCTGGCTTCATTTACTTAGCATAATGTTTTCAAGATTTATCCGTGTTATAGCATGTTTCAATCCTCATTCCTTTTTATGCCTGAATAATATAGCATTGTATGGATATACCACATTTTGTTTATCTTCTCATCAGCTAATGGATATTTTGGTTGCTTCTACCTTTTGACTATTGTGAGTAGTGTCGCTATGAATCTTTGTGTACAGATTTTTCTTTGAACACCTGTTTTCAAGTCTTTTGGGCATACGTCTAGAAAGGGAATTGCTGGGTCATATGATAATTCTTTGTTTCACTTACTAAGGAGCAACCAAACTGTTTCCTACACCTGCTGTGCCATTTCACTTTCCCACCAGCAACGTATGAGGATTTCCATTTCTTCACATCCTCACCACACTTCCTACTTCCTTGGTTTTGTTTTGGTTTATTGTGACCATCCTAGTGAGTGTGAGGTGAGAGCTCACTGTGGCTTTGTGCCTTTCCCTAAGGACTGTGATGTTGAATACCTTTCCATGAGCTGTCAGTTGGTTGTTAGTACATTTTTGGAGAAATGTCACATCTTTTACCTGCTTTTTAATTAAGTTATGGTCTTCTTGTTGTTAAGTGGTAAAGGTTTTAAAATATTCTGGATATTAGACTTTTAGCAGATAGATGATTTGTAAATATTTTCTCCCATTCTTTGGATTGTCTTGTCATTTTTGGGCAGTGTCCTTCGATGCACAGAAGTTTTTAATTTTGTTGAAGGCCAATTTATCTATTTTTTTCATCCCATTGTTCATGTTTTTATTGTCATATCTATAAAACAAAGATCATGGCGGTTCATACCCATCTTCTAAGAATTCTATAATTTTGGTTCTTACATATTTATATTTAGGTCTTTTGTCCATTTTAAGTTAATTTTGTATATGGTGTGAGGTTGGTAAGTTGATTTTTTACCAAGATGCAAAAGCCCTTCAATGAAGAAAGGATAGTCTTTTCAACAAATGGTCTTGTAACATTCATATGCAAGAAAGATGAATCTCAGTCTGTGGCTTAGAAGAGAGAAAGAAGTCCATAAGTTAGTTTAAAGAGAAACTTGGAGAAAATGCCAGCTTCCAGAGTGTTTGTTTGGGTTCAAATGGTCAAGAGACAGAGCAGGGGTCATTCTCTTCCTTCTTACATTGGACCCAGGCCAGTTTTGTCACCTCAAGGACTGGAAGCTTTAGTAGCACATGGAATACATACCTGAGTATGGATAAGGGGAGCTCTTGCTACATCGCAACAGAGAGAACTTGACTATTTTTAGAGATGAACTAACTTCATGGCGCGCCCCCCAAAGTTCTGGCCCAAAGCAGCTCTCTGAAAGAGAGCCCAGGAAAGTACAAATGTGGAGACTTCATTAAGTTATGGTAACAGCTCGATAAGACCCGGGCACCAGGCACATTCCCTAACCCAATTCCTTTTCTTACTACACTTGATAAGTATAAAAATGATCCAAGCTTCCATAATTCTTCTCCTCCTGTTGCCCACCTTTAGTATGTAAACAAGAGAAATGGGAATCTCGCTGGGGAAACTGATTTTCTTTGAACCAAGAGAGTTTTTAGGACGATGCTGGCGATGGCATGTGAGTCACAAATGCTTGACGTTGTGTAGTATGTACTTTCGTCTTCCAAGGCCTCTCTGTTTGACAGCAGAAGGCTGGAGTTCTAGCATTTCCTATTACTCATAAATCCCCGGAGCTGAGAGCTCCTCGCCATTCCTCAGAGCTGAAGAATGAATTCCAGTTGTTAACAACGGTTGCTATGATGACAAGGTGTTATGGTTTATCTGTTTGGTTCCCAGAAACACACAAGAGGATATGAGGCAATTAAAGCCTGTACATGAGCTCGCTCTTGGCCCAGTTGGGAATCTCTTTTTTGTTCACTCGTCTATAGAAGATTGATGTGAAGGGAACTAGGGCTTTGGAGTCAGGTAGCCACACCTTTGTTGGAACTCCTACCTATTCAGGGTATTAACTGTGTGACTATGGACAAGTTTCCTAAGCAAACCGAGCCTCAGTCTCCTCAGGAGTGAAAATGGTGATAATAGTAGGATTACTGGGAGGATTAAGTGCGGTAATATAGGTGAAAGCGCACAGCGGGTGCTCAGAAAGTGTTTATCTCCATTCTCTTTCCCCCTTTGAATAGATGGCTGAAATTCTGCTCCTTGGAATCTATGGTAGTTAGGAATTAGGCTTGGCTTTAGTGTCATACACAAAGCAACAGTAACTTAAACAAGAAGTTTATGTCTTTCTCATCTAGGGTCTGTAGATAAACAATCAGGCAGTCCAGGGACCCCACTGCTCCAGCATCCCTTATCATCCCGGTGACTCTCTGCCATATCTATGCTTCAAGCAGCAGTGTGGAGGAGGGGGGAAAAGGCTCATGCTTCATCCTTCAGGGAAATGACCAGTATTGCCTACATAGATTCTCTGCACACCCCATTGGCCAGGTCTTAGTCCCATGTCACCTGAGCCATAAGGAAGGCTGGGAAACGCAGGCTTTGCTCTGAGCAGCCATGTGGCCAGATGACAATTGAGAATGTTCGTACTACCGAGGAGAGGGAAATGGGTATTAGAGGACAGCCTGCAGCCTCTGCCCAGTGTCTGTGCATTTTCCCCTTTCTCTTAGCTCAGTGCAAACTATGTAGAACATAAATCAAGTCAAATTAATCTTGTACCAGCAGAAAGTGCACAGGCTAAATCACATTAGAAAAACAAGTCAATAAGATATCAGAAAAAGCAGAATTAAGACAAAAAGTATCATAAAAGGTCAGTTTCTATGGATAAGAGTTAAAAGTCGTAGGGACATTTGAACAGTAAGAAGTCTTTGTGCTGGGCACTTTTCATGTAGCCTACCAGATCTGCTCTTCCTTCATCCCCTTGGGTCCTGTGAGCCACAACAGGGGAACCTGTAGGGACTACATGAACAGCTCCCTTGCTCTCTTCTTCTACTTGGGTTTGGCCAATGGAGAACACCAGCAGCAGATTAAAGGGAGGTTGAAAGGTAGAGTTGGGATGCTTAGTTCCCCAGTAGCCTTCCTGCAAAAGTATCACAGGTTGACTCTGTCCCTCCCCTGAGGTCATAGTTCTCACTGGAGAGAGCCCTTTCCACATGGCCCTCCTTGTTTTCAGGTTTCCAGATCTGCTCTCACCTTTGCTCCTTCCAACCTAAGGAAGATGATGGATCCTTGCTATTCTAGCCATAGGGTACTATACTACCATGGTGGTTTCACTGTACCAGAATCACACCTTTGCCTTTAGTTTCTTTATTAGGCTCTCCTCAAATTATCCACTTACAGTGGGCCATCTGTTTCCTTTCAGAACCTGATTGATGCTTAATACTCCAACATTATAGCATCAAAAGGCACAAAGCAAAACCTATTAGAATGGTAGAAAGAGATTTATAAAAGCAAGATTTCTTGAGACATTTTTAACCAACCACTATCCATCTAAATAGTTTAAGCAGTAATGTAAAATTTGCATCCTAGCTAAAAAGAATTTGTACTATTTCAAATGACCATTGATAATTAAGAACATTGAACAATACCTCAAATATCTCCAGCAAATATGGCAGAGAGATAATGGTCTTAAAATGTAAAGAGCTTTGAAACAAAATTATGAAAGGTTAATAAACACATATAAAAATTTTTAACATGGCTGGTAATCAAAATATGCAAATTAAGGCAACAAAATGTCTTTTTTTTAGCCCATCAAATTAACAAAGATTGAAAAAAAAATAGTGCTTGCCAGCGTGTGATATAACACTGTTATTCACAGCTGGTGGGAGTATGAACTGATAAAAATTTTCTAGAAAGAAATTTGTCCTCTATGTATCAAGAGCCTTATAAAGATATATGTTCTTTCAACCAGTAATTCTACTTCTAGGAATTTATTGTAAAGAAATAATAAATAATGCAGATGTGTTTAAGGATGCATATCACATGTTATTTATAAGAGCAAAATGGGAATAGTCTACATAATCAACAATGGTTGATGGTTACATTATGATATATCTATAGAAAAATATACAGACATTAAAATAGGGTTTTCAAAAAAATTAAACAAGACAATAATCCCCAAATAATATTAAGTTATCATGGCAGGATATAAAACTGTAGAAACAGTTGAGTCTTAATGAGGTTAAAAATATACATAGAAGGATATTAACAGTGTTCACACCAGTGGTGAATTACAGATGATTTTTGTCTCTCTACTTTTCTCTGTGTCCCAGATGTTCTACATTGAGTATGTATTACTTTTATAACACTGTGTAGTTTTAAAAGAACAACAAAATTGTGAAAGCCTTAAGCTGGCTAGGAAGTAAGCCATTTTCACAAAACCGTGTAGTTTTTCAGGAGCCCAAGGGATCCTGATGAGGACCTCACCCACCTACCTACCCAGTACACTATCCCAGGAAGGAGCATTCATTCTTCTCACCCTGGAAGAGATTTTGAACTACCTCAGTATAGTTTGCCTGAGCACCTAAGTTGTCAGTGTGAATCCTCAGGGAAAAGTCCTTGGGGGAAGGGAAGACTGGAGAGAAGAGAGGAGAACCCTCAGGAACCCCCGGTGTCAATGGTGGCGGGGTGTGAGGGGTAGTGCACAGTGGTGGAGGCCACTGTAGCTGTGTCTTTTAGAGCAAGCAAGATCAGAAGTGACCAGCAGCCTGAAAAGATTCATGGGAACATATTTGGTACTGTTGTGGTGGGGCTGGGCTGTCTCTTAGGAATGCCTAAGAGGCAGGTTGGTGCCTTTAACCTAAAGGTCTGGGACTTTTATACTAAATTTATTGTTCTTTTACTACTTTTCTTTAAGCAGTCACTTCCTAAATTCTTTTTTGTACTTCATATCTTTTTTTGTGTATGTGCCATTAACATAAGTTTTAATTATCTTGGTTTCTTTGTTTGTTTGTTTGTTTTAAGAGAGAGAATAAGCACATGCAGGGGGAGCGGCAGGCAGAGGGAGAAGGAGAAGCAGACTCCCCACTGAGCTGGGAGCCCGATGTGGGGCTCGATACCAGGACCTGGAGATCATGACCAGAGCTGAAGGCAGACGCCCAACCATCTGAGCCACCCATGCACTCCTATCTTAGCTTTAAAATATGTCTTAATGTGTGGTCGTCCAAGGTCATTCCATATAGCAAAGATTACTCAAAGTGTTATTCAGAGGCAAATTTGTGCTCCTAAATGTTTTCACCGTTAAACAAGTTAAGATTAAAAATAAATATTTAAAAAGTTATTAAATCAAGAAGTTAAAAAATTAACAGTAATTTCAAATCTGACTATGAAGTCACAGTAAGTAAGCCCATGTCAAATTAGCACCAGGGTAGATCGATCAAACACAATAAGGAGTTCAGCAATAGACCCAAACAAATATGACCAATTGATTTCCAACAAAGGGGGCAAACTGATTCAGTGAGGAAAAGGATAGTGTTTTTCAACAAATGATGCTCAATCAAAAGGAGATTCATGTGGAAAACAAGAACCCTAGCCCTTACCTCACCTCATACTAAACATTACTTAAAATGGATCAGGTACCTAAATGTAAAAGCTAAAACTGTAAACCTTTTAGGAGAAATCATAGATAATCTTTATGACTTTGGGGTGAGTGAGTATTTCTTAGTATGGACACAAAAAGCATGAACCATAAAGAAACATTTTGAAAAATTAAATTTCATCAAAATGAAAAACTGCTATTTAAAAAATTCCATTTAAGAAAATAAGAAGAGAAGCCACAGACTTGGAAAAATATTTGTAATACACTGTCTGACAAAGTACTTTTATGTTGACAATATATAAAGAACACTTAGAATCTGTTGATTAGAAGAAAAACAACCAAATAAAAACCTACAAAATATCATCTTTTCCCTTTGTCTCTCATCTGGTTTCCCAATATTTGAACAGGGACCCTTATAATATATTCCCAATACTAGACATGTGTTGTTCTTACCAGTAATAGTTGGAAAAGAAAACTACCATCAAAAAAAGAAAAAAATAGTTTTTTCCTTACCATCGTTGAGAAGGAGAGAAGGTGGTACAATCCTTCTGAAGGGTAATTTTTTTATAGTATGCACACTCTCTTTGAAGAAATTATATTTCCAGGAATTTGTTCTAAGTTGAAGGTCGTGTACATAAAGGTTTAGCTATAGAAAATTATAAGGAACTGGATATTGCTGGGGTACCTGGCTGGCTTGGTCAAAAGAGCATGTGATCTTGATCTCGGGGTCACGAGTTCGAGCCCCACATTGGGTATAGAGTTGATTTAAATAAATAAAGCTTAAAAAAAAAAAGAAATTGGATATTGCCTACGTGGCCCCAGTAAGGAGTTAAATAAATGATGATATATGTAAACATTAGAATCCTATGTGGCCAATAAAAATATTGTAGAAATATATGTGTTGACACAAAAAGATGTTTGCATTATATTGTTAAGTGAAAAGGCAAGTTTTAAAAGAATATGTGCAGTAAGATTCAATTTTTGTAAAAAAGAAAAGCATTTATATAAAGTAACATGTGAAATTCAATAGTGTTACTTCTGGGAATTGTGATTACAGCTTATTTTTCTTTTTGAGCCTCTATGTTTTCTTCATGCTTCTAATCTACTGGTCTAGTAACCCTATCAAAAACTGGTCCATGTTTTTATGGGTCGTCATAATTAAGCCTTATTTCCTAGAAGACATAATCCAGGGGATCTGTGTTCTGGCTCCTCTCATTGGCTCATCTACCCTTTCTGACTGCTTATGTAATGGGCCATGTTTCCCTCTGTGTCCCCTCCTGTCCTTGAGGAAAGAGCCCTTTTCGGCTCTTTGCTAGGCACAGCTCCTGGATTTAGTGTGACCTCAAATCCAAGTGGTGCTTGACACCCTAACTGCCTACTTTCTCTACCTCTCTATCCTGCTCCACTCACCTAATCCTTTCCTATTTTCCCTCCCTTGTACCTCATCCCTTACAGACAGAGACCTCTTCTGGTTCCCGGATCCTCAACCTTCAGATTACTTGGTTTGTGCCCTAAGCCTTCCCTCTTTTATCTCTCTCATGTGGCTGATCCCTTGATGCTCAGGTTTTCCTGTCTATGCTCCAAGTTTTTGTCAAGTACACTAGACCTGCTGACTCCTTCTTCCCAGCATTCCTCCCCTACCTCCTTTCTTTCAATTAGAAACAATTTCCCAGTCGTAGTCTTGTGATGTCTTGTGGATCGTAGCATTTTGGTCAGATATTGGCATGATGTAAACTGGCCAATCAAAACCCAATCAAAATAAAAAAGGCAAGCCTTTTTCCCTCTCTGGCCAAATGGTAGAAGAAGAGTCTGGAGTACACCAGTGGCCGCGTCCGCTATTATGAGTGAAACCTAATCTGAGAGCATCAGCCTCATACGGAGAAGAGAGATGCTTAAAAGAAACAGTCCAGATGGCATTTGGCCCCTTGATCCAGCTATCCTTGAAGACCATTTCTAGCCTCACTGTGACTTGGTACAATGAATTTCCATCCCTTCCAACCATGCATATGTTCTAACTTAACAGCCTAATGTATTCAGAGTCACCATGACTTACTTAACACTGCAACAGCCCTTTGCCGTTCTCTCTCAGAAAGCTGTCTTCTCCATCTTCATATTCTCAAAAGTTCTGAACTAGGAATGGAGAGACTAGGTTTCTGCTTCTGGTTCTGCGAGCAAAAGCTGTGTAAGCTTGAGTAGAGCTTTTAATTTATCTCAGTTTCCTCAGGTATAAAAGGAAGGCATCAGGTGAGATGGAGTCGAAAGTCCCTTCCAGCACTAACATCTTAGGATTTTATGATTCTGAATTCTGCACTTTCAGGCTGACCCCACCAGAGCTCTGCTCCTACATCTGCCTGGTTGGCCCTTCCAGCTGTATGTCCTGCCATTATCTCCAGCTCAGTGACTCCGATACTGGTCATCATCTCCTCCTACAACCTGTCCTTGTTTTCTCTGCCCATGGGACCCCTGTCCTTCCAGACACCCAGACTCAGATGTTTGGAGTCACTTTTCACTGCTTACAATGGTTTTATCACATATACTTAAATGGTTATCTACTACCAACTACCATTATTTCTTCCTTGAAAAAATTCTTGGAGTCATCCATATTTGGACTCTAATGGGCATGTGCCAAGATCTATCTAGATCTACCTCAATCTCTGCCTATGTCTCTCACACATATCTACCATATATCTATATCTGCACATCTATAACTATTTTCTATACCATATTTAGACCCCCGATCTCTATCACAAGCTCCAGGCCCATATCTTCAAATATATACTGAAAATTCCTGCCTAGATATCTCTCAGGCATCTCAAACTCATTATCCCTTCCTCAAAGGCTACTTCTCCATCTGTGTTACATGTCTGGATTACAGCTGTCACTACGCACTTTGTTTCCCAAGCTATAACCTTGGACATGACCTTCATTCCTCTTCTAATCCCATTAGCTCTTCCTAGAATGGCTCTCAAACCTTCTCCTCCTCCCTCAGACCCGCCTCCTCAGACTGCCATAGTTAAGGCTTTTACTCTTACTGAACGAGTACAACCTACCCATTTCCGACATGGATGTTAGAGAGTTCTTTTCAGGGCACTAAACCCACCAAGCCCATCCACTGCTTGGCAATTTTTAAGGCTCACCCTTTTCCTACCACATTGAATCCAAACATTTTAACATGGCCCAAAGTGACAAAATTGATTCCTCCTCAGGGGAAATTACCCCAAATGGTTGCTTATAAAGCTCCCAAGGGGATTCTCTTGTGAACACAGATGCAAGACATGCACAAAGGTGGAGTGAGTGGTACATCTAAATAGGAAAACTAAATTTCAGAATGCAAATGGCAATTTACGTATTGGTCTCAAGTTGGACCAGGCTCCTCCTATCTGATTTGCTCCTCCCCTTTCCCTCCTTAATGGGGATGCTTAGAGTCAAAGATAGGTCCACAGTGCTAGGGGTGTGATCTGCTTTCTCTCCTGCATTTAGTAGTTACTTACTTGTACTGGGCTAGGGGTAGTCCCACTCTAGGTGGGCTTCCCAGACCACTGGGGCTCTGAGTTTTAGGGCCAACATACTCCTCATGTGCTCCCTTCCACTCCCCTGGGTAGGAGTGTTCAGGGTCACCCTTCCTCACAGGGCAGCAGCTCTAGGATTTGAGGCTGGGCTTACCTGGAGAGGAGAAGGTCACCCAACAAAGCCAAGGGAGATCTGCCTCGGCTCTGCAGTGGGGTTTGGGGCAAAGCCTCCACCAGGAACAAGGGCTCCTTGGCCTTATATTTTGTCTTCTGAGCTTATATTCCCTTTGGGGAATCTAGGGGAAAGCTTGTTCTTGAAAGTCAGATTTGGGACCCGACACCTGGGTTATTTATGTATCTAAAAATATCCATCCGTATGGTGTTCTGATAGAAATCAAAATCCTCATAATTACTTTTTGTCTCACAAAGCAAGAAGAGTAAGAAAGGGATGGGAACATGTTTTCTGGCAGATGGTATCTGGGAACAGATGACATGGACAAGACAGGTCAGTCAACTCCTACTGAAAGAGAAAATTTGGCTTTCTCTGCCCAAGACAGAAATCTTCATTCTTAGAAGTAGAGAACAAATGTGGTTAGGAAGGAATGTGAATATAAAAATAGAAGGAGGTGGTAAGAGAGCAATTTATTGCTTTTAAAAAATGTTTAATGTTAATTTTTTTTTTTTACTTTACAGAACAGTTTGAAACTGAAATGTAGAAAAGTCATCCACAGTTCCGCCAGCCAGAGGTAAGCCTTTATCAACAATCGTATCTCATTCCTTCCACCGCCCTTTAAGTGTACGTACATTTTCCTTCTATTTATTTGACAAATTATAATCTTAACATACACAAAATTTTGTGCTCTGCTTTTTACAAGAACATTACACAATAAATCATATTTATGTTTTGTAAACCTCTGTTAATTCAATGGACACCTTATCACACACCTGCAGTGCCCAGGCCTGGGCTGGTCAGAATGGGGCCTCTTTCCTCTTGGTTTTCATGGCGGAGTGAAGCACAAGGACAAAAAAAAGCTTTTCAGGTACCTGAGCATGAGACAAGGGCAGAGAGAAATACAGGATCTGGAGGATCCCATGGGAGGGGCCCAGCTGTCTATGGGGTGGGTATCACGGAAGCTTCCTGGAGGAGGAGGTGTGTAAGCTGAGTCCTATGGGGGTGGGTAAGAGTTGGCAGGAAAAGAATGTGAGGGAAGAGAGTTCTGAAGTCTCGAAGAGAGTGAGGGCATGAGAACGTGCAGGAAGTTTTATCTGGCGAGGGTCTGGAGAGTGAGGATGAGCCCGGAGTGGGGCAGGCTCTCCAAGCAGAGAAGCATGCGGGTGAGGGGTGCGGGAGAGCGTGGTAGGCAGGATCAGCCTGCCAAAGAGTCTGAAAGGGATCTGGAAGGTAATGGGGAGCAGGAGGCGTTTGAAGAAAGGGAGCGGCGGGTTAGGACAGCATGTCGGGAAGGTTGCTTCGGTTGTGCTGTGAAGGACACATTGGAAGGAAAGAAGAGCATCAGGGAGCCCAACTGGGAGAACTGGCCACAATCCAGTTGCAACCGGATGCCTCTCCGAATGGGTATCACCTGCTTCCAGCCCTGCCCACCTCCAGCTATAGAGGAAATAGTCTTCCACTGACTTTGCTCAGGGCCCACTCGGGTTGGGCACACCTGGCTCAGGGCACTGGTTCATGACTTTCTTTGGCTCTTCCAACTCCCCCTTTAGGACTTCTGCTTCCCCTAGTTTTCCCCAGAGCTTTGCATGTCTTATTCCTGTAATATGTCCCCTGTTTCTTCATCCTCACCGAGTCTCTGCTTCCTGACCTAACCCTGAATGATGCCACCCCTGTGCCTCCCCCCCAGCCACACTGGCCTGTTTCTCTGCTAGCATTTATCCCACATGGAGTGACCTCGTCTCCTTGTCTGGTGTTCGTCTCCACTACGCTGTCAAGTGAGAGCAGGGGCTTCTTCTGTTCTGTTACTGAGAACAGTGCCTGGCAGATGGCAGGTGTTCCTTCTGTTGAGTGAGTAAACAAATGAATGAATGAATGAATGAATTACTATATCGGTCCCAAGCTCAGGAGAGCGCTTTGGGCTGAAGATAAAAGATTCTAGGGTCACTGACGCCATAGAAGTAGATCAGATCACCTGGGCAGTGTGGAGAGGAGATAAAACAAGGAACATCAGTCAGAATTCTGAAGAGGGCCCACAATGCAGACGAAGAAGCTGCAGCCAGAGGGCAGGAGCCAACACAGGTACGCCGTGCTGAGAAAGACAAGGTAAAGGAGCACTTCGAGATGGAGAGACAGGCTGCTTAGCAAGAAGGACGCCTTCGGGGTACTCGCAGAGAGCAGTTTCAGGAAAGTGATGAGGACCAAAGCCACACTACTGTGGGTGAGGAAGGAAAGATAGCAAGTGTGGGCACCTCCAACATGGTTGGTCATAAATGGCAGGAGATGCTGGGGCTGCAGCGAGAGCCCTGCCATGTAAACATGGTGGACTCTTGGGCATCATAAATGCTGGTGGGAGGGGCAAGTAGGGAGGGAGAGACCAAATCATAGGGGGCAGGGGTACTCACAGCAGGAGGGTGTCCTGAGAAGGCAGGAGGAGAGGCCTGGGTGACTCTCACTGCAGATACAGCTCAGGGCAGGGGAGGCTTGGAGCCGACAGTTTCCCCGTGTTAACTGAGGGGAGGGGACCGAGATCATAACAGTCTGGGTACAGGGAACCCTTTATGGCTGAGGACTGGTGATTCAGGGACTCCCATCACTGACAGCTGGGCAGTGAGGCCACCTGCTCAGCGGGCTGGGAATGGAGGGAGAATGGTTTTGTTTCGTCTTCCACAATGTCAGTCCCTTTAGGACAAACAAGAGGGCCGCCTGAGGCCAGAACCGCAGGTCTCTCCACTAGGCCCTGAAAGCGTTAATTCCCATCTGGAGTCTTTGGCCAGGAGGAGTTTCCCTCTCTTCAGGAAAAGACCATTTCTTAAGCTCTTCTGAACCTCCTCCCCACCCTTCCTCTGGGAGCAGCCGAGCAGCCTGGCGCCTGCCCTTCCCTGCTCCGCTCAATCCCTGAAGAGGGCAGTATTTTCACAGGTGGGTCCTGCTCTACGGAGCCCCATTATAAGAAGACTCTGGCTTTTTAAACTGAGGCCAATAAAGGAATTTGCCAAGAGGGTCTTTGAAGTAATGACCTCCCCAGTTAGTGCCTTGAAACATATTTTTACATCTTGGAGGAGAGATTATGATCTGGGGGGGCCCAAGAGCTGTGGGAGGCAGGAGACCTAGAGGGTGCAGCGTCCTGGCTTCTATCCAGAGGCCCGCTAGGGGAGCAGAGGCTGCTGCTCCTGGAGGGCCCTGGGGTCTGGGGAAATCAGATTCACAGAATTCTATGTGTCTTAAGCCCAGTTCCTGAGAAAAGAAAGGCCCTTCTGGATTAGAACTGTTTATTCTCCGCAAGTGCAGGCCCAGCCAGGCTCGGTGTGAGGTCCAAGCCAGCTGAAGTCATGTGGCGCGGCCCCCTCCCCTGTCCAGTGAGAATGAGTGGGGCAAAGGCAGGAGTGTAGAGGTGATGATGGAGAGCTGGGCCTGGAGGGCGGTGCTCCCATGGTGCTAAGGGCCTTCTGCATGGTTCTCCTCCAGTCATTCATTCACTCATTCAGTCCCCACGCCTTTATTGAGCACCTACTATATGCCAGGTTGATTGCTGGGGATTCCAAGGTGGGTTTGATAGGCCTGGTCCTGGCACTAGGGAGCTTACATTCCAGCTTAAATAAGCCATGCTCTAGTTACACACTGTGAAGGTGCTACAGAGAGAAAAGGACTATGAATCTAGACAACAGGGGAGTGTGGTGGTTAGGGTTCTGGGGAAGCCATCTTTGAACTGGGACCTACAGCCTAAGATGGTGTAGGATTCGAGGGAACCTCTTGTAGAAGGGCCTTTGGGGACGCCGGGACCTCTATGGTGCAGAACTGAGAGGGAGGGAGGGATGTGGAGGAGTCTGAGGCTAGGGAGGCTGCCAGGGGTCAGGTCACATATAGCCTTGCTAGTGAGAGCACAGAGTTCAGACTGTAGGGTCGACAGGAAGCTGCTGGCTGCCATGGCCCAGGTTTGGGTATGAGGCCCCTGTCAGCAACAATAGGGGCACTTGTAGTCAGGAAGTGGAAACACAAGTCTATGCCACCTCATCTCATCACACTTAACCTCCCTCTACCCAGAAATGCCTTCCCGGGAACAGCTGAGGACAGGGCAAGTCTTCACAGGGCTGGAGGGGTCTCCCAGAGCAAAGGGCAGAGGCAGTGATAAGGGGATCTGTGTCACCCAGTGGGGGGTTGTGCCAAAGGAACATTAAGAATCACACTGAATGGGCGTTGAGATCAATAAACGGAAGACTTTGAACGGCAGGCGGAGGAGGTTTGATTTCTTTGGAGATCCCTGAAGGCTTTTGAGCAGAGGCATGACCCAGGGAAATATTGGAAATCTTGTTTGGTGCTGGAATGCAGGGTGGGTTGGAGGGAGCAGAGAGGCCGGAGGTGGAACCTACCGTCCCGAGGTGGCTGGGGTCTAGAATAGTCTAGTGTGACTATGGGGGAGTCAGAAAAGTTGGGGCAGGAGGAGAGGCTGGGGCATTGCTGGCAGAGGCCCCAGCAGAACTTGTTGAGAGATGAGCTGTGTGCGTGTGCATGCGTGTGTGTGTATGCATGTGTGTATGCGTGGGTGGCCGTGGGATTGGTGGTGGTGGTGAGAATTCCAGAGAATTCCAAGAGCATGGCCATGCCCTTGGATTATCATGGCGCTTGGTGCCAGGTGGGGGGGTGTATGTGTGGGTCTCTCTGGCCAGGCTGAGGTTGAGGTGCTGGGAGGACTCTCAGCTGGGGAAGCCCAGCAGAGCGTCGGAGAGTTGAATCTGGAACTCAGAGGGAAGGAGGAACTCTGGAATTAACTAGTTTCTGGTGTGAATTAATCACCAATTAACCAATTATTCCATAAACAAAATGCCGCCTCTGTGAATTCCCATACTTTCCAGTCAAACTCCGCAACCCCTGTTATGGAATTCCAGCCTGTCATTCCTGAGGTCAACCCCACCCTTGACTATCAATAATGATAACATGAGTTCATCCATTCTCCACACACTCTACTCCCTACTCTTGGCCAACTCTGGGTGGAAACACCAAGAAGACTCACCTCACAATTCCCATCTGGCTTGTCTCCTGAGCTCCCCAAAGGCTTCCTGGCAACCCCAAGGAAAAATTGTGCGGCCCACGACTTCTGTATTCTCAACAATATTTTCGCTCTTGTGTCTTGCCCCTCCTAGCGCGCCCACTAGAGTGCCTGCCCTTCTTTGTGCTTATCTCTGCCTTCCCAGGTGCACAGCCAAGAGTTCTTGTAGGTTGAAGACTACAGGCCTGTGTGAAGCCTGCCCACTCTCTAAGGCCCATCCCCGGTCTCACCTCTTCCAGAAGCTCTCCCATGACTACACCTCAGCCAGCTCCCCCTGGAATGCCAGTGAAGCATTGACTCCATCCTGCAGATGGTCTGGATTGCATATGGCATTGGCCTAGCGAGCTAGAACTTGGTTCTCTCCTGTATGATTTTATGGCTTCCTGTTCATTTCTCACAGGTGGGCCGTGCCAGTCAGGGGAGGCCAAGCTCTGTGGAAGCGATTGCTCTACTCTGAAAACTCAGTCCCTTCACATGGTGCAAGTTGATTTCTTGCTCATGCTACGTGTCCACCATGGGTTGGCGGGAGGACCTGCTCCTTTCTCGCTTGAGGAGCTAGGCCAATGGTGACCTGACATCTTGTAGCTTCACCATGTGGAACGGTGCTGTCCCATAGAACATTTGGCAGTGATGGAATGTCTCACGTGTGCTGTCGGATATGACCTCTGTGACTAGAGTGACTGAGAAGCAGAATGTTGAATTTCATTGAACTGTAACAACTTTTACTCGCCATGCAGGTGGGTAACATGAGGTCTCCACATCCCTGTCCCGGGTACCGGCCAAAGAGAGCATGTGGAGAAACTCGCCTGCTTTTCTGGGCTCGGTCAAGAAGTCACCGCTGGTCAGAGCTGGTCAGCAGGCCCCACCTAACTGCAAGGCAGCTGGAAAGTGTGGGGGCCCCATGAGTACCTAGAGAGCGAGAAATAGCTTCACCACAGAGCTCCCCTTAAGCCTTCCTGGGGCTGAGATGAATGGGGCTTGGGGACACAGATTCAGAAGGTCTAGACAGAGCAAGGAGATCATAGCTTCAAGATGCCAAGACAGGCCCAGAGAGGGCGAAGAGTGTAATTACCACCACCCAGACAGGCTGGGCCTAGCATCCTGAGGTCCTGGCTCAGACAAGAGAGACTGGGGAAGGCAGGATGCTCGAGCTCTGCTTGGGGAACAACAGTCCTGGCTGGGACACATCTAGCCTTTCATGCTGGGTCCCTGGGAAGGGAAGAGCTTAGGAGCTGCCAGAAGCCTGTTCTCAGAGCCCTTAGAAGGGAAGGGCCCCACAAGGGCTTTCAGTTTTCAAATGGCTCTGGCTCACCCGTCCTGAGGTGAGTCACTGAGCTGCCTGCAAGGGATGAACTTTGGGGCAAGAACCCAGCATGAGGTCATCTGGGCCATACTTCCCGCCTGACCCCAGCCACGGGGCCAAGTTCAGGGAGTTTCCCAAGGCCAGTGAGAAAGGGGGTCATGCCCCGACTGCTGCAGGGGCGCAGCCATTGTGAAGGGGATGGAGGTGGGTGGGATGGGGTGCTATTAGGGTCAGAGCCCAAGAGCTGCAGAAGGGACCTCAGGAGTGATGCGGGAAACTGAGGCCCACAGCGCAAGGCCCCAAGTCTGCTCACGGAGTTAGCCACTGAACCTGAACTTGAACAGAGCTTGGGCTACTGCATAAGGCCCTCTGGCCTCCCTCCTGAATGGGTCCCGGAGGCAGTGCTGTCCCCATTCAGCCTCACAGTCTCCAGGTTAGTGCACGCTCCAGCTGTTTTTATTTTCCTAGAGACCCACATAACTCAGGCTCTGTCCACTTCTGATTTAAATCCTTTCTGCTATTGGAACCCGTCTCTTTTCCTCTCACCCCCAGGACAGACGACAAAGCTCCAGATGGCAAAGAGAGACCAGTGTGAACAAAGGAAAGGTTTTATTTGAGTTCTGGAGCCTGGGAAGGGAGCCTCTGCTTCCTCCAACCAGGTCAACACGAATCTGTGGTTTTTAAAAAAAATTAAAATTAAAAAAAAAAAAAAACTGGAGTGGGAGAAATTCTTCACTTTACTAACTATTCTTCATTTTAGAGAAAATTTTACCATAGGATTCCACTAAGACAAGGCGTTCCCTGGTGTATTTCATATGGAATTTGATTCACAAAACTTCTAATTTCAACAAAATGTTATTAACAGTTACCATCTGTAAGGCACCAAAGGTTTTTAAAATATGGCATACAATCAAAGTTGGGCTCCCCGGTTGGTTCCTCAAGCGTCAGGGAACCCAAAATCAGTTTGGACTATGCCAGCCTCCAATCTGCCTGGGCCAGGAGAATTTAACCCCATTTTATAAAGGAAAAATTGATGCCACAGTAAGGAATGAGAGCCAAGACTTGGAAACTGTCTGCCCTCTCTTCGGTGCCGGGGAGGATGTGTCTGGAACCCGGTCTATTGCAGGGCGCCTTCAACCTTGAAGCCTCCCAGCTACCCCCAGGCTCCGGGCTGCTGAGCTAACAGATGAGCTCCCACTCTGTCAGAAGCCCGTGTGCCTTCCAGAAGCACACCCTTTCCCCCTCCTTCTGAGGCTGTTCAGAGATGGACTCCTTACCACAGTACAAACTGACCTGCCCTCTGCTGGTGTCTGTGGCAGATGGTATTTTCCAGAGATTTCTGAAGATCTGCAATCGTGCGTTCTGCTCTCCCATTGTCGGGTACAGTCTACTTCTCCTTCCTTGTTTCACGGTGGCACTGATTCCTTGAACAATGGAGCGCAGTGGAAGCGATGGGGTATGACTTTTGAGCCTGGTCCTAGAAGGTGAGGCAGTTTCTGCCTTTCCCCCATAACAGTTGTGCTTATGTAAGAAGCCCAGATACCTTGAGGCTGCCATGTTGTCAGGAAGCCCAGCCACATGGACAGGCCACATGTAGCTCTTCCCGCCATCCGTCTTGGTCCACGTGCCAAATGTGTGAATGAGAAGCCTTCAGATGACTCCAGTCCCCAGCTGTCAAGCCACTCCCAGCCTTCAGGTCCTCCCAGCAGAAGCTCAGACCACCCAGAACAGAGATAAGCCATCCCTACCATGCCCTTTCCAATTCCTGACCCACAGATTCTGTGAGCATAGCAAATGGCTGTTTCATGTGGTGACGTCGTGGGATTGTTTGCTCCATGGTCGTAGTAACCAGAACAGATGCCCTGAGACCACAGGCACCTAAACATTCTCCTCCATAGAACTCATTGCAATGGTAATTAATGAACTAACTATTCAGAAAATTCCTTCATTAATGACGGTCTTTCCCATTCAACTCTAAGTTCCAGGAAGGCAAGGAATACAGTCCGGCTATCACTATATTCTTAGGGAGTCAACCAGAGAGGAGTTTGGTGAATATTTAATGAATGACTGATCCTAATACTGTCCTCAGATTGACCCCTAAACTTGACCTCAGAATGACTCTGGCCCTGGATTCAGACTGACTCGACCTGGCCACAGACCAATCCCAAATTCTGGCATCAGAGGTCTCATCCTGGCCACAGCCTGAGTGCAGCCTCTTCTGCTAGTGCCTGAGCACTCAGCCCTGCTTCAAACTGGCCCCTAAACTTGACCTCAGAATGACCCCAGGCCCTGACCTCCGGCGGAGTCCTGGCCTCCCCAGGGCCTGCATGACCTGGCCCCTGCCTCCCTCCCCGGATCATCTGTTGCTCCCCACAACCCACCCCCATGTTCCCACCACGTTGCTTGTCTTTCAGTTGCTTGAAGGAGTAAAGATCTTCCCGGTGTCAGCACCTCTGGCTCCTGGCTCTCGGTTCCCGGTCAGGCACCCACTTGCCCCTGCCAGGAACACTCTTTCTTTACCAACTCCTACTCTTTCTTTCAACCTTGCTTAAATGTCACTTCCTTAAAGATCAGTGCTTTTCACTGAGCCCGCTTTATAATTGCTGTCAGCATTTTCACACTTTATATATACGTACATATACGTGTGTGTGTGTGTGTGTGTGTGTGTGCGTGCGTGCTTGCTGTTATCTGTTTGATGTCTTTCTCTTCCTAGAGACTAGAAGCTCCTTCTCTGAGCACAGGGACTACGTTTGTTGTATCTGCCACTCTAGTGACGGTGCATGCAGTGCGGGGCCTGCCACCTGCAAGGAGGCCTGATAAGCAATGCACAATGATGGAATGAACCAAGGACTGGACCTGGAAGCTTCCAGGGGGCCTTCATGGTGCCCCTTCCCTGCCCCGCCGAGCTCCAGGTCCCCCCACATCCATGTTCTCTGGTGGGGACCCTGTGAGCAGCCGGGTGGGCACCCTCGGCCCCCAATCAGGTGATCTGGGGGCCTGTGTGCTCCCACTGTGCGCGAGCCCACAGCTTCCTCCAGCCCCGAGCCCAGCCTCTCCCCTCTGCAGCTCCGGTACGCACAGGCCCGGGCAGCTCTGTCAACGGGCTTGAACTGTTGAACCGAACCAGCTCCTCTCTCTCCAGCCTCCTCTCTGGCCTCAGCGCTCAGGCTGATTCATGTGAGGGGCCGTGAGGAGCCGTGCTCCAAACGGAGGAGGAGAAGAAACAAACGAAGAAGCCGAGAAATCGGCAGGAGGAGACAGGCAGAGACATCCATCTCCTCTTGCCCTCTGTCCTCATCACCATCCCCCTGAGGGTTGCAGGCAGTCAAAAGTTCAGGCTCCACGTTTTCTGGAAGAGGGAGGGAAATCTGTGTGTGGGGGATAAAAAAAAAAGTCCCCAAACTCAAATCACGCACACAGAACAACAAGCCATAAAACGGAACACCATTGGGAGAAGATGGGGTCACATGGTGGGGATCTGGATTGCAGGGGGGGGGCTGGCGGCACTTGAGAAAACGCAGCCTTCTCAATGGGAACCAGATGGGCTACGTGCTCTTAAATAGAATCCCAGACTCGCAGTGCTGGGTGGGAGCCGGCCCGGAGTGCTCTCCCCTTGGCCCCTTCCTGGGCACGGGGACATGGAGACAGAGGAGGGCGGTGGCAGGCCCTGGGGCTGCGACAGAGCAGCTTCTAGACCCCAGGCTTCTGGCTGCTGGTCCATGTTCCCCTGAGCCTGCCACGCCGTCTCCCAGCCCTTTGCCAGAATCTCCAAATTAGAAGCATATCGAGAAGCAGTCCTGTCATCCCCCTTTTCCGTTCTTCTAATTCTTTCTCTCTGCAGTATGATTTTGTGGGTGCCAGGAAGGACGCCCTTTTTCCAAGTCTCTCTCCCCATCCCCATCCATGTCCCTGCCCCCGGCCCCACAGAGAAAACCCGTGACCCACCTGTGACAGGCACGGCGCCTGGCGCTTTAGGTCTGCTTGCTTATACAATTGTCCCAACACCCCAGCAGGGAGGCTCGGTCTCCCCTAGGAGGGGATGGAGGACTGCTGGAGGTGAGGCTGGGGAGATGGGGGTCGGATATTGACATTTTGCTTCTACTGACCACTCAGGATTTCGTATCTTACCCAGAGATCCTGTAACCACAAAAGCAGGACCTAAAGTGGACATGCAGGAGATTGGGGCAGACCCACTTGAGCTACTGAAATCCAAGCAGTGCCCATCATCCTCCCAGCAGAGACCATTGTGTAAAAACATGCAGGGGGACAAGGATTCCCTTTTCTCACTGACCTCTCCTCCCCTCAAAAAGGCATCACTCACCGGTCTTTTTCCCTGCTCCCCTGAGAAATAGATTCCAGCAATCACTTCTTAGGAGGGTGACATAGGGCCCTGCAGGCCATGAGCTGAAAAGCTCTGGGAGCAGTGTTCACAGGGACCAGGATGTGAATGACAGCCCTGGCTGGCCCCTAGAGATTTTCTGAGGCCCACCCAAGCAGGAGATGGGACTTCTGGCCTCCTTGGGGGCACAGTGAGGAATTCCTGCTTGTCCGGGCCTCAGAGGTATCCATATCTCCTACTAGGAGTTGGAGGAGGGTGGAATTGGGCATCTACTTTGAGTTCTGTCCTCTTCTGGGTTGTCATGGGGCTCAAGATCCCTCCTCGCTAATCCCTCCTGGGGTTAGAGTTGTCTCACTAGGGTAGCATTGCCTCCAACAACTGGTCACTTACTCACTCAGCCAAGGGCGGCCAGCACCTTGCAGCAGGAGCCTGAATTGTAGGTGAACATGTGCTAAGTGAGAGGCCCAAACCGGGTGTCCTGACAGGAAGAGCCAGCACAGAGAGGTCAGAAGCAGAAGTGCCCCAGAGGCTGGGAGATGGCATGGCAGGTTCAGCAAGGGGGGCTGAGAGGTACCACAGTGAGGGGCGAGGAGTGAAGGCAGCAGGAGATTTGAGAGAAATGATGTTGGAGCAGGGATCAGCTTGGGAAGGTTCTGGAAGACCATGGCCAAGGGTTAGGATTTTATTCAAAGAGCAGTAGGGATGCTTTTGAAAGGCTTTAAGCAGGGAAATGCTGAGATTAATTGACATTTCTGCAGCATCGCTGACGGGAGTGAATTTGAGGGAGCAAAAGTAGGACACAGCAGCACAGAGAAGACTCTTTGGGGGTCCAGGTAAGCGAAGAAAGACATGGGAGGCGTCAGTTAGCTGGAGAGAAGCGGATGGATTGGAATACATGTTGGAAAGAGACCTGCCCTGATTTCCTGCAGGATGGGGTACGGGGGTGAGGGGCTGGGAGCGTCCTAAGCCCAGGGTCTGGATAAGCAGGGGAGCTGGAGGGGCTGCTCGCCGGGACAGGAATGTCAGCTTCCTTCCCTAACCTCCGTCCCTGACTGCCTCAACCCGTGACTCCAGCAAGTGAGTAACATGTGCTGTGGCCTCTCCCTGCTCCCTTCCTTGCAGAGCAGATGGTGAGGGAAGGAAGAAGGCCAAGCCTCCGCGGCTGTGACTGTACTTTCCACTTTTAGCTCAGCAGTTGGGAGCCCATGGCCTTGCCATTCCTTGCCTCCCACTCCTGGTTGTCTCAGCTCTACTCCAAATCAAATCCAGCTCCATATTGTTTACCAAGCACCTGCTGTGGCCCAGCCACGTGAAGGCCACCGTGGGAGAAACGGGAGGAGCCCACGTGGTCCTGTTTTGGCGACATGAGGAGAGCTGGGGCAGCGGGAAGGGCCCACACAGCCAGGGAGCGTGGTGGAAAGAGAGTCCTAGAAAGCTGTGGGCACTTACTTGAGGTCAAATCGTGGGAACCGGAGGCAGAGTCAGCAGCTCCAATGAACTCGTGGGGCAGGGAAGGGCCAGCTCTACCTCCCCAACACACTCAAGCACACGTGCACACACGTGTGTGCTCAAGTAGGCACACTTCCTGGAGGTCTCGCTGGCCTGCTCCTGATCTCCCCCCGCAGCCTTCATATCTCCCTCTCCCCTGATGAGGCGGAAAGAAGACTGAGTGGTCACTTATCCACTTCCCTGCCTCACCATCCCGACTGCCTCCAGAAAAGAGCCTTCTAAGACAGCCAGGGCTGACCCTCTGTTCTGATCTTCCTCTCAGAGACAGTCAGCTCGTCTGGGTCTCTAGAAAATGCCATGGCTCTCAAGGCCTGGACCCCAGACAGGCCGCATCAGCATCAGCTGGGAACTTGATAGCAACACACACCCTTAGGGAGCCGGGGGCCTCCGTCAATTGAGCGTCTGACTCTTGATTTCACCTTAGGTCATGATCTCAGGGTCATGAGATGGAGCCTGGCGTCTGACTCCGCGCTTAGCGGGGAGTCTGCTTAGAGTTTTCTCTCTCCCTCACCCTCTGCCCACCCCCCTTGTGTGCTCGCCCTCTCTCTCTCTCAAAAAAAAAGGAAGAAAAGGGGCACCTGGGTGGCTCAGTGGGTTAAAGCCTCTGCCTTCAGCTCAGGTCATGATCCCAGGATCCTGGGATCGAGCCCCGCATTGGGCTCTCTGCTCAGCAGGGAGCCTGCTTCCCCCTCGCCCTCTGCCTGCCTCTCTGCCTACTTGTGATCCTGTCTGTCAAATAAATAAATAAAATCTTAAAAAAAAAAAAAAAGGCAAGAAAAGAAAAGAAAGAAATGCACATTCTTAGGCCCCATCCCAGACTCACTGAATCAGAAGCTCTGAGGTTGGGCCATCAGAATCCACGTTTTTGTGAGCATGCCCTCCCCCTCTCCCATCCCCCAGCCCAGGGGACTCAGATGCACACTCAAGTTGTGGAGCCTCGGCTGTCCTGGCACCAAACTTCCCCAGAAAAAGGAGACGTTTCTCTTCAGCAGCTCTCCCTGAGAGGAAGCCCCAGCGGCCCCTCCAGAGCAGAACACTGCCTCGCCCCCACAAGTCCTTTCATCCATCTGGACTCTAGCTCTTCAAGCTTATTGCTGCTCCCATCATCCCCGGGGGGCTCTGGGAGTGAAGGCCAGGTGGCCCCATCTGCCGCCTGCCCCCCCCTCCCCTGCCACGCCCAGCCTGGCCTGCCACATTCGTGCGGTGTCCTCAGAGGGACCGGTGTCATCCATGGAGAACATTATGGGCAACAGAATGAACGGGGTGGCTTGGAACTAGGGCAGGGTGATGCCCCTTCAGTCCACTGGGCTCCCCTTTCCACCCCAGAACCCTGTCCCTAGCAGTGGAGAGAAGCAACACCAAGCCAGTGGCCTTGCCATTGACTCCCTGAGGTGAGAGACGAAAGGCTGGTGTGGCCGGCAGACAGAATCAGTTGTCTGCTGGCCGTCCCCGGGGAAGGCACGACTTTTCTGCCCCTAGGGAGCTCCAAGGACAATGTTCTATTTAACTAGGGGCCCCCGTTTTCTCTAAAACTCCAGGCAAGAATCATCACTGAACACATCCTCCTTCAAGGAGTTCCTGCTACACGGGGCCCTTGGCAGCGCCTGTGGGAGCGACGGAGTGGGGTGCAGGGCTCCTTCCTCCCAGTGAGGCCCCCTCCTGTCTCATGAGCACTTGGCCGAACATCAAATCTTTTCATGGCAGTTTTTTCATTGCCTTTTATCATTTTCTGGTTTTCATCTCCAATGACTTATAAAGCTATGTCGGCTTCAACTGTGCAGACTGGGTGGGAGTGGGGCGTTTGGTGCTAGACTGGGCGGGGCCAGAAGAAGGGGGGCACAATGCAAGCCCCCTCAGAAGAGCAGACCCCGGGGGCTCTACGTGTGAGCACACGGGCCTAGCTGCCCACTAGCAGGAACAGAGAACTGGGAGTCCTAGCCCAAGCTCTGCCACCCATAGACAGTGGCTCCGAGGGAATCAGGGAGCCTCTGGGGGCCTCAGTTTACGTGTCTGACAAATGGGAACAATGCTAGCTCTGCCCCCCTTAACGAGCCTGTGCATAAGCCAAGGGAGCTAGTATCTGAAGATCCTGACGGTTTCACAAAGCCAGGCAGTGCAGTCACAACAGGGTCATCTTGTCTTCATTGAAGGTGGGGATGGTGCTTTCCCGTGTTTTATATTCCCCAAAGTACCTGGCACAACCCGCGACAGGTGGTCAGTCAAAGCTTGCTGAATGGATGAAACAGAACACACGCCCCCCACCCCGCCCCCGGTCTCCAGGGAATCACAGACCTAGCCAGGGGCTGGGGACACAGATGAGGAACGCACAATGGAAGAAATGGAAGGAGAGTGGAGAGAGGCCCTTGTCAGCTCAGACACCTCTAATGTAGAAATTTGTGATGCTTTTGCAAGGCTGGAGAGGAATCAGACCCTGCTGCTGGGAACGCGCACCGAGTGAACTCCTAGTGGGAACAAGATAGTAATACCAGGAGCTCCCAGCCTGCAAGGAGGGGGGTGCACTCCAGATGGCAGAGAGAGTGCTGGCCCCTTTGGCAATGCCCGCTTGCGTGGGAGCAGTTAGCCTGCCCATCACGAGTGAACTCTGACCTCAGCTCTGAAGCAGCCAGTAACTTTCCTGGACCTCGCTCTGCTGATGGCTGTTCAGGGTGACTTCATGTATTTAAGGAACATAAAATTTTATTTGGTTCAGGCTAGGCCATGACTGCCGCACCCCCACTCTTGCCTCCTCCCAAGCAGCTCATTTCCATTCAGCTTTGGAGTAGAGTTAGGGACAAAGAGCCAGACCAACGCCATCATGTGGGCTCCCTTGGCAGCAGTCGGAGGAGCCCCAGGGCCTGGCAGAGAGCCGCTGGCTGTGGGGGACTCACCAGTGGCTGGTCCTTCCTGGGCCACAGTTGCTTCAACAGAATAAGCAAGTGGGTCAAATGAACCTCAAGGTAGGTGCCTCCTACGTCGGACTCCTCTGGTTCTTGGCTGAGAAGCGCCTCAGCCTAGAGCAATGTAAGAATAAGATGGTGCTTCTGCCAGACCCAGCCTCCTCCTGGCTGGTGGCCCAGGTGGTTTAGTTCATCCTTCCTGGTCTCAGATGTTTGGGCCTGGCTCTGAGTGGGGAAGGGCCTCAGATGGAAGGGGCATCCAGGGAACCACTATCAGCTGAGGTGGGAGAAAACATTCCAGGCAGAGGAATCCCGTGGGCATTACTGTGGCAGTGGGAAGGTGAGCACCCAGGTCCTTGCTGGGGAGAAGGGGCAGTGTGGAGATGTGCTGGAGGGACAGGGTATGAATGCTTGTGGTCCAGAAAGAGGAGCTCAGTCTGGTGATGGGTAAGAGGGAACCACTGCAGGCTGTGAGTAAGGGTGGGCTGTGATGGCTGTCCCGTGCGCTGACCTGCGGCCACTCAGGTGAGATACACTGGATTTGGCAAGGTCCTTATGTGGGAGGCCTGGGAGAGCAGTGGTTCTGCCCCCACAGGCTGAGGGGAGGAGGGTAGGCAGAAGGCCAGAGCTGGAAATCCCTCTAAAAGCCACAATGCTGACTAGGGGCAGTGAGAGGGGCTCTGGGGAGAACCTTCTGCCCAGAAATACCCTAGATAATTAAGATTCCTCAACTCTCCTCTCCAGCTTCCTGCAAAGCTCAGGGGACTGTGTGAAACACAGCATCTAGTTTCCTTCCATAACCCTCACAGCCCTGTAATGTTCGTCTTATCAGTCTCATCTCCTGAATGAGGAGACCCAGAGCTGAACTAGCAACAGCTGGAGGCCACGTGCTGGGAAGACTCCCAGTCACCTGTCTGACTCCAGAATCCCCCTTGCCACTGCCCCACCCCTCCATGCCTGAAATGGCCCCCGTGTCCAGGCCAGTCTCCTCACATATCTTCACACCTCAGTCTTCTCATCAGCAAAGTGGGGGCTAATGACAACAGAGTGTGGTTATGAGCCATTAAATGAGAAAACAGGTGCTACTTGCATTTGGAAGTGGGTACCTTAGTTCCAAGGATCGTTATCTATGGAGTTCTTGCCGTGTCCCCTTGTCCACCTGTTACACATTCCATTCATCTTTCAAAGCCTGGTGTGAATGCCTTCTCATGCCTCTTGGCAGAATCCATTTTCCCTGATTTCTATCCAGCTAGAAGCTTGGCAACAGCTTTATTGTGTGGTTTATCACGATCTGGCTGTAATTAGTCGATGAGACGTCTGTCCTTCCAGACGGTGAGCCCCTGAGGGCAGGGGCTGTGCACTCTCACTTCACCTGTTTGCTCCTTCCTGGCTCAGGAGGGGACAGCTGCTGGGACAACTCTCAGCAGTCCCCAAACACCTGCCCTCCGGCCATGTCCTCCCTGGCTCCTTCCTCTTGAAGGAGAGGCTTCCCATCTCAATGCTCCACTTTCTCAAGGCCTCCTCAGCCCCCCGTCCTTAAGACCTGCTTCTTCATCGCCGAGGTGGCCACCCCTTACCCCGATTGTTAGTCTTTATTTTGCTGGCTTTCTCCTTCTGTCTGCCTAATTATGTGGGCCACTCTTTTTTTCTAGAAATGATTTTTACCTTTTGCATGTGTCATTATTTTCTCAAGTTTTGTCTGTGCTCTGGCCACTCCCTTTCTCTATTCTTCATAGCAAAGTTTAGTACAGATAATACTTCAAGGCGATTCCAATTCAGGAAAGTTCGGAGAAAGGTCCCTCCAACACCAGTCTGAGCTCTTTCACAGGACCTTCATACTCCCTGTCTGCACATACTTATGCTTTGTTGTTGTCAAATAAACCAGTCTAGATGGCCTGAAAGCAGGCACAATCTTAGTGAGCCATCAACATGAAGTGAAAGACAAAGTCAATATGAGTTCATGTCCATAGAATGACAGAGGTGGTGGTTATAATCTCCAAAACTCACTTTCTCTGCCTCCTGGGCCTGGCATTTCCCACCTTCTTTGTAGGAACTGAGTTCTGGCCAATGGGATATGTGCAGAAATGACAGAGGGCACTCCACGCCTAGCCCTGAGAACCACTCCCCCTACCAAACACACAATATCTCCTACCCTATATATATATATATATATACATATATGTATATGTGTATATATATATATGTGTATATATATATATATATAGGATATATATTATAAATATCTCCTATCTTATATATATATAGATATATATCTATATCTCTCTCTCTCTCTCTCTCAAGAATATAGATAGAGATAGCTAAGGAAATCAAGATGGGGGCAAAGAGATTAGGGACATAGGATGAAGTCAGGGGTAAAAGAAGTCTGCAGGTCTTGCAAATCTTACAGAAGTCAGTAAGATAAAGAATAATATTTTAATGGGAAAAAAAGAGATAAAGGCTCTCAATAGGTAGCTTGCAAGTAAATTAAGCTCGAGGCTAATAAATACATGAAAAGATGCTCCTGAGGAACTAGGGAAATGCAATGGAAAGAGACGACCACTTCAAACTCCTTGGCTTGGCAGAAGTTGAACATTGTGATCATATCCAGTGTTGCTGAGGAGGGGGAGAAACAGGAACCCTGGGTCACTTGACAACAACCTCCTCAGACAATAATTTGATAATAGCTAGTAAAGTCAAAGATGAGCATTCCCTCCACCCGGCTATTCTATAGGAAGTCTCACACATATGTACAATGGATATAGACGACATGTTAATTTGGCTCTGAGCTTCCTAGCAGCCAAGCCAAAAGGAGCAGATGATTAATGCCCATCTAATACAAAATTCTCAATACCCATATAATAAAAAAATAGATCTGTGCCTCTGGCTTTCTGGCCATGAGGTCAGAGAAAATTTTGTACTGTGGATTTCTCCTGATAGCAATGTGTACTTTAATAGACACAATCTTGGGGCGCCTGAGTGGCTCAGTGGGTTAAAGCCTCTGCCTTCAGCTCAGGTCATGATCCCAGGGTCCTGGAATCGAGCCCCGCATCGGGCTCTCTGCTCAGTGTGGAGCATGCTTCCTCCTCTCTCTCTCTGCCTACTTGTGATCTCTGTCAAATAAATAAATAAAATCTTAAAAAAAATAGACACAATCTTAGGCAAAATCCCCTTAATAGTAAATTGTATGCAACTTACTAAATTTCAAAATGTATATACTGTTACCTGAAACTTACTTTTGATTCTAGGGATGAAATGCAAGTTGAAGAGAAGAAGGAAATTTAGTAACAGCAATTACAGGAGAGTTCAAAGCTGTGTAGTCCAAGAATTAGCTCTCGGGTGACTTGATTCTAGAATCAGATTTTTAATATCAAAAGGAGCCCTCCCTACCCATCCCCCACCCCCACTCCATGATGACCATTTCTCCAAACGAAGCTTTTAAATACAGCTGAGTAGCAGAGAGTTCAGGTGATAATTTCAGGCAAACAACCAGAGTGAAAATATCCTCTGCTGTTGATTTAAGACATGACCGTGAGCTTTGCTGATGGCAAAGAAAATTGCCATAGGCAAGAAAACTGCTATCTTCTCATGAAAACTGAGGTGTCTTTACCAGGAGCAGTGTCTACATAGGTAGTTACCCCAATCCAGGGGCATGTAGAGAAAGAGGTATAGGTAAATAAGAGAAAATACTTTTTAAAAAAATACACAAAAATGCAAGCTGTGGTTCATTTCTAATCACAAAATTTTGAGAGCTTCCTTATAGCCAAAAGAAAAATGGACAATGACCATGTGGAGTTCCGATATTGCTTCTTTGTAGAAGTTTACAGACTTCAGTTCTGACATGTCCTGGTCACGATCCAAGAAGACAGCTTTGGTGGCTCCTGAGTCTAAACCTTCCAGCCCCCAGAGGAGCGAATACTTGCCTTGTCCCTTAGCCCTGTCTTTCTAGTGGTTGTGACAAAAGCTGTGTGCCTGAACCAAGTGCTCCCTGTTCCAGAGAGTAAGGAAGGATCTTGAAACCAGTCCTCCTTTACCCCATTGCAAAAAGAGACTCCGTCAGATAGTTACTCCTACAGTTCCCAAGGTGGTAGCGGGGTCACTGAGATTTTTAGGACACACCTGAGCCATATAAAACCACACAGCTGGCCCCACCATGGTTCCTGGCTGGGAGTCAGACACCAGGACAGTGGAACCTATGCTGGGAAGAGGGTGGATGGTTTTCAGTTGCTGCCTTTGTTAGGTGGAATGGTTTGATAGGGATCAGCACAGGCAATAGCTGTCATCCCCAAGTTGAAGATTACCAAAGAGGAACAATGCTCCTGGGCTCCTCCCAGGTGCTCCTCCTTGGCAGGTTGTGGGTGCCCGTCCCGAGGCTCTCGTGAGCTTTGCTCCTGAGAGTTTGCACCTTTCCAGGCTACTTCCGGTCACTGCAGCCACTTGATCTAGACTCCTGGAGCTCTGGAAATGGCTGAGTTTCTATCCCTCCGGGGCAGACTCCCCTGATTGATGAAGGAATGCGGCCCAGTGTCCTTGCCTCCAGGGGGATAAGTTCTGGGTGTAATTTATGCCCCAGAAGCTTCCTGCAGGATCAAACAGACACTGGAACTTCACCTGAAATCACAGCGTGACTTGGATTCTCCCCATCCCTGTCCCACTTCCCCCATTCCCCTGACTGGTTTCTCCTGGGAGCACTTCGTTGATGAATCACTTGGGCTTGAATCCCCTTCTCAGGGTCTGCTTCTCGGAGATGGCAGGTCTGCTAAGGGGGCTTTCCAGGGCCCGAGGCACCATGAAGGGGGAGTCCTGGGCTTGCGCTGACACCTCCCCCACTCCCTATTCCTTTCACCACACTTGGGTCAAGGACAGTAGGACCCCAGGGTCTTTGTTTAGAGTCCACCCTTCCTGATGGAGCCAGAGACCTCCTCGAGATCCATGGTAAGTGACTGGATGTTTGGGCTTTTGAGACATAAGAAGTTCCTGGAGTGACTGAGACACAGTGCATCTTGGCAATAGGGCTTCCTTTGCTGCGTTCCTCCGGGGCTGCCTGGTAGGCTTGCCAGGGGAGTTTTGGCTTCCCAGAGGACCTTATAAAACAAGAATTTTATAAGCAGAGTCTCTTCTGCCCTAATCAGGGAAGTTAGACCATGATCAAGCAGTCCCCATCAGTGGTGTGTCACTGCAAGGAAAGCACCCTTGGAGGGGCACAGCAGTGATGATCCGGCCACCCTTTGGCCTATGGGATGGTCTTAACCCCTCTGGTGTCTTCAAAACCACCTGCCAGACCTGCTCAGGTTGCCCAGAGTTGACCTGAAGCTGCCTATGGGCAGAAGGAGTTTGAGGGTGCAAGGGCGCCCTTTCCGAACCTTCTAGAATGCCCATTTCACAGATACAGCCATTGTTGCAACATCCAAGACACTAGCCCTTTGGCTGAACTGCAAGCCCATTTCCCGTCAATGTATGCCAGGGGCTGCTGTTGAGCAATAGTGTGTCAGTCAGATGAGACGGCCCCCTTCAGTCATGATGACTTTCCCAGAGGTGTGGCCCGAGGGGAAGCAGTCTTTGAAGGAAGCCCAGCCTGGGCCTTTTTGAGAAAGGCATCAGCATTCCCAGCATCGAGATCACTTCCAATTAGCACAGCAATCAGGGACGTGCTGGGTAAGGAAGCTCAAAAGTTTCTCCAGCTGGGACCCTACACCCGAGGAGCAACCCCTTATCAGAAACAAAGGAAGTAGGCTCTGGAACTTGTCCTGTCAGGTTCAGTCAGGTCCTGTCAGGTTCAGTCAGGTACCTGATGTTCTCCAGGGGTAAGGTGGCAGCCTCATGCTGGCCCCCTTGTCAGCCAGTGGCTCTTAGAACAAAGGACTCTTAGAAGGAACATTGACTTGGAAGGAAGGGGTTGGGTCTAGGGCTCCAAATGAAGGGCCCACCTCCCCTTCTAACTGGGCCCTTCCCTGCCCTTCCCCGAGCTGGGCACAGCCCTCCATCTCGTGTCGAGTCACCTTCCCTTCCATCTTGGAGGGAAAAGTGCCCCGTGTGGTCTTCAGGGGTGCAGTGGCCTTTTGCTCTGAGAACCTGCCTCCTAATGCCTTCTTGGACACCCTCTCCCAAGACTTGGTTTTGTGGTGGGTGCCCTGTCAGTCAGCCTGTAAGGTTAATCCCATCTCAGAGCATCACATGGGGTGGGGCTCCCTGCCTCCACCTCCTGAGGTCTGACCTCTGCTCTGTCTCCTCCCTCTACCCAAAGGGCTCTCACCGAGGTCTTCAGTATTCTCTGCTACCAGTGATGGAGGCTTCTCAGTCTTTAGTGCATTGTCCTCTCTCGGCTGTTGGGGTGTCCCCCTTTTTAACATCACCTTCTCTGTCTCCTCCCACCTCCCTTTAGCCATGCCTTCCCGGGTCCCCAGCAGGGCCTTCCTCCCGTGCACATGGCCTCAGCCCCTCTCTCACTCCTCCCCACTCTCCCTGGATAAGTGCACCTCCCTGGTCAGGAGCTACCTGTGTGCCAGAGGCTTCCATGCTGTCTCCTGAACGCTCGATTGTGTCTCCACCAGACATCTCTCTGGGGATGGCAAAGTCTTGGCCAACTCACTTGCTCCAAACTGAACCCATCTAATCCCTGCTTTCCCCCCAAACCCACTCTTCTCCAGGTGAACTCATCATCTTTTTATACCCACCTGGCTCCTTCTCCCCAGCCCTCCTCTGGTGGGGAGGTTGGTCACCCAGGTGCTCCTATCAGAAATTCTGTGGTCCTGCATGACATCCTATTGATTTTTTCTACCCATTACTTGCTATGTTTGTCCTCTCTCTCTCTGTGGCCTGCGTCTGGGCTCTGTGCAACCCTCAACCTCACCTTCTAGCACCTTCCCAAGTGCTTTTGCCTGATCACCAGGAGCAAGATCAAAGGCTGCCTTCAAAGACTGCTTCCCCTCGGGCCCATTTCTTAAGGGAACAGGCAGGGCTAGGAATGTGCCATGAGCCTAGCTCCTCACTGGGGGGACCTTAAGTAGGGCTGGACCTAGGTGAAGTTCCCACAATCTTTCTGGAGCAACAGGAGCCTTCACTCATTGGCTGTGTGTGCCCAGAAGCCTCTCAGCCAGGCAAAATCAGTCCTAGGGCCATCTTTATTCTTGTGGTGGCACAAAGCTACATTCCCAGGGACTTAGCTGGTGGGTAGAGGAGGAGAACGGAGGTTTCCCAACTGTAAACCTCCTATGGAGGTGCCCTCCCCACACAGAGCTCCAGGCAACCTCTGTGTTTCCCCATGGAGCATAGTGCTCTGCTCTGCCCACCCCACTCAAAGCCTTCCCCCTCAGGAAAACACCTCCCACCAGATCATTGTCTCCCCCCCGCCCCCAGCCACTCTGGATTCTCCAAACTGATGACTTTAAAAACCTGAACCACCCTGGCCCAAATACCAAATACCCAACCCTCTGGGGAAAGGGCATACCATCCCCTGTGCCTCCCTCCTGAAAGAAGGAAGCTGGGGTCTCAGGAGTGAAGTGAGAGCCCCCAAACCTGGTGAGAGGCTCCCTGTGGAGTTTGTGTCAGGGAAACCACCTCACTCCAGGAAGAGCCTCTGACTCAGCGTGGGGGCACAGGCACCTCCATACGGTCTTCATTTCTCTGGGGCAAATGCCCTGACAAGCTAAGAAGTCCCTCAGTCCTATAACTGTCCTGACAGTGGTCTGACGGGTGTGTATGTGCCAAAGGGGGGGATGGACAAGCAGGGTGAGCATCCCTGGGGACCTGCAGGATGAGGGGGGCGCCTGTGGACATGTTGGGCCCTGCAGGAAGTGGGGTGCTGGAGAGAACCCCTGGGGCCTGGCGGGCTTTGGGAACTGGGAACCAAGCACGGTGGCCTGGGGGAGGGGCGGGAGACTGGTGGGAGAGAGGCTTTCAGACTTTCAGGGAACGTAAATTTTACCCCCGGCTACTTTCTCTGGGATTTATTTCTCGGTGAACTTGAGACTTTGCCTAATTACGTTTGGGTCTCTTTCAAAGCACATAAATTGCATCCAGTTCTTCTGCCTTCTTCTTAGGAATAAATTGTCCCTGTGCAAGGAGGGATCTGGGGGAGAGAGTGAGACTTTATTAATTCGACACAGAACTCTGTTCCCCTGCCCTCCCCTCTGCCCTCCGTTGAATAATAAAATAATGAAGATTTGACTTGGACCAGGATGTGTGGATAAATATATTGGTGACATGAATGGAAATGGATTTATTACATAAACAGGAGACTTCATCAATTTAAACCTGGCCTCCTTTCAATAGGCATAAATTACATTCTCTTTTCTTACCAGTTGCTGGCTTTTTTTTTTTTAAGAAACTGGATTTATCGGAATTGAGATTTCACTAATTTATTTCATGGAGCCTAGTGCTTCCTCTTTCTGCCCAACTCATTAAAGACCGGTCCTTGGTGAGTCTCCCTTGCCTCGGTCCCACTTGGAGCTCTGCGGCCTGCCAGCAGGGAGGTCGGAGTAAAGGGTGGTGGGAACACGGCTCTCGGGCAGAGACAGACAGATGCTCATGCCTCTGCTCCCTCTACAACTATCTGCTTCACCTTAGCAAGGGCGCCTCCACAGGGTGTCCAGCCCCAGAAGTCGTAACAAACTGTAGAAATGATGCCTGAAAGTGTAGTCTTTGCAGCCCCAGAACTAGAAGATTCTTTTCCAGGCTCCATGAGGGCCGAGGGACAGCCCAGAGCAGGGTCTGGCCTTGGTGGGTCCTGGGATATGTCTATAGACAAGTGGCAGAGAGAATGGGTGAGCAGGACTGCAGGAAGAGGTGCAGAGGGGTTTGGCCGGGAGTCCCAGGTGCGGTGGAAGGGGGAGGGGCGCAGGGAGTTGGAAGATGCCATCACAGACTGACGCTCATGGTACTAGAATTTCTGATTTCTTTGGAGTTCAGGGCCCAATTTATATAGTCCCTATTCCTCCTCCTCCTTCCCTCTCTTGCTGCTTTCTCTGAGATAAATGGGGATTTGGGTCCACCCGCCAAAATGTTTGGTGGCAGCGAGGGAGATGACTTGAAACTATCTTACAGTCGAAGACATGGCCTTTGGATTCTGATTTTTGCTTTTTTGCTTTTCTTGTTTTTTTTGGTGGGTTTTTTTGTTTGTTTGTTTTGTTTTTGTTTTTGTTTTTTGCTGGTATGTCAAGGTTACTTCCAGCCTAGGAATTCCACATAGGGCAACTTCTATCTGCCTGTCCTCTCCCTCTGCTCCAACTTGGACAGTGTTGAATAGTCTCATTCATTTCAAGTGGTACACAACTCAGTGTCTTAACACTTCTGGGTGTGTGTGTGTGGGGGGGGGACAAAGAAGTGTGGCTGCCATCTTGCTTAGAGAACCTGAAGAGGGCAATGACTAAGTCTGAGATCCAAGGAGTGAGTAATGGGGGGGGGGGCATTTGGGGGCACCACGAGAACCCACTGCTGAGAGGTTCCTGCTCACTGAGCCTTTACACTGCAGCGGGAAGGGCACTGTCTCAGCAAACACTAGCCCTCTGGTGGGAGGTTAGGGAGGAAGGGAGAGGGAGGGAAGAAACTGTCCCCCTCCCAAACCCTCACTCCCATTTCCCACCCCTCCCACTTCACCACCCCCAGGATTGGCAGGGGGGCCAGTGGCGGTTCTGCAAGCTGTCGTTCACCAGGCCCGTTGTCTGGCGCAGGTGTTTCTAATAAGGGCTCCTTCAGGCTTGCTTCGTCCAGGAGGATGTTTACAAGAAGGTCTGATGAGAAATTGTCTCCAAATGCTGTCTTGTAAGCAAGACGTTAAGAAGGGGGTGGGGGTTAGTGCCTCAGGCTGTAAGCAAGCAGAGCTCCTGGAATGGGGCCTGGCCAGTGCTCCCTCCACCCCCAGCCCTCTAGGCCAGGACTGGCAGGCTGGGGCCTGGGCAGGTCTGGGCCTCCTGCCAAGGGTGGTAAACGCCATGGGGGTTGGTTTCAATAAACAAAAGCAATAATGTTGGAAGAACCTCCACAATAAACAGAGAGACTGGGACATCCCAATTCTGCTCCCCAAGCCCTACAGCTTATTCTCTGACCCTGTGATCCTTCCTTGGCCCCTCTTCCACTGGTTGCGGGGCAGGCGATCCCAGGTTCTAGTATCATTGTAGTGGACAATCCCCACATCGTTAAGGAGCAACTCCCTGGAGAAGCCCACTGGGAAGAGAAGAAAGGGAGGTATGTTGTGTCCACACCTTCACCCGCAGAATTTTCCAGTGTGATTAAACCCTCTGGGAGGAAGGTAGGGGATGCACAGCAGAGTTGGCAAACTTTTCCTGTAAGGGCCAGGTGGTAAATATTGTTGCCTTTGAGCTCCACACAGTTTCTGTCACAACTACTCGTGTCTGCCATTGTTTTGAGAAGGCTGCCACACACAACACGAAAATGAGATCAGTCATGGCCAGATTTGATCTGTCGGTGCTAATTTGCAGACCTCTCATATATGGGATCAAATGAGTCCCGGAGAGGTGAAGAGACAAGCTGAGGTCACACACCCTGTGGGTGAGTGAGCAGGCCCATCCCCCATGCTCCCGACCCCTTTGCCCAGTGGGCTGCATACACCTGTGTGACCCAACTCAGTGTAGCTGACCGAGGTCCAGGATGGTTCCCTGGAAACCTGAACTTGGCACCAGGGAATTGTGCCCCATGGAAGAGGTCAGTATGCTCAAAGTTGGAGAGGAATTTGAGGCTTCGTCAAGTTGGATATACAAATAATAGGAGGAAGGAATGTAGATGGTCGTCCCATTGCTGCTCGGCAAGAGCTTCCTGTGCCTTCCCTGGGTCAGTGTCCAGTAGCCAGGTCTAGGGGCTGCTGCCTGCTAGAGTCTGGAGATGATCCCTCTGTGAATACCATCCCTGTGGGTGCTCGCTGTGTGGGTCTCGGGGTCTGGAGGGTGAGGTTGTGTTAGAGAACAAAGGTGCAGTTGAACTTGTGTGATCTCTGTGGGGTGTAGGGAAGCTGGAGGGTCAGAGTGAGGTTGGATTGGGAATGTTTTGTGGTGAGTTGGTGTGTGTACAGGATGTGAAGGCCCAGTGTAGCCGGGGTTCAACGCGGCTGAGGGGAATCAATGAACAGTGGCTGGACTGGGGCTGCCATCAGAGTACCCTCTTTCTGGGGGAAGGAGTGGGGGAGTTTGGCAGAGGGTATACAGCTTGCGTCTTTGGGGATCAATATGACTTTGGGCTAAGTGTAAGAGCATGGATAGGGCTTCAGGGTCAGGGTCAGTTCACGCCCGAGACAGGATCACTCTGAGGTTAAGTTTCATTGGGACTGATTGTGAGGGGAAGATCTGGGATTAAGATCTGGCCTTGTTTGGGGGGTCAGAGCGCCTGATCATGGGGTAGCTGGGATTAAGGCCATTATTTGGTTGAGGTCCATGGCTGGGGCCAAGGTCACTGTTTGGCTGAAGTTCACACAGTCAATGGCCATTCAGGCTGTGGGGTCTATGCCAGCGGTTCTAAATTGGGTGGTGGGCATTCATGTAGGACCTGAGATAGGAGGGACAGACGGTGGTGGGATTGGGGATGGGGTTGGATGGTGGCCCCGCCTTCTTTGTTCTTCAGTTGATTGGTATCTCATTGCATTTAGACAGTTAGCAGCTGTGCTGTTTGGACCTGGGGACCTGGTGTGTATTAAAGGCTGGGTATCACCACGTGTGACTGACGTCAGGGTTAAGTATGTGCTCATACTGTGTATTCCAGTGTGGTTGTGGGTCAGCATGGGTCACCGTGTGGCTAGAGATGGAGCTGAGGTATCAATGTGCGGTTGGCATGGCTGGGGGGAGGGTCAGTGTGATTTGGGGTCACCTGTGGTTGAGGATTCAAGATATGGTTTAGTGTGTGGGTCTTTGTCGGTTGTGTCATTGGACTGGAGGGTCAAGGTGCAGCCGGGGTTTTGAGGGTCAAAGTATGTTTAGGGATCAGGTGGACATATGGACCTTCAGATGGAGGTGGTAGAGCATAGATGGCATTAAGGGATGGGGGTGAGCAAGTGGTTTCTGCCCAGAGGAAGGGAGCCCCATAAGCAAAGACTCCAAGGTTGAATTGGGATCTGCTGGAGGCTTGGGACCTGGGTTCCACGTGTGGTGGGGTTTAGAGGTCAGCAGGCCAGCGTGTGGCCCTGGGGGTGAGAAAGGTTATAGGAGTTGGTGGAAAGAGCATGTATGGGACTTGGTGTCCTCTTTAGGGTGAAGAGTTCTGAATGCAGGCTTCTCAAACTGAGATTCTTAGAGAATGTGAAGGCCAGGGGAGATTTCAGGGTCAAATTGACTTGAATATTTGAGGAAAACTCTGTAGCAAATGTTAACGTTGCCCTGCCCACATCCCCTCAGTAGCTGAAATTCCTGAAATGCCCATAGATTTTTGCTACAGCACCTGCAACTCTTCCTGGGGATGTTGTCTGACTGTGCCCAGGTTCCATCTTCACTGGGCACCCCAGGAGGACCTGGAGTTACTGCCCCCCACCCCCTCAGTGATAGCCCAACACTATCGGAACAGTTGGATAAATACCCCGGCTGCGGGTTCTCAGCAGGACTGCGTCCCTTCCCTACAGTCATACCTTGTTCATTAATACACCCTGTGCGGGCTTCCTTCCCTTCCCCAGCTCACATCCTCCCTCCCCTAGAGTGCTTCCTGGGATCATGGCCCAAACAAATGACTTGCCTTCAGATCCTTGTCTCGGGTTTGCTTCTGGGGAAACTGATCTAAGAGAAACATTTTTATAATAAAGCCAACAAAGATATATTATGAGAGCATGAAATTCCACATGACTTCTCAAGATGAAGCAAAACCCGTGAAGAAGAGTGCATGTCTCTGGCCCACAGGATTCCCCTCCCTTACCTCAGTCATAGAGGCTCTAATTTGTTAACTGGGCTGGAAACCGGAAGGCAAGTCCCTAGGGGTGAGCCTTCCAGGCACAGAGAGGATGGAGCATGAAGCTAGGGTGGGAGGGGGGAGCAAACAGAAGGTACTGAACACAGCTGTGCGCTTGAGTTTGGGAGTTTAGCATATGACTGGGGTGCAGTAAGCGTGCACTGGGTTTGGGGGTCCTCAGGCTCCTCTCCTATTGTGGGGCCCATGAGGGATTGAGGTGGCTTGGCTTAGGCTTAAGTTGCATTGGGGTGGCCCCTGTCCTGGTGAGTTTGTGGGGGACACTACACAGTCCCTGTGGGGTGGCCAGAGTGACCCAGGGTCAGTCATTATGTGGTGAGAGAGACAACTGAAGCCTGCTGAGGGTTGGGAGGGGTTGGCATGTAACTGAAGTTGGGAGTCAACAACTAACAGTCAATTCCTACCAGGATTTCTTGGAAAGAGCACTATGTACTTGCTTTGGGGGAACAGGGAGTCATTGGAGTTGGTGATCAATATTTGAAATAGTCAGGCTGGAGATCAGGGTTTATCCAAGGGGGCTGTGAGCCCTGCTCCCAATCCAGTGGGTTTTCAAAAAATGCCCTGCTCTGGAAGACTCATCCGTGCCCCAGGGAGAGCCATGGGGAAGGGGGTGCAGGCTGGATTTCAGCCCTCACTTGTCCTCTTGTCTGGGTGTCTTTGGGCAGTGACCAACCTGCACAGCTCCACATAGCAGCCCTGGGGGCGTTCGGGGGCCTCGGGGCAGGGGCTTCCTACTGACCCAGCCTCAGGAATAGCTACATCCTCCAGCCTCCTCCCTGGCCATCTCCTCCAGCTGTCCTGTTGTTCTGAGAGGAAGCTAGGCGGGTTTCTGCAGTGTGAGCCCCTGCACCCTGTGAGGCTTGGGAGCTGGCTTCCTGGAGTGAGGGTCAGGGTCAGGGTTCGAGTCCTGGCCACGTCGTATATGTGTCAGAATGAGCAATGCCTTTTTAGGTCACATCTACTTTGGACTTCAACACTGCTTTATGTAGGCCGTAAAATTAATAGGTGGGAACGAGATTTATGGGCCCCACTGGGCTGTTCTTTGCTTGTTAGGTTAAACACACTGATTTCCTGGTACAAAAGTGCTTGTTAAAATAATCTCCCCCAGCATGTTCAGAGGGGACATATCTGTCTTGTTTGGGGGTTGGGGAAAAGGCTGCAGCGCCCCATCCCCACCTCCGGGGCTGGCCCACCAGTCATGGCCTCCCCCAGCCCCAGCTGTGTGTGTGATGGAATGAATGATGAGGTTTCTGGGTGGGGGGTGATCCAGGGAAGGAATGCGCCTCTGTGCAGATAAGACCAGAGCCAGACCTGTGCTCCCATCACCCCCTGCCCACCCCGAAGAGCCTGTAGCTTTTGTTCCTGCAATATCTTGAGGAGGAAGGCTAGAAGCATGGTAGGGGTGGTGGGGGAAGGCATGGTGGTGTTGGAGCAGAGCGAGAGGCTGTCCTCACTGCTGCTTCTGAAGACTTGAAAGTCAGAAAGGCAAGCAGAGAGGAGAGATGGGCCCTGCTGCCTGAGCAACCTCAAGGGGCACTGTGTTTGCCCGTCGATGGGGCCCAACTCTACATGTCTGCCCCCAATTGCTCTTCTATCACCACATTCTGGAGCATGCACCCTCTTGGAGCAACTCAACCACTCCCAGCATGGAGACTGTGTTGCCATCTCCTGCCCTGATGGGGGTACTCTGAGGGTGTGACTGGTAGGATCACAGGTAGAGTGGGTTATGCAGAGCATGTAGGGGACGTCTGGCACCAGGTTGCGTACAGACCTGCTGGGCAGCTAGGAGGTGGCTCTAGGTGGGGCTTAGTTCAGTCATTGGCAAGACAGTGCCAGGACGCAGGCACAGTGCAGGAAGGAAGGCCCAGGCTGAGCCAATTCAGGACAGGTGCTTGGCCATTGGCACATCCATGAGATAGATGCCTGATGGATGGCAGCGTGCTGACCAGGGTGCTCTGAATCCTTTACCTCCCTATTCAGATCTAGCTCACTTTGAAGCCCTCTGAAGATCACATTTCCCCATCTTCTACCATTCCCCATGGCCTGGTTCCATGGTTGGGGAGATGCTCACTGAGCTCCCCCCACCCCAAGTCCTTATGCTTTCTCAGGCTCACCCTCTTGCAGCCTGCTGTTCAGGTCCCAGAAACCCACTTAGAGGGGGGGGTTATGGACATTGGGTAGGGTATGTGCTATGGTGAGTGCTGTGAAGTTTGTAAATGTGGAGATTCACAGACCTGTACCCCTGGGGGGAAAAATATATATATATATATGTTTATAAAAAATAAAATTATAAAAAAAAAAAAAAAAAGAAACCCACTTAGATGGCCCACTTCTGGGCTGCCGGTGCCTTTGGTGTTTGGTATTTGTGTTCATTTCGTAAAGCACCCTACCTACACCATGCCTGATTCTTATTCCATTTGTTCCTTGTGAGGTTCACCTTATACCCAATTATCAACAGTTGAACAAAACCGGGGCCCTGAGACATCCGTCAGTATAACCAAGTCCACCCAACTGTGAGCGGGGCAGCCAGATCTGAGTTAGGTCTGAGGACCTGGTCGGTGGCTAGCCTCTTACCGGCTGCCTGTGAGGACCTTCCTCCATCACCCCAGGGCACTGGAACCATCAGTGGAACAGCCGGAGCAGAGGTGATGTCTAGACCATTCCTGGGTCTGGAGCGCCCAGCACAGGGGGCACCCATGATGGAAGATTCAGCAGAGCTGGCGGACTGAGATCTGACTGCTAACGCCGTGCTCTGAATTTGGAGTTAAGCTCCTATAAGTCTTGGGTCCAGTACCTCCTGGATCTGTGGCCTTGAACAAGTCGCTAAAGCATTCTTGTGTGTAAAACAAGGCTGATAATAACACTAACCTCATAGAGTTGTTGTGAAGGTTCAATGAGATGCTCCGCATAAAACATTTATGACAATGCCCGGCACATATTAAGAGTTCAGTAACTCCTAACCTATGGGCCTAACCTACTTTGGTCACCTTCTTGTTCTGAAATACTGCCACCTGCTGGTAAGTTCCAGGTGCAACCACCATATACCAGTTAGCGCCCCAAGCCACTGAGCGCCCCAACGGGCACTCACCTTGATTTCTGTTTGGACCATTCTCCAAGCACCCCCCACCCCCCACCCCACCCCAGGCAACCCTGCTCCTCCTATCCTTCCAGACTCTGCGCAACAGCACCTCCTTCTGGGAGCTTCCTTAATTATCAAGTATGCATGCCAGGGAGCCCAGAGCAAAATCTAGCTTTCCCTTCTGTCCGCCCATTCCCTATTTCTTTGGTTACATGGATTTTAGAGCCAGGCAGATGTGGATTTGAAATCTGAACTCTGATGCCAACACTTAGTAGCTGTGTGACATGGATCAAATTATTGAACCTCTCTGAGCTTCATGATTGAAGAATTCCCCCAGTAAACAGTCACTACTCTCATTATTCATCTTCCGACCCCTTGTCTCAGTCAGCTCCTGCTGTCCTCCTCCTGGTGCCCAACAAGACACTGCTTGCCTTCTGGTTCCCAACTGTCCATATCCTCATGGCAAGTTCTGGAGAATTTTCCCTGCTACTAATCCCTGCTAGGGAAAAGGGAGCAACATGCACACAGGGTAGGGTAAGGTTATCTCAAGGTTAAAACCCATTGTGATGGTGACACAAAAGGACCCACGTCCCCACTCTCTTTGTTCTGTTCTTGCTTCCCATGTGTTTCGTCTAAGCCTTGCTTGGAGGGGGCCCAGCCTTCCTTGTCTCTTCTGACCACACCCCATGTTCTCTCAAAGCAGCAATCTGGAGAAGCTTGGCTTACTCCAAACCCTTCTGGAGGGGATCTCGTGAGGATCGATCTGTAAACGTGGGGGTTGGCCCACAAAGTTCTCTAAGGTCTTTTCTAGCTTGGGCGTGCTTTGCATCTGAGTCAACCATTTTTTGATTTAATGACTTCCAAATGTCTGTTTGAGAGAGCTCGCTTTTGCACCAGCGGTTGACGCCCGAGCACCACCCCCACGCTGACCCAAGAACACCTGCGGGGCACTGACAAGGGACTCGATGGCCGGCTCTTGCTGGAAGATCAGCTCGTTGTTGCAATCCAATCCAAGGTCCGAGGCTATAGGTTCAAACTCCGGTGGGAGAGGCAGGCCTGGCAACATGGTGGGCTGCTTAGTCCTCTCATCACCAACTCTGAGATGAGCGCTGCACCCACTGTGATGGAGGGCCCCGTGCAGACCCTTTTGACCTAAAATACACTCCCTGGGCCTGAGACCTATTAGTTCCCTTCCTTTGTGTTCTCCTCTAGGGGTTCATCTCAAACCCAGCCTTGCCCGGGAAGGGCGCACGTTCTGTGGCTCTCCCTGGGGGCAGAGTGAGTTTCCCAGGCCCTTGCAGGCAGGCTGAGAACTCGTAAAGAGGCAGAAGGCATTGGGGAAGGGCTACAAGGGGGGCCGAGGCTGGGGAGCAGACATTCAGACAGCCTGTACCGTGGTGCAGAACCTGCCCACAGGCCTGGTGGATTAGAAGGGGTATTTGGTGAGTCCACAACCAGCCCGCAGCGGCGGGGATCTTTGCTCAGACTTTGTAGACCATCCAATGGCCTCTTTCAAAACAGGATTTTGATGAGTTAAGTGTAAATGAATCAGAAACACATGGGTTGGATTTCCCTCCAAATGCAATGGGGTTTGAATACAGCTGAGGGAGGGAAGGGGGGTTCTGGGGAGGAGAGACGTGGCTTAATCAAACAGTTCTTTTCTTCTGTTAATGTTTGCCACCACTTCCTCAAGGCTCCCTGTCTTCTCCCGTCTCGCCCAATCCCACCCCCAGCGGGGGAGACCTGGGTCTTTGCTGCCTGAGCTCTGCTGAGGACTCTGGGCCAGGCCCGCCGGCGTCAGACTCAGGGGGAGCTGGACTCACCCAGCCCCCCTCCGGCGGCTGTCCAGGATGCCTGGCAGAAGCAGCTGGAAGGTTTTTCTCTGGAGTCAGTGCTTCGCTGCTCATCCTAGACTTCTGAAGTGGGGTGACACGGAGGAGGGGTGAGCCAGAGAGAGTGCAGGGTGCCACACTCAGACTGGCGGGGACTAGACCCCAGCCTTAGAATGTCACGTCTCATGAGGAAGCAACTTTTCAGACAAGACTAAGTCTTCACCTATTTAAATCTATTTAAATATTATTTTACTTTATTATAAACATCATGCTCTTTCTAGAGAACACATTGTAAAAGCACAGAGAGGCAAAATAACAAAATAAAAGCTATCTGTAACCCCCACCCCGGGGGTGACTTATTAACATTTTGGATCAGTCCCTTCCAGGCTTCTGTGCGCTTTTTACAACATACAGCCTTATGGCCACGCAAAATAGAGATGGTAAAGTTATTAGTCAGAATTCTGAGTCTAGAATAGACTACCTGGGGTTCAATTCCATCTCCATCATTGATTGTATGTTACATCAAGTTTCCCAGACTTCAGAACCCACCACTGACAACAACAACAACATAGCAATAATAATAACAACATGGTATTTGGCAGGACTGAATGGAATAATATTCATAAAGCACTTAGAAGAATGCCCAGTGTATAGCAGCCACACAGCCATTGTTAGCTAGTAGTGTTTCCATTTAGTGTCCTGTCTTTCTTTGTGTATCTATGCCACAGGCTTCCTATGTTACTAACGTTCTCCATCACACGATTGAAGGGCCACATTCTTGTCGTAGGCAATTCATCCCATGCTTCCTTTAAGTGTATGTTACAAATAACAATGTGATGGACATTTTTCTGCATTCTAAAGGGGTTCAAGCTGGAGTCAGTTGTTTTCACCTAAGTATCCTTTTGCATAACTTATTTTGCATGGGAGAGAATTAACCTGGAGAATATTTATGTTTATGAGTTTACAGGGATATAGGTGGTTTCTAGTCCGAGAGTTTTGCCTTTTCCACAATATCAAAAAAATGGAATATATTGTGTAGTGTCTTGTGTCTGGCTTCTTTCACTTTGCAAAATGCTTTGAGACTCATTCATATCGTTGCATGTGTCGTTTCTGCAATCTTTTTTATTGCTGTGCTGTATTCCATTATATGGATATAATAATTTTCTTACCCACTTACTAGTTGACAAACCTCTGGATTATTTCCAATTTGCCTGCTATGATTAAAGCTCTTAAGAGTTCACAGGCCAGTCATTGGTGGACACATGTTTTCATTCTTCTGGGGCAAATTCCTAGGAATAGAATCACCGAGTTATGTTTAGATAGTAACTGTATGTTTAACTTTATAGGAAACTACCACACTATTTTCCCAAGAAGCTGAACTGTTTTTGCATCTCCACAAACAATATTTGAGAGTTCTCATCAATAACATTCTTCGATAGCACTTGGTAATGTCTGTTTTTTAAAAGATTGGTTGATTGATTTGAGAGAGAGAGAGAGAGAGAGAGACTGCATGGGGGGAGGGGCAGAGGAGGAGGGAGAGGGAGATAGAATCTGAAACACACTCTGTGCTGAGTGTGAAGCCTGACACAGATCTTGATCTCACAACTGTGAGATCACAGCCTGAGCTGCAACCAAGAGTTGGACGTTTAACTGACTAAACCACACAGGTACCCTGGTAATGTCCATTTAAAAAATTTTAGCCATTCAACAGGAGTGTAGTGGTATCACATGTGGTTTTAATTTACATTTTCCTAATGCCTAATGATATTGAGCCTCTTCTCATGGGCTTATTTGCCACCTATATATTTTCTTTGGCTAAGTGTCTAAATAATTTTAAAGCACATTTTAAAGTTGGGTTATTTGTTTTCCTATTGTTAAGTTGTAAGAACTCTTTACAATTTTTCTGGATAAAAATTCTTTATCATACATATGTTTTGTAAATATTTTCTCCCAACCTGTGTCTTGTCTTTTAATTTTTTTAAATGTCTTTTGAAGAGCGGAATTTTTTAATTTGATGAAGTCCAATATTTATTATTTTTTCCCTTGTAGATTGTATTTTTTAACTCAGAGTTTCACAATTTTGTCCAACTCAGAGTCACAAAGAATTTCCCCAGAATTTTTTTCTAGAAGTTTTATAGTTCTAGGATTTACATTTAGATCTATGATACATTTGAGTTAAATGTTACATGGAGGGAGAGATGGATTAAAGTTAGTGTTGTTGTTTTTTTTAATGTAGGTGTCTAAGTTTTTGTTGAAAATTATTGTTTTTCTAATGAATTTCTTTTGGTCCTTTGTCAAAAATCAATTAACCATATACATGAGGGTCTATTTTTGGACTTTATTCTGTTCTATTAATCTATGCATCTTTTTACCAATACCACCATCTTGATTATTATAGTTTTATATTGCCTTGAAATCAGATAATATGAGTCTTTCAACTTTCTTTTCCAAAATTATTTTGACTATTCCAGTTCCTTTGCTTTTTCATATACAGCTTAGGGGTAGTTGGTCAATTTCTATCAAAGTTATCACTGTGGGGGGGCACGTGGGTGACTTAGTTGGTTAAGCAGCCACCTTTGGCTCAGGTTATGATTCCAGGGTCCTCGGATTGAGCTCCACATCAGGTTCCCTGCTCAGCAGAGTCTGCTTCTCTCTCCCTCTGCCTGCCACTCTGCTTACTTGTGCTCTCTTTCTCTCTGTTAAATAAATACATACATAAATTTTAAAAATCTTTAAAAAAAAATCTCACAGGTTTTATTGGGCTTTCATTGAAAGCATAAACTAATACAGGGAATATTTTAGGGTTTTTGGCAGTTTGACTAATGTTTAGATTTTACTTGTTTCTTTTTAATATTTGTTTCTTCTCTGAGTTTCTTGGATCTGTGGTCTGTTATCCTTCAGTAATTTTGGAAAACTTATCAGCTTTTATCTCTTCAAATATTTCATCTTCCAAGTTTTTTCTCTCTTCTTCTGGGACTCCAATTTTATATTGTCCTACAGCTTTTGGGTCTTCTGTATTTTTAATCTTTTTTCTTTTTGTGTTTTAGTTTAAAAAATTTCTATTAAGCTACCTTTAAATACAGTGATTCTTTTCTCTTCTGCATCTAACCTATGGATAAACCTGCCAAAAGAATTTTTCTTTATCTCTGATATCACATCCCCCACCCGTATTTCTATTTGACTTTCCAATAGTTTTAACTTCAATGTTGAAGTTCCCCACCTGTGTAAGCCTGTTGTCCACTTTTCCCATTAGATCCTTTAAAATATCAGTCACAATTATTTTAAGGTTCTTATTTGAGCATTTCAATATCTGGGTCATTTCTGGGTCTAGTTCTATTGACTGCCTTATCTCTTGACTTTTTTTTTTTTTTCTTTTTTGTGTTTCTTGTAACTTTATGTGGAATGTTGAACATGTTATTGGAAAAATAGCAGAGACTGAGGTAAATAGTACTTTTGCCTGGAGATGGGCATGATTCTTTTTCTGTGAGACCATTCATCTGTGTGGGTGTGTGGGTGTGGTTGTTGAGTTGCTCTTGTTGATGTTTAAAATGGGTTTGAGTATTGTTGTTGTCATAGTTATTTTCACATGTCTTGCAAATTCCTCCAGCAGTGGGATACTACTATCCTCCCACTACTTACTATTCTTTCTTCTGTGCTCTGCTAAAGTGAAATGGTTTGTGTGATCCACATCTCCTTAAATGGGCTATTCACTCTGAAATCTAGTTCATCTGGTACCTTTGTGACAACAGCTCTTTGATAGGTTTAAGAAACTCATAACTTTGTAGATCATCTGGCTTAAAACAAGACAAAACAAAACAAAACATGGTTATGTGGGGAAGCAATGTTGCCTTGTGACTTACTACATCCTAAGAGAAAGTAGAATATTCTTGCCTTTTCACCCCTGTCTAGAAGATCATAGGTTTTTCTCCTTTGATCTAAAGATGTAGTGAATTATTTTAATGGTTTTCTATTAAACTGTGTTTATATTATTTTGATAATGCCCATTGCATCATGTTGTATTATTCTTTTATTGTAGAGCTATTTTGGTTTTCTAGCATTGATAGGCCATTTTGTTTCATTACTATTTTCTCATGTTTTGGTGTCATGATTAATCTAGGTTTATAAAAGCAACTGGATCTTTTATATCTTTCTATTCTCTGTAAATGTTTATGTATCATGGAAATCCTCAATTTCATGAACATTTAAGTGATAAAACAGTCATTGCACCATTTTCTGAAGTAGTTCTATATCAACCTTTTCAATTTCTTCCCTAATTATTGGTCTTTGAAGGCATTCTGTTTCTTGAATTCCTTATGGTTATTTGTATTTTCCAAGAAAATTATTTATTTTATTGAGTTCCTTAAAGTTTAGACTTGACTGGATTTGTAACCCTTGGTATAGGATGAGAAAGAAGGCCTTAGGTAGAGCCGCTGGGAGCACCAATATTCAAGAACAGAGGAGGAAGAAATATTACATAAGAGTATTGAGAAGGAGAATCCTGAGAAATGTGGAAAACTAGAAGTTTGTGAGAGTCTGGAACCACAGGAAAAGAGATTTTTCAAGATTAAAAGTAATCAAGCTGGGCCCATATTTCTTTGTCACATTAGGTAACTGAAGAAACTAGAAATTTATCCGGAATTTTGAAGGAAAAAAAAAGGATTCAAGAATTCTCTTTGTAAGGTAAGTTTCCGTTGTCTATTAAGACAATAGAAAACATTTTTATTTATATATCTCTCCAGGAAAAATACCACATACTGATATTCTGTGAAAAAAAAAAACCTTAAGAATACAATCCAATTAACAAGTAGATAAAACAAGAAAGTTCACAAATGGGAGAGTCATGTTATGAAAGAAACTGGTAACATTAAAGTAATATGGATACAGAACTAAATCTAAATTATTACAATTATTGTTGTGAAGCTGATTACTTTCTTAGAAACATTTAAAAATATAAAAATAATAATGATAAAACTAAAGTAAAAATGTCAAATCATTATGGCAAAAATTGAGAGGAGGAATTTAGGAGAAGTATGATGTAAACATATACTGGTTCTGTATCACTCACAGGGATGTCCTATTAATACTCTTTTAAAAGATACATTTTATTGAGATATCATTTACAATAAAATGCACATATTTTAAGCATATGGGCCAATGAGTTTTGACAAATTTATACAACCTCATAACCACCACTACAGTCAAGAAATGGAACCTTTTAATTGCCTTAGAAGTTTCACTCTTGCCCCTACCCAGTTAATCTCTGTCCTCCACCCCTGCCCCTGATCCCAGAAAACCTTTAACTTGTTTGCTATTTCTCTAGATTAGTTTTTCTAGAGTTTAATATAAACAGAGTCATGTAATATGTACTCTTTTGGATAAATGGGTTTTTGGAGCAGGGAGATACAATAGGAGCTTGCTCTGTCTACCCTGTTCATCAACCTGGTACTGCTGTACCTCTAGGAATGATGCACCCCCCACTTTATTAAAAAAATAAATAAATAAAATAAAAATAAATGTAAAGGTGAAAAAATAATAAAGAAAACATTTGATACATGAGGAAAAACACTTGACATAATACAACTGTCTATGTACTCTTTTGTATCTGGCTTCTTTTCTCCAGTATAGTATAATAAGCCTTTAAATCATTAGAGAATTTATCAGATATTAAACTGATAAGAACAGATGCTGCACTTGATCCCTGCCAAAAGACTGAGAAGCAATCACCTTTGTTTTTAACATGGTGAGATGTATTGATTGGATTTTTGAATGTTAAACCAATCCTGCATTCTTAGGAAATGCTTCACTTGGTCATGATTTATATATGCATTACTGGTTTCAATTTGCTAGTATTTTGTTAAGGATTTTTTAATATTCATGAAGGATATTGGTCTGCTGTTTTCTCTTCTTACAATGTTTTTATATGGTTGAATATTATGATAAAATTGACTTCCTCCTCTATTTTATGGAAGAGTTTATATCAGACTAGTATTATTTCTTTTTAAGTAGAAAATGAAATAATAGAAATAGAAATAGAATTTATGAGTGAAGTCATCTGAGTCTGCAGTTTTATTTGTGGTACTATTTTTAATTACAAATTCAAATTTTGAAATTTTATTCATTGTGTAAATAAATTTAGGCATTTTCTGTAATTTATCAAACTTACTATCATAAACTAATTCTTAATATTATTTTATTACCTTTTGGCATAAATAGAATCTAAATTGACTCCCTGTCTTTTATTCCTAATATTGGCCATTTTCATCTTCCTTTTTTTCTTCATAAATTTAGCTAAGATTTCTAATTAAAATCATTCTTTTTGAAGGGAGTTGGGGGAAATTGGAGGGGGAGACAAACCATGAGAGACTGTGGACTCTGATAAACAATCTGAGGGTTTTGGAGGGAAGGGGGGTGGGAGGTTGGATGAACCTGGTGGTAGGTGTTGTGGAGGGTACATATTGCATGGAGCACTGGATGTGGTGCATAAACAATGAGTTCTGGAACATTGAAAAGAAATTTTAAAAATAAATAAAAATTTAAAAAAATAAAGAACAAACTTCCGTTTTTGTTAATTTTCTCTCATTTGTTTATTTCCTATGTCATTTTTTACTGCTCTTGCTTTGCCTTTTTTTCTTTCTTTTTTTTTTTCTACTGACTTTAGGCTTATTTTTCTCTTCTTTCTGTAAATTCTTAGATTGGTTAGTTATGTTATTAATTTTGGGCCTTTCTTCTTTTCTAACATAAATAGTGATATGAATTTACCTCTAAGCATTGCTGTAATTATATCCCACAACTTTGATGAACCATTGATAAGCCTTTTTCATTTTCCTCAACATACTTTCAAATTTTATGTTATTTCTTCTTTGATCTATTTGTTATTTAGAAATGTCTTGTTTAATTTCAGAACACTTGGGAACTACCCAAATATCTTTCTTTTATTGATTTTCAGTTTAACTATTTTCAGATAACATATTCTGTAAGATTTCAGTGTTTTTCTAATTTTTTGAGATTTGAAAAAAATGACTCACCATATGATCTATCTGGTAACCTTGAAAAGAATAAATGTTCTGCTGTTGATGTTATGTTCTTAGGATAAATTTCAATTAGGTCATGTTGCTTGATAGTGTTGACTTTTCTATATGCTTACTGATTTTCTGTCTAGTTATTCTGTTTTTTTAATTGAAGAATAATTGGGTATAATTGGGGAGTATAATTGTATGTACTTAAAATGTATAATGTGATGATTTGATATACATATTCATTGTGAAATGATTACCCAGATCAAGGTAATTTACACAGCCATCAACTCACAGACTTAACTATTTATGTATGTGGTAAGAATGCGTAAGATCTACTCTCAGCAACTTTCAAGTGTGCAATACCATATTATTAATTATAGTCACCATGCTGCACATTAAATCCTCAGAACTTCCCTTCTTATAACTGAAAAGTCATACCATTTGACCAACATCATCCTATTTTCCCCTCCCCCAGCCCCTAGAAACTACTATTCTCTTCTATTCCTATAAAATTGTCTTTTTTTTTACATTCTAAATATAAGTGATACCATACAATATTTGTCTTTTTCTGTCTGACTTTTCTTCACATAATGGCTTTAGGTTTATGCATCTTGTCACAAATAGCAGGATTTCTCTTTTTTTTTAGTGGCTGGATAATATTCCATCATGTGAGATATATACATACATATATATCGCCATATATAGTCCATATATATGCCATCATGTGAGATATATACGTACATATATATATACACACACACACATTATGTAGAACCACATACACTATATATGTTATATACGTGCTATATTTATAACATTTTCATTATCCATTCATCCATTAAAGGACACTTTGATTGTTTCCATATCTTAGCTATTGTGAATAATGCTGCAATGAACATGGGTATGCAAATATCTCTTTGAGACAACAATACCAATTCTTCCAGATAAATACCCAGAAATGGGATTGCTGGATTATACGGTAGTTCTATTTTTAATTTTTTGAGGAATCATCATACCATTTTCCACTATGGCTGTACATATTTACATTCTTGCCAACAGTGTATAAGGATTCCCTTTTCTTCACATATTCATTAATATTTGTTATCTATTGTCTTTTTTGTAACAGTCATGCCAACCCATATGAGGTAACATCTTATTGGGGTTTTGATTTGCATTTCCCTGATGATTAGTGCCATTGAGCACCTTTTCACATACCATCTTTCTAATTATTTTCTATTTGTCCCATTTATTCATTTTTTTCTCCTTTGAATTATTTTTCATTCTGTTTTGCTTCCACTATTGCTTTATTAGCTTCTTTGTTTTATTTTTAAAGATTGTTCTAGTGTTTTTTATATGTATCTTTAAATAATCTCAGTCTACCTTCAAATGGCCTTGTACCGCTTTATGGATTATGTATGATACATATACATACATACATGTATGTATATATGTCTCAAGTTTTCTTTAAATTATTGAACATATTCATAATAGCTATTTAAGTAGTAAATATTTAAGTATTAAGGTGATATTTCCTTCACCTCTACCGTCTATATCTCTTTCTGTTGAATGTTTTTTGTCCTGATTATGGGTCACATATTTCTGCTTCTAGTCATCTCTAGAAATTTTAGATTGGAGATTGGAAATTATAAGTAATACATTCTTGAAATTCAAGATTTTGTTATCTTTTTTCCAAGAGCATTGGGCTTTGTTGTGGTAGGCAGCAAAGGTACCAGTGATTTAGTTTGATCCTTTCAAGGCCTTTTTAAAAGCATTTTTCTGGTGGGCTTTGAATCAGTGATTTAGTCCTACTGTTAGTTAACGTGTGATTCTTCTTTGGATCTCTATTGAATGTACTACATGGTCAATAAGGACTCTTCCAGCCCCGTTTGAGATCTTAGAGTTATTCACCTCTGACTCACTGATTATTCTTTTCTACTCTCATGGAGCTTTATTCTACACACAGCCATTTTGGTATTAATCAAAGATTCCTAAAAGGATTCCTATGCATATTTCTCAACTTCTTTTTCTAAATAGTTTGCTCCACCTGGGAATTCTTCCCGTCAATACTTTAACTGTCTTAGAATCCCTGAACACCCATCTCCATTTCCTCAACTCGGTGAGATTGCCATACAGAGCTTGGGATTTTCTCTCTGTTCTGTGTCCAGAAGGTGCCTCCAGGCAGAAAGCCAAAGCAATCCTTCATTTGTCTGTTTGTTTATATTTCCTGAGCTACCTATTCCAGATATTCCACTATCTGGAAGCAGTTATTTCACGTATTTATCTAATTTCTAGTTGTTTAAATTGGAAAAGTAAGCACATCCCCATTAATCCATTATCACTGGAATTAGAAGTGTAAGTACTCTTTTACTTCTTGACTTGGATAATTACCATAACACAGACTTAAATAAATTGCAGAAATTAGCTTTGTTGATTTTCCTCATGTTTATTGAAAATATTACCAAAGTACAGAGGTTATGACAAAGTAAATAACCACTGTTAGTATTTTGTCATATGTCTTTGCAACTTTTGTCTATACCTGGTGATGCTTGTAGGTATGGGTTCATAACTTTAACTTTGTAGTGGATGGTGAAGCCTTGGCAACTGGACAAACAAAAATAAGTAGTATAAATCTTGGAATGGAGCTAGTAATTTTATGATTGTTTACAGATAATATGATTACCTATTTAGAAGACCCAAGAAGATAAACTAAAATGACCTAAAATAGTAGTAGTTTTCAAAATGAAAATTTTTATACATCACTACTAACAATATTAACTAATATAATATTAACTAACTAATTTTATACATCAATATTAACTGATTCTTGAATAACATGAAGTTTAGGGGCACCAACTCCCATGCGGTAGAAAATCAACATATAACTTTTGACTTCCCCAAAACTTACCTAGTAATAGCCTACTATTGTCCAGAAGTCTTAATGGTAACATAATCAATTAACACATATTTTGTATTTATGCTTATATACTGTATTCTTAAAACAAAATAAGATAGAGAAAAGAAAATGTTATTAAGAAAATCACAAGGAAGAGAAAATACACTTACAGTACTGTATCCAAAAAGTCCAGACTAGTGCAGTTCAAACCTATGTTGTTCAGGGATCAACTGTAATTAGAAAGTATAATGGGAAAAAAGAGCTTTATTATAATAGCAACAAATATATGCAATGCCACATATTTATGTAATTAGGTTTATGGAAATATACAGAAAAAATTTGTATAAAGAAAATTACAAAGCTCACTTGAATTCTTTAAATAACTAGTAAGAATATTGTGCTCTCATTCAGGAATATTAAATACTAGAAAGTCATCCATTTCCCGCATACTTAACCATAATTTGTAATCCTCATCAAAATCCATATGGGATTTTTTAAAACTAGGCAGAATGTTTCTAAAAATCATTGAAAGAATAAAGTTTGATAAGACCCAGGGAATTTTGAAAAAAGGAGACTAATGAAATGGGAGTATCCCTACCAGATATTAAAATTTATAATAAAGTTACGATAATCACAATCGTATGGAACTAGAACAGGAATAGACAAAACAGATCAGTGGAGCAAAAAGACAAAGCCCAGAACAAGTCCAAAAATATTCAAGAATGTATTGCAGAATAAGAGTGGCATTTTAAGTCAGTGGGGAATAGGTGAATTTCTTCAATAAGTACATTTGCATTTACTATCTAATACAGTTAGGGGCAGGGGATGTATGAGGATTTAAAACATAATTTGTGTCAGAATAAATTCAGGTAGGTTAAAAGCTTAAATGTAAACTATGAAGCTTATTCAAAAGGTGGGAAACAGACACTTATATATTCTTAGTGCACAGTAATTTGTATAACCCTTTGGAGGACAATTTGGCAATATCTTACATCAAGGAGGCACCTGGGTGGCTCATTGGGTTAAAGCCTCTGCTTTCAGCTCAGGTCATGATCCCAGGGTCCTGGGATGGAGCCCTGCATCGGGCTCTCTACTCAGCAGGGAGCCTGCTTTCTCCCCTCTCTCTGCCTGCCTATCTGCTTATTTGTGATCTCTGCCTGTCAAAGAAATAAATAAAATCTTTTTAAAAAAATCTTACATCAATATTTTAATAATACAGAGATGCCCATATACTTTGGCCCCACAGTTCTTTTTCTGTTAATTCACTGGGCAATTTATGTAGATACACTGGTCCAAGTGCACAAATAAATATCCTTGGACAAGAATATTAATGGCAGTATTGTTTTATGATAGTGTAAAAAACATTAGAACAGAACTCTTCTTGGCTCAGGACACCAAAGCGAATGTGCCATAGACTCCTTCCTTTCTGCAACTTGACCAAGGGATTTGGCCAAGAATCAGTCTGATGATTCTTGAACTGCTCAGCCACATCAAGGAAGAAAATAAGAGTGGGACTTTGGGGAGGGGATTCTTTAGAGAGCTGTTGCCTTTCTGGGTCTTCACCCCAAATTTGGGGGGCCAGTAGAGAAGACAGCTATTAAGATTAGGAAGGAGAATTTCAAGGAGTCTCTTGGGGAGCTTCAAGAGACTTTTCCAGCAATGAGAGAAAAGGAAGACCAGTGCTTGCCCCAGCTATGGGAGTGCTAAACTGGCCTGGGGTCAGGGGCTGGCTGTCCTCAGAAATCCAGAAGTCAGAGAGGGCCTGCCTTGCGGCTTTGGTGTCAGAACCCTGCAATTGCACCTGTGTTGGGATCAGGGATTTTTTAGGACAAGGGGTATATGAGTGTTTCTGAAGAAAGATATGTGCCAAGAACCAGCATAGTGTGTCCCTGGGTGTGGTTCAGTAGGGCTGCCCCAAGGGCCAAGGAGAGCTTGGTAAAATAAGGCTGGTCATGCCACAAAAGGAGTCCTAAACAACAATCAGGAACAGGTCAGGAGAACTGCAGGGAAGAGCAGCTTTCTAGAGAACCTCCCACAACCACACAAAGCTCCATAAGAGAAAGATGCCGCATGAACCATCAGCCAGGGGCAGAGAACCCAAAGTCACCCAACCAATGATAACCACCACTTCATCCCTTTATCTTTCCTTGCTCATTTACCCCTTCTCCCATCCTGGCTCTCATGGGAAGTGAAATCACAACTAGCAGCGGGTTGGTGTAAGAAAAAGAGGCAGACTGTTTCCCCACAACAGTCTTCCTACTGGTAGCTGGCCAGAGCTGGGGCAAGAAGATACAACACTAAGTCAAGTTCAGGGGTTTGGTCTATCACTGAGAACAAAGATTATAATTTCTGAATTGAGGCTGTGTTTTTAACTGAAAATGAAAATCCATGAGAACTGCTAGTGTTTTCAAACAAAGCTAAGAAGTAGTATCCTAAACAAATACTTTTAAATGATAATGGAAAAAAAAGTTTTATTTCGATTTTATCATTAGGTCTGCTTGTTCAACATACCGATTACAGCAGTAAAACACTGGGAAAACATTAAAAAAAAAAGGACTAGATAAGCACACTGATGTGTTTGTATAGTAAATATCATGCTGGTGTTAAAATAACCAGACCCAGGGCATCTGGGTGGCTCATTGGGTTAAAGCCTCTGCCTTTGGCTCAGGTCATGATCCCAGGATCCTGGGATCGAGCCCTGCAGCAGGCTCTTTGCTCAGCAGGGAGCCTGCTTCCCTTCCCCTCTCTCTGCCTGCCTCTCTGCCTACTTGTGATCTCTGTCTGTCAGATGAATAATAAAATCTTAAAAAAATAATAACCAGGGAGATTTTTATACACAGATAAGGAATGATCTCCAGATAATGCGTTCAGTAGGGATAGAGGTAAGGAATAGCTCACTTTAGGTAGTATGCTACTCTGTAGGGGGATAATCCTTGAGTATTTCTAGATTCCTAAGAAATTGGTCACATAATTTGCCTCTGAAAAGACAATTGAGAGACTGGAGAACAGGTAGGGAAGAGACATCTACTTTCTACTATGTGCATTTGTTACTAAAATAAATTGCTGAGTTATGAAAGTACTAGCAAAAAAACAAATTATTATTAATTTATTGAAATAAAATTTAAGTAGGTACATCATCTACTCTTACCATGGAATTGCCATTAAACAGAAACCACACAGAAAAACAGAACTGAAAGGAGTTTAAATCTTTACTCTCTTGAGTAAACGCCAATGGGTGACTGTGTGTGTGTGTGTGTGTGTGTGTGTGAGAGAGAGAGAGAGAGAAGTACATTTTTAATGAACCACAAAACATTAAAAAAATTCTCTCCCCATCTCTGTCATTCTCCATATCTTCCACATGTACAACAGCGGATGGCTACAAAATTTGGTATTTATTCCACTCTTAAATTCCCAAGCAAAATTCATTCAGAAAATGAGAATGTATGGTTCAACTTCCCCACTCCTCTCCTGTGGCTATGCATTTTGTATATGTAAAATATATATGTACCCCCCCCCCTTTTTAAATCTTTCTTGTTCTACAGCTTTCTGTACCAAGTGTTTTAAAATATAACAGAAAATCAGGGATATAAGCAAATAGATACAAATATTGTTTGGCATGGTGAGGGTGGGGAAGCTATCAAATATTTATACATTCTCACTCTGACATATAATGTTGGGTAGGTGCACCTCTATAACATAAAACGAAATAAGACGGGGATAATGATATATTTAACTACATTAAAAAACAACTTTTGGGAAAAACCTGGTACAGGGACTTTTTGGGGCATGTATCACAACATTTCAAAGATATAATTATTATAATGTGTTGTTGGTAGAGGGACTAACAATGACACCAGTAGCACAGAACAGAGAACACAGAAACCAACTCACTCATATATGAAAGTTGATGTGACAGAAAAGGCAGTAACAGACCAGCAGCAAAAGGATGAACTGTTTGATGAACAGTCCTGGGATAGCAAGTTATCCATATGGGAAAGAATTTAGATCTTCACCTCACTCCATATACAAAATGAACTCCAGGTTGATTAAAGAACTTCATATAAAAAGCAAAAGTTTTTGGCTTTTAGAAGAAAATATAGGAGACCATCTTTCTGATTTTTGTATAAGAAAGATTCAAAACACACACACACACACACACGCACATGCACACGCACATGCACACTCACACGCACAGCCCAAACCTGGGGGGAAAAAAGAGAAAAGATCGGTAAGTGAGCCTCCATTAAAGTTTCAGATATTTCTCAACAAAAATAGCACACAAATTCCTCAACTAATCATAAGCTACGAAGCAATCTGTAACATGTATAACTATAAAATTACTTAAGAAAAAGAAATAGAAGAATGGGCAAAGTATATAAAGATTTACGGAAGAGGGTACCCCAGGGGCCAATGAATGTGTGAAAAGACAACAAACTGACCTGTTCAGGAAAATATAAAAGTAAAACAGTGAGTTTTTTACTCATAACACTGACAACAATTATAAGTTTGATACCACAATGAGTTGGCATAGAGAAACAATATCCAAGAGAGAGTAAAATGGTACCTGATTATGAGAGCTGTTGGTACCATCTAAAGAATCTGAAATTGTGCACACCAGTGACCTGAACAACTCCCCACTTCGTTGTGTGCCTGGGGAGATTCTTGTACAAGCCCAGAAAGAGTCATGTACAGTAATAGCCATTTAAATGTTCTCATAATGAAAGTTTAGAAAAATAAAAATCTTAAGTGCCCAACAGCAGGAAAATGGATAAATTGCCACATATTTATAAAATAGAATAGTATGCCTCCATTAAAATGAATGTATTCTAGGTCTATATTTCAGTATGAATATATTTCTGAACAAAATATCGAGCAGAAACCAATTAGAGAATATCTACAGTATGATTCAATTCATGCAAATTTTCAAAATCTAATGTGCAAAATAGAAGCATGTACATCACTTATGGACACACACATAGCATTGCTATTAAAACATGCATGGGAATAATATCCCTCCAGAAGTGGGATAATGATCAGATTTAGTGAGAGAGGAAGTAGAATGCAATTATGGAGAGAAACACAAAGTATATCAGTTGTAATAAAATGTTTTATTTCTTTTAAAAAATCAAAGGCAGATTGACAAATCAATACTTCATGTTAAAAATATATGGATATTATAGTTCACAATGTAAACTGTGAAAAATGTTTGCAAAATATGTATGACAAAGGGGGTTAATATTGTTTTTATATATGGATATTTGACATTCCATAACAAAATTACAAAATCACCCCTCTCAAAATCCAAATCTAGGTAAACTATCTAGGTAGGCAGTCTTGAAAGAAGGATACAATTTCCAATTGTATCCAACCTCCTTACTAATAAAAGAAACTTATACTCTAATGCAACACATCTTTTCTTCTTTTTCTTTTCAGAGTGTAAAGAAGGAAAGGAGTGATAAAATCAGCATTGGAGAGAATGGAGACAGGCATGACCCAATGAAATGAACAGGATTAAAATCCCCCTGTGACCATTGGTAGGACAATACTGCATAAATCAAAGATGTTTTAAGAACATGTATCATTTGACTCACCAGTTCCATTTTCAGGAATTTATGCCAAGTGCAGCTGGGGCAGAAATCAGATTATTCTAAAAAGGATTTATGGCAAGACAATTGAGAATATTAAAAACTGGAGACAACTTAAATGTCATAAATTAGAAGCTTGAGTGAGTAGATTATGACAAAATGACAAAAAGTGATATAAAATTAGGACACACACATTTATTTTCCTGAAAATACTTTCATGCTATAGGAAGTTTAAGATTCACAATACAAATAGTGTTCCTTTTTATAATATTTATAAATTCATATATTGTTTTACATATATGCACATATAAGTGCACACACCCATATATATTTCCACAGAAAACAATCTAAAAAGAAAATACATGGACAAGTAGCAAACCATTGTGTTATTTCAGATGTGTGATTTTAAAAATTTTTTTCTAACACTTGTACTGTGCTCATATATTACTCATGTATGAAAAAGAAAGCTAGCACAACACAGGAATGTGCTCTTCCTCTGAATCTTGAGGGTCAAGATTGGAGGAGAAAAGAAAATTATTGTTTGAAGATATAATTGCTTGTCTAAGAAAACCAAAGCAAATCAGTTAGAAAAGTACTAGAAATAGTAAGAGTGAACAGTGACTTATTAAAAAATAGGTATACAGATTTCATTGGCTTTCATAAATAACCGACTAGGAAACATAATAAAAAAAAAATCACCAACAGCAACAAAATCTATTACATATTTAGGAATAGGTTTTCTAAGCCCAGTGGAAGCTACATGGAAACACACACACACACACACACACACACCCATATTCACACATACATACACATTTCCCCACATATATCCTCTATGCATATAGCCATACCCAGAAAGAACTTTAAAAGAGATTTTACTAAAAAGATAGACATATTATATTCTTTTAAAAAAGATTTTTTAAATTTATTTATTTGAGAAAAAGAGAGAGACTGCTAGCATAAGTTCGGGGAGAGGGAGAAGCAAGCTCCGCACTGAGCAGGGAGCCCAACGTGGGGCTCAATTCCAGGACCTTGGGATCATGACCTGAGCCAAAGGCAGATGCTTAACCAACTGAGTCACCCAGGTTCCCTGACATATTATATTCTTAAATGGGAAGTTTAATATTGTAAAGATATTTTGGGAGAACTAACATCAAAACACCTAGCACATCTCAACCAAAATCTCAGGATAATTTTGGGAAGTAGGACAGCTGTCAGATTTACTCTAGAAGTATCCCTAAAGAATAAATTCATGGCAATATCAAAAAAAAGGAGAAAAAGGAAGAGTGGCCTGTACTGTTAGAACATACTTCAGAAATATGATAAAATGATGTGGCTGGGATTCAGAATAGAATAGAAAGCTCAGAAACCAACCTAATTAAATGTTAGAATTTAGTACCTATGTACAAGATTTATTTCAAATTAATAGAAAAAAGATTTTTTAAATTTATTTTCAGCATAACAGTATTCATTGTTTTTGCACCACACCCAGTGCTCCATGCAATCCGTGCCCTCTCCAATACCCACCACCTGGTTCCCCCAACCTCCCACCCCCGCCCCTTAAAAACCCTCAGATTGTTTTTCAGAGTCCATAGTCTCTCATGGTTCACCTCCCCTTCCAATTTCCCTCAACTCCCTTCTCCTCTCCATCTCCCCTTGTCCTCCATGTTATTTGTTATGCTCCACAAATAAGTGAAACCATATGATAATTGACTCTCTCTGCTTGACTTATTTCACTCAGCATAATCTCTTCCAGTCCCATACATGTTGCTACAAAAGTTGGGTGTTCATCCTTTCTGATGGAGGCATAATACTCCATAGTGTACATGGACCACATCTTCCTTATCCATTCGTCCGTTGAAGGGCATCTTGGTTCTTTCCACAGTTTGGCGACCGTGACCATTGCTGCTATAAACATTGGGGTACAGATGGCTCTTCTTTTCACTACATCTGTATCTTTGGGGTAAATACCCACTAGTGCAATTGCAGGGTCATAGGGAAGCTCTATTTTTAATTTCTTGAGGAATCTCCACACTGTTCTCCAAAGTGGCGGCACTAACTTGCATTCCCACCAACAGTGTAAGAGGGTTCCCCTTTCTCCACATCCCCTCCAAAACATGTTGTTTCCTGTCTCGCTAATTTTGGCCATTCTAACTGGTGTAAGGTGGTATCTCAATGTGGTTTTAATTTGAATCTCCCTGATGGCTAGTGATGATGAACATTTTTTCATGTGTCTGATAGCCATTTGTATGTCTTCATTGGAGAAGTGTCTGTTCATATATTCTGCCCATTTTTTTAATATGATTGTCTGTTTTGTGTGTGTTGAGTTTGAGGAGTTCTTTATAGATCCTGGATATCAACCTTTTGTCTATACTGTCATTTGCAAATATCTTTTCCCATTCCATGGGTTGCCTCTTTGTTTTGTTGACTGTTTCCTTTGCTGTGCAGAAGCTTTTGATTTTGATGAAGTCCCAAAAGTTCATTTTCACTTTTGTTTCCTTTGCCTTTGGAGATATATCTTGAAAGAAGTTGCTGTTGCTGATATCGAAGAGGTTACTACCTATATTCTCCTCTAGTATTCTGATGGATTCCTGTCTCATGTTGAGGTCTTTTATCCATTTTGAGTTTATTTTTGTGTACAGTGTAAGAGAATGGTTGAGTTTCATTCTTCTACATATAGCTGTCCAGTTTTCCCAGCACCATTTATTGAAGAGACTGTCTTTTTTCCACTGTATATTTTTTTCCTGTTCTGTCAAAGATTATTTGACCATAGAGTTGAGGGTCCATATCTGGGCTCTCTACTCTGTTCCACTGGTCTGTGTGTCTGTTTTTATGCCAGTACCATGCTGTCTTGGTGATCACAGGTTTGTAATAAAGCTTGAAATCAGGTAATGTGATGCCACCAGTTTTTTTTTTTTTTTCAATACTTCCTTAGCGATTCGGGGTCTTTTTTGATTCCATACAAATTTTAGGATTATTTGCTCCAGCTCTTTGAAAAATACCGGTGGGATTTTGATCAGAATGGCATTAAAAGTATAGATTGCTCTAGGCAGTATAGACATCTTAACAATGTTTATTCTTCCGATCCAAGAGCATGGAATGGTCTTCCATCTTTTTGTGTCTTCTTCAATTTCTTTCATGAGTGTTCTGTAGTTCCTCGAGTACAGATCCTTTACCTCTTTGGTTAGGTTTATTCCCAGGTATCTTATGGTTCTTGATGCTATAGTAAATGGAATTGATTCTCTAATTTCCCTTTCTGTATTTTCATTGTTAGTGTATAAGAAAGCCACTGATTTCTGTACATTGACTTTGTATCCTGCCATGTTGCTGAATTGTTGTATGAGTTCTAGTAGTTTGGGGGTGGAGTCTTTTGGGTTTTCCATATAAAGAATCATGTCATCTGCGAGGAGAGAGAGTTTGACTTCTTCATTGCCAATTTGGGTACCTTTTATTTCTCTTTGTTGTCTGATTGCTGTTGCTAGGTCCCTGAGCCACCAGCGCGTGGGGTCCAGCTCCCGTGAGGGGCTGGGAACCTCGCCAGCCGGCAGAAGCACAGCCTTTTTGCAGTCCCCATGGGAGTGCCATGCTATCAGAGTCCGAGTCACGCCCTGCACCCTCCCCTGAGAGAGGTGCACACAGGCGCCAGCCCGGTGCTCTCGGACCCGGAAAGACCAGGCACTCCCAGCCCAAGCCAGTGGGAAAATCTCAGTGTGCGATCGCTGCTTGGAACCTCTCTGGCGGTCTGGAGCTGCCCAGACAGCCACCACTGCCATGGTTTTGGGTACAAGCAGATCCTGTGTCCCCAGGGACTGCGACTCGGAAACTTCTCTGCCAGCGGCCAAGGGGGAAAAATGATAAAAAAAAAAAAAAAAAACCTGGTATTAAGACAATTGATGAAGCATCAGAGAAAAGTCCATATCTCACAAGATAGGGTAAAATAAGCTCCAATTAGGGGCGCTTAGGTGACTCAGTTGGGTAAGCATCTGACTTTTGATTTCAGCTCAGGTCATGATCTCAGGGTCATGAGATCAAGCCCCGGGTCCAGCTCACACTGGGTGTGGAGTGTGCTTAAGATTCAGTTTCTCCCTCTCTCTCCCTCCACCCCCACACGCTCTCTCCCTTTCAAATAAATAAATAAATAAATGAAATAAATTCCCATTATCTTACTTAATTAAGAGTAAAGTTTGAAATCATAGATAACATAGAACAAGATCTAGGTATTTAGCTCATCTGGGGATTAGAAGGCCTTTGTAAGAACGCTCACAAGAGCAGAATGCACAAAGAAAGAGATAGATAGGCAGAAGACATAGGAAAACTTTAGCTCAGTAACAAAACACACCATGTTCACAGGTGGGTTCCCTGGGAAGCCAGCTCTGAGGTGAAGAGCGTGGGAGATTTATTATTGGTGTTCTTGGGAATATCACATGTGCTGACAGGGTTGGGCAGGGAGAAGATGAGCCCTGTTGCATCTCAGTGAAGGCTGGGCTGACCCCACAAGGAACTCTGAAGCTGAGATGGTCTTTCAAAGCTGTCCCACATTGTGGGGGCGGGGGGTTTTGCATCCTTGGATATGGGCTCCTCCAGGAGTGGAGCGTTTTAGTGGCTTAAAAAAATGTCCATGCATTGTTTAACATTCATCCTTCCAAAAGGTGGAGCCTAGTTCCCCTCCTTCTGGATGAAGCCTGGATTCATTTCTAACAAACGGGTCATGGCGGAAGTGATGGCAAGATTAGGTTATGATGACCATCACAGCTTCTCTTTGGGCTTCCCTCTTGGAAGGAAGGAAAGCTGCCATGTTGTGAGGAGACTCAAGCAGGCCCATTAAGAGGGCCCCATGGTGAGAACCCAAGGCCTCCCGCTCACCGCCATTCTAGTGAGCCACCTCTCTAAGCCAGTCCCCCGTTCAAGTCTTCCAATGATAGCAGCCCTGGTCAACATTTGAACTACAACCTCATTAGACACCCAGAGCCAGAACCACCCACTCAGCAGCTCCCAAATTCCTCAGCCACAGAAACTGCAAGATTGTAAATGTTGTTTTGAGCTCCCATGATTTAGAGTGATCTATTTCTGAGCATCAGACTGTTAGACCTGTGATCCTAGGCATGGCGGCTCCCTGCTCAACATTTCCCTGCAAGGGGGAGATCAAGCCCCACAGTCTTAAAAGAGACCTGGTTGGCTCATCATGGTGTCCATTCCAACACACAGCCAAATGATAAACTGGGTTTAGAAAGACGTGTGCAATCGGAATATCATTCCCAGTGCTCCCAGCCCTCTCGATGGTGCGGGTTTGCCAGGTCAGGGAGCAAGGGGGTAACTGGCTCCGCTGGGCTCTGACTTCTTGGCCCAAGACAGTTATTTCATGTCAACAGGGATGCAGATTCAGACCAAAGGGACCCCATTCAGACCAAACATTACCCCACTGGGCTTCTCAGAAGGTCGGGAGCCATATGCTAGAACCCACCCACACTTTGCCTACACCCACACCCCTCTTCTCCTACTCCCATCTCCCCTTTCCTCTCTACATCCCAGAATTCCTCCAGCTCCAAATTCTCCCCCCTCTGTCATGCGGAGCACTTCAGCTCTTCTCACTCTGTCTTATCTCAGGAGCAATCATACCCCTGTCCTTCTAGGAGCTCTGCAGAACGGAGAGTCTGCCAACCTCACAGGATCCTCCAATCTCAGGGTGCAGTCGATTTTGGTTACGTGTCTGACAAATGGCAGCCAGAGGGTCAATATCCTTCCTACTAATATAATAGCTCCCCCTCGAATCTTTATTCATTTCTTTATTTTAAGATTATTCATTGAGACCTGCAGGATATGGAAAGGCAGAGACAGAAAGTAAGGAAATGAGGAGAAAACTTATTGTACATTATATTTTCTCTTTTTAGACTTTAGACATCTGTACATATGATGTTTCACCTAGCACCTAAAATCTAGTGTGAGTATACCTAAACCGTAGATGCAACAATAAACACTTAGTACATCATTAAATTCACTATAACCCGAGCCCTTCCTGAATGCCAGTGCTGCTCTCAAGCCAGTTACTGAGCATGTCTTTCCTACCCATTCACATTAGAGAGAACTTCTCGTTTGAATATGTATGTTGTGCCAGACATGATGCTAAACGTTTCACATTGAGTGTGTCACTTCATCCTCTCAATGACCCTTGGAAGGAATTACTACTGTTATCCCCATTTTATGTACAGGAACACTGTGATGTGGAGAGCTTAAATAACTCATGCAAGGTTCTACAGTTAATGAAGAGTGGGCAGGATCTGAACCCATGCAGGGTAGCTGCGGAGCTGACTCCCTTACCCACGGGGCAGTGTAATCCCCCAAGTACATGGAAGCCTTGCACAAAGAGGCCATGACAGTGAAAGAGAGTGTGCAGATATGACAGTACTATTGCCCATCCGTAAAAAAAAGATGAGATCCTTGAAAGAAAAAAATGAGCGACAAACATAAACAGGCAATTTGTAATGGAAAAATACAAAGACACACATGTTCTTTGGGAATAAAGCAGCAGGCAGACAGGAGACGCTGAGGGGAAGGTTTCAAGCATTAGGGAAGGCTTTGCAGGGAACAGTCAATGAGCCAGTCCTTCTCTGTTTTATTTTCTTTTTCCAGTTGTTGTTTTTTGAAGATTTTATTTATTCAGTTGAGAGAGAGAGAGAGAGCACAAGCAGGGGGAGCAGCAGAGAGAGGGAAAAGCAGACTCCCCACTGAGTTGGGAGCCTGATGCTGGGCTCAATCCCAGGACCTCAAGATCATGACCAGAGCTGAAGGCAGAGGCTTAATGACTGAGCTACCCAGGCACTCCAGCCATTCTGTGTTGTAAGCCGAGTGCTGCCTGTTGAAGACTGGGAGCCATTCAGAACAAGGGTAGTTCCTGAAGTGAGGGCTGACCTTCCTGATTGCTGTGGAAGATCCCAGGTGCCCTTGGAGATGGAACGCCGCATCCTTGCAGAAACCCATAGAGGATGGGGCCCTGAGGGCTGGTGGGACTGTCAGACCTGTACCTGGCCTGTGCCATCCGGGTCAGGAGAGTAGCAGTGCTCTACTTAACTCCTTGCCCTGCCACCTATCTGCTTCGTGACCCTGGACAAGTCACTTCCCTCTCTGTGCCTCAGTTTCCACATTGGTAAGGTGAGCTGATAACAACAATACCTATCTCAGAGACCTACTGTGAGGATTCACTGGGCTAGTTCATTTGAAGCATTTAAAACAGTTACTGGCACAAAGTATCCAAAAATATTAACGAATATTTGAATTCTATTTTCATTTAAAAGCTGTTTCAAAAAAGACACAAAGCTTCACTCCTGTCCCCAGCAGTCCTTCTGCCAGAGCTCAGCTATCAGTAAAGAAGCTGAACCATGTTTAGCCCTCCTGGGCCTCTCTCTTCTGTCATTTCCTTTTCTCAGAGAAGAGGCCAGTTTAATCTGAAACACCCCAGCTGTGCTTTAGCCAGTGACTGACTGGGTTGGCCTGGAGTGTTCATGGAGCCTCTGTTCTGGGAGGTCCAGCTCCCCTTCCACATCCACAGAGCCCACTTCGTGGCCAAAAATGTGAAGAGGCTGGCTCTGTGGGAGCCAGGGTGGGCACAGGTTAGGCCCAGAGGCAGCTCTGGTGGAGGGGCTCTTGGAGCCGGGGGGAGGGGCGGCGTGGGGGTGCTCAGGGGCAGCTTCCTCCCCCAGCAGAGCAAGGTGTCTCGCACAAAGCAGCTCTCCCAGTGGCCTCCCAATGTCCTGACTGGTGACCACGTTCTGCCTGGACCAGCGCGAGGTGCGTCCCTGGAAGAGCCGTTCGACCTGGTGTATGTGAGCATTTGGAGCTGGTCTCCTCACAGCTGAGATGAAGGTAACCCTTGCATGTCCAAACAGGGCTCATTATCCGTCAAAACTCACTTCACAGCGCCTGCTAGCAGGTTGTGGTGAACACCATTGGTGTCTCTTCTCTTCACGACCGTCTGGGCTGTGACCTCCATCTCAGAGACAAAACTCCCTCCGTTGGATCATCCAAACGGTTTCTCCCAGATGCTGCCGACCTCACAAGCCTGGTCTTGGTTTAACATCTCTTTAATGTTCTCCTTGTAGGTCTTCCTCCTGATATAGCACCTGGGAGCAGGATAAACTCTTTCAAGCCTTTCGTTTTTCTGGGCCGGGAGATCTGAGGCCCAGAAAGGAAAATGGCCAGCCCAAGACCGCCCAACAGAACCCCAACCAGAAGCTAGGCGTGCAGTCTCCCAGACCAGAGCTCCCTCTCCTGGGGGTCTTGGGGTCATTCCTCATCACGTCTCCTTCATGCTTTACTCCTTGCTGGCGCTGGCTTTCAATGCTCCCTCATCTTGCCTGGGAGAGGGGGTTCTTGAACACGGCCTGCACGCATAAGCACAGTGAGCATGAAATGCTGTGGGGAGCCAGTGTGGGGTCATTCATGAGGAGGTCAAGGCCAGTCCCCGAGCCAGGTGCCACGGCAGGGAGGTGGGCAGCAGCTGGCCTCAAACCAGGACAGCGAACTTTCAAGATGCTTTCGTGGTCAGAGGACAGGCTTCTTGGCTAGGAGAGGCTGAGGCTTGGGTACAGGGCCATAGCTAGGGTGACGTGAGGCCTTGGAACATCCTGCCTGGGTCCAGACCCTCACCCGCCTGTGCTCTCCATCCCGGGTCTGGCTTCATCTGTACCCTTGCCCTGACTAGGGGCTGAAAGACAGAAATGACATTAGGACTCAGAATTAAGGGCTCAGCCAGATACTTGAAACCTTCAGTTCCCACCTTTCTTGGAGCCCATTCTTCTCTATTTCCTCCTTCTCCATTCCCGCTCCATGGGGCACCAGGGCAGTGGGCAGGCAGCTTCCTGGGGCTACCGACCCCATGCTCCTCCATTCCCTCACAGTGTAGCTAACGCAGGGGTCAGAGACAAGAGGCACATGGCCTGGGCACTCATTAAAAATTCAGAGTCCCAGACCCCACTCTAGATCTACGAAACAGAATCACTGGGCAAGGGTATCAGGGAATATGCTTTGACAACAGTCCCTTGGGTAATGGTGGTGCCCATTTAGGTTTTAGGGCCTGTGAGGGGGTCCCAGTGTATCTCACTCCTCACCTCATGAAGCACATACATCCGACAGTTTGTATGAAACTGACAGTTTGATGAAACCTTTATTTCTTGGTATCACCGGTAGGGGATAGAGAGCAAAGAGAGAAAGGGATGAAGGTAGGCATGGCCCCTCGGAAACTCCAAGGTCCCTGCAGGGTCTCCAGAAGGAACAGGGATGTCCTGTGAGGTCGCTGAAGTCCAGTGAGGAGCGGGTGTGGCTGTCCTTCACGTCTCCCCTAGGAGGAGGGAAAGGCTTGCAAGTGCCAATGGTGTCCTTTGGTGGCCCTGGCCAACCAGGACTGGCCACAGACAAGTGGGGAGGTGGCCAGCAACAGGAGGGCTCAGGAGGGGAAAGTGAATTAAAAAGGGATGACTCAGGGACAGCCCCGTGAGGAGGAAGACGTGGTTCCCCGCCTCTCTGGAGAATGGGACCTGAGGACATGAGTCAGATAAAGGAGAACATTGTCTGGATGTTCAGCAGATACAGGTGGAAGAGCTTGCCCAGTCTTCTAGAAGAGACGGGGCAGCTCTCATTGGTCCTACACAGATTGGATTTTGACCGTCAGGAGGCAGGGAAAAGAGGAGGGAGCTCCCCTGAGCCCTGCTTCTCCCCAAAGCATGGGAGCTAGGGGGTCTTGCCTAGGGGGGCAGAGCGAAGACCAGCCACAGACCTGGTGTCTTGCAGAACAGCCTGGGTTCCCAAGCACCTTCCCCCAGCCCTGAGTTCTGCATTTGGAAACCTCCAGTGCTGACAAGTAAGTGGTTCTGGATGTGTGACCCCAGCAGAGCTAGGCAGGCAGCTGCCTTTTGTTCTTCCCTGAAGCATGCTGTGGGTAAGATGAGAGATCGTGGGGAGGCCCAACACAGACACGGGAGCCATCGGGGGCAGCCTTGATGCTCCCAGGCCCCAGGACCCCTCGGGCTGGCCACCAGCCTCCTCAGACGCATTTTTATGGAGCAGTTTAGAATAGCTGCAGAAAAACTGAGAAAAGGGAGGGATTGTGGACTGGGACAGTCAGGGAAGGTTCTCTGGAATAGGGGGTAAACTGGGCCTTGAACCTATAGCCAGGTTGGACATCTGGATGGAACCTTTTTCCCCCCTGGATTTCTATAAAGCAAACCTTAGAAAAGCCACCCCTCATTGTGTGACCATGTCCTTGTCTTCCATGGGCCTTTCTGCATCTCCCAAATTTCTGGCCGGTCTTGGGTGGAAAGACGAACTCAGAGGAGGCTACACTTCTGACTAGGCCCCAGTCTCGTGGTTTGGGCCCTGGAGGTAAGTGAGTGGGACAAGGTCTGTGACAGGGCTGTCGGGGTCTCTGGGGGAAGCCGCTACACAGCGCAGAGCGAAAGGGGCAGGGAGGCAAGTTGACATTTCCAGGATAGAAGGTGTCTTTCTTGCTTCCCATTCACCCTGGGAAGGCTTCCTCCTGGCAGGCAGGCACTGGGCACAGGGCTTGGGAGTGGTGCCCTGTTGTCCTTGGCTTCGGAGCCGAGGCAGGGAGGGTGACAATAGGCATAGTGTTTCCCACACGCTGGGGGCCAGGGCCCCGCCTCCCCTGGACAAGGCGTAGTGTTCGTCGCCGCACAGCGCTGGGCGGAAGCTCTTCTGTGATGGGGCCGCATGCGGGAGGCCGGACCCTGAGAGCAAAACCCCCCTTTCCCTGCATCCCTGGGGCAGCACGGCAGCAGGCTTCCTGCAGCTCCCCTTCCCCTGATTCATGGGGGCTGTGGTGAGCGTGTTCAGGAGCCCCCCAACCACGTGCAGTGGAACCGCAACTGTACCCCACCCCTGAATCCAGACTGACCCCGACCTGTGTGCAGGCTGCTGAGGGAGGTGGGGGGTGGGGGGACTTGTGCATTTAAATGCACCCAACAGCTCGGCAAGGCCCAGTGCACGGAAGATTCTCTACCGCAGTTCACAGGGAGCAAGCAGCAGAGGTGGGGAGGGAGCTCAGGTGGTCTGGCCCCCCCGAAGCTGGGGCTCACCTGCCACGGTGGGCCCCGCCCTGTGGCTGCGGAGGGAGGGAGGGCAGCACCCTGGTCTCCGGGCCTCACAGGACCCCATGCTACTCCTGGAGCATGCGGGACAGCAGCTGCTGGCAGCTCATTCTAGACACATCCTGGAAAGCTGTCTCGACGTCCTGCTTCCCCAAGACTAGCCCTTGCCCAACCGTCCATGCACGCGTTCAGTACAACTGTGTGTGCCCAGCTCTGTGCTAGGGGTGGGGGCGGCACTGTAATGGGGGGGGGGGCTCAGTCTGATGGAGCAACAGTGAAACATGTCTTCCCTCTATTATCTATAAGCTATCATCTATCTGTCTGACGCGGTGAACAGAGCAGAGCATCTGGGCAGGGGGAGTAGTCCAGGAAAGCTTCCCGGGAGAAGGGGTACCTTAGCTCTGTCTTGAAGGAGATGGGGAGCTAATCAGGTGCGGACCCAGGGCCATGGGCCATGCATGGATGGACGCCGCACTGAGGAGGCAGGACTGGTGCCGCTTGGGGGTTGCCATCTGGAGAGCAGGGCCTGAGGGAAGAGGAAGGAGGGAAGCTGCAGAACTAAGTGGGGCTAGCCTCTGCAAGGGCCTCAGAGGGCCTTCTGGAATAGGATTCCCCAGACTGAGACAAGTGGCCCAACTCAGGGTCCCTGGGGGCTTTTAGAGGGCGTCCCTGGAGCCTCTCTGCTGACCGAGGAGCTCCGTCAGCAGCCTGCTGGGGTCCACAAACGGCTGCTCCTGCTGGGGGACCTGGGGGTCACACCCTGACTCCATGGGTCACTCAGGTGCCAAAGGCTATTTTCCCAGAAGACAGGAAGGCTACCAGTGAATCCTGAGGGTCGGAGCATTTGGGCAGGAAGGTGCCAGGCTGCTGGGTGGCCTGCCTGTCTCGTGGAAAAGGGCCCTTTGAGCTAAACCACAGCTGGAAGCATCTGTTTGCTGTGGGCTAAACCTCCGGCTCCTTCCCGAATCCCGGCGCCATGATGGCAACCCAGGGCCCAGCCAGCTGGAAAGAGGGGACTGACCATCCACAGAGGAGCCAGTGGCCGTGTGTCCTCAGTTTCTCTGCTGGGAGGAAATGTCCCTTCCATTAGAGAGTGTTGTCCTTAGGAGTAGCTAAGGGGCCGGAGAGAGAGAGAGACAGAAATAACAATCCTTTCATGCAACATTTACCACTCCCAAGAAGAGGCCTCCGAATTTTAAGAAATGGTGTCTTCATAAAAATTAATGTTTTTTGTAGGAGACTCTGTTGGTGCTTCCTTGAAACTCCAGAGAAGGAGGCTTTTGAAAAGAGAAACAAGGAGGAGAGGAGGGAGGGTGAGAAGAGGAGGGGCCGAGGAGGGGGGGCAGGACTCCCGGGGTACCAGACAGTCTTATTTTTGTAGGTTTCACCCCAGAGTATATAAAAGAATTAAAATGTACCCACATCCCACATTAAATAGAATTATTTTGCTATAAAATACTTGGAAAGAATTTTTATAATTTTGCTTTTGAAATTATTTGGCTGAAGTTTACTCATTTAGTTTACAGTGGGCTCCAACTTCCCAGCCATCATCGCGTGTACGCAGGAATCTGTACAAGGCAAGAAAATAAAAGGTACAAATTGTTTTCAAATGGAAGGAAATTTTCATGAGTATCAAATTGAACAATTAATGATGTTTGAATGTATTCATTAAAATTTTATTATTTCCAATTTTGCTCTTTTGTGTTTTGGAGCAACTTCGTTTTTCCCAGGTTGCAATGTTTGAGGAGTAGAGCTCATGGGTTGCAAATACTTTATAGGGTTGACTTTCCTGTGAAAGGGTTATAGTAAAGCAGTGCTGGAAGGGGTGAGGGAGATGGAGCTCGCAGGCAGGAGGCTCGTCTCACTCACCTGCCAGGCTGGGCCACTTTCTTCTGGATGGTCCTTCCTCCAGCTGCCCTGCCTGCTAGGCCGGAGTCCACCCACCGGACCAGGCAAGAGCCAGGGTTGGGTGGGGGGGGCTGCCCAGGAGTCTGGGAGAGGTACCTCGGAAAACCTGTGGGTCAACCTGTCACACCCCATTGCGGGCCAGGGGGTTATGAGAAACTCATCCCAGGCAGGGTGACTTTGGAGGCCACCTGGGGCCCGGCCAGGGGGTGCCTGCACTTTGTAATCTGGATTCCTGGTAACTGGCCCTGGGGGCGCAGAGGAGGAGAACAGAAAGCCACTTGATGGACTCCTGCTTTCAGTCACTATAGAGGTTTTATGATCTGAGAGGTGAGCTGGGGAGCAGCCACAGACTATTTAATCTTGATACTAACACACTGAACGAAAATGCAGATGAACCGTTCACATTTGGATTTTTTTATTTACATTTCCAAACAAAAAAGAAATAAAACTCAGAGCCGACTTCAGGTAGTGGCGCTGGAATTTGTGTAGTCTTCCAGGCGGAGCTGGAGTGGTCTCTGCTCACCAACCCCCACCCCCCAGCGCCCCCCTGCAAGCTTCCTGGAGGAAATCTTGCTGGGCTCAGCCGCGGTGACCCCACCACAGACAGGAGCCCTTGGGGTCTTAACCCCAGGACCTGGAACTGAGGTCTGGAAGCCCTGCTGCAGGTCTGCGGGGGTGCAGACTGCTGTCCCCGACTTTCCCCACCCACCGCAGGCCGGCTGGCTTTCCCTCCCTGGCGGAGCGCCGCTGGGGGAAGTCACATTAGTAAATGAGGTGTTGTGATGGATGGGGTCTCTTCTGGACGTCAGGATGATGAATGGGCTGCGGGAGTGGGCTTGACCACAGGATGGGGGGCCGGGCCGAGACCACACCCAGCAGAGCCCCGTCACGCAGGGACCGTGCTAACGTGTGGGAAAGACACACTGCCTGTTGAATGAATGGTCCGTTGATGAAAACTTCAGTATAAAGTCGGCACTGTGTGGTGGAGGCAGGGGAAGGCTGGATGCTGTCAACTGTTCTCTGAGGCACAAGCATACGATGAGGGAGACCCTGATTCTGTAGTCTCTCGCAATTCTCTGAAGCATTCTCCCATTTTTCGAAGTTCTCTCCACAGGTGCTACTGACCGTCTGTTTAGCCAAGGTCAGGCTAGGCGCCATCCTCAGTTAACCCCCAAATGTCCGTGGTGGCATTAACGGTGGCTTGTTGCTCCTTTGTGTGGCAGAGTCCATGTGGGTGTTCCCGGTTAGCCTGTGACTTTTCTCCAGGTAGTGATTCAGAAATCACCAGCTTCTTCCATCTTGTGATTCCAACATCCCACAGGGCCCGAGGCCTTCCTGTATGTCCAGTGATCGGTCATGTATGGAAAAGACATGCTCCTTTTTGAAACTCCATAGCAGGAAAGTGACCATTTCCATTCACCATTGGTGAGAATTAGTCACATAGCACAGAGGACACCTGGAAGAAAGGGGGGACCAGGGACAGTACCTCACTGGGCAGTTGATTCTCAGAAAAACAAAAATCTCTGTTCTACTGGAAGGGACAATGGAGAGTAAGCTTTCTCGCTGTCTACTCCTCAGAGGCGTTCATCCTTAACAGTCTCCTCATTGTCTAGACCTAACACACACTAACACACACAAACACACAACAGGCACCCATACCCACACACAGCGCCATCGCTCTCACTGCTTTGCATCTTTTAAATCATGTAATTCTCAGCAACACCCTATTTCACAGGTTCCAAGACTCATAATTTTTTTTATACCAAGCCTCTCTGAAATCAGAAATCAGAATGTAGTCTGAAATCAGAATATAGTCAATGGCATCTTGTGATCCCTGTCAGGCAACCATCATCGTGGCTACACATGGAAGACCTTCTTCTGACACTTTCTGGAAAGATCAAGAGAGTTCCAGCATCTAGAGATTTGGAAACTGATGCCCAGAGAGGTTTAGTAAACCTAACCTTTGGGGAGGTTTAGTCACTTTCCCAAAGTCACACAGCCAATGAGTGATGGAGTTGAGGCCTGAGGCCTGGCATTCCCCTCTCCTCTGCTTCCAGTGAATCGTAAGACTTGCTCCGAGAACCCTGCCATGTTTACCAACAACCGTCTCCCAGGCCTCTCCTTGGGGGCTCAGAGGATTCCTGTCCCTCTGTGGAGAGTGAGGAGTATTTCTCCACGTCCAAGATCAGAGTCCTCAAGTTGGCAGAAGCCAGGTCTTGGGTGATGGGACTCCAGTTACAAGGACATCTGCCGAAGCCAGGATGCCTGCTACATTCTTGCTGGCCTGATAATTTAATCTCTGAAAAAGCAACACACAGAACTGGCAGGATACAGCAAATTCTGATCAACCAAGAGGCATGCGGTGGCAAAACAAGAGGATGGGGACCTAGGAAGGAAAGGACTTTATCATCTTAGCATTCCCAGTGTCACAGGAAGGGAGCGGTGGGCCAGAGCCGTTGTGAAGGGTGGACCGCTAGATAGTTTTCAAATGGAGGAAACACAGTGGCCTGGAAAAGATGACTCAAAACATCAGTGTGGCCCCATGAAAAACTCAAAACCAGGAAGAAAAACAAAAACTATCACCCACAACAAACGAGGAATAAGATGGTGGGAAAACGATTTACCACGCGCCCCCCCCAAAAGATTTCCTCAGATCAGATGATGCAAACTTGTCAGGGTCACTACAGAATATGTCAGAGCTTAAAAGGGACATTGATGAGAGAGACGTCTGAACCGTCCCCTCTTGAAAACACTCCCACTGTCCTGGGGAGGTGAGCATCTCTGGGCCCCGTGCACACGTCGGAGCAGCACCCTGACACCCAGACAAGTGTGAGGAGATGCCAGGTGCGGGAGGGTACATGTGGCTGACAGCTCTGGGGGCTAGGTTTTGAAAGAAATTGACAGTGTCACCCCTGGATGAAAGGAGGCAAGATGAAAACCAGAAGTGGATAAAGGCTCTCCTGGTCATCAGGATGGAATTTGCCAGAGACAGCAAAGCCAGTGTCCAACATTAGCGGACACAGAGCAGGCTTCTGCAGGCGTAACCAGGAGCAGGCATAACCCACCCAGTGGCGCACCAGATTCTGTGAGTCCTGTTTCCCTGACCCCACAACCTTGCCCTCCATGCTCTAGATCTGTGCCATCGGCCAACTCACCGTGGGCACCGCTGCATGGCCCACGGCCCAGTAGGAACTCCCCGGGAACCTTCTAGGTGCCTTCATGTACAAACAGGGGGTGTGGGGGAGTTAGATCCCAGGGCATGAAGCTGGAGTTGATGAGTGCTCCCCACTTGCCCTCACAGACCAACAGCCCTGGGGTGCACTTCGCGAGGCTTGGTGGGCGGGCCTGTGGAGCCCAGGGGCCCTCTCTAAAGGCCAACTCTCTCCCTCCCCTCACTTCACTGTCCCCCCTTCCTGCTCTCTGGATATGGTCCTCAGTAAAATGCCTTTACTTGACCTTTGTCTCAGAAGCCGTTTTTGATGGGGTTACTGAAAGTTTGGAAAATAGAATAAATCACCCTTAGTCCTGTCTCCTTTACCCAACTTCTACAATATTTGGGTGCCTCTCATGCACGCATGTGATTTAACATATTTACCCTCAAGGGGTGCTCATTATTTTATAGCTTGGTTTTTTGACTTCACATTATATCTAAGTCCCCCCTACCCCCTGTTTTTGTTTTTGTTTTTTTTTAAATAATTCCTGTTTTAATAGTGCTCATTTTGTTCCATGGAGAGTTCGTACCACATCAACTTTGCCATTTCCCTACATCTAGACCTTCAGATCACATCAGCTAGCAACCTGGTAAGGTTATCAGGTCTATAGATTTGAACATCATTTAAAAAAAAATTAGTTATTTACTTATTTGACAGAGAGAGAGAGAGAGAGAAAGTAGGCAGAGGGAGAGGGAGAAGCAGACTCTCCACTGAGCAGGGAGCCCAATGCGGGACTCGATCCCAGAACCCGGGGATCATGACCTGAGTCGAAGGTAGACGCTTCACTGACTGAGCCACCCAGGTGCCCTTATAGATTTGAACACCTGGATACATACCAGTAAAATACATACTTTAACAGCCTATAGGAAAAAGCCAAGATGCCGAGGAGCCAGGGTCACTTTGTGAAGAATGAGTAACAACAGACTGTCCATTCTCCCATTCGGCTTCGGTACCAGAGACTGGGGCGGGCTGGGGTGGGGGGGTGGGGGGATTCTCTATACTCCATTGTCTCAGCCCAGAACCATCTCTGGTCCTATTTTGTCTTTTTGTATTTTGTCACAATCACCGATGAAGCAACTCTAAGAGGGATGAATAATGCCCCGAGTTAAAAGACTTAAGACTTGAATAGGTCTTGAGAAGCTAGAAGGATGGGTTACAACTCCGTGGGATGAAATGTTACATAAGGCGTTCCGCTCCAAAAATCAACTGCATATGGACAGGATGGGGAAGCCCTGCCTTACTTAATAGTCGCTCATGTGAAACAGACCCAGAGACTATAGTTGACCTCAAGCTCAATGTGAATCATCTGTGTGGTGTGGCTGCCAAGGAGACTAATAGAATCTTGGGCCACGTTAAGAGAAGTCTAATATTAAGACCAGGGGAGGGGGCGTTCCCGCCAGGCTGATTCATCAGACCACACCGGGAACATCGAGTCAAGTCCTTTAAGTCAGTTTCTCGGTGGAACACTGACAAATTCACTCCTTCATCAAGCATTTATTGAATGCCTACTAATTGTCCATCACGGTGCTGGGGGCAAAGTGCACATGGACGAAGGAGACACATTCCCTGTATATCCATAGCTCACAGGCTCACGCCATCCCGTGTTATGCGGTATTTTGCATAGCATGTCATGATTTATAAGGCAATCCTTATAAAGCAAAAATATATTCAGTCAGCTGGGCTTGGGGTCTTTGAAATATTTTCAGGACTCACATACATGCTATATCCTGATACCAGAGTGGTCTTCATTTGAGGAAGAAAGTCATAGCAGCAAGGGCCACAATTGCCAAACTGTGGAAAGAGCCAAAATGCCCTTCGACAGATGAATGGATAAAGAAGATGTGGTCCATATAGACAATGGAATATTACACAGCCATCAGAAAGGATGAATCCCCAACTTTTGCATCAACATGGGCGGGACTGGAGGAGATTATGCTGAATGAAATAAGTCAAGCAGAGAGTTGATTATCACATGGTTTCACTTACTTGTGGAGCATAAGGAATAACATGGAGGACATTAGGAGAAGGAAAGGAAAAGTAAGTTGGGGGAAATCGGAGGGAGAGATGAACCACGAGAGACTATGGACTCTGAGAAACAAACTGAGGATTTTGGAGGGGAGAGGAGGTGGGGGGAATGGGTGAGCCTGATGGTGGGTATTAAAGAGGGCACGGATTGCATGGAACACTGGGTGTACATAAACAATGAATCTTGGAACACTGAAAAAACAATATTAAGTTGAAAAAAAAGAAGACAATATGGACTCCATCTCCTCCACCTGCCCTCCCAAGCCCATCACATGTGATTTTATGCCCTCATTCCCTTCATCCTGCCTTGTTTGGCCCCATTATCAGGCTGTAGGTTCTTTTCACCCGGCTTGGAGTTGAAGCGCCCTTAGAACTCCAGTGTGTGTTTACTCTGGTGGGTAAACACTGGGTCTCAGAGGCCATCCTTTGATAATGCCTTCCTGTGTTGTAGAGCCTGGATAGCTAAGAATGACATTTCCTAGATTCTCCAAAAGCTATGATTCTGGATGTAATTAGGTTTGGCCAATAGGCAATGGAATTTGGAAGGCAGAATTGTGACAAGGGCCATCTTCCCATTACTTCAGCTCTTGCTTTGAGCAAGCATGATCAGGGCTGGCAATGTTCCAGCCTTCAGTGGCACCAATCAGGCTGGCCTACATGGTGCCTACTACCAAATAATCCCCACACCACGCTGCTGGGGGTCCTAATCCCTGCTTCTCCCATTTGGGGACTGGCAAAGAAACGGTATAGTTTCCCACTATGTGGGACCTATGAGGCTGAGGGGCAGGTATCCTCAGCAACTCATTGATTAAGGAAAAAAGTGAAGCCTATGGAATTCAAATGACTTATCCAAGGTCACAGAATCAGACTGTGGCAGAGGTGGGTTACAAACCCAGCTTTCCAACAGCTTGTAATTTGCTCACTAAACCATGTTTGGAGAAACACATCCCATTACTTTCAGAAAAGCACATCCAGAGGAGAACACCAAGGAAGTCTGCATGCCAGGTCTCACAAGGAAGACTAAAGTCAGTCTGGGGAGAATGGTAGACAATAGAGTTGCCTTCAAATATTTAAAGGGGTCCTGAAACAGATTGTATTTTCTTAAAAAACAGCCACAGCAATATTTCTGCTCCCACAGGCTCTTCCTGAACTTTATCCCTCCCCCATCAGGAAGCAGAGCCCATTTCCCCACCCTTGAACGTGGGCAGGCCTCTGCGACTGCCTCGCTGGAAGGAATGTGTCGACAGCAGTGTTGTGTGACTCCTGAGGTCGACCCAGAAGAGTCAGTACACCTTCTGTCTGGCTCACCTGGAGAACCTAGCTGCCATGTCGTGGGGAAGCCCAGCCCATCAGAGACTTGAAACATACAAGTTCATAGCTGACAGCCTCAGCTAAGGTCTTAGCCAATAGCCAGCACCAACTGTCAGACACATGAGCAAATGGACCTTGGGATGATTCGAGCTTCCAGCCTCTGACCCAGCCCGACCAATGCCAGAGAGACCGGTTTCCCCTGAGTCTTGCCAAAATTTCAGATTTGTAAACAAAATAAATGCTGCTTTTGTTTTAAGCCACAGAGTTTTGTGTCACGACCATAGATAGCCAGGACAGGTACCCACGTTCAAGAGGAAGTCAATTTCTTCTACACAGCTGTTCATTCACTGGGTTAAGAATTTCTAGGCCACTGCTGTCTCGCCTTGTTGGGTCCTGGCAGTTCAGAGGTCACTAAGACACTGCCTGTCACCTCAAGCTGTCTGCAGTTTTGTAGGGGAGATATATGGGCAATGAGGTCATTAGAATCTGCTGACTGCTAAAACAGAGCTATGGGTAGAACACAACAGCAAGTTCAAGTAGCTCTCTTTTTGGGGCAAGTTAATGAAAGGTCCTCAGAGAGAATAACACCATCCTGGCAGTGGCAAGCAACCTAAGAGACTTCAGAAAAAGAGGCAAGGTGTTTGGCGACAGTCTGGATGAGAGAGATGAGGGAGAAAGAAACAGATGACTGGAATTTCTAGCAAAGGAAACTGTCGTTGGTGGATGTGAGGAACTTTGGAGGAAGAGTAATTTGGAAGGGGTTGATGAGTCTGTCTGTGGATTTGTTGATCATGAGACATGTGTTTGCTAGAACAGTTTCAGCTACAGGTAACAGAATTCCTGACTAAAGGAGTAATGAGTTCAGCGGTCCCAGGGTCAGTTTGCTGGTTCAATCATATAGTCCACGATGCAAAAGTCATCAGTACTTTTATTCCACCAACCTCAGCGCACTGGGTTAGACTTATGGTCGCAAAGCGGCTGCTGGAGCTCTAGGCACTACCTCTACAGGCTGACTTCTAGCCTGCAAAGAGCAGAGTTTCCATTTATGAGCCTATTTTAGTAGAGAGGAAAACTTTCCCCCAAGCCCTCGGGTCCATTGATCAAAATGTCATAGGTCCTTGTCCTCAACAACAAGGGAGGTTGAGGAAACAGCCATGTGGGCTTTCAGCCCCTGTGTGGGAGGTGGGCTCTGACAGAGAGAAAGGGCAGAGGGAAGAGCAGCTGTTGAGGAGGTTCGAGCTAGGCTGCCTGTAGAAATGGCCCTCAGGTGGGGGTGGCCCTCAGGTGGGGACGGCAAGCAGTCACACACGCAGGTTAGGAGAACATTCCATGTCAGAGATTTTTTTTTTAAAGATTTTATTTATTTGACACAGAGAGTGATCACAAGTAGCAGAGAGGCAGAGAGAAAGGGGGAAGCAGGCTCCCTGCTGAGCAGAGAGCCCAATGTGGGCCTCGATCCCAGGACCCTGAGATCATGACCTGAGCTGAAGGCAGAGGCTTAACCCACTGAGCCACCCAGGCGCCCCCATGTCAGAGATTTTAAATGTAATGTCGTGACGTATGTTTTTCTAATATTTTTTGAATGCTGTGCTAGGCACTTTACATAATTACTCATTAAGCTTCCTAATACCCTAGAGGAACTTGAATCCCAGGCAACCAGAGGCTCTTTGAAGCCACATGTTCGGTTTTGTTCCTGTATGGAGCATATGGAAAAGGTCTTTGAGGCTTCCAGCACTCCTGTGGGGCCTCTCCCACATCTTCATGGAAGAGAGGAGTAGAAACACCCTCATAAGAGAGGCGGTTTCTACTCCTCTCTTATGCCTGTGTCTGTAGGGGAGAGCAGAGCCTGATTTCGTGGAATTCTGGAGGCAGCAAAAGGGGAGCCTCAGAGTCCGGGGGAGGCGCTTAGGGACACAGCTCAGCCCTAGACACAGGGGAGATCTGGAGCACAGATGCAAAGAAGGGTGCTTCCCCAGGAATCCGGGATCAGAGAAATAGCCAGGGTGTTGAGCAGAGGGAGAAAGCAGACTGCCCCAGGACAGTAGTGGTGCATCTGTCAGGGGACAGGCTATGTTAGGGCAATGGGCTGGATTTGTCCTGTAACTCAGGTCCCTATCTGTGTGGCACGTGATGGGGAACCCGCTGCCCATGGTGTTGAAGGGAAGGGATTGGAGGACAGAGTGAAGGCAGAGAGCTTACGAAGCCATCCCAGGGCATAGGGCCACAGAACATGACCTAGAGAAGTAGCCTCTGAGGCAGGACGACCTCAGAATGGACCTGGAGAATATCACAGAGTTCTTCTGAGCTTGCCTGAGTCTGAGCCTTACTCTCACACCAGCTGAGGGTGCTTAGCCTGAAAGGCCCATTGCAAAACCCAGGGGTCCTGGGGGGCGTTCAGGGTGAGCACGTTGCCCTAGGGACATGGGTTCCTGGGCCTGGGCTAGCGTCTTGCCTGGATGTGGAGAGACAGCAGTGCCCCCCAACATCCCACCTGCCCTGCAACTGGCCCCTATCACCTCGTGGGGGAGCAGGACCATGTGGCTGGCTCAGACTGTTGCATAGTCAACCGTTTCATTACCTGCCCTAGGAGTAAGAAGTTTTCCGAAAAAAGATGACAGAGTCCAGGAGCCAAGCGGCCGGAAACAAGAGCGGAAGATGGTTGTGCTGAAGACTCTAACCGCAGGCTTTTAGGGAGTAGAAAACAAGTCTTCGTCATATTAAGATTTAGGGGCTCTCAGGCACGGCAGCACAACCACACTTACTGTTACCACTCCATGGTACGCACTCAATACCCATCCATTTGAGTTACAGCTACCTGCTGCCTTTATGACTTTGGGCCAGTCCCTTCCTCTTTGGGCCTCAGTTTCTTCATCTGAAAAATGGGGGCAGTGACACTTGCTTTGTAAGATTGTTGTAAGGATGGAATGTGACAGTGCATGGCTCCTTATGGAACACACACACATCTTGTTCATTTCACTTCCTCTGCCACGAACACGTCACAAAGAAGTAGGAGGCAAAGACCCTGACCTGAAGGAGGTCCCAGTCTCATTCAGGGCACAATGTGAGACAGGTTGTGTGACATCTTTCTGCGTGGGAAATGACATTCCCTGAGAATTGGCTGAATGTGGGGCTGGAACCTCCATTCCCGTTTTTCAGCTGGTGGGTTTTTTAAAAGGGGGGATGAGGTGAGGTCTGCTGTTCCTGCTTTGGCAGGGCTCCCCAAGCCTCTTTTTCCCCATCTCATAAATGGATCTTTCTAAGCAGTGCCCTCTTTGCTCTTTTGTGCCTGCCCCCATCTCTCCAGGTGTCCTTTAGGAGGGAAGCCAGTGGAACATGGCTATTGCAGCTGTCGAGATCATTCTGGAAATCCACCCCAAGAGATGAGAGAGAAGTCCGGAGAAGTCTGCCAGTGACAGGTTCCCTTCCACATGTGCTCCATAAATCGCTTGGAAGCTATTGCTGTTTCTGTGTGTCCAACTGTGGGCGCCAAGACTTAGGAGAGGCAGGTGACAGCCAGGGCTTCCTGACCTGTCCCTGGTGGGAGAGGGGTATCTGTGGGGCCTGCCAATCTCTTGGGGGTGGGCTGTGAGTTGAGTGGAGGTGAGGGGTCCCGAGGCTAGGCTAAGGAGGAGAAGTCATCCCATAAGCCCCTACACATTCAGCAGTAGGGAAAACCTATGGTCTGGTGTGGTGTCCCACTGGGAAGGGCAGCCCCAGCCTGAGGACTAGGAGTGAGGATGGCTGACAATGGGCTCTGTTCTGGGTGAGGACAGGAGGGCGGGATTCCAAGGTTGCAGGGAAGGTGGAGGGAGGTGGCGGGCAGGAGACAGGGACCACTAGCTGCTTTGGCACCCAGCATCCCTTCCTCACGTCCCACTTGGCCTTGGAAAGCAGCAGAGCTGGCCTCCCTCCCCAGCTGTTCCTCGTGCTCCAGATAAATTGTTTCCGCCTGAGCTGCCTCATCCTCCCCCAGTCCTCTTCCTGTTGCAACACCTCAGTCCCACAGTAAACACGGCCCTATCTGTCTCCACCACGTCCCTGGCTCCCTGCCGGCCACAGGCTCACCCTCCTCCAGCCCAGCCCCAGCCAGATGTGCCGTGGCTTTCACAGCTGTTCCCTTGACCCCTGAGTCAAAGCACTCTAGGTCAAGGGATTGCCCCTGGCCCTCCCCGCTCCTTCTATATTAGCCCTCTCCCCCACCCCCCACCGTCTGACCATCTGACCGGGGCAGGAACTGAGAGGGTCCCAGGGCTGCCTTTCTAACTGCAGTTTTCTCTCTGGGCCCCAGCTCCTTAGCAGCCCCTGGAGACGCCAACATTCTGCAACAAGACAAAGGACCCTTATCATGCCTTTCTCATGCCCCCTGCACCGTGACTCCCAGATTCGCAGGGCTGGTCTCCACCACCAGGTGTTCAGGTCCTCCAAATGCTCCCGAATCCTCCTGACTGAGGGAAGATAGTCCGGAAAGTCCTGCACACATGAGGTGCTCCAGAAGCAGTGCCTCGCCCCTCCCAGGCACCGCCATCCTTTTAGGGTCTCCACATGGCCTCGTCTTCCCCAGAGGGGTCACCTCTGTTCCTTCTGCCCTGGCCCTCGCCACTCCTGGGCTCCCTCTCAACCTGGCAACCATTCCCCCAGAGAGAAGAGAGCTTCTGTTTTTTCTTGGCCCCCAGGACTGCTGGAGGGTAGGTCCTCGTGTTGGGTAGGAAGGGGACAGGACCCCTTTCTGGCCTGTGTAGGAGTCTTGAGATGTGGGTCCAGCCTTAGCATCAGGTCACAGTCCCATGGCTTCCCCAGCTTCTTTGGTAGACAGCGAGGGAGCTCATATCTGTGAGTTCAGATCATAGATGCAACCTCTCTTCTTCTTTCTCTCTCCCTCTCCCTTCTCTCTGACTCTCTCTCTCTCTGTGTGTTTCTGCATCTCAGAATGTCTGTCTGTCTGTCTGTCTCTCTCTCTCTCTGACACACACACACACACACACACCAGCATGCTAGGAGAAAAGGTGGGGGGAGTATGACCCCAACCTTTTCTAAAAGTAGCATTTTCAACACACATTTGACACCCACTGTGGTTAAGATCATGATGAAAAGACCGCCTAGGGAAACAGCGTGAAAAGAAAGATCCTTCTGCTGGAATTCAGTGGGAAACTGATTATCAGCCTGAGCACAAGGAGACTTCCTCTCCAACACCAGGGGCTCCCCCCTGGACTTGCCGACCCCAAGATTCGGAACTGGGCGAGGCTTCGGCTCCCACACCCAGTGTTCCGGAGCCCACCCCTGTTTCACCGCAGTCCCTCTGTAGCGTCTCAAACCCCGTCTCTGCAGCCCTGGAGATCTTCCCACAACTTGTCACTTTTCATTCCCTGCAAGTCCCAGTGCTGGACCGATCGAGCAGGCTGGAGTTGCTGACTGGGGAGAAGGGTTCAGACATCATCCTCAATATTGTCCTCACTCTTTATGGGGTGTAAGTGAAGTCCAGAGGTCATAGTGGCTAATGACAGTCATGAGGATTTACTGAACATTTTCTCTGTGACAGAGAGATCTCGGGCTCAGCATTTCATAAGCATTCCCTCATTTAATCCTCCCAACAATCTCCTGAGAAAAGTACTGTTACTCTCTCCATTTTATAGACAGGAAGACTGAGACTTGGTACAGTCAAATGACCCATTCAAGTGTTAGAACAAAATGTTCAAAGTGTTAGAACAGAGATTCCAACCCAAGTTAGTCTGACTTCAAACTCCAATGCCTTAAATCATTAACTGTATTGCCTCCAGGGTAGAAAAGGGATTTGGGGAGCCATCTGTTAAAAAGCACACAAAAAAATCAGAGTGCCCTTGGCCCCAGGGCCCAGGCTATATCCTCTGTTGTTCATCCTTCGTAGTCAGGTCCTTAGTGAGCAATAGCTGTGACAGGGGCAGGGCCAGGTCTGGCCCAAAGGCCTCCTGCTTGCCTGGTCCTGGCCACCGTTCCCTGCCAGCCCCAGCTCAGCCCTGGTCTGGCAGAATGTCTGAGCTGGAAGGAACTGGAAGCTCATCTTGCTGGGTGGCTTGCTGTGACCAGGTGAGCTGGGAGTGGATCTCATGCCAGACCAGCCCCTCTCTACCCTGGCTCCATGCTCAGAGCCTGCCCTGATGGGCCAGGCCTTCCCAGGGTGATGACGTCAGCTCCCAGAGTAGCTTGGTGGTCAGGACTCGGCGACAAGTCCCAACAAGTCCTCTCAGAGGGGCTAAGATTAGCACAGGGACCTCAGCTCTGACTCACACGGGTGACCAGGGTCAGGCCAGCCTGGCCCCCATTACCACTCTCCTCTGATTCACCAGTGGAAAAAAATTGGTCCAAGACCTTTCCCTGGCTGCCAGCTCTCTCTGCGTCTGACTGCCTGGGCTCTGCAGCGTGGGACAGGGCCTCCGGCTTCCCTGTCCCTGTGCCTGGCCTACCAGTGCTGATCAGGCACCCGGATGGGGTTTGGAGAGTCCCTTTTTTTGGACCTACTCCCCAAATCTCTCATTTTACCCATCCCCCACCCCTGGTCTCCCCAACATCCAGTCAGAGGGCTTAAGGCTACAGACTGCTTCAGAGGGAAAACCCCAGGTCAGGAGGTAGCCTGGTGCAGCCAGCTCTGCCCACAGCCTGCCCAGAGATTTCACTGAACCTCGTGAGGTGCGAGCCTAAGGGACATGCCATTCACATGCTTCCAGGCACTCTCACAATCTCGAGGCCATAGAGGAGTCAGCCACCTGTGAATTAACCATGCTGGTACGCGCATGCGTGTGTATGTATGCGTACACACGTGTGTGTGCTTATCCGTGTGTAGACACTAAGGGCTCCGGGGTGTGCCCGCCTGAGTATCCCCTAGGGGTCCTCGGGCCCTGCCTTCAGAAATTCCCGATCGGGCTGGGCAGAACTCAAGTTCCCCATCTGTAAGGTGAACATTTGGACTCGGCCTATTAGCGTCCAAACCTGCTTGCCAGCTTTTCCAGAACCAGCTACTTAAATGAATTGCCTCCCGAACCCCACTTCCTCTTTTCATTTTTTTTTTAAGATTTTATTTGAGAGAGGGAGAGAGAAAGCACAAGCAGGAGGAGCAACAGGCAGAGGGAGAAGCAGGATCCCCTCTGAGCAGGGAGCTCCACACAGGGCTCAATCCCAGGACACCAGGGTCATGACCTGAGCTGAAGGCAGACACGTAACAAACTGAGCCACCCAGGTGCCCCACCACTTGCTCTTTTCAGGCATGGCTTTGGCTTGAGTCTGAAACGGATGTTTATTCTATCCCTAAGTTCCTTTTGCGATCTGTACTCTGGAGGCATATGGGAAGGGGTAGCTAAGGCCACCAGGCCTCTCTGGGCATCTGCAGAGGGTGAGAAAGAAGCAACAGGAGGGAGAGACTGATTTCTGTTGAAGTCACGTGATTTCTGCCACAACGAGTAGAGACCTTCCTTATCCTAGTCCTGCCACTGCTGACTTGGGAGTCACATTGGTGTTTTCCCCAAAGACTTCAAGGTCCCTGGAATAGGGGATGTGGCAGTCACCATGACATTCCCTTTTCCTCTCTCCTTTTCTTCTTTAAGAACGTGGTGGACATGTGGCCCCTGCGGGACTGTGACTCATGAATGGAATAGCTGGAAGGAACCAGAGCCTGGAATATACTACTTTATGGACCCTGGTGGGGCCACCTTGGAAAAAGAGGGACACGGCGCCTCCCCAGAACTGGAGAGTGACTGAGGCCATGGGAGGGCAGGCCTTTTGAAAGCTGTACCTGCAGTGAGGCAGGGGAGCGGGGTTCAGCTGGGCATGGGCCGGGGTAGGCAGGATGGGTACCTGCCCCTGTCCCTCACATGGCATTTGTCGAAGCTGGAGGTAGGCCAGGAAGAGCCGAGAGCCATCCCTGTAGTGGCAGTATCCCTGGGACTGCTCACCCTGGAGCCCAGAGCCCGTTAGAACCAGCAGCCCCGAGGAAAGCAAGGAGGCAGCCCTTTCTCGTGTGGCACCCCTCACAGGCACAGCCGATAGCGGTTTTAACAGTCACCGAAGTTGTAAACTGATGCTCCAGCTCGGTCAGGGTCTCGGTCACAAGGCAGGGCCGGTGGCCCTGGCTTGGGCGTGAGCTGGGAGGTGACAAGGAGCTATGCTACTCCGTAGGGGCGGGGACTAGGGTGGGCAGAAAAGGGCATTTGATAGTGTCAGGGGTGGGAGGGGGACTGTCATGTAGAAGGAACAACGGTTCTGGAACCCTGCATCGGGAGGGAAAGGCTGGTGCTGCAGAATGTCAAGACAAATCCAGTCCCCTGGGATCTCCTCGCCCCCGGAACGGGTGGTCTCTGTGGCCCCCAGTCACTGAGTTCCAATGACAGATCCTCAGGATCGGGGGCAGGGTTCAGCCCTGGTAAGGGGCTGCACCCTACAAATCCAGGCTGAGCTGGGGCACAAGGCGAGCCATGAGCCGGGGAAGCCGCGGCCACACACACACAGGGTGGGCGCGAGCCAGGGCAGGAGTTCGCCTCTCTGGCTCACCCCAGTACTGCAGGGCAGATCTGGCTGTGCCGCCCAAGGCCACCCTGAGTGTAGAGAGCACAGCTGGCTTGCCTGGAAGAGCCCAGCACAAGCTGTAATCTTCTCACTTCATTCCTGTCGCCCCCCAGAGACCAGCAGGGCCAGCCCGGGTCACACCGGCTGACAGCCCTCAGCAAGGGTTGCCCCCCCCACCCCGCCCCAAACCCCTGGCCTGGCCTTGTTTACATCACCGCCTCACTCCAGACCTGACCGAGGCAGAACTTAGCACCACCTGAATGGAAACCCACTCGTCCACCCTCCGTCGAGTCACAGACTCTTTCCTCAGTGAAGGAGGCAGCTGGTAGGGATTGGGGGTGTCTCTACAAACCCATGTATCTTCTTGTCCCTGCTTTCGATGGGCCAGTACCAGGACAGGCACATGGGTATTGGACCAGATAGACAAATGGCAGAGGCCTCTCTCACATTGGAAGAAAATCTCTAGGACACCACCGTCATGCTCCAGTGTCATTCTCTACACCCACTTTACTTCAGGAGCTCCCTGTGGCTCTGTAGACACAACAAACTCATCCATCCAGCCACACATCCAGCCACGCATCCATCCACCCATCCAGCCATCCACCCATCCACCCACCCATCCATCCATCTACCCACCCACCCATCTGACATCCTGTCTCTCCCTTTCCCTACTCTGGCTCCCGCCACGCCATGTTGAACATCCTTAACATCCCCTGTTATGTGAAGCTTCCAGACCTTGACACAGCTGTTTCCTACGCTTGGGGCATGCCTCCCCACCGAAGCCCTCTTCACCTGGAGAGCCCCTACTTGCCCATCCAGTCCCAACTCAGATCTGACTTCTTCCAGGAAGCCTTCATGGGCTGTCTGATGGTGACGTTCCTCCATGCTCCCACAATCCGTGCTCCCTCCCTGTTTCTCATATTATAGCATTTATTGTGCTGGCTGTCATCGCTGAGATGAACAAATAGACTATTTATTTTATGCCCGCTGCATTTTGAGCCCTACTCTGGGTGCTAGCGACATAGGTGTCCCATCCATCCCTACAGCTTACAGGGAGAGACAAGGACCTAAAACACTTAACACAGTGGCCTCACTCACGCCTGCAGTGGGCTTGTCGGCAACTTTGGCTGTGGCTTTGTTGCCACCATCATGCTCACCCCGCCCCCCCGCACCACTTCTTCAAGCCTTTTATGGAGGTGTAAGTAACGTAGAATAAACAGACTATATAACACGTGGGGGCAGATCTACTTCTGACATTCACATCCGCCAGCCAGAGAATGAACGTTTCTGTCACTCCAGAAGTTTCCTTCTGCCTCCTGTAATCCCTCCTCCTACCCCTCCCTGACTCTAGGCAGCCACGACTCTGCTTTCTGTCAGTACAGATTAGTTTGCATTTCTCAGAGTTTGCTCTCAATGGAACCATACAGTGTGCGCTCTCTGTTGGCCAGGCTCCCTTCCCTCTGCACAATTACCTTGAGATTCATCCAAAGGGTTGCAGTAGTTCGTTCCTTTTTATAGCTGACTGGTGTTCCCCTGGAAGGATGTATAAGCTGTAACCTTCTTACTTCATTCCTGTCGTCCCAGGGACCGGCAGGGCCCCCTGGGTAGGACCGGTTGACAGTCCTCCGCAAGGGTTGCCCCCCACACCCTCATCCCACTGGTCTAGCCATGCACCTGCTGGTGGGTGTTTGGGTTGTATTCAGTCTGGGGATACTCCGGATAAAGTCCCCTGGCATCTGTGTCTAAGGCTTTGTACAACCTTCGTATGGATGTAAGCTTCCATCTCCCACCACCTCCATGCATGACCTCCTCCACTGCAAGGACAGGGGCCTGGTTAGGAAGACATCCCAAGAGGGGGGCCGGCGAGAAGCAAGCAGGAGTGAACATAAGCCTGGTGGGCTAAGCCCTTGCCACAGGTCCCCAGAGGCTGTGAGAGGGTGGGTCTGCCTGCTCAGCAGGCGCCAGACTTCACTGGGGGTTCTGGACTCGCCGTTAGCTGTCTCTGCAGGCGGCCGATGATAGACCAGGCATCAGAGACTTCTTCACACATGCTCTGTTTAGAGTGGAGAAGGTGCTACCAGCACATTCTACTCCCAGTGGGACGGGGCAGGAAATCTTCCCTCCTCACAAGTGATGCCTCTCTCCCAAGAGCATGTACGTGTGTGTGCACACGCGTGCACGCGCGCCCCCCCCCCCCACACACACACTCCTCTGCAGCTCCTGGGGAAGTAGAGAAACTAGGGGCTGTGGGGCTGAGGGCCTGGAAAGTAAGAGCTCCGTTAGACTCCAAAGGTGGGCTTCCTGGCGGAGAAATGGAGCTCACACATGTTATCTCCTTAATGGGAGCAGCTGCTCTGGCCTGGCCTCAGGTGACTGTGGGGTCACTGAGGGGGCAGCTGAGGTATTGGGGAGTTTGAAAAGCCCCCTTAGTAGGTGAGCTGCCTTTAATCCTGCGGCTCATTTCCCATTCCTCCTGGACCTCAGCCAGACAATCCTTTGGGCCCTCAACCTCCCACTCCAGTCCTCCTTGCATTCTCCCACGCCCCCTCTACATCCGGCCCCCACACCCCACCTCCACCCCACAAACCCTGGCTGGGGTCACCACTTTGACAAAGCAGTCTTTAAAACCCTCCCTCCCTCCAGCCTCTCTGCCATAGGACATCCCCTTCTTTTACCTCAGGGCCTCCCATCTTCAAAGCAAGTCATTCCTATCCTTGGGCCTTGCTCCCAAGGCTTCTCTAACTTTCCCCTTCAAGAAGATTCCTTTGATCAGCTCAAGTCACTCCCTCAACCTGATTTGCCAACCCTTAGTCCTTTTCAAAGGCCTATGACCTGAAGTGAATCCCCTTGCAGAACATTGAGGAGAGAGACAGGATTGTTCACGTCTCAAAAGCTGCCTCAGTTTCCCCTTCTCTGCTTGCAATCTGAACTGTGCCAAGCCCCAGGTGGAGGGATTCATCCTTCTGCTGCTGGTAGGCTCAGGCTGTCATGTTAGAACAAGGGACACGGGATCCCCAGGGCTTGATGAAGAGAGGGAAAACATGGGAAGGAGCTATTTCCCATGTCTTTGCCATTGGAGTGGGATCCCAGAAGCTGAGAAAGTAGAGGACTGGGGCTAGAACCCAAGGTCCCTGACTTCCTACGGGGGCTCATCCCACCCTCAAATCAAGTCCACACATTTTAATAAATACTCTCCCATGCTCAACATGGGGCATTGGTGGCCGATGACCAAGTCAGTTAGGTGGGGGAAGGAAAGGAAGACAGCTGTGAGGGAAAAAAAAATTAACACAGAACCCCCCTCAAAACCTCATAGAAAGGGTAAAATACAAGACCTGAGTGTGTCTAATCCCAAAGACAAAGAACACACTCTGAGAGCCTGGCAGAGGAAGAGGGTCTTGCAGATTCTGGGGCCTGGGAGGGCTTTCTGGACCAGGTGGGTGTAAGCTGGCCTGGAATTGGGGCAGGCTTGACCTGACTAGCAGTGCAGAGGGCAGGGCAAGCAAAAGCCTCCCTCAGAAGGATGGCAGCCTAGGCCTGCTCCCTCTCAGCACCTCGTCAGCCTCAGCCTTCCTTCTCTTCCTTCAGCTTTGATCCTCTGAGAGCTCCCCATGTCCTTCCCCCAAACTCCTGCATGACCCCCACATCTCTAAGAAACCTGGGGCCCGGGTATGGAGTTATGGTTGTCACCAACACTTCTTGTCCCTCTTTGAGGCTAGCAGCTCTCTTTACTGAGAAATGCTGGTCCTCTGTCCTTGCTGCTGTCCTGCCTCCAACCCTCTTTCCCCCGCCAAACCCGGCCTCTTCTATCATCCAGTCAGTGGCCTTCAGGACTCTGTGGATGGGCCTATGAAGTGATGATGATAGGGAAATGTTATTGCCTTTAGCTATAAATACCCTCCCAGGCCCAGTGGCAGAGGTGGGGAGGTGCTGAATATAGTATCTGGTCAAGTATCCTGAGAGTGTGTGTGTGTGTGTGTGTGTGTGTGTGTGTGTTTGTATCATCACCTTGGGAGCTTATTAAAAATACACATGTCTAGGACCCACCCCGGAAACTGAGTCAGATTCCCTGGGACATGTTGTGAGGAGGTATGTTTATATTTTTCACATGGGCCAGTTGATTCTGGCATCCTTTCCCCAGCCCCCTCCCGCCGTGAGTTGAAAACAAAGAGGCTGAGAGATCAGAGAAGTCCACGGATCTGGTCTCAGTTCTCCCCCATCCAGGCAGCCCTGGATACTGTGACCTCCTCTGGACCATCCGGAGGCATGGAAGCCTCTGGGTTTCACCTTCCAGAGCCCCCCTGGCTAGGGGCTCCATCCACGTGGGCTTTCTCCTATCTCAGGTTCATGGTCTTGGTCCTATGGGCTTTCTCCCTCACATCTCGCAGTGCTTGGAAAACCCACAGCTTTGTACTCTGTAATTGGTAGCCCTGTTTCAGATCTCACTTGAACCACTTTTGAAAACAGCTTCCGTTGCCCTTTTTAATTATGGTTGAGATTCTCCTTCCAGCTCTTTTAGGTCTTTTCTCCCCATTCTATGCACCCATTGCCCCGGACCCTTCCTTCTTAGGACGGCGGTAGTGGGTTTGCAGCCTCCGCACCCTCTACCACCAATGCCCCCTGTCCCTGCTGTCACCCACTGCATCCTCAACCATCACTGCCATGTCCTTAGCTTTCATGGCCCCCACCATCTCTGCGGCTTCCCCCACCACTAGAAGTGCTGACATCAACACCACCAACAATAGGACCACTGCTGCCTTCACACCAACACAGCCTCCTTAATCACCAATACCACAAGCATATTATGTCTGCCATCATTTCCTTTACAGAATTTGCGTGGACGTGGACGTGGGCTTCCATCTCATCTCGATTTTCCCTCGAGCCTGACTTGGGTTTTTAGTTGGTTCTTCCACCTTGCTGTGACTGCTCCAGAACGTGGACGCACAGGGGCTGCCCAGCCTGCTGGGAGTGATGTCATCCCCCCCCACCCCAGCGACCCAAACTACTGCGGGAAACATATTCTCCTGGTTTCCACACTGGAGAGGGTCCCTCATTAATTAACCATAATGACGAATCCCCTAGACTGATGGGAGAAGAGTCTCCAGACTGATGGGGGAGGAATTTCCTCAGGGGTTCCCAGATGGCTGAAGAAGGCATTTCCTGAGGAAGTCCCCACCTCATAATGATGAAAGAGCCCTTTCAGAGGGCCATGTTCTAACTGAGGTGGACCCTCTGTAGGGAAGCCTTTGACTAACGGGAGAAGGCCGTCCCCTCATGGAGGTCAAAGACTGCCGACAGACTCAAGGGTCCCCTAAGGAAGGGAGCAGGGAGAGAAGAGATCAGACGCCTTACTGAGACTATTATTTGAGAAAAGAGCTAAGATGCATATCACAATCCTTACTAAAAATTGTTGGGTAACCCAGCGGAATGAATCTCACACCTGTTAACCAGAGTGATCATGACGGTAAGGCCTCCTGAAGAAGGGGGCTCTACACTGAGTAAGTACCTTGCAGCAGCTGTCCCAAGGCTCTGGCTTCCCCAGGGATGACCCAGTCCATCTCCAGCCTGGGAGTGGCCAGTGGTGTGTGCCAGACTCACATTGTTTCCACAGCCGCTCCCTGTTTCCAGGTTGTGTCTACCCAGCCTGGCGCCAGCCCCTGCCCTAGCAGCCCCAAGTGCAGACACAGGACCCAGTGGCACAGGAGCCAAGAATGTGTGGAGAAGCGCCCTTGGCCAAAGCCGGTGGAGAGTTCTCTTCCCCCACAGGGAAGGGGAAGATGATCTGAGAATTCAGGTATCTGGAGATGAGCTGGGCCCTAATAAGACCCACCACACTTTGGGGACTTAAACATTACTTTCAGTTGTTTCTGGCCATTCTTCCTAGTCCCTTATGGTTTCACTTTGTCTTGCCAGGTTTCTTGTTTAGAGTCTCACCTGAAGTTTAGTCCATCCAGGAAATCATCCCTGGTTTTTTTCCCTTAGAGAGCAGAGCTCAAAATGGCATGACTTCATTTCTTTCTTTTTTTTTTTGAATTTATTTATTTAACAGACAGAGATCACAAGTAGGCAGAGAGGCAGGCAGAGAGAGAGGGGGAAGCAGGCTCCCCGCCCAGCAGAGAGCCTGATGCGGGGCTCGATCCCAGGACCCTGGGACCATGACCCGAGCCGAAGGCAGAGGCTCAACCCACTGAGCCACCCAGGCGCCCCAGCATGACTTCATTTCTTATGCAAGCTTATAGTCATTCTGTTTCCCACTATAACTCCCAACTCTGACCTCAATCAGAGCCTTGATCTTGACCTCATAATAATCCTAACACTGACTGTGAACTGAATCTAACCCTAACCAAAGGTAGATCCAAACCCTATGCTCAAACTCAACACCCAACTCTAACCCGCCGACCTTCAGAGAAAAGCTACTGGCTGCTAAGGAAAATCAGGCAAGAAATGGTGGCAGCCAGCCTCAGCCCCTCTGCAGAGGTTAGGGTTTTCACATACAATAGCTGCTTCTGTGAAGAAGTATGAGCACATGAGCGTGTGTGTGTGTGTGTGTGTTTCCTTTATTCTATTTAGAATCCCTTTCATCACAATTCCATCCCATCTTCTCCCGGGAACAGAGGAAATAGGAAATGGATCTCCCATTCCACGAGGAGGACTTCTCTGCTAAGCCTGGAGTTCAAAGGAGGCCCACGGCCGCCTAGTGGGGCCCGGATGTCACTGCATCAGTGTCGTCTCTCCCTCCACCGGGGAGCAGGGATGAGCTGGGAATCTGAGCGGTAATGTGAGTGGGAAGCAGCCACTAGGACATGTCAGACCACTGGAGCTTTGTTTGTCACCTCCCACAGTGACCAGAAGGAGTGAAACCCCCCTCAGTGGACACCCTGTCCAGTCTAGGCCCTCATTTCCACAACCACCTGCCCTCTGCTGGGACTTCCTCCTACCTCCTTCCATCCTGCAACATCTTGCACACTCTCCATCCCTCTGCCTCTTGTTCCCCCTTCTCTCTCTCTCTCTTTCACTAATATTTTCTTTTTTTTTTTTTTAAGATTTTATTTATTTATTTGACAGAGAGAGATCACAAGTAGACAGAGAGGCAGGCAGAGAGAGAGGGAAGCAGGGTCCCTGCTGAGCCAGAGAGCCGGATGCGGGACTATCCCAGGACCCTGAGATCATGACCTGAGCCGAAGGCAGCGGCTTAACCCACTGAGCCACACAGGCGCCTCTTCACTCATATTTTCTTATTTTCAGCCTTTCTCTTGTTTTTCACATCATCTCTCTTTTCCATCCAATTTCTCTATATCCATCTTCTGGTTCTTTCCCCTTTCTTTTCTCAGCAAAATATTAAACATCTTGTACTTATTTGCAAAGTTTAGTTTCACCTGCAATTTTAGGGCTTCTCAAGCTGATGCAAGTGTAAGTCTTGCCTCATTAACCAGAAATCTGAGCTGTACTTTCTCTTGTCTCTCCCTCAGCAGAATTTGGCTCACTAAAAAATCCAAAAATATCACAGTGAGGGAGGCCTTGGAAATTCAGTGCTCTCATTTAACAAAGGAGGAAAGTTGAGACCCTATAAAAGGAAACCATACTCTCTAGACAGCCCAGTTTATTAATCATGAAACTAGAAGCTTGACCAGTACCCGAGGCCCATTAAGACTGTGCCTTTTCCTCTTTAAGGAAATGTCTCTGGTCCATCCATACCTACTGATTTCAAATAACTTTTACTTAGTTCCTCTGGGCTGGCCAGTGACAAAGAAATATAATATCAGATAACCCTCAACACATGAAAACATGTCTAGAGCAAAGAGTTCAGGTTCCCAATATGGGAAAGGGAGGATGAAACTAAGAGAGCTGAGTCAGAAGGAAATAGCAGGGTGATGAGGCTTAATCCAAATTTAACTGCTGGACTGTTAACTAGATAGATGGAGAGATGGACAGGTCAACTGAGTTCTGAGTAAGATAATGATATGAGCACAGGTGTTCTATCCTTCTTCCCACCCATTCACGTTACCCAAGATTCTCATGAAAACGTCCAAAATATGAGAAATGTGGAAATAAGGAATGTGCAGAATCACTGTTAATATGGAAGAGTACGATTCACATCCAAAAAACCAAGGGGCCTCTAAGCAAGGACAGACTGAAGGACAGTAGCTGAGCCAATCTGCAGTAGCCTTACCTGAGGAGCAGCACCCTGATAGGAAAATGAGGAGAAGAGAGACTACAGACCCTACCTCCACTTCCTAGTTTGAGGGTTGAGGATTAGAAGACAGACAGGACTAAGAACAGATAAGGAACACAGCTCTTGGGTAGCAGCAACTTCTCATAGCAAGTCAGCAGGGAAGTAGAGCTGCCCCCAGTGGAGTGGGCAACGGTCATCACAAAAGGAGGCTGGGTCCAGCTATGATTTATACCTGGTCTGAAGGCCAGACCTAACAAGAAAGTGGAAGTAGAAAATAACTTCTCCCAACACTGAGTCAAACTCCCAGACACACAGTCCCCTGGTAGCACTGTTCACAGATCTGCCTTCTTTGTACTCTGAATTGATTGTGTAAATTATTATATTGTAGCCTAAGATCTGGCAGCAGGATTTATACAGCAACCAAAAAAGACATGAGAGGAACTAAGAACAAGCCATTCCATGGCTGAAGTGGCTGGGCAAACTCTAGGTCTTATTGATTTGTCTTTGAGAGGAAGCCAAAGAAGCCAGCATGGACCAAAAAGATTCTGCAAAATAAAGTATCATAACCACAATGCAGATAATAAATATGCTTTTCTCCATTACTTAGTACAGAAAATAGAAGAATGGGAAATAGCTGCTTTGTGTTCTCAAATAATTCAAGAAAATGTGAACTCTACAAAAAAAAGAGGTAACAGATGAGATGATGAAATGTCAGACTGAGATGGAAAGGGATAAGACTCAGGGTTTAAGAGAAAAGGGAGTTTGATGATGGGGAAAAGAGAGGAAGGAAACTGAAAATACCATTGAAGAGTCAAAATCTTCATTAGAGCAAAAAGAGGGATTTGACACTAAAGAAAACAAAGTCAGTGACATAAAGGTTATTTGATAATTTTTCTCAGAATGCCAAGGAAAAGAACAAAAAAAATATAGAATGATTTTAAAAGGTAATGGATCTCCATTGTCAGTATTGTCAAGTTGTCAGTTCTTTCCAAGTTTATCTATAGTTTCAAGGCAATTCCAATCAAAATTGAAGTAAGTCATTTTGTGGATACTGACAAGCTGGTTCTAAAGTTTACAAACTTTAGAGAGGCAAAAGATCCTGGAGAGCGAACATGACATTAAAGGAGGAGAACAAAGTTGGAGGACTGGCACCACTTTATGTCAAGACTTACTATAAAGCTACAGTAAACAAGATGGTGTGGTATTGGTGAAAAAATAGACATACAGATCAGTAAAACAGAACAGAGAACCCAGAAACAGACCTCCATCAAGACAGACAATTTATCTTTGATAAAGGAGCAGAGGCAATTTGATGGCACAAAGATTGCCTTTTCAACAAATGGGGCTGAACAACTAGACATCCACACAAACAAAGAAAATGAATCTAGATACAAATTTTTAATCTTTACAAATATGAGCTCAAAATGGAGTTCATGGACCTGAATGTAAAATGCAGAACTAGAAAGCTTCTGGAAGGTAACACAGGAGTGAACTTAGATGACTTCGGATTGGCAATGACCTCTTAGAAAAACACCAAGAGGCAATCCATGAGAAAAATAATTGACAAGCTGGACTACATTGAAATAAAATTTCTGCTCCATGAAAGACACTGTAAAGGAATGAAAAGACAAGCCACAGACTGGAAGAAAATTTTTGCAAAAGACATTAGATAAAGCAGTGTTATCCAAAATATATAAAGAAATCTTAAAATTTTTAAAAATGAGCAACTTGATTAAAAAATGGTCAAAAGATCATAGGTTGGAAGAATATTATTAAAATATCCACACTAATAAAAAAAAAATGGGCAAAAGACCTGAGCAGACAGCAGGGAGCCTGGTTCTTCCTCTCTTTCTGCCTGCTTCTCTGCCTACTTGTGATCTCTCTCTCTCTGTGTGTGTCAAATGCATAAATAAAATCTTTAAAAAAAAAAAAAAGACCTGAGCAGACACCCCACAAAAGAAAACATGCAGGTGGAAAATAAGCAGATGAAAAGACACTCCACATCCTATGTCATCAGGAAAATGCAAATTAAAATAACTACACACACCTATTAGAAAGGCCAAATTCCAGAACACTGAAAACGGCTAATAGGGATGTGGAGCAACAGGAACTCTCATTAATTGCCAGTGGGAATGTAAAATGGTACAGCCACTCTGGAAAACATCTTAACAGTTTCTTACAAAACTAAACATACTCTCATCCTGTGACCCAGAAATTATATTCCTTGGTACTTACCCAAATGAGTTGAAAACATATGTCCACACAAAATCTGCATGTGAATGTTTGAGCAGCTTTATTCATAACTGCCAAAACTTGGAAGCAACCAAGATGTCCTTCGGTAGATGAATGGGTAAACAACTGTGGTCCATCTAGACCATGGAATACTATTCAGTGCTATAAAGAAATGAACCATCAAGCCAAAAAGAGACATGGAGGAAACTCAAAGGCATATCACTAAGTAAAAGAAGCCAATCTGAATACACCACCCACTGTAGGATTCTGACCATATGACATTCTAGAAAAGGCAAAGCTTGTGGGAGGAAGGAAGAGGCAGAACAAAAGAGGATTTTTAGGGCAGTGAAACTGTTCTGTGATATATAATAAAATCTTACTACAATGGTAGATACATGTCATTACACATTTGTCAAAACCCCTAAAATGCACAACACCAAGAGAGAACCCCAAGGTAAACCTTGGACCTTGGGTGGTAATAAGGAGTCAGTGTAGGTTCATCTATTGACATAACAACAGAAACGGAAGTTTCCTGAGTTGAGCAATGACCTGAAAAGGAATCAACCCATTGGATATACCTCTAGTGAAATATCTAAAACTCAAAGATGAAAAGCATTATGATGAAAAAGAACACAGGTCACTTACAATAGAAGGCACAGGAATAAGGTCTTATGGAGGAGCTTCAAGAAAGTCTGGGATTAAAAGCACAAACCAGCCACGTTGCCCTCTATGTGGGAAGGCTATGTCAGATAGGAAAGGGCTCAGAGTATCACACCTACATACTCTTCTTGGAAGAAATAGATACATTTATAACATTTGTAAGCAATGCATTTATTTCAAATACCTGTACAACATAGTCTACTTGAAGACATAATCCAGCCAATACAGAACCCAAGAACGGCAAGAGCAGAACATGGGAGGACAGTGAGCACTGCTAAATACAGACTTTGTGGTTAATAGAGTTTAAAGAAAAATGATTGCTCCCATCCAAAATTGGAGAGGAGATATCCACCACCTAACCGGCCTTTCTACGTGTAGCTTCTCTTCTGGACATGATACTTCTTTGACCATGAGGAATTCCCTAGCCCGTTAATGTGCTACTTTGATGTGAGTGATGTTCACATAGGTAGACAAAATGAAAGACTCCTCCCAAATCCACTATATCAAAAGCGTTCAAATTCTCACCCCTGAGAATAAATACCATTAACTGGGTGCCCTTTCGCTGTTCACATGACGTCTTTGGGCACATTGGAAAATGTCTTCCACTTTCCCAAAATCCTTTCCTTTCATTTCTTAAAAATTGTGGTAATAAATACACACATCTTTCATGGTTATGATTCAATGATAATAGCCTTGGCTATGGGGAGCTTGTGCAGTCCACAACCTGCCTAAACTCTGGTTTCACCTCAGCAGTGCTGCCTTCCTCTACCCCTTCCACCACAGCCTCTGCCCCCATCAACCTAGAGCGGGAGCCCATCAGAACAGGCCACATGCTGTGTGGTCCTGGGCTGTTTTCTTGCCTCACTGGCCAAGTTCATCAACACAGACCCATTCCTTATTTCCAAACTTCATTTCTCTGGTAAAATGCTAGATTCTCTGCACAAGGAATTTTGTGTTAGGATGTGTCATAAGCTCGCTGTAAAATGCCTTGCTAGAAATGAACAAATGACCCGAAGCTCCTAGAACTGCTCAAAAATCCCTTGTCTTTTCTTAAATCAACCTAGCCCCATCGACTGGCCGGGGGTGAACTGAGAGTTAGTCACTTTGTCCCATTTGCAACTGGACACCCTAAATGGAGATAAACGAACGAGCACAATCTCCAGAAGGCCCCAGGCTTCCTTTGGGAAGACTCACTCTTCCAAGCTTTCCAGGTCTGCCTCCATGCCACCCGCCCCCTTCCCAGGCTTACTGTTGAGTCTGTCCCCCATCTCCTCTTTCTCTCTCTGAATTAATGATACTGACTACAAGAATCTGAAGGTACCGTTGTTCTCATGAACTTGTAGTGTTCATGTCTCTTGACACGTCTTAAGCCCCATAATTCTTTTCGTATAATTAATTAATTTCATAGAATAAATAAGATTAAAAATATGTAATAGCTTTCTATTGTAAAGAGATCAGTGGCACTAGAAATTTTGTGTGCCTTTCCCTAAGGGTGAATTTCACAAGTTGTAACAAGTACACGTTGATAATGACCGACAAAATTCTTGTGAGAAATGACTCCCAAATCATGTCTGTTAGAGGTTACTACTACAGGGCACAGAGAGACTCCCCCATTATTCTCAAACGAGATAGTAGGGTTATGACTGATGCTCACAATAGCCAGTAATTTCAGCCCCAGGAGAAGTAAGTTAAAAAAGTTCAGCGCACCTCCCTAAGGTTCAGCTAAGCAAATGGTTAGCGGTGTGCAAAATCGTCTGTATCCATCCGGTCCCACAGACCCTGGGGCATCTAAAAGATATGCTTAGACCTTATTTGAAAGTGGGAAAAGAAGGGAGGGAGGGAGGAAAACTTGCCAGCAGGTGGCTAGGGTAAAATCTACGTGTTAAGGAACATTCAGGGTAACCCCCGACCCATCTTGGCTCCTTGGTGTCCTAAAATGTACTCCTTATTGTCGATCTAGAAACAGTGCTTTTCAACCAGGGGTGAGTATGCTGGCAGGAACATTTGGCAAAGTCCGGAGACATCTTTGATTGTCATGCCCTGGGGAGGGGGTCACTACTGGTCTCTAGGGAGGCTGAGGCTGGGGGGTGCTTCTTGAACAGCCCACAGTACATAAGATGGTGCCCTCTCCCTGGATTACCCAGCCATGCTGAGGTTGAGAGTCTGTTTTAAGAGAACCATCATTAAGCCTCACTCAGGGAATGGGGTCTCCCCTGATGCAGTCCAAGCTTCCCGGGACTCTCTCTGGTAGCAGCTTCTTCTGGGAGAAGGATGGAATTATGGAGTATTTCCCCCTTAGCCCTGGACCGTGGCTTCAAACGAAACCTTTCCTGTCTCAGCATAGACATGGAGGCCTTTCCTCCTGCTTGTTGGTTGTGGCCGGAGCATTCCAGCACCTTCCCACACCACCACATGCCCATTCAAGGGCTGGCAGGCCTTGTGCCTATCGCAGATGCAGAGACTTTGGTGGCTTTGAGGCCACATATGCTCCTACTGTCTGACTTACCTGTAAAACTTCCTTTCAGTCTGAGCTCTCTGGCTGGTTCCCCAAGGTACTGAGCACCGCCTGAGATCCTTGCCCTTGTCCCTCTGGGTTAGCGGCTCCCCACACATGGTCCTGGTTTCTCTGCAGGGCCCATTTATCCCATTTATTAGGCATGAGGGCTCACAGTAATTTTAGGGGCACTTGAGAATGTTTTCATTTTATCTATTACAATCATAAGAAAAAAGGAACATAATAATAATGACATAAAATAATAGAATACCTCTTTACACTAGCACGTTATAACATGTAATTTTACATGTGTGTGTATGTGTGTGTGTGTGTGTTTTATGGAGGAGGAGGAGGCCCACAAAGGCATTGATACCCAGGGTCCATGAAAGTCACAGAGGGACCCTAGATTTCTGGAAGCACATACCCTTCAAAACAGCCCCAGGGTCAGGGAAGCATGTCAGCAGGTGAATCAGGGTCGTGGAAGTGAAAAGGAATCTGGCAGGAATCTCCCTTCCCCTTCCAGGAAAGACTCTAATTTTTAAAGAAATTGTTTATCTATCAAGGCCTACTGTTTTCACCAGGGACCCTGTTAGACTTACTTTAGTGAGTTGACATAACCCTGCATGACCTCAGTTCTCTGTCTGAGGCATCCACTATCGAGCAAGCTGCCCCCACAGGTTGTAAATCAAGTTCAGAGAGCTTTCCAGCTTCCTTCCAACTTTGACATAGATTCTAGGGCTCCCGGCAGCTCACACGGGCTAGTCCCTCATCCAGGCATCAAGATTTTGGCTTTGGTATTGAGGACACACTCTCAGATGACAGTGTAATTTGCACCACGTCTGGGTACTCTCCTGAAGGATAAAAATCCTAGACAAAACCTGCAGAGTGTGCAGATATGAGCTGTCATCCCCAGATGGCTTCTCTTCTCTTTCCACATGAACTTGATACCAACTGGGGTGAAGTGTAAGGCAATGTAGTGCATATAGCAAATGAAACCTATAAAGGACGTGAAACAGAGCCCTACATAGATCTGTAAACAACGTGAATGAAATATGATGACCTATGATAAAAAAATATGATAATAAGTATTATTATATGCCAATCACAAAAGACATACCTATACCGAAGTGGGACAGAGACTCAGAAGTAAAAGGAGGCCTGACAAATGAGGAAAAAGAAAAAGATAGTGGGAGGCATGAGAATACCAAACAAAACAATGTGCCAAAAGGTCACTTGACAAATGCTAGAGGATATGTGTGCCTCAGTACTCATAAACCTTTACGTGTCTATTAACACACTGCTGAACTTCAAATACATAAGGAGAAATTGAAAGGAGCATGGCATTATGGGAGATTTAACATGCTCATGTCACCATTTAATTACTAAAATAACTACAAAAGAAAGCGTACAGAGCATCTGAATGATACAGTTAATAAAGCAGGATTGATACGTTTATGAGACCCACGTCCTACAAACACGATATACCTCCCTTTCAAGACCAGGTATAATGCTACACACAAAAGTACGTCTCCCTCCACACCACTCTCCTGCACCCAGGCCCAAGTTTTCTCCAAGTAAAGCTGGGAGCCATCAGGGGTGCCTGAGAGAATGTGCCTGCTCAGACTTTCCAGGACTCTAAGAAGCAAAAGAGGGGGCCACATCGACCTTAGTTTGCTTCCATTCTACCTGGGAAGGTAAGGCTTGCAACCTAGAGAACAAAACAACTGGTCCACCTGGAGGGGAACTTGAATTGCATGGGCTGGAGAACAAAAGATTCCAGCCATACATTTATTGGGCCTCACGGGTAGGTCCTGGCACTGGACCTGCTACAGGTGGACATCAGGGATACATAGAGCAAGAGACCATCTGCTCTCCGAGAACTCTTAGAGAGGAGCTGGCACAGCTTCCAAGCAACTTAGTAAGAGACATAAGGTGGTAAGAGCCATGTGGAGCCTCACAGAGTTGCAGACAACAGAATAAAACCTGACCTTGGAAGGGTAGGTTGGTCTGCAGCAGGGATGGTGTCCCAGCTGAATGAGGGACATGGGCCAAGATTGGGACCTGAGATGAGGGCAGTGCTGACCGTTCACAGCCCCAAGGAGGGCTGAGTTTGCCTGCTTTCATCTTGCTGGGAAGGTCAGACATTTGGATTCTCTTGTTTCAGGGTATAGCCATGCATTTGCCATGATGGGGTCTCTGCTCACCTCCTGCTCCGCTGCTCAAAGACACCTGTGCGGGGCAGGTTGTCTCACATCCCCATGTCTGCTCTTCTTCCAAGAAGCTTCACCAGCCTTCACATAGTGCTTTAGATGTTGTGAGTGTTCAAGGAACACTCAAAAAATGAAATTTTTGGTGACACACTCAATGGGATTAGAAGATTCTGAACATCGGTGACCATGTTGGTGGCTGAGAGTGGGACTGTGTGGGTGCCTCTGGCCCTGAGCCCAGCTCCTCAGGGCCACCATTCAGCCAGGACCTCATACCTCAGAGGGGGTCTCCCTTGCCTTTTATATCTTCTTGGCTCTTTTGAGGGAGCAAGAGAGACCCCTGCCTTCCCCATCAGGTGGCAATGCCTTGAGGACAGACTATGAAGCCATCATCTGGGCTCCACTGAGGAGGTATTTGGCCTGTATTCTCCTACACTCTTTGGCATGGTTTCATCCAGAGATCTCGGACATTTGGGAGAAAAGGGTCTAGCATTGCCATTTGTGGACCAGGAAGGCTAGAACATGAGCTTTATGGAGTGTTGGAGACCCTCTAGCCCAGCATTTTTCAACCTCCAGTCCACAGACAGCCCAGGCTCAGGGAAGCTTTCTACGAGCTTTCATAGTCCTCCCCCATCCCCGCCCTTCCATTTATTCCATCCTAAACCTTCCAGCCTCCACACACATAGCAGGATTATGGCTGGGAATCCTGTGGGGCTGGGATACTTGGTTGCATTGTAGCCTCAGTACTGAGCCCAAAGCCTGTCCTCTTCCTCCAGCATGTCGAGGAACATATGGAGGCCAACTGTCTCCTATCACACCTGCAGTCCCAGTGCTAGTCAGGGTCAGCTTCACTGGCAGGGTTTACAGAAGCTTCTCCCTCTACCTGCTACACGCTTTCCCCTTGTCTGTGGGGCCAACTCCTATTCATCTTGTATCATCTCCCGTTGGAATCTTCTTTTAACCAGCCTCCCTTCTCAGAAGCTCAATTGGGTGACCCTGTTCCATGAACCCTCATATGCTACCCACCCCTCTTATGGCACACATTCACCCACATACACCCACGCAAACTCTGTCTCAGTGATTGTACAGACCTAGTAGCTTTTCTGTCTTCTCCAGTGGACTGTGAACCCCCTAAGGGCAGCAAGCTGGGCTTCTTGCCACTGCCTTCTTGGGGCCTGGCTGGGTGCCTGGCATCTAGTAAGTGCCCAGTAAACATTCACTGAGAAAACAAGTGGGTGGATAGAGCGATGGTTGAAAAGGGGTCTGGACCTTATGATTTATGATTTAATGGAATGGGGGGTGGGAGCAAGAGTTTCTGGCTAAAAGCCACTCAGGATGGTGCGTCCACCCTTTTCTCTCCACCCTGTGCTAGATGAGAAGTAGATCCTGAAACAAAGTTGAAAGATTTGAGGACCACATATTTGTTATTCCCTCCACTTTGTCCTCCTCATGATGGTGTGATGACAGCAAGAGGGTCAACAGGAGAACTCAGGATCATCTCCACTCCTTAGTGTCTCAGGCCCGGAAATGGTGGTGGCTATCTTGTTGACTGTAGTCTCAGTCCAGAACAGTATGTGTGTGCGTGTGTGTGTGTGTGCGTGCGTGCATGCATGCGTGCACGCTCGTGTGTGTGTGTGTGTGCGCACGCAAATGGCAAGGTGTGTGGCACATGGAGAAAACCTCCGGTGGTTCTCTTCTCCCAAGCTGGCTGCAGGCTGCAGGCTGCACCCCTCTCTGCTGGCCGGTCCATGAGCTGTTTCATCCACTATCACCCCAGGGTGGAGAGCCACTGTTAGAGGCTCAGGGTGCAGATCACAGACAGGAACACACACTCCTAGGTATTCATACACACCCTTGTGTGCATACACAGGCATATACCCTTAATGCACTCATGTGCTCACATGCAAATGTGCACTCACATACTCACACACACACCCTCTGTTTCCAATAATTCAGAATGAAATAGGGATCAAAACACAAGGTCAGAATCCCAGTGATTTCCAAGTGTAGCATCCCCTGGTATAGTTGGATTAGGAACAGAGCAGGATCCTACCTCTTGCCTGCAGGGACCTTAGCTGAGGAGCTCAGGGAACACCAGGCTCTCATCACAGTGCCCCCCATCTGATCCCCATGTCTCCACAGCCCTGGCATAAAGGACACAGATAAAGGAGAATTATCTTTTTGGTTTCTTTACAGCTTTTTTGAGGTATAATTTACATGCCACTGTACTCACTGGTAATGCAATGTTGTCAATGATTGCAGGAGATTCATAGTTGGGCAATCATCACCACAGCCCAGTTTTAGAAGATTTTCATCATTCTATTAAGTGTCCCAGCTTGAGAGAGCTGTTCTTAGTTTAATGAACAGATTCATCATACATGGGAACACCTTGTTTGGGGAGAATATACCTTAGTCTGGATTAATTTAATGTACTGCCTTTATAAATTTATTTAATTCATTAATCAAGTACTTAGTACTGCCTCTACCATTGGCAAAACTGGTGAGAGACTGATGTCATATAGGCACCTCAGCCAAGAATCAAGTCACTCTCCAGGGGCTCTTCCTTGACCCAGGTAAGAGGTAGAACATCCTGGCTTGTTCCCAGATGCAGCTATACTAGGGAACCCCACACTTGGGAAGAGAAGCAGGTTATTAAGAACTCATTCCCAAAGAGCTTTGTAGAAGCAATACAGTAGTTACACGATCAACATGATGCATTTTGGAAAGCAGTTAGTGGGTTGATAAAAGTGTGAAACAATAGGGTGCTGTGAAATCTATTGAATGGGATGCTTTTTTCGGGGCAGGGGGTAGGTAGTGGAGTAGGGAAAGGCCCTGGACAGGGTGCTGGGAGTCGGGAGTCAGAAAGTGAGAAAGGGGGGGCCAAGAAGGGATACACCGAGCCCACTGAACATTGCAGGGTGGGGACTGCTGTCCCAGAGCTCCTGCTGTGAGACCAGCCAGCCCAGATACTTCCCCTGCTTCCTGAGGGCTCTCAGATGCCCCCTTGCTACTTTGGGTCACTCTGGTGGACAGTAATGCCTACTTAGGAAAAGGCAGGGCAAAAGGCTTACCACAGCCGGGCCAAGACAAGATCCATCTCTAGACATTGTCATACAAGAGTGTGGACCAGGCTCCCTTTGAGGATGACCTGATGAGACCCACTGTCGTGGCCCCAAAGTAGCCCCAACCAAGCAAGCCAACTCTTGCCTCTTTCTTCCTTCAGTTCTCTCTCCTTCCAGGACTTGGTTCCATCTCATTTTCTTTTTTTCTGCTATCCCTTGCCCCCACCCCTGCTCTCATTTCCTCTTTCCACAGTGCAAGGGAATTTCAGCTGGAACAGCCCATAGCGTGTGGTGGGCCTGGGGAGGCATCCAGAGGTCGCTGGAGCTGGGAGGGCCCCAGACGGGGACTGAGCAATGTGTCACTGCCAGGGCTTGGCAGGGGCTACTGCCCTGGGGGGTTGGGAACAAGGGAGGTAGGAGGCAGAGGGCAGCCGGGTGGCCTGAAGCCTGCCAGAAGAGAGGACCTGAGGTGGGGTGAGAAGGCCATTTGAGCTTGGAAGGGAGATCCTTGCTGGCTACTTCCTGTCCAAGCTACTAGGATCTTCTGTGGGGTCTCCTGGCTTGAGAGGTACCACCCTAGCCAAGAATTCTTCTTTCTTTCTTTCTTTCTTTCTTTCTTTCTTTCTTTCTTTCTTTTTTTCTTTCACTAAATTAAATAATGGAGGGACTGTGTCTATCTCTATTTCCATATAGCCAAGTCTGAGCTTCGGCTGATCCTGGAAGCCAACCAGGTATGTGGAAAGAGGAAAAAGCAACAGCCAAAGAAAATGAAGCGGTGCCTTGAAGGCCAGATGGAGGCTGTGGGCAGGATCTGCAGGAGGCCCTGGACCAGGGGGCCAAGAAAGGGGGTGGTCTGTCTAGCCTCTGAGCAGAGGATGAAGGAAAGTCAGGGGTGGGTCTCCCCACAGTGGGCTGATGGGGGATCATCGTGAGGAGGTTAGAGCCAGAACACGAGCAGCTAGAGCATGGGTGATCCTTCCTGGCTGGAGATGTCCAAGGCTCCTTGAGGGGCCTGCAGGCAGCAGGAGGTCTCCAGGTTTGGTGGTGGGCAAGAGGGAAAAGGTGGTCGGTCAGTCATTCAGTACTTGCACCTGCTCCCATCTTGTGTCCCTGCTCATTACAGCCTCGAGCTCACTTTGGCCCACAGCTCCTTTCTACCTCCCCTCACTCCCACCTCCCCATGCTGGCAGAGTCTTCCCCTGAAGAACACCAGGCTTGGTCTCGAGAAGGAAACTATGGTGGTAACAGTGGCTACCAGGGGGCAGTCTAACAGGAGGAAGCAGCGACTCTGCCCTATTGACTTTTCCTGGAGAGGAGAAAACTCACATCTGTCCCCTTCTCTCCATGCCTGCTGCTTCCATCTGGGATGTGAGCCCCCTGAATGCACTCTAAGCCCCCCTAGAGCCATGCTCCAGATCACAGCCAAGTCGTTTACCTCTCCTAGATATGAACCCCTGTCTTGCCTTAAAATTCATCAATGTTTTTCCTCAGATTTCATCACAGAGGTCAAGTTCCCAAGTCTGTCCCCAAAGATCCTACCTGACCGGGCACACTCCTGTTACTGTAACACCATACCCTGACACCCCTGCCTTGCCCAAATTCTTGTTCCCACTTCATACCATTTGTAATTCCATGAGTGTTCTGCACTCTTCCTGTGCCCACACAGGCTGCCCCCTCTGCCAAGACAATACCCTCTGCCATGCACCTGGTTAAGATGTCTTGTCCCAGCACCAAGGACAGCGACTGGCACCAACTAGGTGCCAATAAACAATGATGAACAAATGAGTGTTTCATATTCTGCCCTCCCTCCCTTCCTTCAAGCCAGGTGAGGCACCTCTAGCTGGGTTAGGCTTCCCAAGCTTTTTTTTCAAGTTATAGTGAACTAGCTTGACCATTTACATATATGATGGGATTTTAGCATCTTTGTTGTTGTGCTTTTTCATTTCAGTATTTATTTTCATCCCATGGCGTTCTCCCATTCAACTTGGACTGTAAAGCATGTATGCTTCCAGGAAAGTCTGTTTCAGTAGAAAAGCAGAGATAGACTTTGGATATTCCAAGCATAGACCCTGAGAGGATGGAATAAATTATGAGTGTAGATAGGATGCCCCTGATTAGGACAAAGGGAGAGAAAGGGAGATGTGAAGAGAGGAGTCGGCCCAGACAAGAAGGAAGGCACTGCATCCAGAGAAACCAGGGATGGGATCAGCATCTGGAAATGCCTGGTCTCTCTTTAGTAGGTATCTTTCATTACCAATAGCAGGCAGCCATGCAGAAGCCAAGTTGGTACAATCCTAAACTCCCTGATCTCCACTTAAATGGATCCCCTATGGTGCCCTCCCTGGTAGCTCAATGCATTTGTGATGGGCAGCAGCCAGAATGTTGCTTATTGAGTATCCAGAGATAAGGATGCTTCTCTCTGTGCTTCACATCCACTCAATCCCCATCCAACTCATCCAGGGGGGAGCCCCACCAACTTTGCAATATCTCAGATATGTGGAGCTCTGAAGAGGAAGAGGGATGTGGGGTGCTGGGAAAAGAAGAACTCCCCACACCCATTTCAGATGTGAAAGAACAGAGCCCACTCAAGATGTTCCTGAATACAGGGCAGTAGAGAAGAATGCACGTCCCTATTATACTCATCTCTCTTCCACACAAGGCCAGGAGCCCTAGGCCAGGGGCATCTCCAGCTCTTGCACACTCCCTGACACATTGCAGGTTCTCAATAAATCTGAAGCAGATATTGTCCTCCTCCCTTATTAACAGAAGCTCAAATCTGTTCAGGAAAACAATGCAATTCATTAAAACTACTCAGCTTCCTGGAAATGCTTGAGGCTGGGGTGGCATTAAAACAGTGTTCTGGCTAATAAAATAAAAGTGGGATAATATTATATAAGAGAATAGAATAGAATATATAAAATATATAGTGGGTAGGGCTTCTGGGAAAACTTGTTAAAGGGGCAGACTCAAGTGACACATTCCTTTTCAGCTTCTGTCCTCACCCTTCATCCCTTACCTTCCATCTTTCTTCTGACTTAGAAAATGGACATGATATTCAGAGGTACAGGAAGCAAGGAGGAATCAGCTGACACTAGGATAGCAAAGCAGAATGGTAGAAAAAGCATAGGTCTCTAATAAACAGAGTCTGCTATCCCAGGATTATCTGTCTTTGGACTTCTTGGTAGTGAGTGTGTCAGTTAGCAACAGCCTCAACAGCATTGCAGAACAAATCATCCTCAAAGTCAACAACCATTTATTCTTACTCTTGCATCTGAGAATCAGCTGTTCTGGGCTTTATGCTGTAGGTTGGGTCAGCTCCATGTGTCTTTCATCCTCCTAGGTCTAGCACCTGCCCAGAGCATGTTCTTCCTCTTTCCAACAGGAAGGAGGATGACAAGGGGGCAAGTTCAGATGGGCAAACACATGTCAAGTTTCTGCATCACATCTGCAAACATCCCATTAGCCCAAGCAAGTCTCATAGAGGAGCCCAAACAGTCGAGGGCTGACCAAGTACACTCTACCTCTGATGAGGAACGGCAAATTCACATGGCAAAGGGTATAAACAGGAGAGAAGAATTGGAACCAATAATCAGAAAATACTTTCTAAATGAACGAATGCCTGGTGCCTCTTATGTGTCAGACACCATCTCAGGTGCGTTGTGTTCATTAATCTCATTTCACCTTTGCAACAGCTGATAGGAAACAGATCTTATTAAACTTACTTTTCACATTTACAAAACCTATTGGTCAAAGAGCTTCAGTCATATAACACCCGTGAAAGGGAAGGGCAGGATCTCAACCCTGGTTCTGGCTGGACTGAAGCCTCTTTTCACTCATTACATCATGTGTCCTTACTTTTTCCCTAGAGTCTTCTGGGAAAGAACAAGTGTCTTACTTGGGAAACCAGCACTGGATGGAATGTCAGCTTGGTATTGTGTCACAGCGTATCTGACTGCAGGCCACGTAGGCCTCAAGATATGGGTGGAGGGGCAGTGAAGAGAGGCTCTGAGAATCCAGATTGTCAATTGAAAGAAACAGAAACTTAGTCTGGCTGGTTTAAGCAGAGAAAGCTATTCAGTATTTCCCAGAATTACACCAAGGATAAGAAGATGGGCTCAGAAGACACGCGAACAGAGGGAAGGCTGAAAAGCCAGAACACAGCCCCAAGCACGGAGTCCTAACGCTTTTTGGCCCTGCTGCAGCCACAGCCAGCACCAGAATAATTCTTCCTTGTCCCGGGTTTAAAGTTGAGCTAGAGACCCTGCAATTGGCCTGGGCTAGGTCAGATGCCCATGTCCCATCTGCAGAGGAAGTATCTGGTTTCCAGGTCTGTAGTGAGAGGTGGGATCTGCCTTTAGGACTCGTTCAGTTAGCACAGTAAAAAAGTTCAGAGGCTAAGGACAAAGCAAAAATAAAACAAAACAACCAGAGGCACCTGTGTGGCTCAGTGTGTTAAAGCCTCTGCCTTCGGCTCAAGTCATGATCCCAGGGTCCTGGGATCGAGCCCCGATTTGGGCTCTCTGCTCTACAGGGAGCCTGCTTCCCTTCCCCTCTCTCTGCCTGCCTCTCTGCCTACTTGTGACCTCTCTCTGTCAAATAAATAAATAAAACAACAAAACAACAACTAAACCAAAAAGAACAACCAGGCTTAGCCAGCAACCAGCAACTCATATGGTCAGTGCATGGGGAAGAAAAGGAGGGAGGGGAGCCTGTCCACCTACCCCTAGCTTTCCACCCCTGTTTGTGCTCTCTCAGGGAAGGACTCTGGTAGGAAGGCAGTGGGGCACAGAGCTAGAGCCTAGCAGCATCCTGGCCTCTGAGCCTCACCCCTGCCGCTGGGGTCCACTGATATTCAACAAGAGGCTGATGCCCTTTCTGTCCTCAGGGGCTTCTGGGCCGGGGAGGGAAAATGCTCACCCACAGGAAACACCTGGAGAGCAGCACAAGACAAGGGGTGGGTCTCAGACTTTAGGAGTTCTTAAGACTTTGGAGAAGAGGTGGGAATGTCAGGGAGGGCTTAGCACCGAGCCAGGCCTCAGAAGAAGGTAGGTGTTTCAGAATAGGGGCATGAGGGAGGGTATTTTGCTGTGAGCCAGAGAAGCTTCCCATCCCCTCCCCCATCTCCTATGAGATGAGCCGCGGCATCCCAGGGCTGGCCAACCTCCTCCAGGGCCAAGGGGCAGGGGGCAGGGGAGGGTAGAAGTAGGCAACACTCAGACCGGAGCCCAGCTGACCAGGAGGCCATAGCTAGACACCATCCAGCTATGGGAAAGAGCATGGACTTCAGATCTGGTCCTGCCTCTTCTCCCTTAGATCAGGTGACTCCATATCCCTGAGCCTCCATGTCACCATCTCGAAGGTCAGCGTCAGAGTAGAACCTCTGTCTTAGGCCTCCTAGGAGGACTGCAGTGAGGCACCACATGTACAGTCCTGGGAACGTTGTTGGTACAGAAAAGCTCGATGTCAGGGTTAGTCATGCTGCTGGTGTTGCTGATGATGCCGGTGCAGGGAAGAACCTATCATGTTGGCCAAGTACGGAGCTGGCACCATAGAAACCTGTTCCTCCCCTCTTTCCCTGATGTCAGTGCCCCCTCTCCCTCCCCAGGTGCCCAGTGAATGTGGGGCTGCCTCTCCCCAGGTTCAGATCATGACCACCCCTCAACTTTCTGAGCATGTGGAGAGAGCAGAGGGAGGCTGTGTCCCCTTAGCCTCGCCTGCCTTACTTATATCCTGCAAAGCCCAGCAGAGGCCCACCCAACCCACTGGCCTCCCCTGAACTGGGCCAGGGCTCCGTATGTGGGGCTGAGGTCTAATCCCTCTTGGGCAGTCTCTTCTTCATGGATTGGGAGCTCCCCAGGGAAGGGGGACGTGCCTGCTACCTGGCTGGGCCTGGGGCCAAGGGTGGAGATTGATCCTCAGAACAGGGGCAAGCACTGACTCAGTTTACCAAGCATGGTCTCACTTCCCCACATGGTTCCTCTCCTCCGTGAACCCCAGGGCAGAAGAGGACAGGAGCTGTGTCTCAACCTTCCATAGAGGCTTAGAGGGGTTTGGGGAGCCCCTGGCCTCCAAAAGCACCAGCACTTGGTTGGCTCAACAACCCTAACCAGTCTGGGAGAAGGCCCTCCCTGCTCTGATGCCCTCCAGGGAGGCACAGCTCGTACCCTCAGTTCCCAGGGTCAGCGTTGGGAAACTTTGCACCCTCCACTACTGCTGATCCAGGCCCTGGGCTGCCGCATCTCCTCTCCCAAGCCTGCAAGATAGAGCAGCCTGGGAGAGCTGCGGCCGCCTCCTTGCTCCCCTCCCTGCCTCCCCATCCCCAGCACAGAAGCCCTGTCAGGGATCACTGCAAAGCACCACGTGGAGATCTAATCTGGGGCGGGGGCGCAGAGCTGAGGCGGGGTGGAAGGGGTCGACGAGAGGAGGAAATTAATGATTAAATAATGGGTTCCAAATGTAGCGGCTCCAAGTGAAATCCCCAGCCACAAGCCGGCGGGCTGCACACTCTCGGCCCTGCTCCAGGAGCCCTGAGGAGGCCCGAGCAAGCAGCAGAGATGCTGGTGGCGGCCTGCGGCTACCCCAGGCCCAGTCAAATGGTCCTGGCCTGGATGCGGGGTCAGCAGGGTGCTTGTGGGGCCCCAGTGATTCCCGATGACAGGTGGGAGCCCTGCCACTTGGAGCTCCTCAGCGGAGCAGAGCAGGGGCCCTTGCGGGGCAGGGGTGGGGGGCCCCACTGCACAGAGGCCTGGCCCAGGCAAGAGGAAGTCTGGAGGGGCAGCCTGGCTAGGAATGCAGCCTCTTTTGGCCTCTATGCCTGGCACCCCCATTCCCATTTCATCTCCACCCCTCATTGTCCTGGCGACCCTAGAGAAAACCCCTGCAATAGATCCGGGGAGAGGGGAAGGTACTCCCCACCGGATCATCCCTCCCACTCTAAAACTTCCCCCATGAAGGCACCTCTCTCCCTATGTCCTACTAGGGTGTTTGCCCCTTATGTGGGGGAGACAGTTTCCATGCTGAAACTCAGGTCTTGTCTAGAGCAAATTTAATTTCCCTGTGCCTCAGTTTCCCTCTGAACACTGGGGCTGGTTTTCCTCTCTAGCACCATCCTGGGAACTAGGACCCTCTTATCTGTTTCTCTCTCTGACCAGTGTGAGCCCCTGATGGGCAGCAAAAGTCTTGAGCCCGCACCCCCAGCCTCCCTGCTTTCTGCCAGAGACTCCTGCCCTGTGCCGTTACCATCCCTCCTGCCTGTCGGGGGAGGACCCAGGTCTGAGAAGCCTGGGACAAGCATCTTGGCCCCTGGGCTCCTTTCCCCCTCCTCTGGAACCTTGCTTGGAGCCTGAAATTTTCCACACTGAGCCTTTGGCTGCAGACACTGGAACTTTTGCAATTTCCTGACTCAAAAACTGCTCCCCCACTCCTACGCCCTCCACCGCATCCCCGCAGGTCTTGTGGGGTGGTCACCCCAGCAGGAGCTCGGAGCCCAGACTATTGGGAGCATAAGCCTGGGTCTTCAACCGTGACATTGGAACGTGCAGTCCGGGGCTGGGAGCTCCCGTGCCCTGGTCTGCCATCATCTGCCTGGCTCACCGAGGGCCTCCTGGGAGAATGACAGGCTTCAAGGTCCAGCAGAGTGGACAGCAGTGGGGCAAGAAGGAAATCAATCTCCAGGTAAATGGGCTAGAATGATGGGAATCGTTTCTGTGTGTAACTCCAGCCATACAGAGCAATCTTCCTCTGGAGTCTGGGGCCAGTACTGGCCCCAGGACCAGAAGGGGGAATGCTGAAGAGTGTCCAGGCCCGGTAAGGTGATCCATGAAGCCCAGAGGAGCACTGCGACCAGCCCACACCTGAGCAGAACCGGAAGCCGGGAGCCCAGCCCCACTCCCAGCAGGCTTACACTGCTGACGTTGTCCCAGGCAGCCTTTGCCTGCTCCAGAGCGCAGCTTGTGGTCAGGGGAGAGCTGCCAAGCTACCGGTCCCCCTGAGGGAGCCTGCAGGTAGGAGCCGAGGCGAGACGGAGCGGTTCTTATGAGCTCTGCCCCACCGTTCGTTTGGGGCCCTGTCCTCTTCCTGCCCCCACAGCTCTCCAGAGCGTTTCCTGTACCGTCTGGGGGCTGGCAGCCCAGAGGCAGGCTGAGGCCTGCTACGGCCTCTGGGTCACACCCCGCCACACTCTGAGGCACCAGTCTTGGGTTGCTTTTAGGACTTCCATTCTTAACTACTCTGGAAAGGCAGGCCGAATAAACACCAAGCCGAATAAGCCCGAGGCCTTCCTCTCCCCGGGTCCCCCACACCACCTCATCCAAGATCCACACACCGTCCGGGATTGCGCGTGCAGAAGAATTTTAATAAAAACAAGCAATTCAGAAGGTCTGGTGGGGCGGGCAGGCTGGCCATGTAGACTCGGCACTATTCCTGGCCTGGGAGGCCAGGAGGCTCTCCTAGGAACAGGAGCGCCCAAGACAAATACAGGGCAACAAGCAGGCTTTGTCTTCTCCCTTTGAAGATGAAGTGTCCAGGCTGGGCCTTGGCCACACAGGAGGAGAGGGGACAGCCTGGGAGAGAGGGGGGCCAAGCTGGGGGTGGTCAGGCACAGTCGTGGGCTTTGGGGGCTCCAATCCTTTGGGAAGCTCCCCAAGGATGGGCATTTAAGAGTAGGTATATGTAAGCTTAAGAGCAAGACATTTCCCTTGGCTTTCTGTTTGTCTGGTCTCACGCTGTCACCTCACTGAAGAGCCCCTTCCCTCCCCACACCCCCACACACAAACAGAGCTCAGTCCAGGTACCTGTTGTCCCCATCAGGAAAATCAGTCACTCAGGGCCTTAAGCCATGGCACAGATCGGGTGAAAACAAACATCAAAAAACAAAACTGAAAACTTTTAATCCCTTAATTCTGTGGAGATGGATTTTTTCCAAAGGAATTTAATTAAAGACAGAAAAAGACCAACAGAAACCCAAAAAATCACACACACATGTGAAAAGTGGCATGCTGGCCCTGGAGTCCTGGCCTGAGAGGTGGGAAGTCTGGGCACAGAGTTCTGGGGCCCCCAGAAACGGAGCCTATGGGAGCCAACCTTGTCTGCAGCAGGTTCAGAAGGCCCTGGGGGCCCTCAGTCCTTCCTAGGCTATGAGCCAGGCAGTCTGGTGGCCCTAGTCAGCAAAGTCCACATCTTAGATACTTCCCCCAAGCTAGCCAGCCCCAGTGTTCAGAAGGCAGAGCTCACACCTTGGAACATGGCCACTCCCTGCCCATCTCAAGGCAATGAGGGCTGATGTTCCCTGGTACTGAGCAAAGCTCATTCTGGAGAAGTAGCTGACCTTCCTTTCAAGCATGTCTTTCTCTTTTTAGCAAAACCAGGTCTGTTTCTATGATTTTTTCCATTTGGGCAAATTTTCAACACATTGTGGTGGGAAACTCCCTCTACCCCGCATATCCTACCAGCCCACTGAGGCTTTGGTCATGCTCAGGCTTCTCCCTGAAAAGCCCACAGGCAGCACTTATTCCTCTATCTGACCTGATTCTGGTCTTCAGATTTGGACATGGTGGTTTGTCTCCTTCCAAAGCTCTCACCTCACCCCGCAACCTGCTGTTCACTCCTTCCTGGAACTGGGGAGCATCGTTCATGCTCTCCTTGGCCTGGGGAGGCACCTGCCCCTCTTTAGCCTGCCCAGACCCAGGTTTCCAGGGGTCCAAAAGGGAGCATCAACAAAAGAATAAATGCATGAAGGGTGAACCGCAAACTCCTCTTCTGTCCTCACACACCAAGGCCTTCCCCACACACTAAGGCAGATTCCCTCACTCCAGATCTACCCCTTCTTTCTAACTCTTGTCACATATGACATTGTTGCACATTTATTCCCTCCAGGCCTGGCTTGTGGCCTCACCCTCCTAACGTTGGGGACAGAGCCTGGCACATGTAGACACTCAGTTACCATCAGCAGAACTCGTGATTGCAATGGAACTGGTTTTTTTTCAACCTGAGCTGCCATCTTCTTTTCCACCTTCTGCTTCCCGCCGTGTTGCTCATGTCTAAGCTTGGGCTCCTTGTCTTCCCTTTCGTCATCATGCTCATTCAAGATTCTCCCGGCAGCAGAGCTCTTAGGGGTCAAGGCCATCCAGGCCTCTGCTCTCCAGGAGCTTCTCGAGGGCAGCAGCCTTCCATTTGATGTTGGCGTCTCAGTCACAGCAGCAGGCCTGGCCTTCTGTAACTGCTGGGTGACTAGATGGAGAAGGACTGACTGACTGACTCAATGACTGAACAAATATTTTTCTCAGAACTTTTGGAAACCTCTCTGGCTATAGAATGGTTCCCATTCAACAGGGTTCCTCTGTCTTTTACTTTCCTAACTTCTACTTGCTGATCAGAATTAAATCCAGAAGAATAATCCAACCCTCTCCCTGACCTGCGTGGCTCATATGTCCTCTCTCCACTTCCCATTCCCCACACAGAAGGAATACCGCGTACAGCTTGGTGTCAGTCAGGACAGGCCAGGTGATGATACAAGGACAAATAATCCTCAAATAACAGTACTTGAGTCTGGGTATCTCTCTAGGGCAGGGCCTTCCTTCCATGTAATGTCTTAATGTTGTACCTCCACACCAACAGATGCCTCCACAGCTGCCGTGTTGGAAGAGGAAGAGGTGCCCGGGTGCACAGCCAGTTTAATCTTTCCACTGGAAAGGGGTGCACCCCCCCACCCACATTGGATTGGCCAACACAAGTCACATGACCACTCAATGTCTAGGGAATGGGGAAGTACAATCCCCCAAGTACCTCAAGGGCAGGAAACCAGATATTGGGAAACAGTAGTGATCTTGCCCACAGCAGAGTTGGGGTCAAACTCCAGCCTGCTGGGGCTGTGAGAGGTTCTGTCTATGGCTGAGGAGAGATGAGAAACAGCCTGCCCTAGATCTGAACTCAGTCACTCTAATTACCATACCAGTCACTTCCTGTGATATCTGCCAGGGTTCACCAGGAGCCCTGAGTTACCACAGCCTCACAGTCAGCACCAGGGGAGACTTTGTCAGACTTCTGTCAGGAAAGTGGTTTTCACTCCAGGCCTGTGGAACTTGGGCCTGGGACCTTGGGCCTCAGCTCCTTGCCCTGGGGCATCTCCTCCAAACCTTGCTAATGCTGAGAGGATACTCCAGAAGATGGACTAGAAGGAGACAGTCAGTTGGGTTGGTTGGGTCACCTACCACAGCACCCCCCTACCCTCCCTTGCAGCCCTTTCTGACCTCTGCCTCCCCTCCCTTCACTCCCAGGCCTATTCTCCCTTCATCTGGGGTGCCTTGTCCCCTCTGGCTTTCTCTGCTGGACCTGTGGCCCAAGTTCCCTAGGTGTGGTCTAGTCACAGGGCCAGAGGGAGATCAGGCTTGACCTCTGGTTTAAAAGTAAAGAGGAGGAAGAAGGGGAGGATGGAATGAGCAAGTAAATATGTAATATCATTTCTGAGGGTGATAAGAGGACACAGTGTTGGGGAGGACCTGATTTGGGGCTCCTATGAAGAGACAGAACCAGAGCAGAGACCTATGGGATGGTAGAAAGCCAGAGTGGCTCCGGTAAGGAACATGGAAGGAAAGACGGACCTTTACCAGAAGAGTTTTCTCTGCCTCTGACCACAGGGATGTGAGGGTGGGGTGGCCAACATTCTTTATTAAATTGATTTTCAATAATGTCCTTTCTTGGTGCTTAACCTGAATCCATGCAGCTCCCACGTAGTTTAAATCTCTGGAACAGAGTTGCCAGGGACAATTCTTTAAAGCCTGACAACCTTCTTTTTTCCATGCTGATCCCTCTTCATCTCCCTCCAACAGCTGCCTATCATTACAGACTTTGAAACTTTCTGCAGAACTTCCATTTGTTTCCCTGGGCAGGCTGGGTGAGTGCTGCCTGAGGTCCTTGTCTCTGAGGCAGGTAGGAAGGCACCCCAGCCAAATGTTGGCCTTAAGGCATGACCTTGTGGGGCCTTCTGGTCTTGTTCCTATCCCCTTGAATCCTGACACGTTCCAAACCTACTCCAGGGCCACACCTCTGTGGTTCTAGCTGAGGTGCCTGCAGATGAGTTTGGGACATTTACTGGAAGAAGTGTCCTATTGGCACAGTCCTAGCCTGCAGAAGGGGGAGGGAGGCAATGAAGGCTTGAAACATTCCCTTCTCAGAACAGTCCCCAGGCTCACTGGGCTCCCAGGCCTGTCTTGGAAGGACAGAGAGGAAAGGACCAGAGTGAGTCAGGAACAACTCAGAGGTAAAGCTGGGATTAATAGCAGAGCAGATACATGGGAAGTGTCTGACATAAGGGTGAGGGCACTCAGGAGGCTGGGTCCTGCTATCTAGGCCCTGGAGGAGCCCTAGGCTCCCAGAAGGGGCACTGGTTCACTAAGAATAGTTGTTGACGGCCAGGCAGGTGTCCAGGGCATGGGGCTCTGGGAGCTACTGGCCTGGAGAAACCCCGTGAGGCCACAGTAGTCTAATGCGACCTACCTGGGACAGAAGACTACCACAGTAGTCTAGTGTGACCTACCTAGGATAGAATTGTCATGCCTGAGTAGTGGCATATCCTTCAAGTTTCATTGTTTGCTTTTTTTTTTTTTTTTTTTTAGAGTAAATCTTTCCCCTTTTCTCCACTCATGACCCTCAGCTTCACCTGTCTCAGCTTGGCTTATTGGAACATCCATTGGTGCTTTCCCAGGCTGGCCTCCATAGCACTAAGGACTCTACTTCCCCCTGCCTCTCTCTTCTGGGTGTTCTCTTCATATGGCTTAGTAATAACCCCTCTTCCCCCCACCCTTTGATGAGAGTCCAGTATCCTCCTTCTGACAGACATATCATGAGCAGGCCATAGCTTACTCCTCCCTAGTCTCCAAAGCCTCTTCATTAAACTACCATTCCCTTGCTCTTAATGGGCAGAGGCTCAACCAGACCTGCGGAGAGAGATCAAGCCCAGCCTGGCCCTCCAAGACCTGAGTGTGCTAGCAGAGACAGAGACGGCATGCTTCCTAATTAGGGTCCCCCAGAAGCCGACCCTGAAATAAGGATCTGAGCTGAGTAGTTTATATGTAAGGTGTTTCCCAGAAACACCAATACTGGAGCAGGAACATGGGACAGGGAATAGAGTGTGGTCAACGGGTGCTCCAACAAGCCAGCAACCAGAATCTAATTCTACTGGAGATTCTCTGGGGGCCACCATAAGACACCCACTCATCTATTTTACCCAAGAGTGAGGGAACTAGATATTTATTGGTTGAGAACTGTTTTCAGGGAGCGTTAATACTCCCAGGTACTTCTAGCCTACTATACAGAGAACAAAGCTACCGGTAACCAGATAAACCCTGCAGGAAAGTAAGTGTGAGTGTGGTTGGTTGGCAGTTGAACAAGGATGCACTAAAATGGAAAGGACAAGAAGATACCAACTGCATCTGTTATAATGTACTATGTAGTTTGTTTAAAGGAGGGAAAGATCATGAATGTCTCCTATAAGAGTTAAATGTAGGTAGATTCTGAAGGCTGGGAAAGGTCTGAATGCCAGAAACAGAGAAGAGGCATTCGTGGATAGGGGAAAACAAGAGTAAGTTTGTGGAAGTGAGGCCACAAGAATAGTAGAATCTTAGAAGAGTCATGGGTTGAGAAAATTTTCAAGGTGATATACAACCCAAGGAAGTTATGAGAAGACCAGAGATCTAGGCTTGAATGGAAACTGATGTGGTATTGTCTGTGATAGGACCAAAGCAGGTTTTAGGAGAAAGATGATGAGTAGAGGTTTGGGTACATTGAATCTGTGTTCTCTGTGAATCATCCAGGCAGAGATGTCTAGTTGGTAGTTTCACATGTGGGCCTGAGCTGGAGTGAGAAGCCTGAGCTGGAGGGGAGACTCAAGGGTCACCTGCTTATAGGCAGAAGTCAAAGCCATGGGATTGGTGAGACAACCAGGAAAAAAAAAGGGGGGGACTAATAGAAAGGTCAAGGAGAATATGAGGAAAAGTGGGAAAATGCATACACTTTGAAATGAAAAAAAGGAAGAGATATGAAGCAGAGAAAGAAATGAAGAATCAGCAGAATTTAATAAGCTAAAGGAGGAAGGTGCTTTTAACAAGGACTTGAGAAACAATAAAATATTCTACCAAAGACAAGGTGGACAAAGGGTACAGATGCAGCATTAGAGACAAAAACAGAAGTGTTCTTGGGATATAGAGGGAGGGGAAGTCTGATGGCAAAGACTCCTGAATAGGGTCATGCTCCACCAATCTTCCAAAAACCTCCATTTTGTGATTAAGTTGAGAATTAGGGCATTAACTGAAGGGAAGCACAGATAATGGAAGACTTTTTTTTAAAGATGGAAGGAAGTAGCATTTTAATATATACTGGATAATATTTAATATTAATAATATAATAATATTATAATGTTTATTATAATACCAACACTATATTAATATTATTATATTAATATACCATATGTATATGTGTATATAATGAAGAGAAAGCCTGGGCTGTAACATCTATTAAATTTAGGATTATGGCCTGTCTATGAAATTTACAGCTATGTGACTTTGAGAAAATTACTTAACTTCTCCAAGGATTTGTTTTCTTATATGTAAAAATGAAGATAATATTTGTCTTTAGGATTGCTCTGGGAATTAAATGAGATGATGCAATGTTCAGTCGATATACAGTGTTCAGCAGAAAGCCTGGATTATCTTCAAAAACAATTGTTTCTCTTTATTTGTTTGTTTTTCCATTATGTGAAAGAGGTTAGTTGGGTTCCCACCAAGAGAAGAGATTCTGTTTTGGATGGTTTCATATACATAAAGGTTTCTAAAACTCAGAAATTAAGATGCTTTAGTTTTAATGCTCTACTGGAAATAAGAGACTAAACATGGCCCCATGAACGTTAGGGAGTTGGAATTTATCAACCTTCATAATGCCAGGATCTTGGGATATATCCTTAGTATAAGAATAGAATAGTATTCTATTCAACTACCTACTTTGTCTCTCTATGATCTAGATGTGGAAAAAATTAACCTCTGAGAATATTTAACCATTCACCTGCCCTCATGCAAGTTTGGGCTTCATGTTTGCATACTTTGCAGGATTTTCATGAAAAAAAGTTCCATCCCAGGCATATCCCTAGGATGTCTGTCAGAAGCAGACAAAATCCTTAAAGAGCAAATACTCAACCCAGATTGCACATGATGCCTATAAATAAAGACCTTCTGAAGATAAAACTCGGAAGGAAAAAGTCCTATCATGAGTAAGAGCTGGTAAGCAAAACAAGTAACTGAATTATACTCCTTAGATTTCAGAGAGTAGAACTACCAAATAAATAGTGTGAAATAAACATCTTAATTATCAAAGACAAAAAATTAAATATATGAGAAAAGAACAAAATGCTCCCTAAGAAAGATCAGATGAGTTTGAAAAAAACCAAGTAGAACTTCTGGAAATGAAAAATGCAATCATCAAAATTAAAAACTCAGTGAATGGGTATATTAAACACACCTGAAGAGAGGATCAGTAAACTGGAAGTCATTTCTGAATTGCAGTACCCAAAAATTGCAGGACAGAAAGAAACACAAATGGGCAATATAATGAGAGTTCAAGAAATATGGAAGATAGAATGAGAAAATACATGTTTCTAATAAAAGTTTATGAATGGGAGAACAGAGAATGAAGGAGATGTTATATTTGAAGATAACTGCTAAGAACCTTCCAAGTTCTTGTTGAAAGATACAACTCACATTCAAGAAATAACGACTTCAAATGGGAGATATAAAAATAAATCCATATCTAGACACATCACAGAACCCAAAAAATAATGAGGAGATATTAAAAGTAGCCAGAGGAAAGAAATTACTCACAAAGGACCAACATTTAAACAATTAGCAGACTTTCATCAGCAACAAAAGAAGTCAATTAACAAGTGGGGCATCTTCAAAGTAATAAACCCTGCAACTCATTCAGTGTCAACTACAATTCCACACTCAGTTACCATAAAAGTAAAAAATGAAAATGAAATAATATTTTCACAAAGGTAGAGAGAGTACACTACAGAAGGGTGTTTTTCAGAAGGAAAGAAAGTTTCTCAGAGCTCAGCAATGGGATGGGAGAAATGATAATGAGCAAAGAAATTGATCAGCATGTAGGTGAATCTAAACAAGTATCAAATCTATAAAACAATAATTATTGTTATGGTTAAATTTGGCAATTACATAAGTGGGAATGAAATACTGGAAAACAATGTTAATAAAATTTTGGGAGTGCTTGGTCTTCGTACTGCTTAGAAAAAGAGTTTATGGATTGAGTAACTTTAGACTTTGTCACAGATTAACGTAAAGAAAATGTAAGTCTCATAAAACAAAAATGAATATGTATTTTTCAAATAAGATAAATGCACATGTACCAACTTTGGGTTGCCTACCTTTAGGCTTCTCTCATGCGGGAAAGTTAACAGATTTTGTTTAAGGAATTTAAGTTGGATTGTTAGTAAGCACTGCCATATCTAATATTAACTGATAGAATTGTTCAGTAATATTTCTTCGCCAGTTTACCATAAAGATCCAATTTGGAAGGAACAATTTCTATTTTGTTCCCTCCCATACAATGAAACTTGGTGCAGTGTTTATGCAGTTTGGATTCACATAAAGAAGGGAGGGAAGGTAGAAGAAAAAAGAAAGATAGGGAGGGGGAAAAGAAGGCTATATATAGATTTAGCTAATAAATCAGTGTCAGCCTGCTGAAGGATTTTAGTGTTCAAAATCCTGTCTTCTTCAATGTTTTTCTTAATCAATAATTAGGATCAGAATAATGACTGAATGCTAACATGACAGATGCTATATAATAAAATTAACTAGTGCATTAGATGATAGAATCAGGACCAAAAATCTTGACTAACTATGGTAGGCAGAACAATGCCTCCCACCAAAAAAATGTCCAAGTTCTATTCCCTGGAACCTATGAATATGTATGTAACTTTACATGGGAAAGGAAACTTTGTAGATGTCATTACATTAAACACCTTGAGAAGGACAGATTATTCTGGATTATCTGGTTAAGCCAAACATAATCAAATAATCCTTTGAAGAGCAGAAGAAGGGGATGTGATGACAGAAGGAGAGTCAAGGAGAGGTTTGAAGATGCTATGCTTCTGGATTTAAAGTTGGGGGAAAGTATCATGAGCCAAGAAATGTAGGAAACCTTTAGAAGCTAGAAAAGGCAAGGAACCTGATTTCCTCCTAGAGTCTCCAGAATTATGCAGCCTTGCCTACACTTTGATTTTAGTCCAATGAAACTCATTTTAGATTTCTGATTCACAGAATTATAAGATAATAAATTTATATTGTTCTGAGCCACCAAGATGGTAATAATTTGCTACAGCAGCAAGAGAAAACTAATAAATTTGCTGAAAAAGTGTAGGATGGCTTAACAAAGTAAAATATTTAAAAATATAGATTTAATACACAATTTTACATCAAGGTCAAAGAAAACAGCCAAATTCAGATTGCTGAGGATACAGGACTCTGTCTTCCTCTTGCCAGGTATCAGCCTTAACATCTGCATGAAGAGGGAGCAGACAAGGGGCACAGATTGATGAAAAGGTGGACAGCTTGAGCAGGATCAGGACCTGTTTCAGATTCCAGGGAACACAGGGGTTCCAGGCGGGGGGTGAGGGGGGTGGAGCAGAAAACACATCCTTCCTGGAATGAACTTGAAGTCACAGATTAGTAGTTTCAGTCCTACACATGGCATCCCCACTACTGCCAACTCTAAGGGAATTTCCACCTCCCCTTTGCCCCTCGGTTCACCCTCCACCCCTGCCAGTCCCTAGGATGGGTGGGAAGGGAACTATGGAAATTCCCTTTTCAGGAACATGGGGGTGACCTAGAGAGCAGAGGCTGGTGGAAACAAAGGGAATACTAAAAACTGAGAAGGACCCCTTGGCTTCCTGCCCCTACCCCCAACTTTCATCCTTAGCCAGGGAATCCTCTGAAAAGAGAAGGGACTCACCAGACCCATCTGCAGGTGCTGAATTTTCCCAAGGCCTCCAGCCCACCCTCTTCCAGTCCCCCAGCCAGCCCATCCCACTGGGGAGTCAGGAGGCCCAGCCGACAGCTGGGTTGTGCAATCAGCAGCCCAGATGTGGCTGGGACTCTGGCTTGCGGCAGCTGCCTCTGTCATCACCCAGGGCCTATGGCCTTCATTTCACCCTCGAGCTGTATTCTAGCAACATTCCTGTCCCCATCCCAGACAGGCCGCACCCCAGCCACCAACCTCCTCCAGCAGCTCCAGAGAAGACTTGGCGGCCGAGAATCACAGGCCCAGCTCAGCCATACCGTGCTGTGCTTCCCGTGGGGGAGGCCTTACCCTCCCTGGGCCTCAATAGATGTGTGCTGAAGTTTAAGCCCCAAGTCCTCTCCTGAATTTCCTCCTCATTTCTGAGGACTTTGAGTTTATTGATGTATTTTTTGGCTCCCCACAGGAACTGGATAAAATATAAAACCTCTTTTATTGCCCTTGGGTACTCTAACCAGGGCAGGGTCACATCCCATCCGGCAGCTACCATGACCACCGTTTTCACAAAACCTTGGGTGTGGTCAATCATCAGGCAATGCCATTGATTCTTTGGCTTCAGAATTGGCAGTTAATCAGACTTATGACAATCTCAGCCTACGCTTTGCTTCACCCAGGCCTGCCTGACTTAGAGAAGATGCACTGTAGTTATCTGCTACATGGAAAAATGATATAAAGATTCACAGGGAGTGTTGCCTGAGGTCGTACAGAAAACCAGTGGCAGACACAGGGTTAAAGCCCAGGTGTTAAGTCTTTAAGCAGAATCCTTTCCCCCACGCCATACTCTCTGACTTCATCCTTGTGATGACACTTGTTGGTAGTGACGACGACAACAGGAGTAGCGATGGTGGTAATGGTGGTGGCAGTAGGGATAATGGTGGTGATGATGGTCGTGATGGTGGTGGTGATGACGGTAATCACGGCAATGATGGCTTCATGTGACCATGAAGACAGATCTCCCTTCTCTCAAGGAATTCTCTTTAGGAATGCCCAGCTCATTCCAATAACTTTGGCTCTACTCTTCAACTTTGGAACAATTCCGTATCTGAGGCCTTACTCGAATATTTCTTCGGCAGCAGAAATCAAGCCTCGAGAGGCAGACAAGCAAATGCATGGCTTGGAACTCCTGATTTGATAAGCATATGGGAAGACAGCTCCAGGCGTTGCCTGCTAGACCTGTCACAGGATCTGTGCTGAGGCCGTACTTCCCGGGGGCAATGGCAGCCAATGATGAGATCCGGCAGGGGCACTGAGGCTGGCTCACTCCTGGAGATGGAGGACATTTTGGCCAGCTGACTGCAGCCAAGGGATGCCCCATCAGACTCCTCATCCCGACTGAGACTTTGCTGTAACTGCACCGAGGTCTCAGGCTCCTCCTCCCCAGTCATCCTTCCATTCCTCTGTCCTTCACCAGGGGCAGATCTGCACTGCCATGTGAAGGCTCATCTCACCTTCTCAAGCTCCCTTTCCTTTATCATTCACAGGCATTTCTCCCAAGAAATCTCTTTCGTGTCTACTCATGTCTTGCAAGCTTTGCAGAAGACCCAAACTCATAAAAGTGAATGATTTGTACCACTGGGATAGAAACAGAAATAGAGAAACCATTTTAACAATGAGATGGGTTTTCCTCTCTGACTTGCAAACCTTCTCTGAGGACATTTCCAGGCTGGAATGGGTTGTGTGCTTTGAGCCAGGAAGTAAAGTTCCCTTCTACAGGACTGAATCTTTGCTAGGAACTTGAAATGGAGTGGAGAGATGGGAGGAAGGTGGGGGAAGCCCAGGACAAAGACCTTGAGGAGGGATGAGCTTGATACGTTCCTGGCCTGGGGAGCAGTCCCCAGCGAGTGGAGTGGAGGAGGGGAGAAACTAAAGCTGAACAGGAGAAGGAGAAGGGGCCGAGGTGGGGACTGGGAAGCCAAGGAGAGGACCTGAGATTTGATGAGACGAGAAAAGAGGTGACCCAGAAGACCCTCCATCGGGCCGGAAGTGGCCGTGTAGAGCAGTGGGGTAAGCATGGCTGGCAGGGAAGAGACTGAGGCTGTGGGGCTCATCCAACCAAGCATCGATGAGAGCCAAGATTGAAGGGGTGGGTATAGCATCAATGCAAAAGACAGATCAAGAAAGAATGAATCTGTCTTGTCCTTTCACTGGATAGAAGCATTAAAGAGGAGGCAAGGGGCCTGCCTAAGGGGCTTCCAGTATGGAGATTAGAGATTGTTACCTCTGACAGGAACAAGATGGCTGAAAGGAGTTAACGCTCCAGAGGGAAGATTATGAGTAGGTTTGGGTACTGTTTTTTGTTTTGTTTTTGTTTTCTTTTTTCCCCCGTAGTCATGTCTACCCAGGACTTGAAAATATGGGTCTAGAAGGCAAAGAAGCAAATGAGCTTTCCTCCAAGGGTGACTGGGGGTGTGCTACAGATGCTTCCATGGAGCCAGTGGCCCTTGGGAAGTAGCCACAGTGGGGGGCAGGGAAGGGAGTTGCTGAGCCAGCTACAGAGAGGGAGCGAGCAGGCAGGCAGGGAGCTAAGAAAGGCAGAGTCCCCTATAACCAGCAGAGTAGCGAAAGCTAGATCTGATACCCCAGGTCCCTCCACAGCCTCCCACCCTGTCAGCTCTGAAGGGAAGTGGGTATAGGCAAGGGAGGGTTTCTCAGCACCACAGAGGGTCATGCCAGAACAGAGGGGTGCCATCCTGGCAGAGCCCGTGGCCACGGGGGCGGCCTCCCACAGGCTGCTCCTGTGGTCCAGTGGACACGTCGCTCTCCTGGGGTCAGCGCCGGGGCGGCAGCAGCCTCCTTGTGAGGTGGTGGTGCTGGCATCTGCTTCCCTGGAACAGGGACTAGGAAAACAGATGACCTCAGGCTGAAAGCTCTCAGGATCGTTGCTTAGAAGAGGGCGGAAAAGACGAGGCTAAAAATACATGCAGACCCAAATTCTCTACCTCTCCGGAAAAATTCCAGGCAGAGCGTCCTACAAATGTGTGACGCAGGCCCCTGCTGTCGGCTGTTCCCACACCAGCCTTTTCCTCACATTCTTCTCTGGCTTGCGCACCTGCCCTCCACCCTGGGCTGGCTCCTTTCCATCCCAGGTGCAGGCTGGGCTCATTCCTGCCTCAGGCCTTCGCCTACATTCTATTCTCCACCTGGACACCACTCTCCTCCTCCCACCCTTGGAAGAGCGTTTACCCCCAACTTGTCCAGGACTCATGTCACAGATCCCCTCAAACCTCCTCCAGGAAACCCCCAAGACCGCTTCCCATTTGGAGCTCCCAGTCCAAGAACCTGAACCACACAATTGGATGGCCGGTCTTTCCCTCAGTTTCTGAAGGTTAGACTGACGCCTTATAAAGCCATAATAAAATCTTCTCATGGAGCCAAGGAGAGGAGGACTTTTATATTTTTTCCTTCTGTCTCCAAAGGGACCCAGTCTAAAATTAAGCACATAGTGGGTGCTTAATAAATGTTTGTAATCAATCCAATACATAGAAAGGGTTCATCCATTTTTTAAAAGATTATATTTACTTATTTGCCAGAGAGAGAGAACACAAGCAGGGAGAGCGGCAGGCAGAGAGAGAGGAAGAAGCAGGCTTCCCGCTGAGCAGGGAGCCCGATGCAGGACTCCATCCCAGGACCCTGGGATCATGACCTGAGCCGAAGGCAGTCGTCTAACCGACTGAGCCACCCAGATGCCCCAGAGTTCGTACACTGGAACATGCCCAGCTTCTTAATGATAGGAATGAGAGGGTGGGAAGGAAACTTGAGGGGTATGTTGACTAGGTGAGGGACGGGAGCTTTATCCCACTGCGTGCGTGTGGGTGTGTGTCCGCGTGTGTGCAAGCTTGCACCTGCTCCCTGTATGCCGCGCATGAGAGACTCTGTACTAACCCTAAAGGAAAGAGCTAGACTGTTTGAGATGACTAAGTCCTGGGGTTCTCAAAACAGCCCTGGATGCTCTGAGGAGCCAGTGCCCCTAGGTTTTATGCTACACAGGCTAGGTCTTACCCTGAGCCTCCTCGCTTTGTCTGAAGACCCAGGAGCTCTGCTGGCCAGACTCCAAAGCAGAGGCTTTGGTTCAGTTGCTGCTATGGTGACTGATATCTGTTCCTCAGTACCAGGGGTGAGGATGCATGGAGCTGAGGGTGTGCCTAATGGCTGGCCAAGTTTTTACAACGACTTTTCTCGCAGGCCCCTCTCCTTCCCACTGCCGCTGTCCAGCTGCCTCCTTCCCATCTGGAAGTCTTTGAATGGCAGAAGCCCTGAGCCTTGCAGAAAAATCTGACCCTCAGTAAGTACCCCAAAGATGCAGATGGATGCAAGAAAGGACGGGAGAGGAAGAAGGAGGACGGGAGAAGAAAATCAGCTTTCAGATCTAAAACTTCTGGTAGAAGAAGAGTAAATTAAAAAAAAAAAATAGGGAATACAATAGTTTGACTTTCTGTAGCACAGTTTGGTATGACTGAGGCGCACAACTGGCTGGCACAGTGGCTCACAAAGACAACTGATTGCAGTTTTAATCAAGTGACTATAGGTTATAGGCAAAACAGTAAACATTTAGCCTTTGCACAGGCATGGGGAGGCGCAAGATTTAGAGCCCCACAGTTCAGCTTGGTTCACGGAGCAGGGGTTCACCCCAGCTTCTCTCCAATCCAGGAAAGGTCAGCAGGGGGCAACTAAGACCTTGTTCTCATCTCCCTCTTATCTGCTCCTTACTCAAAGAGTTGCTGGTCTTGTCAGAGCTAACACTCCCCTGGCCAGATTTCACCCCAGTGCCACTTACTTCCCTCCTTCCTGGGACTCAGCTCTCCTGGGTAGGCCCAGCCAGCCTCCTGCCAGCTCTCACTTGTGATGCTATAGTGTGGCTCCCAGGGGCAAAAACAATTGTGTCCTTCACGGCTTGCCTGTGGCTGGGTGCACAAGGTATGCCCAGCTTACAGAGGGTCAGGGGAACAGACGCAGAATCTGCCACACGGGGCTGGCACACGGAGACACAGGGACTTGGGAAAAGGACGTTCCCGTCCAGTTTCCAGGCTGAGCCTCCTTTCCAGCCTAGTATATCAGAGCAGCCCTGGTGTAAGGAGATGCTGGGCACTCGGGTGGAGATTAGGAAGCTACTACTTTGTTTCCCTTTTGGATTTTATCTTCCTCCTCAAGCCTTCCTCGGCAGGAAACCTAGAAGGAAGGGAGATAAGCAGTAGGATCGAGGCTCCAAATGTCCCTGGAACCCCCCACGAGGGACCAACGCCACAGCAACTCAGCTAAGATGCTAAAGATGTCATTCTCAAGGTCACACTTTCCCCATGTCCTGGCCATTCCACCAAGTTCTGCCCTACAGACAGAGTGATAAGGTGCAAAAAACAGGCAGGGAGAAAGGAGACTTGAAATTTTGTCCTGGCTCTGCCCCCAAGGGGATCCTTCCTCCTGCATTTGGTCTTTGGTCTGCCCACATGCAGACTAAGAAGATGGGTCTGGAAGACCCCCGAGCATCTTGATGGTCAGAATTCAGTTTGACGCCTGCCGCCTTGTGCACAGCACAGACACCAAAGGACCGTAATGGCAGAGTGCTGAGGCTGAGAGAGAAAACTCACATGTGGGAACCAACCAGAGACAAATGCTAGGCAGTTTGATGGAATGCCTGGGTGAGTGGATCAGACCAGCAGGGCCTGCTTTGCGGGCTGGAACTCTTGCAAAGGAGCTGTACATCCATATGCCCTACAAGCACCAACCGAAGGCTGAATAAATAATACAACTTGCACGTGTATGTGTGACTATTTTTCAAATCATCGATGCTGCTGTCATGAGTGAAACAGATTCGCTAGAAAGTGGGCCTGCAGGCAAACTGCCTGTAGGTTACTAAGCCTCATTTCCAGTAGTGGACCTTATAAAGACAACTTTTACTTACAGTGAAATAAAATCATATCTGGACTCTCCTTTAAAATACTCCAGGGGGAAAAAGGCAGGGGGTGGACGAAACTGGGAGAGAATGTTAATAATTATTGAAGTTGGATGATGAGTACATGGGGGGCTATGATGCTGTTGCCTCTATTTGTGTATGTTTAAAGTTTTCCATAATAAATCATTTTTTTCTAAAAAGTATAAATGCTTTTTTGTGGTCATGCATGGAATCTTTTGACAGGGGTTCTTCGTAGAAAGGGAATCTTTGTGGAAAGCTGTTACATTGTTAAGGTAGAAAAAGCAGCTCTAAAGCCATATGTAATTATGACTTCAATTCTTTTTCTTTAAATAGTGTGAGTGCATGTGTGTGTCTCTCTTTCAGACCCTCACGGAGATGTGATTGGTGGTTACCTCTAGGTAAAAGGAACAGAGTGATTTTTACTTATTTTTTATTTTTTTATTTGTACTTCCGGTGAATCTATTCTCCTTTTGTTATCAGTCCCAAATACCATTTTTTATTTTTTTATTTATATTTCCGTTCAACCTATACTCCTTTTGTTATCAGTCCCAAATACCATTTTTAAAAACTTCACAGGAAGTACTCTTCAATTCTGAAAGTCTGGGAGGTGCTCATTTGGACGCCTGAGTGCAGAAGGACCTGGGGTTTCTGGGGTGTGGGCGTGGGTGTCAGGCCTCGGGAAGCGGTCATGACAGACCGCCTTGCCCTGGGTCCTAAGGATGGGCAGGATTTAGAAATCCAGAGGCGGGGTGCGGGGTGCGGGGAGGGCGTTCCAGACAACACAAAAATAAGTACATCCTGTCTTGAAACACTGGCCTTCCCAGAGCAGGGGTGAACCCAGAGGCCAGGGGGCTCCAGGGGGTGTGGAGCAGAGATGGAGGGACTGGATGGGGCGCGGCCTTGAAGGGCCATGGGGTTCTGGGAAAAGAGGAGCCTGGATGTCTAGCTAAAAATTGTCCTGGGTATGTGTGTGAGTGAGCACACGCGTATTAACTATGGCATTCGGAACAAGGGATAATTGGAAAAACATGACTGATGCTGAGCCACACGCATCTGGGGACATGTGGCTCCGGTTCTGGGATGATTTGTCATTCCTTATTTCAGGGAAGCAGGAAGACAAAAGATGAAGCGTCGAATGCAACGAAGACTCAGATGTCACGGAGAAGTCAGCATGGGGCCGAGACCGCGGTCTATCGACAGCCACCTCTCAGGGCTGCTCTCCGCCCTGGGACCAGCCCCACCCGTGGGCTGTCTATGTGTGCAGTGCCAGCTACCAGTGAGGACCCAGGGCCCTCAGAGATCCAAGCGTTCGCACGCTGGGAGAGGGAACGCTGGCACCTTCCCAAGGGTTTGCCGGAAGGGAGCTGGAGGGGCAGCGGGATGGAGAAAAGAGGCTACATTTCAGGCAAACTGGAGACAATCCGGGAAACTCCCAGAAACCCCAGAACAAGCTGCGGGGAGAGTCTGGGTGATCATAGAGGCCTACATGACCTCAGGAAGGCCCAGAGGCCACTGGCTTCCAAAAGGGGGGCAAGTAGATCGCATGCACCTCTACACCTCTGGGTCCTTACTAGCAACTGAAGTGGCGGTGTAGGGAGGAGGGCAGGGGTGGGGCTCAGGCCTCCCTGGGGGCCTGGAGGGGGTGAAGCACCTTAGAGCATTCATGGGGCTACCATAGGCAGGTGGACTCCTGCAGGGATGGCCTGCAGGGGCTCTGCCATTCACATCCTCACCTTGAACGAGGTGATGAAGAACAAACCTGCTAACTGCTTCTCTGAGTTCACCTTCACTCACTGAGACCTAGGAAACCTAACGTATAGAATTCTGGCATTTTAGGAGCGGCTGCAACACCACCCAACCTTGCTCTGACCTTCACGAAAACAATGGAACACAGTGCCTGGCTCTGAGTAGGGGCTCAAAGAACGTGAGGTCCACTTACTGTCCCCGTCCCAACCCTGCAGCTCAAGAGGCCTGGGTGGCCCCCTTCAGCAGGAATGCAAATAGCTTCCTCCTTGCTCTTCCAGCCAAGTCCCTTTCCCCCTTCACTCAGCCAAAATAAGGTTGGACTTTTTCAAAATGTTTACTAGGAAACTAAGAAACAAACAAAGCAAAACTAAAGGCAAATGACAAAGGTTGAGGAACGATCACAGAATTCCAGAATTCATCAACAATTTTAGGTCAAAGAACCTGACCCAAATCCCCCCAAGATTTTTGTTTGTTTGTTTCTAGAGAAGTGCTTCTTATTTCTTATTCTTATTTTATGGTTCTAATCTTCATTCTCTTTGTATATTCTGCTAATATTTTTGAGCACGTGCCATGTGCTAAGTGCTCTGAGATGTGATGGTGTATCATTTCATCAAGCTTAGAGGGGGTTCAGTAATCAGATGACAATTGTTCCTCTGGGGCATGGATGGGAGTTGAACCCAGGCTGTTTGACCTCAAAACTTGTGCCCTGATCACTCTCTAGCTCTCCTCTCTTTGGCCACGTGTTCAAACCCCTCCTTGCAACAAACACATCCTTATAGGCACCTAAGGTGAGGGACCCTAGCCTGTGGCCACATGGGAACCTTGGGGCCTGTCTCTGGCCAGGGTGACTTCATGCAGGGGGCTTGTGGGCAAGCTCACACTGGCTGGGAAACAGTATGCAACCTCTAGAAGACAAATGAGTAGCACCATCACGAATTCCCTTAACTGCATGTTCTTATGGACTTCAGGTGCAAAAGCTACAGTAATACTGATCCTAGTTCCTGGCCCATTAGGATCATGGTTCATACATGGCTCTCCATTACTTTTTATGTACATATTTGTTAATTTGTAGAAACTGAACATCACAGACCACCACCCAACATTACAGATAACTTACAACTACCTATATTCCTCTCCCATCCTGCCCCTGACCCCATTTTCTCAGAGTAACTATGCTGAATATCATGTTTACTTTTAAAAATAGGTAGTTTAGGGGCGCCTGGGTGGCTCAGTGGGTTAAAGCCTCTGCCTTCGGCTCAGGTCATGATCTCAGGGTCCTGGGATCCAGCCCCACATCGGGCTCTCTGCTCAGCAGGGAGCCTGCTTCCTCCTCCCTCTCTCTGCCTGCCTCTCTGCCTGCTTGTGATCTCTGTCTGTCAAATAAATAAATAAAATCTTTAAAAAAAAATAGGTAGTTTAAAAACAGGTAGTTTTTACTAAAAATAGGTAGTCCTATTAAAAATAGGTAGTTTTACCAGATGTATATGTATATTTAAATATATATGTATGCACATATACATTAAATACAAATATATCATATTTACATATATACATATTTACATATATATAATACAAATACATCATATTTACATATATATTTACATATATACACAAATATAAGCACATATATGTTAGTTTTATTCATTTTCAAACTTGGGTAATAATGGCTGAGCACCAGCACTTTCTGAAATACCCCTTTTTCAGTTAAAATTATGCTACTATGATTCATCCATGTTGTATAGGTTCTTTCCTTTTTTTCCTTTGATCCTGTCCATAAAAGCAAACAAATAAACTTACCAAGATGTTTTATTATCTTTGCTTCTACTATATCTTGCTGCATTGCTTGAATTCATTTTCTTAAAGAATACTTCAAAAAGTCTTCAATGTGGGTCTTTTGTGGCTGGTGACTTGAGGCCTGTATCATGAAGAATATTTTAACTATGCATTGTCATTCACATGTCAGCTTGATTAGATACAAAAGTCCTTGTTCCAAGTTTTCCTTTCAATATTTGAAGCATATTATTCTATTGTGTTTTTGTATCTGGTGTTTCTGTTCAGAAGTCTGATGCTGTGACTCTCATTCCTTTGTAATTGTTCACCTCTTTCTCTATAGAAACTTCTAAAATGTTGTTTTTGTCTTTGATATTATTAAAGTTTGCCACAGTGTATCTAGGGGTGAGGTTTTCCTTCTCTCCAGTATTTGCACTCTATCAATCCTTTTTATCTTAGATTGTTTTTAATTCGGAGAAATACATCTCTATTATTCATCAAATATATTCTTTCTACATATCTTTAACTTCACCTGGGACCCTCTCATCTGGATGTTAACACTTGTACTACCATCCTCTGTATTTCCTAATTCTTCTTGTAGATTTTCTATTTCTTTATCCTTCCCATCTACCTTCTGGGAGACTTCCTCAATCTGATCTTCCAGTTCACTGATTTGTTCTTCAGCTCTATCCATCCCACTATTTAATCTGTTATATTCATCTCAACTATTAAGTTTTTCTTAGCTAATATTTCTAGTTGCTACTTTCTAAGATTTTTTTTGTTCTTGTTTCATATTACATATTTTGTGCTCTATTTTGCTTAAATGTATTTAAGTTTTTATCTATTTTTCTAAAATTTCTGCTTCAGAGGGAATTTGTCATCCAATTGTGGTTTTCCTATTGAGATGGTAGCATATCCCCAGGAGTTGAGTTATTTTGGCACATATTTTCCAGGAGCCTCAGCTACTCTCTGAGAAGAGCTGAGGAAGGATGAAAGGTAAAGGACACCCCCTAGTCATATGCAGAGAGCCCCATGCACCTGTTCTGTTCATCATCATACTACAAAGCAACTCCTCAGATCAGGAGATGGTCTCTTAGAGGCCATCCACCAGTCTGGGGTAAGAGAGGGGAGACTAGAATCCTGAGTCAGTCCCAACCTGTTCTCCCCAATTACCCCCTCCAGAGGGGTCTGTGCACTTCCCTGCTACTATCCCCATGGACACTTGCCCACATTCCTGGACCGCTGCCTCCAAAATTTGTAATAAGAGGTACGCAGTGTTTGTCCAAGTGTGATCTAGGGGAAAACAAGAACAGATTTTAAACCACTTTTCTCTAATTTAACCTCTCATTGTCATCATCAGACACTCTCCATCTTGGCCTTTGCCACACTCAACATAGCAGTTCAAAGCAGCCTTAGGTCTCCCTACATGATTCTAGCTTTGGGGATTGTTTTTGGTTTGTGTGTGCGTGTGTGTGTGTGTGTGTGTGTGGTGATGGTTGTGCTTTTATTTACTAGATTCTGTATTTCTTTCTGTAAATTTTCTGGGGCTGATGCTCAGGGAGGGAGCCATCATGATCATGAGTATTTACATCTTGGTAGGAATCAGGAACACTAATTCTTACCAATTTTTGGTGTAGGTTATCATTTTCTATTTGAGCATCGCTGAAAAGCAGATTATCTCTGGTTTATTTGTTATTTTTCATATATGTTATATATAATCATGGTAAGAATATGTAACATGAGATCTATCTTCTTGATAATTTTTTAAGTATGCACTATTGTATTGTTAACTATAAGAATGATGTTGTAAAACCATAAGTGACTCTTAATCTCACAAAACAAACTGAGGGTTGCTGGGCAGAGGGGGGTTGGGGGGGGTTATGGACATTGGGTAGGGTATGTGCTATGGTGAGTGCTGTGAAGTTTGTAAACGTGGAGATTCACAGACCTGTACCCCTGGGGGAAAAAATATATATATATATATATGTTTATAAAAAATAAAATTATAAAAAAAAAAAAAAAAGAATGATGTTGTAGAGGAGATCTCTAGAACTTATTCATCTCGCAAAACTGAAATGGACAAGTGGGACTACATCAAACTAAAAAACAGAAAGCCAAAGCCAACTTCAAACTTAACTATCCTGAGATTTGTCCTGTTAACTTCAATGTGGATAGATCTTGCCATGACTTCCAAGAAAGTTGTAATGATGTACATGCCAACTGGGTGTTTGAGATTCCTGTTTCCTGAGACCCACTGTTAATGCTGGATAACAGTGATCTTAAAAAATTTTGCCAAACTATTGGTGAAAAAAAAATGTAACTCCTTGTTTATGTAATTTGTAGTCCCTGGTCTGCAGAATGGTTGGGGACCATTTCATATGTTAATTAGCTGTGGGCACGTCCATAAAATGCTCATTCTTACCATTTGCCCTGTCTGCTTTTCAGTTGCTTTTGTTCTTATTGATTTGTAGAATTTCTTTTTTATATTATTAACACTGACCCTTGTTACATTCACTTTATTTTCTCCTCTAAAACAGAGGAAAAGTGATTTTCATTTAACTGTGTTTGTCTTTGAAAACACAGATACTTAAATTTTTCATGTAGTTGGATCTTTCAATGTTTTCCTTTAAGACCTCTAAGTTTTGTGTATTGCCTAGGGAGGTCTTCCCCATCCCAAAATTAGATGAAAAAAAAAAAAAAAAACTCCAAAGGATCTGAATAAACATCTCTCCAGAGTAGATATGCAGATGGACAATAAATACATGAGAAGATGCTTAATATCATTAACCAGGAGAGAAATGCAAATCAAAACCACCATGAGATATCACATCTTATCCACTAGGATAGTTATAATAAAAAAAATGCTAGTAATAACAAGTAGAGATATTTGAACCTTAATATACTGCTCATGGGAATACAAAATGGTGTAACCACTTTGGAAAATAGTCTGGCAGTTCCTCAAAATATTAAACATAGAGTGACTATGTGATCCAGCAATTCCACTCATAAGTAAATACTCAAGAGAAGTGAAAACAGATGTTCATTCAAAAACTTATACATGAATGTTCATAACAGTGTTATTCTTCATAACCAAAAAGTAGAAACAGTCAAATGTCCATCACCTAATGAATGAATGAGTGAGTGAGTGAATGAATGAATGAAATATGATATACCCGTAGAGTGGAATATTATTCAGCAATAAAAAGAAATGGAATACTGACACATGTTACAACATGGATGAACCTGGAAAACATGTTAAGTAAAAGAAGTCACTACCAAAAGATTACATAGTACATGATTTCATTTCTATAACATTTTGAGAATAGGCATATCTATAGAGACAGAAAGTATATTAGTAGTTACCTGGGGTGGAGAGGTGTTGTGATGGTTGTACAACTCTGGGAATATACTAAAAGGCATTAAACTGTACACTTTAAATGGGTAAATTGCATGATACATGAATTATATCTCAATAATGCTGTTATTTTTTTTTAATCTGCCTTAAGTGAACAAGAAATTTATTTGCTCTGACAATGGAAACTCCAGGACAAAGACAAACATCAGGACGACATGGTTTTTCTCCATCTTTACCCTTGATCTTGGGATGTATAAAATTCACTCTCAGGTTTTTTGTGGTTGGTACATGGCCATTGCCAAATAACCCAGGAGAATGGAGTGTTTCGATTGGCTGGGCTAGGGTCACATGCTTGACTGCTGTTGCTGAGGAAGGAGCTCCATGGAGAACACACAGGTTGAAAGTGTGTGAAGGAGTAGACCCTCAAGTGAAGTTTGTAAGGTTTTTCAGAAGTAGAGGCAACAGGTGCTGGAGAAGCAACAGATGTTCAATATGGAGACAATCTAATTATCTAAAAATAATAAATTTTTTTTCTCTTCACTTCCAATATGTATGCTACTCAATTTTTCTTTTCTTATTGCATCATCTGGGTTGTCCAGAACTATGTTGAAAATTTGTAGCAATAGTACTCCCTGACTTTAATGGGAGTGCCTCTAGTATTTTAACATTCTGAACAAAGTGATTTGGATAACATTTGACACTCTTTACCAAGTAAGAAAAATACCACTATAGGCCCAACTAATTGAAATTTTTAAATTAAGAATATGTGTTGAATTTTATTAAATGTCTATGGCTATGATTATGCATTTTTTCTTTTATTTGTGTAATGAATTACATGAATAAATTTCTTAACATTAGATGGTTTCTGTATTTCTATAAATTGCTATTATAATGTGGGGGGAAGAACAAACTTTCTTATAAAAAGTAAGAAGTAAGTTGTGATGTTTTTCTATTTCAGGGGGAGTTCCTGGTTAAGGGAGAAAAAATTACTGACTCCATGTGGATAGCACATATGAGCCAAGATTCAAGGATATAGAAAAAGAATATGGTAGCACGCTCTGTTTTCAGGCCCAGATTTTAGGTTTTTGCCTTTCCTGGACCTAAGGCACTGACAGTAACCATGTAAGAGTCAGATACTCAGATCAGCCCAATTCACCAATTGCTCCTTCCACATGGGCTCTAGAAAGATGAAGAACAGGATCAAGATCTGATGGACAGGAAGAGGTACTCAGAAGATAAATGAAGACACCGGTGCTCATAGTCAGTGACTTGCCCATAGATACACAGGTTTTGAGCTCAGGCAGTCTACCTCCCAAACCTGAGCTCTCAGCCTCACCACTATACTTCCCTGGAGGCTGGTCTGCTCATAACTGCTCATAACTGGGCTAAAAATATCTTGGAACTGAAAATTCAGGGAAGGAAGACACCAATCCCCTTGTTCCTGGCTGCATCTGAGGCCTCTTCTGGGTCGCAGAGTCCTTTACACTAGGATTAGCTGCCTGGTTGCCTCCAATACTGCTGCCTAAATGGTTCTCAAAGATCAAGTCCTCCTATTCTCACACCACCCACATTCTTCTAGACAGGGAGAGTTTCTAAGAAAAGGAAAAAATTATGGAAATCCCAGCCAGACTCAAGCTGAGAAAAGATTGACCCCATCATAATGTTCATGCAGCCAATAGTGCTTATGTTTAGAAACACTAGACTGGACATCAAAATGAATAGAATCCTTGGAAACCCAGGGGGCTTTGGTGATTCTTGAAAAATCTGATTTATTACCTTAGATATGGTAAAGGGAGAGTGGAAAAACGTAGGGCAAACTTCAATAACAGCTGAAGACAACGTTGGGGCTAGCCAGCTCTTCCTAACAGAGAAGAGTGGTGATTTTATAGGCCCACATAAGGAGAAATACCATTCATTCGTGTTTTCGATAAATACATACCTAGTTCCTTCTGTGTGCAAAGCAGCCAACTAGCTGCCAGTGAACATGGTAGACATTGCCTCACTTTGACAGAGTTTAGAGTCTAATGAAAGAGACAGTCAACAAGAAAATAAATTTCAAATTCTACTATGAGGGAAAAGAAGAGTGTACTATGAAGAGGAGTAGAGCAGGTACACACATGGAGGTGTCAAGGGTGAGAAGAAGCCACCTTAATGAAGAGGAAGGGGGCCACAACATGGGTGATGTCTTGGCAGTAAGAAAGGGCTTGACTTGCTCAAGGATCTGGAAGACCAGTGCAATAGGAACGTTGTGTGCTGGGGTACATTCGTGTGAGATGACACTGAACAAGTATCAAGGCCAAATCATGCAGATCCTCTTTAACCATGTTAAGGAGTATGGGTTTTATTCTAAGTAAGTTGTGAAATGCATTAGGCAGGTAAATAAAGTAACCCAGTTTCCTTTTTGTTTTAATTTGCTCTAACTTCTATGTAAAATGAGTAGGAAAGGGCAGCAAAGGAAATAGGGAAACTAGTTAAAGGAGATTTCCAGATGAGAAATTATAGAAACTTGGGCCAGAATGGTGTCAGTGGAAATGGAGAGAAGTAAGTGGACTAGAGATGTATGTTGAAGGGAGAATCAAGAGAAAGTGATGATGAAGACAAGGTAGGAAATAAAGGAGCATGGAGAATCCATAAATTCTCCCAGGTTTCTAGATGTAGCAACTTTATTGGGTGGTGATACCATCTTAAGATAGGAGAGCCTAGGAAGGGGTAAGTCTTGTAAAGGTAAATCAAAAGCCCTAATTCAGTCATGTAGAAGTTAAATATCTACGTTCCAAACTCTCTTTTCTCTTGGACCACACACTGGGCCTTACCCCTGGCAGACCCTAGTCTGATGAGAGTGGTGTGGGCCACTACCAGCCAACCACCAATGACTCAAACACAGGAGGGACCTGGAAGATCTCATTACCCACTCTTTGCCCCAGCCCCACAATGACAGTTCTCCAGCAGCCTCATAGGGTCCCAGTACCCCTCCTCCATTTCTCCATCTGGACAGGAGGATAGAATTGACCCTGGGAGTAACTCTTGGCCTCTACTGGGAAACTGGCTCCCAGCAACCTCCTCCCCCTGCGTCAGTCCTCTTCCCCTAAATGCTTCCCAGCTTCCCATATGGTCTCCAGATACCCCGCACCCTCTCCCCTGGGTGCAATCATCATTCCTAGGGTCAGTTCAGCCCCTTGGATCCCTCAATCTAGGGAGAGTCATGAGTCCATCTGTCATCACCCACCTCCCTGGGAACTGAGGAGGGCAGAGAGCCAGGCCAGCAGGCAGAGCACATCTGTATCTCCTTGTTAAAGTCCAGCTTTGTTGGTTAATCTATGGAAGAGCCCAGCTGGGAAGTCTAGCAAAAATGCAGCAATCACTAGTTTGAGCCTGTTGCCCACACATGCCCCCCCCCCATCATCACGTATGTCCTGTTCATCATCCCTGACTTAGCTCAAAGTTCATCTCATCTGGGAAGACTTCCTAATTCCCAGGCAAATCCAGTCACTCCCTCTCCTCTACTTCCTTGACCAGACCACAATGGCAGGTCTAACTGCACTGTCCTAAGAGTATAACACTCTGATTACTTGTCTCTCTTTTCAGTGATGTATGTGCTGTCTAGTATGGTTCACCTTGGTCACATGTGGCTATTCAATTTAAGTTACAATTAAATAGAATAAAAATTCAGTTCTTCAGCTACCCTAGCCACATTTTAGGTGTTCAATAGCCATAAGTGACCAGTGACTCCTATGAGACATCACAACATTTTCATCATCACAGAAAGTTCTATTGAACCGTGCTGCATTCTATTGAGCAGTGCTAAGGGCTCCCTGAGAACCAAACTGGCTCTTACTAACCTTTGTACCCCAGCATAGCATCTAGAACATAGGAGATGCTAAGTATGTATGGATTGAGTGAGTGGAGGAGAGAAGTTCTGGACACCACATGTCAAGAGGAATACAGATGGCCTATATGCGGTATGTTTTAAAGCAGGCACCAGGAGAAAATATGTAGGGAAAAGACAGAGAAGACAACTCAGCATGGGCAGGGGGACATTTCTGTGTCCTAAGACACTAGAATGCTGTTGTCCTTCGGTACCCCATTATGTTGGTGCATAGCTGCATAGGACTGCTTGTTCCTTCCAGCCTCCCCTCTGCAATACCTCCTTTTGCCTCTCTACAAATCCATGAGCTCCACTATCTTTGCAACCCCCACCTCCCAGAAGGCTCTCCTGACTTACCTTCTCTTGTCCCACTCTCCACAGTCTGCCAGCACCCCCAGCACAGTTTCAAGGATCTCCACTTGACAGTTGCGGTAACAGTCCATTTTGTATTTTCATGTATATGCCTCATATCCATGAGTGCTCTCTTTTTCAAGCTGACCAACAGATCCCAGGGGTGACATCCCAGGGGTGTCAGACCTGGGCTTTCCAGGGACAAGAACTGTATTTTAATGATCAGGAGAGATAGGGACTCCCTAAAGGCTCTTGCTTGTTTTCTCATCAGGCAAAGGACTCATAGGGAAGGACCATGAGATCTGGTCTTATGGGAACAATTAATCCAGAATCTTGTCCACCAGAGCAGACAAAAGCAAGTACTTAAGGGAGCTCAAGATGACACTGTTTCTCTTCCACAACCACAAGTGAATTTTATACAACAGTTTCTCTGCGGGCCAAGTGGCTGGGCCCTGGGCAAAGTGGGGGACACAGGCCTGAACTTCGAGGATTTGAAGACGCTGAATTTCTCCTCCCCCACTGCCCTGTTTTTCTCTCTCAGCTGCTACTTCAACACCTGGAGTCCCATAGTCTTTCTTTGTTCTCTGAGAATCCATGGGGGATTAATCAGACCAGTCTATGGCTCTGGCTTGGCTCTTTAAGAGTTCCTAATTGAGTTACCCCTGTATTCACTGCTTCACAGAAACACACTTGCCATCAGAAGGGGCTCTCTGGCCCTGGACCCATTTCTCTGTGGCCTCTGGGCTTGCCTGAAGTTGGTGCGCCAGCAAAGTGGTAGTAAAGCTCTGCTCTATCCTTGGAGATAGCTCAATATCTTCCTCACCCTAGAACCTTGGCCACTTTCAACAACAGGCCTGAGGCCCCAGATGGCAGCCCCGTCAATGCCAAAGTTGTGGAGGGTGATGTAGTATTTAGAATGTCTGTATTCACTCACCTTGTCCTTCCAGTGTGCTCTCAACATTAACCTCTTGGAACCAAAAGCTGTCCCTTAAAGAGAACTATGACTACTCTTTGTCCTGTAAAAGAGAGTCTGGTTCTCAGCAAGCTCATCTTTGACACCTAGAGGGTAGACATACACTGTGCCCCATGCCCAATCCCTTCTCACTGGTTCTGTGTGACAGCCCTCCCATTAGAGGGAAGGCTCTTACACTCCTGATTTTAGATGTTTAGCACACTCCAGGAACACACACCATTGCTATAAGGAAGTTTGTTCCTGCAGTTTTGTGTGAGGTATTGGGGGAGTGTTCTGATCTTCAAATCTGTATCTTCCCATAAGATTTATTCCTTTGGGTTGAGGTTTGTCTTCCTCTAGCCTTTCTTCTTAAACAATGGTATTCCTGTCTGCCCTGAGGGGCTCCTGGGGCTGGACCCACAGGGGAATCTTTGTGGATGACATGTGATTCTATGACTGCTCCTCAAAAAGGCAACAGGAGCAAGTGACCTTCCTAAAGCCAGCCCCTGTGCTCCTCTTTCCTCAGATGACACGTGAGAGTGGAGGCCGTCTTTCCCATCTTCAGGGCAAAGGAGGAGAAGAGCTGGAAGTCATCAGGGTGTTGTTTTTGCCAGTGGAGCCCTTGAAGTGGAGACAGGAGAAAAACAAACAAACTCATGTCATCTCCCCAGGGTCCTGGAAGAGGTCCCTTTCACAGCCAGGAATGTGACATGGAGTGAAGTCAGCCAGGAGGCTGCCTGCAGAGGGAGGGATCCAGGCAGCCAGGGCTAAGGATCGGAGGCAAAGAGCAAGGAGAAGGGGCCAAAGCTGGGGGCATCCAATGCCACTGCATCTCCAGAGAAGGGCAAAGACCCACCAGAGAGAGCTGCACCCCCGGGCTGGGGGGCCTCCTTGACACAGAAAGATGGTTCATCTCAGTGGGGCCACATAGGGTCTTCTAGAGCAATCTAGCCAGTGTTCTCTAGAGACTGGTTTTGTGGCATAGATGCAGCAATGATCACACAGATTGACCACTGATTGGCCAGAGAGATCATGATCAGAAAGAAAAAGAGGGTCAGAAGCAAATACAGAGCAAGCAAAGATGGTCCCAGGGAGGAGACAAAGTGCCAGGGAGGGGGTGACCAGCTTCAGGCTGAGAAGCAGAGCAGAGAAACAAGTGGCCAAGGGTCAAGGTTATGCTGGGCTTGCCCAAGAGCTCTGACACACCAGAAGGCCTCTGATGGGCCAAAGTTGGACAAGTGTACCACACCGCTGTTCTTTCAAGAGCCCTGACCAGGACTTCCATGGCATGTCCCACCCTTACCTCTACCATGGGGCAGGCTACCAAGGAGCCCTGGCCCTCAGTCTCCATTCTCAGCTCACCCCAGCCCCTAGGAACATGGGGAAGGAGAGTGAGAGAAAGACATGGGATTTCCTGACACATTCTACTTCCTCCTCAAAAGTGTACATTTAGGGTCCCTCACACCAGAGGCACCATCTTGAGACTTCAGGGCTTGGGGCCCACCAACCCTCCTTTTCCCTCTACATCTGGAGGATCTAAGGTATGTTCCACTCTGGGATCCTGCTCTGGATCCCACCTGTGTGAGGAAAGCAGCCAGGCCAATTCTCCCAGAAGCTTACCACCAGTGGTCAGGGACTCAATATAACCATATGCAAAAGAGAGAGAAATCCCAACCCCTCACTTCACTGGCAGTAAGGGGTTGACATGAAACCGTAGTTGCCAGAGCACTCAGGAAGTCAACTAAGGCATCTGAGGCATTCCAGGAGAAAGGCCTCTTTTTGAGGATCTTCTGTGGAAAATGCTGACTCTGTCACAGCCTGGTCTCAGGCTATTGGAGCTACCTGGTCCAGCTTCTCCATGGGTGGGTAGGAAGACTGAGGACCACACAGAAGAGAGAACATTGTGCTCCAAGGACAGCCAGCAGCTCAGCACCCACCCTCAGGCTGGGCCAGAGGAATGAGGAGCACACAGAGAGCAGGCTCACCTTCTGGCAGCCTTGACCTTGCACCTGCAGTCTCATAAACACCTTGTACCTGAGACTCGGGGTCCTCCCAAACCCATCCACCAAGTCTGAATCTCCACTTTGAGATCCTCTGAGCACTGTTTTGAAGCCCAGGCCTGGGTCTTGCTCTAATGTCTCCTTCTGGAGGCCAGAGCCCCCTCCCTACTCCCAAGCTCCCCACACCTCCCCAGTACTGCTCCTCCAGACTGCATGGGATCTCACTAGAATGTGAAGCCTGTGTGAGTGGGGACCTTGGTGTCTCTTGTTCACTGATGTATCCTGAGTCCTTCAAGCAGTGCTGGCACAAGGGAGACAGCAAACATCTGTGCAGAGGCCTGAACCCACTACAAAAGGACTGGTGAGAAAGTAGAGCCCATAACGTGATGGAAAACACAAGGAAAGGCACTCACTGTGCAATGGACACCTGATGGCTTATCTCCCTTGTCCCTCATCAGAGTCTGCCCCATCTCTGAAATGACTCAGACCATCACTTGGAGGACGACCTTACTCCACCAGCCCAAGTCCTGCAGCCCTCCATTTCCTGATTGGCTGCTCAGCCCTTCCTCTCCTCCTGGGTGCCCAGTGTCACCAGAGCCTTGGGGACAGTCCCCCGACCCTTCAGACTACAGTCTCCGCAGCTATATGGAGCTCGCCAGGCTCCATCAGGTGGCTCCATCCTCCCAGACTGGATTGTGGGCACTCAGAGCTTGGCCCTATCCTGGAGACCCTCAGGGGCGAGGAGTCCCAGCTGGACCCAGCTCTGAAAACCTAATGACTATTGCAGAGGGACTGAGTTTCCTGGGCCTCTCTCATGTGTGCCTTTGCATCTCCACTGCCTTGCCTCTTTCTTCCTGTCCTCTGCACCCCCTTCCTGAGGTGGTCAGATGCAAGGTCACTTCCTGCTGCCAGCACCCAGAGCACAGGGTGGCCACTATCTCTTAACCCCAGACTCCAGACCTCAGGAATAGGCCAGGACCCCATATTCTTCCACTGCATTCCAGAGGGAGTGACAGGGAGGCCACCAAGGTGGTGTAGGCTCCCAGGAACAGCATGCCTTCTTCCCCACCCACCCCACTCTGCCCTCCAGTCACCTCTCAAGGTTTCTGGCTCTAAATCACCTGCAAGAATCTTGGCCTGGATCTCCACAACCCCTCCCCCAACCTCTGGCAAGGCCTCCTCACCCTCTTCCTCCTGGTCAGGGCCCACAGCCCAGTATCTGGTATCTGGTGTTCCCTTTCTCCTGCTTTCCCATCCACACCCAGCACAACTTTCACTCAGTGTCCTGCCTTCACCTGATCCAAGGAGGGCATCCATTTTGCTTCATCAAGCGGAGCTGCTGATACGTATTTGTCTAATAATATGAAAAAAAAAAAAAAAAAGGTTTTCTTCTTCTCTGGGCTTCAAGGTCTATCCTATTACTTTGAAATTCTGAGTTAGTCTTCAGAAAAATGAGGGGTGTGTTCCTTGTGGAATGCTCTCATCTTGATTACCTGAATTTCATGAGACTTTTATGTATTCCTGTGTTCAAAAGTCACAACTCTCCTGTGTGCTCCTTATGGAATGTGCTATAAATGAAGGCTTTGCAATTAAAGTAAGCTTTGCATTGGAGGAAAACAAAAAATGCTCTGGGTCTCTCCCCTGACCCTCACCTGGGTCCCCAGCGGCACTCTGCGTCTGAGTGTAGAGGATACTTCTTACATACTTATGTCATCCCCGAGGCCTGTGTGGCTCCTGAAATTCAATGTGCTAAGTCATGGCCTGTCTCTCTGGATGTATCTGGGTTTCTGGTGGGAGAGGTCCAAAGAGTGGCCTCGACAGCTTGAAAGAAGGGTCCCAGGCAGATGTTGGCTGCAGAATGGCCAGTACCACCCTGGATGCCCTCCACTCCCACCTCCCCTGCATATGAAGAGAGAAAGCCCTGGAGCTCCTGGGGGTGTGGAGGGCACAGTGGGGGAACCGGAGGTTCCTGGGACAGGAACACTGGGGAAGGTGAGCCTAGAGGTGGCCAGAGTCCCAACCACCTCATGTCTTTACCCCTGCTCTCTCCTTCCCCTTGCCCCAATGGCCCCAAAATGTACCTATTATGGATTTGTTTGAATAATATTCTTTTTTTTTTTTTTGAGAAAGAGAGAGTGTGTATGTGCTAGTGGGAGGTAAGGGGGGGGCAGAGAGAGAGGGAGAGAGAAAATCCCAAGCAATCTCCAGGCTAAGCATGGAGCCTGATGCTCCCCAAAATCCTGACCTGAGCCAAAATCTAGAGTTGGACCCTTAACTGACTGAGCTCCCCAGGTGCCCCAATAATCATCTTTTTAAATGCACACTCCTCTGCAAAGTCAAGACTCTTCTTTCCCTTCTCCATAATGACCTTGTATCTCTACCACCCTGGCCAGTACAGAGCTTCATTAAACTGCACGAAGATGGGGCATCTGTGCTGCTGTTTTTCCCTGACACTGCCTTGTGTGTCTCTACCATCCCTTCATTTGTCAAATATGGAGCAAGACCCTGCAATATACAAAGTGTCAGGCTCTTCCTGTTTCTGTCCCTTTTCTCCATTTTAAAAATATGCTTCTAAAGTAGAGTCAGAGATCCCCGCCCAAGACAAAGTCTGAGCAGGGATAAAGCTGGTCCCTCCCAGGTCTGGGGTATGGAAGACTGTGGCAGGGTGAAGGCAGGAGAAGAGGTCCTTTACCTGGATAGCTAGAACAACAGGAAATTTCTGGACCTTCATCTTCAAGTCCTGGCATCCTAGAAATGGGTTACAGAGTTTTTTTGGAGGGGGCAGGAATGTCCCACCACCTCTACTCTCTGTAACACCACAAATTTCTGTTTATTTGAGAGCCTTCTTTTGCTAAAAGACATAGCCCCCTGATGTCCTTGGCTTCCTTCTAAGACATCTCTAGCAGTGACCTCCTTTTGGGTGATATCTTTGTTTGGATTCCCTAGGAAATAGAGCTGGAGGCAAGGCTTATGTGCTAATGCTTTATTTGGGAGATGCAAATCCAGGGCAGCAAGGTAAAGCAAAGTAAAAGGGAAGCAGTAAAGGATAGGGAACAAGGTAAGATGATAAATTATTGCCCTGGCCATTGCTTCTTAACAAGGTGCAAAAAACACAGCTTATCAAGACGTAGATGGTTCTCATCATCCAGGTAAGACATCTCTGGACAGGTTATACAGAAAAAGTGTACCTCCAAACAGTGCCATCTGAAAGGGAAAGGGGAGATAATTTTATCTGAAGCCCTCTTCCATATTCTGTCTTTCAAAATCCGTCTCATGTGGAGGTAACTGACTTCCTGACTGTATCACTTGGCTTCCTTAGCAGCTACTTACAAAGTCAGATCCTGCATTGTGCATATTGATGCTTCTTCCAAGTCTGAAGCTGCAATAGGAGCAGGGCAACTGGTCAGCCTCGGATGGTAGGGCCGAGCAGGCACGTGAACAGTCAGCTGACACTGGAGGCAGTCGAGGAGGACAAAGTGGCTGAAGGTCTGAGAGCATCTGAGAAGATTCACAACCTGTGTCCAGTGGCAAGGGAGAGTCCTTAAAGAGGAGGATGGGAAGGGGTTCCTGCAGAGAGCCAGGGGCCTTAGAGATCAGGGAAAGTCAGAGCAGAAGGAAATCTGGGATAGAAAAGACAAAGTAGTATGTTGAAGATTTCATGGAAGTTGAAATAGGCCAAGTAGAAGGACTCTGTGACTCTGGGTGTAAATTTACTCCAGTTCTGGAAGTTACTCCAAAGGCATTTCTCTGGATATAAAAGCACATTATTTTAGAGTTCTCTTGGCCAGTGTTTCCTGTTAGTTTTAAAGAAAAGTCTTCTCTTTCTTTTCTTATGCTCATCCATGTGGTAAGTTGTAAAAAGGCCATAAATTCTTCTCCTCGCCAAGGCCCTTGCAATGTGACATTGTTGATCTTCCCATCAGGGGGCGGAGTCTGTTTCCCCATCTCTTGAATCTGTACTGACCCGGTAACTGACTTTAGACCTTGAGACATTAGTAAACTTGATACAAGTAGAGGCTTGGCAAGCCCCCCATGCACAGGAGTGCTAAGCTTAGAACCCTGAGACCTCTGTGTGACTGAGCCTGAGCTAGCCTCCTGGCAGATGAGGGGCCACATGAAGGAGGACCAAGGCACCCCATCAGACACGAGCGAGGCCATCTTTGTTCATCCAGTTGCTAGCTGACCTATCAGCCGACTACAGACACACAGGGAAGCCTAGTGAAGATCAGCTGAGGCTGCCTGCACCAGAATAACTTCCCACCTGATCGAAGAATCATGTGCTCAATAACTAAATGATTATTGTTTTAAGCCACTCATGTTGGGGCTCGATCATCATGCAGTGAAAGCCAACTCATTCAACCTCAACAACTCACTGTGTGTTGAACTCATAGATGTGTTCAGTCAAGGTTTTGCAAACAGAGCTGAATTTTGTAGAATTCACTATAGAGGAAATCACCCAGGTGAAGAGGATATGTGATGCTGGGTGGTGGTCACGGGTGTTGATGCTAGTAATGGTATTAGTGGTGGTGGGATTTCTGGGGATAGCAGTGGTGGGTGTAAGGCTGGCAGTGTGCAGTGATGTTTGTGATAGTGAGCGTGTAATGGGTGTGGTATAGATGAGAATATTAGCACTGAGGACAGTGATAGGGAATCTGATGATGTTTGTGAACGTGATTATGATGGTGGCAATGTACAGTAATGATGGTGGCAATATGCAGTAATGATAACTGAGGATGAGTGTAGTGGTGGTGGTTGTGACTGTGGTGATGGTGAAGATAGTCATGGTGAAAACAATGGAGAAGTTGACAAAGATGGGGATGATGATGGCAGTTGATATTTACTGAATGGTGGCAATGGTGATCATTGTCATGACCATTGTGATGGTGATGAAGATGGAAGTTTGAATGGCAATAAGATACAGATGTGCCCTTTATGGTGAGCAAGCCCCATGGCCTGGATTTCTCTTTCCCATTATAACACCAAAACCTAGCTCCCAAGGGAAGGGGGGTTTCTGAGAAAATCATCCTATGAGCTGGGAAATTTAGAACCCTAGACTTCACTTCCTTATTTGATAAGAACTGTTGAACTAGAGCCTGGATCAAAGTGGAAAAGGACTGGGGCATCTCAGCTATCAGCACTGGCTATCTCTTCGGAGGCAGAATGAGAGAAAAACCATGCAGGGCGCACAAAAGGCTGGACAGCTGGTGGAGGGAGGAGAAGATGGATCTATCACCTCAGGCCAGAAGCCACAGATATGGGTCTCCCAGAGCTCCAAGAGCATGCTCCTTTGCCCTGGAAAGAGCCCAGCAGCTAGCGAGAGACAGGCATGGACAAGGAGAACATGGCCAGAGTGGATGCCTATGGCTGTGTGTGGCGAAGGCTTCAAGGGGCCAAAGGCTCAGTCTTGATGGGGCTTGGTGTGCTTATCATCTGCCATCTGAGTTGGGAGGAACCCACTTGTGACTTCGCTCTGCCCCAGACACACTGGAGTAGCCGTGGAGTGCACCGTGAGGATGGGGAGAGAGTGAAATAGGATGCTGACGACAGACTGCTGGCTTGGTGGGCAGTGTGATCCTTGGGGCCATGTGGAGGTCAGACATGGGGAGGACAGGGTGGGCCGGAGCTGTCCCAGCTGTAGTGCAGCTGCTCCCTGACCGGTCATCCAGACCTTACTGAGGGCTGTGGTGGTTTTATCACTGAATGTGGGCCCTCCTGCTGGTCTGCTGAATGCAGTTCTGGCTTCTCTGCTGGTTCCCAAGATCCTCCTCTGTGAATGCACACCCATGTTTCCCTCTGACCAAAGGGGACCCACCTTGCAGCTGTCACTAAACACAGAGGCATAGATGGGAACCCAGGGGAGTATGCTGTGTTGGGGATACCTTGTCCCCATGGCAGAAACCCCTCCTTGAACATGATCCCGAACAGGCCCAAGACAGGTGTCAGCGGAAGTCGGGAGAAAGTAGGGGAGGGTGAGTAATTGACCTGGAGGGCCTAAGGGATGGGAAGCGCCCAGAACTTGTGGAAGACCCTGAGATGTCTGCAGAACTAGATAAGGAAATAAAACTCCAAGAGATGCTTCAAAGGCCCTGTGGGGAGGAGAAGACACCAATTTCTTGAGGCCCAGCTGGGTCTTGAGAAAGCTGCAGTTTTGGAACATGGGTTAGTGTCTTTAGCTAGCTTGAAAATTCACTCTTTTCTGTACCTGGGTCTTAGGGACAGCATACCCTATTAAAAGGTGCTCGCCCAGGGCATGAGTTGGGGCTGAAATGTAGCCAGGCCAGACTCTGCTCATGGAGGCCCGTGCCCTGCGATTGGGCTGCACCCTCCCAGAAGAAGGAACATCTTTTCCTAATCCCACAGAGGCACGGAGCAGTCTAGCTGGAGTTCTGGTTGAAATGTGCTTAGATGATCAGCTCCGGCTGAGATTGCTTCCATCTCCATTGCTCCAACAGGGCACACAGGCCTCAGCCAGTCAGTGAGAAGAAGGAACGGGCAGCGTCTTTTGGACTTTCTTCTGTGAAGGCCTAGAGTGAGCCAAGTCAGCCCAGCAACTTCAGCCAGCAGACGGGGGCCTCCTTTCAAGGTACTTATTGTAGTCGAGGGAAAGATACCATGATTACCTAAATGATTATGGAAATATCATGATGTTCAGGGTAATGCTAAGAGCATATGGTAGGGAATTTACTTTACCTGAAGGCCTTTACCTGAAGTAAGAGATCCCTTTCTAAGGAAGAGACACTTCTATCAAAATTCTAGTAATGGGTACAAGTTGGCAAAAAGAAGAGAGTGAGGATGGGGTGGGGGATGGGGACAAGTGTGATGGGCACGGGAAGAGCATGTGTGAAGGTGTAAGGAAGTTGGCATGAGTCAGGTCCAGTGTAGCTGTGGTAAGTGAGGGGATACCCGGTCTCTGAGGTCAGAGGGTAGTCAGGGACCAGTGCACTGAAATCCGGAAGGGTGTTGATCTGATCTGTGTTCTGAAAAATCTCCCCAGCTGTCCAGTGGAAGCGGCCTGGGGCAGAAAGGTGACAGGCTGCTGGGTGGTGGCTTCATCAGCAAGGCTGCAGCGCTGGAGAGGCAGGTGCCCACTGGAATTTTTACTCAAAAGGGATCCTGAGAATCTAGGTCCAAAGACTTAGTTGTGCAAGTATTAGAACTATTGTCTTGTACTCCTTTCTCTGCTTTATATCTGAGCCAATGCACATGAAACCCCCTGAGCCCAGGGATTACCTGGAAGCTCCTTGATGACTCCCTTGTCAGGCTAGGGTTTCCCAAGGGGAGGAAATATGTTGCTCTCCATAAAATTCAGCCCGAGACGATTTAGGTGGGTCATGAGAACACAGACCAGCCATGGGTCTAAGGTGAGCACTGTCTGCTCCTCTCCCACCTAAATGACTAAACACCCATGAGGGTCCTTCCCCCAGCTTTTCTCTCCTTCTTCCCAGAGTCCAGCTCTCAGTAGAGTTCACCATTGCCTTCCTCTCAACTTTTCCTGCCAGAGATTGAGGCGCATACACAGAACTGTAGCTCCCTTTGTCTTTCTGTGTGTGTTCATGAAACTTGATGACCAAACTTCTAACACAACTGAGAGAGAGAAAAATGCTAGCAAGTGAGCCCACAAAGGAATTTGCCAAATTGGAAACTATTTTCATGTGGAGCAATAAAAAGCCCCCACTCCAATTGCTTTGCATTTGGGTTTCCTGAAAATCCCAGTAAACAAGAGTCACGCCATACAACCCTTCATCCTTGGTGTTTCAGAACTGAGACTGAGGGCAGACATCCCTCTCCAGGCCTGGAGAGGGGCAGGAGGGGAAGGAGGTCACTTAATTCTAGCATCTGGCTTAAGAGAGCATCAATTCCACATCTGTCTCCTAAGTAGCCCTCCTACCTTTAAAGACACCCGAGCCTAAAAGAGAAGCAGAGAAAATGCTATTGGTTGCCCATTTCTACCAGTGGCCCATCCATTTTTTCAGGACATCTCCTTGCACTCACCCAAACCCTACTGGCTACAGTTCAAGCTTCTTTCTACGTGCCAGTTCATGGTGACACTTGGAGCCTTGCCACCATGCTTCATTGGTTGGCTCCGGCTTTCAGGGCACAAGGCTTAGGGGACTCCTTGGGGGTCCAGTTAACATTGAGTTGTGCTTAACACTCGAAAGTCAAGAGCATTGGACAGGTGAGGCATGGTTCTGTCCTTTACCCTGTTGGGCATGTTGTCACCAGACCCAGGCCCCCAGTAGCTAGTATTCTCAGGGGGCAACTGCTAGGATATGACCTGGGCTGCTGAGACCCAACCCTAACACACCATGGAATGGGCTGCTGGGGCCAGCCCTAATGTCATGCAGCTCCTCTGGAGGGGCAACCTTTGTTTTCTCTGGTCCACCTGTGAGATACAGTCCATCTCTCAATGACATTAAATCATAAAATACGGTGCTCTGATCACAGTGGGGCTCTGCACTACTCCTTCCTGTTGAAAGCCCCTTGGGTCTGATTGGCTCAGACATGAGGATTCTTCTACATGAGGCCTCAGTTCCCTTTTCCAGACTAATGACTGCTCTCAACATGCAGTGGGGAAGATAGACAAAGACAGTCATTGCAGGCCAGACACCAGGGGAATGGGAAAGGGAAGGACAATCTGATAAGCCTTTCGTGTGTGCATTACCTGAGATAATACTCAGAATGGCTCAGTGAGGCAGACCTGGCCATCCCCATTCAGTCACAGGTGGTCTGAGACAAAACTCAGAGCTCTTCTCTCTTTCTGGAAAGAAGGAAGGTAGGATGAGGGCTCTGGTATCAGGCAGTCCCAGTTCAGTGGCAGTCATGGGGTTTCTCTGGGCAGCACCCCAACTCTCACCCTGCCAGGTAGCTGCTTACAGCTGTGAATAACATGATATCCATCTCCAACCAGACGAAACAGTAAGGGGAATCAGTGATCTCTTATTCTAAGAAGGTTCGTCAGGGGTCCTGCTCTATGCTTCTGCAATGCACTTGATCTCCTGTGTCTCAGCTTCACCTCCGGGTGCTGCTGGACTTCCTGGCAACCCAGTTGGGTATGAATATGCCCAGAGGAAGGCACAGGACCTGTCTTCCTGTGTCTCTGTCTTAGGAGAAGAGAATCACTTCCTGTGAGCCCCCAACAGTCTTCTGTCACATAGCATTCTTGCATCAGTGACCAGCAAGTGCATGGGACTGTCGTGACAGCTCTGTTAGGGCAACGTCCTGGGACTCAGGCTCTATGAGGACTATGCACTTTGTCCAAGAGGACTGCTGCAAAGCCCCGCAGGTGCATCTGCTCTGCCCCTCAGCGGCAGCAAGCAGTGTCAGGGGAAACAAAGCAAGGGCCCCCACCACCCTGCCCAGTGGCTCCCTGTACAAGGGTGTAAGACAAGAGCAACGCAGATGGGTAACTGCCTCGGTAAGGCCTGTACTGTTCTCCTCAGCCTCTGTCAGCGTGTTCTCTGGAGCAGGACAATGAGGACCCTCGGGGAAGGTGAGGCCTTGGCTGGGCCTACTAGAAGGCATTTCATGGGGACCCAGAGTAGAGGGAGGACTGGGCTGGACACTTGGGCCACAGTGTGGAACCGAGCAGGGAGAGGTAAGAAGTAGGGGCAAAAGATTGGGGGTGGGGGAGACAGTTCTGGAAGAAGCAGAGGCTGGAGTTTGGACTTGATTTCACAGCCAAAGAAATTCAGCAGTGCTCATCTCAGCCCTCTGTCTGTGCAGGGGTCTCCCCTTGCCCAAACCACAAAGACCCCCAAATGATTTTGCCTGGGAGGACCTGGGGGACGTCACAGGCCACTGCAGGAGAAGGGAGCAGCTAGGAGATGGCCCTCGTGGATGCAGAAAGAGCAGGCCTCCACCCATTTTCCCCCCACACCCCCCCAACACCCCAGGAAGCCCCTGGCAGTGGAGAGGCAACAGCACCCCTGCACATTCCCTCAGGTCCAAACTCCAGCGGAGAGAGGAAAACTAGGGAGAGTGCGCCCCCCACTGGTCAGCAAGGACAGGACCCGCTGCCAGGGCAGGGCTGGGGCCATCCCCCAGGGGCAGCCTGGCCCCAGGGAAGGATCGGGAGCCTCCAGGTCATTTGCCCTCCTGGCCCTGAGGAGGGGGGGGGGGGCGTGTCGCTCTCTCTCTCTCTCTCCCTGGAAACTAACTTCTCACTGCTGCTGCCCAGGCTTTGCCCTCGTGGTCAGAAAGCCCGTGGCAGAGGTCTCAGCGTGCAGGCTCCAAAGCGGGTATCTCCAAAGGGGGTATCTCAGAATTCGATCTCCCTCTCCTGTTGGAAGGTCTGGCAAGTCCCCAAGGATGGCAGGGTTAGGAAGCTGGTCGTCCAGAAGGCAGGAGTTAGGCAAGCTCTAAATGATCTTCTGAAGAAGGGGTTCCAGCAAGGGGGGGGGGGCACTTCACAGCCCAGCGGGCTCCAAAAATGAGGCCAACACTCAAGTCTCCCCCAGCCCAAGCAGGCACCAGGGGTCCCTCGGCCACTCTGATAAGCCTCAAGCAGGAGAGCCCGGCAGCCTCTGGATTTCCTCCACTCACGTGTGCAGGCTTATAAGGCACCCTGGGAGTTGAATGAGTTAATTTCTTATATTTGCAGGAGCAATCATGCCTTTTATCAAGGTTTCCCCAGACATGTCTAGTCATTATGACGTCCCCTACCACCTTCTTTTTCTTCCTTGCCTAAATCCCTCCTGTTGTCTTTAAACCTCTGGGAAAGGGTGATGAACTGGACCAAAGGCCACAGAGGAAGAAAACATGGTTCCTATCTTTGAGGGCCCCTGGGCTGAGGGTTTCTGTCCTGAAGAGCCTCCGCAGCTTCTGGGAGAGACAAGGCGAGGCACTCCTCAAAGGAAAGAGGTCTGCAGCAGTCAAATATACAAAGTAGAGCAGAAATCATAAACACATTTTATTTCTAAATAATTTTAAAACCACTGGCATTGTAGCAAATTGGAATATATTTCCAGAATCGACTCAAAGAGATTTTTTTTTTTACAGCAACATATGAAAAACGTCATTTAAATATCCACCAGCAGCTGCACCACATGTTGGGCTCTTAGGAAAACACTTTCTTTCCTTTCATCAAAGTCCCTTGATTAATGTTCCACTTTTCTTTGACACTTTTTCCATAGTTTGGAAAAAAAAATCAAAGGCTGTCCTATTATCTGAGAGAAAATTAAACTGATAAGATTTAATGTCTGCTATATTCTACAGCAGTAGGAAAAAAATATATATATCCTTTAGGCCTGGGGCCAAATGTAAATGAAAATTAAATGGAGGGTACATCCCTGCCTGGGAGGGGTGAGGCTGGGGTAGCTGCGAGTGGGGCCAGTGGGCAGTTCAGAGGGGCTGGTGGCAAGGTTTGTGGTGCCCCAGGAGGGAAGGACAGAGCAGGACCTGGCAGAGGTGGTTTTGGGGACCACAGATTCCAGTGTGGGGCGGGGAAGGGGGAGGGCGATGAGGGGAGTAGGCGGCAAGGGTAAGGCCAGCAATGCCCACCTGCAGCAGGGCCTCCTGTGAGGCTGGCATGCTGTGAATGGGGATACCTGAGGAGGCAGCTGTCGGGTCAGAGGAGAGAGAAGGAGTGTGTGGGAAGGAGGGAGGGGAAAGCAGCAAGAGGAGAAACTGCGCCAGGAAAAGGCTAGGCAGATGGAGTAAGGGGAAATCACAGCGTGTCTGGCACAGCAGCTGATGCCATAATTTAAAGGTCAACTCAGTGGAAGAGGAAGAGAGGAAGGGGGAGGGGCGGCGCAGTCTGGTTCTCGCCCACCCCTCGCAGTGCAGCAGCCCCACAGGCCCTTCTCTTCTGACCTGCAGTCCTCCACAGCCCAGGGTCCCCTCTCCCTCCGCACCACCCTAGCTCCTCTCTGGAGGCTGCCTCCTTTGGTACCTCACCAGAGGTGACTAAGAGATGACTTAGGCTCCCCGAAACATAGTTTCTTCCTAAAGTGGGGATGATCACACTTCCTCTCCCTGGTTTATTGTAAAAATTAAACTGAATAATGACCTGGATGCTGGAAAGACTCATTAAAAACTTACAAATCTTTCTGGGCTTCTCTAAAGGAAGTAGCTTGAATTCACCTTTGAGGAAAAAAGTGTCCCTTTGTTCTGGGAAAACCACATTGTTGGGTAAATAAAAGCTAGTAGCCCTCCTTTGTCCTAAGCTTTCCCCCCTCTCCCTCTGGTCCCTGGAGATAACAGGTCACCCTTAGACCCAATGCCTGGGAGGATGACGTGGGCTCACCTCTGGCTTTTCAGATGTCTTTACCCTGTGGGTTTTGTAAATGGCTGTATCTTTGCACAGAATCCGCCCCCCACCACCATCACCTCCAACTCAGCTGGCAGGGTTTCCTCTTGAGGAGGAGGAATGTTACTTTTCTCTGCATGGATTTAAGCTGCCTAGTGCCTATAAATTATGGCAAGTTCTTGGGAAGCTATGGAGGTTTTTGTTGGAATGGTTTTTTTGCCCGAGGGCTGGAGAGGAAACCCCATGGGCTGCAGGAAAGCCTTCCAGGCGTGGGTTTCAGCTCCGGCTGGGGGAGGCCGTCTCAAGCAACAGGACAGGCCCACAGACTCCCTACTGTGCTGCTATGACATGATAAAAAGCCCAAACCAAGCGGACATGGGGTTAGTTCCTGTGAGGGCCAGGAGACAAGCCCACGCTGCCCGCTGTCTACAGTGGGACGGAGGGTTGAGCAGTCTTGAGGCAGGAGGACTCCCCGGTTGCCAAGGGTGCTAGGACGGCTCCAGAAGCCGAGCTGGAGTGCCCTAGTTGCATGGGTTTGGCCCAACGGCTGACTGGAGCCCGGCTGGTCCCTCGTTTCCCTTCCCTTCTCCCCAGCTGTTCAGCGATTCTGATTTGAAGTCTCAGCCCAGTCTCCACCATATGCTAGAGTGTCCTCCTGCTCTCTACCAAGGAATGGCTTTGAAAACTTCAGCTGGAGAGAAGGTGGTTGTGGCTGTGGTGGTGTGGCTGGTGTTGGGGAACCTGGAGGGTCCTCTTTCAGAGACTCCATCCCTGGGGCTGCAGGCAGGCAGCCAAGTTCCAAGCCAGGACACGATGGGAGCTACATCCCTTCTCCTGGTCTCTCAGGTGTGATAAAACCCTCCTTTTCTTTGGATCGACAGGGACCAGGACGTTTTAGCCCAGAGCTGGTTGGCTCCAAGGCTGAGCTGTCTGGCTAGATGGCGCCAGGGGCCGGGGCCTGATGGCAGTCAAGGATGTTGACACGGCCCAGCTTCCTGGCTTTCCCTGTCCGCAGTCCCTTCCCTTTCCTTGCCATGAGTGCTCGCCCTCTGTTAAAAGGTGGCGGCCTTTCAGCACAGAAATCTCAGGTTAATTCTGAGGACATGGCAGGGTGGGGTGAGAATGTTCACAAAGAGGTGCCCAAAGTGGTTCACTGCAGGGAGAGATAGTGGGCCTTGACCTAGACCTTGTGCCTCGTGCCCACTTAATCATGACTGGTGGGCCGCAAGGGAACTCTAACTCTAGGACCTCTGCCAGCCACAGGGCAAGCACAAGGAAGCCTCTGCGAAGGGAAGAAGCTCCCTCTGTCCACTTGAAGGCTGCCGGAGAACCCCAGGGAGAGCAGCACACCTTCACAGTGACCACCAGGGGGCTCCAGGGGACCCTGCGGGAGCTGCTTCTGCAGGAGAGCCTTCCGTGACCCCCTGGGCTGGCCTGCAGCCCTAGAGCACAGGACAGAACTTAAAATCAACCAGCAGATGGTGAGCTCCCTGTCTCCATAGGTATGTGATGGAGGCTGAAGGAGTTCCAACAGGGGAACTGCTTTCTCAAGTAAAAGGTCCACGCGGCAGGTCCACCCACCCCAAGAGTCTGTTGACATGGCCTGGGGAAACCGACGCTGTGTTCCCATTAGCTGATCTGTACACATAGTACTCCGTCACCAGCAATCCAGGGGATGGTGAGGCTAACACCAACCAAGACTGTGAGAGACAAACACAAGTTTCATTCATACTCTGTCTAGCCAAATGGAGTTGTTGGCAATTCCTTGCAGATAATTAAAGAGACAGCTCACGTTTTGCCTAAAATAATGACAAATTGAAGGGATAAAACCATTAGTTCCAGGACAAAGGAGACCTGCAGGCCATGATGTTTCAATGTGTCACTAGCTGCAGATGGACCTGAGGTCAGGGGCCGTGTGGCCCCCTTTGGGAGGGAGGCTTTCCCAGGGTAGGGTGTCTGGTGCCTGCTGGACCCCACCTACCACACTAGGAGCGTTTGAGAGGCCTGTTGGCTGGGGCTCCTGCAGCGGCCCAGGTGAAGGACAGCCCATGACAGCCCCTAGCTCTCAGCAGCAGCATCTGGTTCTCTCTGGGCAGCCCTGACCCTAAGACCACAACACAATGGTATCCCACCCAGAATGTCTGGCACCCAACACTGCTACCAGCTCTCCTCTAGTCAGCATTTCTAAGAGCCAGATGCTTCCAGGACACAAGCATCCTCCCCCTTGGGAGAGCTCAGGCCACCCGCCTCCAGCCTCTGCTTCCTTCCCAGAGCCAGCAGCTCTCCCCAACTCCCTGGGGTCCCCAATGCCAACTGTGGCTGCTTCTCCATGTTACTCTCTGCTTGACTCCTTCCATCTGCTTGGACCACACCTCAGACTGGGTTACACCATGTGCCCGGCCTGCCCTGGGCACTGGGGATACAAGCAGGCTGCTTCCTCTTCCGGACTTCCTATTTGGGCTGATGACAGCCTCAAGAATCCCTTTGGGGATTTGCTTTCCAGAGACCTGTCCTAGGTCACAGATCCTGGCACCGAAGACTACAGCTGATGCCATGCTGTGGGGGCAAGGAGGGACAGTGAGAAACAAGCTTGTCTGGAACAGGGCTGTCAGACTATTTGGGAGTTCGGGCCAGGAGCTGGGAAGCTGGGTGAGAAGAAAGAGGAGGCACCAGCTGCCAGGCTGCGCTCTGGGCTGACTCTCAAAGTCTGGTTGGGTCCAGAGAGGAAGCACATTGATCAAACTCACACTGAACTGAGCGGGCCTCCCATGTAGGTTCTAGCCCGTGATCCAGCACTCACTCCCTCCCTCACGTGCTCACTCCCTACCCTCAGCTTCCTCCTCTGGCGGAGATGCCTCCTGAGCTGGTCCTCTTATATGAATGGAGTAAGGATTATAGGAAATCTACAAGATTTTATTCTCCAGCTCACACTCCCATACCTGCAAGACAGGGAACCCACCCTCTCAGCTGAAAGCTGAGCATGTTGAGTCAGGGCCTTCCCTGAGCAGCTGGCCTGAAGGGCACTGGGGAAGCCAGAGAAAGTACTGACACAGCCCGGGGCTACACTTGAAGACTGGGACACCAGTAAAATCAAGACCATGATCAGACAAAGGAAAGCCAGAAGGTAATGTCCTCTGCCTTTGGAGACCTCCCTGAACAACTTCTTCCCAACTGCCCAAATGCTCCTGGCCTTGACCTGCTTTCCCCTGGTCCCATGGCATCTGCACAGATGCTCAGGTCTGGGGCCCATGCATCCTTCTGAAGCCACACATTTGAAAAGCGGAATGGACTCTCCTGGGTGAGTGATGGCTGTGTTGTGAGCTGCCCCAGGCAGACTGAGGGATGTCTCCCCCAGCCCTAGGAGATAAACCCGAGCATCTGAGGAAGAGCCCCCTAGGAGTGCGGGCATTTGGGGCAGCCCAGGGGACTGGGATGAGAAGCAGGCAGCAAAGGCAGGCAGCTGGTTCAGACCCGTGGCAGGAAGTCCCAACCAAGATTCATCCTGGAAAAATGCAACTAATGCTGTACAGCTGGGGCCACTAATCAGAAACACAGGCCCAGAGGTGGCAGCAGGGACAGGCCCAGAGGGCAGGGCCGACAGCGAGGTGATAATTGGCAGCAAACTCTAGGTCCGTCTCCCCACCCTCTCCGGCTGGCTGCTGTTTGGAGACTGCAGTCTGAGCGGGGCAACTTCTCCCCTGCCCTGTCTGCCTGGAGAGGGGGGACTCATGGCTCATTCAAAGCCCTCACATCAGCTAAAACCGTAGCTGGAGCATTGGCCTACTCTCCAGATGCTGGAGCCAGGAGTGGTCACCCTTACCTCTGGAGTCCCCATCCGAGGGAACCGTCCTTCCCAAACTGTCAGGGTCCGAGTCCCTTCTCCCAGCACATCCTGGTCTCAGGAGAAGTTTTGAGACGAGCCTTCCAGCCCTCAGTGGGCTCCCATCAAACTGGACACAGGCTCTGTCCCTTGGGAAAGGCATGAAAGGAGAGGGTTCCGGGGGTGTGGTGAGGGGCAGAGAGGTGAAGGACTGGGCTGGGCCAGAAACCCTGAGTGGCCAGTTCCCTGAGCGCATGAAGCACTTATTAAGCTCCTACTGTTACCTGCCTCCCAGGTTCTGGCTTCTAAGGTAATGTCTGCATTTTCTGTCCTCAGGAGGCTTATACAGTCTAATCTGAGAGGAACAAGGGAAGAGGAGATGTCAATAGGGGTCAGGGCAGTGACAGGACAGTCTCGGAGAGCAGAAGGCTAGAGAGAGGCGCTACCCAGGAACAGGACACAGGGGCTGCCCACCAGGCTTCCCTAGTAACCCAGGGGCTCTTCTGGATCTCAACCTCCCCACCCTTTCCCCAAGCTTTCCTTCTGCCCTCAGCTGGATGAGCTGGAAGAGGCCTCAGGGCTACTGAGATGGGCAGGTCATGCCTAGGGAGATGGAGAGTCCTCTGCAGGGGTCAAGAAGCCAGGCCCTACAGACTGTCACACTTCACACCTCCCTTCCTCTGGCCCAGACAAATTGTCTGTTGCAGCCCCAGGTCATGGAGCACTGGGGCATTGGGCCAGGTGACAGTAGAGTCCCCCAACCCCCTATCCTCAGGATGAGCCTCAGTTCTTTTATCTTGCCTCAGGCTGTCACTGGCTTGAATTGGAGAGCAGCTCCTCCTGTGGGTAGGAGGCATCCTAGGGAAGTACAAGTCCTGAGCCTCCTGGATCCCCTGAGGAAATCACTGCATCAGCCACAACCTGTCCTTCCCCAACCTTCCCACAAGCCCTATTTCCTCCCCTGCCACCCCACACTGTGCCTACAGAACAGACTCTGCCTTGTGGGTCCTGGTGTCCGGCTGCCCTTCCCAAAGTGGAGAAAGCCTTGGGGGGGAGGGGGAGTGAGGCAGGGGCTCTTCAGTGGAGGTTTGAGAGGTGGAAGTAGAAGGGATGGGAGGAAACGAGGGCGATCCAGAGGCCATGCTGTGGGGAAGGGGGGTTGGGCATGGCCTCAGGAAGCTGAATGGAAGAAGCAGGGGTCAGAGGTGTGGGAGCAGGAGAGGAGAGGAGGAACCCAATGCCATGGCTGGAGCTGGGAGCTGCTGTGTTGGAGGGTTCCTTACAGCCTGAGTATTTGCCATGGAATTTCCCGGCCTAATAAAGAAGAATTTAAATAGACCACAAGTTGCTTAATGTTGACTGTATAAATAATCCAAATCCCCAGCTCCCTTTGTTCCACAGGCTATTTGTGTCAAGAAAGAAGGGGAGGGGGAATCCAACAGAAGCCACCGCCCCAGATCGCGGGGTTTGGGGACTCTCTGTTCTCCTCCATCAGGGCCCCAGGGAACATTGGTTGAGGCCCGGGAGGGGGAGATTTGGGTTTCCCAGCCAAGCCTTCCATTCATGAGCGTGTACACACAGGCACGTAAGCCCCACACAGACTCACACACGTTCATGCACGTATGTGCAAGTGTCCCCACGCAGCCCATTACCCCCATGCTCACTCGTGGGCACGTGTGCACAGAGAGACACCCGCTAGCCCCACTCGGGCAGGAACACATGCACATGGGTGCACACCCAGACACACAGAGTGAGGTTCAGCCAAAGGTGCCGGGTCCTGTCATGGGTCGGGTCACAGCCACTTCCCCACCCATTCTGCGGCTCAGCAATCCTAGGACACGTGACTCAGGAACTGGGATCCTTGGGAGTCGCGTCGCGTGTGTGGCAGAGAGTGGCTTCAGTCATACTGAGTCACTTCCAAAGAAGATTCCTGTTGAAAACGAAGCATGAACACCGAGTTCAGAGCCCTCCAGACCCCACTGCTAGCCCATGACTAAGCACTCCAGCCCCTCCGCCCACACATGCCCAGTCCACCTATGTTGAGGCCTCAGAGGAGGTCAGGGAGACATAGCCCTCCCTCAAGGTCAGGACCTGGACCGGCCTGGAGATTTCTAGCCCCTTAGCCATGGGCATGGCAGTAGGAAGGCAACTGCAATGAAGCACTGCTACCACTCAGCCTGCAGTGCCCAAGAGAAAGAAGGAGGAAGAGGGAGAAAGAGGGATGGGGGTTAGGGCAGGGGAGGGCAGGGCAAGGCAGGGGAGAAGCAAAAGGGCAACACAGCTGCTTCTGCCTGGTGTCCATTCTGACTGCTCCATCCCTGTGCAGACCAACGATCAATATTTCACATTTTGTTCTTGCCTGTGCTCCTGAACACATGGGTGCACACACCACACAGAGCTGTGAGGGGTGGGGTTTTAGGGGGCAGGTTATTTCCAGGTTAGCAGTCTCTGTCTCTGTCCTAATTCTGCCTGCTTCCCCAGCCCTGGATCTACCCTAGCCAGCTAAAACGTGCTCCCCAGCCACCTGACTGCTCATGGGGGCAACAGCCTGGAACAGTAACTGCCATTCTGTGTCCAACCCTGAACTCCGCAGGACCTAGCACATGCCCCTAAGAAACCAGCCTCAGGGACTGGCTGAAGCCCAAGACCGGCACGTAGGAACTCTGTGGGGTGAGCTCAGGGCTCTTACCCCAGAACCACAATTTCCTTCCATGCTGAGATTTAGAGAGTGGTGTAAGCACACCAGATAACCCGGTATGCATCAGCAGGCAGGAATAAAGAATGGAGGAGCCTCGAAAAATAAGGCTGGGGCGCCTGCGTGGCTCGGGTGGTTACGCGTCTGCCTTCGGCTCAGGTCACGACCCTGGGGTCCCGAGATCGAGTCACATCGGGCTCCCTGCTCAGGGGGGAGCCTGCTTCTCCCTCTGCCCTTCACCCTGCTCATGCTCTCTCTCTCTCATGCTCTCTCTCAAATAAATAAATAGTTAAAAAGAAGAAGAAGAAGAAAAGAAGGCTCTGAGTACAGAGGAAGAAAAACTCCCGGGCTGGACCCATCAGGAATGTTCATTCACTTTATCCATCCACTTATCAAATACATGTTGAGTACATACTGTATCCGAGCCCTATGCTGGGCACTGTGTGTGTGCGTGCGTGCGTGCATGTGCATGGATCTGGGCTTAGGGATTACCCACACATACACCCCCACCCACCACACACACACACACACACACACACACACACACACACACAGACAAGAGCAGGATCCCCGGACCACCCTCGGTGTCATCCCCAGTCCCAGCCCCAACTTCCAGGGCCAGCAGGTCCTATAACTCCTTGCCCGGAAAGTGCTGGCCCCTGGCTTCACAGGAAAGTCAGGGTGGGGAGAGCTGCCTACAACTTTGCAGCTCCTGACCAACAATTCTTAGGTCCATTAAGCCCAACAACAGTCTTGCCTAATGCCCAAGGAAGCCCCCAGCCCAGGGCTCCCCTTGCCCACCCACCCCCCAAATTGGGGCCCCAGGAATGGACTGACAGATCCTGCCAGGAGCTCCTTTTCTGGGCTGGCTGGGAACCTGAGGTCCAGGGCCGCCAGCAGATGGTGTGCATCTCCAGGCTGCCTGGGAGATGGACAGGAAGGGAAGTGGGGCTGTCCACACGCTCAGAATCTCTGGGCTGTCACCAGGTCCCCTTGATCCTCCTTCCAAGAAAGAAGGGGGGGAAAACATGTCTTTCCGGGCCCTAATCCTCTCCACATGGGCGGGCACCATGGAGAGCCAGGGCCCCACTGCAGGCACGCAGGCAGGCAGGAGCACTGTTGTCACTCTATCCAAGGACCACTTCCCCTGACCTGCAGGTCTGTGACTGCAGAAGCTTTAGCCTTCTGGGCCTTCCCCACCGCCCACCTCCTGCCCTCAGCCAGCCCTGCACCTGGCCTTGCCTCACAGACTTTGGCCAAGGAAACCAAGGCAGCACCTGCTGACAGATGTCTGTGTGGAAGGAGCCAGGCAAGAAGTGGTTTGCCCTGAGCTGAGGTAGCTCCCTAAACCCAACCCCTCCCAAGAGCATCCCAGGCAAAGGCACCCAGGAAAGCTTCCCTGAGGAGTGAGGGACCCTTACACATCTGGGTAGTACATCACCAGGAGCTCACCTGCACCCCTGAACACTCAGAGCAGAGCCCTATGTGGCCCTTCTCTCCCAGTGAATGACCCCTGGGGCTAGTTCCCTGAGGGGGCTTGGGTCCGGTGGGAAGAAGAGCAGAAGAGCACAGAATGGAGCCCTGGAGGTCAGTGGGGGAGTTAAGGAATTCCTCTGTGGGAGGTCTGTGTAGGGGACTCTCCTCTAGACTAGCTCTGAATCCCTCCCAACTGGGAGCCCATGAAAGACCAGTTTGTGTAGCCAATAGTACAGTTCTTTCTTGTTCCAGCAAGACAGACTTCTGTCTTCTCCGCAGGCTGGCTGCAGGCTCTGAGCCTTGCCTTTTGCCATCGATCTGGGTCACATGGGCTCCAGCCCCCAGCCTCCCATGGCCTGGTGTTAGTGACCTCTGTGCCCAAACCTTGGGTGTCAAGACACGGGGCCAGTGCAATAAGCACAGGCAAGCACAAGTGGATGTGAGCCACACCCAGAGTTGCAGCTCTTGGCAGCCCCCAAGTGGGGAAAGGCCCACAATCCCTGTGGTTCTAGCTCACTTGGGGCCTACCATGGATGCCAGGCTGGGCTGACCTCTCTGGCCAGCACTACCACATGGTCTGGACCCTGAGGGCAGGAGGGGCTACTGGGAGCCCAGAGGCCATGAGGGCCTGGACCCGCCTTAATGCTAGGTATCAAAGGCCGAGAAATGCAAGAATGAGTACTTGCTGTCAGGTGTCCACAACAGGCCCAGACCACTCCTATTCTCATACCAGCCTGGGCCCTAGCTTGCTGCCCCAGGGCCCAGGACAGGGGGCTGGAAAGGCCACCCCCATTCCCCAACCAATTCAAGAGCAACTCTTTGAATAAGAGCTAATTCTGCTGACATGGCATCTTCCTTGTGTACCCCCCAGCCTGTTTGTGTCTAGTTCCCCTCCAACCCCCACCCCCACCCCACCCCTAGCTGCCCCCCCCTGACTTTTATTGTCCCAGACATTTGCATGAAAACAGGAACTTTGTGTTCTGGACTCCATCTGTTCCTGCTTATTTCTCACTTAGAGTTGCAATCCTTGGTCACACAGGACCCCTCCCCACAAACTCACCCACTTGTACTCAGCCTGTCCTTGGTGTCAGGGATCATGGGCTCTCGGGTCTCTGGTGCAGGTCAATATGGCCTGAGAGAATGGCCTCCTATTCAGACCCCTGCTCACCATCCCAGGGTCATGGACACAGTGGAACTGGAAAGCTCTGGAGCCTTGAGACTGGCCCTCACCCCTAGAAAGACCCCACTCCCACCTCACCCCACCTCCCTTTCGGCCCCAGAGCACAGAGGACCTCCCCCACAACGGTGGGAAGAATTCAGGGAGTCCGGAGGACCTTCTAGACACCAACAGCATCTTGAGGGAGGAAGCCAGAGTAAACATGACCCACGATCTCTCTCCCTGAAATGCCCTGGCCCTCAGGCCCAGTATCCAGGAGTCACAAGCTTGATTAAACGCCATCTTGTGTTGCTTACAGGAATTAAAACGGATAGTACAAAGAAAACCATACTGTTAAATAGATGAACAAATACACAAGCCTCTCATGGGGCATTTAACTATGCATCAGGCATGACTGTAAGAATTTGACAAATACTACCACACTGTTCACAATAGGGCCTTACCTGTCTCAGAGAGATGCTATTTTCATCCTCCTCATACAAATGAGGAATTGAGGCACAGACAAGTTAAGGAACTTGTCCTGAGTCACACAGCTGTAAGAGAGACAGAGCCTGGCCTCCTCCATACTCAAAAACAGTCACTGCCCAATCAGCCCTCTGAATCTTTGCCTGTGCTTTGTTCCAGAAGGTTCTCCTTGCTCCTCCTTCCCCTCCTTCAAAGCCCATTTCCTCCATCTTCATGAAGTCTATGTGCTCTTATCCCCGTTTTAAAGATGAGGAAACCGAGACCCAGCAGTTACTGACTTGAGGGTGAGATCTTACACAAACTGCAATTCCATCTAAAGCTGAACTCTGGTTATCTAAAAGGGAAAAAAAAAAGAAAAAGAAAAAAAAAAACAACTTTTTTCTGTTGGAGATTTTTCATTCCCGGTTGCCCCAAATCAGAAGCCTCAGATGCCAAGTGAGCAGGTCAGGAGCTCGATCAACCAGTCAGTGTGCAGGCCAGCCAGCCAGGGCCTTCGGAGTATAAGTTAGTACTCGCGGGCCCCAGTTCCTCCCTGTGACACTGGTACACCTCCCCCAACCAGCGGCCAGTCCTGCCCATCTCCCCGGCATTCCTACCTTTCGGCTTCTGCCAGCTTCTGCACCCAGACAGCACACTGGCTGTGCCAAAGCCCACATCAAGCCAGCATGCCAGAACTTGGGGGCTCTCCCTGGCCTGTGCTCTCAGTCCAGGGAGAGAGGCACAACTGGACTGGACAGGAGGGAAGGTGAAGTCCACTTTCCGCTCTGTCTGTATTGGCGTAAGTCTCTTGGCTTCTCTGGGCCTCGATTTTCCATTATGTAAAATAAAAGGAGGGCTCACCAACCCCTACTCTTCCAACTCAGACCAGGGGAAAGGAGAGACCACCAGCCCTGGAATGGAGTTGAGAGGACACACACAGGCTAGATATGTGTGTTCACCAAGGAGGTGGAAGAGTTCCTAGAATGAAGAGAGGTAGCTCTGGAGGGCTTCCTGGAGGAGGCGAGCTGTGTGCCCATATCTTGTTCCAGGGGACAGAAACCACCTCTCCAGTATGTAAGTAGTCTGGATGAGCAGAGCCTGGGGAGCAGGTGAAGGCCTGATGTGCTGGGAGAGGCAGAGGAGGGGGCCGCCCGCCCCACAGGAAGCTCCAGCTTGTTGTTGGGTAACTTCTCCTCCTGTTTTCTGGGAACAAGCTATTTGGAGAAGAGGGGGAGGGAGACCTTAAAGGCTTCCAGATGGGGGGCCCTTCTGCCCAGGCCTGCGGCTGTGCCGCCACAAAGTCTGTGCGGCGCTTTCTAAGAATCCCAGCAAATGTTAGCTGGGGTGGCTCTGGGATGGCCTTCTGAGCCATGCCCCTGCTTCTGTGATTCCCAGCCTCCCAGAGCTAATAGGTGGCCTTATCTCACCCTTTATGATTACTCTTTCTTATTATAAGGCTGCAGACATAGAGTTGGGTCTCATCTTTGTTGCTCTCTTCCACCTCCACTCCAAGATGTTCTCTCAGTGTCCTGGCCCTTCCATCCACTTTGTGGGGCCATTTGACCTGAAGGCACAGGGCCAGCGGAAGGAGGCATCTTCCCAGGCCAGGAGAGGCCACTGGAAACTCAAAAGAGAAGAGAAAACAGAATAGCCCCAAGGTGGCTGCAGAGAGGTGGGGCAGGGGCTGGGGTGGGACAGAGAGGAGCAGGGGAGCAGAAAGGAACTGGGACTAGGGTCACTGAGAGCAGCTGCCCAAACTCCACTCCAGGCCCATCCCCACCATCAACCACTCCCTGAGCTGGGGTGTTGGGGAGAGGTAGACCCATCTTGGGGCAGCTGGCCTCATTTGGGCTGCTGAGGACAGAGCCCTGGAGGGATCAGAGAAGGCTCAAGGCAGAGACATTGGTGTCAGGGCTCAGCCCCACCGAGTCCCTAAGCTGCTCTGTGCTGTTTGGGATTTGTTCACCAGACTTCTGGTGGTGGGATGGGGTGGGGTGGTGTAGGGTGAAGAGAGGGACTGAGCCAGTAAAGGAGACTCTGAGAGGAGGGCTCCACACCCAGGCCTCCAGGGCCTGCTCTGGCAGAGGGAGAAAGGGAGCCCCCAGGCCTGGCTATGGCAATGGGTTGGAAGAACCCACCTGAATCCTGTCAGAACTCTGGATTTCAGAAGAAGCAACAGGTTCCCCCCAAAGCCTGCCGTTCCCCCACACTGTTGCAACACAAGCCTGTGATGAGAAGGCATTTTTTATGAGTCAATTAGAAACATATGATACACACCCCAGAGGGGTGAGGGACAGAAGAGCAGGGACAAGAGAGGGGACAGACATGCAGAGCCAGAGGCATCCTATCTGGGTGGAGCACCCCCCGACTTGGTCTTCAGCTGGCTCTGGACCCACCTGGGGACACTGGGTCCCCAGCATGGAGCTTCTCCTTGGAAGACTGAATGGGACCTAGGGTAAGAAGGGCAAGGTTTGCTGGCTGTGCTGTGGCCCCGCCTCACCCTAAGAGCCTATGAAGATCTGAGCCTTAGCTTTATGGTCCTACCTTGAGTGGAAAAGAGCATGAGGGAGGGATTCATTGGGCACTCACCCTTGGAGAGGGCCTGTCCAGAGTTGCCCAGAGAAGCCATCTCTAAACCCGTGAGTGATGCTCCCAGGCACAGTAGGGCTGGACTGATACTGGGAGTGTGGGGCAGGAGAGCAGACTCAAAGAATCTGTCTGTTGCACAGGTTTCCACCAGGCCTTGACCCTTCCCAGTAGATGATTCATGTTCAGAGAGGGGCCTGGTCATGGCTGGCACCTCCTTGAGGCAGAAGGAACCAGGGGAGGCCCTGGTGTGTACAGTCCTAGCCCCTGCCCTCAGTCTGCCTTGTGAGGCCTGCTTGGATCACCACCACAGGCAGCACCTGCTCCCCCAACCACCCCCTCTTCTATAGGGAGGCCTCCTGGTGAACTCACACCTGATAGTCCTTCCCGGAGGGGCCAGCCTTTGCTCCCTCTGCTGTCCCCACCACTGTGAAACCTTCCTGAGAGGCGTCCTCGGGTGTCCCTGGGCCTGGCCCTTGCATTGCCCTCACCCCTGCAGCTCCTGGCCTCAGCCTAGCCAGAGCCTGAAGTTTGAATCCGCTCACTGTCCCTCACTCAACTTCTGACTCCTGGACCTACTTCAGCTAAATCCCTCCTGGGCCACCCTCCACCTCTGTACCACCTTCTGCTGTGCCAGAGACAGGTCCCTGTGCCTTCACTGCCTCTGTTGCCCCTTCTTCAACCAGAGTTGGGGTGACAGAAACTCCCAGTCTGGGCAGGCTCCACCATTCCATGAGTTCTAATGCTGGCAATTTGAGGGGCAAATGTATGCACAAAGATATGCAAATGGGCATCTCCAGGATTTATGGGTGACCTTAATTCCAAGGGGAGGAGGTGGGACGGGTGGAGGGGGCATTTCAATGAGGCGGCCTCAGTCTGGCTGGGCCCACTAAATCCTGGCCGGTGTCAGCGCCGTAAAGCACAGTGATGAAGGGCAGGTGGCCCGAGGGAGGGGACGGTGATTTACAGCCACTGGAGCCTCCTCCCCGTGGACGCGCAGGCAAGCGCTGCGGGACAGGGACTTGGAAGGATTTATGTCGCTTGCTTCCCCACTCCAGCGGTGGCAGGCAGTCAGGAGAGCCGGAGAGCAGGAGTGCCAAGGAAGGTGAAAGTCACCTTCAGAGGCGGCACTGTGCCGGCAGCAGTGGAGGAGAAGGGAGAGAAGGGAGAGATGGGTTGGCAGGAGGGGGTGGAAGCTGGGAGCAGGGAAGCCCCACCACTGCCCCACCCTTAGCCACGGGGGCCCCTCCCAGGCAGCCTTTCTGTCCTAAGGCTGCCGGCCTGCACCCAGGCCCACTGCCCAGGACTGTCACTTCTGCCCTGGGGCCCTAGCTGCATCTGGGCAACTCTCCTGGGCCTGACAAGGTTGGGCCCTGAAAGACTGGAGGGAAGGAACGGGGTTCTAGTGAGTTCCCTTGGCTGAACAGAGCTCCCCTGAAGTCTAACCTCACTCCCTTACGCTTGGAAAGAGAAAGAACAGAATGCCCCAGGGTGGGACACCCCTCACTACACACACAGTTCAACTCCCGAGGTCACTGGTAAATTGGATTTTGGAAAGATAACACTGCTTCTCCAGTGACTCACACGAGTCCCAGAAGTGACTGATGCGTCACAACCAGGGAGTCCTACCGTGTGCTGTGCCAGGGCTGAGGCCAGGAGGACAGAAGGCTCAGAGGCAAACTTCTCCTGGTTCTCAGGCCACAGCCCCCAGCTCTGAGGGCCTCTGCCTCCTGGCCCACCCCAGCCTCTCCATAAACAAAGTTTACATGTCCTGTTCTCCTAATTAAAGGTACCCAACCAAAAGTCCCTCAGGTAAAGAAAGGCTCCTTCTGAGGATGTAAACACATAAATCAAAAGGCCTGGTTGCCTTGAGTTGTTCATCTCCCAAGCTGCATGTCTGGAGCTAAGGTTGTTTCCCTTGAGTTCATTTTAGGGAAATGTATCCTGGCCTATTCTGTCTGTTGGGGCCACAGCAAAGCAGAGATGATTTCCTGACCAAAGGCTTCACCTCAGAAACCCAGCGACATTTCAGACCTGCAGGAGTCCTGTGATTTTGTCTCTAGCTCCTCAGGACCTCTCTGCTCTGGCCATATTTCCTGAAGTCCCCAACTATTTTGTGCCTCTATCTGTCCCTCCCTAAACAAAGAACAAATCCAGTCACCATAAATGCTATTGTCTCAAGCACACCTCTGAGACACTGAAGTGTTTCCAAGAATCAGACTACGAAAATAAGCCCAGTTCTCTACGACTCCATACAGGTACCAGACCCCAAAGGCGTTTCCCCAAGTGGATCTGACCTGGAGACTGGGACTTAAAGTCTCAGAGACTCAAAGTACAGGTGGCAGAATGTAGGGAAGTCACCAGAATAAATGAGACAGCTATGGGGGAGAGGCGAACATATACACAAGACCCCAATAATAAATACATTCACCTCTTACTTTCAACTTCATCTGTTCAGTGTACTTCTGTTGAGAATTTATGGGACAAAGAGAATCACTGCCAATAATTCAGGCTGCGCACTGCCAAGGCCTCCCCATCCCCGGAAAAATAGCTTCAAAATGCAGAGTTCCCGGCACCCTGACCCAGGGCCAAATCAACCCAGCTAAAGAGGCACCTTTACCTAATTCACACGAGGCCACTGCATAGACCAACAGCCGCTGCATAGAATCAACAGGCACTATGAAAATAGATTTCCATATATTACCTCATTTAATCTCAACAAAGGTAAAGGTGATACCCTTGTTTTTCAGGTGAAAACGGTTCAAGTACTTTCCTAAGCTCACAGGGCTAAGAAGCAATGGTAAGAGTTGCAAAGAGCACAGTGCATTTCTAAACCCAATCTCTTTTTCTTGGTTTATTCTCTGCCTGTACTCTCACTCCAGCTCTGTCCTTTTACTCTTACCGCTATAACCCACCTGCCCTCAGCCCCATTCGAAGACGATTAACAAGACCAAGAGCTGGCCAAGAGGAGGGAAAGCTGGTGCTCTCACACACTGTTGGAGGGAATGTAAGATGGGGCACGTATGTATTTTAGAAAGCTGTGTGTGAGTTTGTTCCAAAATTAAACACACACTGACTATGTGATTCAGCCATTCCACACCTAGATATATACCCAAGAGGAATGAAACATGTCTGTTTAAAGACTTGTGCCTGAGTGTGGCTGGACAGAAAGTTAGGGAGGGCAAGCAGGGGCAGGAGGGGACTCAAGAGAGAGGTCCACCCCTGGGTTGCCTTACTTTACTCCGTTCCTCCTCAATCCAAGTCAGAAGCTACTGGGGGCTCCAGGCCAACACTGTGGAGGCCAACTCCAAAGAAGTGGGAAGCCACCAGGGGTCTGGAAAGTGCTAAGAAGTCCTGCTGGTGACTGTGCCCCAGCTCAGGCCTTTGCCTCAAGAGGGAAGCAGGGTCCCCGCCAGCGGGAAGGGCTGGGCTGGCATGGGGCATAAGGATGGGAGAGAGGGTGGAGGCGCCCAGGCCTAGAGGAAGAGGAGCAAAGCCGAAGATTGGGCAGACAGTGGAACTAAGGCCACCTGGGAGCAGAGCTTAGGAGCCCACCAAGTGCCTATTAGTTAGAGGGCTGCAGTATGGCAGCCTTGGGGGGACCCAGAGTTCACACATGCACCTGAGATGAGATGCTTATTAAGGGCTCCAGGTGGGCAGAAGACCCACCTGCATTGGCCCCTTGGCTGGGTGGCATCAGCTTCCAGGCTGAAAGTTTCATGGAGCTGCTGCTGGGTGGGAAAGGCTACAGTCTGACTCTCCTCCTAGCTAGGCTACACACAACCATCCCAACTTCTGTCCCTGTGTTGCCTCTGAGCCCACAGACTGGTCGAGAACACTGGAAGGCCCTTCTCCTACTGGCAATGAAATTCTAGAGGTCCTGCTCTGGTGGCTGGGAGAGGGCAGGTCTGATGAGCCCTCGAGCACCTCTGGAAGCAGCCCTTCTTCAGACCTCCTCCCTTTGCCCACTTTTAGGTCTGCTCCCGCTGGGACAGAAACCTCAAGTCTTCCACCCCTAACCCCAGGACTCTACACTGGTTGCCCTTTAGCCCCCTCTTGAAAGCAGCCAGGGTGGCAGTCCAGGAGGTCCAGAGCCCGAAGAGAAAAGATGGTGCTCCTCAAGATAGTTCTACGTGTCCTCAAAATGGTGTTAGCTCAGTTGGGGGAGATTAGAAGCACACTGACTCCCCACTCCCCACTCCTAGGCCAATGCTCACATCAGTTTGGAGTTACATCCACACCCCAGGCACCTCTCTATCACTTAAAGTATGAAAGTGCCCTCCAGAGTCAATCAAAATTACTTTTCCCACCCACCATTTTGGATGACCCAGGTGAGCACGGGGCGTCGAACATCTGCTGGCTTGGCTGTCCCACCAGGGGGAGCACAGAGGAGCAGGACGCCTTGCTGTGGCCAGAGACTGACCCACCCCCACTTTACCCCACCCCAACCTGAAGCCATTCTCCTGTCATTCTGCCCTAGGACCTCCACGCCACTCATCACACTTCCCAAATGAAAGTGGACAGATCTCAGCTCCAGGTTACATACAGGGCTTTCCCCCTTGTTTTAAAAAGCAATTTCTCTCCTTGTCCCAAATCTCACTTCCCCTGCCCAGTCTGGGCCTTCACAACTTCCGATCTGCACTCTTCTTGTCCTTCCCCAATCCCCCATTCAGTCCTCTCACCAGCATAACTGCTCAGCAGAACAGTCTAGCTACTGTGTGCCAGGGGCCACAGGAACAGGAGGCAAGGACAGGTCCGTCTTCCAGTGCAGAGGATGGATGGGAACCAATCAGCTCATCAGCTCATTGGCATTACCCTGCAGCCCAGAGCACACCCCAGGTGCAGTCTGGGTCCCAGAGTCAGGGAATACTTCTAAGAGGGGAGATTGCATTACAGGGTCCTGGAAGAGGATTAAAGCTTTGCTAGAACACAATGGGGTTCTCAGTAGTGGAACAGCCTGAGCAAAGGCTCAGAGGCTGAATTTCAAGGCCTTCTGTGCCCTGATCACACTTACTTATTGTACTGGTCAGGCTCTTATGTCTGTATGTGACACAAAGCCCACCTCAGACTGACTTAAACAACACAGAGTATGTCTTGACTTTTAATCCAAACTCAACCGGTTAAGCCAGAGAAGCTTGACCCAGAGGCTTAAAGGACATCACCCAAGATTCCATTTCTGTGTCTTTGTTCTAACTATACTTTCATGAGGTGACCTTCCAGCACCTTCCAGCTTTCCCCTCCAGGCAGCAGTGCCTGACCTCCTGAGACCATACTGCCCAGGAGAAGAAATTCGGTGCCAGAAACATGTACACCTTCACCCCTCCTCCCGTTCTTGCTGGTGCTCTACTCTCTCAGAAATGCAACAAATGTTTCCTTGAAGCTCATTGGCTTTGACTGGGCCAAATCTCCATCTCTGATCCAATCACTGAGACTGGGAGAATATGATTCTTTCACTGGTTCAGGCCAAGCCTCGCCCTCCACTCTTGACTCCCCAGGTGCACTGAAGGTGTGAAGAACCTGGTAGCCAGGAGCATCGAGTATGAACCTAGGGCTGGAGAAGACACCTGTCCTCTGCATGACTGTGGATGAGAAAGGTCACCTGGGATTTGCTTCAGACCAAATCATAAGTCTTGAAAGGAAGACTAAACGGAAATGCTGGGCCCCCAAGTCCTCCCAAGTTTCCTTTCTCCTGATTTATCAATTCCATATTACCTAAGCTAGGAAGACAGCATCAGATCTCAGCAGTGCCATTTTCATCCGTGTGTGTATGTGTGTGTGTGTGTGTGTGTGTGTGTGTGTGTGTGTGTGGTGTAGGGGAGGAAGGGAGGAAGGTGGAAGGAGAGAGAGAGAGAAGGGGGAAGGAGAGCTGGGAGGGAGAGGGAGGAACTGTATGCATATGGTCTCTAAATCTTCATCTACCTTTGGAATATAGGGAAGTGTGAGGTTTGAAAGCCCTTCCTTCCAAATACTAAATAGTCATATCCAAGAAAAAAGAACACACATAAAATGTGATGCTGACCTTGAACCCAGTGAGTGTGGCCCTGGGAGGCTGAGGCATGTCCTGTGGTCTCACAGCCGATGTGTACCTGGAAGGAAATGGGGCTGCGACCTCAGACACTATCTTGCCCAGGCCAAGGCCACCCTTCTCCCCTAGCCTCTGGCACCTCCCAGGACTGACTGAGGTAGGTGTGTAGTCTGTAAGGGTTTCAAGCCTCCAACCCCACAAATCATCCTGTTTTAATGTAAATGGCAATTGCCAGGAGTACAGCATGTTTTCCTGTGTCAGCAGCTCAGTGACTAATGTCCCAAGATAAATGGCTTTGCTTTGCCTTATTTAGAATGATTCTGTAATCTTACCATCCTTTCTGCAGAGGGGACTCCCCAGCACCTTCCCAAGCACACTCCAGGACTGAGGAAGACTGGGGGTTGGGGTCCTGCCAGCTGGGCTGGGGTTGCTCCTTGTGCAGTAGGAGGCAGGGGCAGGTGAGAACCTGGGCTGAGCATATCTGAAGCAGACCAGCCATCAGTCCTCAGCAAATGACGGAAGAGGAGCTGAGAACAAGTTCTACCCTCCAGCCAGTCTGGAGCTGGGCTTGGCAGGACGATCCAGAGTGCCTAGGACTACTGGGAGAAATGTGGGGCCTGGGATAGAAAGCAAAGAAGAATGGGCAATTAGGGAGACGTTCCACTGCTATCTTGTGCCACATGGATATTATTAAGCAGCTGTTGGGAAGAGTACCTTTTTTTTTTTTTTTTTGAGAGATAGTGCACATGGATGAGTGCGGGGGGTGCCGAGTGGGGAGGGAGAGAATCTCAGGTAGACTCCCTACCCAGTGCAAAGCTGGGCACGGGGTTTGGTCACACAACCAGGAGATCAGCCCCTGAGCTGAAACCAAGAGTTGGATGCTTAACCAACTGAGCTACCCAGGCGGCAGCCTCCCGGGGAGCGGGGGGTGGATATTTTTATTTATTTACTTTTAGTCAGTGAAGACTTAGGGTTTTGGAAGAACTGGCTATGGACCCAGACCCAGGTGTCTGGGAATTTCAGTCCTAGCACCTACTGGCTGTGGCATCTTGGATGGTAGCACTTCCATTTTATAGATGAGAAAACCGAGTCTGAGAGTGGCTAAGCAATTCGCCCCAAGTCTTATGTCTAGTTCACGGCAGCGTTCAAACTTAAACCAGGACAGTCTAGCTTCAAAGTCAATAGTGCTGAATGAAGGGGCAATTGAGAGAATCTCTCTCCCCAGGTCCCTGGTGACTTCTGACCACTCACCTGAAAGCCCAGCTCCTCACCCATCCAGAAATGTGTCCTTGCCTTACCACACTGCAAACGCTGTGGTTTATATTTCCACCCTTCTGCCTTCTGAACACCTTTCCCCATCCCCTAGTGGTTGGAGGACCATGTGCTGTGTATCATGTCCTGGCTGGAACATTTCACTGTCAGTTTCAAGCCCTCCAGGCCCCTCCCTTTGTCACAGCAGCAGGCGCTGTTCCAAAGAGCTGCTCCATCAGCCTGGGTCCCTGATGTCATGGACAGGACCCTAACCAACCCGCAATGGACAATGGAGCATGAGTAAGAAATAAGTCTTCACTGCTCCAGACTGCTGGAATTTGAGGTTTGTTATTGCAGTCTAACTCAGCCCATCCTGACTGATTGTCTTCTCTTTCTAGGAGGAGGAAGAGGTAAATTCCTCTGGATGTACAACAGCGGTGTTCAGCAGAGGGAAAGGACAGGGAGCCCCTTTCCATCAGTGACACCACCCTGTCTCAGAGAGGTCAAGTGGAGTAAGGAGAAATGGGTCTTAGAGGAGACAAAGATTCCAAGAGCCCTGAGCCAGAGAGCTTTCAGACTTGCAGGGTCATCTGGCCCCTCTGAGGTCAGGACAACTGGGTCAAGGAGGTCTAATTTCACACAACCCAGATCCAGGAGGCTCAAGTCTGGAGCTGTCCAGGCCTCAGGCAAGAGAAGGAGCTGAGCCACCCCTGGGCTGAGCATCAGCAGAGTCTCTCGAGTGACAGATGGGCACAGGTGCAACTGGGCATGTTGGCAGACAAGTCCAGGGCCCTGGTACCCCAATTATCTAAGCACAGTTTCCATTCTCCAGGCGAACCCCTTGGACAGGGCACAGGGCCCTCCAGGGGCATGAGGCCTGGGACACACACTGCGAAGGCAGGGACCAGGCTGCAGGACATGGGGAAGAGTCTCCCAGAAGTGACTCTGAGCCCTGTGGAGAGTGTGGGTACTAACCCTTCCCTTGGGGTGTCTTCCCCCTCCTCCTGGAGAAGTCTTCCCTTCCCCTGTCTCACATTTCTGAGAGACAGCTAAAGGGAAAACAGTTGCACTGTAAATTAACCCCTCCAGATAAGGTGGTTCTGAAGCTGGACTTACACTGGGAGAGATGCTGGAACCTGGCACTCAGAGGGCATCCCTGTGGAAGGGGAAGGGGTAGCAGTGGGGGTAGACTTTTCCCGAAGTGGCAGCTGCCTGACTGGTGTGAATAGAGGGCTGTTTCAGGGCACAAGTGACCCCCAGACACCCTTCCACCACTTCCCCCTTTCCCTGTGGTCAGGACTAGCCTTTACTCATGCTGCACCTGACCTCTCCTGCCTCTCAGGTCCCTGGAAACCCCTCCTCTCTCAAAGCTGCCAGAAAGATCTCACAAGTCTTCTTTCACAATGCACAGAGTTCCTTCCAGAAGATCTTGGAAGTGCTGGACTGCTTTCTGGAGAAGCAGTGAACAATGGAGCCCCTTTCCCCCAGAAAAGATGGGCAATTTGGAAGCTGCCTTGGAAGCAAACACTGATATTACAACCACCTCTGATTGTATCCTCAGCAGAAATGTGGAGCGGCAACAGCCCAGCCTTTAATATGAGACAAATCTGAGTTTCATTCCCAGCTCTGCCATGCGACAGGAGTGTGAATGTGGGCCAGGGCCCTGAATTCTATAAGCCTCAGCGTCCTCATCTGTAAAATAGTGATAACACTGGCCCCCATGCCATGATAGTGCTCATGCAAGGACCCAATGGGGTGACAGAAGACACAGTCCTTACCACAGGTCTCTCTGCCATGAAGCACATAATGAAGCTTAATAAATGATATTTGAGATTTGCGTGCTTTCCTGAGTGGGCCAGAAGCAGACGCTCCAAGAGTGTAAACAAGCAGGCAGTGAATTTGCTTGACTCAAGAGGGCAAGAAGAGGGTTGGGAAAACGTGTGCCAGGGGCCTAGGCTACACCTTAGAATTCTGGTCAGCTGCAGGACCAAGTCCTCAGCACCCTGAATCCAGAGCCCACAGACGGACAGGAGGTTCCAGAGCCTGGGTGGCCTCCCAGCCAGCAGCTCTAGAGTCAGCCCAGTGCTGACTTGGGCAAAGGTCTGAACACATTTGTTCAGGGTCCAGAACAGTCCAGAAACCACCCTGGGAAAAGCTCTTCCTTAGCCTTACTCCTATCCCTCTGTATCAGCACCCTTCTGTTTCTGCTGTTGCATTTCTGGGTTGCCATTTTGGACCTTCAAACTGCCTGTGGGTATTTCTGGAGAAGTTGCTGGGCTTCCCAGTCCAAGCCTGTGAGGTTGGGAGCATGGGCAGTAAGGGTGGCGGGGTCCCATTCAAGAGCCCAGAGCCAACTGGGAAGACATAGAAGAAATGAAGAAGATGGGGCCTTAGGGCTGCTTGAGGAGGATAGGACCCCTCCATCCTGAATATTCCCAGAGGGGATTTTTACCCAGAAGTGTTCCATCTCTGCATAGAAGAATGACAGATATGTTTGTTTATTTAGTAGGTATGCATAGAACCATGTTAAAGAGAATAAAGAAAGGAAAATATTCACAGGCAAATAATGGAGAAGGAAACCAAGGTGATAAGCAGAAACTGAAATGCAGCAAATAACAGAAACAGTGACGAGTCACTGTGACTGGACAGGGCTCCTGGGTAAAGCCAGGGAGCCCTGAGCTTCCAGCTGGCCCACCCTGGAAGGCTGGATTGACTGCCCACATCGGGGAGGTATCTGGACCAGAAACTGAGATGCAGAAACTGAAATGCAGCCCAAGAAAGAAAATGAGCCCTGGTCATGGTCCCTATGTAGGTGGAAAGTAAAGTGTGGTAAATAGAAACAAAATGATATTACAGAAGTAATTTCAAATATATTGATACTCAAAATAAATGAATTTGAGTGTGTGAAGCCTTTATTAGGGGGAGACAAACCATGAAAGACTATGGACTCTGAGAAACAAACTGAGGGTTTTGGAGGGGAGAGGGATGAGGAGTTGGGTGAGCCTGGTGGTGGGTATTAGGGAGGGCAAGTATTGCATGGAACACTGGGTGTGGTGCATAAACAGTGAATTCTGGAACACTGAAAAGAAATAAAATAAAATGAAAAAAAAAAAAGATAAGTTTTTATGGGGATGCCTGCGGGGCACAGTTGGTTGGGAGTCTGACTCTTGGTTTTGATTCAGGTGGTGATCTCAGGGTCAGGAGGTCAAGTCCTGCATCAGGCTCCGCACTCAGCATGGAGTCTATTTGAGATTCTCTCTCCCTCTCTCTGCCCCTCCCTCACTGCTCACAGGCATGCACTCTCTCAAATAAATGAATGAATCTTTTAAAAAAAGATAAAATTTTAGGTTTTTCCCTTTAATTCACATATATCCTATTTATGAAAGAAATATCTAAAATTAAGACAGACATATTGGCAGTAAGGTTATGCAACACACATACACAATGCTAATCAAAAGGGAACTGATGAAATATTATTTTGTAGAAGAAAACCTTAACTTTATGGAAATGAAAAACACTTCTTAGTCTTAAAAAGAAGTATCCATTAAAGTGAAATAACAATAATACCTTGTATATAACTAACAAAACAAACTCAAAACATGTGATTGGCAGTATTGAAAGGAGATGTTGACAAATCCACAATCAGAATGGGTCACTCTCTCAGAAATGAATAGATTATATAGTCAACAATTTCTCAGATTATAAAATAACTGAATACAAGTATTCGAACAATAAAATGATACATTTGCTATAATACAGCCATATAGTACTTGGCATCCAATAAGCAGAAAACACATATCATTCAAGCATGCATGGGTCGTTTGTAATACTCATTCTGAACTGCCTGGTAAAACTAGTCTCATCAAATTGCAAAGACTCAATATGAAACAGACCACATGTTCTGACTGCCACACCATAAAGCCCAAAAGAAACCATCAAAAGAGGGCACCCCCAAAACTCCATATATTTGGAAACAAACAAAGCAAAACAATTCCACTGCCAAATAATTTATAAGTTAAAGAGGAAATCTTTTAAAAATATATGAACACTTTAGAACCAAACAAGAATGAGAGCATGGCATATAAAAATTTCTGAAGGGGTCCCTAGAGAGAAATGTCTAAATCTAAATATGTTTATTAGAAACCAAGAAAGATGTAAAATAAATAGACCAAGGATTCACCTTAAGAAGATGAAATAGGGGGCGCCTGGGTGGCTCAGTGGGTGAAAGCCTTTGCCTTCAGCTCAGGTCATGATCCCAACGTCCTAGGATCAAGCCCCGCATCGGGCTCTCTGCTCAGTGGGGAGCCTACTTCCCCCTCTCTCTCTGCCTGCCTCTGCCTACTTGTGATCTCTGTCTGTCAAATAAATAAATAAAATCTTTAAGAAAAAAAAAGAAGTTGAAATAGGATAATGAAGCAAACCAAGAAAGAAGAAGAAAAGGAAATAATAAAGATAAAAGCCAAAAATAATAAAATAAAAATAAATAACAAAAATAGAAGAGAACAATGAAATAAAAAAGTGGTTGCTTGGGGGAAAAAACCCTCTAATATGACTGGGAAAAAACATAATCTGTTATACTAATAGTATTATATTGTTACAAAGCAATCAAGCAAACATAACTATAGATAGTTATTTTAGGGCTTCTGGGAGCTACTTCTGTATTCATCATGCCTTTCCATTTTCTGTATTTCCTGATGTTTTGATAGCTGGGACCCTGCTGTCCCCAGAAAGACTGCCTCTCCCAGGACTGGCCATGCATAGAGACAGGAAAGGACTCACCTGCAAGCATCTTTCCTGAGCAAATCAACCAATCCTGAGCCCAGGCCCAACTACCTCTTTTACCCACCTGCCCTAACCACCCCAGGGCCAACTATAAGACAATCAATTAGCCCTTTGGCCCCAGAGTCTGCTGAAATTATCCAAACTAGGCAATCCTAAGCCTGCTTACTATGCCCATTCCTTTTTACAGAAACCATAATGAAGGCTCTTGCCCATGCTTTCCTCTCATACCCTCTGCCTCCTGACTGACCCTGGTGCTTCTCCATGTGACCCCATGCAGTGTACCACACTTTCTCTAGGGCCCCTTCCTCTAGGGAACTATGAGTCACAAACTATCCTTTCAATGCCAGTCATCTCCTGATCTGTGGCCTCTCCATACTGGAATAATAACAAAGCCTACATTTCTTTCTTGTTTTTATTTAAATACAATTAATTAACATATAATGTATTATTGGTTTCAGAGGTAGAGGTCTGTGATTCATCAAGTCTTATACAATACCCACTGCTCATTACATCATGGGCCCTTCTTAATATCCATTACCTCATCCCTCTACCATTCCCCCTTTCCAGCAACCCTCAGTTTGTTTCCTATGATTAAGAGTCTCTTATGATTTATCTCCCTCTCTGGTTTCATCTTACTTTATTTTTCCTCTCTTCCCCTTATGATCCTCTGTTTTGTTTCTTAAATTCCACATATGACTGAGATCATATGAGAATTGTATTTTTCTGATTTATTTTGCTTAGCATAATATCCCCTAGTTCCATTCATGTCATTGCAAATGGCAAGATTTCATTTTTGATGGTTGAGTAGTATTCCATTAATATATATACATATATATATATAATACACAATGTGTATATATACACAACATATATATATATGAGTGTTCCATTAAATATATATATATACATGTTGTGTATATATATTATATATATATTATATTATATATATACACATACCACAATTTCACATCTTTATCCATTCATCTGTTGATGGACATCCAAGTTCTTTCCTCTAGTTTGGCCATTGTGGACACAGCTGCTAAGAACCCTGGGGTGCAGTTGCACCTTCGAATCACTACATTTGTATCTTTAGGGTAAATACCCAGTAGTGCGATTGCTGGGTCATAGGATAGCTCTATTTTTGTATTTTTGAGGAATCTCCATACCGTTTTCCAGAGTGGCTGCACCAAAAGCCTACATTTCAAAACAGCTTCCCCATCGCTATTCCAGGAGAAAGAGGAGAAGATGAATTGGGTGGGAAATGTGAGAAATGAACAATATCTTTAATCTTAGGGGTAGAAGGTCCCATGGACAACCAAGCACTACAGATGTAAGAAGAACCATATTTAAATCTTGCCCAGTGAATTTTTAGAATGTCAGGGATAAAGTTTCAAAACCTTTAAGTATTTGAGGGGAAAAAACTTACATGTCAGGGTAAAGATGATTGAACTGAGTCTTCTCCTTTACAAACCTAAATACAAACAAAATATGATAAGTATAATAATATCAACAAAGTTCCAAGAGAAAAAGACTCCATTCAAGACAAAAAAAAAAAAAAAGCTGTGATTTATTTGTGAGGTCAATTAAAAGACATTTTTCAAACCTTTAAGCATTTGAATGTATACCACACACTCAAACATGCAGAAAAATTCGTTCAAAGTATATTCCAGCTGAGCAAGAAATGAATAAGAAAATTAATAGAACTCAAGATTAATTTATAAAAATTCAATATTAGCATTATTGATGTCCAAATATAATGTCCAACATAATTACTGAAGGAGAAGATACATAAATGTCCAAAATAATTACTACAAGAGAAAGTATACATACATGTAAGAAATAAATTCATAATACTAATCTTAATTTTTTATATCAAGAAAAAAAGGAGGTGAGAAGTAGGGAGGAAATTTTAAAAGTATGAAATTATCATACACAGGGGAAATAAATACATACTATGTGTTTTTTTGAGGTTGATAAGGCAATAGTATATATATGGGATGTGTGTATGTGCATGTGCATGTGTCTGTGTGTGTGTGTATGATCGAAGGCATCAGGAGTAGGCTAGAAATGGGAATGTGACTTTCTGATTTCTAACTATACACTTGCAAAGCAAACCTGAGCAAATGGCAATATAAGGAAGCGTAAAGAGTACAAAATACTATCATCATATGAGACAAATGATTAAATAACCTGACTCCAGAGCCTCAGGACTAAAATAACACTGGGACCACCATGCTGGGGACTCCCCCATCTCTCAGGACTGGGTCTACTTTCTTTTCACCATTTGCAATAATCTACTCCCTGTTTTCCAGTTTACCCATAGGAAGATGGCCATGGCACAGGCAACAACCAAGTGTGTGTCCCAAGTGCCAACACTTAGGGAGGATTCTGCTTGGCCCTGCCTGCATCAGCTGCCCATGTTGGAGCAAACAAATGTGGCTGGGGACAAGATCTTAAGAACTCCCCACAAAGTGGACCACCTTCCAGGAGAAGGATGGACAATCTACTTGGTGTACATTACCCAAGGACAAACAAAAAGAAAGCAATATTCACATCAGACAATGCAGAATTCATAACAAAAAAGCACTAAACTACCTTGGGGTGGGGGAGGAGAGAAGGGTATCCTATATTGGCAAATTGTAGAAACTAATGAGAATATAAGAACCATGAATTCTGTGTGCACTGAATATTGCGTTAAATGTACAAGGCCAAAATGCTAGCAATTAAGGAGTAATTGAACAAAACCACAGTGATAACAGAAGGATTAATATGCCTTATCATTTCTGAGAGACCAAGTAGACAGAAATTTCATGAGAATAGAGAAGAGTTCAAGTCTATTATTAAAATTTTGATTTAACAGATCTATATCAGAATGTGTTCTCTAGAAACAGAAAATACATACTCATTTCAAATGGCCAAAGAAGAGTTACAAATTTGGTATCTTAGGCCACAAAGAAAATCTCATTAAAGCCTCAAAAGCAGAAATAGTACTATGCACAAATTCAAACCACAATGCAACAAAAGTAGAAGTTAATAGCACAAGAGAAACAAAGAAACAAAATGAAGCCACTCTGGGGAGCTGGGAAACTTGTCTTAATAGCTGGAGAGTCAAAGAGAACATTGAAGCCATAATTAATGATTGTTTAAGCAACAATGAGGAGCTATGCCAAAGAGAAAATACAAAGCTCTAAAGAACAGAATACATAGAGTTTTGTTTTTCTCATTAAGCAGAATTAAATGAAACAAGTATGCAAGACAAAAGCAAAGTTCTTAAAAGAGTAAAAAAGTGAAGCTATGAAAAGCCAGAGGAAGAATTTGAAGATAGTGAATATGAAGGAAATAAATTAAAAATTATTTTTAAAAAACTATAGATCTGAGAAATTTAAGAGCTGGATCTTTGAAAAGACTATAATTAGGATACTAACAGAGACTATGGATTGGGCATTCAGTTAATGGCCAAGGATTATGCTAAACACTTTGACATTTACACATTCATCTCAGGATAACCCCATGTGCTAGGAAGTACAGATATCCCCATTTTGTAAGATGGGAAAACTGAGGTGTTGGGAGTTAAGTGTTGGATCCCAGATCAGTCCATGCCCAGAACTCATGCTCTTAGTCATAACGCATTTCCTCTAGCAGGGCAAATCAAGGAGAAAAGACATCATGGCCACAGATACACAATACGGTGGAGGAGAAAGGCATACAACCACTACAGAGAATTTCAAATTAAGAGAAAATAATACACACAAACTGATACTAAGATAACTGATTTGTTTCTCTCTCTCTCTTTTTTTTTAATTGGCAAGTTTGTTTATTTGACATAGTTGGGTTCATATGCTTCACCCAGTCGGGTCTCCTTTCTTTTTCTCTTTTTGTGTAGAAATAATTTCAGGACTAAAGAAAGTTTGCTAAAACAACACTAAGAACTTTCCCCGCTAAACCATGTAAGAATAATTTGCCCACAGGATGCTCCTATACCCCTCCATACTTGAGTGTGTATTTCCTTAAAGTATGGACATCTTCCCACAGAATCTCAATACAGCCATTGGAACCAGGACAATATCGATACACTTCTGCCGTTCAATCCACAGACCACATTCAAGTTTTGCCAACTACCTCCACAATCTCCATAAGCAAGCAGCTTCAATCTGGAATCACATGTTGCATTGAGTTGTCAATTCCCTTTGATATGGAACCATACCTCAGTCTTGTCTTTACTCTTATTAAAAAGGGAACAACAAGTTCAATATGGAGTCATTTGCCCCCTGTGATGGCAAACTGAGACTTAACAGTTTCAACTTACCCTGGGGAATGTGACATTTTAACAGTCGTTCTGAAATTTCCTGGCCAGCCATTTGCAGGATACAGACCCTATCATCCCCCTACCACCACCAACCCCCCCAGCCTCCAAGAATACATATCCTGGCCTAGAACAACTCTTCCTTCTCTTTTGCCATTAACTTCCTTACTCCACCCTCCTGATTATAAAAAACCTTCCATTTTGTACATCTCCTTAGATCATATTCCTATTTGCTAGATGAGTTGCTGCTGGACTCACAAATCACTTAAGTGATTTCACCAATCACTTAAGCCAGTTAGATCTTCAAACGTACCCACTGGATTTTTGTTCTGTAACACTCTCTTGATCTTGATATATTTGAGGATACAAGTCAGCTATTTTGTTGAATGGCCCTCAGTTTGGGTTTGTCTGGTATTTCCTCATGCTACATTTTTTTCCTTATGATTTTATTTATTTATTTGAGAGAGAGAGAGAGAGCATGCGCGCATGCGAGCACAAGCAGGGGGAGGGACAGAGGGAGAGGAAGAAGCAGGCTCCCCACTGAGCAGGGAGCCGGATGCTGGGCTCCATCCCAGGACCCTGGAGTCATGACCTGAGCCTGAGCTGAAAGCAGATGCTTAACTGCCTGAGCCACCCAAGCATCCCTCATGTTACATATTTTGAACAAAAACATCACACACTATGGTTCTTCATTGCATTCTATCATGGGTCACATGATTTCATTTTGACCTTGGTTATTGAATTAAGGGAGTGTCTTCTATTAAGGATTCTTCTTCCAAAGCCCTTTGTAATCAATAATTATTTTATGGGAAAGTATTTTGAGACTACATAACTAGCTTCTCTTCTACCCTTGTAATATCCACTGATGGTTCTTAGCTGCATCACTTATTACCACAATGGTTGCCAAATAATGATTTTCAAATTCCTTCATCCCTTCTACATTGGTTGACATTCTACTTTTAAAGAAAGGTTTTTCTCTCTTCTCCACTTACATATTCACTTATTTATTTTATCACCGTGGACTCCTGATTCCTATTTCATTCCATGGTAAAAATCTGTTACTATTCTCTTGTATTTTGTCAAATTATCCCAGATTGGCTAGTATTACCTCTTCAGTCTGGTCTCTTTGTCCCTCTTGATCTGTACTCATTATTCCTTGAGCACATCTTTACTTTCTTGAACAACAGGATGTTCCAGGCTCATCTTGTACTTTTCCTGCCCCAGTCCTGGAATCCACCATTTAGTGGAGAAAGGTACTTAAAAAACAAAGATCTAGACAGGAGATGAGTTCATTGCTCTTAAGATTTCTCAGGGCACAGAGGCAAAAAATATCAATCCCACCTGTCAATCATCTATCAATTTATCTATTTAACTATCTATCTATCTATCTTTCTGTCATCTATCATCATCTATCTGTCGTAGGCAGCCCCAGGATTGCCCCCCAAAATGATCCCCACCTCCTGATATTCAAATACTTACGTAACCTTCTCCTCTCAAAAGTGAAATGCACATTTCTGACTCACCTCTAACAAACAGAATTTGACAAAAGTTTGAATTCAAGTTTAGGTTTATGTCACATTGAAGTTCAGGTTATAAGAAGACTGTGACTTCTATCTTAAATATTCTCTCTTACTCACTTTGAAGGAAGCCAGCTACATGCTATAAGCTGCCCTACGGAGAGGTCCATATAGCAAGGGACTGAGGGCACCTCCAGCCAACAGCCCGTGAGGAAATGAGACCTGCCAACAACCACATGAGTGAGAATGGAAACAGGTCTTTCTCTAATAGAACCTTCAGATGAGACTATAGCCCCAACCACAGTGTGAGTCTCACAGCCTTGTGAGACCTTGAGACAGAGGCACTCAGCTAAGTCACTCCTAGATTCTTGATGCACAGAAATTATGAAGTAATAAATATGTCCTGTTGTTTTAAGGCACTAAGTTTGGGGGTCCTTTATTACACAGCAACAAATAATAATAAACAAACCTCCCCCCCCCACGCAAAATACATGCATTTATTGCTAGCTATATCCGTGCTCCATGTTGAAAACTATGAGTTCACCCATACCTCCAATTACAATTCAGTACCACTCTACTGAATTCTAGGATTCACTCTAGTTTTCTTTTCCCTAACTGTAAAACCCTTCACTGACAGTAAGGACCTGACTCTCATTATTCTTAATATACTTACTTATTGGATCACCCCCCACCCCCATAACTAGTTTCCTTTCCCTACCACCACCACCCCATGCAGGCTTACCTGTTAGAACTCTGATACCCCAAGTTAAAGCCATGGGCATTGCCTACCCTGTCTGAACCACTATCTTATTCAGATCTACCAAGTTGCTCCTGGTATTTAAGAAGGGAGGAAGAAAAATCATAAAGGTGGGAAGAAGGCAAGAGAGAATATCAAACTTGATTCCAAAAAGAGACAAAAAGGATAGAGAAATAAGCTTGAAATAAATTAAGAACCCTTAGAGATTTACCTGCCAAAAGGTGATGGGCCCAGAAGTATTTCAGACTGTGAGGGAATAGATCATTACTGGACTATATAAACTGTTTTAAGACCAGAGAAAAATATGGGTAATATTTCAAATCATTTTCAAATCTAGCAAAACTCTGATATTAAACCTGACTAAAGAAATCAAAGCTTCACAAAGTAAATAAGCTGAATTCAGCAATATATTTCAAGAGTAACGCATCATCAAGCAGATTGAACTGCAGGAATGCAGGGGTGGGTAAACATTAGGAAATCTCTTCACTTTAAGTGAGTAGATATAAGGAGATATGTGGAGATTGCAGCTGACATCAAATGGATTTTTTTTTTAATTCAATCTTTCCCAAGACATAATCAGTCAGCACTCTTTTGGTTGAAAGTAACAGAATCAAAGTCAAGCTTATCCACATAGGGCTATTTCATCGATGTCAATAAATTACTACTAAAAAAAGAATAAGTGTTGGAAAGGAAAAAGCAAAAAACTTTTTTTGTACCTGTTCATCGAGAATAAATACTCCAAAATCAGTAACTTTCCCATAAATCGACAATATCCGGCTTGAAAAGCCAACAATATATCAACAAAGACTACACAGTACCTAGAGGTTTGATGCTAGTGATGTGCATCTATTGAGGAAATGTAGAATATTTTTCACAGGAGAACATAGAAGGAGACTTGAGTAAGAGGAGAGACAGGGACTGTTTCTGGGTAAGAAGATGGGATTTTGTAAAGATGTTTATCTGCCTTGAATAAATCTATAAAGTCAGTGCGGTCTCAATGGGACAGTCTTTAAAACCGTCAGATGTTGCCTCATCGGACACTAAAAACATAGCATTGATCGAGTGCTTATACTGTACTTAGCACAAAGCTAAGTATTTCATATGCATTGTGGGTTCTATTCACTCCTTCCAAAAATTTAGGGAAGTACTATTACATGCACCTGAGAGACATTAACAAAGTTTCCCATCATTACAGAAGTACTAAATATCAGGAGCCTGTATTTGAACTCTGGACTCAATCACTTCAGAACTTAAAGTATTACTACTATGCTAATTAAATATATTACAAAGCTAGAGAAACTGAAAAACCTGCTAGTGAGAACTCAACTAAGCAAATTAATTTTTAAAATATGCATAATTATATTACTGCCAACATAAAAATAGAATTACAGGGGCCCCTGGGTGACTCAGTTGGTTAAGCACCTGCCTTTGGCTCAGGTCATGATCCCAGAGTCATGGGTTGGAGCCCTGCATTGGGCTCTCTGCTCAGTGGGGAGTCTGCTTCTCCCTCTCCTTCTGCCCCTCCACCTTCTTGTGCTCTCTCTCTCTCTCTCTCTCTATCTCTCAAATAAATAAATAAAATCTTTTTAAAAAATCGAATTACAGATTTATTTTTTCTTACACTTTATTTCTTTCAGGATTTATTATTTATTATGATGAACAGTATCAGGCAGAATGTGTTTATTACTTTTTTCAAAGAAAGAGCTGTTGATTATATTTATTAATTCTATCTTTCTTTGTGTAATTAATTTCTTTATTACTCTTTTTTTCCTTATTTCCTTTGGTTTTTTTTCTCTTCTCTCTCTCTCTTTTTTTTTTTTTAGTTTCTTGCATTGAGTGCTTAGTGTTTAGCATAATAATGAAGTACTTCTCCCCCATTTATTTTTCCAAATGAACTTTGTATTCTCTTTAAGTTCTGAAAAACTTCCATGGAGATGTTTATCAGAATTTTATTAAAGGTATAATTAAATTGTGGTGAAATTACATTTTTACATATTGAATCTTCCCAACAAGAAGCCTAACCTCCCATTTATTAAAGATCTCTTTTATGCCTTTCAGTAATGTCTTATGGTTTTATTCCTATGGGTCCAGCACAGTTTTCAATAGTTCATGCCAGGGAAATCTTTTTTTGTTTTCTTAACTAGCTATTGCTATTCTATAAGACTTTGTTAAGTGAGTTCAATTTGTGACTGGTTTCCTTATGAACTGTCTTCTGTTGTTCCCTAGGGTTTTCAAGGTAAAAAAAAAAAATTATATTCAAATTATGATAATTTCATTTCCTATTTCTTCTTTCTTTTTTCAGTTGCCTAAATAATTGTATTAACTAAAACTTCTAGAACAATATCAACAAATAATGGTTATGGTGGGCATCTCTGTCTGGCTTCTGACTAATGTAAATGATTGTTTCATTTTTTTTATTACACTTTTTGAGACAATTATAGATTCACATGTATTTGGAAGTCATAAGGAGACCTCATGCAGGTTTCCTGCAAAGTTATGTTTTGCAAAACTATAGTTACAACCAGAATATTAACGTTGATTCGATTCACCCATCTTATTCATATTTCCCCAGTTCTACTTGTATTTATGCGTGTGTGTGTGTGTGTGTGTGTGTGTTTTGATTCTGTAGAATTTTATCATACATGTAATTTCTTGTATCCACTTCCATAGTGAATAAAGAACAGTTCCTTGTCACAAGGGTCTCTCGCGCTGCTCTTTCTTCGCCACTCCTGCTTCCACTCTGTCACCCTTACACCCCATCTCTGGCCCCTGGCGACCATTAATCTGCTCTCCATTCCCGTATTTGTCATTTCAAAAAAGTTATATAAATGGAATCATATAATATGTAACCTTTTGAGATTGGCTTTTTTTACCATGATTCTCTGGCAATTCATACACGTTTTTACATGTGTTAATAGTTGGTTACTTTTTATTGTTGAGTCGTATTCCATGGTATGGATATATCACAGTTGGTTTAAACAGTCACGTGATGAAGAATATCTGGATTGTTTCTGGTTTGGGGTTATGATGAATGAAGAAGCTAATAATGCTGAACATCTTTTCAGGTGCTTATTTGCCATCTGTCTATTCTCTTTATGTGAAATATCTGTTTATGTCTTTTCCCCATTTTACAATGGGACTTTTTAAAAAATTATTAAGCTTTGAGAGTTCTTTACATATTCTAGATACCAGTCATTTTGTCGAATATGTGACTTGCAAATACTGTGGCTTGTCTTATCCCCTTCATATGAACCCTCACAGGGAAAAAGCTTTCAATTTTGATAAGGTCTAATTTATCTTTTTTAAAAATTTTATTTATTTGACACAGAGGGAGAGACAGCAAGAGAAGGAATACAAGCAGGGGGAGTGGGAGAGGGAGAAGCAGGCTTCCCGCCAGGCAGGGAGCCCAATGCAGGGCTCCATCCCAGGACCCGGGATCATGACCTGAGCTGAAGGCAGACTCTTAACAACTGAGCCACCCAGGCACTCCAGGTACGATTTATCTTTATTTTATTTGGTATGGATCACAGTTTGGTGTCAAATTTAAGAATTCTTTGCTTATATCCAGAATCCAAGATCTTCTATTTTTTTCCTAAAAGTTTTACAGTTTTATGTTTTATATGTAACTCCACGATAAAACATTTGACAAATCCAATACCCACTCATGACAAAAAATCTTAGCAAATTAGGAATAGAGGAAAATTACCTCAACTTGATAAAGAGCATCTACTTAAAAACCTACAGCTAACATCAGACTTAATGGTAAAAGACTGAAAGCTTTTCCTTCAGATGGAGAATAGGCAAGAATGTCTGCCCTCACTGCTTTTATTCAGCATAGTACTAAAAGCCCTAGCCCCTGTGATAAGGCAAGAAAAAGGAATAAAAGGCATATAGTTTAAAAATAAAACTGTATTTTCAGATGACATGATTGTCTATGTAGAAAATCACATGGAATCTACTAAAAAACTATAATATGTGAGTTCAGTAAGGGTATAGGATACAGAGTCAACATACGAATCAATTGCAGGTCAACACACTAACAATGAACATATGGAAACTGAAATGTAAAACATGATGCCACTTATAATAACTCCAAGGAAAATTAAATACTTAGATATATATCTACCAAAACAGGTGTGTGCCATATCTATATGCTAAAATTTACAAAATGCTGATGATATAAATCAAGGAAAATCTAAATAAAGGTAAAGACATACTGTGTTCATGGATTAGCTGCCTCGACATAATAAAAATTTCTGTCCTATTCAAATGATTTATAGATTTAATGCAATTCCTATCAAAATCCCAGTAAGATTTCTTTTTAATATACATAAACAAGCTTATTCTGAAGTTTGTGTGGAAGGCAAAGGCCCTAGAATAGCTAAAACAATTTTGAGGAAGAAGAATGAAGTGTGAGAATCACTCAGTTTCAGGCTAAACATCTTCAAATAATTCTTTTTAAAGAAAAAATGTGGATCCCAGACTTCTACCCACAAAACTGAAAAAATGGAAACATTGCTATCTTTTCTTTTGGCAGTTAGTGTTGCAGATGAAAAGTTTGAAGTCCTCCTAACTTGTGGATAATCTATATTTTTCACTTCTTGATTCCTATTAATATTTTTTCTTATGAAATATAATTATTTCCATGATATGTCCAGATGAGATCTCTTTTTAAAATCATCTTGCTTAAAATATAGAAAAACACTTCTGGACACATACTTGGATTCCCTTTTGATTTCTAAGAAGAAAAAGAAAATTTGTTTTGACCGATCATTGCCTCTTCCAGTTATCCTGGTTTTTCTCCCACAGCAATACCTGTTAGTCTTTGTTCATATCCTTGTACAAGTCAGGGATCTTAATATCAAGCAACCCAAACTAACTCTGGCTGAATTAGCAGTGAAATGAATTTATTAAACAGATCCTGGGAATCTTACCAAAAAAATTTTTATATATATGTGTATGTGTGTGTACACACACACACACACACACACGTATATATATAGACTCAAGCTCCGAAAATGGGCAGCCTAGAAGGAGGCTCAACAGCAACCAGAATGACAACCAAGTTGCACCACAGAACACACCCAGTGAGGACTCCAAGATGCTACCACCAAACCCTGGGGGCTCCTCACAGCATTACCGCTCTAGCCCTGGACACTGCGGCTTGTGCTGTCCTGAACCCAGTGCTGCCACCCTCCAAGAAAATTCTCCTTAGTCCTTTCATCTTTGTGCTGCAAGCTTCCTTTTCAAAGTCCCAGATGTATGTGCCTGACTGGCTAGCACACATCACATGCCAGCACCTTAGCAATAAGCCTGAGGAAATGAAATTCTGGCCTTTTCAGATTCAATGTGTGGGACAGTTCTACCACCAAGATACCTCACACGGGAAATTCTACAAGCATAGAAAGGAACTTCCATTAGGACCTTGCTTCTTTGTCCTCTGTCTCTCATTCATTATTTTCATCTCTATATCCACTCATACCTTCTGGGACTACGCAAATTTGTGTTCCACACCACTATTCCAGTTTTCCATAGTGTCAGTTCTGCTCCTCACCTCCTTTGGTGTGGATGTTAAATTTTCTTTTTTTTTTAAATGATTTTATTTATTTATTTGACAGACAGAGGTCACAAGTAGGCAGAGAGATAGGCAGAGAGAGAGAGGAGGAAACAGACTCCCTGCTGAGCAGAGAGCCCGATGTGGGGCTTGATCCCAGGACCTTGGGATCATGACCTGAGCCGAAGGCAGAGGCTTAACGCACTGAGCCACCCAGGCATCCCTAAATTTTCTTTTTAAGTTTCTTTTCCATCCTTCTTTTGAAACTACAATTCCCAGGTAGATTGACAGCAAAAACGACTGTCAATTATTCCTCCTAACCCTGTATGCACACGTATCCCCTCCCATCAAGAGGTGGAGAATTTTTCTCTTCCCTTTAACCCAGGCTGATCTTGTGACCTGATTTAACCAACAGAATGTATCAGAAGGGATATTATAGGACTTCCAATCCTCAGTCTAAAGAAGGTTGGCAGCTTCCCCTTTCTCACTCAGGGGATCTAGCTGCCATATAAAGAATCTCAAGCCACATGAGAAAAAGAGAGAGGGTCCCAAAATTCTCCAGCCACGTGCCATGAGAAGAACATTCCAGCTCCAGCCACCTCTCAACTAAATGCTACCACCCCTAGGCAGACCCCACACCAGACAGAGCAGAAGAGCTGATCAATTCACCCTGCTCTAACTCCTTCCCACGGAATTGTGAAGAATAAAATGGTACGATTTAGCTCACTAGGTTTCAACACAACTCGTTTCATAGCCGTAGGTAACTTGACACACTCTAACATCTTACCTAGTTCTTTTTCACCTCACTTTGGCATCTATTCATCTCATCTTATTTCATCGTGTCTTCTCTGCCCTTATGATTTCCTTTAGCTGTTCAGAGGCCACATTTTTTTTTCAACTAAGTGAGGGTTCCAAACAATTTTTCTAAAATTGAACTCTTGTTACTCTCTGCACATCTGAGTCATCAAGATACAGTTTCCTTTCTCATGTTCCACAGTTCATCTTTTTTTTAATAGATCAAGTTGAGTGTTTTCCCTTTTTATTCATTTTCAAAATAAAAGAGACATATCAAGATTCCATTTAGCATCAAACAAAATGTGTAGATTTCCCTTGGTGCTCCCACTGTTTATCGGGAATCAGTTGAATCCCCTTCACAAAGCTATAACATCAGGGCTTTTGAGGGCTATATATTTTATAGAGACCTCAGCCCAACTCCCAAGGTCTGGATCCCAGGCTTTCTTTTAATATGGTACTTTTAATATGGTCATGGTGTGATCGAGTCTTGTCATACCCCTACTTCATGGCTTCCTAGAACGTGGAAACTGATTCCCAGCATGCTTTGTTCCAGGTCTATTAAGGCTCTGTCCTACCCATAGGTGTGGGGCTATGCATGAGGGTCCTACGCCTCCTGGAATGCAAAGCACTACCATTGAGGTCAGCCTATACTGCCCTGCTGTTTTGTGGCCGTTTCACTCCCCAAATGAATGTAGAAATGTTAGTGGGAAGGCAAAATAAGCTGCACTCACACAGTACTGGGATGGTTCATAGTTTTTTCATTTGGCATCAGAATGTCTTGGGGCAATCAGAGGAGGAGAAAAGAAATCTTCTGCTTTATGTCAAAAGGAACACGAGTGTGCCATTTGTTTCTCCTTTTGTGATACAGCTTTATCAGTATTGTCTTTAATAAGAATTCCTCTAATAATCTGATAATATCATCATCAGCCTTGGTTTTCAGTGATGTTACACATTTTCATCTCTTTCTAGGTTTTTCTCAGACTTTTCGAGGGAAAAGCATACAGGCCTCATCAGAGCCTGCAAACTCTGTCTCCATTAAAATCATCAGCAGTCAGGAACCAGTGTCCAGTAGAGTTCTGTATTACATCTGCTGGAGGAACTGCACGAGTGGAAGTAATTCTAGGAAGACATTATGCAGAAGGAATTTTAATTCCATTTTCTCAAAAGATGCAGGTGGACTATAAAGAAAAGGATTAGAAAGGAAATGTCCTAGGTTAGGGAGAGGAGCAAGCTTGATGAAAAAGGTGTTTGAGGGAAATTGGAAGGGGAGGTGAACCATGAGAGACGATGGATTCTGAAAAACAATCTGAGGGTCTTGAAGGGGTGGGGGGTGGGAGGTTGGGGGAACCAGGTGGTGGGTATTGGGGAGGGCACGGATTGCATGGAGCACTGGGTGTGGTGCAAAAACAATGAATACTGTTACACTGAAAATAAATTTTAAAAATTAAAATAAAGTTAGGCTTTTGATCTGGAAGAAAGTAAATATGATTTACTGATGTTTGATAATAACTCATTTTGTCAAATAGGTTATTTTGTGAGCATTTTTCATAAATTAAAGTAAGCTAATGTGACTCTAAGATTTTAATGAAAATGTAAGTTCAAAAGATATATTGTTTAGAAGTGATGCAATAATGAGTATCAGACTTACTTTTGTTTTATAAATAACTATAAAACTGGAGCAAAGTCATAAAACAAGTGTTTTGGGGGGTATTAAGCAACAGATAATACAAGATTGTGATCTCTGAAGAAGTAAAATACACCAGGGTAGTTTTATCTGTATCTTATCTTTCTGCCTGGCAGAGAGGAAAATGTTAAAGAGTGGAAGAAAGTGATATTGGAACTTATTGCTGCTGAAGTGGCTAGAATTTGCAGGGCAAAAATAAATAAATAAATAAATAAATAAATAAATAAAATCCTTTAAAAAAAAAAAAGGTGTTTTAGCTAGAGTCAGGATATTGGATCAAAAAGTTATAAGTCATCATAGTGCCAAATTTTAGGCTTGACCTGTATCGGAGTAGATATCTTGAATGCTACAATTTGAATGTTGGAGCCAATACAGGTAGTTAGATTTAGGCCAATAAATGTCCAAACTATAGAAGCTCTTGAATCTAAGTGCAGAGAGAGTAGAGGTAAGGAGCCAGCTAATATAGGGCATTGAATAAAAAAATCTGCAGATTGAATCATGCAGTATAGACCTATGCTCTCTACTCCCACTGTTCTGGTTATTTATTGCTACATAGCAACCACTCCAAAATTTAGTGGCTTAAGCCAATGAGCATCTTATTACTTACAATTCTTTAGGTTTATTGTCCCTAGCTAGCTAGTTTTTCCACACCGGAATTAAAGATCATGGGTCTCTAGATCGAAATTCATTTTTTTTAAATCCACACTAAGACCCAATGTCATGAAACTTTAACATACCAGGGTTAAATATCTGAAAGATTTTAAAGAGAAAAGATAGCCCAAACAAAGGGCTGAGAATAAGAATGGCATGGGCTCTTCAACAGCAACACTAGAAGCTAGAAATTATGAAGGGGGATTATTTTCACCTGACAATTCTCCACCTATATTCAATCTAGTTTGTGGGTAGAATAAACCCATTTCAGACATTCAGAATCTCCTAACATTTAATTTTGTTGTATTGTTTCATGGGAAGCTATTGGAGGTTTGGCACCACCAAAGCCCAGGGAGTAAATCAAGAAACAGGCAGACATGACATAGAGTCAAACCAACCAGGAATAAACATAAGAGAAGGGCAAAGGCAATGCCAGGATGTTAGAGAGAGGAAGGGGCAGGATGAGGCTGTGCACCAGCCAGAGACAGAAGTGAGTCCAGATGCAGCCACAGATCTCAGTGTGCAAGAAGATAGGACTCCAGGGGAGAGAAAATGAAAGTGGTGAGTTATCTGGTAGGCTTACCAATCAGAAAATTGCAACTGAGAGGTATTTTGTAGAGCCATGAAAAAGTGTGAAATTACTTAGTAGGCCATTCAAAGAAAAGAAAATAAATGAAAATCGGAGGCAATTATTAACTCCAAGAAAAGCTAAAAGTTATACAACAAATTATATGTAATTAAACTGTTGTAATTAGACACCATTTGTGTCAACAGTAAGCAAAATTTATAGCCATAATGATGAAAACTCTGAAAATGATTTTTACTAAGAATCTAGGTATAATGACATTAGGAGAATAGGGGGTGTACGGAAGTGTGTATAAGTGAGTTGGTATTTTCATCTATCATGATAGAAAGTCAATATCTGAAGTTAATGGATAAAGAGAAAGCAACGCATTCATTTTAGCTAGAGATATAAATAGAAATACCAAAAGAAATACTAAAATAGTTTAAAATGCTTCCTTCTGGGGCGCCTGGGTGTCTCAGTGGGTTGAGCCTCTACCTTCAACTCAGGTCATGATCTCCAGTCCTGGGATCAAGCCCCGCATCAGGCTCTCCACTCAGCGGGGAGCCTGCTTCCCCTCTCTCTCTCTCTGCCTGACTCTTTGCCTATCTGTGATCTGTCAAATAAATAAATAAAATCTTTAAATAAATAAATAAAATGCTTCCTTCTGAGCAGTAGGATGGGAGTGGGATACAGTCTCAAGAGGTCTTAACAGGACTTCCTGCTATAGCATCTAAATATCCTGCTATCCTGCTCCTTACCCCATGCCCTCTTCCCTTTCCCAACCAGGCATCCCTATTATAGTTCCTTGCAACTCATCTCTGCTCTGTCACAAAACCTCTTCCTTATTCATCCTCTCCCCCAACCCAGTCTCAGACACTGTCCAGACCACCTTCACTTGTTACTCTGTTTGCACTTATAAATCTTTGAGACAAGCATATTTGTTGTCTACAAGTTCCAGGAGAAAACACAGGGGAGAAACCATGAGAAACTGAAGACCTAGGACCAGGACGGTCAGAGGAAAGGTTTTTCAGCTTCAGCTCAGAAAGCAAGTGGACAGTCACACTTGAGAAATTGAAGAAATTGTTCTAGCATGGATAGCCACACTTACCAGTTTCCCCTCATTCCCAAATTCATCCAAGTCCCACCTCCTCTATGATGAAGACTCCCTCATCTCCCAGTCTGCAAGAACATCTCCTTTTTAGGACAGTAGTACCTTCAGACTTGACCAAATCCCAGCCCATGTAATCTCTAGGTGGCTCTCCATTCAGCCTTGGAAAAGAAAGCACCATGCTACTACAGCTTCTCTATTTATTTAGATCACAGCAGCAGAGAGCGAAGGTATTTATAAGCCTTCAACAGAGGCTGAGTATATTGAATCGCTTGATTCAACTTAGCAAATGCCCAGTCTGCTCACATGTCTTTCTCGTCCCTGCTGAACTATGAACTGGATTTTCATATCTGTGTTTTTAGTAGGTGTCAGTCAGCATTTATTGAATGAATTAATTAATGAATTCAATGACTGCATATTTTACTGATGGTTCCTGCCCTCATTAAGTGATGTTAGCACAACAAAACTGGGTTAAATTACACTAAGGTAGTGGTTCTCAAGGTGTGACCTCTGGGTCAGCATCATCATTGATACTTGCTAGAAATGCCTCACTCAGGACTTCCTGATTTAGAAACACTGGGGTCAGGGCCCAGAAATCAACATTTGACAACCTTTACAGGTGATTCTGATGCAAGCTCAAGTTCAAGAAGCTAACTGCACTAATGGTTCCTCTCATTCTCAAGGCTATGTCTTGCCCTGCATTTTCTCACACAGAGATATTAGTGAGTGAGAGAAAAGTAAGGACAGCCAGAAGTAAGACTCGCACAGCTTTTGTTAATGGAGAACCCCACTGCCTGATTTGTTCTAGAGAAATGTGATCTGATATTTTAAATTCCTGTTAAGAACTGCCTCAGGCAGGAACCCTGGGCTTCAGCTAGCAAAAGGTATCCAGGTTAGACAAGAGAATTACTGGACCGGCGTCACCAAAGGCAGGCATAGAGTATCACCTCTGAAACGCAAGGAAACAGACAAGATGACTGCCAATAGTAAATACACGCCAGACCAACAAGTAGGGGTCAGATGCCCGTCCACAACTACCCAGCACTCTGAGCACCTTGCCCCTCCTCCCCCACCCATCCCTCCTTCCTCATCTTCCAGGGCAGAGCTGGAGGCAGTTCCAGAGGCAGATTTACAGCTCTCCTCCATGAATAATGCAGCAGCCCAGCTCTCCAGGCAGAAGCTTCTGGGTAGCCCGTAAATCACTGCAGACATTGTGCCAACCTGCTTAATCAGCTGTCTCCAGGGCACCTCTGCAGAGGGAAGGAGGGCACCCTGGCCGCACTCAGTGCTCCATTAAGGCGGCCCCAGGCTATAGCAGCTAACCCCTCCATGCTGGCCTCACAGCCCCCACACTGTGACCCCAGAGAGGAGAGACTTCCCTAGTAGGGACAGCAGAAGGACATAGAGGGGAGAGGAGACCCAGTCCTTGATCCAGGAAGCTCCAGCTACCACACACACACACAAGCACTTCTGTTCCTGGGCTCTGGGCCATAGAGCAAAGGTTGTGCAGGTCATGCCTTCATTGCATAAGGGCCCAGCAGGAGGGGCACACAGAAGGCTGAAATCCAGCCCAGCCATTGCCCACCAAGTCTGCACTCTGGCTCAGGGCTGTGCTCTGACACTTTTTTCTGATTGTTCAAAGGTGTGATCTTGGCTCACAGCTGTAGTGCTGGGCATTTATCTGGGTCCCCTCTTCCTTCTGAATCCCACCTCCTCTAGTTCTCAGCATTGGCCCTGTCTCCTCCTAGAACCCCAGTCTCCCCGGGTACATTCCCTGTTCATAGCCTGAGGCCCTGTCCCCCATGACCAACCATTTCTTGGTGCCAATTTTTCAGGGCTATCTAGCCTGCATTTCCCCCTCTCTAAGTGACTAAGAATGAAAAACCCAGAGCTGGCATGTGCCCATGCATTGCTGTGGTCCCCAGAAACAGAGCTGTAACATGACTTTCCCTGAGACGGCCTGAGGCAAGGTCATTCCCAAGTTCCCTGATGGACAGGCCTGGGCAGCCCCTTGCTGTAAGTAAACAGACAATACATGATCCCCAACTCAGAACAGAGTGTTTGAGTTTCCCCGGTGTCTTCTTATTCCAAAAACTGTGCATTTCCCACCAGGACCCCTCAGGCAAGCCTTAACCATACATAATCTAGCAGAAAGACCTTCTCAAATTAAGAGATGATTCCCAACCCACTGGAACTCTGATTCATGCATCTGCTAATGTTTCTTATTCTCCATTGGAAAGGAGGATATTGCTCATAATAAAAGGGTACGCCTGGGGAGGGGTATGCACAGGGGAGCAGGCATCTGAAAATAGGGTCAGGAATTTGAGAAATGTACGAAGTTCCCGAACCATGTCTCCTATCACATGACCCATTTGGTGTCTCCGGAAATCCCACATGGAAAATTGGACCAAAGCAGGGAGACACAGCTTCCCCAGGGAGGCGGGAAGGCTGGAAGTCAGCGAGTCGAGCCGCCCTGGGAATGGTGGTGCCCTTGGACTTGTGGTTTAATGAATGAGCCAGGTCACTAACTCTGGGAAGAGCCCCGGAGGCCCAGGAGGTCATAGAGGCAGCCCACCATGGACATAGCAGCCCACTTCCTGCCTTGGTCACCCTCCCTCCCCCAGCCACCACTAACTCCAAGAGTTACATGACTCAGCACCCAGAGCCACCAACCACTGAGTTCCTCAGCACCCCTGGAGAGACCTAGGCAACCAGAAGTTCCCCGGTTCACCAAAACCCACAGGCTCTACATGAAATGACCGCCCTGTCCTGGTAGGGAGAAAAAATGCAGCTCCTGCCCTCAGTGGGTACCTGTCCTGTAGCCACACCATTGGCCACCACAGCCAGGCCCTCAGCAGAAATCCATTGCATAATAACAGCAGACCAGGACTGGATGCAGGAGCCAGGTGTCTGGTCCTTTCTATAGCCATTAAGCAGACGGTCACGCAGTCATCCCCCACATGTGGCTAAGGCCAACTTTGTGCCAAGCACTGGTAGTGCATAGTGTACCAACCTAAATGATAAGAGCTACCTTGGAGGGCACTGCTGGGCCTCAGCCTCTGCTGAGGGCTCCAGATGTGTCAGTCCATGTAAGCCCAGCAGCAAACTTTCACGCCATCCTTATCTTACTGGAAACTGAGGCACAGAGGGCTTAAGTGATTTGCCTCAGAGTGCATGGCAAAGCGATGCCCGGCTCCTGGTGGCAGCCCTCTAGAACCCAAGGCAGGTGATGCTCAGGGCTCCAGGTGGCAGCCTGCCTTACTCCTCCACTGACAGCGCTCCTCTCTTAACAGCTCATGGTCTGTAAGAGAGTGGGGCCATGCACCAGATAATTAGAATACAGAGCCTCTCTGGCTAAAAATGCTGACTCTAAACCCGGGCCTAAATAGAGTGTTAGAGTAGGATTCTGAGCAGTCTGTTTGAAATCTCAGAAGAATAAGAGCTTGGCATTTCTGGAAAATGGCAAGATGCCCTTCGAGGATCTAGTCTGTGACCAGGCGAGCCATGAGGCCGGAGAGACAGCCTGCATGAGGGTCCTTCCATGCCCGGGCTGGAGCATGTACGCTGTGTCTCGTGGGCCGTGGGGAACCACGGCAGGTTTCAGGTAGAGTGGTGACATAACCCCTGGCCAGCAAGAGGGCCTGGCACAGGGGTCAGGGGGCCATCTATGACCAGCCTGTAGCTAAGGACCCAGTGGCGGGCTCCCCCAGGGCCTGGCCTGGCCTCTGCCTGCCCTGGGCCTGGGGCGGGGCTGGGGGAGCCGGCCGGCTGTCTCCAGATGATTAAGGAGCTGGCAGCAGCTCCTTGGTCCAGGGAGGCTCCAGCCAGCAGAGCACAGTCCTCCCTCTTTCCCTTTTGGCACCGGGTGGGCCTATTGATGTTTATCAGCCCGTGTTTATTATTCTTAACGCTGCTCAGGATGTTCCTCCCAGCTGGGGAGGGTGAGGCAGGCCAGCAGGGAGAGCACGGGGCTGGGACCTTGGCCTCGCTGCCACCCAGGGTGTGTGTCAGAGCTGGAAGGCTCACAGCTCAGCCAACTTAGCCGCATTGACAGATAAAGAAGTTGAGACCAGACACCGGGAGAGATTTGCCCAAGATCACAAGAAAATCAGATGAAGATTATCTGCGATGAGAACCAAGCCTGAATTCAGACCTCTCTGTCCCTGCAGCCCCACACCCTGGATCAGGGCTTGGAGTTTTGTTTAACTAAGGGTAATCATGTGCCTGGTATCTGAAGGGGCTCTGGAAGACTGAGTAGGAATTATCCAGAACAAGAAGGCTGAGACGAGGTTAGGAAGTTGGTAGAAAGAGCCTGAGCAGATAAAAGACCTTGGGCTGGAACCTAGACTGTGCAGATGATTCCAGAGCTGGGGGGGTGAAGGGTGGGAGCCAAGGGTGATGGTGGGCAATAAGAATACTGACATCTCTCCAAGCTGGAGAGCTCCCCAGGAGGCCTCCTGCATGTGTAATCAGCCACCTTCATCATTCCAGATAAAGCTTGAGCACACCCCTGCTGCCTCCAGGCCCTTTAGAAGCCTGTCTCTTTGTTCTCATTCCCCCACACATGAAGCAGATTCCCACTGGGCTCAGGAGGGACTCGAGGAATTCAGCTCCCCCTGCTCATTGGGAGACTTTGTGTCTCTCCAGAGACGTGGTTTGATGGGGCAAGGGTCACCAGGTGGAAGGAGAGCTTGGTTTGGAAGGGTGCAGGGAAGCCCGTCTGCAGGGAGGTAATGTCCCCCCCAGAGGCTAGGGCAGGTGAGGCTGGGGGCTCCAGCCCAGGGCACCAGCCTGAATGATCCCTCTAGGCTGACTGTAACTCCCCACCCTTCCTAGCCACCTGCCACAGGGCTGCAAGGCACAGGGCTACTCCTGCCCCAGCACTAACCAAGATCCCCAGAGAAGAGGGCATCCTTCTGGCCTCTGTCCTTCTTTTCCCACGCTATCTCTGCCCTGACACTTCCCAGAGTTTATCCCCCTCCAGAGAGCGCTCCCCAAATGTCCCCCTGACTCTGGAGACGCTTGGGTGGTAAACTCAAGCCCCGGGGTTGCCGTGTGTTGCTTCATACTTGTTTCTCTCATCCCTGGCCTGTAGCTGGGAGTGTTCTCCCCAGTCAGCAAATGCCCAGTGGCCCCACTGAGATGGATGGGCCTGTGGTAACTCTGCAGCAGGCCCTTCTCAGACCTGGCTGAGCATGCCAGGTGCTAGGACAGGATCAGGAAGGTGCTCTGATGGCCTTCTACCTTAAATCTATCCCCAGAACTTGATTCTAAGACCTGAGACCCAAATCCATCATCTGCAAGGCTGAAGCTTTCTCGTGCTCTCCATAGAGCCTGAGCACCAGGGGCTTGATGGGAGGCAGAACAGAAACAAGCAAACCTAGAAACAAGCACAGCAGCCAAGAAATGTGCCAAGGGCCTGGGAGGCTCTGGAGGAGTCGCCCAGCCCGGGGAAGGGGTTGGTCTCAGGACCTGATGAAGAGGGCAGGGGCAAGATGAGGACTCTGAGTCAACTGCCTGGGGCAGTGAGTTCCCTGACAACTCCTGGGGTTCCAGAGTCGCTCCTCCCACCAACGCCAAAGACTATGGACCAAAGCCTTGTCGCTGAGGGTTTCATCTGTATGGTGAATGCATTGGTTGGTCCAGAAGGTTCCTATGAGGCTTCTCAGATTCCATTGTGTTTTAATGATCACAGTCTGATTGTAGTGTGCATGGAAACACAGTAGGGGAATGCCTTTCTAACCACAGTAACCCAAAACCAGGGCCCTGGAAATCCACATTAAAAAAGACCTGTGGCTCTTACGTGCTGCCCGAAATGCCCAGCATCACTCTGAGTAGAAGAGTGCCGTCTCCCTAATAGCCGAGGTAGCAAAGATCAAAGAGCTAACCCACGCATGGAGCTTCTGTTAGTCATCTGCAGTCAAGGCCAGTTGTTAGTTAAGGCCCTTGGCTTTGGAGGCCAGAAGGCGGCAATGAAAATAGGGCACAGTTCAGAGAGGGGAAGCAGACTCAGCACACATTCCTGTGTGCGCCAAGGGCTGTCATAAAGGCAGAGTTGATTCACCACTCCATTCATCTCTTTGGCCATTCATCGTTCACTCCTTGAGTTCTCCCTGGCTGCAGTGGAACAACAGGAGCTATGAGGACAGGGAGGGTTAGGTAAGATAATCTCTGCCCAGAGGTGTGCATGGCCAAGCTGGGGAAACAGAAGGGCAGCAGCAGTCACGGGCTACCGAGGTTTCAGGAGGCTGGTGTGCACCTGCCCAAGGTGGCTCTAAAGAATCAGCATGTGGACGGAGGTGCTGGCCCTGGGCTGTGGTGAGGAAGCCAGGATCAGGCAGGTGGACAAGAACAAGGTCAAACAGCCTCAATGGTGCAGTAGCACCAGGCCTCAGAGTGACACTGAAGGGCGTGGATTTTAGCCGTAAGTTAGGAGGCCATCAGGTAAGGGTGGTGCTGCCCTTAGCAGGTGCAGGAAGGGGGAAGTGGGGTATCATCCTGGACACCCCATTTTCCGACCTGAGCAGCTCGGGAGGTGTGCTGAACACACAGGAGAGGGTTTGGGGGAAGATGACAAGTTCAGCTTTCCCGGAATCACACATGCCTGTATTTCCTTCAAGCGTTAAAGGTTTCATTGACAGGCTGCAAATGATTTATTGTTCCTCCCTGTCTGCATCCATTACCCTTTGGGTTTTTAGTCCTATATACCCACAGACAGAAAGAGACACAGAAACAGGAAGAGAGTCCCAGGGAGTACGTTCCAGAGAGAAGCGAAACTTTCCTTCTCTTTCCCTTTGCCCCTAGACCATGCCCGTCACACACCTAAGCCAGTCCTACGGCCCGCACAACAGCTGCAGCTCCTCTCCCGCCTCATTGTGATAGCCACCTGGGAAGCCTTCCGAAATGGAGGTCCCAGGAGGTGTGGTAGTCACCAGGACATGTGGCCCTTCCTCCCCTCGTCGCTGTCAGGAGGCACCCAGCAGGGCCTGGGATATGGTGAAGCCTTGCCTTCATCCACGGGACTGGTGTGGCCAAGAGATGCCTCTGGTGGAGGCACCATGGGGCTCCAGCCCAGATAACAGGTTGAGATTATAGAGGGAGAAAAAAAGTCAGGTCTGAATTCCTGTGGAAGTGCCTCCTGACCTTCTCTAACATGGTGTGGTTTGAGTTTTCCAGAAACCAAGCCCCCCGACTAATGGTTCTACTTTCTTTTCTAATAAATACGTGGCCCTGGGCCCGGCTCCCTTCTCTGCTTTGTCATAAGGGACCCGTTATTTATGACTTAGGGATGAGTCACAGGCCTTGGCAAGGAGCTCACGGCTCTGGGCCCAGTGTATTTTTCCACTCAGTAGCAAGTGAAGGAGGACAGATGCTTGTAAATTCTCCTGTTGAAACGACTGTGTAGGTATCTTCACAGGGATGCTCTTCCTCATTCGGCTATAAATCTGCCTGTTGGACATTTCTGGTGGTCTTTGGCTGCTGCCCAAGAGTGCAGATGAGGGCTCTAAGGACTCAGGACTCAGTCCCCACCATGGCTTCCAGGCCACACAAACAACTCTGTGCCTCACAAAAGTGCCACGTACTCTATGGGGATTTTTCCAAGGCACCTTGGACACAGTGAGCCAATGGAAATGAAGGTGTCAGAACAGTGAGTCCCAGAGATGATAAGGGTGGTGCCTGGGAGACACAGGCAGGGCAGCGGGAGAGAAGGGCTTCCAGGGCTCCCCATCACCCTCCAAACTCAGTGTGCATTCGTTAGCTGGCACTCCGATGAACTCTGTGCTGGGGCTGACCCTCACCTACACAAGGTGTGGACAGCACTGGCCTACAGTCCCAGCCTCCCTGCTTTGCTCCAGCTCTTCTCTCTCCTTCCAAACCCCCTTCCTCAAAGCCCCTACTCAAGCACTCTATGCTATTAGTGATCAGACTATGTTACAGATTATTTTTTTACTTCCTATTTGTCTTATTTGCCCAAATAGATTTTGAGCTCCTGAGCAGAAGGTCTCATGTCTCTTTACATCACTTACATGATGACCAAGCACTTGATTTGGGGGGCCAGTAGGAGAGGTGTCAAGAGCTGCAGAAGGAGCAAGATTTATACACTTCTCACAAGCTAGAAAGCTTGCCTGCCAGTAATTTCATGGATGCTGGCTGAGACACGAGACTCCTGGGTCAGAGACAAAGGACTCTATTACTCACAGTGAGAACAGTATCTGGAGCATCAGCATTTGTGCCAGTCCCGGGAACCCTACTTTCTACAGGGTTAGGGAAAGAGGCCAGGTGAGTGCTGCACCGTGGTTTGCATTACAGATCTCTGAAATTAGGGAGCCTGAATCCTTTATAATAGGCAGTAAGTTTGCCTAAATTTTGACCCAGAAGTAGACTTTTTCTTTACTGCTCTGGACAGCATACAAAGCTGCTCTCTGCTCCACAGGGAGACACTTCTGTCTTCCTGGACCATTAACTACACAAGCAACCTTGAAAATGCAGTCAAGAACAAAGGAAGCCTGTGTCTGGGCTGGTAAGACGTGCAGAAAAATGAGACACATGCAGCGTCTTCCAACAGGGGGATCAAGAGATTTTTTTTATTCATCTCATAATGACAAGCCATGGCATTGTCCAAAACTGTGTCATAGTGCACCAGTCTAGAGATCCCAGCCTAGAGATCTGATGGGAATTGCACATAAGAGTCTCGGTGAGTTTGAGGGCAAGAGTGAGAGATGTACCTCATTTGTAAAGGCATATTTCAGCACGCTTTCTTGGTTCTCTGCCATAGTCTTCAGCATCACCTCCAGACTGAAGACTACCCACTATGCCCCATCTTTGCCTGAGCTCAGGACAAGCCAGAGCTGATGGAGGTTTAGTGCTCCTGGAGTCAGTCCTCAGCCAAAGATGGGGAGATGGTGCTTAGATACCTCCAACTCCTTCCCCTTGCCTGGGACAACTCACTGAGATTATGCCCCAGTTTCCCATACCAATAGCTACTCAATCTTTATCTGCTCCTTCCATTCACTTTCTCACTTCTGCACTCTCTCGGAGCTTTCTGAGGTCACTTGCATTCATATCCTTTTCTTAGTACTACTTCTAGAGTATCCCAACCTCAGACAATTAACTGACTTCATAATATTCTATGAAATGTGTATTGTTCTCACAATACAAGGTATAGAAAATAAAGTTTACCATACTATGCTTGAGTCATGGAGATACACAAAAAATAGTAACAATTCCTTCTAAGAGAGGGGCAGATCAACAGAGGACAGGCAGGGAAATATGGGATTAAAGATGCCAAGATACCACTAATTTAGACCCTGTGCTAGCTCTTGAGAACACGGCAGCTGGACTATCTCTGCCAGTACAAAGGTGAGACATGTAAGGTATGGATCACTGGCCAAGGGAGCGCTTGCCTGCAGTCTTTCCTTTTGCGGAGCTCTCCCCTTATACACCAACTCCAAGTCTACAGCCCTCTTAGCCCAGACTCTTCCCTTACAAGAATTCCAATCAGACACAGGCATGAGTATCTGAGAATAGCTATGAATGGGATCCTTGGGGCACTGAATTAAATGAGCCTCAAAGCTTTGAGCTAAAGTGAGGAATACCCAAGAAGGGGGATGAGGTAGGAGTCAAGAACTTCAGAACCACTTGGAGGGTTTATCCAAACCATACACCTAATGAGGTGGAGATATCCCAAGAGTGGGCTGAATGTCTCCAATTCAGCCACATCCCTGCATAATTTAGTTTCTGCCCAGAACCACTCTGCCAGTCTTCTTCCTCAGCACATACACTGGAAATTCTCCCCTCCAACCCTTTAGCAAGCAAATAAAGCATATTGGGAAACTACTAGCATTAATTAGCACTTACATTATTGCTCATTGTCATTATCATCTCGAGTTAAAACAGTTCTTTATATTTTTCAAAGCTTTATCATATTGACTATATGTTATTTGAGCCTTTTTCTTTCTATTGCCCCATTAAGTAAATACAAAAATAGCCTCATTCCACCGAGAGTGAAACTTTGGATTAGAAAAGGAAGCTTGATAGAAATACTCTCACTTTACAGGTAAAGAAACTGAGACTCAGAAAGAGTGGCTTGCCTAATATCACACAGGACATTACTGTCCCAGAGAGTAAGAGGAGCATCTTGTTATACATTACTGTAGTGCTTATCACTAGTTGGGTGTTTACGATCTGCCAGGTCCTGTATGTTGATGACATTCAGCTCATCATTTTCATTAATCCTTAAGAAAAGCCTTCCAGGGAGGTGTTATCATGATCCCCGTTCCACATATGAGGATAGCAAGTCTCCAAGTGGTTAGTGCTTTGCCCCAGGGGAAGGCAGATCCTGGCTGGGTGGGCATGGATGTGTGTGGAGTTAGGCCTCCTGGCCTGCCAGCTCTCTCCAGGCATGAGCTCAATCAGATCTGACAGCCAGATGGCTGGGCTGTGACGTCAGGGCTTAGGGCAAGGGGCTGGGGGGCAGCCAAGCTCTGGTTGGTAGCCCCCACCCAGACAGCTCCCCATGTGCTGGACCACATGAGAGCCAGAGTGAAAGAATATGTCTGCTCCTCCCAGCTGAAAACACCCCGCTGATGGGCTTGGGGCTGGTCTTTGTACCAAAACCAGACCAATATTTATGGGTCCCTGGTTGGAGTGGGCTCTAGAAGAGTGCTGGACTCCGTCCCTACAGCTCCAGGTCCTCTGCAGGCAGATGCGCCAGAAGGGGCCAGTGACTGCCCATCCCAGTAGCACCCGGCTGAGGACTGTCTTCCCCTCCCCCATCACAGCCTCATCTGTTCATCCATAACCATTTGGCCATTGCTTCTTCCACAGATCTGTTCCACGGTCTCTTCCCAGGGAGACATCTTGCTCCCCTCCAGGCATGGCCTACAGCTCAGAATGTACACCCAAGCTGACCTCACTACTTCACATCAGGAATGGTTTGGTGTGCATGCCAGACCAAGTCTTGGGTCACTGGTGATGAAAGTCTGCTGTCATGTCCCTTTCCCCCAGCCCTGACACTGTCCTTCGGCAGCAGCCCTTGAAGCCTTCTCAGTATCCAGATGTTTGGTGTCCTACAGCCTGGCTGATGTCCAGCCACACCACAGCAGCATTAATGGGCCATGAAGGCATGGAGGCTTCTGCTGGAGAAGATGGAGGTCAGTTTATTTAACTCAATTATAAACAAAAGCAAGAATTAGCCTGGGTGACGGAGGGAAGAAAAAAGGAATAAATTAAGCCCAGGCTGAAGAAACACCTGTGGAAAGGACTCCTCAGCCCTGGGGAAAGTGGCAGCTGTAAACAAACCACGAGTGACCTTGGATCACAAACTACTAATTTGCTGATTGTTGATGGGTTTACACAGTCTAAAATGGGAAGAAAGCCACCATCAGGCAGTAACCCAGTCACCCTGTGTGGGAGAATTTAGTCACGAACTAGCAATTCATTACTCATGAATTAGCAAAGATGGACCAGCCCTGGTCTAGGGTCACAGGCCTGAGAAGGGACTCTGCCATCTTGGGGGATGAAGGGCACCCAATAGGGTGGCTGCGCCCTCTACAAACACAGAGACAGACATGAGAGGGGTCGCATTTGCACTCAGATAGCTACAGGACTAAGCAAAACCAAATAGATATATGTATCAGTCAGGAATCTTGGTTACAGCTTGAACCAGATTAAGGGAAAGATGGATATTATTTACTCAAAGAATCCAACCAAGTCATTGCAAAAGCAAGAATGTAAATGGGCTTCAGGAATCCTTCAAGGTCCTCTAGGCCTGCTTCTGTGCTTCTCTCTCCTCTCTCTCACCGTATATATCTCTATGCCTCTCTGTGTGTTAGTTTCCTTCTCTTACTGCACAGTGGTTTCCATCATACAAAGAGGACACGGCCTCCAACAGCTTCTAAGTTTTACATCATACTATTTCCACCCCATTCTCTTTCTCAGTTTTTATTTTTTTTAAAGATTTTATTTATTTATTTGAGAGACAGAGCAAATGAGAGCAAGCATGAGGTGGGGGAGGGGCAGAAAGAGAAGAAGTGGGAGAAGCAGACTTCCCACTGAGCAGGGAGCCTGATGCCATGGCTTAATTCCTGGACCCTGGGATCATGACTGGAGCCGAAGACAGACGCTTACCCGACTGAGCTACCCAGGCGCCCCATCTCAGTTTTTGTTTTAAAAAACGTGTCAGGGAATGACTGTGAGTAGCCTGAACTGAGTGAAGTGGTTGGTCTTAGACCAATGAACTAGAACCAGAAGGGTAAGGAGCTACAATTGACCAGCTCAGCCAAGACCCAACAGTGACCACAAAGGTGGGGCTGCCAAACACCTAGGCAGTCCCCTCTTTTCAACCATGTGCTGGTGGGAACAGCAGAGAGAGGAGGGGACTCCAGATGGAAGGAGGGGTGTGGGGTATTAACTGCACAGCCGGACACAGCACCCTATGGACAGCGACAATACAGAACCATCGTGCAGCATGCGCAGCAGGAATCTGGAGTGAGGACTACGTGACTGAGTTGGGAAGACCAAAGAAGGTACCGCAGAAGGGAGTTTTAAAGGTTGGGTAGGTGTGCGATCAGTGAAGAGAGGAGAAAATGCACTCCAGGTTGGGAGAAGCAAGGGACAAAAGATGCAGGAGTCTAAGAGTAAACAGATATGACAAGAAATGGTGTGTCTGGGTGATGGACTTGACAGTGAGCCTGAAAACCCCAATGATCCCATCACATGAGGCCTGAATGCCTTGGAAAAGGGCTTAGACTTTATAATATAGTCAGTGAGGAGCCACTGATGTTTTGTGAGCCAGGGTGACATGATCAATTATTCATTCAAGAAACACTTTCTGGATGCTTGTTATTTTCTAGGCCTTGTGCCTGATGCTGCGTCCAGAGAGAAGGAAAGTGCATTCCTGCCCTCGGAGGGCCCTTGGTGGAAGGGTTACAGAAATGGAGCATTACAGTTCTGCTCTGACACAGACAGAGCCTGTGCCATAGAGGCCAAGGGCTGGAGTTACATCTTACAGCTCCCAAAAGGCATGGGAGTAGATGAGAAGGGGCTTCCCAGAGGGGTCAACACTTGGGCCAAGTTTTGAGGGCTAAGCAGGTATCTGCCTTGTTGGGCAGATGGAGAGGTAGGGATGGGTGAGAAACACAGACCAAGAAACAGGATGTACAGTTCTCAGAGCTCATGAAACCACCTGGAATGGCAAAGCAGGAATAGGAAGAAGCAGGGCGCGGGCTGGAAGAAGGAGCAGCAGCCAGATGGGGTACACTCTGTGGGCAGTGGGGAGCCATGGAAAGTGTATAATCAGAGGGTACACATTTTACATGATGTGGCTGCTCTGTATACCTGGGGAGGCAGATGCAAACAGGAGCCACAGGGACAGCTAGTAGGCAACTGTAAGGTCAGGAGGAAAGAGAAGACACCTGGGCTGAGGCAGGAGGGAGATGAGGATGAGGAAGGGATGGCTGTGAGGAAGGTTGAGGGATGGATTACATGGGAACAGATGGAGACAGCCTGGGGCTGGAAGGATGGTGCCACACACAGGAGTAACAGCCCCATGGGGAAAAGGAGATTTGGGAAGAAAATAATGAGTTGGGTTTGGAGGCCTATTAATTTTGAAGTATTAGTGGGGCCTCCAAAAGGAATTGCCCAGTTGTGTGGTGGAAGTGTGGGTGTAGGGTCAGGAGGTACTTCTGTGCAAAGACAGAGGTGGCAGAACACCTTACTTTGAGAAGGTTATTTCCCAAAGTAACACCTTACTTTGGGGTTTGAATCCACAGCTGCTTTCGGTGCCCAGCAGAGAACACACAGAGAGGGAGGAGAGCAGGCCAGACAAGAGAACACCAACATTTCAGGGGCAGATAGAGGAGAACTGCCCAGGGAAAATATTAAGAAAGAGCAATCGGAGGTAGTTGTTCACCAATATCTGTTCTCTCCTCCTTACCAGGCAATGGAATTTCTGCCTGGCTCGACAGCACAGTCCCCAGCAAGGTGTGGCCACATGCTGCCTTCTGACCAGTGGGACGTGAGCTGAAGGGACACTACAATTTCAGAGATCTGCCTTTGAGGGGGAACTGCGTATCTTCCCCTCCTCGTTGTCCCTTTCCCACAGATGACAGGATCAGGAGCAGCCACCCAGAGCCAAGAAACCAAAGCGGCACATGGAAGATGGCAGAGCACATAAGAGCCAGACCCTAACGCCATTGAGCTGCCTCACCAGCCATGCCCCCAGCCTTCTTGAGAGAAAAATGGATTTCCATCTTGCTTCAGCCACTGTATCTTGGTATCTTGGGGTCCATTGGTTCAGAGGGTATCAGAAAGGCCAGGGAGGAGGCTGGTAAATATAATGGGCTATCACAGAGTTCAAGGGAGTGAGGTCAGAGAATGACCTGGCAATGGGGTCCCTGATGACCATGCTGAGCATGGACTCAGTGAAGGGGAGGGCTCTGAGGGGAACAAGTTGAGCCAATGGAAGTGGAAGAGAGAAGCAAGTGCAAACAGCTCCAGGAAGGTAGGCTGAGGGTGGGAGCTGAACAGACGGGCTGTGGGCTGGATCACCAACAGTGCACAGACAATGGTAAGAGGCACACAGTGCTAGTAGATGAGGCGGAGTGAGGAAAAGATACAGGGAAGCCCTATGGTCATGGGAATGCTCTCAAGTCCTGGGCTAGAGCATAGTGTTCCGGCATGGACACAGGCGGTATCATTCCTAGGTAGGGACGCCCCAATCCACAGGCCCCACAAAATATCCCAAGATCATCAAGTAGATCAAGAGAATGGAAAGAATTGCGAAGGCAATGGTTGGGGTGGGAGAATCAGTGACTTCTAGTGACTAGTCAGGAGGCAAGTTTGGACAAGGGTTGGATGGTATTTCATGACAGGTTTGGGAAGAAGAAACAAAGTTCCCACAAAGTGATATCAGCAGCAGGCCTAGGGATCCAGGGGTCACCCACACCTGCTTCTCTTAGGCAGCTTTCATGGGACCATCATTGTCCAGTGTTGGGGACACTGGCTCTGTCCAAGCTTGTACACTGGGCAAGAAGAACCAAGGGCTCAGGGGCAGACTGGGGACTTGATGGGGAGAACAGGAAGGCAGAAGGGAAAGCTAGGCCAAGGGGAAGAAGAAGGAGAGACCCATCTCTTGGTCCTGGGCATTCCATCACTGGAACAGGAAGAGTGGGGACTGGAAAGGTCTGGGTCAGGAGGAGGTGCCAAATAGACGGTTGGGGACATGCTGGGCCTGAGGTTCCCCTGGAGAGTAGTGGGGAGACAGAGGGTCGAGGGTTCTGGTTCTCACGTCGCCAGAGCTGAGGGGAGCATGGCTGGAATGCACTACAAGCCAGTGTCCATCCCCCGGGGCAGCCAGTGGGGAATCTCTAGCCCTGAAGTCATCGCCACCCGAGGAGCCTGGACCCCGCCATGGAAAAAGGGTCCCGCAGGGGCACCCGGCGCCGGCCAGTGAGGATGAGCTCATCGCCACTTGCCGCCTCTTCCCCTCTTTTCCAGGCATCTCAGATTTCTGGATGTCAGGAGCATCTAACAGACAGGAGCAGAGGACAAGAAGGGGGCTGGGACCCAAGGTAGGATGTAGGGGGCCAGCAGTATTTCCCTCCACCCCAGCATTGCTCCTGCCTCCTCTGCTTCATCCTAGGCCAGATATAGGAAAAGAACCAAAGCTACCTTCCTTCCCACCTCCATTTTAAGGGACCAAGGAGGCCCTAATGATAAGGTCCCTAAAAAAATGCATCTGTGTTACCTGGAGAGATGGCACTGCTATCCTTTCCCATCAGCGCATGCTATTACCATATACTTGCTATGAAACTGAGGGTCCTGAACCCAAAAGGAATAGGAAACAGAGCAGAGGAGGCAGTCAGGGTGGCAGGAGACTGGTGGGGCTGGGCACATGGGGCATGAGGCATGGAGCTGCCACATGACGCAGCAGTTGGAGCACTGTGCTAAGAGTCAGAGCACAGCACCAGGCCCAGCTCCTGCTTCACCACTGGGTAGCTGTGTGACTCTGGGGAAGCCAGTCTGTCTTCCTCAGTTTCCCCTACATGAAATGGAATTGCCACCTGATCTTAGAGTGTTTTGAGGATCAACTGAAAGCACAGATCTGGGCTTTGGAAGCTTACAACACTCTGCACTCAAGGAAAACACATTACTGATGCAAATAAAGTGGACTTGACTTTGTGGCTGCTATACTATACAACCACAGGCGCCACCATTCACGCTGCAGCCTGTAAGAACAGGGTGCCCCGTCATGTGAGTGATGCTCTTGGGAGTGGTACAGACCTGCATACCTGTCTCTATAGCTGGGCAAAATGGCTGTCTGGAAGTTTCCCTACACAGAGAATGGGGTTGCCCTAGTCATCTGACCGTTGGATGGCACTCTGGGAGCCAGATCCCTGCAGAATAGTCCGGCGTGGGAGATTCTAATCTAAACAAGATCGTGCCGTTTCCCAAGGGGAGGCAACAGGAGGAAGCAAGCCCATTGCATCTCTCGAGGTCAGGATACAATGAGACACACTGCAGTAAATGAGACCATCAGTGAGACTATAGAAGAGACGGCGACACACTGGCCAGGTCTGGCACCTGCAAGACTGGCTCAGACATCCCTGGAGGACTACCCAGAAGCCCTGTGAGGTTACCACCTGCAAAGACTAGATTTCCTGTCTACACAGATGACATCTGACTGCCAGGGTTATTGCTGTTTTCAGTCACAGATATTATAGGTCAGAAGTGGCCTTGGAGGTCAAACACTCAGGTGCAACCCCTCTTTAGGTCATTGTCTCCACTGCAGGAGCCTGAGGGACTCAGGGGAAGCCGATCCCATAGCCGTACAGCTCTCTCCATCTAGAACTAAAGGGCTCTTGGTGGCATCATTTCCCCTGCAGGGAGAATTTTCTAAGGGAAGGGAGGGAAGGAAATGAGCTACTAGTAACTGAGTCCTTAATCTGTGTTAGGCACTTTACCTGTGCCCAGCAGATAGTAGGTGATCAATAAATAAGGTGCTGAATGAATGGATGGAGAGATAGCTGAATAGCGGGAGAAAAGAACCAAAGTCATCTAACACCTGACTAACTACACTGATCTTGCCTCCTATGGGAATGATATAATGTCTCTTGCAACTATACACCTTCATGTGAAGCAGAGTGCCTTGAAGAACCACAGGGTTTGCAAAGCTGGCCTCAGGGAAAAGAGCTGGGACACAAAGGGAACTCATTTTCTCGGCATACCAAAAGCAATAATTTGACAGATTCTGGAGAGAATGTAAGGATATAGGAAATGGTGCCTCGGAATGGGGAGAGGGTTGGAGCTTGGCAATATATGAGCGCCAGGCTGGGCCTGCCAGAGAAATACAGTTAATAGGATGAGCAGCAGAGGTGAGAGTGGGCTTTTCAGAACACAAGGGCTAGAGGTCACTCTTTAAGCTCCCACCTGGGCCGTACTTGCAGAGGTACAACCTCTAAAACATCACCCCCAGAATATAAGTAAAAGCTGTCACATCTGTGGCCCTGTACTTAGGAATATGAAGAAATCTGTGGGGTGAGGTATCCATCAGTTAAAACTAAGAGCCAGCCAGGTGTTAAGGTACGTAGGTGGGGATGGACACAAGAAGTACAAATACATATGTTTGCTCATATGCTCCTGTTCACAGCACTGTGTGAGTTTGGTGGCCCATACTTGTAGCCATCAGAACTCCAGAAATGAAATAGGCCACCTCATACATGGAGAGGGCTCCATCCCTAGAGGTTTCTAAACAGAGTTCTTACAAGTGGGTCTCCAGCCCAGGTGGAGACTGGGCCACACCAGGTACCTCCCAATCCTGACAGTCCATGCTTACACTAAAATGGTCAAAGAAGTCCTTCCATTCATTGAACCAACATCTACCTCCCTATCTCTTCCTCCTCTCTGAAGCAATACTCAAAAGTTTGGGCCCTCATTCACTTTCAAGTCCTTTAAAGATCTGAGGAGAGCTGTTGTCAAGAGAACATTCACTGCCCTTCAAAACTTCATCTCTCCTGTTTGAACAAACTTCTGGACTACAATCCCAGCCTCTCTTGCTGTTATGTGCAAACACATGACTAAGTTAAATTCAATGATACTTTAGCAGAAGCAATGTACACCATTTTCTGGCCCGACCCATAAAATTCTCCCACAACCCCACTCCTTGTTCTTTCCCATCCTGAGGAGCAGGAGGTTAACACCCAGAGTACTGGAAGCTACATGTTGAAGATGGAAGGGTTATCACCAGTGGATTTCCCAGTTTGAAGAGAGTTAATGTAAAAGAAGGTGAAGATTATCTGGCTATGTAGCATGTTATCTGTGGTTTATGTTGTAAAATATCTCAGTACGGCATTCAAAGCCCTCCATGCTATGGCTCTAGCTGACCTTTCCAACCTTGTCTTCTGCTGCTTTTTCCTATGAGTCTTGTGCTCCAAAAAAACTTTCCTAGAATCTGTTGGATTTCTGGGAAGCCAGAAATACCAGGGGAACTGAGGAGTGATGGCAAGCACATTTGTGAACTTTGCCATAATTTGTCCTGCCTCTGGCTCCTGGTGTCTCCTCCCTCTAAATTGTTTTCCCCTTTCCATAAGGCCCTCCACATTGACCAGGTCTTTCTTCTATGGCCATAGCAGCCTTCCATGATACCTACACTGTCCTACTCCCTCCCGTGCCCAACAAGCAAACAGTGCCTGTCATTAAAGAGTACACAAATATTCCAGTTCCTCTCTTTTCAGGTATCTGAGAAGATTGCACTTCCTTGCTTCTTTTGAGCTTAAACTCACTTCAGCCAAGAAAATGTAGGCGGAGACAATATGTGTCATTTCTGAGCAATGCACATAGAATGTGAATGAGAAATACTATTGTTGAAAGCTACAGAAATTTGGGGGTTTTGCATTACCTAGCCCAAGATGACCAATACAGAAACAATGCATGACTCATCACATTCTCTTCTTACTGCCACAGTGATCCTAAAAGCCTATAGGCTTGGATCCTCCATCAGCACAGCCCATAGGTGACTATGAGAACAGAACCACCTTCTAACATACAGCATGAGAATTAAACTTTGCCATATAAACTCCCAAAGGAGCTGTTTGTTACTACAGCATAACCCAGCCTATTCAGACGGTTGTCTTTAAATACCCTACATATGTATCTGTCTCATGATTTTGATCAATATTCTCATATTTATAATACTGTGTTTGTCATTGCCAAGTACAGTATCATTGCCTCCATTGCCAATACCACCCCATCTTGGCCTTAACGACTCCAACATCCACAATGCTATGAAATTCATCACACCACCAACATTCCCACCACTACTTCTGATATCAATGTCACAATCACTCCCATCATTCCCACCTTCACCATCTCCAATTACCACCACTATCACTTCCACTTTCATTGCTATAATTATCAATGCCATCCACCTTACTATTACTTCCCCTTGTTTGCCTCCCATTACTGCCATCAACTCCACTAATACCATGTCTCTCACCATGCCACTGTCACCACCAAATCACCTCCACTATCATTGCTAATATCCCCACCTCTAACATCTCATCTTCACAGCCACTATACCTCTATCATCATGAATACAATCACTTTCATCATCCCACTAGAATTATTTGCATGATAACTTCCAATACCACCATCAATATCCCTTCCATATGACTAGCCCCATCTCTATATCTATCACTCTTCCAGTCATTCCCTCTATTGTGCCCATTATAAATTCCCAATGTCATTGCCACTTCCTCACCTCTATCAGCTCCAACACCACACTATCACTTTCAGCTCCACTGCTACCATCACTATTGGATTCTAGAAGTTATCCACAGTTCTCTCCTCCCTCTTTGCTCTACCCTCAAGGAGAAACACTGCAATAGCTACTCAGGTCCAAGAATATCTTATGGTGCACTGTGCTAGTTAGGGAGACAGAGTGCCAGACTGAACATCCAGCCCACATGGGTGCAGTATGAGGGCTAGGGCCTGCTCCCCCAGGGAGAAGGCCCAATCATCTCTCCTTATTTTTGGCTTGAACCTTTTCTTCCCATTTCTCTCTCTTTCTTCCATGTGGCAGCCACATGGTCCTGGAAAGACTTGAGAAATGGAGCAAATGCAAGATGTTTCTGTGTTTCTTGCACTCCCTTTTGTGGCTTTCTGGTGAATGTGGACACATCCAAGACTTGGGTTTGGACCTAGAGGCAGTAGATGGAACAGGTCTTTCAGCTGATTTTGGTTCTGAGCCATTTGGACTGACTTATTTAGTCAAGAAGTTCCCCACATAATCTAGCATGGCTCACTAGAGTTCTCATTTTTATATTCTATTTAAATCTTTATTTTCTTAATCAAAGTAATACATGTACATATTTTTGAAAGTAAAATGTTCTACAAGGTTTCTAATGAAAACCATAAGACTTCTGCTCCAATCCTGCTCACTTTTGAGTCCTCCTTTCCTGAGGCAAGCACTTTGAATATTTTAACTCTTTCCTCTAGTATTTACTTGATTATTTCTAATTGACATGGTAATACTTATATTTTTTATATTGCTCAGTATTAGGTTTTAGCTATTGACCTACTAAGGAAGATGAGGATTCAGCTGTCTTACACCATATCTTTCTCTCTCTCTCTAAAACACACACACACACACACGGAACATTGATATTGAGTAGTCATATTAAGGATTTGCATTACTATCATTCACAATTAAACCACTTTTCTTTTACAACTGTTTGGTTTCCCTTGGAAATAATTACCTTGCTTTGCTATTTGCTTAATTTTTCCATGTATCATTTATTAATTCATCTCTGAACTTTCCGTAGGAACTAAAAATTCCCTTTGAATGTACATTACCGTCAGTTTCATTTTCTTCTTGGCAACCTCCCTCTTGGAGTCCTGCATCCTCATGGCTAATGTGGACTGACTGTTTTCTACAAATTTTACTTGACTGTCATCCTAACACTTTTCTTCACCATCATTCTCAAAATTCCCTTGTCTCTAGCCTGATTACAGAATCCTTTGTCTCCTTCCTCTTCCTTGGTTTATTTCCTAAGTAAGGTGGATAACTCTCCCCAAGATCCTCCTGGAAAATACTGCTTAGGAGGTAAATTTTTAAGTCCATTCATGTCCAAACGTATCCTTATTTTTATTACCATACTCAATTGCTAGTTTTCCTGGGTACAGAACTCTGTGAAAATCATTTTCCTCAGGATTTAGAAGCATTGTTCACTTTCTTCTTCTTACATGGTAGGTGTAGAGATCTGTGATTCTAATTCACAGTAATTTGTAAATAAACTTCCTTCCCTGTGCTGGAAACTTTTAAAGTTTTCATTTCAGTGTTCTCAGATTTCACTGCAATGTGCCTTAGGATTAGTTGTTTTGTTTTTAAATTCAGTTTGCCATATATTCATAGAAATATTTTGATCTGTAAATTTATTTGCAGTTCTAGGAAATTTTCCTCCTTTTTAAATTTTATTTCTCTGTAGGACTTACATTTTGATATGCTGCTCTGAGACTGACCATATAACTTTTTCTGCCAATTTCCACCAAAAAAAATTTTTTTGTTATACTTTTTGAGACTTTGTCCTGACTTTATAGTCCAACTCTTCCTTTGACTTTTAATCAGGTATGGATGTTATATTTGCATGTTCAAGAATTTTCTTTCTTCTCTTTTTAAAAAAAATCACCTCCAGTTCTCACTTAAAGAAGACATAACCTTCTTTTATCATTCTAAAAATGTTAATCATAGTTTCCATGCTTTTCTTCTTCACTGTTTTTTTTCTATATTCCTTTTCCCTCTTAGTTTGGATGTCTTCCTTTCATGTGAAGTCCTTCTTAAAATACCAAGTAATTCTTAGCTGTCCATTCATACTGATGCGTGAGGCACTGCAGTTCTGATTGGAAGCAGTGGAAGGAGAGAGAAAGTTGTTGACATCTGGGCTTTACCAAAGGGTAATTGATTGGCACTCACAGTTTCATGAGGAGATCAAATACCAAACCTTGGAGAAAACTTGGGAAAATCAGTTTCCCCAGGAAACTTTCCTCCAATATCTTGCCTATGTGGTATTACCCTGGCTTCCAGTGTTCTGGGGATTGATGAGGAAGAGAGCTGAGAACTTAACCTTTCAGAAAACAGGCTTATCTTTAATCCCTATTTTCAGAATGACTCCCCCCCCCACCAGCTGTGCCTGGTCCACCTAAGTCCAGAACCTTATACATTCAGCATCTCTGAGCATAAATCTTCTGTCTTCTGACAGCATGGAAGGGGACGGTTACCTGGACGCCTAGGGTAGAGGAGAAAATCTGGGATGGGGAGCTTTCTACTTCTTTCTTAAAAAACTTACAACCAATCCTATTTTCCACCCGCATTCTGAACCCCTGCCTTCAGAAGTAACTGGTGCCTCCAATTCCCAGACTTTTCTCGGAACCTATGGCTAAAAATATTTTGCTACCTATTGGTTCCTGCCATCTACCCCCACAACCTCGTGGGCTTGAGTTTCAGCTTTCTGTGGTCTGCTAAGTCAGGTACCACTCATCTATATGCCTTCTAATTTCCAGATTCTCAACTTCTCTTTTCTGCTCCTGTTCCCTCTCCCATTCTCTTTTTCACTATGGGTTTATGCTTCAAAGAAAAATCCATTAATGACATGTTAGTGGGGCTTCTGGAAGTAGCCAAGATAAACATGTGTGTTCAATCAGCAATGATTAAGAAGTCTAATGTTTTCTATTGGAGTTTAGGGCCAATGTAACACTTAATCATAAAGCATTCTTCTACCTTGCTTTGCCTGCTCTCTCTGTGCCTTTCTTCAGGAGTGGACAACTGTTGAAGGTAGTCTTGATCACCTATCTCACCATGACTCTAAATAAAGTGGAACAATCATTCCAAACAACACAGACATCATCACCTCTAACACAGCCTTTATGACCACCATCACTATCACTTAGTCTCATTCCTGCCACTCCCCTCACCTCTTCTTTGGTGTAGCCTGCACCACTGTCTCCACCACTGCCCCCAACATCACCTTCACCACCTTCTCCATCATCTATTCCAAGGTGTTCATCACTACCATCATTTTTCATCACCACCCCTCCTTCCACCATCATCTCATCACCATGACTACCATCAACTTCACTGTCACCGCTTCCATAATTTTCACCAAGACTTCCACCATCTCCTCCAGCATTATGACCTCTAGAATGTTTTCTTAACTATATATTGAATATATTCTTCCATATAAGTTGCACTAGTGATTTTCAGTTATGTGGGAAGGACTGATTTCTACCTTTGAACATGTAGAATCCTTCTTTGGACAAAGAGAGGGGTAGTAGAGAACCTATTTGTTTCTCTAGCTTAAGCCACCTACACGGGAAGAGGGAGGGGTAAAGGGAACACTCACTGAGCCCTTTCTAGGTAACAGGCATCCTACTAGGCACATTAGTTAGACTATTTCTGGTCAGAATCATTGCCTCAGTTTTACAAGGAGGAAACTGAGATTCCCAGATGCTAAATAACATACTCAAGGCCACACAATTAATAAGTTGTGGAGCCAAGATTCCAACCCTGTGTGACTTCAAAGTCCATATTCTTTCCATTACACTATGCTGGCAAGAAATCTCAGGAGCTTGGTTTAAGCACAATGGGTTATGACTCTGAGCAAAGAGAGCCATAGTCATGGTCCCTGATCCCAGGGAGACCTGATCTGGCAGAAAGAAGTTCCTCTCTCAAAAAGACTATTATCTGATGAAGAAGATTCAATTCCAGACTCACAGAGCCTATGCCCTGCCTGAAGGCTTCACTCAAGCAACTCTTCACAGTGCCCAAGCCTGCCACCTCTCCCTGACCTTGAGTTCCCAGAGGGAGAGGGAGGGAGTGTGGACATCCAGTCCTGGGAATGCCTGGGGTTGAGAGAGCTGAGTTATTTTGGGATTGTTTACATTTGGAATCTTCCTGATCTTTGGTCCCAGAAAAACACCCACATGTTGGAAACTCTTCCGAGTTATTCACTGTTGGGGTTTTTCTTCATCTCCTTCAGCTTTTTCTTCTTCTTGGATGGAAAAAAAAATCTGCTAGTGATTAGTCACAACCTGTGAGGCTCAGCTTTTGACAGCCCCACTGAGAAGAGAGAGACAAAGAGGCTCAGAGAGGGGCCCATGGGCAGATGCTGCTGGGAAGGAAACATGGTTCATAGCATTGACCTCCCGGGATGAGGGATGGTCCATTTGCCTCTCTCTGCCAAGGGACAATCACTCCCCAGACCATGGTTGTTCCATTCCAAGCCCTCATCCCAGTTTCACTGGGGAGCACAGGCCAGAGCATGCATCAGAAGGAGGCGCAGGGGGTCAGGACCCTGAGAAGAAGCCTGAAAAGAGAGGGAAGAGGAGCAGGTGCCAGGCACAAATGATGCCTGCCCCTTGGGCTCTCTGGCCACATTCTCCACTGACAATCCAAGGCACCCAATTTCAGGATGGAAGTATAAACTGACAATCCTAAACCTCTTTGGACAGCCATATGATCTCTGACAGGCTTTATTACATCTTAGGGCTCCTGGAAATCCCAGGGTGTGAGAGGGCCTCCTGCTTTTTTGCAAGAAGGCTAAGGGTCGGGTGGGGCTGAGCACTGTCCGCAGAGGCCAGGACAAAGGGAGATTGTTTGAGCTGAAGAACTGAGGCCTGGAAGTTAGATCTGGATCCAATTTTAAAATCTAAGGATTGTGAAACATGGTGAGGAGGGGGTAATAAAGGGAATTTGGGAACACTCCCTTGGTGTAGGTCTTTTTAAAGAGGTTTCAGGGCAACAAAAAGAAAAATCAATTAATGAAATAAGCAATAATACAGCAGGATGGCTTAATGTCAGGGGAATGGCAGAGCCATCCCTAAGTTGTATGGGACACCAGGAAAAAAGTTTTTGCCAGGTTCCTATCTATGTAAACCATTTGAGTAGGTAAAAAATCAGTGTGTCAGCTCCATTCTGAAAGCCCAGTCCCCTGTGATTGCACGTAAAAAATACTTTACCAGCCAGGGGAGCAACTCACTTGCCAGACTGCCTGCCTGGAATCGAGTATGTCCATGAGGGCTCAGGATAACTGCATAGGCATTGGTCTCATTACTTCTGGGAGCATCTGGCCAACCCCACACGTGGGATAGAAGGTTGGAGGGAACTTGAAGGAAGAGAAAGAGGGGCTGGGAACCATCTAAGGCTCCGTCCAAGCTCAGGATGCCCCACTCAGAGGGCACTGCCAACTCCGGTCAGTTTTAACCACAGAAGGGAAACTCAAATATCTCCAGGAAAGAACTCCAAAGCACAGGGCCATTTGTGCCCAAGCCTAACGATGGTACTGGAACTGGAGGTAGTAACCTGTCTGCAGGTCACCTCATACCTCTACAGTAAGGAGTCCTGAGGGGCAGGCAGCGACACCTTGTTTTTAGTCCTTGGTCTGTCTTTTCCTGGCTGTGTGAACTCAGGTAACCCTCTGTTCTTCTCTGGGCCTTCTGGTTCCTTATCCCTCCACCAGTATATAACGTCCACCTCAGATTGCTGTTGTGAAGAGTAATAGCCCAGTGCCCTGGTCCTGCCTCTGCCTATAAGGGGTGGACTTGCCCATGGCGATATGGTCCAGGTCTAGAATCTTGGCCCTCCCTTCCAGAGTGTCCAGGCTGCCGATGTGCTGGCCAACACCACTTCTCCTTGCCCCAGTGCAGGCCCTGGGGTTAGAGTCCTGCTTCTCTTGAGAAGAAGGGTCTCTACACCAGACCCCCTGTGGTAAGGACAGAAGGCCTATTATCCAAATCAGGCAGTTGAAGCCAGTAGGGTTTAAGACGTAAGCCTGACAGGAAGGGGAAGAAGGTCTAGGTCACTTAAGTGAGGCTCCAGAGGATGTCATACTAACAGAAACACTGCCAGCCTGGACTGAAGGGGAAAGAGAAGATAAAAGGGGTATGATAATGAAAACAAAGCCCCAAGTGAGCACCACCAGCCAAGGAGCAAGGGCCGGGCTCACCTTGAAAGAGGGAAGGAAATGGGTTCTTTCCTGTAGGAGCTACTGGGCCAAAGGCTAAGGAAGTTGCAGAGCTGGGAGTCATCCTCACCTTGTCATAGAAAAAGGAGGTGGCAGCTATGCCCTCAGATAAAACCATTCAAGCCTCCCTCTTGATTCAGTCCTCAGTGTGACTGGATCTTGGCGGTAGCCTAGTACAAGTCCACATTCCCACCCCTGAAACTGTCACATAAGCCAGCCGAAGAGCAGCCAGGGTAGGGGGCCAGGTTAGGCATGCGGACCTGAATAAGCCAAGCGTGTCCCTTCCCTCTGACTCCCTCTTTCTCTCCTGATTACCACCCCTGAATACTGCATATGGGGGCCTCTTGGAAAATTCCTCCAGATGTCATCTGCTCTTGCCTGTGAACTGGACTAAGTTTCCCTAGGATCCTCAGCATGGTCAAAAAAAGCTAGAAGAGTCCCCAGAAGTAAAGGCAAAGGAAGTCCTTGACAATAAAACAGCAGGGGCTCTGTAAGAGCCTGTAGTGAAGACCCTCCATGCGCTTGCCATCCCCAGAGCTCTATCCTGGGCAGTGGCTAGCCTGGCCATTCACCCACTCTCCTCACACCGCAGAGCCTTCTGAATCAGCCGGGGATGGGGGGCAGCCCCCTGCCCAAGCTCTACCTCCATTTGGAAATATCTCATTCCTCCACCCATGGCTACTTTCTTTTAAAAACCAACATGTAGCCTGCTAAAGGATTTTGTTTTCTCACTTGTGAACTTAAATGAAAAGTCTTACCAAGGTACTAAAAAAACCCAACTCCAGTTATAGTGGACATTCAATGCACAAACAAGATCAGAAAGAAGAGACTTTTGTGTGCATCAATGACTCCAGAATGAAGGCTAAAGCTGCAGGTGCCATGCCATACCTGCCAATGCAGCCCCAACCTGCTAACAAAATATGGGAAGGGTGTTGGCACCACCAAAGGAGAAAGAGCTAAGTGCCTGCTGGGTCCAGAAAGCTGGAATGAGAGGAGAAGGGCTGTCCATGCCTCAGGGAGGAGAAGGGTAGGAAAGAGCACTGAGAAAGCAGGGCAGATGAAAGAACTACACCCACAAGGAAGACTGAGGCCCAAAGTGTGGGGACTAGAGTCCAGGAGGCTGGCCCCTCTCAAGTCAGCCTGTACCCTTCTGCTCAGAATAATCATGACCATTTCCTGTAACAATATCCTTTTTGATCTTTCTCATAACTAATGACTACAAGGAGATAGGTTGTGCATTATTTCTGTCATTTCAGACAGAAAAGCTGAGGTAAGTGATGACATTTGTGTCCTTCCCTTGCTGACACCCTTCTTCACAGGCAGGAGCCTGATGAGGAACCCAGGGGAGCAGCATGGAGACACTGGTCCTAGCCCCATATTTTGGTGGAGCTTTGTCCTTGCCCCTCATCTCCCTGGGTGGGGTGAAGTGGAGCCAAATCTTCCTGGACCAGGTCATAGAGGACAGCTCTCCACAGGACAGAAGGGGCCACTGGTCACCAGGAAGTAGTCCAGCCTTCTTGACCAGGTACCCTCACACTCACCAGCCAAACTGCCTAGACCAGGGCCTCTGGCCTGGACCTGCTAAGAGAACCGGCATCTCGAGAATCACCCTTCACTCTGTCAGATAAAGATTTAGCCTCATCTCAAGTACCTGTGCTCAAACGTGCCCACTCCATTCTGTATAGGCCACTCTGTGCCGGAACTGAGACTGGGCCCAGCCCCCACCATCAGACTGGGGGCTCCCTAACAACTCTGGATCTCTCTCCCTTCCACTTTTACATGTTTACTCCCAAGACTATTTCTTGCTTATTCTTTTCTTTTTAATACCCCCCTCCCCCCTGCAAAAAAACAAAAACAAAACAAAACAAAAAACTCACTTTCCATGGTTGATACTTTGCCCTCCCAGATACCCATCTGTCTAACGTGGATTTCCCTCCATAGACTGACAGAGATCCACTATGTGTTTGCCGTTTGACAAATGGGTCGGAGTTTCCTCATTTCCCAGATGGAGAAAGCCAGTCTCAAGAGGTTGGGTGACTTGCCTGTCAGGATGCTGTCAGTCCTGGACCTCTGGCCTTCCAGCCTATGGTCCTTTCCCCAGACAGCCTCGCCACAGCCTCCTGGTGTTCACCCCAAGTAAAATCCAGAAGCCAGGACAGGAACTGGGACAAAGAGAAGGAGGACACAGGGGCCCAGGCCTTGACCCCAAGTTCCTATTTATAATCCACGTTCCGGAGACGGCCACTTAAACACACATTCCTGATAACTGAATAATCTTTGGCACCAAGCAAAAAATAGCCTGTGGCCCAGACCACAATTGCACAGCTGGAGCAGGGTGAGCAGGGGCAACATAGGGCCCCGATGGTGCAGGACAGGCTTCTGAGGGGGGGGAAAGGGGTGGCAGGCGGGGCTTGGGGTTGGGACAAGTGAGTGGAACTGCAAATATAGCAGTTAAATATAGCTTTGCCGGCCTGGACATGGTGCCAGCCTCCTCTGCAGGGAGCGTTTCCCAAATTGGCTTGGATCTCCTTTTCCCAAAGGAAATGAGAGCCAGAGACTTGAAGGGAGGAGCTGGAGGGATCTTGATGGCGATGGAGCCCATGGCTCTGGCGAAGTCTGCAAACAAACTGAGGACCAAGAAAATTGGCTCTGATGGCATCTTCTGGAATCACCAATCTGATCAGGGAAGCACGGCTGTGCCCTGAGGCAGATAACAGAGGATATCTCATTCCCCAAATCAGCTGGTCAAGACTCCATGCATCTTCCAGTTCCAGAAGGACTTATGCTGAGGTCTCTTCTCCAAGAAAACTCAGGCCAGGGCAGAAATGGAAGTGAGAGACATGGAAAATTCTGGAGTTCAGAATCCTGAGGGATCTCTGAAGTAAGCAGTAGGAGCCTGACCCAGGAGGGGGCCCAGAGAAAGAAGCCATGGGCCCTTCCTCCCTCAGGACCAGCTAGCCTCAAGAAGAGCCAAGGTGCTGCTTGAGCCAACACCCTTGACAAACTTTTCTGTTCTTAACCGTCTCCTCTCAGGATCCTTCAGTTGTTCCTTTGGGGCACAACCTTAGTTCTGAGTTCTAAATTTTGGAAAGTCTGTGTCATCTCTCTTCCGGATTAGACAGTAATAAATAAGGTGAACCACTCTAGGTCTGAGGCCCTCCTGCCTATGCAGAGACACCCCGGCATTCCCAGGACATCCCAGACAGGGGTTCACTCACAGTTAGGGATAAGTCTCCTCATCTGTCTGCTTACCCTAAGCCATCTGAAGAAGTCTCACCCTGATGCCACTATCCCTTGGGAACCTCCTCCATGCCCAGGTGTCCCTAAGCTCCCAAAGTCAGCCAGTCTGCAGAATATCAAAGTACTGCTTTCCTTCTGATCCTCCCTGGGTGAGGGTCTGATACATCAGGTCTCATGGAGAAATGAAGAGAACATCCCTGTCCCCATTACTGTGCTACAGGTTCTGAAGCATCACTGCCTGGGCCCCAAATCCCACAATGTCCAGCAGTTTCTCTCTGTCAAGAGTATGATCCACACTTAGCACACAGTGCTTGCCCCCCCTTAAACAGCCTTCCAACTTGGAGGAATCCCTCTTAGCTGTGGTCTTGTGAGAAGGTGAAAAAGCCCAGGCCTCCCCTCACTGTCCCTGACAGCCAGGGCCAGGTAGTCAACACAACTCAGCAAGGTATGCGCACAGAGCCACCTGGCAGCCTCCCCAAGCTGTGGCTGTCAGGGATCTGCAACACTGTGGGGGAAGGGGCTGGGCCACACGGGTCCCAGTGTGGGGCACTAGCCCTTCACTCCACAAAGATGCCCCAAGAGCTACCATGCAACAGGTGGTATGCTAGTTACCAAGGGCAGCAGGGGGAAAGAGAGCCAGGAGCCCACTGGTGGCTGCTCAAACCAGGTATGCCAAAAACACTGATGGAAGGCTGCTGGAAGCCCTGCCAGTGGTGGATAGGGATTGGGAAGACCTCTGAAAGCCAGGAAGGCACAGGGGCAAGGGATTCTAGAGAGCAAGCCTGGGTATAAAAGACCTGAGTGAGAGGAAGGGAGGCCATCTGAAGATATGGAAGAAGGTCAGAAGAGCTTGTCCTTAGAAGGAGAGGGGGAGAGACAGGAGGAGCAGGACAAGATTAGAAGAGGGAGTAGGGGCCAGATCGTGCCCTGACTCTGCCTGAAGGCAACAGGGAGCTCTGAAGGGTTTTAAGCAGGGGTTGACCTGATCAATTTATATGTGAGAAGGATCCTTTGGTCACGGAGAGCAGATGGGAGGGGGCCTGGCGGGATGTGGGCAGACCAGTTAGGAGGCACTTGCAGATGTCCAGCTGAGTAGTGACAGTAGCCTGAACGCAGGCACTAAAAGGATGTGGAGAGAGGTGAGCAATCCCGAGACATATTTAGGAAATGGAAACCATAAGACATGGTGAATACTTGATGTGAGAAGGAGAGACAGAGAGAAAAGAAGTAAAACATTCACTCATTCATTCACTCAACAGTGATGCAACAAGTTTCTAACACACATGAAGTTGGATGCACCAAGTTCTCTGCTCACAGAGGTTTACCTTCCAGTGGCATGAGGGCAATGTGAAATCAACATGAAAACAAACACAAGATCATTTTAGGCAGTGATAAGTGCTATGAAAATAACAAAAAAAGATAAATAATAAAGAGTGATTGGGCAAAAGGGCCTACCTTAGGTCGGGTGTTCTTTGAAGCCATTTCCAGAGCAGAGGATCGAACACTAAGGCTCTGAGTGGGGAAGAGCTTGAAGCCTAAGAGGAAAAAAAGGAAGACCAGTGTGACCAGGGTGTAGTGTGAGAAGCTTGGGAAAGATGAGGTCAGAGGATTAGGCACGTGCACATGCTCAACATGCACGTACATACACACACATGCACATACACACACACGCACGCACACACATGCACACACGCACGCACACACACATGCACGCACCCATGCACACACGCACATGCCTCCCAGGATTGTGCAGAGCTGACTTGACGCAGAACAGATTTAGGGAGAAAAGAAAGAAAGGAAGAAAAGAAGGAAAAGAAAGAGAAGATGAGAAAAGCCATCACTGAGAGGTCATAAAATAAACACAGCCTCCCCACTGGAACCACCAACCAAATTTGCATCACTGGGTGAGTTCAAAGCAACTCACACTGTGAAATTTTATGTAACTGGGATCATACTTTAGTCTGTTTTTTTCACTATTATACTATGTAAAAAGGTAACTTTACAATCCAATTAAATGTATTTACGTAATATATCAAAAACCTAAGATTCTCTGCCATGGAGCTCCTTACCAAAGAACAGCTAAAATAGCTGTGTAATTTCAGACAAGAGATTTTCAGGAAAAGGTATTAATAAAGATAAGGTAATTCCTTCATAATCACAACAGATTTAGTTCATCAGAAACGTGTAACTAATTTAAATGTTATGCACCTAATAACAGAGCCTTAAAAGTATAAAACATAAAAATTATCAGGACTTCAAAAAAAGGTGACAAGTCTACAATCATGGTAGGAGATTTTAAGACATTCTGTTAGTCACTGACATAATAAAAGGAAAAAAAATATATCAGTAAGGGCATAGAAATTTTGAAAAACAGGATTAACAAATTTTACCTAATTCACCTATGTAGGAAACAGGACTCAACAGGTGCAGAAGATACATTTTTTGTTCAAACACACTTAGAAGATTTCTATAAATAGACCATATACTTGGTTCCAAGACCGATCTCAAAAAATGTGAAAGAATGAACTCATTGAGCATGCTCCCTAGCCCCAGTGCAATCAAACAAGAAAAGTGTAACAAAAAGAAAAAGATAACAGAAAAATCCCCTTATGTTTAGAAATTTTAAAATACCCAGTGTTAAAAATAAATCATAAGGAAACTAGGAAATATTTTCAATTGTACAGTAATAAAAATATTATATATGGAAGTCTGTGATGTAACCAAAGCAGAAAGAGGGAAATTTACGGCCTTACAGTAGATATTTTTCAAAAGGCCGAAAAATAATAAGCTAAGCATCAATGACCTAAGTTAGAACAACACCAAAATTAACCGGAAAATAATAAAAGGAAATATTAAAAATAAAGGCAGAGAATGATGAAATAGAAAACAAATATATAATAAAGAGGTTCAACAAAGAGAAAAACAGAGTCCTTGAAAGACCTAATACAATCAACAAACCACTAATGAGAATGATCAAGAGAAAGAAAGCGAGAGAGATGAAATGAGAGAAGACAATACCAACAAGAGGAGAAAGTGGACATCTCTGCAGATGTAAAGATTTAAAAGGTTAAGAAAATGTGATTTTTAAAAAATGTGTGAGAATAAAGTTGTATGCTGCTGAGATATCAAGTAAAATAAGAACCAGGATGACCAGGTTGCTGACCTGTGGCAGCAACCACAGGGGCAGCAAGCTGCCGGTCTGCCCTCCCCACCAGCTGCCCTCCAGGGCCTCCAGGTTGCAGGGCCTCCAGTTCCAGGAGGAAGATTTGGCCTCTCCCGTCCTTGGGGGCTGAAGACTCTCAGTGAACTTGACACAGTCTTGCATTAACTCAATTTACCCAAGCCAGAGTGTAAACCAGATGCCAATTTGTTCTTCTGCAGCAGGGACTGTCCCTTTCTAGAGCCTAGAATGCACCCTCCCTCCACTCCAGGATACCCTTTCCCAAGGTCAGGGTGAGGAACGGAGTGGTGGAGTATAGTTAAGGACATGAGGTCAGGAGCCAGGCTGCCTGAGTTCAAATCCTAGCTCTCTCTTTTCACTTAAGCTCTCTGAGCTTATACTCTCTCACTACAAATCTGAGATAGTAACAAATTATTGTGAATATTTCATGAGTTAGTACATGCAAAGAGATTAAAACAGTGTCTGGCATACACTAAGCATGCAATAAATGTTAACTCTAACAACTGTTACTACCTGAGAAGGCAAAGTCTTACCCAGAAAATGGCTTGGTGAATGCGGAACTCAGAAAGAGTTATGGGTTGGTTTGGAAGGAAATTTTACTTTGCTCTAGGGAAGTCCAAAAAAATAATTCAATTTTGCAAGTGGGTGCCCCAGCCCATTTCCTGGGCCTCTCTGCCCTGAACAGGGTTGGCAAACAGCACACAGCTCTTGTTTCTCTGATCTTTTTCATTCTCATCTCACCATTCCAACCCACCTGACCTCTTGTAAATGAGCTAAGCATCAATGAGCTAAGTTCACAGTTACTACAGCTGTGGACCCAAAGGAGTTTCTTAATGCCCTATACCTCGATTTCACATAAATTTCACAAAATCACCGACGCAGCTGAGTTACTCTGGTTATCTCTGGGTGCGGGACACACCGCCTCAACCCTAACAACTTAAAACAGAGGTCAGCAAACTCTGGGCCATTCTCTGGGTTTGTACAGCCCATGGGCTTAGAACAGTTTCTTAGGTTTTTAAAAAGTTGAAAAAAAATATTAAAAGAGTACTATTTCACGATATGTTTAAATCATCCAAAATTCAAACTTCAGTATACATAAAGTTTTATTAGAATACAGCCATGCCCATTTATTCACAGGTTACCTGTGGCTGCTTTTGCAGGACGTCAGATGTGAGTCATTGTAACAGAGACCTGAGGGCCCACAGAGCCCAAAATATTTACTATCACGTCCTTTACAGAGGAAGTTTTCTAGCCCCTGGCTTAACACATCATCTGTCATTCATTTTACTCATAAATCTGCTTTGGAGCCACACTCAGTGGGGACAGGTTATCTCTGCTCCTTCAAGTGTCATGTGAGGTGGCTCGAGGCCAGGAGTGAGTCACCCAAGGGAAGAAACTGTCTGAAGCCCAGCTCACTCACCTCTCTGGTGGTGGGTGGCAGCTGTCAGCCAGGACCTCCTCTGCTGGAACGGTTGGTCAGATCACCTGTGTGTGACCTCTCCATGTGGCTGTCTGGCTCCCTCACTTCAAAAGCAAATGTCCCAAAGGTTAGGAGTGAAAGACACCAGGTTCTTAAGACCTGGTCCCAGAAACTCACAGAGGGTTACTTCTACCACTTTCTGTTGGCCAAGCTGTCCCAAAGCCCGGGTGCAAGGGGAACAGAGACTCCACCTCTTATTGGAAAGGATGTCAAAGAATGTGGCAGCCATGTTTGAAACCCAGCACCTTTGTTGTGAGCATTTGGGGGCATGAGGCATGGACTCAAAGAATAGCTGTGATTATTCCTGCTCTTGCTTCAGCCATACATTAGCATCAGAGTCACCACCATTTCCGATTTTCTTTAAGGAATCCTCTGCTCATGGGGCCTAGGAGAGACCCAGGCTCCTCCCTGGCTGTGGACTTCCCTACATTCAGGCTACAACTCATCTAGAGGAAAGTGCACACATCCCTATTTTTAAAAAGCTCCTGGGATGATTCTAGTGTGCAGCCTGGGTGGGGGACCACTGAGCAGGGGAGCAAGTCTAGCATTTGCTGTCTGTCTGCATACAGACAGCAAAGACTTAGACAAGAGAAGCTAGTTCTCTCTTAATTTCCCTGCAGAGCCCAGGCCAGGGTCTAGAGCACAGCAGGGTCTCAAATGATACCACTGGAGTGACCTGCATCCGAGTGTCCCAGGACTGTAGCCCTCCCGTCCAGCCACCCCATTCCCTGCAAGCTTGTTCTGACACTGGGCTGACCCAGAGCAGAGGTGCCCGTACTTTTCCCAGCCTTCCAAGCCCTTTCCTTTCCCTGCTTCTCCTTCTAGAATGAGCAGTTTAGGGGACAACACAATGAAAGAAGCATGAGCTCAGGGCAAAGGAACCATTCTCTTGGGCAGAGGAGCAGCGTCAAGCACACTGGTTGTTTTAGGGGATGAAGAATGGGCCTGGATGGGATGAGGGCTGTCACCCAGCCATGCTGAAGGCCCACACACAGCCATGCACATCTGAAGAGCCCTTGCCATGGGCCACATTCCATGCCAAAGCCTGGCCTCCAGATGCCAAACTCCAGTCGGGGCCACCATCTGCCATGGTTCCCACAGGACCCCCCAGACTGCGGCCATGTGCAAGAGCCCCTTCAGTTGTGAGCTGGGGCCTTCCAGCTGTAGGGACACATGGCCTGGCAGATCCGCTGCTCCCCCAACCCCAGGCCTCACCAAGGACTTCAGAACTCAAAGCTGTAAATGTCAAGACATTGCATGTGTCTCCATTGGAGGAGGGGCTGGGCAACCTTTCATCATCCAGGGCTTTGCGATGTCGGTCTCATCCACATCAGTTACACTGAAGATGAACTGCTTCTCAGTCATGCTCAGACCTAATTCTGGCCACATCAACGTGACCTCAGACTGACCACAACTGTGGCCACAGACCAACCCTGACACTGACTCAGACGGATTCCAACCCTAGCCAAGACCAACCTCTGACACTGGCCACAAAACTGACCCTGTCCAAAGACTAATCCTGACCCTAGCTACAAAACTGACCCTGACCCTGACCACAGACTAACCTCTAACCTTGAAACAGGATTAGTGGAATGCACCAAATCATAGCATAGCCTCATGGGCCCAAAGGTGCACCAGTCTAGCTACACTTGAGTGACAGCCATGTGGGCTTCCTGCTCTTGAGCAGGAAGGTCTATCCTGTGCCAACACAGGGCCACCTGCAGCAAGCAGGTCCTGAGTGACTGCTCCCCGAAAGGATGACTCAGAAGCACCTTCTGGAGCATCTGAAAGGGCCAAATAGTTACCAATACTAGCTTGCTTGGCCTCTGGACCCCTGCCCTGGAGTTCCCCACCAAGCAGTCCTTCAGCTCTTCTGCTAACTCTAATCCTACTATGACCAGTGCCACCTGCCTGAGGAGGCTGGTCTGAATGCTCCACTGAGGTTTTCAAAGGTCTTTGACCCACATGATCTTGACGGGAAGTGTCTTCTAAAAGGATCACTGAAGAACTTTTCTCTTCAACCTTCCAACTCCAACTAGACATAGTACCTTCCCCTTGCTTCCTGCAACATAATTCAATAGAGACCAGTTTGGAATTATTTAAATGAGATTTCACTGCCTTCTTGTGTACATCATTGCCAGGGAGAAGTCTGGTGCCGATCTGGTTTAGGGTTTTTTTTGTAAGTAATCTGTTCTCTTTCCTCCAGTGAGTCAGGAGGAGAGGGCTAAGGGGCAGAAGGAGCAACAAGTTCATCCCTTGGGACACTGAGAGTGTGGACAATGGAGTGGGAACCTGCTTGAGAGTGGCTGCCTTGGTCATGCTACCTTCCCACGCCAAAAGATCCAACAGTCACCCACTCTTTCCTGTATTCCTGAGCCCCGACTCCTTAAGAACCGGGGCATTCTCCATTCACAGCCTCTGTTCTCAGAGCTCTGCACGTCCCCTTTCTCAAGGCAGGGGACCAGTCCCCATTCCTGCACACACGTGAGTATCTTCTTTGCATATTTATCTATATCAGCTATGCATATGCATCCATATGCATGTGTGTATGAATATGTGTGTGACTATGTGTGTTTGTACCTGTACACATGTATGTGTATAAGCATACATAGATAAGGATGAGTGAGTATGTGTGAGATATCTAGATGTGAGTGTGCCTGTGTTTGGTATGAGTCTGGGTGTGCATAGGTTATGTGGGTATTGTGAATGTGGTCCATATGAGTTATGTCTGTGTGTGTGCATGTGCTTGAGAATATGTTGCTCTTCCATCCCTGACCAGCAGTTTGCTTCTTGGGGGAGGCACCCTGCACCACCCCCTCACCTGTGTCTCCTGCACAGTCCTTAGACTGGATATGGCAAATTCCCAGCAAAGCCTCAGGGCTTGGGTCCAGTGGGACAATGTCCCAGGCCTCCTGAGTCTGTGGCCAGTACCCTTGATAGAGCCAGAAACCTGTCAGCAGGTCAGTGCCTATGGGTGGCCTGGAAAAACAAGGATACCAGGAGCCTTTGGGGGTGGGCTTGTGCCTCAAAGTTGCTATCCCAACACCATGTCCCAGGTTCATGGGGGCAGTTACTGCTAGCACACAGCACCTGTAGCTAATGCTGTCCTTCTATCCCAAAATCCTGCCCCCAGGCCCCAGGCCTCAAGCCTCATGCCCTAAGCCCAGCAGCATGCAAAGCATTAGCTCCTGCTTTCCCACTCCACCACTAACTCCCAGATCCACCTGCCTTGCTCCATATTTCATACTCACCTTTCCAGAGAACGGGAAGAGCGAGCCTGTGTGTCTTCCACTCCCAGGAAGCTCACATTTTCCACAGCCAGATTTCTGAGCAAGCCTGAGGGGAAAAAAACAAAAAGCACCCTGCAAAAAGATCCCATGCCCCTGAGTAAGGCTTCAACCTCCGTCTCAGCCAGGCCACCCATGCACCAAAATCTGAGGCTGCAGAAACCTCTCCACATTCTGGTGCACCCTAGAGCTGGGAAAGATTATTAGAGAGGGAAGTGACTTCACCTGTCTCTCAAGGCCTGTCAGGAGTTTAGGAGACCAGCACACAGGCTCACACTCTGATATACACTACCCTTACCCCCAGGTAGAGGGAGAACCAGAAAGGGAGGCCCTCTGAATGGGCTGTGAGGCATTGTAGGAGGGGCGTGAGGCATTCTGGGAGGGGCGTGAGGCATCCTGGGAGGGGCGTAAGGAATCGGTGGAAGGCGCATGCGGCATCATGGGAGGGGCGGGAGGCATCGTGGAAGGCACATGCGGCATCCTGGAAGGGGTGTGAGGCATCGTGGGAGAGGCGTGAGGCCTCCTGGGAGGGGTGTGAGGCATCGTGGAAGGCGCAAGCAGCATCGTGGGAGGGGCGTGAGGCATTCTGGGAGGGGTGTGAGACATCATGGAAGGCGCATGCGGCATCCTGGAAGGGGCGTGAGGCATCGTGGGTGGGAGGCGCCTGCAGCATACTGGGGGGGGGGGGGGCGTGAGCCATTCTGGGAGGGCTGTGAGACATTCTGGGAGGAAATTGTGTTTTGGGTCAAGTCCTGGCTGAAGTGCTTATTAGCTTTATGACCTTTGGCAAGGTTTTCTTTAGTTTACCTTCCTTATATATAGTGACAGTTTAATTGCAGCACTCTTAAGAGTGAAAGGGGACACTCTTAATGGTTATACCCAGACAACAGGTATGAATCCCAACCATTACAGGCAAATGGGAACATGTGATCACCCTATGCCATCTACAGTAGTGCTAATGAGGAGCAGGAGGGAGGAATTCCAAAGGGAAGAGCTAGATGTTCAGGCATTCCATTTGGCCACAAGCCAGGAGCTGAAGGTGAGGGGAGGAAGAAAGGGCTGCAGGCGGTCCCTCTGCCTCGCAGTCACTCTGCTCCTGGCCACTTGCCCTCTCCCCGCCCTGCTCACCTCCACATGCCCCAATTCTCTGACTGTAAGTCCATGCTGATGCCTTTAGCAGCCGCCCAGGTTTATCTCCAGGGGAGTGCTAGGTTCAAAGATCAGATAAATTTTCTGGCAGACATGGGGCTGGTGGCCGACTGCCAGAGGTAGGAATGGCCCTGCCGGCGCGGGGTCAGCCAGGTTATTTTGACTCCTCGGCATGGGGTGAGGGGCCTTGGGAAGGAGAAATCTAAAGTGTAGACACAGAGAGACTCCTGTCTCTGATGAGCTGGACTTGGCTTTGCCTTCCAGCTTGGAACAGGAGAGGGAGGAGGAGGAATGGGGGCAAGGAGCTGAGGAAAAAGAAACCTAGAGAAGGACCTACTTTAAAAGTCACTTGTCTTGGTTCCAGCTCTCCCCCAACACACCCCAAAGCCCTGGCGTTGGGCCACAGGGTGTGGGTGACAAGGTGTGTGTGGTCGGTGACGGGAAACCCTTAGGCATCCAGGACAGCTGGGGTGAAGCCAGGTAGGGAGGGGTGCGCAGGGCCAGGCATAGGTCACCACAACCAGTCCCCTGTCTCATGACCCTTAGTGCCCCTAGACTGATACCTTCAAACTTTTGATAGTGACATGCTTTTATGCAACCAAGAATACGTAAAGACTCTCCCCAAATACTTGTCCTTATTAAATCAATGCACGCTATATTTTTAATTCTACTCTTATTTTTAAAATGCTGATTGCAACCCAGAACACTGTTTCCGCAATGTACTATGGGTCATATCCTATGGTTCTGAAAACCACTGTTCCAGACTAGTACTTCCCCAAACTTTAATGAGCCTGCCTATACATCACCTGGGAGCTTGCTAAATGCAGATTCTAGTTCAATCAGACTGCAATGGAACCTGAGACCCTGCGTTTCTAATAAGCTCCCAAGGGATATAATGCTCCTGGTCCTCAGACCCAGGAGAAAAAATCCCCAGATCACAACTTCCTGATCAGCACCAAATTTCAACAAAGGGGCTTAGGAATCATGCATGCAAAGTGAAGGGAAGATGAAGGGTACCTCCACTGAAGGTTGTCTGTCACTGAGCCTCCAGGCAAAGCTGCAACTGAAATGTAGCAAAGACATGATGGTATAGGCTGGCAAAGAACTGCCCTCCAGGGCCCCAAGTTGAACTACTGTGATCTAGGAGCCCAGTGAGGGCACATCTGCCAGTTATCATTAGCTGGGCCTCACACAAAAATGGAAGGAGGGAGGGAAAAGGAGAAAAGAAAAGAAATTGTGGTTTGGGGACCTCAGTACACTAGCAGGCGAGGTTGACATGTCACACTGGGATTACTCCAGAATTCCAGCATTAATCAGCAAGAGCTGCCTTGTTACTGTTCCATCTGGAACAGTAACGCTGACCTTGCCTGTAGGCAATTGATATGGCAGTGGGTCCCACATAGAGCTCTACAAAACACTAGCTCAAGAGGATCAACCAGAAATGAGCATGAAGGTCAAACAGGTTTGAGAAACCGCATGTTCTTTCCTCCAGCCTCACTTGGAGCATTTTTGTTCACAGTGGAAGATGGAACCCTATTTAATTTGCTTGAACTCATCCCTTTTCACACCTACACAACCATGGAACTCTTTTTCTCTTTAACCTCATGTTATGGGCTGAACTGTATCCCTTCAAAATTCGTATGTTGAAGCCTCTGATATGACTGTATTTGGAGATAAGGTTATACGAGATCCTCAGAGTGGGGCCCTAATCTGGTAGGACTGATGTTTTTATAAGCAGAGGAAGAGACACCAGAGCTCTCTCTCCATGTGCTTCCACAGAGGAAAGGCCATTTGAGATCACAGGAAAAAAGCCGCCATTTGCAAGCCAGGAAGAGAGGTCTCACCAAAAACCAACACTAATAGCACCTTGATCTTTAACTTCTGGCCTTCAGAACTGAGAGAAAATTTGTGTTGTTGTTGGTATTCTGTGTGGGAGCCCAAGGAAGCTAATATTATTTAAAAAAGCATGCCATGGAACTCGCTTTAGGAAAGCAGGATTAGACTTGTACTTTTCAAAACCTTGATCTTCTAGGAGACTTACAAGTTCCTGTAGATGGGAGAGGGACTGTGATGCCAGTTTGGAGGTTAGGAAATGAAAGTCCACAAGCATGAAATGAGTGGCCCAAAGTCACACAGCTGGGCAGGACTGGACACATGAAATTCAGTCTCACTGTGGCTGACTCTGAAGATAGTTCCCCATGATCCAGCAGCTGTAGTCGACTGAACATGGTATGATATTCCCACTCAAAATAAAGAGGGAGCTGTCTCCCTAAGCACAGACAGGGTAGTAAGAAAAGTGGGTGTTGATCAAAGGTTTCCTAGAAAATGTGATTCTAGAGCGGGGCACAGAGTAGCCACAATGGAAGTAACCAGGATCAAAATTGGTGAGACCCACTGATGGCAGGAACTCTAGTGAGGACCAGATATATCTTCCTGGCTGGGCAATAGGGAGCCAGTGTAGGTTCTTGAGCCAGGCATGACATGGTCTGAGTTGATCTAGGTGTGTGGGATGGCTGGGAAGGAACCTGGATACGGGACGCCCAGGAGCCAGACCAGCAGCAGAGTGACCCTGCAAAGGTGGAACATGGAAGGATGGGGGTGGGTGGTAACTTTGTCATTCACCTCCCATGCCTGCCCCCATGATCTTGCTGCCTGGTGTAGGAATGTAGGGCCCTGGGGGATGGTTGGATTTTTCCAGGCCTTGACATTTAGAGCTGGTCCTGGCAGTCAGCTCCTCCCAGCCTCCTGCCAGGGAAACTGACATTGAGAGGTGGAGGGTGGATGGAAAAACTATTTAAGGTACTAAACACACACACACACACACACACACAGCACAGACGGCTGTTGGGCAGGGAGGCTCTCTCTCTCTGTTCCCCTGCTCTGTTCTCCACATGTGAGTGAACCCTCGCTCATAGCTCTGATTTCCACATATCTTTCCAGACCAACTCATTCAGTCATTCAGCCCAGCATCATCACCACACGAAGAGGGAGAGAGTTCTAAGGCAGACTCTAGAGGAACTGGCTGGGGCACAAACCAGGGTATTAACTTGGTCCCCAAAATATGGGCAACTGACCCTTCAGGACAATGACTCTGATGTCTAGGGAGATCAGGGCTCTTCAGCATGCCTTAGAGGACAGAGGAGTGCTGGGGGCCTCCATCCTCCATTTGCCCCCTCCCCATCATTCCCATCCAAACCAGACTTGGACCAGCTCAGCTCAGCTTTCACCGACTTTCACAAATCGGGGCCGTCATACATCCATTCAGTGAATGGGATCTACATCTTTAAAAAACCATCATCCTAGGGATTGGCTGGGGTTGGGAAAGGAGAGGTACTGAACTGTAGCTGACACTTCTGGCCAGAAGGCAGGGATCACAGTGGTGACAGAGAAGCATGGGGGAAGCTCTAAAGCTCCCTACTTTATCCTCCTTAGCTCTCCTCTAAGAGCTAAGGAGGCTTCTCCCAGTTTACACCGCGGAAACTGAGTCCAGAAGACATAAACTAACTTGCCTGCCCCTGACCACACAGCCAGGATCTCCTATCTTCCCCAGGGTGGCAGGAATTCCAGCAGCTTTGGGTTACTGGGAGGACATCAGAAATAGGGCTGCCACTGCCCCAGTCCAGGAAACACCACTCATGGTACATTCTAGAGAGGCAGCAGGACATGAAGACTGAGAACAGGAGTCGGCATCAGAATCCTGTCTCCACCAGCTTCTTAGAAACTGTGCGACCTTTTAAGCAGGCTGTTCGACTTCTCTGGCTCTCATCTGTTAAGTGGGAACAGACAGGACCTCGCCCACAGAGTTATGGTGAGATGAAGTGAGTGCATATCTATAAAGTTCTTACAAACGTGCCCAACTCCTCACACGTGCTAGGTCAGCAAAGATTACGTGAATTCACTCACTTGATTCTGGGTGGTTCGTGCTCCCGGAGTCAGTGCAAATAGTGAACTAGGAAGGGGGACGGCTACTAGGGCCAAGCTGAGTTCAAGCCTGGGTCCTTTTCCACGACCTTGGATGTAACCCTCTTCCTGCCACTCACTGTATGACAATTCGGGCTGGCAAATCCTGCAGAAGTTCTGCTGAGTTCAAAGTCCAGCTTCTCACTGTCCCCTTTCTGAGCTATCTGCCTCCTTTGCACCCTTCTTGGCCACAACACACATCCAGAAGGCAAACTCTCTGGGTCAGAGGCAGTTAGGACCTCTGCGTGGTGAGGCAGAAGAGGACTGGAGAGACCTGGCTCCCCTTGGCCATGACAGACAACAGGCAGCATCCCCCACTTCCTCCTCTACTTCCCTGTGTCGGGAGCTGTGACCACAACTCATTTCCCAGGCTTCCCTGCAGGAGCCCCTCCTATGACCCCCTCCCCGCCCCCGCCACCGTCCTCCCTCAGATGAACAGGCGGCTTCTCGTCTCCTGGTCCTGGCTGTTCAAGGCCACATGGAGGAGCTGGAGTTGGAGCCCTGGCTGGAGACCTCAATGTCTTCCAGGTGTGGGGGAGGCCCAGCTGGACGGGCAGGTGTGGGGAGGGCCTAAACAGCTGTGGGGTGTCTGGAAGGCATTTGGGCAGCTAATGAGCTCAGGATCTAATTAAAACATTGGAGGAGGAATCTGGGCCCAAGCCATGTGGCACAGGAAGTGCAGGCCAGGGGCCTGCCTAGGCCTGGGTTAAATGGGAGGAGTGCTGGGCTGAAGAGCGGGGGCGGGGGTGTGTGTGGACGACACGGGGACACGGACTCAAAGGCAGCCCTGACCCCACCCTTCCCGGCCCCACCTCTTCCTCCAGAACCTGCACTGCTTAGATTCCCAAGGGACCAGGGACATTGACACCACATCACTGCTCTCTGCAGGGCGAATCGGTTGGAGGACCGGGGGAAGGGGAGGTTAGGGGGGAAGCCCAGGACTCTGCCCAGCTAAGTCCCAAGTGTTTCTGGGACTGGAGATGAGGGAGCAGGATCCAGATGAAGAGAAAGCCAAGGAAGATTCACTAACCTGAGAGCCCACTCCACCCCCAAAATGTGGGCATCCTGGTGCGGCGAAGCTAAGGCCATCAGTCCCCACCATTATTACCTCATCACCACCATCACACTGCTTATCAGCACTGTCACAACTACAGTCACCAACATCACTGTCACTATCACCATCAACCCTATGAACGCTACTCATCGATCCGCAATGTCCTTGAGAACCTCCCCACCCCCATGTTCAATACCCATCACCCACAGCAGATCCCAGCTCCCTTGTACACTGTCCACACCTTGACATACGTCCCCGCCCTTCACCCCACCCCTGCTAGTGTCCTGAGGTGCTCAAGAGAAGGTCCCCAAGGTCCACATGCTGAGGCTTCTGCTGGGACACTCCCTAGGTACACATGGTTCTTGCCTCTGTTCTTCATGAAGGCCTCTGTGTACCCTAAATCTGGAATTCCCGTCAGTCTAGACCAAAGGACTTTCCATGGGGAAGACATTTCTAAAGTCTAAAGAATTGGCTCAGGACCCCAGAATTCTGGGTGACGTCTCCCAGTCCTTTCCCACGAATAATCCCTCCAACCCTCACGCCTAGGCTGACCCTCTTCCTTTCACATCTCTGCCCCTCCCGCCATCCCTTCCCATCTGCTCCCAATAAGTTCGGCTAACATCTCCCAGCATGCATTTCACCTCCTGGTCCCTGCGGGAGGACTGAGGAGGCACGACACCACCCCCCCAGTTCTGGTCCCAACTCAGGGTGTTAACAAGGAACAGGTTTTCAACCCAGCTGTGGGCTGGGCCCTCAGACAGGAGTTTCCTCCCTCCTGCCTTCTCCTTTATTCTTCAAATGGCCCAATTTCCCCAACAGATGCGGGAGGCTGAGAGGAGAGAGGCAGGTGGGGAAAGTGAAGGCTTCTTTCTGGAGTGGAGGTGACAGGGAGGGGAGGAGAAGGTGGGAGCCTGGGGAGGTAAGGGGGATACTTCCTCTGGAGGCACCTGGGGAAGCAGCCATCTAGAGGTGAAAGGGGAGGTCAAGCAGAGGTCAGTCCCACAGTCTTAGGGGAGAGCTGGATGCTGAGGTCCCCCGACCAACCCAGGTCTCTTCAGCCCTCAGCCTCAATTCCTGCCTCCCCCATCTTCCCATCCCACAAGCCCTGGGGAGAAGTCTTTCCCCCTAAAACGTTCCCAGGGAGTCCCCACCCTCTAAGAGGCACAGGACCACAGCACCTGGGCCCTCATTGGCCCAAAGCATCCTTGTGGGGCACAGGGGCACTCACCTGTGCAGATCTATCTGTTACCCTGAAGGCCAAGGCAGCATCTGCCTCGTTTGTCTGTCCTCCTTACGCAAGCTTCTGTGCTCAGTGCACACTCCATGAGTGCCTGCTGATGAGTGATGACATGAATGCAGGGGTGGCACTCAGACCAACGGGCACCTGCAGAGCCAGGCCCTGAAATCCTGTGTTCTCTCTCCCCCTGCTTGGTTGTGCAGGTGTGGGCCACTTCTTTGCTGCCTCTGGCCTCGGAGGGTTGGGTGGAGGGCAGGCTGGCCTAGATGCATGGGGAGCAGGGGTGCTGCTGTCTCCCTTGCATGGTAGGACCTGATGGGCTGTGGCTAAGAAGCTCCCATACAGTGACTGCTTTGCAATCCCAGGGGCTCCCACCAAGCCTCCCTCCTGGAAGGCCTCTCACAGACTTCACTGGGGCAACGGCCGGCCGGTGGACTATCGAGGGGCAGAGCAGCGCTATGGACACAGCCCCAGATGAGATTTCATGTGCTCCTCAGAGGCCAGGCTGGGGTTTCCCAGGATCCTGCCTGGTGGGAACCTCACAAAAAACTCCCCCCAGGCCTGGCTGCCATTGCCAGGCCGAAGAAGCTGTATGAGACAAGCCAGCACCCTCCAGCCAAGTTCTCAGTGAGGGGGGATGGTCTCCAAGGCCAAACACTGACCTCACTTTGATCCCAGGGCTTACCCTCTCTGCCATTTGTGTCTGCCCATGAGCAGGTCAGCAGCTCAGGAGGTGAGGGGAACCGGAAAGCCTTCTCCTCATGTGGGCTTCCCATGGGGGTCATGGTAAACCAGGAGCTCTGGGGACTGGCAGAGGCATTCTTAGAGCTCCAAAAGTCAAACCCCCTGGGCCACCTCCACCAGGAAGCCTCCCCTCATAGGGATTTCCTTCTTGTGCTCTATGATTATCCCTTGGAGTTCATGGGCCTGGGGCAGAGCTACTGCCATTAACTTGCTTTACCTTGGACCTGGGAGGCAGGTAGGCCTGTGCCCAGTCACTAATTATCGTTCCTTCTCCAACAGTACCCCGGTGAGCACCCTCACCCCTGCATACCCCCCAGGAAATTCAGTGGATCCCAGGGGTTCAGGGGTTCTAGGCCTCTGGGGCTTGCTGTGGAGGCCCTGTCCCGGCCTCCACTGTACTCCTCACCCCACTCCCAGCATGGAGAACACTGCTGTTCACACTGATCTGGGGCTGCCATCTTCAGAAACAACCAAGCTCTACTGTTGGCCTGAAGTCTTCGGCAAAATCCTTCCAACCCTCCTAGGACAGCCCTGGACCCCACCAGCCAGCTTGCACCATGCCCAGTGTCATCACACTGCCTTCCTCTCTTTCATCTCCCCTCCTATCCTGCCAGGACCCAGGCCCAAGTTCTTCCCCCTCCACAGCTCCCATAAGAATCAGCACCTGCCCTGGGCTCCCTTGCCCTATTCTTGGTCAGACCCCACATGCCCACCAGAATGCCCTTGAGTCTCAGCTGGGACTGACCTTGGTACCCACGTCTCTGTAGACTTCGCCAGAGGTTCTAAGTAAGGGTCTCCATGGACAGGGAATCTGCCTCTACCATTTGACTGTGGAGGCTCTGCCTCCCCCATCGGAATATGTGCCCACAAAGGGCACTGCCTTCTCCATTAATCTTAGGTCTCTTCAAGCTCAGGGGCTAGTGGCCTGAGGCTCCCTGAGAGCAAGTATTGTATCTCCCACATTGGCCTGGTCTGTCTTTTGGATGGTATATGCCTCTTCCTCCAATCTGTCAAATCCCTAAGGGAGGGGATGTGCCTCTCCCATTTGACCTGTGTCTCCCCCAACAGACTACTGGGTCTCAATGGAGCAGACCTGGCTACCTAATTCATAGAACCTAGTATAAAATAAAAATGCAAGGCCCCTTGTTCAAAAAGTATTAAGAATTTCAGGCAGTGACAGGAGAACATTAAGTCAAAGGCAAGGCCCTTCTCAGCACAGGGCCCTGTGCACAGGTCATACGTCCATAGGCTGGATCTGTGAGGAGAGGACCATACCTCCTCTGGGAGGCAGAGGGCAGGGAGCTGAGAAGCTAAGGCCAGACTGGCACCAAGCCAAAGGGAATGGGAAGCGACGTGGAGGTGAGCGATGCAGGCTCCAGGCCTGGAGGAGGGAAGCACAGGGTCACCTCCAGGAACAATGGGGCATTCAGGAACAGCTGGGATTCTCAGCAGGGCCCTGACGCCAGGCTCAGCCCTGCAAGTCATGCTCCACTCACTGAGTGAGCATGGCAAGGGCTCAAGTAGGAGAAAGTTGAGGCTGTGGAGGTGGCCGTGGTGGAAACATCTATTTTTACCAGGCGGGTGGGGAGGCAGGTCAGCGGTGGTTTTGAGTGAGTCCCAGAGCAGCCACCACAGGGGCCACTGAGGGCCTGGGCTGGGACAGTCATGAGGGAAGTGGGGAGGGCAGCCCATGGCGGCAGAGGGCCACCCAGGCAGCCCACCCGAGCAGCACCAGGTCAGGGCTGTGCTGGGCCAAGGAGCAAGGTGGTCTCCCTAAGAGAGGTCCAGCAGGTCACCACATCTATCTGCAGTTCTGCTCTCGCAACACTCACTCAGGTCCTTGCCCTGTGACACATCAGCCTGGAACAGAGCCAGAGTCTCATGGATCCCACCTCCTACACCAACCCCTGATTCAGGACCACCACCCGCCCCCCGCCCCCCACCAGGTCCCTGAGGATGTTCTGGCCCATCAAACCTGGTAAGGGTAGTGGAGGAAGAAAAAGTCTTGGCTAACTTACCCCAAAGGGGACACCTGCTCACTTTCCCTCAGTTGGAAGTGGAGTGTGGGTTAGCCTTTAAATAAGGAGCCAAGAGGTGTGGTTGCTGAAGCCAGGGAGTGAAGCCCTGGTGGGACATTTCAGACTGCACCAGCCTGGCACCCCGCTTGGGTGGCCCCTACCCAGCCCCAAAGGGAGGCCAGCTAGTCCCTACCACCTGCCTCCGGCAGCCCGCACGCAAAGCCCACACCTGTCCTCCCTACCAGGGAGACACTGTCCGCTGAGGTGTTTACGTTACATAAACCTAACTGCACTCGTCAAGACAATTTGGGGCTCCCCCCTGAGTAATGAAAGCTCAAAGGCCTTCTCATGCAGGGCCAGGCTGGGCTCCCAGCCACAAACCCTGGATCCACTTCTAAATCCTGGATTCCTCTGGGTCCCTGCCAGCCTGGGAGAGGAGGACAGGCACCCTCCCACCCTTGCTCTGCTCACCTCCGCCTCCCCAGCTGGGCTACGCCAAAGAAGGCAGGAACCAGCCCCTAGGGAAGCCTGCTGAGATGGAGCCAAAGGAGGACACAGGCCCCCTGCCAGGAGGCAAACCCCAACAGCATGCAGGAGCCCTGTATTCCACTCTAGGCAAGCTCCCCCTTCATTTAAGGACAGTCTGTCACACACAGGCCCCCGGCTTCACTCCTCAGCTGCTCTTCCTGATCCATCACCTCTTTGACAGGGTAGCAAACATTTCTGTAGAATTCCCTTCCTCCCTGTCACCCCTTCTAGGTGAGAAAGTTGGGGGCAGAGGTCCCGGGGCAGAAACTCCCCTGGAGGCTCAGGCAGGACTGGAAAGGAGAGAATCAAAAAGAATGTCCAAACAGGGCCTCACTGCTTGTGTCACATACAGCCCTGGGAGGGGGGCCGTGGGAGGCCATCTATAGTGTTGTCCTTAGGGACAGGGCCCCTGGAGGTGTGCAGTCTACAACCTGTGAAACCTCCTCAGGCAGCCCCTCTAAGGAACGAGGGGGAGATCTGGGCTCCCCCAGGGGCATCGCTCAGTCTTTATAGGTCTTCTGAGCAGACCGCACTCTGTCCCCTAACAAGTCCTGCCTGTTCCAGGGGCATGGGGCCCAGCAGATTCGGATCTAGCTCATAAACCACAGAGGTCTTGAGTGCAGACAGCCGATGGGAAGAAAGAAGGCGCTGGCCCCAGCCACCAGCTGGGGGTGAGGGCGGGGGGAGAGGGGGTTGTAGACAAATGGTTTTTACACTTTGAGTTAATGAGGGTCAGGCAGGGGCACCCACTGGCAGGAGAGGATAAATGAGAAGAAAAGCTGGGGGAAGGGACAGGAGGAGGAGGGGAGAGGACTCCAAGTAAGGGAGGTGAGCAGAACACTTATGTAGTCATAATAACCTCTTAGGGACACACACACGTGCACAAAGAACAGGTCAGCCCCACAGAAGATTCCAGAGCCCCGCTGCGTGCCAGGCCTGGTGCTGGAGGCCATGGGGAGGCTGTCTCGGGGCTCCTCACCAGCAAACACCCATCCGTGGAGAGTGTGCACCCCCAAAGCATTTCTCTCTCCATAAATTACGTCTAGCATGACGGCCATGAGCTCATTTCTCAAGGCCCACTCTGTGCTCAGAACCAGATTGGGCAGACGTAATGGGTGTAAGCCCGGATTTCAACATGCGCCATCCCCTAGTCCTTGTGACATCTCAGTTTGGATCTCTGACTTCTTGGCGGACCTAAGTAAGTGTTTGTTTTTTTTATTTGTCCGAGGAGCTCTTGCTGGGGTAGGAGATGCATGTGTCCTCTCTGCCGGGCATTCCCGCTTTGCCTTCTTAGCTTACCCTCACCCTGCTCTCCTCCTCTGTCCATATTGTTCGTTCGTCTCCCATCACTGTTTCACGGCAGGAGTCTTTCCAAGCCCCGTGTCCATCTCCGTGAGGGCTGGTTTAGTGAAAGCCCCCGCATGTGATTGCGAATCCTCTTAACCAGGCTCCCTCGGAAAGCTAATACACCAGACACCGATGAACAAGGGTGATGTTCCCACGCCCCTTCCCTTGGGACACTTCTTTACTTGGCGTCACATGGCCTAAGAGGAGTCCAGGATGGATCTGAACGTGACATACTGGGAAAGACGAGTAGCTTTGATTTTGTAAATATTCTCTCCTCCTCCACTGGTGAAGGGTTGTGCACCTCGTCTAAGGTCTGTGGAGGCCACTGCCAGGGTGGGGTGGGGGTGGCAAGAGCACAAAGGTGGAGAAGACATTGTACATCCCCTGAAAGGCTTAGCTTAAGGTAGGAGAAGGAAATGTAAAATATTTAAACAAGGAGCTTCTGGCACGTGCCACATTCTCTGTTCCTGTCCTCTGGACCTCAGGGTAGCCCTCCAAGAAGAGCTGTGACGATTCCACATCTGAAAGGGGAACAGAACTGCCCCAGGCTGCACAGCTGGTGGGGAGGGAGGCCAGAGAGGTGAGCGTCAAGTTCAGGCTCTCCCGAATAACCACAGGGAGGGTCAGCCAGGGGTGGTGAGGGCCCCGGAGGGAGACACAAGGCATGAAAGCAAGGACTCTGAGCTTGCCCCCGTGGAAAAATCAGAGGCAGCCTCATGAAGGAGACAAGGGAGATCTGTCACAGTTGTAATGCTCAGACAGGCTTCCTTGTCCAGACTGGACTGTACCTACACTCCCGTCCCCCGAGGGGGGGGTCCTCACCTGACACCTCCCCCTTACCCCCCCTCACCCCACCGCCACTCCCGCACCTCACAGCATTTCTGCGGAGCTTTCTGGAGAAAGAGCAGTCTGCAGACTCTCAAGACTTTCCCCTCAGGGCAGTTGATCCTGAGCTCCCAGTCCTGTGTATTCATTTCCCAGACCAGCCCTCCCACCCCACCCCCACCCCACCCCAGGGCTTTGTGGGCAGCCTGGAAGCACAGAAATCGCTTTCTTTCATAAGCAGCACTGTTTGTGGACAGCTGTAGGGAAAACTTCGTTTTCCCAGTAAATCCTCTCTCTTCAGTCTTCCCAGTGATTCAGCCTTTGTTTGGCTGACCCTTGGAAATAGCCTCCCAGAATGGCCAGTGAAAAGGCCTGTGGACAAGATGTTCCAAAAGAAAAGAGAAAAAAAAAAAAAAGGAAACTACCTAAAAGTCCATCAATAGGGACCTGGCGAAGTACGCTACAGCTTATCCAAATGACAAACTATTATGGAGCCAGAAACCATGTTATAGGGGCACACTCAGTGATGTGGGTGGAGAGTCATAGCGCCGTGGTTGCAAGCCACGGTGTACAGTGAGATCATATTCTTTAAAAATCCTAACATATATTTCACACTAACATGGATAATTCTAGAGATACCTATGTGCCAACAGTGGTTCTTTCTGAGTAATGGGATTAGTGGCTCTTTTATACTCTTCCTGTTGCTGGCTGTTTTCTCAAATTTCTATAATGAACATATAATACTTTCGTAATAAGACAAAAACCAATAAAAGCTATTTTTAAAAAGAAAATAAATAGTCACCCTTGCCCATCTGGAAATAGCGTGTTGCCCGAATCCCCAGCAAGGGTTAGCGTGGGCAGTGAGGAGTGTGAACACTGGAAGCATTTCCCCAAGTGGTCAAGCATGGGAAAGAAGACAGCCAAGGAGGCTCTGTGCCACACTTAGCCTAGCCTAGAGTGGGTGAGGGCACCCACTTCATTCCTGGCAAGGGCAACACAGGGAGGGATAGGAATGAACTGGATGATACTTGCTGAGACACTGCTTCCCCTGGTCCAGAAGAGCTGAAGATGAGCTATATAAGAGATGTTAGGCAATTCCCAAGCAGTGAACAGTCTGACCAGATGGGCAAGCCAAAGTCCTTCCGGCCTCAGGGCCTTTGCACTTGCTGTACGCTCTGCCTGGAACGCTCTCACTCAGGTTTTGCATGGCTCACTCTCTCACTTCCACCAGGTTTTATTCTGATGTCATTATTTTCAGAGGGCTTCTCCCCAGACTCTATGGAAAAAGGCCATTCCCCACCCATTGTCAATTTTATCTCCTCCCCCTGCTTTATTTTTCCTTCTCACATTCCCTTCTTACTACTTGCAGTTGTTTATTTACTGGGAGCTTTTACCAGGGCAAGAGTTCTGAGATTAGAGAAGTGCCTGAGCAGACTTCGCAGTGCTGAAGTTACCTCCCTAAACACTGAACATCGAACATCATCCCTCCTTGATTCCCATGGCAACCCCACTGGGGGCCAGGCTCTGGGTCTGGCTGAAAGTCACCAGCTGTGAGCTGTGAGACTGGGGTTTGGCAGGGGAGGGCCTAGGCCTGCAGGGGGCAGAGGAAGGAGCACGGAAAGAGAGAGCACTCTGAGTCAACATGGCCAGACTTGCCTTTCACAGCAGCCCTGTGGCCTGAGTCTCGGTTTGCTGGTCTCTAAACTGGGGCTCAAAATAGCTACTTCTCACAGGTGAGGATCAAAGGTGACAATGTGCCTTGTGTAGCAGCTGACTTGCAGCTGGCACTCAGTAGCCAAGGGCTATCCCTCTGCCCAGCCTCCAGCTTCATCCTCACCCCTGAGCTGAGCCGACTCTGGAGGCCAGGGAAAAGCTGGGGCTTCCCCACCCCACTGGGAACAGGAGAGGAGAGCTGCTGTGGGGAAGAGCTCATCCTCGGTACAGCAGGCCTGAAGAGCCTGGCCACGTGGGAGGTGAGTCCCAGGCATCTGAGTCGGTCTGACTGAATACAGAGGGCAGCCTCCCCACCCAGCAGTCCTTGTGGCAGGGACCCCGGCTCCTACGTCTGGCACTGACTAACCAGGGGTTGACACAGTCAGCCTTCCCTCTCCCTCTGTCTCTCTCTCTCTGTCCTCACACATACATACCCTCACACACACACACACACACACACACACCACATACATACACACACACATCCTTGGATGCCTGGCCTCCCTCCCCGGCCTCCTCCTCCTTTCTCTGTAGTGGAGGTGTTCCCTCAGGCCCATTTTTCTCATTCTTCTGGCAGCCTGATCCTGACTGTGAAAATCCAGCTCTCCCTGGCCAGGCCTGGGTTATGTAAGAGGCCCCAGAAGCCCTGGGGGAGGGGCAGACAGAGCCCCCACCTCTAGTGGGGGAGGGGCGGGGGCAAAGCTCAGCTCAGGGCCACGGGACCATTCCTACCTCCCTGCTCCCTCCCAGCCTCAAATCCCCTTACTACCCACTCGCACACAATTTATGGAAAATCCAGTATCCCCCAGTTCGCCCATCCTCTTTCGAAACTAGCCTCACCTGACCTTCTTCAGGAATTCTCACGGAATCTAACACCCCCAATTCCTCACATCCCTGCAATCCCCGAGAGTAATTCAGTTCCCCTATCTGCCGCTTGTCTCTAGAAGAGTAAGAGGAGAAGCCCACTGTCACAGAGGATCACCCCTCAGTCTGAGAAAGGAGGCGCTTCATTCCTAGCATGGGGCAGACAAGAAGTCCCAAATGTCCCACACCCCGAAGGAAGGGTCTTATCGAAGGAAGGGTCTCCCCGAAGGAAGGGTCTCCCCAAGGCTCTTCACATTTCCCCCGCCCCAGGAGGTGTCTTGAGGGACATTCCTGGGCTCCCCTACCTCCAGCCATGCTGGCCAGCTAAGCCCCCTGACAGTGTGGGTTTGAGGGAAGTGGGTCCAGCTCCAAGGAGCAGACCCCCATTAATGGAGCTCAGAAAGGGGTGTGTAAACCAAAATGCCGGTGTAGAAGTATCCCGTGGGTGACTTGGGTCCCATGTGCACCTTCTACACATAAATAGCGTCAGAGGTTTGCCCAGGAAGGGCAAGGGAGAAGGATAAAGGCAATGCTTCATAGCCTTGGGGACCATAAAGCCTGGCCATGGGGCCGCCTCACCACGTCTCTCTTCCCTAGATATAGTGAAGGCAGGTATCTGAGACTCACACTTTTCTCCCTAGATGGGTGAACATGCGCTCCCCGAAGGCTTGCTAGGCCATGGGACAGGTCACCTCATCGGGGAGCCTTTGCCAGCCTATGCTCTGGTCCCGCATGCGGTCATTTCCTAGTTCAGCTCTGAGGGCAGCTCGATTTCCACCGGGGCTCCATTCTTGGATGGCACCTTGCTGCTGCCCCAAGATTCGATCTGTGTGGGGGATCCAGGAATGACGGCAACTCTTTCCTGGATGCTGGACAGCAGGGAAGGGAAATGAGGGTGTGGATCAAGAAGGGTCCCCTGCCCTGCCCCATTTTCCAGGCTCAGCCACGTACTTACTTGTCCCCTCATTTCAGTAGCTGGCAGAAAGTCATAATTGAATTTGCAGTAGGGCTGAGAATGAAAAAAGAAAACCCTTTACATGTCTGGGATTAATTTATCCCTGATGATGGCCACATTCACACGCTCCTTTCTGCTTAGGTTTCCAGAGCATTCTGGCTGACGATGTGAAACACACACACACATGGAGAGAAAGCATGTGTGCCCTGAGTGCACACTGGGAGTGTGCGTGAGCCTGCGTTCGTGACTTCGTCTGAGAGCGCTGGGCTTCCTGGGTGGGTCTGAGCATCATGGATGCAGCTCTCTGCTGGAATGGGTCCATATGGGGCAGAGGGAATGCTCTAGAGTGCACATCTGTAGGCATGCCCAGTCTGGCCATTTGGGGGCAACTCTCCGCCAGCTCACCCAAAGCCCCAGTAGAGTAACAGACGCCGTGCTGCTTGGCTATGGACAAGCCTGGACATGGTGGCCAAGACAGGATGTTGTGATGGATGCCACATGTCTTCTCCCACTCCCTGCCCTCATTCTGATAGCAGCGACCCCAATCTGCGTCCCCCCCGGACCCTGGGCAGAGAAATGGGGTCACCGTCACCCCCACACTGGAGGAGCCCCCCAGAGAGGGGAGCCCTCTCTCACTTGCCATGTCTTCTTCTTGGATGTTCTCCCTCTTACCCAGCACCCAGGTCACCCCAGAGCTCCTTTTCAAAATAAATGGAGCACTCGCTCTGTGTCAGGCACTAGGCATCATCTCAGGTAGTCCCCGCCATGCCCAGGGAGGGAAAGGTTTCCATCGTTCCATGTTTCAGATGAGAAAATAGGGGCCTGGGGTAAAATGAGGTGTCCAAGGTCACAGGGCTAAGTCGGGGAGAAAGGGTTTGAACGGCCATGTGCCTGATTCTAAAAGCCCACTCTGGCAATGGGGATGAAGGAGGGCACTGGTTGTGACGAGCACCGGGGCTGTATGGAAGTGCTGAGTCATTATATTGTACACCTGAAACTAATATTACCCTGTACAGTAACTAACTAGAAATGTAAATAAAAACTTTAAGAATTTTTAAAAAATAATAAAAGCCACACTGTAGTAAAATCTCTTTTGACCAGGAATTTATCAGACTGGGAATCCTTTCACAGACAGAAGAAGCCTTTTGGTCCTCAAAGCTCTGCTCCCAGACTATGTCTTCCAGGTGAGTTTGGGTCTCCTCAGTGAGAGTGCTCACAGGACAGACCTCTCTGCATTCCCATTTCCAGGGAGACCCAAAAGGGGTGCCCTCCTGGGGTTTCACACAGTATTATCCTTCTACCTTCCCTGTGCTAAAGGGTCTCTTGACAACTTCTTCCTGTTCTCTGGGTAGTGAGCCTGGGTAGTAAAAGGGCTCCATTTTGGAAAAGGAGAGGGAAATGTAGATTACAAAGAAATAAACATAGCAGCATTACTCATCATAAATGCGAGTGATTTTGGTCTTTTATCTCACCCTTGGTTCTTGGTCAAGTTCTTTTTGAAAAGATCCCAGAACATCTCAGCTGAAGCCAACAGTAAAGGGAAGAGTTTCCTACATAGGCCTGAGGCAGCAGAGGGATGGAGTGGACCCAGGAGGCTGGAGTAGGGCACAGGTGAGCTCCCGATGAGCCCTCCAGTGATCCCCGGTGTCTGCAGGAGGAAGGGGCAGCCAGGCTCCGGTCCCAGGCTGATCGTGGAAACATGGAGAACCAACCAGTGCCCCCAACTCCAGCCCCCCCAAACACGCACAAGCCAGCCCTGCAGAGTGAAAGGACATGGGCCCAGGGTTACCTATGGAATCCACAATGAACTACTGGATTATGAGAGAAATGTGACATGGGGCTTCCCCAATTTGACTGGAGAGGACCAACACAGGGGGCTTGTGTCTCTCTTCCTCCCTTCCTCTGTTTTCCAACAAATAAGCCTGGGATCCAGTGGGGAGGGCAGAAGGGAGTGGCTCTGGCCCCTGGTGGAATGACAAGCCAGCTGAGGACACGCTCTAGCAACTGGGTGAGGGGCAGGTCTCTTTCCTGTCCCCACTGCCACAGTCTTTTGGCTCGTCTGTCTCCGCCTCTGGCCCTCACTATGGATCTGTCTCTCCCTACATCTGTCTCATCTGTTGTCTGTCTTTTACACACACACACACACACACACCATGGAAAACTGAGACCAAAACAAAGGCAGAGAAACGGTATGAAACTCACACCGGGCCAAGCCACAGGGAATAGGAACCACAGCTGGTTGTCCCCAAGGAAGGCACGGCAGGGAGCGGAAAAAGAGGGAGAGGGAAGCTCCCGCTTGTCCCCTCAGCTCAGCCGCCACGTAAAGACCCACATGTCAGGATGAACTTGGCCCTTCCCTGGTTCTCCTCTGCAAGCAGGAAACGTTTCCTGGGCTATCCCCGTGTCCCCGTGAGGGGGTGCCCACCTGCCTCCTCTGGAAATCCCATAATCCTACGTTTATGAAACACGTGGAGAGGGGATTGACACACGTTTGGGTTCCCTGGAGGTGGAGGCAAATGGGGAGGGGGGGGCGTGGGCCCCGGAGCAGGCCAGGACTGTGCTTACAGCTCTTTCTGTCTGTCCAACCTCCCCGTCACCCATCCTGGGCTGTCCAGCCTGGGGAAAGGAGCAGAAAATGGTGTGTTCGTGTATGTGTGCATGAGCACACACACATGTGTGCACACAGATACACAGAACACCTCTCTCCAAAACACCCTCAGAGAAAAATAAAGGCAGGAAGCCGAGCATTCTGGATACAGAGGGCTTATCAAGTTTTACTGAACCATTTTTTAACAGATGAGAGTCATTCTTTACCTTGCAACAAGAACGGGTCTCAACATTGAGAACTAACTGAAAGAACATAAAAATCGATTTTGAAATGACTCCGAGAGCCTGGCTATTTAAAGAGAACTTTCCATAAAAAGCTCAATAAGGTCCCTTCTGCGAAGGAAGCAGGCTTCTCATTTAGGGCTGTGAGGGGAGTTCAGCCCTGGAGGCGCAGACTAAGGGTGAGGGAGGCCGAGAGAATCCAATCCCCTGCCCGGTTTTCTGCGGTGGCTGCACCCCAGAGCCTGTCAGGGGACACACTCCAGAGGAAGGGCCAGGCAGAGACGAGAGTGAAGGGCAGAGGCCTGGTCTGCGCATGGCTCAGCTCTGCAGAGCAGAGGGAAAGGCGGCAAATGACACAAGACAGGCAAGCAAGGCATGGTCTCTGGGGGAGCCCTGTGCCAGGATGGTTGCCCGCCCTCCTGAGGATGGAGGACAACAGGCCGGGTTCAGTTCCACTGCTCATGGACAGTGGGTCACGGAGCAGAGAGGAAGAGGACTGAAGGAACCATGCTTGGGTTTCTACGGTGCCAGTCCTGGTGGTCCAACCACAGGGGGAGGTGGTGGGAATGGGAAGAGAGGTCACTGAATTCAAAGAGATTTTAGAGCCAGAATCTGGGATTTGGGGATGTCTTGGCTAAGGGGGAAGGAGGAAGTAAGATTCAGGGATGCCTCACACAGGCCCAGCACCAGGGACCAAGCGTGTGGAGGGAACAACGGAGCAGGAGCTGTTTTTGTGGGTTGGAGAACGGAGATGTTGAGTTGGAGGTCTCCAACTTGCAGTGCCTACGAGCTACCCTTGGGAGAGGCCGCATGGGGAAGACGGTGGATGACAGTGGCTACAGCACAAGGCAGAAAGGGGGCGAGATGTAGGACCATTGAAGCCATAGGGACCCATGAGGTTGCCTGGGAGGTATGCAGTGTGAGAAGAGCAGGTGGCCAGGGCAAGAGCCTGGGGAGCACTGTAGACCAACAGAGGATGGCTAGAAAGAGAGGAGGAAGAGCGGACCATGGCAATGTCGTGGAAGCCCATGACAAGCCCATGACAAGCATCTCACAAAGCAGAGGAACATTCGGTGCTGCTGGCTGCTGCTGAGAGGCTAGAAGGCTAAGTGGTCACAGCTTCAACAACTGGGGCTCAAGGGGGCCCCAGTGTGAATGAGAAAAAGGTGCCCTTTCCCCAAGGTAGTTGACATCTATGAGAAAACTATTGTAACACACTGATTTTATTAGAACAAAACACTTTACTGCCATCTGTAGGAAAATTGTTATAATAAATAATAAATGTATGACGTCTTAAATGTGGTGCCTGCACGGGGGAGCCCTGGTTATTGGCAGTGCAATAAAAGAGTGTTCAGCAGAGCACGAAATTTGCCAGTGAGCACGCCACAAGCTGTGGGTAGCACGCTACACAATCAAAGATGGCTTCAACAACAAGGAATTTATGACCCTATGTAACAAGACGGCGAGGAGTTGGGGCAGTTCCAGAGTGGGTTCTTTCTCAACAGCTTCATGGAGAACCAGGTCCTTGCCATTCCCTGTGTGCTGGCTTACTTCCTCAGGCTGGTCCCCTCATGGTCACAAGATGCCTGCCATAGTGCCGGTCATTACTTTTTTCCACAAAAAAGATTCAAAGGCAGAAGATTAAGATGTGCCTCCTTGCATGTCCTCTGTCATGGGGCATAAAGTTTCATAGAAACTTTCCCAGCTGCTTCACCCCCCAACTCCCATAACCACCACTACCACCACCACCTTCTCCTCAGGTCTCACTGGTCATAAACAAGTCACCTGCATGTCCCTAAACCAATCACTGGCAAGGGGAATGGTGGCACCGTGATAGGTTTGATCTAAGAAGACCCCTCTCTCTAAGGCAGGAGGCGGGGCTTCTCCCGGAGCAGTGGGCCCTGGGGAAAGCGGAACAGCACCAGGATTCTTTCAGCAAGGAGGAAGGGAGAGGAGTGTGCCACAGGCATAAAGTCAGACCACAGTGGGTGGAGGCGTGAGGGTGAGGTGTAGACGGAGACACAAACTCATATGATGCTTTCTAGAACTTTTTGAAGGGAGGAGAGACACCATCACTGCAGGGAGACACAGAGGGCAGGAAGGGTATTGTCACTGTGCACTAAATATGTCTGGACTTTCTTGCCCAAAGCTGACTTCATGAATGGTACCAGCAGTCAGAAAGCCAGACAACTGAGCTTTATCCCAGTTGGAAATATCTCCTCCTGCACCCCATCCCACCCCTGGCCCCAGCCAGTCGCTCCCCCAAGGTCTATCAAGTCTAATTTTCAGTATCTCTAGAATCCACTATCTCCTTCCAGAGTTTCTCAACAGCAACAGGAACAGCAGTTTGGACTAGATAATTATTTGGGGAGGCGCTCGCTGCTACGCCTTGAAGGATTTTAGCAGCTGCCGGATACCAGGAACACCCTCAGCCCACCCCCGCACCACCCTCCAGCCAGGACAATCAAAGACATCTCTGGGGGCTGCCAAATAGGCCTTGAGGGGTACAGCTGCCCCTGGCTGAGAACCACGGTTCGGGACCCACATGAAAATCCTTATAGATCTTTGAACTCATTTCTGGCTTCAGCCAGTCTTCACATACTCTGTTCCATTTCCTTTCCCACTCTGCCCTTGACTCTGTAACCCCTGCTCACTCATCGTGCATTATAATCGCTGATCTGTCTTCCTCTCTGACTCAGTGGTGAGACGTGGGAAGGTAGGAACCATCTTTATAAACCAACATTCAACTTAATCGACATTGTATCTCTAGAGCCTAGCACTTTGCATGGTACACACACACACACACACACACACACACACTTCTTTAATGAATGAAGGAAGGAAAAGCATGAATGAATTAATAAGTGAATGACTCCTGTCTGCCTTTCAGATCTTCCCCAGCTGGATATTGAGGGCCATTTCCAGCCTGAACCTCTCCTGAAAAGAGAATCACTCTCCGAAGCATAGTTCATCCAAAAGGGTCCAGGACATCAGCCCTGTGCCATTCACCCCAGTCTGCCCATCTGGTGAGACAAGGCACGGCCTCAATCTGGGTCCCAGAGTGCATCGAAGAGCCAAGTGCCCTGGAAGGATCACACTGGGGCCTTGGGGCCTGGGCCAGGGGAGCAGGCTCACAGAAGGAAATAGGAGAAGCCCTCCTGGGGAACAGGAGAGGAGGCGGCCAGCGCTGTGCTCCAGAGTTCCAGCCCCTCGGGCGAGAGAAGCAGAGGCCTCTATTTTGGAAACACTATGTTTTCATGCTCTTTGCTTTTTCTCTAAGTACGTTCCTGCTGCCCCCGTAGATTAAGCCTGATCTCTGCAGGAGAACACAGACCCATAGCTCATGCTAAGCTTCAGACCATGAGAAAAAGGTGTATTTATGCAGACCAGATCTTTAAGCAGGGTAAGGAAGCAGAGCAAGAGAGTCACAAGAAATCCCAAAATTGTGGGGGATAAGGTCACAGCCAAAAGTCCAGCAGCCCTCCCTGCCTGAAGAGTTTCTGGCCCAACCCTTTCCACGGTGCTCCCCCTGGATAAAGTGGAACCTCTTCCTGGGCACAATCAAAGAAAGCAGAAGGTATAGTAACCTCCCACTTAAGCAAACACAGCCTGGGAAAGGAAGAGGAGAAGCCTAAGGGAGGAGGGGGAGCGGGAAAGGGAACGTCCTGGAGAACCAGAACATGCTGGGTCTCTAGGCAGACCAGACACCAAGTCTCAAAGCCCACCCACCCCGACCAGGCTTGTCAAAGGATAAAGTTCCATTCGGGATGCTGAGCTAGAGGTGGCCCCCCACTCTCTGCCCCCGCCCGCCCCGGCCAGGCAGCCAGACACAGCTGTCTTCTACAGAGTCACACCTCACTCAGGTACTACAGGGACACACAGCCAACACGGCCCCATGGTTCAAACTGTTTTATACTGAAATACATATGGGCGGATCCAAAAAGGGTTGGGTTGGGGGCGAAAGAAATGATGAAAGGCGGGTGATCCCAGGACTCGCCGTCACCAACTCTTGGAGCGTGTGCCCGTCTGTTTGCACCCCAGCAGGTGGGTCAGGCCCGGAGGTCCGGAGGAGCTCAGCTAAGCCCAATGGAGAAGACGGCCAGTTGTGGGCCAGAGTCCTCAGCTGAAGGGTTTCACCAGCTTCATAGCAGCGTAGTTCTGGAGGGAGGGGAGAGGCGCGGACATGTGATGACAGCTGCTGGGCAGGGGACGGCAGGGCAGGGTGGGGCAGGAGGCAAGAGCTGGGAAAGGAGGCTCACCCACTCAGCCACCCACCCACACCTTACCCTCACCACCTCCCACACCACCCTCAGCTCAACACTCCTCTTCCTGGGGCTCTCACCAACCACACAAGCCTACACCCTCCTGAAGCTCTGCTCGCACCCTCCAACCTGGAGCCATGGCTGCCTGAATGCCTCTGACTGCTCCCCCACCAACCCAAGGCCCACTTCCATGCCCCAGCCACCTACCAAAGGGCAGGTCTGTCCTGGCCTCCTCCATCAGACAGGTGGCCCGAAGACATGGCTATGATTCTCCCCAGCCCCTCCCATTCACCTTCATATGGGAACCCACATGGGCTCATTGGCCACCACACTCCCATCCAGCCAACAGAAGGAGAGGGCTGAGGGGTAGGCTGTGTGGGGATGACCCCCCGTGCAGGTCAGCCCCAGAGATGGGTCACCCCTGATTAAGTCCTGCCAGCTGCAGGACTGACAGGAATCTCCCCTCCCCACTCCTCCCCCCACAAAAACCATGAAAACACATACAACACAACACAAGGCTCCTAATTGGGACAGTATGTTCCTCAGCGCCGGCCCGGGGAAAGCCAACTCTGGAAACAAAGCCGCCGCTCCTTCCCCGCCAGATCGCCTCCTGCCTCCCCACGCTGGCCCTGCTCCCGGCTGGCTCGGGTGTGGGGGGGGGGCCTGGGGGGAATCAGACAGGCTGCCCTCCATGTCCCTCTCCCAGGGCACTTTCCAAGAGGGTGGGAAGTTAGGCCAACTGGAGGGGAGTAGCCCTCACTTTGGGCCCCTCTCTGTCAGACCCTCGGCCCCCAAGGCCTAAAAGTCAGGTGAGGGTCTAGGACCCACCCACTGATCAGGTGACTCGGCTGGAGGGGTGCAGGATTTGCCCAGGTGGTAGCAAAGACCTACACAGACAAGGTCTATAGCCTCAGGCCTCTACTGTCCCTCTCGCCCTGGACCCCTCACCTAGGATCTGGCCCTGACGGGCACCTCCGGGAGAGGGAAGACAGAGCTGGTAGCTTAAAGAGGACAATTTCCAGCAGGACTCAAGGATAGTGATGCCACAGTTGGGGGACAAGACAAGGGAGAGGCTCTGAGCAGGGCTGTTGGACAAAGGGCTCCTCTGGCCCTGCTCACGGGGCCTGGGGCTAAGACAGCCCCAGAGAGGAGGAAGGACCACAGGCTGGCAGGAACTGGAAATCTTCCCTCCCTCTCCTGGCCATGGAGCAAGCCCTCCTTCCCTGGGTCCCTGAAGGTCTGGCCTGCCACCCAAGTGCCTGGCAGGGCAGGGCCCTGCTGGCCACAGGCAGGAGTTAGTCACAGAATGGGCAGTGGTGACACTTGGGACCGGCCCCTGCCCTCCCCTTGGCTCTGATGGAAAGCACCCCCAGGAAAGGCAGAAGAGCTTCCCTAACCACAGTGCTAGTCACAGCAGGTCAGAGCTGTCCTAGGCCGGCTCCCTCCTCATGTGGACAGGAGAGCCTTGCCAAGGTCACAGAGGAAGTCCCTGGCAGAGCCAGAGCTGAGCCAACGTCTGACTCCAAGCCCAGAGCTCCGTCCTGCACGGACTCACAGAGCTCATCGTGGCCCGAGTTGCTTCTCCTCCACAGCCCAGAACTCGGCATTTTAAACCAGCTCCCTGGTCCCACTGCTGCTGCCCCTCAGAGCACCCGCCTCCTTGTGAAGCAAGGATCTGAGCCAGCTCTCCTCTCCCTAAACTCCCCTGGCCAGAGCCTCAGGATGGAGCCCCAAACAGTACCCTGTCCCTGGTTCATGTGAACCGCTTTGCTCTGCCTCCCGGGGAACCACGCTCCCCAGTGACGCAGAGCTCGTCACCCTATCCCTCATGTTCACAGCACTCCCTCACCTCCCAAACACACACTCTGGGCTTCATGAAGCCCTCATCTGAACGGAGTGGCAGCCCAATGTACCCAAAATGAGAGGAGGAGAGCCCGAGTCTGGATCTGAGGCTGCCACATGACTCATGAACTTCCATGGGCCTGTGTCAGTGATTTTGGGATTTTGTCTTCCTTTGCTTCCAGAAGGACCCCCCAAACCACACGTTTCTTGTAGGGCCCTATAACCTTGACCCTCCCCTGGACCACAGCCAGAGTCAGCCAACCGGCCATGACTCCTTCCAGAACATGTTTCAGATGGTGCTCCAGGTGATTGCAGAGGGCGTAAGGGCCTGGCCTGCAGCCGGACACATCAGCCATCCTGGCTCCAGACCCTCCTTTCTCATTTAGAGCCTAGAGAGTAGCTGGGGCCTGGACGGCCAGGCCCACCTGCCCGCATGCTGTTCCTCACAGTCCATGATATGAGGGACTGAAGGGGAGGGTTTTGGGGTTTTAACTCTCTTCCCGGTAGGAGATGTGTGCTGCCCATGTAAGGCCTCGCCAACCACAGTGGGAGAGAGTTCTCTATCCTCCTCCTCCTCCTGGAGAATTCGCAAAGCAAAGAGGATGCAGACATGTAACTGTAACTCCCAGAGCGGACTGCCCGCTATGGGGACCATGCCCTTGGCCACAGCGTGGTGCTGAGCTGGACTGAGGCCCACGGCGGCAGGAACCCAGGACCAGGAGCTGGGCAGATTCCTGGGCAGCCCTGAGCAGCCCCTTCCCTTCACTGGGTTTCCGTTTCTTTGCCATTAGAATCCAGGTGACATGGGGTTGATCATGCCATTCTCTCTACCTTTATAGCAATTTGAAATTCATATATGAGAAAGGTTTTTTAAAAACTTAAAGAACATTAAAAATCAGGAGCCAGGGGCACCTGGGTGGCTCAGTGGGTTGAGGCCTCTGCCTTCAGCTCGGGTCATGATCTCAGGGTCCTGGGATCGAGCCCCGCATCGGGCTCTCTGCTCAGCAGGGAGCCTGCTTCCCTTCCTCTCTCTGCCTGCCTCTCTGCCTAATTGTGATCTCTGTCTGTCAAATAAATAAATAAAATCTTTAAAAAAAGAAAGAAAGAAAAATCAGGAGCCAGCCTGGGAACACTTCAAGGTCAGAAGTTCCAGAGACATGGTGGGGTGGGGGCTGGAGCCTTGTTGCTCCCTGATGAGCTGGGGGGATGGGAAAGCATGGACAGGGAACAGGGGCCCTGCTTCTCCTCCCCAGGAGGGACCTAGTGGAGTTGGGGGTACAGAAACCTTTGTTAAAGCGACCCCCATGGTTCCTTGCTGGGCATCAGCTGGCTTCCTACCAGCACCACCAACATGCCTGGTGAGAGGCTCCTGGGCCCACCTTCTACCCTCCCACACTTTCCCCCATACCCACCCCACTGCAGAAGGCGGAACACGTTCCATCAAGGTCCTCAGGCAGACACTGAGACCCTCACCCAGAGCCAGGGTCCCCCTTCCTCCGGACCTCGGCAGATGCCTTCCTCTCTTCTCTGCCATCCCAACCTCCCCTCCCCTCCCAGACCCACTTCCACACGCTCCTTCAAGAAGGTTCCCCTGCCCACCCCTGCCCAAGGGGTCTCACCTTCTGCCAACATTGATTCCAGAGTCTGGGGACTTGCTGAGGACTTGCTATGTCTCCCCGTTGAAGGCAAACTCTCAGTACCCACACCCCACACCCCACACCCGGACGAAGGGCAGGACTTCATCCATAGAGCAGGGCCTTGTCTCTACCAGACTGGGGACTCAGTCTCCAGAGCAGGGGCTCCATGTCCCTCACTGGACCGGACACTGCTCCGAGACGGTGTGTGGGCCTCACCATCAGGCCGACTCACCGGGAAGGAATAGAGGAAGATGCCCACGAAGAGCAGCAGGACAAAGAGAATGACGAAGAGGATGATGGCACACCGGAACCGCCGCCACAGGATGAACTTCATGGTCTTGTACGGAGACGTGAACCAGAGGAAGGAGGTGTCGGGGCGCCTGGAAGCGAGACCCCAGGGGTCAGCAGGGAATGCCCTACCCGGCCTGCCTTCTCCAAGTCTTGCTCCCAAACCGCCCCGGCCCTCTGCGGCTGGCCCCCAAGACCTGCCCCCACCCCTGCCCCACAACCCCCAGCCCTTTCCCTCTGCATTCCCTTGTCCTCTGCCAGTCAGCCGCAGCGTGAGCCTTGCCTGTGCTGCCCTCTTCCTCTTGGGGCCTCCAACCCTTGGCACCCTCCAAGACCCAGTTCTCAGCCACCAGCTTAATCACAGACTAGAGATGGGGGAGCTGGGCAGAGGCTCGAGGAGCCACCGCAGGAGGTGAGCCATGGCCCCCTGGGCCCCAGCTAAGACAAACTGCCTGCCTACACGCACAGGGCTGCTCCATGGCCAGGGAAGGATGGTGGTAAGTGAAACCAGAAAGCTGACTGTGTCTTACTCACAGCCAAGAACCTCCAATCCCCTAGGTCATCTGCCAACTCAAAGAGCAAGCAGGGTGACATGTCTCAGTAATGGCTGTTTTAACACCAGAGTGCCCATCACCCCATGTCCTGGGTCTCTCTGGTCTTTGCACCCAGATCCCAGCATCCTTGGACAGGGACGCCTCTCCCAGCTCTGCCATCCCTACGGCATTGGGGACCTCGCCATGATAAAGTGGTGTCTGACCCAAGCCGGGCTGTGGGGAAGGAGCCAAACACAGTTCTCACCGCTGCCCCCCACAGCCATCCTCCTGTCTCCAGTACCTACCCTCAAGGCCTCGACATCCGCTAGACTGGTCTCTATCCTTTAGGGGTCTATGAGGTAGGGAAGACAGGGATTCACGGATGGCCCAATGAAGGCCGGAAGGCCATTTCAAAGACACATGAATGCCACCAGTGAGCCACGGAAGGCAGCTTGGTCAAGGTGAAAACCTTGATTGGGCTCCAGAGTTAATCAGAACAGGCGTGAGAATTCCAGCTTTGCTTTCCCAGTGGAATGACCTTATTTAACTTTGCTGACACTGTTTCCTCCTCTATAAAATGGGGATCATAACAACCCAGCAAGGAAGATTCCATACCCCATGACCGCATGCGAGGCACACAACCAACACCTACCCAACAGCCCCTGCTTATCGAATTAGCTGAGGGGTGTTCCCCGTCATGGTACCTGTCACCTGCCCCTAACTTACCATGTGGCTTTGGACAAATCACATCCCCTTCTGAGCCCTGTAGGCCTCGTGACCTCTGGGTGGCTGCTCAGTGGATGCCTCTTGGACCACCCCTCCCAGTTCCCTGGGCAGCAGGGGCCAAGGGCTGGGCACTAACCTTGGGTCCTCGAGCTTGGGGTTCATGTTGGGTTCATCCCGGCCCTGGCCAGCAGGCCGCTCCTCATGTTCACTCTCTGCTACGATCTCCAAGGTCATTTCCAGCTTGCCCTGAGGGGACAAAGGGGACCTGGTCAGGTGCACAAAGGCTTTGCCCTGTGTCTTGGAGAGGAATCCGGCCCCAACAGACATAAGAGCCGCTTTGTTATTATTTTTTAAAGACAAAGGGTTGTTCTGATCACAAGAGCATGACTGCTCCATTTAGAAGCTATAGAAATGTCTAAAAAGGGAGCACGAGCCATACCTCCACTATGTGGAGACAAGCACTATTCTGTTTTTATGTACTAGAGCTATTTTCCCGTATGTGGTATCTCACTTGTGTCTGTGTAGTTCTAGAGCTTGCTTCTTTCACTTAGAAATATACTATGTTTCACTACACAATTACATATTCTTTAAAGTTTGCTCTGTAAGGGCTGTAAAACGTTCTATGGGATGGCTGAGCGTAATTTATTTAGTAAAACACTTAGTCGGGTTCGTTTAGGTTGTTTCCAAGTCTTTGATGTTATAAATAATGCTGCAGAAAAACACCCCAGAGCCTACATTTTTAATTGTGTCTGTTTATTTCTTTAGGAGAGATTTTAACAAGTGGGATGACAGAGTCCAAGGGCATATTGCTAAATCGTTGGCTATATATTACCAAATTGCTTCCCTAAATGGTAAAACCATGAGCCCTCCCAGCAGGCATAAATGAGGGGTCTGCCTCTGAGTCCTCACCAACAATGCACATTTAGGGTGTTTTTTTAAATGTCTAATTGAAAAGGCAAAAATGTTGTCGCATTTAAAATGATTCCTTTAATTCCTAGGGGGAATGAACCCTTTTAAATGTTTAATGGCCATTTATACTTCTTTCATGTATTATCTACGCATGTCTTCTGCTGGTTTTTCTTTTGAGGTGCTAGTATTTCTTAGTAAGTGTTAAAATTCCTTCTACAACAAGCGTATTTTATTTCAAGGTCCACGTTAGGGACTGGCCAGCCTCCTGAGGTTTCTCAGGGAGCTGTCCGGGATTCACTTCCTCTCCAGAGGAAGGAAGGACAGTTCTCCACCGTGTCAGTCTCCACCCCTGAGCAGCCCCTTTGGGCCCTGGAAGTATCCTGCTCCAATGGGAGAGGCACTACCCCGGCCTCCCCTGGAAACTTGGCCCAGAGGGGAGCCCAGGACACAGAACCTTCGAGGCCAAATAGCAGAGCATAAATGACACAGGGTCTGCACAAGCTAGGGGTATCTTTCCAGTTAAATTGGCTCAGATCATGATCCCGGAGGCCTGGCATTGGCCCCCACTTCTCCCTCTTCCTCTGCCTCCCTCCATCTGCTTGTGCGTGTGCTCTCTCTCTTTCTCAAGTTAATAAATAAAAATCTTTAAAATAAATAAATAAATAGGCTTCCTGAGATGCAAGCCTCAAGGAGTGGAAGGCTGGGAACTAGAAGAGAACCATGACAGTGCCTCAGAAGACAGGGAGAGATAGGGTAAGAGAGAAGGAGGGCGCCAGGTCTGTGCCCAGGGACCTCTACAGAAGAAGCTAGTCAGGCGCCTGCCCCAAGCTGGAGGGAGCCCACGTACCGCCAGGATCTTCTTCTCGCCCTCGTCTGCCACGCAGGGCCACCAGCCCTTCACAGTTTTCTGTTCGAAAAGGGACACGAACCACTCCGGGTGGAAAGTGTCATCCAGCTGGTCCAAAGAGCACTTCTCGGCAGTCTTGGCGGGCTTGGGCATGTGGTTCAGATCCAGCTGCAAGGAGCCTGCAGTAGAGAGGGGTTCTTTGGCTGCAGGTTTCTCTGTCGCTGCCAGCCTGGGGCTACCCTGGTGCTGGACAGTTTCATGAAAAACTGTCACCTCCTCTGCTTAGATCTCTGGGCTTAGCCATAGGTCCAGTCCCACAGACCCTTCATGTCCCCACCCATCGCCTCTCGTTCCACACAGCTGCCCATCCAACTCTCCACAAACCCATACGCTCAGTCATATACTCTTACGGGTTCACCCTTCACAGAGCTTGCCACGCACTCAACTTCAGCTTCCATTATACAAATCCATTCATTCACCCATCGTCTCCATCCATCCATCCATCCATCCATTTCTTACATTGGTTTTATTGTGACAGAATATATATAACATAAAATTTGTCACTTTAACCATTTTTAAATGCATAATCAAATGGCGTTAATTACATTCACAACACCATGCAACCGATCACCACTATCTATTTCCAAAACTTTTTCATCCCCCCCAACGGAAACGTTGTACTCATTAAGCAATAACTCCCCATGCCCCCACTCCCTCCTCTCAGCCCCTGAGATACTTTAATCTCCTTTCTGTCTCTATGAATCAGCCTGTTCTAGATAGCTCACTAGGTGGCATCATAAAATATTTGTCCTTTAGTGTCTGGCTTCTTTGACGTAGAGCAGGTTCCGGATTCCTCCATGCTGAAGTACGTATTGGTGCTTCATTCCTTTTTACAGCTGAACGCTGCAGCATGGGATAGGCAGACCACGTTTTGTTTATCCATTCATTTGTTGATGGGACACTTGAATTGTGTCCACCATTTGACTCATGCAAATTGCGCTGCTCTGAACACTGGCGTGCGAATGTCGCAGTCTCAATTTTTAATTTTTTTGGGTATGGGAACAGAATTGCTAGGTCATCTGGTAATTTCTGGGTTGGCTTCTCTGAGGACCTGCCAAACTGTTTTCCATAGCAGCTGCACCATTTTACATTCACACCAGCATGTCTGAGGCTTCCAATTTCTCCACATCCTCTCCAACACTTGTTGTTTTCCATTTTCCACTTTTTTTTTTTTTTTTTTTTTTTTTTAGAGCCATCCTAGTAAATGTGAAGTTGTATCTCGCTGTGGTTCATCTGGCCGTTTTTTCATCTGCCCGCCTAGTTCTCCATGCAGCCATCTTTCTGTACTATTTATCTACTCAGCTGTTTTATCCATCATCTCCCTGTATAGCTCCATCTACATGGCTGAACCATATGACAATGGTATTCAGCTACCTCTGACCTCTAAAAACAGCATTTCATGTGGTTTCACCTAATCCAATCACAACAACACCATGAAGTCAATGGGATTGGAGCATAAATTGCTGAAGGGTTTAAGTGAGAGAGATAAATCTAAAAAATGTTGTCTGAGGCCAAATTAAAGAAATTCTTGAATACCATGCAAAAGAGATTGGATTTTTTTTTTCAGTGTGGAATGCTCAGTTACTGTAAGTCTCTTACCAGTGGGATACATTTCTCTAGTTTTCTTTCTTTCCACTCATCTACTTATTCCTTCACCTACCCATCTGCTGCGATCTAACTCTCTCCATCCCTCCATAGCCACCATTCGTTGAGAACTACATCTGTCCACTAATTGGGCTATTATTGTATACATCCATTTGTTCAATTCTGTATGAACATTCACGGGTCTATCCACACCCACGTGTCTCTCCATCCCTCTGATATGGATGAATGCTTATTTTCCATTTTAAATGCAGTCTAATGTAACATTAAGAAAAATCAGGATACCATACGTGTGTGTGTGTGTGTGTGTGTGCGTGTGTGTGCGTGCGCATGTATACAGAAAATTATCCCAGTATGATCTCATAAAAGACAATAAGGAAACATCATATAATCTCTGGATTGGCAAGATGATAGATCTTAGCTATTACTTTTCTTTAAGTAATAAATATTTTTAAAAAGCAAAATACATAATTAGAAACACATTATGAAGGAGAAAAAAGAAACCTTCTGAAGTTAAAAGTAGTTTTAATTGCTTTATTTTAATTTTTAAAAAAACAAAAGATGAGCCCGTTTTTATTTTGAACCATTTTCTCATGCAGTAAATATGCAGCTTTCTTTTTCTTTTTAAAAATTAATTTTCTGAAATCTCACCTCATAAAGAAAAGGTTGACAGAATGATGCCAAAAAAAGCTGTTAAGTCTGTAAGCAAAAAAGGACTTATAAAAAAAATTAAAAAGTGGTTGAAAAAAGGGGAGGAATTATTCATAATGTGTCCTTACTATGCAAAGAGCTCTGAAAATCAAAAATCAAAGATGGGGCACCTGGGCCCCTCAGGGGGTTAAGCCTTTGCCTTTGGCAGGTCATGATCTCAGGGTGCTAGGAGCGAGCCCCACATCATCATCAGGCTCTCTGCTCAGCAGGGAGCCTTCTTCCCCCCTCTCTCCCTCTGCCTGCCTCTCTGCCTATTGTGACCTCTGTCAAATAAATAAATAAAATCTTAAAAAATATAAAAGACGAACAAGATGAACAAGACCATGAAAATAAAATCCCACCAATAATGTGGAAATAAGTATATTTTCCAAGTTCTACCTCACAAGTAATGAAGAGATGCAAACAAAAATTAAAATGACGTGTCAGATAGGCAATTAAAAAAAAAGATTACACTGGTAGCAAAAGTGATATGAAAAGGGCACAGGTAGGAATAAAATGTAAATGTGAAAATGTAAAATCTTTCTAGAGAGCAACTGAACAAAATATTTCCAAAACCGCAAAAATGTACAATGACTCTAAAGATATACTTACAGTTTAGGAAAAAAAGATATGCACAAAGTGTTTAGAGATGTGTGCCTAAGGGTATCGCTCACATTGGAAGACCCAAAGACGAGCTAAGGACCCACCAAGAGAAGTTGAGTTAGACAGAATAGGGCCCAGCGACAGGCAGGAATTAAGTATGATGATGCAGATATAAATGTGGGCAGGTAACTAGTAACAGAAAGGATGTGCTTGAAATACTAAGTTTTCCCCCAAAACCAGGATATAAAACATACGTGTGATTAAAGCTCCTTTTGCTATATATATGCCATATATGTATGTCGTATTATATGTGTGTGTGTGTGAATACACTTCTAGCATATATGTGTTTGCATATATAGGAAATCATATATGGGAACATAGGAGTGGAGGTCATCTCTGGCTAGTGAAATTTTAATACATAAGCAAAGTGAGGCATTGTTGATCTGTATTTTCCAATTTTCTACAGGAATTATGTGTTGCAGGAGAATCAGAAAAAAAAAGTCCAATGGGATGTCATGATTTCGACAGTCTGAATCTTTTCTAGGGATGGCCGCTGAGTGTGGGGGAGCAGGCGGAGAGCAGCAAAGGGGAGGGAGACAGAAGAGCAGGCGGCCTTCCTCCTCACCCCTGCTGGAGCTGCTCCTCAGCATGCCCCTGCAGGTGTCCAAGGACTCTGCAAAGACCAGCTCACCTTTCTGCAAGGCTGGCCAAGAAGGGCTCCAGTGACCCATCCAGAGCCACCCCACTCCCAAGTAGCAGAGTTGGCCAGAATCAGGACTCCTGACTCCCCACGCTGCCTTTCTCGCAAGGTCCACTTTTTTTTAATTGAATTAAAACTCCCATCCCATAAAACATACCACCAATTTGACCATTTTAACGTATAAAACTGAGTGGCTTTTAATATGTTCAGGGCTGTGCCAGCACCCATTCTATCTAATTCCAGAACATTGTCATCACTCCCAAAAGAAGCCCCATGCCCATTAGCAGTCACTCTTCTTCCCCGCCTCCCAACGCCTGGCAACCACCAGGCTACTTTCTGTCTCTGGATTTGCCTGCTGTGGACAATTCGTGTGAATGGAAGCATACAATCTTAGTCCTTTTGCGACTGGCTTCTTTCACTTAGCACGTTTTCAAGGTTCTTCCAGGTTATAGCAAGGATCCTCACTTCCTTTCTTTCTGTGGCTGAATAATATCCAATCGTACAGCTAGACCACACGCCCATGGAACTCTTAGAGCTGTGACAGGGCTGTTACTCACAATCCCACCTGCCTGTTCCATACAGCCATCCTCCTCGCCCCCCATCTCACCCCGTCTCTACCACATCCTCTACCCAGCCCTCCCTGCTCCCAGCTTGGGTTTCTGCACACTTCTCCCCCACCAGATTCCTGCCTGGGGGCCTAGAGGGTGGAGCCACAGTGGCTTGTTCACTCATCACTTGGGCACAAGTGTGAGGACTGACGAGAGCTCCTCACTTACTGGGCCCGGCTGCCCAGTCTAAAAAGGGTGTGTAGACCTGGGGGCATCCCGTCAAGGGTGAGGCCAGATGCTTGGCGACAGCCAGCTCATGCCTGCCCTGCCTTTGACCTGTGCTTTCCTCTCTTCTGTACCTGACTCCTACCATCCACGCAGCCTGGGTTCCATGCCACCTCTGCTGACAGGCCCTCAGGCACTCCTCTGTGTTCCAGACTGTCCTCGGCACCAGGGAGCAGTGACCCTGAGCTCCCTGAGGACAGAAAGTAGGACCACATCTCCTTCCAGCCTTCCCAAGAATGGCATATGTGTGTGTGTGTGAGTGCGCGCGCGCGCACACACACACACACACACACACACACACACACACACACACGGCAGTGGGCGGGGGGTGGGGGGTGGTTCTGGGTCAACTCCCAGTGTGCAGAATGGTACTGACAGGAAACGGTGCTCACCCAGAAAGTCGTCAAAGGAGAACTTGTCATTGTCCCAGATCTGAAATACCACTCGGGCTGGGATTTTGCTCTCAGTCTTGTCCAGCCTCCAAAAAGCATCCTGGCCCAGAAGAAGAAGCAGGAAAGCAAGATTAGAGAGAAAGAGTGGTTTCTGCCAGCCTAGAAGGCTGCCCAGAGGAGGCAATGAATGGGACATCTCTTAGGGACTTGCCAGTGCCAGGTCTTGCGGGGGGGGAAGATTGCTAAGATGCCAGCGGACAAGTGTTCAAGGACTCAGGAAGGAACCATGCAGGCTGACTTCACATGACACGGCTCCTTGAAGCCTCCCAGTGCGGTAGGCAGAACTTACATTCCCATTTTACAGATGATGAAGCAGAGACTTGGAAAAGTTAAGAATTTCTCCAAGGTCTGACAGCTAATATTAATAATATTAATCTGCACTTCCTATGTTCTAGCCCTTTGCCACTCTGAGCTCATGTATCCTTCCAACAACCTATAAGGGAGAGGCTATCCTTACAGCTGAGGAAACCAGAGCAAGGAACTTGTCTGAGTCACACTGCTGAGAAGTGGCGAGCTGGGGTTCAAACCCAGGCAGGTAATCCAGAGTCCTGCTCTCACCTCTAAATCCTGCTTTGCCCCTGTGCTATTACAGGGGAATGGGTAGACCGGCTGGGAAGCTGAGGGCCTCCATGCCACCCTAGCTATCACTGGAAGGATCCCCCCGACACACTGTTTTAAGGAGCTGACATTGGGCGACAGTCACCCCAGCTCTTTCCTGGCCACAGCAAGCCACCCTATCTTTATTTCCAAGAGCTTGCCCTGGGGCAAATCAAAAGCCCCCAGTGCTAGAAAGTTCTCCAGCCTTTTGTTTTCCCTACCCCCCCCACCGAGACCACTCCGCCTGTATTATTATTGCATTATTATTGCATTATTATTGCAGGCTTGTCCCCCAGAGGCTCATAGAGGCTGAAGGAAAAGGAAAACCATGCTGGGGCCTGGGTTCCCTCCTGAATCCAGCCACACTCAACCCAAAGGACTGTCCCTGTGGCTTTCCCACTCATGCTTATTCCCTGTCTTCTCCCTGTAGCCTTTCCTGAGGGAGTGGCAAGGACGGGAACCATTGTGACGATCCTGCAGACACCGGGGGCCAGAACCTGAGTGTACCCAGTCACTGCAGGGGCCTGGACCCAGTCTCGGGGGACAGACTCTACGGGGAGTCTTGGAGAACTGCTGGTCACAGAGGGTTTGCCTCCCCCTGGGTGCCCTATACCCATAGCCTCACTGCCCAACCGGGGCTGTGCGGGTATCCGGCAGACCCACAGAACTCCCAGACCAAAACCCCCATTCTGTGAGGAACAGGCACCTTGCAAATCACACCACTGCATCCTGGACTGCTGCCTGATTTGGCGAGGGGCTCGAGCCCCCAGCTGGCCCCCGTCTGGTGCCTCCCCTCTTCCGGGCCCCAGCCCTCCTGCAGGTGCCTCCCTTCTCTGGCGAGGCTTTTATGGCCAGCTCCGCGGGCCTGCCTGCACAGGCCGCCAGCATCCTCCATTCCTCTGGCCGGCCTGGTTTATGGGCTTAGTAATGAGCCAGAGGTTCAAACGGCCCCTGGTGGGAGCAGCTGGGCTGGGGCTCCAGCCTGGGGAACGGCCCCCCAGGTCCCAGGCGCTCATTACGCTCCCGGTCTGGGCCCTTTTACTAGCTGTTTATTTGCAGGGTGGGTGCCTGACGCGCAGGCAGGCCCCAGTGGGTGTGCTGGGCTCCAGGTGGGGAGCCAGGCCGGGGCAAGCAGCGGTGGTTCAAAGCAGCCGGATGAAAGGAGACCCTTGTGCTTTATGACAGTCTCGTCTGGTTAATGGGGTCCCCGGAGGGCCTGCCTGCCAGAGGCCCCAAACCCCTCGGCAGAAGGCTGGCTCTGTGGCAGGACTGGGGAGCCCAGATGCTGTGAGGGACCCCAGCACCATCCCACTCCCAGGCCCGGGCCTTTGAAGCCCAGACCAGCTCATTGGTGCCTCACTGTGGGTACAGATCCACCTGCCTCCTGGGCCCCTTCTCCCACAGAGGGACACACTGGCTCTTCCCTGGTCCAGCCAGACCCTCCCTCACTCTCCTGGTTGACTTCAGAGCCTCCACCTCCTCTCCGGGCCTCCTCCGCCCCTCCCTTCAGCTACTGTCTCCCCACCGAATTCCATTCCGGCCCCCTCCCCGGGGAACCTCTTCTGGACTCCCTGACACCTCTTCCTTCTCTCCACCTGGCAGCCTTGCTGGGCTTCTCCTTCTTCCAGGGCTAGCCCCAGCCCCATGGGCTATGCCACAGTGGGTCAGCCCGATTCTCTTCTTCCTTTCCAGTGCCTAGGACAGAGAGATGGGACTCTTGCACTGACAGAATGGAACCCCCTCAAATTCTTACCCAGCAGATTCAGCTGGGCCCTCAGCCTTCCAGCATCTCAGCAGACCTTAGCATCACAATTAGCTTTCTTTCCCTCCCCCTGTTCTTCTCTCTCCTGCCTTCTCCCTCTTTGCTCCCTTGCTCAGCAGAGCGGCTTGTCTCAAGTCACCTGCCACAGGGCCAAGAGATACTCTTTTCCTGCTTTGTAGAAAAAAACAGAGCTTCCGGACCTCCTCCCCCACATCTCTACCTGTCACAGTGAAGGGGGTAGTCCCGCCTCCCACTTAAGCAGGCCACTCGGCATCTCTCAGCCTCAGATTCCCCTCTATACCTAGCCCCTTGCTCGGCAGGCGAAGCACCGGAGACAGGATGCCTGAGCCCTCGGGGGCCCATTCCCAGTCCTCACCCCACTTCTGCCCATAGCAAAGAAAAGCAGTGTGAGTTTGATCTGGAACCTTTCCCCCAACAAATGCAACATTGGCTTTGTTATGGGAACAACTTGTGATAGACAAATACCTTGAGCAAAGGCAAACAAGATGAAACCTACAAAGAGGGTAGGCTTTCCTTGACTGCTCGGAACCCAAGGCTGTTGTTAAATTCTGCCTTCTCCAATGCACTGTGCAGCAATCCCTGGATGAAAGCATTCACGTAACCTCGTTTAACCCTATTTTATTTTGTCTGATGGTTTCAGAATGTTCACTGGAACATTCTGGTTTCTCTAACATGCAGAGGAGCCTGTGTGTTGGGCTGGGCAAGGGTCATGAGGGAAGGATGAAGGGAAGAGAGCCAAGAAGACCTCAGCAGTGCCCAGAAAGTACGTTCTATATTCCCTTCTTGAAGCCACTCAACCATTCGGGAAGCAGGTGTCACAGAAGCTTGGCGGCTTGAAGCACTATGCCCCCTCAGGAAGGAAATCAGGCCAGCAGAACTGAAATGCCAGAGAGGCATTCCCTTTGTCCAGCAGAGAGCACCTTGAGGCAGATGGGTTCTGGGTGGGATGCAGGGGATCAAAGCTCTAATGGAGGTACTCTCTGCCTCCAGCCAGCCCAGCTCTGGAGCCTCCCTGAGCTCTGCGGGCTCTCCCCAAGGGCAGGTGCGACACCACCAGGAGGGAGGCTGCCTGCCTTGGACTCTGCCTATTGCAGAAGAAAAGAATTTACCATCCAGAAGAGACCTCAACGAGGAGCTGCTGAGACACAGAGAGCTGAGGTCCCAGGACCCCACTCTGTCCTCTGGCTGATGCACTGGGTCCCTCAGGGGCCTGCACCTTGCAGTGAGGTCAGGGAGGGAGGAGGGCAATGGCTTCTGGCCTGGAAAGCCTGAGCTGCACCCAGTAAGTGTCCAGCTTGGGCAGTGACCACAGGCACCAGACACAGAAATGTGGGGAGCGACGTGATGGGAGGGACTTAGCTTAGCAACCCCAATCCTGTGGACAATCCATCCACAGGTGAGGCCAGCCCCCAGGGAAGCTCTCCCTATGGGGACTGGCCTCACTGCCCCTTCCATAGCCATGCTGGGTATCCCTAGGAATGTTCTTCCCGTTCTGCCCCATGACCCTTCCTGCCACTTGGTTCATCTGGGGTCAGGAGGAAGGCAGTAGTTTCAGGAGCTGGACCAGTATAGACAGTGGTGGTGGCACGAATGTGGGGGTGATTGGGGGGTAGCAGTGCCAATGATGGCAGCCATGGTAGAGGTGGCAGAAGTGGAGGCAGGGAGATAGGTAACGGGGCTACAGCCATGAGGATTCCAACATCCGGGGGTGCTGGTGAGGGGTGACAATGGCAGGATGGTGACACCCACAACAGAAAGCCCTGGGAGCAGGCCACTGGGGATGGCATGCACTCACCTTCTTAGAGACGGTGCAGACTTGCTCTGCAGGCAGATAGTCAAAGGGGAAAATGAACCTCCAGTTAAAGTTGCCTTCGCCGCCCAGGGACCGATAATGCACATCCGTTTTCTGCTTGTGCTCTTCAAAGCCAACCATCCAACTAGACAACAGATTAGAGAACACGTCTAATTAAGGTCTCCTCTACAAGATGCATCCCCCCACTGAGGCAGATGAGGAATTAAGAAGGTAAATGAGCTCAGTAAAGGATAAAGCAAGAACAATTCGCAGAAATCTCTATGAAGTACCAAATGTGCCATTAATTTTAAAACATCTAACTTTCCTTCTTGAGGAACACCCTCAAACCTTCTAAGTTCAACCCAAAGATTTTTGGGGAAGAAATCCGGTGGGAGAAGGACTCACCAAAGGCCCTCCTTCCTTTCTTGTTCCCTCCCTTCCCTATGGCTGGAGCTCCCTTTTTCCACCACCCCAGCAGGACTGGGGCAACACCATGGGGCTGGGACAGGTGAGAAGGCCAATGCCTCCCTACCCTTTCACATAAATATCACTCATCTTCTCCCCTGTGATGCTGAGGTCATCCAGGATCACGTCCTTTGTGTTCCAGATAATACACCGCAGGAAAAACCTGTGCAGAAGAAGGGCTCAAGTCCACATGAATGTCCCAGCAAAGGATGGGCCATCCTTGGCTGAAAAGCTGAGAGGCCAGCTGATGCTTGCCTGGCTGGGCACTTAGCCAGGCCCACATGAGAGTGATGCCCTGTGGCCTGAGTGGCCCAACACGCCGCCTAAGAGTGACCTCCAGGTCCCACCCACAGCAAGCGGCAACCCTCCCATCACTCTACTCAGCTCCCAGCCTCTGGCTAGGGAGAGTCACCTTCTGGCTCTCCGTGGGGTGATGTTGAAGGGAGGTCCAGGGCGCCCCAGGGCCTTGGGAAATAGGTCGATCCACATCTGTAGCTTTCCCTGAGGAGACATAACCCCGTTCTCACCCCACCTCTTTCATTCCACCAACAGCTACCAACCCCCTGCTCTGTGCCACACAAGTGGGGCCCAGGAGGAAGAACACCTAGGCCCTGGCCCAGGCAGGCTTCCCTCTGCCCCCTGCCCCAGAGAGAAGGTTGCCTAGAGACTACAGGCCTGACTGCAGCCGTGAGACCACTGCCCCACAGGCTAATGACTCAGGCCCGGGCCCTGAGGGGTGGGGGTCAGGGCAGACTTCCCAGGGATGATGATATTTGAGCTGAGTCTCAGTATGCCAGGCAGACAAAGGGACAAGGGCATTTCCCACTGAGGGAATGATGCACTCAAGGGTTTGGGAGGGTCAGAGAACACATTTAGTCAGAGGAGTTTCAGAGGATTTCCACATGACAGGAAAGCACTCCACCTGTCACCCCTCGGCTCCCTCCCTCTCTGCAAGCTGGCTATTCTGTCCCCATCTCCCAGAGAAAGAGCAGGGACTGAGGTAACTTCTCCAGGGCAGAGTAGCTGGAGACTAAAAGTTCATGACACCTGCTGTGCCACTCCAGAGAGCTGGCAGCCACCCACCAAGGGCAAAAGAGCTCAGTTCCAAACAGCAAAGACTATGTACCCTGCATCTTTACAAAGGCCCCTTCTTTTCTGCCTTAGCCTTTTTCTGCCTGTCACCTTTTCTTTCTTCCTCCTCCAAAACCCAGCCCTGAGCTCACCTCCTCCAGGAAGCCTCCCAGTCTCAGTCCTGGGCCAGCTGTCCCTCTGCTCACCTTCCCTCTGCCTGGAGGATGCCCTTGGCCTTCCGGGTGACCCCTCTCAGTGACAGCTCTGCCGTTCTGTCACAGGGTGCCAGTTGTCCTGTCTGGATTCCCCACCGCAGCCCAGCCCAATGCCAGCCACCTGGATGTCGCTGACGGATAGAGGGAGGGCATCCTGAGGCCAGGCTGAAACAGTGAGGCTTCTGAATGACTCATGGGAAGCCAGGGGTCTATCCAGAGGTATAGAGGAGGTGGCTCAGGGTCATTTCCCAGGTCCTGGGGGCTACAGGATGCCCAGGAAGGCAGGACCAAGAGGTCCTCTTGTAGACCAACACTGATCACTGTTCAGACTGTGAGAAAACATGTCAAGGAGGGATTGGCCAAATCCTGAGCTCCCCACGGGTGCCCCTGAGATATCCATGTTGTCCTTGGAGCAGGGCCAGCTGGGGGTCAGGGTTTTGGGCGCAAGGGTCCATGTCCTACCTGCTCAATGTCTGGCTGTAGGGGGCTGTACAGGGGCCGGGATTCCACATGCTCGGGGACAAGGCCCAGCTGCCGGAGGACGTGCAAGGCCAGACGCTCTTCCACTGGACCCAGGTGTGGGTTCAGGACCCTGCCACCTTCTGCTCCAGTGAGAAGACAAAAAAGTTTCTGGAGCTGAGTGAGCAAGGGATGGTAGGACTGCCTAGAGGCCTCAGGAAGCCCCACCTGCCCACACCCTCATCCCCAAGCAAGACACACTTCTGACCCACAGGTCTCACTCTCTGCACGGAAGCCTCACAGTCCATTGGCTCCAGCTTTAAAGTCCAGATCTGTCATTGCCATCATTTCTACCATGCCTCTTCTATAAAGCTTTTCCTCTTTTCCACCAAATCTCACCCCTTCCAGGAAGCCCTCCCTGACTGCTCCAAATTCTGAGTCTCAGCAACCTCTACTTCCAGAGGGGCACCTAAGTGCTTTCAGTACTACTGTTCTCCTGGTCACACAATCTGCTCTATTAGGAGCAACAGCTAAAATAATAGCAATCATAGCAAACACTTATAAAGCAGAAACCAGGCACTGGTCTTCATAAATCTTAACAGGTTCTATCTTCATAGAGACACTGGAAAGTAAGTGCTGTTATCATGCCCATTTCACAGATGACAGAAACGAAGCACAGAGCAGTGACATTGTTGGCCAGGAGGGCAGCCGAGATGACACCCTCATTTAGGAAAGGCATGGGCCTGGCCGTGAACACCCTTTCCTTCTGCCTTGTGCGGTCCAGGGACAGCTCCTACCTGCCCTGGAGTGGGTCAAGGACTGCTGCTGTGGACGGGGTGAGGACACAGGGGTGGTTCTGACCCAGACAAGCCTGGCCAACCAGCCAGCCACAGGAACCTGAAGCCCCCACGCCAAATCTCTGGGGCAAGGAGCATTCATGTGTGTCCAAATGCACGAGGACACACACAGGTATGTGCACTCAGGTGTGCCCAAGTTCAAGAGCACAGATTTTCGTGTACGTACGCACACACATTAATCTAACAAACCTGCTCTGCCCACTCTAGCAGGTCCCACAAAGGAAGCAGCACATTGCAGCAGGACCCCCGGCCAGGAGTTTGGTCCTGCCCCTAACCACCTGCATGACAATGGGCAGGTTATTAGCCACACTTGGCCTCCATGGCCTCATCTGCAAAAACAGGCAAATGCCAGACCTCACCGTCAATAGCTTCAGGCTTTCGTTTTTTACGAACATACGACCGTGAACCCTGGTCTCCATGCTACAGTGGCTTACAGACCAGCAGAAGAGTTGGAAATGCAAGAGGAGGACGAGAGGGTTGGGGGTGGGGAATCAGAGTCACCATCCCCTTGTATAACCTCAGCACCAGCTCTGACATCAAACAGCTCTGAGACCAGCCGGAAGTGAGCACCCCCCCAACATCCCCTGCCTGACCTATAAGCACCTCCAGCAGCTTCTGGGAGACAATGTAGGCCCGTGGACATCTGAGACACACGGGGGGCATGCATGCTGCAGAATTCTCAGTAGGAGCACTGGGCAGGTTCAGGGGCAAGGATGGAGGCCACAGGGCTTCCTGCCTGCCCTGTGGATGCTTTGGGTACAGGACCTAGGAGTCACCAGCCAGGGGGGTGGGGGAACAAGGTGGGGGGCCTCAGAAGATACCTGGAAGGCCAAGATGGCAAGCTAGTGCAATTCAAGCAGAAAACATTCTCAGAGGTCATCTGGACCCCAAATTCCAATTAAACTCTGACCACCACCCCCTCAAAGCCAGAGGCAAGCTGATCTAACCAGGACCCTGACCTTGGCTTCATATTCATCCCTGACCCCTGAGGTTGAGGGAGAGCCCGTCATGGTTCTGGAGTCACGTGGCCGCTCACCTGTTTCTTCAATAGTGTATTCTTTATCCTGAAAGAGCACGCGGTCCGTGAGGTACACGGGAGCCTTGAGTCTGCGCTGCTGGCAGAAGAGTTGGAGGAGCTGGGAGGGGCGGAGCTGGTCCCTCCACTGGTTGGGTCCGGAGCTGAGGCCCAAAGACAAGGCAAAGAAGAGACCCTCCAGGCACCGCCGGAGGCCGAGGGGTTTGCAGGAGCCCATGTACCTACCCGTGCAGCCCCCCAGCCTTCACTTTTACAGTGGGTGCCCTCACTCGCTGTGACTGGGGGTCCCACTTGACACACAGGGAAACTGAGGCCCAGAGATGACAGGACTTGTTTAAATACATACCGAGTTGGAACCTAAATATTCTGTTTCCACACTGGGAGTGGATGAGACCCAAATTGGCAAGAAGGGAGTAGGGGCTGTCCACACATGAGTTCACCTGACACAGAGCCCCGTAGGCTCCGCTGGGGGCCCATTATCTGTCTCCCTTCTCCTTTCCCTCCTTCCTCATTCTTCCCTCTACGGGGGATTGGTGGTGTCTTAAGGAGAACTGGGTTATAACAACATGATGAAGAGCAAGGTCCTTAGAGTCAGATGAACAGGTTCAAATCCGAATCCCGCCACTTACAAACCATAACATCCCTGGGCCTCAGTCTCCACATCTGTACAGTGGGTACAAGAGCCTAGTTGCCCTGAAGGAGAGAACACCTATCCAGTGCTGAGCGCAGGGCAGGCACACAGCAAGTGCTCATGCCTCGGGGGGACAGAAGAGCAACGAGCCCCCGTGCACCTACACACAGTAGGTCTGCGGGAGTCCACAGCGAGCCCCAAACTTGGACAGCAGCCTATTTTCCAGGTCGACGACTGTCTCCCCAATCTTTTCATCTTTGGAGAGGAGGTCATAGTCATAGAGCGTGATCTTCAGGTCCTTCTCCAGAGGCAGAGTGCAAGTCAGCTCGAACATCCTGCGGGGGGACCCAGGGCAGAGGTCAGGGTGCTGCAGACTCCCTGATGTTGTTGGACGCGGTGAGTGCTCAAGGGAGGGAGACGAAGACAAGAGCGGGGGACTTGAAAGCCTTCCCTGGCTCCCTCCTCCCCTTCCAAGAGTGGCCCTGGAGCCCACCCTCCTGGGGTCCCCTATCTGTCTTAAAGTATTAATCCCAGTGCCCTACTACTACTGGACTTTTCTTTGTGCATCTGTGTGTGTGTGTTGTGTGTGTGCACATACACTTGTGTGTTTTAGACATTCCCAGATTATCTGGGCTGAGCATATAGTATCTCCCTGCCTAACAGACCACAGAATGAACGAATGAATTGGAACAGAAAGGTAAAACCGAAGCTTCTACCAGGACACCAGGATGTAAAAGGCGTGAAGGTGCCAGAACTCTGGAATTGACCAAGGGGGTGACCTGGGACGCACTTCGGGGACACTTAAGGCTTTACACCTACTTGCAGAGTGGGAAGGAGGATTTGTGGAGATTTCTTGGGAGGGAGCTCCTGCTGTGCTCTGAGACCCCCACTCCCCCTCTAAGGTCAAGTGTGGAGGGATAGCCCCTTTACCCCTGAAATAGTTCCCTGCAGGTGGGAGCCTGGCCCCTGACTCCTACTCAAGTGAGAGAAAGCAGTGGGCCTTGGAGAGGAGGAGAGAGAGGTGACCCTGCTCCCGTCTTGGCTGGGCCACCGTGAGGCCACACTGGAGCCACTTGGAAACTGACCCCATGGGCCCTGGGGTTCCAGCAGTGAGACTGTGGAGAGGCCCACATGAAAGGGCCACCAGAAAAGGGCCACAGCATCCGCCTTTTCCCTGGAGCTTCATGGGCATGCTCAAAGGGGCTTTCTGGAAAGCACTCACAAGAAAATAAATCCACTTTAAACACCTGCCACCGGAGAGAGCCCAGAAAACACAGGAGCAGGGAGCACCCAGGGCTCTCCTCTCCCAGGGGCTCCCCTAGTCCTGACCATGCATGATCCAGCACATCAGTGGGAGACATGAGACAGGAAAGGGAGAGAAGCAAAGCCCCCTCCGTCCATTCACACACACATCCACACACTGCACACAGTACACCCAAAGTGGACCCGGCTGGGAAAGGGGGCGACTCCCCTAGATAGAGCCTGTCAGTTCACGAGTACACATGAACAAAGTTCTGGGTAGTGCCTTGACACTGAACGTAGGACAAAGCCGACCATCTATAAGGAAGCACCTGTCTGCCACGCTTTGCACTTAAGAAATGAGGGAGGGAAGCCCCACGGAAGAAATGTCTACAGGACACAGGCAGACAAAAAGGAAACTGTGTTCTCCTGACATTCCCTGAGCTGGGCTTGGTCAGCACATGAGTTAGACAAAGAAAGAGTGTCTGCACTCACTCCCCCACCTTGCCCTGGGCCCTGACACACACTGCCACCCGGCCCAGTCTGCTGCCGGGTCACCATGAGCCAGTGGAGCTCACCAAAGGGAGCCCTTCCCCACCTTCTTCCCTGCAACCCTTCCCTCCCATCCCAGCTCGTCGGGGCTCATCACTGGCAGGACACAGGCAATTCTCCAGGCTGACCTTGCCACAGGCCTCAGTGCCCACAACCAACCCTACAGACACCAACAACTCAGCATGCCTGGGAGCTCTGCCCACACAGGGGGTCCTGATTCTTCCTCCCCTTGTTCTTAGATGTCAAGAAGCATTTGACTCTCTTCCTTTGTGTACCCACGAGAGACTAACATGCAGCAAAGAAAGACGACAATGACTCAACACAAACAACAAGGGATCCTGGAGAGCTCTGGGAACGGTAAAAAGACATCAGTTGGGAAAAGGGGCCAAATCCTAATAAAGCCTAGAGCGTAGGAAATAGTAACGTGCCACTAGTGATATTTTCGTTTTGACAAAATGAACCATGGGTAGGTAAGAGGGAAATGAAGTGTGAAGGGTATACGAGAATCGTGCTTTCTTTGCAGCTGTTCCGTAGATCGAAAATTATTCTAAAGTAAAAGTTAATCTTAAAAAAATACCAAAACAAACAAACAAACAAAAAATGGAATAATTAGCAAATACAGGCTCTGAGTTTCCATTGAGATTTCTGTTCTTTGAGGTAATTGTTTATGAGATTAAGCAGGAACTCTGGCCAGACGCCTTCCGCACCCTGTGAAAAGCTAGCCGAGCTTACAGCCCCTTGGACGTGCAAGGTTAGTGACTCCAGCTTTGCCTCAGGAACCGGGCACTTCTGGGCGGCTGCCACCCCTCCCCCACCAGGCTGGGGGTTACCCAGGTTGGCACCTCTATCCCCCAGACCCGAGCTGTCCCCAACTTACTTTCCAAACACAGGCTCTAGGGTGCAGGGAATGTAGTTATCCTGGTCACTCACTGATTTCTTCCCTATGGAGATCTTGATGTAAGGGTCACACTGAAGGAAGACACAGGAAGACTTCAGTGAATTCACTTCCCCAACACATCTCTGAAGCTTCTTTGGTCCTTGGCCTTTCAGTGGGGGTAGGAGGTCAGCCATCAAGAAGCTGCCATCCTGCCATGGTGCCAGGCCAATGGCCCTGTCCCACACACCACCACACCAGTTGGCCCTGACTTGGACTTCTAGCCATGGTCCAACAGTAGAAATGAGATACCTGAGTCCTCCGGACTCCCAAAGCACTGCCCCACTGGGACAAGGTGGGTGAGGGCAAGGCTCCTATCCTCAGAAACACTACAGCCTGTATTACATATGTGACTGAGCCAGCCAGGGTCCTCTCTGGGGCCTCTGCTTCAACAGATTAAAGGGAGAGAGATGGCCAGACTTCAGCAGCCCAACCTGGCCCAGACTGGCCTTCCCCAGATGCCTCCAGGAGCAACTGCGACCAGAGACTTCTCAGGTCAGTCAAGGCATAAAGAAATCTTGCAGTGTATGAATGGACCATTGGCCATACCACATCTTGAAAGCCATCATGGTGCCTGGGCTGAGGATGGCTCTTTTCTGCCCTTTGACTTCTCAGCAGGGCAAGGCCAGCTATGACCTCTCACCTTAAAAAGCAGGGCTCCGGGGACAGGACAGCAGACCTCCACCCACAGACTCAAGGACACATGCTAGGCCTGCCCCCATCTCAGGGGATGAGAGAGAACCTAGCACAGTCCCTCTGAACTCCAGTCAACCCCGCCTGTCCCTCTTCTTTCCTCTTTCTCTCTTTCCAATTTTTCTCTGCACCCTCCCCCACCCCCATCTCCTCAGTGCTCCAGACTCCTGCTCTCTGGCAAGTTCCCACTTTGCCTCAGAGCCAGGGACCAGAGTGAGGTGTGGAGGTACAAAATTTGTACATGTGTGCCTCAGTCACAAAGTTTGAGGGAGTGCCCCCAAAACTCAGTCAATCAAGATAAACAAATTTTAATGCAATATTTTAAAAATTGAAGTTGATACCAACAGGCCCTGATGAAAAAAATGTTTAATCTTAAGCAAGGACAGGATCAGAATTACCGCTTTTCCCTTGTGCCTCAGGCTCTAGCATGGCTAGGCAACACACAGTTACTGAGCCACTTCTCTCCTGCCCGCGCCCCCACCAGCTGAAGCCCGAGGAAGTCCAACCCCAGCCCACACCTTCCTTGTCACTTCCTCTTGTGCCTCACCCTCGTGCCAGACAGTCTTCTCATAAACTCTTGCCAAGATTTTTGGCCCACCCTAAAAAACCATATTCTTCTCTCGCCTAGCCTACCAGAGAATTTCTTCTCCCTCCTAGCCTACCAGAGAACTCCATCGATCCTTAAGAATCCTATCCCTCCGCCAAGCCTTCCTCATGATTGCCAAGTTTTGCACGACCCCGCCTTCTCTGACCTCCCAGAGCACTTGGCCCCTGCCCGAACCACATCCAGTTGCCTCTCTCGGTGCTGGGTGTGTGTGGCTGGTTTCCGCGACTTTCTGTGAACTCCCTGTGGGAGAGCTGTGTCCAGATCCCATAGCCCATTTGGGCCCCAGCCTGCCATTCCGGAAGAGCTGAGAGCTCCGGAAATGTTACCTTCCCATTGGGATCCTTGGGCTGCAGGCCAAATGCTCGGATGATATAGATGCGGACCAGGCACTCCTGAGGCCCCTGGGCGGCCAGCTGGTGGAACTGTCTTGGGGGCATGGGGACGGCCGGGTCTTCTGGGAGGGGGTAGATTTTGAAGAGGCCCTGGAAAGAATGAGGGGCCAACTCACTCATGATCATCATCAACACAACCACCATCATGACCCTTGCCATCAACTCTGCCAGAGTCATCACGCCAGAGACCACCAAACCTACCGCCATCTCTTTACCACCATCAAATTCTGCATCGATGGCATCACCCACATAGTCACCATGTACCAACATCAACACCATGGTCATTATCGTGGTTACTACAGTAGCCCTGCTCCCGGCCCCTTCACTTATGATAGCTGCCACTTCACAGTTTCAGGCCTCCCAGGGGAGGAGGAGGGTCATGTCCTCAAGAACGTACCTTAAACTCCCCGATAACAGATGGGTCCTCCGTCTCCTCCTGAGTCTTACCCCGGTAGAGCTTGAAGGTGTTGCAAAAGTCTGACAAGCCTTCAAAGGCCTCGACGTTCTCCAGTTGTGTGTCATAGACCTGCCACACATGCGGATGAGAGAAGGAGACAGGGAAAGAGAAAGAGGGCCAGCCAGGGAAGAGGAAACAGGACAGTATTCAAGTGACAATGGACGAAAAGTCCCAGAGAAGAAAAGGAAGGGAAAGACCGTGTGCAAATTAAAGGAACAAAGACAGGTAGCAGAGGGGAAGGGGAGAGCAGCCAAGAACAGAGAGGACAGAGGAGGAAAGGTCACAGGCAGAGATTAAAAGGATGTAAAGAGTGGAGAGGAAAAGGAGAGGAGGGTGGGGGACAAGAGGGACAGGAGAGGTGGGAAGAGGGGAAGACGTGTGTTCAGCACCATTAGGGAATGGTTTTCTGGTGAATCCAACATTTTAGGTTTCTAGGAGTCATCACGTACATGGCTGGTGTATTTTTTTTTTACGAGAATAAAACCAAACAAAGAAATGAAAAGTTAACTGACATTTTACTTGAAGATCAAAACAGAACTCTGAAAAATTTATAGGTCTGTGTTTCAAGCTACAAATGCTCCCTGTCCAGGACAGCCAGGCGATGGTGGTACCAAACCCTGGGCTGTGAATGCCTTCTGAGCACCACTTTAAATTTGCAAACTCAACGTATCCATCCCCTTCCTCTCAAACAGCCGCTGACCTCTCTTTGTTAGAGGCATGCTTTGGAATTGCTTAGGCTTAACTAAAGCAGCAGTTTTCTATTATAGGTGATAAATGTGCTTAAGAGTGATATTAAAAACAATATACATGCTAAGTCAGTTACATTGAAACTGACAGCCAAGGAGAACCAGGTAAATTCCCGTCTCATTCTGTCCCTTCCAAGAAACAATTAATGATGCAAGTGAGGCAGGTTCATTATTAAAAATTAGAAAATACGAGTAAATACAAAGAAAAGATTATTATTGCCTTGCATTTGGATTCTCAGAAACAATGACTAGTTATTTGGTTACTATTTGATAGGTACCATTTTGAGTATGTTCTTGATCTGTTTATCTCATTTAATCATTTTAAAGGACAGTTCCTTCATTTGTCAATTCTACCATTTCCTCTGCTCTAGTTCCTTATTTCTGCTTTTATTTTTATTATTTCATTCTTCTTTGTAACTTCTCTTTCATTACTCTTTGTAACTTCTCCAGTTGAAGCTTTATTTACTTTGCTCCCTCTATTCAGATAAGAAAAATGCTTATTGTTATGAAATTGTCTCCGCTTACTACTGTCTTGGCATGGACCCATTTGTTTTGATTCTAATGTTATCATATCCATTCTCTTGGCATGCCACAATTACAGTTTTATTTTTATTCTTTGATCCAAGAGCTAGATGCTTGTTTTTCATTCTTTCATTTTAATTAAGACAAGCTTTTAAGGCTATAACCTTCCTCTGAATGCTGCTTTAGCTATAACTAGCAAGTTCTAATATGTAACGTTTTATCCTTGTTTTCCGGATATTCTGCAATTTGGGGTTATGTTTTTTCTTTTGCCAAGAACTGTGAAAAGAGCGGTTTTGTTTTTTTGTTTTGTTTTTTAATTGTCTAGATAGGAGAGAACTCTTGGGGTTTTTTACCTTGTTATTAAGTTCTCATTTCATGGCATTATAATAAAAAAATATCGTCATTGGTAGGCCACTTTTTGAATTGTATTAATGTTCTCTTCAGGGTCTGTTAACATGGTCCATCTCTGGAACGATGCCAAAGGCTGTAGCCTCTGTTTTCAGGCTACAGGGTTCAGTCAGGTGAATAACTATGCTGCTTTTCTCTATCCTCTTACGTTTGTGTTCCCTCGACCCTCACATTAACCAAAAGGAGAGAAAAAATCTCCTCCTACCTGCTATTTCTTTCCTATATCTCCTGTAATTTCTGTTTTGTAAATATTGATGTGGTATTATTCAGCACATAGATATTCTCATAACTGTTATCTCCCAGAATTGCACGGTTTAATGCTATAAAGTGTCATTCTTTGTCTCATTTAAATAATTTGGGGGACCCAAATCTGCTCTCATCTAACAAGAAGACGGTAACTTCTGCTTTCTTTTCATTTGTATTTGCCAGGCACACATTTTTATAATCTTTCATTTTCAACCTTCATGAACCTATTTTGGAGTTAGATTTTGCTTTGAGATCTGATTTAAGTTTTGTAATTAATGAGTGATTGATATGATATGCATTGATATAACAAATATGTTTGATCTGGGTTTACATTTATATTGCATTTACATAGTCACAGAACATGTTTATTGTTACATTTTCTAATTTCATCGATTTTGTTTTACACCCTTGCTTGTGTGGTCTGTTTTCTCTGTGTGTGTGTATATGTGTGCGTGTTTCTGATGAGCTGAGTTCATATTCTAATGTTATTATAAATTTATATAAACGAGTAATTCTCTAAGTCCTGCATGTCTTTAGGGACAGTATTGAAGAGTTCTCTACTACAGCAATGATAAAATGATGAAATTTTATCTCCCTCCCACTCCCTCTCCCTCACTCAGTTTTAGACAGCATTGTCTTCCTTAATATTAACTCTGTACTATTTGTTTATAATCTGCTTATACTCCTCTTATTTGTTTTGCCAATTTTAAATACTGTCAACTCTATCTATTCCATAACATGGCAATTCATGTCCTTACTCCGTATCCCATCATCTTTCTTCCTTCTGGGCTTAATTTTTTAAAAGATTTTATTTACTTATTCGAGAGAAACAGCACGAGAAGAGGGGGAAGGGAAGAGGGAGAGGGAGAAGCAGACTGCCTGCTAAGCAAGGAGCCCAATGAGGGACTCGATCGCAGAACCCTGGGATCATGACCTGAGCTGAAGGCTGATGCTTTACTGACTGAGCCACTCAGGCATCCCTGTGCCTAATTTTTGCCAGTATTGTCACTTCCTCATTTTCACTGTGTATATTTATATTCCATCATATTACCCTAATCCTTCCATTTATTTTCATTGGAAGTCTAAGGTAAAATATGATCACAACCAGTCCCTTCGTTCTGGTTTTCCCAGTTATCTCCTAATTGACTAAGTTCATTCCCTTGGAGCTCTTCAAGATGGGGGCATGGGACCTGTATCCCCAGTTCCTGAATACACATGCTGTGTATCCATAGCTGCCGTGCCTGAGTGGCAGCTGGGCTGAATATAAATCCTGGGGCACCCTTTCCCTTTGATTATCTTACACATGGTGCTTTACTGTCTTTGGGTATGAAATGTCATTGTGGAGAAACTGAAGCCAACTTGTATTATTTCCTATTTTAAATGACTTAATATTTGGGGAAAGAAGAAAGTATGACTACCCCCAAAATTCTTTAAATCTCAAGTCCAATAACATACACTAGGATCAGTCTCAGGGTTGACCAATCTGGGTTGATTTTCCCTGACACCCAGCAGATCTTATAGTATGTATATTCAGGTATTCTTCTGACAATGCTGGTGACTTCCATTAAACTCTTCAATGTCTATTTGTTTTTATTTCACCATTTTGGTTGCCATCCTCAGAGACTCCAATTATGCAAGTGTTGGATCTCCTTTCCCTGATCTGTCATTTTCTCTTTATTGTTTTATACCTCTGTTTTTTAATTTCCATATCATTTTGTTGAACTTCATCATTTCTGTCCTCTGCCCCCTTCCTGTGTTTTCTAAAGTGGCCATTCTGCCCTGCACTCCTTCCAATTTCATGTGATCTCCTCCTTTCTGGAATCCTACCAGTCTCTTCTCATCTCATCATCTCTTGAGTTCTTTCATTTCTACCTTGATTCTGACTGTCCCACCTCTGAAAAGTTCACAGCTAAGTATTTCATTTCATCTGCTCCTTGGCAAAATTTTTCTGGTGATATATATCCTCTTCTTTTGGCCAAATTTTGATTTATATCTTCTTTTTCTTTTTCCATGGCATTTTTGAATTAATGCCCTGATAGTTCTTTTATGATTACTTGTCACTAAATGTGTTGAATTCTCCTAGCCCAGTTACTTCCTTTGTTCTGGCCACAGAGGCAGACTGCTTCCTGCAAATATGGCTCATCTCTTTGATTCTTGTGTGGCTCCACCTCTTTCACTTCTCTAAACTAGACCAGGTCTGAGAAGCATTTGTTGCCAGCCCAAACCTGACTCCAAAGTTCCCACATCCATCATCATGGACAAGGTGGATCACTTCTATCTTTCATGGGGAAACCTTGACTTCAGGAACTTTTTTTAAACTACTTATTATGAAAGTTTCCAAGCGCACACAAAAATAAAGGTGACATAATAAGCACCCATGTGCCTATAACCTGTCTTCAATAATTCTCAACATTCTTCTATTAGGAAGAATGGGGTTTTCTGGGATCTGCTACCACTATGACCTTTCATCATTTTCTCTTCATTTACTGCCGAGTGGCTTCTACCCAATCTTGGTTGCCTCTGGACAGCCCTTGCATGTATTTTGGAGTCTGCGGGTTTTATTTGTTTCCAACTTTTACTGAAAATGGAGTTTGTGGGTTTGAATGATTTCCAGAAGAAAAGGGGAAAAATGCTGACTTATGCAGCCATGTTCATACTGGAAATCTCAATAAAATACTTTTAAAATTTCCAAGTGGTAGGTCTTTTTGCTTAAACTTTTGTTATTAATTTCTCATTTTATTGCATTTTAATCTGTCTTGTATGATTTCTGTTTTTGGTAATTTATTGCTAAACTAATATATGATCAAATTTGGTAAATATTCTTGAGCAATAGGAGAAAATATATTTTTTAATTATTTTTATTCTCTATTTTAAAGCTACTTTTGATGTAGCTTAAAAAATATTTTACCTTGTTATTCAGACCTCTTATTTCTTTATTTATTTACTTTCTGCTTCATCTGCCTAGGAGAGAGATGCATTAAAATCCCTAATGCAACTTTAATTTCTCTCATCTCTTCCTTCTATTTGTGTGAAGTATGAGTTTACATCTTCCTACCATTTTTGCTCTAAATATTTCTAAGCTTCATTGTCCTGTACAGGAATATTTGGGCATTTTCTCATTGAGATGTGTATCTTTTATTTATATAAAATATCCCATTTTGTTTCCTTTGCTTTTTACTTTAAATTATATCTGTTTCTCTTTTATTGGCACTTACCTTATTTTGTATGCCAAAATATTTATTTTTTAGACATTCTAAGTTGTACTGTTTTAGACCTACCTCTTAAGGACAGTCCAATGAATTTTGAATTTTATATAGTTTGAGAGTTCTTATCATTCAATAGAGAAGCTCAATATATATCATTTATTAGGAAAACAAATATGTATTATTCTTTTTCTGTTGTATTTTTCTATGGTTTCTGTTTTTTATGCTTTCTTGTTTGTATCTTTTGTTTTTCCATCTTTTGCTACTGACACTGCAAGTTGCATATTTCCCCCAGGCTAGTAATTTCCAAAATCTGTTTTTTTTTTCCCTCTACCCATTGTGTTCTCCATTCTCTCCGTAATGCTACAGGCTATTTTTCAAAACCTCATGGTGGTGGTGGTGGTGGTGGTTTTCTTCTATTTACTTATCCTTAAAGGACCAGTGTTCCTTCCAGGTCTGTTTTTTTTCCCCCAGAAACAGGTTGAATGCGTTTTTGTTTTGGACGGCCCATGTTCACTTGGACGCTGTCAGAGATCTCCTCAGAGAGGTCAGGCTGGAGGGCAGGATGCCAGTTCCATGTCCGGCATCTGAAGGAGCAGCAACGGGGGGCCAGGGCCATGGGCCACGCTGGCAGGAGTCCTCATTCTTGGTTTCTCTCATTTTCTGGCAAGGCCACACTACCACATGCCAGACCTAATGTGTCGGACCTTCTTCCTGGTACACAAGTTTAGTCTCTTTGCCCAGCCTCACACACCCAACTGCAAATCAACTAAGAACTTGCTGCCTAAGGTGGCCTGTGCCTTTGGGGCCACTGCTCCCCTCATTTCTGCACATCCAGGCCTCCAGACACAACTCACCCAGAGGCCCACAGTGCATCAGAGACAACTTTTACCACCTTGTAGAATCACCCTCCAAGAGTGGCCAGCCAAGACTTTCAGCCAGCAGAACAACCTGAAAGCCCAGACCACCCACCATTCCCACTGGCCTCAAATCCCATTCCACTGGTCCCCTTTGAGGTGCTCCTCTGCATCTAACAGCCTTTGCATACCTTCTCTAAACAGGCGTTCCAGATAAAGCAAGGCAAAATACAGGACACCCACTCAAATTTGAATTTCAAATAAATAACAAATAATTTTGTTACGTAAGTATGTCCCAGGCAATATCTGAGGCCTAAGACATACTTATCTAACAATTACAGAAAATACTTATACTAAAATATTATTCCTTATTTATCTGCAATTCAAGTGTAACTGAACATCCTGAACGGATCTGGCAACCTTCTCCAGGACTCTTTACAACTCCTTTGGGGAGTAACTTTGAGTCACCTCTGGTTATCTTTTTTTAAAAGCAGTCTACTTTTTAAAAAGCATAATTGTATTTGTGGAATTTCCTCAAAATACCAGAATTTGGCTGACTCATCCCTGGCTTAGTTTTTGTTTGTTTGGTTGACTTTGGGGGAAAGGGGGTTTCTTTTCTTTTCTTTTTTTCATGGAAGCAAAGTTTACCACATTTTTATATCTGTTAGGCAGTTTCTGTCCCAGTTGTAGGGGCAGAGAAGTCAGAGCTACATTCTCAAACTGACTTCCCTTTTTATTTTAACACAGATTTTTTATTATAGAAAGTTCAAATAACTTTAAAAGAAAGGGAATAACCTAACAATTCCCATCTCCAGCTTTAACAAGTACCCAGATCCAAGCTTTAACAATTTTCAGTATTTTGCAATTTTCATAATTTTTAAAATATTTTGAAAATCTACCAGAGGGTCACTCACATCAACTATCTTCCCATTTATTTTTCTTTTCTTCCTTCCTTCCTTTCTTTTTCTTTTTTTTTTTTTTAAGCATTTTAAAACAAATCCCAGGCCAGGCATGATTTCACCCATAAACACCTCAGTATTTTTCAACAATCTTCCAAAAATACTTTCTTGGTTACTCCAGCCCACACTGACATCTTGCTCTAAATCGGTGGGTGACCCTTCTCACCTCAATTAGCTCATCAGGATTCATCAGCCCCCAGGCACCAAATGAGAAGATTCACACATGTATTCAAAGGAGGTGACATATGTGTACACGATTTGTCTCCCTGTGGCATCCCCGATGTCCCTTGTGTGTGCCCAGGGACTATTAGACTAAAGGGCACACTGTGGAAAGGCCTCACCTTTAGAGTGTCAAAGCCCTTCTCCAAGTATGAGCCGCACTTCTCCCTCTCCCCTGTGGAGGCAAAGAATTTGCTCCACCAGTCGATGAACTCCTCCTCCTGAGTGGGTAGAAAGAAAGAGATCACTTCAGAAACAGAACTTGCCAAGCAAGGCCCTTCTGGACCAGGCACCTAGCAAGGCCGATGGGCCAGCACGGTCTTCAAAGCTCTCCTGTTGGGTGAGTTCAGGGGAGCAGACCCCTGGAACTCCCCATCCCTCCAGAGGCAGGCTGCGCAGACCTGACCAGAAGAAAGGTTTGAACATCTGCTCTACCCTGAGAGGCAGAAGTTCCGGTCCTGGCTCTGGCCCCCATTCATTGTGTGATGCTGCTAAGCTCTCGGGTCTCTCTTCTCCTTTTTGTAATGTGGACATGAGCCCTGTGGTCCCCCTGCATTCCATGGATGTACCAAGGCTGAAATCAGAAGGTACATATGGTAACTCTTTGGGAGGAAATGTCAATAATGTGTTACTTATGAATACAATGCAGTAGACCCAGGAAAACTCAGACCCCAAAAAGCTATCCTGTCTCCCCAACCCCAGGAAAAAAAAAACAACATCAGAAATCAGAACTTAGCCTCTCCAAGGTCAGATCAAGGCAGAATCCCTGAAAATCAATAAATGCTTACAAAGGGCCCATTATGCAAAAGACACCATGCTACATGGGGGACATCAGGTAAAGAGACGTTTGCGATGACACATTCTCTGCCTTGTCCTTCCTCCACTTACTCATATTTGTAGAAGACAGACAGGTCTCTTGGAGCACACACTGGTCTCCTCACCTTCACACATCCTACACATGGTGTGTCTACAGGTCTCCTTATTTCTTTTGTCTAGAATGGTCCTCCAACTGTGTCCTATCTAGTGGGTGTCCTGTCATCCAGAGAGTCAGCAAGCTTCCTGAAGGCAAGATGGTCACTCAACCTCAGGTTTCCCTCCAAGCCCTCCCTAGGGCTGGGCACTCAGTCTGTGCCTGTCAATACCTTTAAAACTCACCCAATTAGTGGGAAAGGCCAAGGACTAGGTGTGAAGAAAGCTGATCTGGAACTTGCTTTTCCTCCTCTATAGGAGAGGGTGTGTTAGGAGATCTCCCAAAAGTCTGGTCTGATACTATTAAATCAACTAGAATGTCTGTCATGGACATTCTGGAAACGCTGGTGGCTCCCTTTAAACTAATGCTCAGTCCTTTGAATCCTGGCTTCTTAAGGGTGAGAACCAGCTGGAACCAAGCCAAGGGTACCTGAACCGACACAATGGGGAGAGGGTAGGATGAGGCTCTCAGAGTCTCCACCTATCCTGGCAGTGTGGCCCTAACACCCACATCGTGGTCAGAATGTGATCCCCAGACACACAGCACAGAGCACGGGTACCAGAGGAAGGCTGAGTCTACACACAGTCATTGTCAGACCAACTTACCAGGAGGTTCTTCGGCAGCTAGAGGAGAGGAAAAGCCATTCAGATGGGTTAATATATAGTGTAGCAGAGCTTTCTGGCTTGCAACCCCTCTAGAAAAAGCCAGCATAGAGCAAGGCCAACCCTAGCCCTAAGCCCTAATGCTTTAAGATCAATTTAAAGAAAAAGATGCCATGGGTGAATAAACATATGCAGGCATATATATCAAATGCATAACACAGAAAAATATATTTACACAGACATGCCCAAGGGAGATGTTTATACTGTAATGCCATACACCCCACAAGAGTACACACATAACACACAGGCACATATGTACACACAGAACTGTTAGACCAGAAGCCGGTTTAGATAATCCTCCTAAGTCTTCCTTCTCTTCCCCACTTAAATATTTGAGTTTATGATCAGGCTCAGAGTCAGGCACAAATAGGCACTATTTGTTATTCCAAAGAATAACAGAAGCACATTAATTGTGGGAGAGTTTTTACACTTCCTACAGTCTTGAAAAACCAAGCAAATGAAAAAGAAAAAAGGAGTATGAAGGCTGAGAATCTGAATAATACCACTAACAATGTCAATTAAGAAGACAAACATGTGATCCAACGACAGAAAATATACCTTCTTTTCCACCACCATCGGAGCACTTAGAAAAAAATTAAAAGCCACAAGCAGATCTCAATAAAGTCCAAGATAAACCTGTATCAGTCACATTCTCTGACCATAATGCAGTAAAGCTAGAAACTAATGAAAAATTTAAAGATTAAAATTCTCAAACTTTTAGAAATTTAAAGGCACACTTTTTAAACCCTCCTGGGTCAAAGAGAAAACCAATCTAAAATCACAGATACTTAGCTAATACCAACAGTGACAGGGCTATGCCCCCAAATTTGTGGGTTAGAGCAAATTTGTCCTCAAAGGAAAAAATCAGTCTTAAGTGCTCTTGTTTTTATATAAAGGAATGAAAATAAATAATGATAGCTCAAGAAATTACAAAATGAAAAATAGGAAGACCAAAATTTGACAATGATGAGTAGAAATAAATACATTAGAAAGGAGAAGAGTAGTACAAATGATAATTAAATCTTAGAGCAAACCTTCAAAAGACCAATAAAATAAACATTTATCAAATCTAAGATCTAGAAGCAGATACACCACTAAGAATGAGAAAGATCAAATAGAAATACATTATGGAGAGAATGAAAATATTCAGAGATTTACTACCACCTAATCAGTGACAAAATGGGAAATGCACATGAAGCGGGAAATCTTCTAGAAGAGTACAAATTCCCAAAATTAATTCAAAAGTAATAGAAAATGAAGAGATCAGTAATCCTGAAAGTGAAAGAGCTCTCAAAGAGGTACATCCAACACAGACATCAGTCAGGATGCTTCCTTTGGAACAAAGTTCTAGCAGTCTCTCAAAGAATAAATCACTCTTTATTACACACACACACACACACACACACACACACACACACGTTAATCCCATTCCTGAATAGAGACATTAAGATAATAATAGATTACAGCAGATGTGCCATGGTCAAGCTGGATTATTCCAGAATGCAGGAGTGGCTCAGCATCACTGATTAAGGAGAGAAAACCCACATGATCATCTACAACAGAAATTTACAAAATATGGCTCACTGGCCAGCCACCTGCTTGTGTAATTTAAATACAGTCTGTGGTGGCTTTCCAGCTACAACAGCAGAGTTGAGTAGTTGAGACAGAGACTTTAAGTCCCCCAAACCTAATATACTTTCTCCCTGGCCCTTTAAGAAGAAAAAAAAATTGATTGATTGATTGATTGATTGATTGATTGATTTGAGGGTTGGGGGGACACCAGAGCTCTATCTCATGACCCTGAGATCAAGACCATGAGTTCAATGCTTAACCAACTGTCCCACACAGGCACCCCTATTCTCTGGCCCTTTAAGAAAAATTTTGCCACCCCTGATCTATAATGTGCAAATAAGAAAGGGGGAGAAAGGAATGATAAAACTTTTCAGTTATTCCTAAATGAAACTCTCAGTTCATTCATTCCCATTCACTTACTCTCATTCAATTAAGAATAAAAGGAAGCTTTCCTAGCATTTAAAAGGATATCTTACAGTAATGTACAATGTTGTGTTGCTCCCTTCTGGAAATTCTGAAATTCTCCCTTCTGGGCTTTTGCACATATTGGCCTCTGCCAATAATTTTCATGTGATGTGGATATAAAAAAGCAATAAATCAGGGTTACTTATTATTATTGGCAGAGTTCAAATCCTGCCACTCCTAGCTGTGTGACCTTAGATAACTACTTAACCTCTCTGTGCCTTAATAATCTGTAAAATGATCAAACAGTACCAATTTGATAGAATTATGGTAAGAAATAAAGGAGTCAGTAAATATAAAGATTTTAAAATAGTACCTAGCACCTAAGTGCAATGTCAGTATTTACTGCTATCACTGATCATGGTATTACTTCTTCGGTGTGGACCAGGTTAGCTTCTTGGCCAAGGGCTGGCTCTCTCACAAACTGCCAGCGGGAGCATAGCTGGCCATAGTCTTTTCCAGAAGGCAACCTGGTTGCATGTTTCCTCGGCCTTAGAAGTGTACACATGCTTTGAACCATTAACCTGTCCTAGAAATCTATCCAAAGAAAGTAATCATAGATACACATAAAGATTTAACTTCATTTATTATTGTGAAAAATTGGAAACAACTTAAGTAACAATAATGAACTGTTTGGGTAAACTAAATACCCACGTGATTAAGTATTATGCAACATTTTAGAATGATGCAATTGAAATAGATTTATTGGCATGGAAAGCTATCCACAACTGATGAGATTAATAAAAGGTTAATAAATGAATAATGTGATTTCATTTTAGGAAAAGGACAAAACCCCAAATGTTCATAGCAATTACCTATGAATGGCAGCATTATAAATGTTTTGTTTATTCCTTTTATTTTTGTGCATCACTCAAAATTTTCTAAATTTTCATGATGTGCATGTATTCCTTACATAATTTTAAAAATTAAAGATTTTAAAAATAAAGAACAATAACAGGACTTCAGGAAAAAGTGTCACCAAGAAAATGAAAAGATAATCCACAGAATAGGGAAAAAAATGTTTACAAATGATCTATCTGAGAAGGGATTTGCAGCCAGAATATATGGAGAACTCACACAACTCAATAATAAAAAGACAAATAACGCAATCAAAAAGGAGCAGTGCATTTAAATAAACATTCCTCTAAATAAGACCAGCAGACAGATAATAAGCACAGGGAAAGGTGCTCATCGTTAGCCAACAGGGAAACGCAGATCGAAACCACTGTGAGAAAACACTGCATACCCACCAGGACGGCTATCATGAAAAGTCTGATAGTAACAAGTGTTGGTAAAGCCATGGAGAGACTGGAACGCTACTGATAAGAACATAAAGGGGTATAGTCACTTTGGAAAACAATCTGGCAGTTCTTCAAAAGGTTCAACAGAGAGTTATCATATGACCCAGCGATTGTACTCCTAGTTATATAACCAAGAGAAATGAAAAGTTACATCTACACAAAATTGGTGCAGGAATGTTCAGAGCAGCTTCATTCCTAACTGCCAAGAGGAAGAATCCAAATGTCCACCAGCTGGTGAATGGATAAAGAAAATGTCATATATCCACACATTTGGCAATAAAAAGCAGTGAAGAATTGATGCACATTACAACATGGATGAACCTTGAAAACAGTAGCTGAATGAAAGAGTCACAAAAGACCACATATTATATGATTCCATTTATATGAAATGTCCAGAAGAGGCAGATCTGAAACCAAAAGTAGACAAATGGTTGCCTAGGACTGGGAGTGGTTGGGAAGAACTGGCAGGTGACTGCTCTTGGGTACAGGGTCTCTTTGGAGTGATAAAAACCTTCTAAAATTAGTGTCAGGTCAGTAAGCATCAGGCCTCAGTGCCAACCAGACACAAATGGATTGAACTTGAGCATTTTGAAGATGGACAGCTACTTGACCTTGTACACCAAAGACACATCTACCAGAAAGAGAAGACAACGCTTTCTCAACATAGGGACTAGAAATAAAGGAAGAGTTGAAAGTGAGTCTTGTTTTTTCCTTTTGGGAAGAGGATATAAAGTGGTGTATTGTTTTAGTTACTCATTTCTTTTAATTAGAGTATACTCAAATAAATATAAAACATTTTAAGAGAATGTATTTACATGAAGGGGAAAATATACAAAACTATAATTTTCTGTTTCTGTGAGTTCTTTTTGAAATTTTTTCTCATCTATGGTCATTGTCATAGTATATATATTATTTTCTATTCTACTTTTCCCATTTAATGTTATTTTATTAAACTCTTGCAATAACTTAATATTCATTTTTCACTTAATAAATTGTATCATATATTTAACATTTCAAAAAAAACCTTCTAAAATTGATTATGGTGATGGCTGCAAAACTGTTAACATACTAAAAAATGCTGAGTTTTACACTAAATAGGAACTTGTATTATATGGATTATCTCAATAGAGCTGTTAAAATAAAAAGAAACAAATGATCACATACAAGCTTATAACCTCTAAAACAACAACAAAAGCAGGAATCTTGAGTATGTATTCTAAGGAATTAAGAGTTAAATTATTTTTTTTAATATTTTATTTATTTATTTGACAGAGATCACAAGTGGGCAGAGAGGCAGGTAGCGAGAGAGGGAGAAGCAAGCTCCCCGCTGGGCAGAGAGCCCGATGTGGGGCTCAATTCCAGGACCCTGGGATCATGACCTGAGTTGAAGGCAGAGGCTTTAACCCACTGAGCCACCCAGGCGCCCCTAAATTATTTTTTTATAAGAATAATCAAATGGTCACCGAAAAAGACCTAAATCTTAGGATACCCCATTTTCCTCAAGAACCTCTCTCAGCTGTAATTTCCTTGTCCTTCAAAGCCCAAGGCAAGGTCCAGCAGCTGGTTCTCCCCGCAGACACAGTTGCCGCAGACACTGGCAGTGGTTGGCCTTTCTAACTCCAGGTTACACCAGCAGGCCTGCTGCTCAGTGGCTCCTGTCCCCCTCTTCTTCCTGCATCCCCCAGGCTAACGTCTTCTAATTCTACCCCTTTGGCAGACACAATACGTGCAGCAGAACCATAATTTGTATACTAATTAGTTTATCTTTTTATTTTGCAGTCTTCTGCTTACCCCTTTGATCTTCCCTGTTTCTACTCCCTTGCCCTTCTCTGGAAACTGTCATACTTTCGGCCAACCCAACCTGGGTTTAACTCTATGCACATCTTCTCCACACAACGAAATGTGGCCAGAGGGGAAGAGCAAAGGAATAGCTGCTCTCATTCCAAGTTCATGTCACAGCCTCAAGTGGGTCCCAGTGCTGTCTATCCATCTCCCCTCAATTTCCCAGTCCTGGAATTCTCCCATCTCCTAACACCACCTTCCTATACCTTCTGCTTTTCCCTCAGACCTCCACCACCTTCTCCCTCTGTTCACTCTTGGCCAGTGACCCTGCTTCCTCCTTCTCTTGGAAAGCATAAGCAATCAGAAGAGAACTTCTGCAGGCCCTTGCCAGCACCTGTACCACATCCCACCTTCCCTCCTGTCACCACGTGTGCTCAACTTGCTCCCAACCCAAGGCCAACCCCTGTACTCATGCTCTAGGTCCCATACCCCTGGTCTACTCAAGACACCACTCCATGATCCTCCTTACCCTCGCCCAGGCCACCCAACACACATCTCTACTGGGTCACTCCACTATCATTCAAACAGGGGACACTAGTTCCCTGTCACTTAAAGAAAACTCTCTTTCTCCTTTGGCTCCCAACTCATTTCTTTCTCCCCTTAACAAAACAACTTCTAGAGTTAGCTACACTTGTGTCTAATTCTTGTTTTCCTATTGTCTCTGTTCAATCAAAGCTTGTCAAGATCACCAGTAACTTCAACGATCAATTTACCGAGGACCAGGGTGATATCCTCCCCCAATCACTGGCCAAGCACCTTCTCCATCTCTGCTGATTCCTCCTGGTCACCCACCCTTTGGTCATCTGAGTGCCCCAGGGCTCTGTGTTCAGACCTCTTCTCCTCTCCATCCACTCGCACTCCCTGGGGTTTGCCTGGAGACTTACACATTTAAATGGCATTGATGCTGATGAATCCCATGCTGAGCTCCCTCCAGCCTAGAGGACTCCTCTGAATCCCAACCCCCATTTCACATCTCCCAGTGGACATCTAATAAGCCTCTCAAATGTACTATGTCCAGAATCCAACTTCTGGCCATCCTCCACCCACCTGCTCCTTCTAGTCTCCCTCAAGTAAGTAAATGGTAATGCCTTTCTTCCAGATGCCCAAGCCCAAAACACTGCAGTCCTCTTTGAGTCCTTTCCTCATGCCCCATGTTCAGCCCACCAGCATATCCTGTTAGTGCCACCTTCAGTACATATTCAGAATCAGACCACCTCTCCCAAATCTCTAACCCCCTGTTCCCCATCATCTGGACTATTTCCCCAGTCTCCCAACTGACCTCTCTGCTTTCAACCTTGCCTCCATATCTATCCTCAACACAATACCCCCACAGAATGGAGCCCCTCAGCCCTCATGCAGTCCCTCCAGTGATTTGCCAACTCAATTCAGGATAAAGCCAAATCCTCTCATGATGTGGTCCCCTGACCTCCCTGATCTCATATCCTTTGTCTTTCCTCCTCATTCACGCTCATCTGCCACAATGACCTGCTTGGTCCTTGAGCACTTCCAGCATCCCCATACTCTTGCCGGAGCACTATTCCTCCCATAGATCCATGGGGTCACTTCTCCACCTCCTTCTAGTCTTGACTCAAATGCAGTCTGCTTCTCCCCCCTTTCTTCACCAGATTTTAAGTCATGACCCCCCCCCCCCCCCCAGCAAATCCTATCCCATCTTTCTTGCTTTTCCTCCCTAGCAATTACCACCATCTGACATGCCATGTATTTTATTTCGGTATATGTTTGTTGTGTCTCCTTCCCCATGAGGGCAGAGATCTCTATCTTTTCTAATACTCTGTCCCCAGTACTTCGAGCACTGCCTGGCACGTATTTGGAGTGCAGTAAGTATGCAATGAATATATGAATGCCTAAACAGCAGGGATGCAGGGGATATTTGCCTTTTAAATTTCTGAAGGCAGATAACATAGCTATTTAAAAAATAGTTTTAAGAGAATGTTTTGTCCCGCTAGTTTTCCCACCCTTTCCAGAGAAGATGAAAATGTAGAGGGGGAGAGGAAGAACTAACTAGAGATTTGTGATGGTTTCAATGAGGCACACCCACAACTTGGCCCCCAGGTTAGCTCCAAAGTTTATATGGGAGAGACCCTTCCATAGCTCTGGGGATCAAGTAAATAGTGGCCCAGAAGTTGCCGGAGGAATGGGGACATGAGGCACTTGTCAGAGATGGCTGCATGGGCATCATGGGAGAGAGAGCCAGGGAGCCTTCTGCATTTCCTATAGACCCCAGAGTGTCATGAAAGAGTGGCCAAATTGTAAAATGCTTCCCAGAAGGGCTTGAAAATTAGTCGAGAGAGAGCCAGGGGACCTAAAAGGGTCATGTGGCCAAGATAACAAGCTATTGTCTATGTGGTTCATGGTCCCAGAAATCAGCAGGCCTACAGACAGGCAGACACATACTGGTGACCAAAGGTCTCTGCCTGTGGAGGTCATGACATTCTGGAAGCCCACCCAGAATCTAACTGCCTCCCAGGGGTATGGACAAGGAGGAAAAGCTGAAAAATGACTCAGCTTAAACCTGAACTACTGAAGGATACTATGGCTTTTCTGTCATCAGGAAAAATGTGAGCTCAAAAAGGAGATTAAGTTGAATTACAGGAAAATAAAGTTATGTTTTTAACACACTCACAGATGTGACTTGAAAATACCATTCCTGCTAGTTTACTAATTTGGCTTCTGATAGAGTTATTTCAAGCCTACTTCTTCCTTGTCTTCCTCAGAAAGTCCAAGAATAAGTTCGCACACCCAGAAAAATGAGCCCCACAGAAACAGAACAACCCTTCTAGTCTTAACCCTGGTGTGTCAAAGCCAGCCCCCCTCCCCGCCGATGTCAGAGGAATCCCATCATCCAAAACTCCAGTAGGGTAATGGTCATATGTTCTCAAACTCCAAGTGTGCTCTTGACCTCATTTTGCAATAGCCAAGCATCTAGTCTTGGAACATGGCAAGGAGGAGAAACAAATATAAAAGGCTCGATTTGCTAAGTGTCACCTTGGGCTTTAGCAAGAAGTCTAGCCATTAAAACATTATATCCTCATGCCCAAAGTTCAAGGCCCCTCATGATTCAGCCAGTCAAACAAGTAAGTCTGATCAAGGCATGGACTAGCAGCCTCTCCAATTTCAACTAATAGCCAGCACTCAGTTCCTGAGCAACCAGAGCTATGTAACAAAGACATGCTTCTCTGGGCCTGATCCAGTGTAATGGGCACCCTAATCCCTCTGAAGACCCAAATCAGCATAGCATACACTGAACATTTAATCTTCCATTCTCATTCAGTGGGTCTAACACATTTCATGAATACAGACAGAAAATTGACAACAATAATTCTAAGCCTAACTTTCTGCTAAGTAAGGAACGTTGAGGGTGGGCAGGAGGTCTTGCTTGTATTCTCTCCCAGAATGACCACTTGAATCAAAGAGAAAAATTCCCAGTCAAATCCATTAGTCACCAAAGCTACAATGTTAAACTTTGCTTGGGTCACTGTATTGAACCACTCAAACTCACCTCTAAAAAAAAAGTTGATTTTTTTAAAAATAATTTTAAGCAGGACTTCATTACCTACATCAATCCAGAGGTAGATATCCTAGACTGTGTTGAAAATGGTTTCTCTCATAGCACAAATCATTTTCATCAAGAGGGTAATAATATAACCCAACACTGAGATTATGGTGAGGCTATAGGTTGATGTGTACAAAGAGACTTTTAGGACCTGTAAAGTTTATCATAATCAATATCCTTGTTGATACTGTCAACATCGTCAGTCCAATCCCCGATACCACTGCCCTAGAACTCAACATCTGCATAACTAGAATAATGATATGATGCCTCTCATTCTTTTTTTTTAAGATTTTATTTATTTATTTCACAGACAGAGATCACAAGTAGTCAGAGAGGCAGGCAGAGAGAGAGGGGGAAGCAGGGTCCCTGCCGAGCAGAGAGCCCAACTCAGGGCTTGATCCCAGGACCCTGGGATCATGACCTGAGCCGAAGGCAGAGGCTTTAACCCACTGAGCCACCCAGGCACACCTCATTCTTTAATTAATGTCTAAGTTTTAAGCAATGGAGACTCTTTACTCATACATGCACAAATACAAACACAGACACAACATACGAGTACATAGGCCTACATGGAGACCAGATAAACCCCCAAACATGCAAGCACCCCAATTTCCAACCTGCCCTACCCCATTCATACTAAACTTCTCATGCCCCCCAAACCCACACAAACACATGCCCACAGCCAGCTACCATGTTGATTCAGCAGAACTCTATATACTCAAAACAAAAATCACTTAATCATTTCCACAAGCAGAACACCGGGCTTTCAAGCTCTTGTTGACATTCCCTATTGTCCTGCCTCTGTGTCTGCTGTAGAGATCATTACTGTGCTCAATCTGACTTCAAGCTGGACCAGCAGAGGTGGGAGGGAAGGGAAGACCTTTAACCAAAATGCTGAATTGCTTCCAAAAGGCCCAGTGAGAAAGTGTGCCTGGAATCTAGCAAAGTCAAGCAGATGGTGAGCAAAGAAGGGTCAGGACCTGATAATCTGATGACTGGCCTGTTCCAGATGGGAGACCCAAGTTGGGTGGGGAACCTCTGGGGAAGGCCAGCTTCCTAGCCCTCTTCCAGTTCTGGCGCCTAAGGTAGGTAAGACACAGGAGCTCATGACTTGGTCCTCTGAGGCTAGGGTGAGCACTTACACCCAAACAGAAAGTACAGAGGAATGGGATCTGCCCAGTAGGGCGAATGAAAGAAAACCCCATCAGGTCTTCTCACTGATGAAGACAGCAATGAGACATCACGAATTCAGAATTTGTGATGGTTCCAACAGGGCCTGGGCAAAAGCTTTCCTTACCTTCTTCATTCTGCTTATATAGACAGTTTTGCTTAGCAAGAGTTCCAACAATCTACTTAAGAGAAGAACTATTTTTGAAGGCTTTCCCAGGACTGCTGAAGTATTCATCAAACTACAGACACTAATCTTAGCTATCGTAAATTCAATTTTAAAAGTATTTTGGGGGAGCCTACTATGTGCCAAAGTCAACCTACTTTCTAGTTACTGTGTGCATTTTCATACACAAAATCACATTACTTTTCAAATATTTTCTATTTTGAACTTGCTTCTACTTCGGTCTGGCTTCCCCATCCTTCAGTTAATGTCAGAGAGGTGTTAAAAGACACTGGTTTGTTTAATAAGCTTCAGTGAGCATCCTCGGGGCACTGGAGTGGAGGGGGGGAGATGCTTACTCAGCCATGAGCACTATACCAAGTTTCAAGCACTGTCCTGACCCAGGCTACAGGGTGGGGGGTGGGGAGGGCAGGCAGGGACAGGACAGTTAGGGATAGGAAGGCATGCAATGAGACCAATGAGACCTCAGAATGAACTTCTGGTCCTTCAGATTTCCACAGAAAGCTGAGCATTTTGTCACTGAGAAGAGATGAATCCTTTTCCTCTGGATGGGAAAACAGGTCCCTCACGGACCAGGGAAAGACCTTTCGGGAAGAGTAGAGGATATGGCGGTGTGGAGGCGGACACAAGGAGGGCTGGTTGAAGGGGGCTGGGGCCTCCTCTTGTCTGATGAGGCCCTGGAGTTTGCCAGACAAGTTTCACCCCGGGCTGTCCCCCCTGCAGTGTGCATCGAGGGAGGAGGGGTGCACCCCCGAGGAGACCACAGGAATGCCAAGCAGGGGAAAGGCGCCCGGAGCCAAGGGCTCCGGCAACGAGGATCCAATATCGGCGGGTGACTCCAGCCCCCGTAACAGGAGAGACCGTAAAGTATGTGCTCTGCTTCCCAACCAGCAAACACAGCAAATAACCAATTACTCCAAATAGCTAACAGATTTCGGCTCTGATTTCCCTCCCCTTGCCTCCCCTGTGCCTTCACTTGTCATTTGATGGGCGATTTGTATTTGCTCTGAGAAAATGAGAGAAGGAATGACTCACAAAGGAAGGTCCAGATTACACGCAGTGACAGGCATCAAACCTCCCTCATCAGAACTAATGGGAGTAGGGGGAGGCCAGGCTGCACTGGCAACACATCTGAACCAGAGATATTTTTAAAGAAGTACAGTTTTGGACTTTCAAACACATACAGTAATTCTCGCTGAACCAATATTGCCAAGTACATGTCCTTAGGAAACTGACTTCAGGGAGAAGATAGGTATCCTCCTAATTAGCACATCTGCTAGATACCAAAGTACAGGGAAAACCTTTTGTGTTATTTAAGTTAAAATATTCCTCCTCAAAGACTCAAGTTCAGAGGTGCAACCGTGAAGTTCTGAAACAAACAGCCTTGGATGCCTTCTGGAAATGCTTCCTCACTTGGGAGCCACACCCTGTAATTGATTCCTTTGCTCAAAAAAAAACCTTTGCTTCAAAGTCTTGGGATAAATTGTTGTCAGTATTCATGAGCTGCAATGAGGCATTCCCCCAAAACTTGGAATTAAGGGAAATAGGGCTGCCCTCGGAGAATTAGACCGTGAAATCAATGCAGAGTGGTTCAGAGCAAGGACAGGCAAAAATCACCTCAAAGCAGAAGAGTGGCTCTTACACTAAGCCTTAACCCTAAATGGGTAAGTTGTCTTAATACATCTAGAGAAAGAATATGTCAGTGAAGAAAAGGAATTGACCAGTCCCACAAATACAAGAGTAAGGGAAGGTTGGCTGCTGACAGTCGTGCACATCAGAGCCCTCGGGATGGTCCGGACCTTTGGAGATGGAGAGATCTGTCCATCTCAGTCAGCTGCCATTAAATTTCAAGTCACAGAATGATCTCTCCTCATTCTGATTCCTTATTCATCTGCAATCACAACTGGGCTTCCTAATTGCTGAACCTGTAAGATATCATGGGCTGGGCCACAACCCAGGGTCATGTCCCCTGGGCAGAAGTATTTCTCACTGTAAACTCATAAACTGGCAACCTCAGTTTGAGACTTGAAGAATGAATACCTAACCCTAAACTCATCAGGAGTCCAAACCCACAAGAATGAGGATCTACCCACAATACTGTAGAAACTTCCCAAAGAACACTCCTGCTTGCTCTCCTCTACTTCAGAAACTCCTTACATAGAGGTCGATAGGTGAGGACCATGACCCTGACCTAATCAGCTAACACAGAGCTGCCACAACAAACAGAAAACAAGCTCTTCGGTCCCATGAAAAAGCTTCTGATTCTGCTTTCCTTCTTAGTTCTCCTACCCTGCTGGATTCCTACTGAGCAAGGTAAAAATATAACAATCTGAGACTGTTTTTTCTTCCTTTTCTAAAATCTTGAGATTAGAAGGGGTTCCCTGCACTAAGAGATGGAACCATCTGAGCTGTCAGTACTTGACAAGCAAGGACTTCCCTCTGTAAGGACAGAGAGAAAGAAGAGAATAAGGTTCAAAAGAAGGGGAGAGATATGAGGACAAAGACAAGTGTTAGGTTAAAGAATTGAGTAAAAGACAGAAGAAAACAAATGACTACTTTATGTTTGCAAAAAGTCTTAAGAGGATATACAAAGTTAGAGTATGTGTCCTGAAGGACATATAACCTTCAGGAAGACAAATATGACTGTCAAATGCAAAACAATAATAGAGACATCGATTTCTAGCAAAACAACAAACAAGAAGTCCAGAAAGTCTCCAAGAACACCTAAATTAACAGATAAGATGTCTTTAAATCCTTTTTAAATGCATGCCTGCACTGATGGGAATGTAAAGAAAATCCTTGGGGGCAAATGAGAAAGCAAAAATCCAGAGAGATAAGGAGCCCAAATGCAAGCTAACTGTGGGGCCAATAAAGCCCAAGCCAAACGTTTAGTTTTAGTGAATCTGGGTTTGTAGCATTTCCAGGCATCTGGTCAAGTAAACACATATCCTTTGTGAAAGAATTTAACTTTCATGAAGGCCTCAAAGAACTCTCAGGTAAAGTTCCAAGGAACATGAGTTCACAATCGGAAATACCATAAAACATAAGGAACAAGGCACCATGAGCAAGAGTCAGCTAGAAACGCCAACTACATATCAGACCCATTAAGACAACAGGAAACAGAACTGTCAGAAATAAGACTTTTTTTAAAAAGCTGTTTAGAAATAAAAAAGCCACTAAAAATTATGACAAAGGAGCAAGAGATTTTTAAAAATAAGTAAGCTGATTGCAGGGGGTGGGGACAGAAGAACTTTTCAAGCTAAAAATATAATACTTAAGACTGAAACTCAATAGGTGGGGTCAAATAGCCTTAGAAACAATGGAAGACTTAATGAACTAGAAGATCTATCTTCAGCAATTAGCCAGAGTGTAATACAAAGAAAAAATAATATGAAAGAACGTTGAACTAACATGGAGAACAAAGAAGGTCCATCATAAGTTCCAGAAGGAAATGATAGAGAGAATGTAACGTTTAAAGAGACAGTGGTAGAGAACTACCAGAACTAATTAAAAGATGGGGAAAATAAAACAAAAAAATAGTTCTCAGATTTAGGAAGACAATAGCACAATGGAAGCCAGAAGATAGTAAATTAGTCCCTTCAAAGTGCTGATAGAAAATAAGTGTCAGTAAAATTAGTATTTCCAAAATAAGGGCGAAATAAAAATATTTTCAAGCAATAATTTAAAAGTGAGAAAGTTTACAATGAATTGACTCTAATTATAGGAATTTCCATAAGCTCTACTTCAGGAAGAAAGGAGATGACCCAGGAGGGAAAAGACTGACACACAAAACCAAGTAGTAAATGTGGGTATAGCTAACAGAAATGGGCTACTTTAAAAAATGATATTGTTTTTTAAATGACACTTATTTATGAGGTAAAACTAAAATACTGAACAGAAGTTTGAAAATTGGTATGTGATTGGAATTTAAGAAATCTAAGTTCCTTGTGACATTCTGGAGGAAGTTATAAATATTAATTAGACTTGGACTTTGCATGATAAAGTTTCTATACTATCACTTAAGGAATAGAAACAATCTATAGCTTTGAAACTGAAAAGGAAAGAAGGAATGGGGAAGGGAAGGTAATCTTTCAAGCTGAAAAAGAAAAAAATAAAGGCAAAAAGGGTAGGATGAATAAAGATAAGAAATAAGATGGAAGAAATAAATCCAAATATATCAGTAAACACAATTAATAACTAGACTCTTCAACTCTCTAGTTTAAAAAAATAATATTGCCAGAACACATAAAAGAAAAAATGGAATCCATCTATTTGCTGTTCACTAAAGAGACGCCTAAAACAAAGTCACAGAAAATTGAAAGTAAAATAATAGAAAAAGGTATACTAGGAAAATATTGGCCAAAAAGAAGCTGGTGTAACTATTTTAACAAGAGACAAAGCAGACAAAACAGTCTCATTAGATATTTTAAATTTAAAGTAGATACTTTAAAAGTCAAAGGGACAGAGGTTCATACACGTCATTTAAGGGTTCAATTTTCTAGGAAGATATGAAAATTCTAAAAGTGTTTGTGGCTAATAACACAGCATCAAATATGTATAGAAAAAAAGATCATAAGGAGAAAATGATAAATACCAAATCAAAGCAGGATGTTCTAATATACCTTTCTCAGAAATTAATGAACACCACATACAAAAATCAGAATAAAAATAAATTTAGGGACACCTGGGTGGCTCAGTTGGTTAAGCCGCTGCCTTCGGCTCAGGTCGTGATCCCAGGGTCCTGGGATCGAGTCCCGCATCGGGCTCCTTGCTCAGCGGGGAGCCTGCTTCTCTCGCTGCCTTTGCCTGACTCTCTGCCTGCTTGTGTGTACTCTCTCTCTATCTCTGGCAAATAAATAAAATCTTTAAAAAAAATAAAAAATAAAAAATAAATTTAAATAACACAATTAATAAGTCTGATCTAAAAGGACATGTTATATGTAAAACCCATTTGGAGAATAGACTTTCTTTCCAAGAAAACAGAGGATGGTTACATAAATTTATCTTGTAATAGGTCATAAAGCAAGTGTCAAGAACCATAACATACAGATCACATTCTCTGAACCATCACACAGTTAAGCTGAAACCAGTAGCAAAAAGATAACTTAAAACATAATTTAGGAACTTCCAAAACCTAATTTTAAGCAATTCAACCACCAAAAAGAAATACAGCAAAAATCAGTATATATTTAGAACTGGAAAATAACAGCAGCAACAACAACAAATCGGTCATCAAAACCTGTGGGATGCATAAAGCAGTACTTAGAGGAAAATTTATAGCCTTAAATGTTTACATGAGAAAAAGAGAAAGTCTGAAAATTGATGAACCAAGCATAGCCCTTAAGAGGTTAAAAATATAATAATTCTCCCCAAAAACAGAAGGAAGGAAATGATAAGGAAATTAACAAACTAGAAAACAAGGAAACAATAAAATATCAACAGAGCTAAAATTGGTTCTTAAAAAAGACAAAAAAAAATCTGACAAATTCTAGCAAAAATAATAAATTATAATCTTAGGAATTAAAAGGAACATCAATGAAAGAAGAAAAAATGAAAAAGTAAAAGGTTATTGTGAGAAATGCCACATCAATATTTTTTAGGAAGAAATGGATCCTATAAAATATAAATCACCCAAAGGGACTCACATAGAAAAAGAAAACCTCAAAGGTCCTATAAACATTTTTCCAAATATATCAGCAGTTTAAAATTTCCCCAAGAAAAATACTTGGTCTAGACGGTTTTAGAAATGTATCTACCAAACATTCAGGCAAGAGATAATGTAAATCTTTTTTCATTCATTCAGAGATTAGAAAAAAAGTATATATGCCCCCAAGTCATTTTATAAGATTAGTATTATCTAAATACCAAAACCTGAAAAAAAAAAAACACTATCAGAAAAAGAAACTTCTAGCCATTACCATTTATGGTAATTGATTAAAAAAAAAAATCCTAAACTAAATATTTGCAAACTGAATCTAGCAATGCAGAAAGAAAATAATAATAATAATGCATCATGACCAGGACAGAGTGTTTCAGAAATGCAAAGTTACTTTAACATTTAAAAGAAATCTCTTAATGTAATTCACCACATTAACAGATTAAACAAATTATATGATCACCTCAACAAATATATTAAAAACATTCAATAAAATTTCATATTATTCACACTAAAAACTCTTAGCTAACTAGTAATCATTCACCCAAGGCAGTAGTGGTATAACATAAAGATATTCACTTTTAAATTAGAGCATATAAGTATACTCTATCATCAGTTACATAGAACATTAAACGTGAGGGTCCTAGGCAGTTCAATAAGATAAGAAAAGGAAATAATAAAAAAGAAATAGAAATTAGAAGTACACGGAAGAATCAATCAAAACCATGATTAATCACAAATTATATGAGACTACACAAAAAAAACAGAAAATCATCAAATCAGTAGAATTAATATGAGAGTTTAGCAGTTTCTGAATATAATATCAATACATGAGGATAAATTTCATTTATATACAAGCAAAAAATCATTAGAAAATGTACCTTTAAAAATACAAGTAAAAATAACAAAGAAGCACAAAAATAGCCAGAACTAAATTTAATAAAATTTGTACCAGAGTTTTTTGGAGAAAATTATAAAAGTATATTGAAAAACATTAAAGAATATCTAAATAAATGGAAAGCTTTATCATGTCCATGTTTAGCAATATTATAAAAACATTCTCCATAAATTGATTCAGAAATTCACTCAATCACAAATCACAACAGTTTTTCTAAAGAAGTTGACAAGCTAATTCTAAAATCGAGATGGAAAAGCAAAGGATAGGGTGCCTGGGTGGATCAGTGGGTTAAAGCCTCTGCCTTTGGCTCAGGTCATGATCCCAGGGTCCTGGGATCGAGCCCCACATCGGGCTCTCTGCTCAGCGGGGAGCCTGCTTCCTCCTCTCTCTCCCTGCCTTTCTGCCTACTTGGGACCTCTGTCTGTCAAATAAACTATGGGAGTTAGGAGAAGGGAGTTGGGGGAAATTGGAAGGGGAGGTGAACAATGAGAGACTATGGACTCTGAAAAACAATCTGAAGGGTTTGAAGAGGTGGGGGGGTGGGAGGTTGGGGGAAACAGGTGGTGGGTATTAGAGAGGGCACGGATTGCATGGAGCATTGGGTGTGGTACAAAAACAATGAATACTGTTATGCTGAAAATAAATTTAAAAAATGATTTAAAAAAAAGAAAAGAAAGAAAGAAAAGAAAAGAAAAGGACAAAGACAGCATGACACTTCTAAAAATGAACAAGGCTAGACTATTTCCTTTACCAGATATGAAGGCTTATTATAAAGCTATAGTGAATGAGACAGTAGAGTATTAGTACAGGAAAAGACCAATGGAACAGAATAGAGAGCCACTAACCAACCCACACTTACATGGAAACCTGATATATTACACAATTGTCCTTATAGATCAAGAAAGAAATAGGTCGGTCATTCCACAACAATACACATTCACTGGTTATCTACATGGGAAGAAATAAAAAGAAATCTAATCTCTATCTCACACTTTGCACATAACACAAATCAATTCCAGATGGAATAAAGACTCCAGTATGAAAAGGGCAAGATTTTAGAATTTTAGAATTTTGAGGAAAAAATGTAGATTAATATCCCCTTTTAAAAAATTGAATCTTAGAACACTGAAAAAAATAAAATAAAATCTAAAAAAATTTTTTTAAACAATGCAGAGATGGGGGGAGGGCAGAGAGAGAGAGAGAATGAAGTGATAGCCTAAGAAATCCAAAATATATATAACAGGAATTTCAGAGGAAGAGGGCTTAAAAATGACTAGAAATTAAGGAAACTAACCTAACAGCAAGAATTTTTAAAGAGCTGATTCCTTGGATGAAAACAACCATAAAAGTAAAAAAGATTAACAACATAAATCACAAAATTAGGAATGAGGATGAAAACAGAACAGATACAGAAATGTGTTCTTCTATTGTAGAAAATATACAAATTCATAATAATGTAATAAGCAATATCTGGGAACATCTAACCTACCAAACTGACAGAAGTAGAAAGTGATCCAAAAAATCCCCTTTTTGGGACGCCTGGGTGGCTCAGTTGGTTAAGCGGCTGCCTTCGGCTCAGGTCATGATCCCGGTGTCTTGGGATCGAGTCCCACATCGGTTCCTTGCTGGGCAGGGAGCCTGCTTCTCCCTCTGCCTCTGCCTGCCACTCTGTCTGCCTGTGTTCACTCTCTCTCTCTCTGACAAATAAATAAATAAAATCTTTAAAAAATATACTTATAAAAAAATCCCCTTTTTCACACACACACAAAAAATACAGGGTAGATGTATCTTATACAATTATATAAGATAGGCGCTCCTGAAAAATCTAAAATTCAAAACTCATATAACATAGTACCATTTTCTGTTGTTTTTAAGATTTATTTATTTATTTGAGAGAGAGAGCGCACGATTGGGGAGAGAGGCAGAGAGAATTTCAAGCAGACTCCATGCTGAGCTTGGAGCCTGATGAGGGGCTTGATCTCATGATGGTGAGATCATGACCTGAGTCTAAATCAAGAGTCTGATACTTAACAGACTGAATCACCCAGGCACCCCACATAGCACCATTTAAAAAAAAAAAAAAAAGTATCCTATTTACCAGCTAAACCATAAACACAATTCACTTGGCCACCACCTTTTAAATTACATGCTTGTAATCATTTTTCGAATTTAGGTTGATTCATATTACTACACATTTTATACATAAAGCAAGACTACTAATTTTTTTTCTATTTACTGTTTATATCATGCAATTTCCAATGTGTGTAATTCAGATTCAAAGTGGCTTTAGTGTATTTTCAAACCTCTAAGAAACAGTAATTCTCATGCCAGAGAGACTGTTTAAGAGCACAGAAAATGAGAGAATACCTCAAAAAAAAAAATATTTGATGCAACTATTCTTATTCAGATATCAAAACTTAGCAGAAACAACTTTAAAGTGGTACTCATTAATAGAGATACAAAAATCCTAAAAAAGTTAGAGCAAATGTTAAGTCATGCTATAGACTAGAAGTTCTCACAAACTTGCCCTTCACCAGGATCAACAAACACTACCCATTCTCTCTGCTGACAATCAAAGGTACAGAGCCCGCTGAACGCTGCTACACCACCAGAGCCCCCACAGAGGACCTACAAGCTTCCAAGAGTCACTGTGTTGGTTCCCAAACCCATTTATGCCAGTTGTACTAAAACGGTAATTAGATCAATAAGTCAATATGACAAAAATAGACACAAATTGAATTTAAAAAGAAAGGGCATCTTACCTAGAAAATGGATTTAATGATTTTTTTTAACTAATGAAAATTAAGAATGAGATTTTTAAGTTTTTATTCCAATTCCAGTTAGTGAACGTACAGCATAATATTAGTTTCAGGTGAATCACATTACAGTGATTCAAGAGGTGAATTCAAGCAGATGATGGGGATTACAGCTCGCATGTGCTGTCATGAGAACCGAGTGTTATATGGAAGTGTTGAATCATGAGTGAGATTTTTTTAAAGGATGGGTATGGAAGGGTAAAAATGGTTAAAGGATGGGTAAAGGATGGGTGAAAATCATAAATTTTTAAAAGGACTCCACAGTCTGATTTTTCTGCAGGTATCATTCAGATCTCATCAAACTTTAGTAAACCAAAAGAAAAAAAATCATAGGTTCCATTTTGGATGTGGCTTATACCAAAAGGATGACATGACACTCTCAGAGCAGATCCAAATTTAAAGAGGCCTTGGTAACATCAAGTGAATTGCATAGGAAGATACACAGACAGGGTTAGAAATGAAGTTTATGGTGTGTATGCATGGCTTTTAATCAGTCCCCATTTAATCATTGTTTTCAATTAGCCAACCAACTACCTGTCTTGATTGCACTGGGTAAGAGGACTTCAATTATAGTAAATTATAGTTCCATGACCGACTGACCAATTTGAGTTTACCCCAGGAATGTAAGACAATTACACATTGTATTAACATTGTATTAACAGAACAATAAATAACAAAATAATCATCTTGAGAAATGCCAAATGGATATGCAGTGGATAAAATTAAACTCCCATCCCTCATTTTTAAGCTATTAATAAACGAATAATAAAGGATACAACCTTGACAAAATCAAGAATATCTATCTGAAACCACCAATCATTACCACAATTAATGGAATAATGGTAGAAGCTTTTCATTAGAATCAGTAACTAAACATGTTTTCTCACTTGCAGCTCAATTATCAAACGTTATTCTGCAAAAAGGGAATAAGATCTAATTATTAGAAAGATAGTGACATATTTATTGCTGTTTGAAGAAAACCAGTTTACTTTCCTGGAAAACCCAACAAAATCAGTGAACGACCCTCAGAACTAGTAACGGAGCCCACTAAAGAGTCTGTTCCAAAGTAAATAGACAAAATATCGTTTCCCTATATGCTAACAATAAGCAATTAGACCAAATCACTAAAAAAAAAAAAAAAAAAGATATTCCATGTCGATAACAACAACGGCTAAATGCCAAAGACTAAATATGAAATGGATGAAATGGGGGTGACTGGGTGGATCAGTCAGTTAAGCGTCTGCCTTTGGCTCAGGTCATGATCCCAGGGTCTGGGATGGAGCCCCGCATCGGGATCCCTGCCCAGTGGGAAGCCTGCTTCTCCCTCTCCCTCTCCCACTCCCCCTGCTTGTGTTCCCACTCTCGCTGTCCCTCTCTCACTGTCTCTCTCTCTGTGTCAAATAATTTTTTTTAAGTCTTAAACATGAAATGGATTGGACCTATTTAAAGTAAACAAAAAGAACTCCTCTAAGAAACAAAAGACACTAGTGGAAATTAATACCATTAAATGTCCAATGATAGGGAGTAGTTAAAACTTTATGGATGTTCATATAGCGGAATGACATGCAACCACATTTTAAAGAATATAAAGATACAGAAAAACATCCACAATATGCTTTTCAATAAAAGAAAATGCAGATTGGAAAAAAGTACACTATGATTCCTATTTTGATTTTGTTTTTAAACAAAAGGATGCACACATGCATAAAAGATACCTAAAAATGTAAGCTCATCAAAATCTTAATGGTGTTTATCTCCAGCTGGTAGGAATACAGGTGGTTTTCACTTTCTGCTTTACCCTGTGTAGTGCTTTCTATATCTTCTTCAATGGATAAATCAGAAAAAATTAAAAATATATATTGCCTCTTTCTAGAAATCCATAAGACGTCAATACAGCAATGCCTCCTGCCGGCACCATGAACAGAATTTAACTGTTGGCAGGTCCTATCTCATAGGGCTCTCCCAGTAGCTCGGGAGCAGCTCTGGCTCTCAGCATGGGACTTTATGAGGACGTGAAGGCTAACACCAAGATGACACCAAGTCCTCTTCCCCAAGGGATCCACTAAAGATGACACACCAAGCAAATCAGCCCAGTTGCGGACAGTGGGCCCCAGTAACAAGACAACCAAGGTTCCTCAGTCACCCACACTTTCCATGTCTCTGGGAAGGGCAGAGAAAATCAAGTTGCCATTGCCCACAGAATCTTCTTGTGTCCCACGTCCCAGCAGTCCAGATCTAATCTAGAGACTTCCCTGTTCCCACTGGCCCACGCCACGCCAACAAATACCTGGTCCTCATGCCAGTAAACAGGATTAAGGTTAAACTGACAAAATACACTAAGAGATAACTCAGCGCTATTTCTGAGAATCTTCCTTTAGCTCACTCCCCATACCTCCTCCACGACACAGGACAGGTCACTGTGTTTTTTGTTGGATCTCAGGAAATACAGTTGATCCCAAACAACATGGGTCTGAGCGGCATGGGTCTGCTAATACACAGATTTTTCCAATAAATACAGGGCTGTAAATGCATTTTCTCTTCCTGATGATTTTCCTAACAGCATTTTCTTTGCTCTAGCTTACTTTATTATAAGAATATAGTACATAATACATATGATATACAAAATATGTGTTTATTGACTATTTATGTTATCAGTTAGGCTACCTGTCAACAGTAGGCTCTTAGTAGTCAAGGCTTTGAGGAGTCAAAAGTTAATCTGTGACTTTTGTACTGTGCAGGGGCTGGCGCCCCTAACTCCCATGTTCAAGGGTCAAATGTATTTCCTTTCTTCCCCTCTCACTCCCTTTCCTCCCTTCCCTTAACTCCCTGCCCCCACCCCCAGCCCCCCAGGGAAATCAATGAGCCCACAAATAGGTAAACAATACATACATGAAGACTGGACGGAGAAGATGCCATGTTAGTGGGGGCAGAGCCCAACAGACCATCTGCAAGCTACAAATTAAACACGCTGATTAGCAACAGGATTAGAGAAACCTCTTCAGGGAAGACTAGACAGCCCCAAGGAAGGAGAGCTCTCCAACCAGGGAGGCTATAGAAGTTGTGGGAGGAACATGTGTTTTGGAGTTAGGTAAGCCTGAGTCTAAATCCTGTCCCCATTACTCTATCAGCTAGCTATGTGACTTTGGTCAAGCCCCCTGACCTTCTGAGTCAGCATCCTTATCCAGAGAATGGGTACAAAGCCCAGCCCCCAGGGCAACAGTGAGTATGGAAGAGATGAGGGCCATGCACATCCAGCACAACTAAGGCACATGGAAGGGGCTCAGCCAATGCCCCCTCTTGCCCACTTTCTCACTGCCCTTGGCACCACTTACTCAGTGCCATTCTCACATGTCCTCCCTACTCAAACCTCCCCATCCCAGACGTAGCCCGAGCTCCCCATCTTCCCCGATGGTTTCTTCTAACAGCTGGTCCACGCCAAGCCCTGCTTGGGCATGGTTCCTAAGTCTGGTTTCTGAGCCTTTTCTCTTCAAAGACAAGAGCCAGGACATCCTACGGCTTACCCCAAGCCTATAAAAGGGGGGACTTTGAGAGTGTTCTAGTCCAACACGCCTTTGCTATCCTAGAGAAAACTTCCTGCATCTTTTTTCTGGCATCAGATCCTTGCCTGCAGTCTTCTGGTCCCACGACTCAGTAATTTATAGGGTGAGTCCCTGGGCTGCAGGGTAGAGACAGCCTCAGGAGTCAGGACTGGAGACAGGTGACTTTTTCAGAGACTGCTGTAATGGTCCCAGAAAGGTGATGGGGCTCTGCATGGATGAGTACCAGTCTAGGCAGACAAAGCCAGGAGAGCCATTCCAGGCAGAGGAGATCACAAGTGCAAAGGAGCATAGAAATAAAATGCGGCACAGTCAAGAAAGCAAATGGCTCAGCCAGGGACGGCAGGCACTGGGCAGCAGGCAAATAAGGCTGGAGGGTAGAGGTCACCAGCCAGGATACGAGTCCCAGGGTCAGGCCCTCTCTGGCTTTCAACCCCGAGCAGGGGGCTCCAGAAGGCTCCACAGGAAGCCAAGCCCCAGGTGGCTGTCCTCTCCTTGGCAGGAAGAACCAGGGAGACACTCTCACCTGGGGGAAGGGCAGGCGGAAGTCTGCTGGGACCCGGAGGGGAGTCTTGGCACCCACAGAGCCATCTCTCCCCTGTGAAGGGGGAATCACTGAGGGGATCCTAGCCTCCCCTAAACCAGCCTTCTGGCTGCCCAGAGCCAGAAGCATTGGCAATGGCCAGTAGGCAGCAGGCCAGGCCACTGGATGGTGCCGGGGGACGGGCCACACGTGTTAGTGGGTGTGGTGTGACCCCTGGCAGAGACTGGATGAACTCCACGCAACCCCCCACCGCTGGCCGCCTCTGCCCCTCCTGCTCTCATCCTGAACCTCACAAGAGCCTTTCTTGTTATTTTTAATACAGTTTGTTTTTAGAAAGGTGAGAGGGAAACTGGCAGTTCACCAGAGCAAAAGGGAGAGAAAATAAAGCTAAACACAGTGCTCCAAAGATCTGGTCCCGCTTCCGAAATGACATGTTCCCCTTTGGGACTCGGACATAATTTGCTGCTCCAGTTCTGGGGGCACGTCGCCACCTTCACAGTGTCCAGGAGACTATAAGTAGAGCCGCAGGCTCAAAATGAGCCCCAGCTGGGGTGGGGTAGGGGGGAGACTCAGCACCCTCCCCCACAGCGTGGGGAGGAGGTCTTCATGCCTTCTGATGCCTTCACCACGCCAGCCTGCACATCCTCCAGTATCTGCCCACCTCACACACACACACACACGCACACGCACGTGCACACGCACATGTGCATGCACACGCACTCACACACGCCGTCCCACCACCAAGCCCATGCTTCCACTTCTTTGCCCACAGGAAAGCCCTCCTTTCCCCTCTGCTATTCTGACCCCACCAGCCTTTGAGGCCAGCAACCGCCAGAAGCCCTCCCGGTCACTTAGCCCATGCTGACCTGCAGAACCAAGAGAGTCCGTGATTTTTTTGTCCCTGGCTGATGAGGCATCTCGTGTGAGATCAGCTACACACCTCCCGTCTCTCCCAACTGGGAGATAACTTCAGGATGTTCTCCTCTTTACCCCTCTTCACCATGCATATGGTCCTCCTCCCCAGACCCAGGAAGTTCTCCTTCTCTGGAGACTTACAGGGAAGCCCCCACCCAGGGTGGGCTCACAGAATGACAGGCCAAGAGTCACCCGTGACCAGGTGACTCCAGGGGCATCTCAGAGGGACGGATGGGGTGGGCAGGGGCGCCACCTCTACCCTGAGCTTCCAGACCCTCAGTAAGGGATGGGGGGGAGTGTGCTCTGTGTGTGTCCGGCATACTCTCTCTCCTACCGCTTCATCATCAGAACACCAAGAACCAGCTCGATGAAAAAGCAGATTGGTAAACAGAGACCCCAGTTGTGTTTTAAAGAAAGAAATAGAGCCTGATTCAGAGTCAGAGACAGAAAGAGAAGACTGCCAGCACGGGGGAGGGGGCCGGGGAAGGAAAGGATGGAGAAGAATATGTGGGTAGCAGTTCATTCCACTTGGGTCCCTGGTTGGAGGTGATGCCTATTCGTTCATAATTATCCCACATTTTCCAAATTTTATATAATTAACATGTATTTATAGCCAGAGAAAAAATAATATATCCTTTTTTAAAGCAGAGCGTTAAATGGAAAGAAATAAGCTCTGTCCTCCTCTTTGAGGACATACCCAGGCTGCCCTCAGAATGTCAAAAGTCAAGGCCATGATTCCTGAACACCACCTGCCAAGTTTAGACACACCCTCGGGAGTTTACTCGCACCCCTGCCCGCACACAAGCATGTGCACGCATACACACTACCTCCCCCTCGGGCAACAGGTCTAAAATCTACACAAAGGAGAGCTGCACGGACCAAGAATAAACTGTGGAGTTAATTCATGACCGCCTGTCTCCTCCAGGCCCTGATCACCAGAGAAAAGTTCAAGAGGACAGGCCTCTTGACCTCCACGGGGTCTCCTCACTCCTACATGGCTGCCGACCGAGAAGCCTGAGGCCAAGCAGACAGATCTGCTTATACATACGTTTTGGACCATCTCTAGAATTGGCTGCTCCTGAGAGAAATCAAACATTTCTATGAGGTGACATTTCTGATGTGTGGCAGACTCCCCCCAGGAGCTGAGCCCATGAGGGTTAGGAGGTGGAGTCAGAAGAGAGGAAGTGCCTTGAGGAAGGAGACAGGAAGGACCGAGACCGAAGCTGGATCTGGCAAGAGCATTGTCTGAGACTAGGGAAGATTCCTCAGCTGGGTCCTCAGCCAGGACCCGGTGAGCTCAGCAGGGGGGACTGCATCGCCAAGAGCATGAAACGGGCTGCAGAGAAACACGGGGTTGGACAAACAGGAGCCAGGCAAAGTCCAGATTCTGCCAGACTTCTTGTCCCTCCAGTCCGCAAAGAGCAGGGATTTCTATTTTTGCTGGGGGAGGGAAAAAGGGATTAAAAACCTACCCAGAATTATCTGGTAAACCATTTGGAATGGTGCCCATTGCCTCCTGGCTCTGCCTGGACCAGCCAAATATGATCCCTGGGTCTCAGAGGAAAACACAATATAAAATTGGTCTCCCCCAAGTCCTCCATCAGACACCATCAGGCCAGGGCTTCCTGGAGACCTGCACTGGTCTCTCTGTTGGCCTTGGGGTTCCCAAAGAGGAGGGCACTGTCTCCTCAATCAGACAGGGAGCTCCATGAGGGCAGGGTTCAAGCCTCCTCCATCAGAGCAGACAGATCTCTCTTCCTCCTTCTCCAGGCCCATGTCTGAGGTCCCGTGAGCCCAGGCCCTCCACATGCGGCCACACCTCTGGGAGCCCAGATCCCAGCTCCTCACCCTTTGGCTGGCCAGCAGCTCTAGCCAGACTGGCCACGTGCTCCACAAAGAGCACAGACCCTGCACTGGCTAAACCCCAGCCCCGGTTCACTCATGTCAACGCCAAGAGGGTGTCCAGACCGGCCCTCCTCACCATCTGCCTCTGGCTGTGCCTGTAGCCAACAAGGCTCAAAACAGCCCCCCCCCCCCACTCACCGCCCCATCTGAGTCTGTAGACATTTTGAGGGCAGCACACACAGAACGGAAGTCCGGCTGGACAAGCTCTGCACTTCTCTGCATAGACCCAGACAGCCCACTGAGGGGGCGGGAAAGAGGAGCCAGGACTGGACAGCCTGGAGTTTGGAGCTAAGTATCTGCCTAATCCAGCTACAAACACCCACCCAGGCCAGAAGGCACTAGTATTGAACATAGCTGAAACCTGGGTAGGCCCATCCAAAATTTGCACTTGGATTTTCCCAGTCTAGAGAAGCTCCTTCTCAGACCCATTCAAGAGGAAGCAGGTCAACCATCCGTCCATCCATCCATCCGTCCATCCGTCCATCCATCCGTCCGTCCACCCACCCACACATCCACCCATCCAGATGGATTTCGCTGAATATGACCTTTCAACCAGTCCTGTGCTGGGCACTGAGGACACAACAGGAATGCAGCCAGTGACTGTCCTGAGCCTGGTCTGGGGAAGGTGGCTGATATTTGCAGAGACAATCAGGACTTAGAGCAAGGGCAGTGACCAAGATATAGGCAGGACTTGCAGGAGAAGGCGGGGAGCCCGTGACAAATCCTGGAAGCAGGTGACCATACCTAAGTTGAGTCTTACAGAATGATCGGGACTAGACCAGAAGATGTCCCCAGCAGAAAGGATGGTAGGCAGAACCCCACAGAGTCACAGAGGTGGGAGAGAGGGAGAGTGTGGGGCTTCTGAGGACTCTTAGTGTCAGAGAAACTATAGAGCAAGATCTCTTGTCTCAGTAGCAGCTGGGCCCAGGTCAGAGACTTTCCCTTGGAAATGGGAAAAAAAGAAGCAGAAATCCATCCTAAATGTTAGAGGGAAGCCCTGTAAACACATCTCCAGAGCAGCTTTGAGGATCCTGAGCCCAACTTAGCACCCCAGTGTGTTCTTTTGCTCCTGAGCCCAATATTTGTTTGGTGGTTTAAAGAAAACAGAACCTTCTGAAGTGGTAGGCCATCCCTGGGTCAATAAACAGACCAAGAGCCTGAGGACACACACATTGTCTACACCGGCTAGAGGCTGTGCCTCCGGGCAGCGGGAAGGCTCTGGGAGCCCCAGGTATGAGTGGTGTGACCAGTGACCAGCATCCTGCAAAGCCGGGAGGAGGGTGTCAACCTGGAACAGATAGCAGGTCAAGGCTGGTGCCCACTGTGAGGCCATCTCCACTGAGGGAAGGACTGAGTGACCTTGGTCCTACAGGAGCTAGAGCACCCCAGGGCCCAAGGCGGGGAGAGTGCTCCCTGCTCTGTAAGAGACACCACAGACCTCTCACCATGCAGTTCAGTGTTGGACTCTGGGTCAGCAGCTGGCCCTCGGTTGCCAAGTACATAGCAAAGGGATGTCTCTTACTGGACCGCAGGGTTGGATTCCCTTGGAATAAGACCCTCCTAACCCCTCACCTTCTCTTTTCCTGGAGACGGAGGGAATTGGGTAAAAAAGGACATTGGCTTGGACACAGACCCTTCCTTTTCAACTGCTTCCAAGAAGCCCCCACTCCCAGCAGGGCTCTGGCTAGGGTGAGGCAACAGGGCTAGAGCACCCTCATATCTGCCTGATCACTCTCTCCCCATCTTCCTTCTCTCTCATTGGCCACTCCCACCATGTTTCCTGAGTAATTGTCAGCAAGAGCCCTCAACATAGCCCTCTAGGCAGAGGGCCCGTTTTCTTCACACACTTGGGGGAAAATGATGTGATCTTGCCCAGGAGACCACATACAACCCCTCCACCCCACTCCTGATCAGACTGAAATCTCCCATCCAGGTCCCTCCACCTATATAGTGTCCCGCCCCCAGGATATGAGAGCGATGTCCTATAGAGGCTGCGTGGTAAGGAAGGGAAGGGAGAAAGAGGAGGAGAGAGGAAGAAGGGGGAGGGGCAGCCAAGGCCTGTGGAGTTGGTGTCTCTCCCGGGGACCCAGGGCTTGTCTTACCTGAACGGGGATGAGGGGCTCCTTGTCATCAATGTCAATGAGCACGTCTTCCCCAGGACTGAGTAAACTCACATCATCTGTAGGGAAGAGCGGTATCCAGGCCCAAAAGGGGCTCCCTCAGGGGGCTTGGCCCTCTCTGGACATAAGACTCAGAAGGCACACTGAGGTAAGGGGCCTCAGCCTTCCACACTTCTCAGTCTGTGTCCTTCTCTTCCCACCCTATTCTTCCCTTTTCCATCTCCATCTCTCCCATCTTTTTCTCACATTCCCTGTCTCTCCGGTTCTCTCTCTCCCTCCTCATCCCACGGAATCCCTGCCTTTCTCTTTGCCTCAACTCTTCCCCCGCGTCCTCCCATGGCAGCCCTAGCCTCTCAGCAGCCTTGAGCTAGGAGAGGCCCTGAAGATGGCAATATTCCCACTCTCTTGGTCTTGGTCAGTTGAAGAGAAACCACTTCTCACTCAGGTTCTAGTAAGAGGAGGGCTTCGGCACACATCTCCCCTGGGACGCCCCATCTGCCCAACCCCTTGGCCTCGGCCCTCCCCCTCAGCAGGTCCACCCCCTACCTGGGCCGCCCTGTGGGGACGGACTCTCCTCGGAGTACAGGTCACACATGAAACTCTCCAGGGAGCGGACAGTACACTGGCCCACCACGGGCCGGCGGCCAAACTGACGATTGTCAATGACCTTGATCACAATGGGGGGACAGTAGAGCTCCTCCCTGGGCAGCATCTGGGTAGAGCGGGAGGGAAGGTCTGGGTGGTGGCCTGAACCCATCTCTGGGTGGCTTCAGAGGAGGGGTGGGGCTCTCCTTCACGGGACAAGTTCAAGGAGCGGAGAATGACTAGAAACCCACACATAACCCCCAAGGGCCATAAATCCAGAGTGGTGGTTGGCCCAACCCAGGAGCTGGCCAGGGGAAGAGAAGCCACACACCTTTTCAGTCTGCCTCTTGAATGCTGTACGCAGAGGCTGACTTTTCCTCTCAAAGCCTTACCTTCCAAACATATCCAGCTCAGCCTGAAGCTAAAACAAGTCTACTTTCCCTGAACCCTCACTGGTCAGGGAAAGGAAGAAGGGAGAATTTGGCCCAGGACTCAACATTTCTTGCAGACAGTCCCCCCCAAGTGGATACTCAAGAGTTGGCTTACAGACCCAGATTCTTCTCCTCCCAACCCCAGCCCCGAAAGCACTTTGAACACAACTTGAAATAATTTATATGCTCTCCTTCGGTGGCGGCTTTGGCTCAGCCAAGAGGAGGCTCCTGTTGACAGCCACTGGGCCTGGAATTTCTATAGCACTTTCATCTTGCAAACCATTTTCCTTTCCTCAGACTTGCCTTACTCCGGCCACTAGGCCCAGGCAGCCCGAGGAGCTGCAGAGGGCTGGGGGCCTGCGGGCTGTAGGGGTGATCCCACAGCGAGGCTGGAGGAGGACCCAGTCAGGGAAGGTTTGGAGGAACCATGGAAGGTCAGAGCCCTGGGGGGGCCTCTGAGGGGAGCTCCAGGGGGCTGAGGACGGCCCCAGTAGGGACGGGTGGGTCCTTGGGACTTCTGGACACTCGGTGTCTGGGTAGGAAGGAGCGAGCTGACCCCATCTGGGCTGCTCATGGGCTTCAAGTCTTCCAGTGAGGAGGGGGTGAGAGCTGCCTCCCCATTTCCATAGACAAATGAGGTGGGAAAGACACCGTGACCTGCCCAGGATCCCACGGGGATTCAGAGCCCACAGCCGAGCTGCTCGGAGCCCTGTGGACATTCTAGGCACGAGGACTCTAGAGGGGGACAGCAGGGAAGTCAGGCTCACCACTTCCATGAAGAGGGTGCAGACGTCAAAGTTGGGGTTCTTCCGGAGGTTCTTGATGACACAGGACTGCACTGTCTGACCCCCGCACTCCACCACAAGGCTGGGGGAGGAGACACTGGCCAGCTGATAACTTTTCATGTTCCGCAGGCCCCACGCCAGGATCTGGGGACACAGAGCGAGGCAAACAGCTGAAAAGGCTCCAGACCCCAGGAAAAGCCGGGGCCAGGAACCGGGAGGGCCAGGCTGCCTCCCCACCCCAGAGCCAGGCTCACCTCTATGGCAGTACGCTGGAGAACTGGCTTGATGTTCTGGGGAACCATATAGATGTTGGCCTCCCTCTGAGGCGGCGGGTAGGGCAGGTCTGTGTCCTCGGACTGCAGGGGCGGAGCAGGGGGTGGGGGGCAGGCGGGACAGAGACAATGGTGGCACGAAGACCAAGGCAGAGAGATGAAAAAGGGGAAGGACAGTCGGGACGGAAAGAAGGACATGTGTGGAGAGACAGAAACAGAGAGGCAAAGGCACACGAGCATGCGAGCAGGCAGGCAAAAATGAGAAAATAAAGTCAGTTTCTGCCAGGCACCATGTTTTTCAGTCATTGTTCCAGCACTTTGGCCCTGGATTTAGGTCACCTTGTTTCACATGAACCCCAGGTCACCCCTCTTCCATAATAAAAGCTCTGGGGCACCAGTGAGCTGCTCAGGGTCTCCCCATTCTCCCCATCCCCCCCCACACACACACTGAGCCCCCTTGCATCCTAGCACACCCACTCCAGCCCCACTTGGTCCTGAGAACCATGTACCCTCCCCCTAGCCTGGTTCTTCTACCTCCAGGCTCAGACCCTCCCGACCTACCATCCACTCTGGTGTCCCCTCTCCATCCCCGACACCACACCCAGACACCGGCCAGCCCCAAACCCCGACTTCTCACATCTGTCCTCCCTGAAGACAGAACACCTGCTTTGTGAGCCAGAAAGAAAATTGACAAATAGGAGAGGAGGACATGCGGGCCCGTCATCGGCAGGCATTAAAGGGAGCCGCGGGGAGGCTCCTTCACCAACACAAACCAAGGATGACAGCAGCTTCTGTCAACTCTGCCTACTGAGGGTTTGCCTGGAAGACCCGGGCAAGAATCCGCAGTGACCACAAAGATACACGCAGGGAAGCCGCTGAGGCAAGGCAGGCAGGTACCGCTGGGGGACAAGCAACTACCATGTCTCACAATGGTTAGGAACACGGGCTCCACTCCACCCGCTGCTGACTTAGGTAAGTTATTACATCTTTCTGTGGCTCCTTTTTTTTCATCGATAAAATGGTTATTAAAAGTTGCCAACCTCTCAAGATTACTGTGAGGCTTCAAGAAGTTAGTACTAACACTCAGAAGAACTCCTGGTTCATGTGAACCCTCAACAGCTCTACTAGTCCATGTGGCACCTTTGTGGCAATTCTTCCTGAAGACTCTTTACTTCCACGTCAGAAAATCGTCATTATTTTACTAGTTTATTAAAACAAGACGCTTTACTGCCACCTACTGGAAAATTGTTATAATAAATGCAAATATATGACGTCTGCACTGGAAATTGCCTCCCCTTAGACATAAAGCCCTTGTGCAGTGCACAACCCACATGTCCATACAAAAAGTCCCTGACACTCAGGAAATGTTGACTATAAATAAAAGGGCTATGCTGGATATTTTACAGAGGTTGCCTTGTGTAATCTCATTTAATAAACAATGGAATCAGTAGACTAATTCTCCAAGTGACTTGCTTTGGGCTCCTTCTCAAAGGATGGCGGAACCATGTACAAACACTCTGACGTAGATGGTGGGAGCAGCTGGAGCCTGACCTGCACTGGCTTCCTCTTGCCTCCATGAATCACTTCACAACCAACCCCAGACTGTCACTCCTGCCCAGTGACACAATGATGACACTACGCTTCCCTGACCTGCAGCGGTAAGTAGTTCATTTCTAGAATCAGAGAGACCTCAGTTCTAGTTCCAGCCCTGCCGCTTTCTAGCTGTTTGACCTTGGGCAAATTACTCAATGTCTGTGACTCATTACCCTCACATGAAGATCCAGGGTAACAATACCCTTATGAGCCTGCTCCAGCATTTCAGCAAGGGAACAAGCAGTAAGTGGCACCCAGGAGCGGCTTAGTAAACTGTGACGACTGCGAGTATGACTTGCTTCTTGTCAGTACCATTGTCTTTACCACTAGCATTGTTGTTCTCTCAGGGTGACCTGAGGAGAACTGAACCACCAGAAGCATCTCTCAGAACAGCACTGGCCTTGTAGTTAACTATCCCTATGTCTTGTGGGCACACAGTGAAGGAATTCCTAAGCTACCTCCACACCTTCAATGCAAGAGACAGGGGATAGGAAGCACCTACATTTTCAGTCTAGCATTGGAGACAGATGCTGTAGGGATGGGGGGCGATGTGCTGAGCAGCTACAGAGCACAACTCCAGGGGGCGCTGTGCATGTCACAGTGCACGTAAACAGCAGCCTGGAGGGTGGAGGCAGGGTTCTTTAAAATGAGGATTTTGCCTGAAGGCCTGCTGATGGTCTGTTTGTGGCCTGCTTAAGGCTGATGCCCAGCCCAGTAGCAGGGAGCCCGGGGCCAAAAACTCAAGACCAAAAGGAGCAAAAAGAAGAGATCAGGGAGACAGAAAGAGCAAACCTTTCTCACATGCTTATACCATTCTCCTGAATCACCAGGAAAACTCATTACTGTATTCCCCCACCCAGAACATTTCTCTCCAGGCCCCCAAACTCTGGGCACTGTCCCTTAGATTCCTGTTTCTCCCTCATTTCCATGTTCTGTCTTTCCTCCCGGCTCTGTTGAGCTCCGTGGTGATGATGTTCCTCTCTATCAGGCTCCCCACTTTCAGGAACCTGTTTATGAGGAGGACAGGGAACAAGAACCTCGAGAAGGCTAGGCTCCAGTACCGTTTGGAGGAGGCCCTGGAGGAAGAAGGCAGGTGCACACAGCTGTAGAACGCCAGCCCGGCGGACGCAGGAGGAAGAAACAAGCAGAAACAGTGGTTAGAGGTGTGTTCACTGGCAGCTTCCTTGGCACGGCGTGAGGCCACCATTCTCATCCCAAAGCCATCTGTGTCCTCCTCATTGTTCCCAGGGGTCCAGGCACATCTCGGCTCCCTGCATGTGTCACCAGCCCCATCCCCCACCTAGCCTGCAAGCCACCATGGCAGTCCTCTGTCTGCCCCCCACCTCCCCGCTGTGCATACTACACTGCCCATCCATCCCATGGAGTTAGCATGGTACATCCATAGCTAAAGCCTCTCTTGTTCCCCAGCCCTGTCCCATCCACCCTCCCCAATGCCTCACACTATCTGCTGGATCATTTCCTTCCCTATCTAAAGTTGGGTCTCTCCGATCCATCCCTTCCCTGCTCTCCATGTCTTCCGGTAGCCTCCCTACCTCTCCCCTCTCTCCCTGAAAACGTCTGCCTCTGTCCACTGCCTCTCCTTCGCTTCCAGGAGGCCCTCTGCCCAATGCACTCATCTCTGTCCCCGGCACCCCTGCCTGGGAAACTTCTCTGTCCAAAGTCAACAACAACCTGCTTGTAGCTCAGCCCAAAGGCCACTGGCAGGCCCACAGCTCTCCCACTCCCTCAGTAGCCTCCTGCCAACTGACCTCAGCCTCCTTCCTAAAACCATCTCTTTGGTTCGTCTCCGCTGCCCCTTTCCCCTCTCCACCCTCTGCTGGTTGGTTTCCTCCTCTACCCAGCTGTCTCCTGGGCTTTCTGCCTCCAGGCATCTCCCCTAAGCCCCAGACCCATATTCCCAACCTCTTATTGCTCAGTTCACCCATGTGCCCTACTGGCCTCTAACACTGACCTGGTCCCAACCTGGATTCTCTGACTTTCCCCTCAAAACCTGCTCTCTCCCAATGTCATCTCAGAAACCCCACCATCCACACTGACGATCAAGCCAAAAAGCCCCACACCACCATGGCTCTCCTCTCCCTAATCACCATGTCCAGTAAACTACCTGGTCTTCATGACTGTCTCAAACTTCTCGCACGTCCACCTACCTGTCTCCTTCCCTCGGTTCGTACCCTCACCCTCTCTCACCTGGATTCACCAGCATCCCCCTAAGTGGTCTCCTTGCATCTGGTTTTGCAAATCCCTTCCCAAGAGCAAGTGCCTGCTGCATTCTGTAGCCAGGGGGAACTTTCTAGAATGTCATTCTGTTTAAAACCCATCGAACATTCCCCAGCCACTCAGGATGAAGTCCAAACTCCTTAACACAGCCTCTAAACCCCTCACATTCTAGTTCTTTCTGACCTTGTTGGTCTTACCTCTCACTTGATAACCTCCCCTTTCGGGGTCCCAGATAAGTGATGAGCCACCTCCCTGAACATGCTCAACACGGGCCCTTCTGAACTTCTAGCAGGTGGCAGGAGGCAGCCCACTCTCTTTACCTCTGAGGCTCAGAGTGTCCAGTTCCTGTGTGTGAAATGTTCTCTGCCCACTTCGTCTAGCTACCTCCTACTCAGGCATCAGATCTCCATTTAAATCTTCCTGGTGTCCTGAGCCGAAGCTAAGCACCCCCACGGCTTCCACAGCAAGTGGACTCACTCCCACTGAAAGACACACCCTCTGCGTGTGTTCAACCACCAACTCCACACCCTGGGACCATGGCTGAAATCCCTGTCCAGTAACTGAAGGCTGATGAAGGGTAACTGAGGGGAGGGAGGGATGGCAAAGGAATGGGTAGGCGGATGGTGGAATAAAGAACCTACTCTAGCGGCCCCTCCCCTCCTTCCCAATACTTCTATCAGTGCTCCATGGGTCCTCACCAACCCCTCCCCCTCTCCTGTGCCTGCTCATCGCTCCCTCCGTCTGAATGGGTTTCCCCTATGCCTCCCGGAATCTAACATATCCCTCAGGGATGTTTAAGCTCTCCATCTTCCAGAAAATCTCCCAACCACCCCAGAAACTTCTTATCGCCCTATTCTCTGTCTTCTTTGACCTCTAAGTGTCCCCATGGCCCCGTTTCCCAGGTCCTGACTGGTCTCTGACACCTCACTGGGAGAGTCCTATGGCCCCGGCCAGAGGGCCAGCTTCTAAGCCTGAGCTGCTCGACTTCTGGTCCAGCCAACCCGAGGGGCTCATCACCTCCTTCCTGGCCAGTGGCTCTTGGTGGGGGTGGGCTGCAGTGATCCTTGTCACCCCTAGGGAAGCCTTTCAGCATCACCAGGTGGGGCGGAAGGGTAGACTTGAAGCGTCACCGGGACATCCTAATTCACTGTCCTACATGAGATGGGGACTCTGAGGACCACAGACCTCGAGGGCAGCCATACACTATAAGTCTAATTAGATGAAGCCACATTTGACCAATGCCTCTCTTGCTCACCCTCCCCACCCCACGATGTGCAGGGCAGACATGGGGCTGCTCCACTGACGGGTCCTACAGGCGGTCAAGGCTTTTGCCAAACTGCTTCCCATCAGGAGGACAGGGACCCAAGGACAGATGAGGCTCTCTCCCCTAGCAGAGAGAAATCTACCCTTGGGCCCCCTTCGGTCTATCTGTCCAGTAGGCCAGCTCAGTACAGAGAGCCAAGGACAAGCCATGAGGGGGACTTCCTCCTCTAGGTCCCAGGGCCACCACACCAGACAGACGTTCATTCCCATAGCAGGGCTGGGGGAACGGGTGAAATCCCCCAGCCACCTAAGTAGTCCTGTTACCAGTAGCCCCACAGACCCCCACATCCCCCAGCAGGGTACAGTCAGAGGACCCTCTGGACCTTCAGATCCTGGCTCCCGGAGGAGCTGCTGGGCAGGGGCAGCCAGGCGTGCTGGGAGGGCTCCATTGTCTGCCTGCCCCACCCAGCTCGTTAGGAACAACATGTTGCTCTAATTACACTTCCCAGGAAAAACAGTGTTTTAAATTAAGGCCTTGGGGGAGGGACAGGGGGATGGGGGGACCACTGGGTTTATTTTCCTGATTGCAAAACACCAGAATTTTCCTTCTAGTGGATTTGGGGGTGCGGGAGAGTACCTCGTGTACATCTCAGACTAAAAGCCGTACCCTGGTGTTGGAAGGGGATAGAATGACGTCTGGTTGGCCCTCTGAGCCCTCAGTGAAAACAGCCATGGAGCCTGCAATCCCTTCCACCAGGGAAACCCCTGCCTGCCTTGGAGCAAGACAGAAGCGGCAGAACCAACGCTAATGCCCCAAACCACGCTCCCTTCCATGGTCAGGTCTGCAAGCGCCCCCCCCGCCCCGCTCCCACCTATGGCACTTCCAGGTCCCCAGGTGAGGTCTCCCTGTGCACATGCTCCACATCCCTGGGGGGAGGGTGCTGGTTGTTAAGGAAACTGCCATCACCTCTTCTGCCACCTGTGTGTGTGTGTGTTTGCGCGTGTACACTCTCGTACACGCTCACACGTGCATGTGCACACTCTCCAGTTCTCAGGAAATCTAAAATTGCAGTTTCTTTGAACTCATTCCCCTTGGCAGCCTGGACCGCCTTTGTTCTCCAGACAAAAAGGAAAAGAAACGAGACAGAGGGCTCAGAAGAGGCGGGGAAGAGGGAGAGAAGGAGAAGGAGGCCAAGGAGCCAACGGAGGAAGAGGGAAACAGGAAGGGAGAGCAGAAGAGGAGAAGGAGAACAAGGCTCAGGAAGGGGGGATTTCTTACTCTACCCTGACAGACAGACTGGGGAGCTAGTGAAGGAAGTCCTCCCTTCATCCATGCTCTCTGCAAGGACCCAGGTCTCCCAGACATCACCAAATCCTCAAAGACCAAGGCAAGGGTCCTGACGCCCCCCACCAGAGCTCCCAGAGAGGGCTGCTCCAAAGGGGCATAAAGCCTGGGGGAGGGGAAATCATGTCACCCAATCAACTGGCCCCAGCCCAAGGCACTGCCACCTAGTCCCCCCTCCCCAACCCCTTCTGCCAGCCCTGGCTTCAGATGCTAGCTCAGTGTCACCTCTCTCAGAAAGCTGTCCCCATGGTCCTCCACCCACTCTGGGAGCCGTCAGCACAACCATGGACAGATGTCATTCCTGGACTCAGTCTCCCACACAGACATTGGATTCCTGGCCTGAGGCACTCCCCTCCAGAAAGGCTGTTCTTAAACCATCCTTCAGAGTCACAGAAGCCTCTTACCTGGTCCTGCCCTTGGCTCCCCAACCCACGGCCCCCAGCGGCCACACAGCTTCCTAACAAACCCATCTGTCCTGTCTGCTCCCAGACTTTTGAGGGCTCTGGTGGCCAGTGTCCCAGAATTGAAGCTGCCAGCATGCCTTCGCATAGCCCTTGGGGAAAGCTGGCACACTCTTCACAGAGATCATGCTGGGAGCCCCGAGGGGGCTAAATGTGGAAGTGGGGCGGGGGAGCGGGGCACATAAAGAAAACTCCTGCTAAGGCCTCAGGCTTCCTGCAGGCCCCATAGCTGCAGCTGGACTGACCTGTCCCTGGGGATTCTGGAAACTACATAGGATCCAGGACCTTGGTATGAGGCTTAGCCTTCAAGTGCATGGAAAATGGCCGAGCCACGGAGCACCAGGTCGGGGGCCGAGGCCCCTGAGAATGAGGGGGTCCACAAGACCATCTCCTGGGGTCGTCCCCTGGACCAGCTGATACTCTATTCATCTCCATTCGTCCCGCAGGGCCTCAGACCCTTCGACCTGCAGACTCAGGCCCGTCCTATGCCCAGCAGACCCCACGATGTGTTCTCCTCTGGCCCTGTTGACCCACACCCCACCTCAGTCTGTGGCTTGGCTGGCTCTGCAGCAGGACACTTGGCCCTCCTTGGGGTCTGGCCCCAAAGCGGCAAATTTTGATTTGCTTCCTGACAACGAGACCACAGCCAGACCCCTGCTCTCGGAATCTGAGTCTTCCCTGCTACATATTACAAATCCACTTATTAAGGACTTTAACTTTTTTTCATAACTCATCCCTGGGCTGGGTCTTCTTCAGAGCAGGCTGTGGGTTTTGGCCACAAAGCACTCTCAATCAAGAGAAAGGGCTCCGTGCTGCTTCCCTGGACAGGACTCGGCTCCCCTTTCCAAATCGGCAGTCTTTCGCAACTGTGGCCAGAAGCAGGAGGCTGCCTGTCAGGCGCAATTATGGCCAGCTCAGTTGGCGGACCCCACCTCGGTCTGGGAGCGAAAGGAAGTGAGGTAAGGGGCGCGGGGCCGGTGGAGCCCACATCCTGACCCTGCACTTCAAGTCCAAATTGCACTGAAAATGTCAAATGGTGTCCGCTCCCAGCCTGGGGATTCCCTGATGGCAGGAATTGGCTGCCCTTTTCCCAGCCCATCTGACCAGGGTTCTCCTTCCTGTCTCCCTGCCCAGGCCTCTGCCCCTGCTCCCTTCTAAGGACCCACTCGCAGATGTGCAGGAGGCCACAGGGGAACGTGCTGCTCATCCCTCATGGCAAAGGATGGAGCTTTACTTCCTCTGGAAGCAAACCCCAATCTTCTTCCAGAACCTAGGAATCCCCAACCCCACCGGCCCCTAAAGCCGCCAGGCCTTAAACTCGTGCTTGGCCCCCTCAGCCAAAGGCACGTCCTCCTGCAACAATGTCTGGCTGATGCCACCTTCACCAGAAAGGCTTCCTTGACTACTCTGGCCCCTTGTGAACTTTTTATTCTTGAAAACATGCCACCTGGTAATCAGCCAGATGAGACACTATTTCTGCCAGGAGGTCCGGGTGAATCCAGCCTCCAACAGGACAGCAAGGCTTCTGGGGCCAAAATCACGCCAGGATATACCCCAGGCAGCCCCAGGTCTGCACAGAGTGTGAGGAATGAAATCCAGGCAGGTCCCTGAGTGGCCACTGACCACTGGGGCACCAGGAGCTCAGATGGCTCTGGGACACTTGCCCAGAGAAGAGCCTCCTCCTTCCCTCTGTCCCCGCATGTCCCTTCAGCTCACCTCATCCAGGATTCCCGACGTATCGTGCACCTAGGCCACACCATGGGGTGTTCCGTGTCCAGGGGATTGGTGGAGGGAAGTGAGGAGGGAGGGTAAAAGTTTAGCATTAGTGATAAGGAGCACTAGATTGGGGCAGCGAACAGCACACCAGATGTCACCCTAAGTGAAGCCAAAAGAAACGTCCTCCCATCAAGGGCCATGGTGATGCACTTCTGGCCATGCCTTCCACATGGTTCCCGAGAAGGAAGGTGTGATGGGGTGTTGATGCAGAGACTGGTAGGAGAGGCCAGGGCATGAACCTAGAGCCCAGGCATCTCCAGAGGTGATGGGAGAAAGGAAAGTGACAGGTGGTAGGAAGGGTCCCAGACCGGGTGCAGCAGCCTCAGGAAGCAGCCAGGTCTGACCCCTCAGAGCTGCTATTTCTGCTGGAGCATGTGGACCTGGGTGAGGCAAGGAGAAACAACTTGGGTCCCCAGGGGCTGGCCGGCCCGAGAGCAGGCGCTTGGACTGAACAGGAGAGAGAGATGGAGAGAAGCCAGAGCCGGGAGCGGGGGAGAAGCTGAAGGTGGAGTGGGGGGCTGATGGCAAAGGAGGGCCTGCAGGGTACAAACTGTCGGCAAATTGTGCCGGCTGCCTCGAAAGGGAGGAGGCATCCAAACACAGCCGGAATGACCACTTCTCCAAGCGGCTGCTGAGCCCGGCAAGAACAACACTCCCCAAATCAAATTAGCAGGGGTGCCAGGAGAGGGTTTGCATTTTCTACCATGACTCCCACAAGAAGAAGGGGAGTGGGAGCAGGGTGGACATCCCCACCACTAGCAGAGTGAGGAAACTGGGTCACAGTGGAACCGTGGTCTAAATCACAACTTGGGGACCAAACATGCGTCGGAGCCCCTGGAGTTTTCATGAGTACATGGAGGCGGGGCTGCCCCGTGCCTTCAGGGTACACTTCAGTCAGTTTGAAGTGGGTCCCAAGGCTCGGCCTTTCTTACCACACCTGGATGGTTTTCAGCCCCCGGCCGCACTTTTAAACCCACCCCCCGGCCCACCAGGGCAGCACCGAAGGCCACCAAGGCCTGGGCCACCCCCCCAAGAGGTGGTGTTTTTGTTCAGTCTGGGGTGCAGCCTGAGTGCTGGTGATTTCAAGCTGCCTAAGGGATTCTAAGAGGCTGCCCAGCTGAGGGCAACTGGTCTGGGTGGCCAGGAGGTCATTTCATTCTGAGAGTCTGTGATTCCCGGAATTCTCTGGGAAGAAGGGCAGGAAAGGCCAGAGCTGCACAGGGACCCCAGCCCTTGCCCACCCTGCCCCGTGGTCCCACCGGACTCTTCCTCTGCTTGAAGGCAAGATGCTGGTGGTATTTGGCTGATCACCCTTCCTAGCCCCGGGGTGGGGTGGGGGTGCGGCACGCCAGGAGGACGGCAGTCTATTAAAGGAGAAAAGGTGAGGGCAAGACTTACCTCAAAACCAGGAATATGGTGAATGGCCGGCTAGGAAGCAGAAAACAAGAGAGCTCTGGTCAGGTGCCTGTCACCAAAGGCCCCAGCACCCTTCTTTCTGCCTTGGCCAGGCAAAGGCATTTCCCTCCATAAAATAACACCCATGGACTGTATCAGTGATCAGACAGTGCTGGGGTTTGCAGACTCTGTCCCCTGGAGGCCTACGGACTCTCAGAGGAAGCTCGAGGTGGCGGGCGACGGCAAAGGGAAGCCGGGTGGGTAGCATGTGTCCCAGACACCTCACTGGAATATCCCTATTTCTATCCGGCCTACCTATGGAGGTTCACCCCACAGAAAGAGCAACTTTGGAGAGATGGTCGTAAACCAAATGCCCCCTGTCAGAGCAGGGAAGTGGCTGGCCCTGGGTCATGAGGCCAGGCCATGGCAGAGGAGGACTAGAACAGAGGTCCTGCCCTTACCCGTCTGCGGAGATGCCCCCATCACACTTACGACCCCCCCAAACCAGATCACAGAGGTCCGACTCCCAGAAACCACTTCAAGTTATGACTCAGGGGGAAATAGAGCCAACGGCGCAAAGATGCAGGCGTTCTAGCACAACCCAGATTCCCAACGCTCTCCCTAACAGTGAGAGCATATTGTGATTTGGGGTTCAGAAAAGATAGGCAGAGCCAACCCTCAGCAGAAGGCCTGACAGCATGTGGCGGTCCAGTGTTCCCCACTGACTGTGGGCCCCCAATCAGGGAAGAAGGATATATTAGAGTCCCTCTCCTCCACGGGAGCATCCCCTCCCTGTGCCCTCTTGTTCTCCACTATGATGTAGTCCCTGCCTGGGCTTCCTGGATGTGGATATGAACCAGCCTCACCTTCTCTCTCTGGATGAGCTCAAAAGAGGCCAGGAGCTCGCCCGCCGGCTGGCTGCCCCTTATCAGGGGGAACCAGGCCAGCCGGGGCATCCGTTCCAGACTGGGCTGACACATGCAGCGGCCCATAAACTCATCTGCACCCTAGAGCATGGAGAAAGAAGAGTCAGCATCCCCCAGTTCAGGCTTGCAGGTGGCGTCAGAGCAATCCCCAGATCCATACCCAGCCTCCTGCACTAGCAAGAGACTCAGCAGTCAGGGCACTCCCCTGGGGCAGAATGTTGCACTCTAACCCCCTCAGAAGAACGTGAGGACAACATACAAGGGACCTCTGACCACCATTGCTAGATTTGCAATCCCATGATGGTTAAAAACCCCTCTGTAGGTCTAACTAGCCTTCACACTGATTTAATTTAATCAAGCTCTGAGCCCCTTAGAGACCACAGTGACAGCTCCCTGGCATTTCCTTAACACCCTCATCACAGGAGGTATCTGACATTTCCATGGGCTTCTTCATCTCCTTTCAATCTACCTGGGAAAACTGTGATCACTCATCAAATTCAGTGAGTCCTGTTAAAATGATGTTTTGATCTTATCATTCCCCAGTTCAGGCACCTTCCGTGGCCCCCACCCCCACTCCCTGGCCCACATCGCCTCCAGCATGGGAGGCCCCTCACTGGAGCCTGCTCACCTCTCCTGTCCTGCCTCATTCCCTCCGTACCCAACTCCAGCATGCTGGCCTCAGCTGCCCTTTCAGCCCCTGGCTGTCATGTCTGCCATCTCCCCCAGCCTCCGTTGCCCCCACCCCTGTACTAGAACTTGCACCTGCTCCCCCGCCTCGTCCCCTGGCCCAGCCCGTCCCGGTCCTCCTGCCTCCCTCTTCTTCCTGCTGTGCTGGAACACCCCACCACCTGGCCTGAACACCCCAATCACATTTCCTTCAGGGCCTGGGTCTTCCCCACAGGCTTCCCCCAAGTGCCAGCCTTGGGAGATGGGCTATCTGTCCCTCCTAGGAATCTTCTAGAGCTGTGCTCTCCAGTACCTGCGTCGATTCAAATATAAAGCTTAACTGATTAAAACTGAAAATGAAAATGGGGTTTCTCAGGTGCACTAGCCACTTTTCAACTGCTCAAGGCCACATGTGCTGAGCCGCTACCATTCTGAACAGCAGGGCCACTGAGTTTGGCCAGCATCCCGGGAGGGTCAGCTGGCCAGCTCTGGAGAAGGGCCCTACCTGTGCCCCTGGGGGGATCTCTCTACTCCGTGGGGGCGTATCAACTCCCACCTACGCTGGGAAAGCCACGTGCCGACCACTTAGCCCACACACAAGCACCCCATGACCATTTGTGGAGTCGATGTAGCTCTCAGATGGGGAGAGAGGACTCCTGGGCTGGGGTCTCAGAAGCAAGTCAGAGGCAGAGAACCCTGACCCAGAACCAAACACTCCTCCAGCTCCATCCCCTCTCCCTGCCACAGACACAGCTCACCTATGAGCAATCCATTTTTAATTACTCTAGAATGTTTTAACAGCTCTGTAGCCTATGGGGTCAGGGGAGAGGCCATCTGGCTTGGTACCCCTTTGGGTGGTGTCTCCCACCCCCGCTCCTGGAGGCTGTGGGCGGTGAGAGGAAGAGGGAGGAAGGCAGGCAGACTCACGTAGGTGTCGTGGTCATACAGCTCCACCACAATGTTGGGTGGCTGCTCGGCGATGCTGGCCGGCTCACCAAAGATCTCAATCTCATAGAAGATGAGTGTCTGGTCCCAAGTGGGGTTCAGAGTGTTCTTTGCCACCACTGTCTTCTGGCTCTGGTGCAGGAAGGAGACGATGGCGTAGGGATCTGGGTGGGTCAGGCACAGGGTGGGGCAGGGTGGGGAGGGGCAGGACACAGCAGAGACCATGAGAGTTGTCTGCTCAGGGGTCGTGTGGGCCACAGAGCTGGAGCAGAGCCATGGCTGCTGCTCTGGCTGGGGCAACCTACAGGTGGGAGCCTGTTTCCCCAGCGCAACCCCCTCGCCCCACCCCAGCCCTCTCTAAAGCCCTCTGGTGGGTCACAGTGCAGAGACGGAGCTGAGTTCCAGGAAAGCAGGCCTAGAGATCCAAAGAAGCCCCCTTCCAGGCTCCTTTCTGGGCTGGCCACCAGGTCCTGCTAGAGGAAGTGCATCCTGGACAGTACATGCATTCATTCATCCAGCAAGCATTTATAAAAAGCCTTCTGTAGGCCAGGTCAAGAGCTAGGTGCTAGGGGCTGAGAATACAGTTAGAGCAGAACCATAATCCATACAAGCAACCATAAAACTACAATCCTGATCAATGCCTTGAAGAGTGGCTCTAAGACACCATGGTGTGAGAAAGGGATCTATCTTCCTTGAGGAAGGGAGAGTACAGCAGAGATGCTGTTACCCTCAGATGGGGTGCCTAGACCTGCCCTTCAGCAAGCCCACACTGGCTGCCACACGGAGAACAGCCTGGAGCAAGCAGGGACACCAGTTCCGAGGCCCCTGCAAGGGTTCAGGCAGAGACAGCAGTGCTTGGATGGGTGAGCGCCCCAAAGGGAAGCCCGTGGACTGAAGAGCTCTTTGGCAGTGGGTGATGTGACAGGAATGCTGAGATCCCTCCAGTTCCCTGCTGCCCCAAACCATTGTGCAACCTGCCTGCCCGCTAGTCATTCCCCCCACCTGTTCCCAAAGGGAAGTTGGTGTCACTAGAGAAGATTCTAGGGCCGTGGCTCTCAAATGTGACCATGCAGCAGAATCACCTGGAAAGCTTACACAGACTGCTGGGCCCCACGCCCAGAGATGTGTTCATCAGATCTGGGGAGGGGCCTGAGAATTTGCATTTCTAACAAGTTCCCAGATGGTTGGGATGCTGTCCTCCGGGCCACACTTGGAGAACCAGGGCAGGAGAAATGCCTACAGAACTGAGTGCAGGCAATCTGGGACAGGGGCAAAGGGCTTGGAGGAGGGGCTCCACCAGCTTCTCCCATGAAGATGTCAGATGGGGGGCACTGTCCAGTTTGCTGCCATTTTGTAAGACTCAACGTGCCAGATGCTGAAGGACAAGTCCAGAGATACAGGAAGCTGGCAACTGGATGCTAGGTATCTGGGAGGGCTGAGCCCAACTCGCCCTCACCCATGCCCTCCACCTTTGGCCCCGCTCCAGCCTGAGGCACTCTGCCTCCTCTGAGCCTCCCAGTATATCCCCAGCTGTGCCCTAACCCCCATGTGACCCTAGACCCTAAGTGCTAGTGCTAGGATGTCCAGCTGTACTCCCGGGATGTGGGTGGGGAGACAGCCCTTCCTCACGAAGGAAGGGGAGAGGAACAGGTACCTTGGCCCTAAGGAGACCAAATGCCACACTACCGCCAACATACAGGAGGTGACAAAGAGTGACCCTAGAAGAGGCAGGGAGGTGAGAGAGGACTCCCATCAAGAGATGGGGGGAGAAGGGGCCAAGATTCTGATTGTTGGCCCACGGCATGGCTAATTTTAAGGGTGAGGGAGATCTAAGCTAGGAGGCAGATGCTATGGGCACTCAGTGGCTGAATAAGGTTGGGTTTGGTTCACAGGAGGTAGCCACCAGCATGGAACCAGGCTTCAGGCACAAAAGCCACAGTGTAGTCAATCCTAGAGGGCTTCCTGAAGGAAACAGTTTGAACCTGATTCGGGGGTAGAAGACTGCAAGGCCCTTGAAGGGAAATGGGCAGAGGAGACATGCCACCCCCACCTGGTGGAAACCTCCCTGGCATAGGGCTCCCCTTCCATGCACCGGCCCCGGTAGGATTGGCCCCAAACACTTCCCCTCCTGCCCCTGGCAGGGCCCAGCGGCGTCTGCGCATTTAATGAAACCGTCTGGCTGTGATACCATCAGCTCCAAGCTCGGCAGAGAACCTCTCCCTGGTTCCAGTAAGGGAAAGAGGGCGCGTTCCGATAAATAAAACCATATTAGAGAGCCGGCGAAAAAGCCCCTTTTGTTCCCACCCCCCGTGCTTCCCAACGCTTTATTTTTATAAGCATGAGGGCCCCAGACCGGCCGCGTTTACACAAAGATCACAATTGCACATTGTAGCGGCTACGTACCCTGTATTGGTGTTGGCAGCACCCCCCACGCGCACCCCCCCCCCCACAGCGGGCCAACTCCTTCCAGCGGCCCCAGCGGCCCAAGCAATGAGCTCAGCGTTGGGGGAACGGGGAGGGGGTGGCTTTCAAACAAGAATCACCCAGACCCACACACGCGCCCCGCCCGCCCAGGGGAGGAAAAAACACACAACAAAGGCATTGTAAAGAGCAGGCCTGGAGGCCTGGGGCCTCAGACACTGGGCTACTGTGTGCTGGGGCCCGGCTTCTCCCCCCACAGGGCCCAGCCCCTCCAAAAAAAAGAAAGAAGGCGAGCAGGGGTATTGCTGAATTAAGGTGGTCAGATGAAGGGAAGCCAGACAAATGCACAGACTCATCGCTCTTCCAGGAGAGCCAAGGGGAGGGAGAAGCAAGTCCTGAGGAGAGGTGGAAGGGAAGGTGAGGAGCTGGTTCTTCTCTATCACTCCAGTCTAGCACTCCTCTCAGGGACACTCCCATAGAAGAGGGGCAGCGTTGGCCCTCGGGCATCACCCACCAGGCCACACGGAGCTGAAGTAGAAAGTGGCTGGACTGGGGCTCTCTGAGGACCATGAGCTGCCCTAGACGACTCCAGCTGTGAACACACGTGCTTCTACGGGATACCATCCCTGCTAGAGGCCCCAGGCAGGTGGTTCTTTGTCTGGACCTAGAGCCCTGCACCCAACTCTGCTGCTCAGACCTTCCTAGAGCCTTCCTAGACCTTAACCATACACTGAGCCTTCCTCCCAAGCCCTCCTAACTTCCCAGCTCAGACCCCTGGGATGGGAGACAGGGCAGACAGCACCATCCCACTTGTCAGACAAGAGAGCTTTGCCCCCTTGGGGCGCCTGGGTGGCTCAGTGGGTTAAGCCGCTGCCTTTGGCTCAGGTCATGATCTCGGAGTCCTGGGATCGAGCCCCGCATTGGGCTCTCTGCTCAGCAGGGAGCCTGCTTCCTCCTCTCTCTCTGCCTGCCTCTCTGCCTGCTTGTGATCTCTCTGTCAAATAAATAAATAAAATCTAAAAAAAAAAAAAAAAAAAAGAGAGCTTTGCCCCATGAAGACAAAGTTACTAGCCCATGCTCACCTGTGACCAGGGCTAGACCCCCTTGACTCCCAGTCTAGTGCTCCTTCCACCACTCCATGCCCTTTGGGAAAAAACCCTTCAGAAAGAGGGGAGTAGTGCAAAAGAAAACTGTAATATAGCAATATTTCTTCCTATTAAATTAAGAAAAATTATTTGGAATTATAAAACCCAGTGTTGGCAAATATTTGATGAAATGGGTACTCTCCTTGACTGCTGGAAGCAGTTCAGGAAAGCAACTGGGCAGTATGCCCTAAACAACATAAAACTGTTTATACCTTGCTTCCTCTATTCCTGGGAATCACCCAAATTAACCAAAAAGCTATATGCACAGAGATGTTCACTCCAGCATTATGTGTAACCCGTCATTCGTTCACTCTGTAACTACTGACTGACCAGTGCGTGGTCGGTAAGCAGAGCACTAGGGATAGGAAAATGAAGGAGATGAAATCTAGGCTCTTAAGATCACGACTACTGGCTGGAAATGGTCACTACAGGGCAGTTAGATTCCAAGGTGATGTGCAGCTTACTCAGGGAATGAATAAGGTGGGGGTGTCGGGGATACCCCAATGGAGCCTGGCAGCATCATGTCAATCACCCCAAAGGAGGTCTCCTACCCTTAGTCTCCAGAACGAGGAGGGACCAAGGCACACCAAGGGAAAGGGGGCATTCTAGACACCAGCACAGCACTCACGATGACACCAAAGAGCCTGGGCATTTGAGAAACAGCCACTAGTTGGTCTGGCTGAGGGGAGGAAGGGAACGCCCAGGGCAGTGGGGATGAGAGAGGGAGGAGGAGCTCACAAAGATCCCAGATCTGAGCGGAGCAATCTGGACTGAATCCTACAGATCGGTGTTCCCCAAAATGTGAGCTTCGTAAACGCGAGTTCTCTGGGGATCTAGTGAGCACTTAAACAAGTCAAACAGGCTCCTTTCCTGAAGCCATTCCAAAGCCTCTCAATGCCACTGTGCATTGTAAATCTGGAAGTGTGCACTGTTCTCCAGTCTCCCTTGCTCAGGAACCCTGCTTAAGTGGAGCATTTCACAAGCCTCCGACACACTTTGGAAAACAGCTCCATGAGCTCAACGGGAGAATTCCCCCTGCCAGAGCCAACTTAACAGAAAGTCTGCTTCGAGAGGGAGAGGGCCGCGACTGGAGTCCAGACGCTGTAAGCCCCGAAGCAAGGGCTCCCCAGTCCAACCCAAGACAGAGCCTGGATTGGGACGTAAAACTAAAACACTGGTCCCCACGGAGGTGACCTCCGCTGTGAGACCCCAATGTGGCCTGCCCTTGAGTAATAGCTCTCGGGACCACCCACCTGGCACACACCTTTGATCTCCCAGGAACCATGAGGCCAACAAAGAGGGCACACGACCTTCTATTGTCTTTACAGATACTGCACTCTGGTAAATTAATAACTTAGCTTTTGTTCTACTTACCATCTCTCATTTGCTTGGCAAACCAAGGTAGGCAGGCCCCCTGAGCCCCCTGGTCTGTGAGGCCCTCCAAGGGGAATTTCTGATTCCCCCAGCCTAAGGGCCATCTTCTGATATGTCATGACCTCACAACAGAGCGTCTCACGGGTTGTCTTAATGGGACCTCTGCTCACCAGGCAGGGGCAACCCCAACCCAATGTCAAAGAGAAGTCATTGGAATTAAGCATCATTTTATGTTTCTAAATGCCTAGCTGCTACACAGACCACGCATCCTCATAGCCACGAACCACAAATGTCCTTCCGATGTCTGGAGAATTGAGGCTGACTATATATTGAAACCCCTTCGGAGGCAGAACCCTCAGGTGGCCTGGACAGAACATCTCCACAAGCCTCCCTTTCCTGCCTGAGTTTAATATTATTCACCAAGTGTTTCCTAGGCAGTTCCTGTGTGTCCCCATCCCACCCCCCGCCCACCCAAAACCTCGGCCAGAGAGAAGGAAGCAGACAGACACAGCACCAGCACAGCTCGGGGCCCTGGGAGCCCACCGCTGCAGGAAAGACCCAGGGCATCACAGGTCACAGTCAAAGGAGCACCTTCTGGAAGAGAGCCGTCTCTGTCCCATACACTCAGCAGGCAGGCTGGAGGATGATACCAGCAACAGAGGCCACACTAGACCCTTCCCTGGCCCCAGACGGTCCGGATTCACACATGAGTTTCCTCCAAGAAGTGCCAGCCGGTGGCCACGCACAGCCTTCAGCCGCCAGCCGCCCCAGGGTCAGTGCCAGGGGAGAAATTGCTTTGGTTTAGGGTTTGGGAGTGAAAATAAACACTCTGGGTTTTATAGGTTCACCCATGTTGGCTGCTGTTTTCCTTTCCAGCAGCTGGTCAATCAGGCCTTTCATTCAGAAGCCAGCAGCCTCTGAGGAAGCCCTGGGCAGTGCCCTCAAAGCTCAAGGGATGTTTATTTGGGGGAGGGGGTGGGGCTGGGATGGAAAGTGTGACATCTCCCACAGGCCAGTGCCGGGCTGACCCTGCCTGTGGTCCCCCGGGGTGCGTGCCACCTCCCAGCACGGGTTTCTTGGGAGGGCCTCCGTCCCGGCAGTGTCCTCGGCCAGCCCAGCCCAAGGACAACAACAGGAGGACAAAGGCCCCCCCGGTCCTCGCCCCACGCCCACACAGGCCTGCCACCTGCACCCTCGTCTCTCATGCCCTGCTAAGGAAGAAGAAAGGCTGTGGATGAGTTCACCTCTCTTCTCTCAGCGTACATCCCAATGGGCAGCGAGCATTCTGGCAGGTTCCCAGCAAGGGCCAGGTGCACACGTCTGCCCCTCCCCCACCAACTGCAGCATGTGGGTTTTGCATACGCTTTTCAGAGGGTGCTGTTGGGACCTGGGGACCCAAAGCCCAGAGGAGAAATTGCTCCATCTACCATGTACCTGGCTGCCCACGGCTGGAAAACAGGTCACTGGGAGGAGAGAATGTGGGGAACCCCAGCTGCTGGGGTGAGGCATGAGGGTGGTCCCCCCTGTGGGGGAGGAGCAGGGCCCAAAGAGAGGCAAGTGGCTGTGAGCTATAGGGCCATCCTATAGTGAACAGAAGTTCACTCTCACAGAAGAATTCACTTCTACTCAAGGAAGTAGCAAGCACTTGGAGGATGGCAGGCCATTTGTCAGCTATTTGATCTCAAGCAATTTAGCTAAGCTATCTGCGTCTCTGTCTCCTCACCTGTAAAATGGGAACATGAAGCCCCTAGCTCATAGGAGAGACGTAAGGGTCACGTGCACCGAGACCAGTAAAAAGCCAGGGCTCACACTGAGCGCTCAGTCAGTGTCCGTTCTTCAGGTACCAAGTGCAGGTTCAAAGACAAGACAAAGCGCCTTCCTGGAGGAGTTCACAGTCAGAGTGGGAAAGACAGACAGCAGTTGATCTAGATGGCAGTCAGGACTGTGAGAGGCGTTGGTGGGGCGCCGGCCTAGTGTCAAGGAAGAGCAACCATCTGGGCTTGGGGCAGCATCAGAGGACCTGAGCTAGGTCTTGAAGAATGAGTAAGAGTTTGCTAGGTTAAAATTTGGGACGGAATGCATTCTAGGCAGATAGGGCATGGAGTAGAAAGGCCAGGAAGAGCTCCACAAAGGTTGACAAAAGTTGGTGAGACCAGAGCTAGTCTTAGAGGCCAACTAGGGAACAATGCAACTGCAAGCTCCACAGGAGTCCGATCCACAAAAATCCCCAGCTGTCTCCCAGTGTCTACACTGGAAATCAGAGGAGTGACATGACCAGATCTGTCTGAGGCAGGGTGGAAGGTGAGGGAGGTCAGGAAATGAGAAAGAGTGAGGCCAGTTCCTGGGAACATCTCCAAGAGAGATTCAGAAGCCAGAATCCGCGGGACTGGAGGACGGATGGTTTCCAAACTGACAGGCAATAGACACGTGCTAATGCAACACCAGAACCAAGGTAGGCAAAGAGGGGAGGCCTGGATGGGGGAAGGAGGGCACAAGGAGTTCAGTTTTGATAGGATGAACTGAGGAGCCAGTGATGGAGGCATCCTGGGGGACACACCTGGCTAGACACATGGAGCTCCTATGAACTGAAGGCCTGTAAGCTTCTCCAACATGGGTGGTCCATGGAGCCAGGGAAGGTGAGGGCACTTCAGTGCCCAGAGAAGAGGACACACAGACAGACTGTCAAGACCATCAGACTTAGAGGCCTGGGAAGCCCCCCAAGTAGGAGCAGGAAGAGTAGCAAGAGGCTGCAGGAGACCCTGGAGACAGAAGTGTCTGGGGGTCAGAGCCAGAGGGGCTCTCAGAAGGAAGTGATGGTCAACAAACCCAGCAGAAGGGTCAAGCAGGCCACCTGACAACCAACCCAGTGACGCCGGCAAAATGAGCCACCTCCACAAATCCCACAAACAGCCCCAGCTCCCACACACTGGAGAAGCCCTGCTGGCTCAGCTCCCGGCTCTCAGCCCCTGGTCTCTGATTCCCTTCCCACCTACCAGAAAAGGAGTCCTTGTCCATCGAGGGCAGGTCCCGGGCCTGGTACATATAGCAGCGTAAGTGGTAGCGGTTCCCATCTGTACCAAGGAGGAAACAGAGATGCCAAGTGAGCGGCTAGGAGCAGCTGAGAGCAGCAGCTGGGGTGAGGGGAGTCTCCCGCAGGAAGGGCCACAGACGAAGGGTGTGAGCCATGGAAATGACACATGTCACATGTCACCCTCTGTGGGAGTGAACCGCTCACAGGATCAGAGCAGAGCATGGCTCCTGAGTGTCGTGTCCTGGGGCCTGAGAGCTGGGGAGAGGGGATGGAGGAGAAGCCAAATAAATGATAGGGGCAGCCAGAATGCACTGGGCCTTGAACGCCCGAACCCAGGCACGCCACACGCAGCTGGACATGCATGTGTATGAATGCGTGAGCGTGCCTACACACCCCCACCAAAGACACATACCCACCACAAAGCACCTAGACTCGATTCTCCCTAGCCCCCATACAAAAATGCATGAGGCTACACACCTGTCGACTTCACCCTGCGAGACACCGCCAAGCATCACTTACAATCAAAGATGCAGGAAATCGTGGGTCTGTTCACACCGAAGCTCAGGGTGGACACGGACATGGAATCGTCACTCCTGTCATCTACCACGCCGCCCTGGAGACACAGAGCTGGTCGTGACCAATCCTGACCTCAGAGCTGGGGGGGTCATTTGCCCAAGTCAGGAGACCTCTAGACAACACTCCTCTGCTGCTGAGAGCTGGGCCATTGGCCTCTGAATTTACTCTAGGGTACCACATCCTCCTGTAGCCTCCCCAGACTCCACTTGGGATATGGAGTGATTCTGGCCCAAGAGGTTAGGGTCTGATAGAAGGAAGAACTAGAGGGCAGAGAATCCAATGGGGATTTTCCCACTGGGATGAGTTAAGAGAAGCCAAACCGGGGGACCTCTGTCCACTCCCTGCACATCTGGACACTGGGTCCTAGCTCTGGGGGAAGCTGTGCTATGTTGTCGCCACCTCTCACCAGCTCGCACTAAGCTGAGGGCAAAAGAGGACGCAGGCTGTGGCCAGGACAGGGACATGAGCAAGAGGCAGGGTCCATAAGCACTCAGGCTCAGAAGCCAGTCTGCCAGTGTACTGCTCACGAAACTAGCAAGTCAGTCCCCTCACTTTGTCCTCATTCACACTGGGCTCTAACTGCTGAGCCATACACCAGCCTCCTTGGACTAGGTGCCTACCGCCCAGGTGTATCCAGAGCCAGCTCGGGCACACTGGCCCCTCATTGGCATCTTGCATGACATGGGGAACTTCAGGGAACCAGCAGGGATCAAGGCCCCCACAAGTACAGGAAATGTACTGGTTACTCAACAGCCCAGCCTCCAGATTTGGCTTTCTTGGCAAGCCCACCAGCATCCTGTGGCCCAGAGCCCAGCAGAGGGATGGGGAGAGCTGGACAGTGTTCCCATGCTGTCCACTCTCTCTGCAGCCTCTCCAAGAGATTTCTCCAGGTCCCTCGCCTCTCTCTTCCCTACCATCAACTGCCCCACTCTCTTGCCCTATTCCTGTTCCCAACACACAAGCACACACACCCTTGTGAGTGAACAGAAACTCTGGGCTCACCAGTGGCCTGTTAATCTGGTGCAGGCCCACACAGGGTGGCCGTTTGGCAGGACTTGCCACCCTGCCACCCTGCCATAGCCATCTCCCAGGAATCTCACCCTCTCTCCAAAGAGAAGACACATGGCCACTTCTACATGGTCCTCACCAAGCCACACCCACTCTCAGGGCCCAGTCCTAGACCCCTCATTGGAGAAGTCTCCCTGAAAGCCTGCCTTCCCACTTCTGATCTGCCCACACCCAGAGCCAGAACCAGTATCGTTATCCAGAGCCCAAATCCTTCATGCACCCTCAGTACCTGAAGGACCCTGATCAGACCTCAGGTGACCTGCGCCATTTTCCCATTCAACACCAGGACTTCCCTCCCCCAAACCCAGTGCTCAGCATTAGGCAGGCCATGCCCCCTTTAAGCTGGCCAAGACTCACACCTGCTCCATCACAAGCTCTTCCTCTTCCCTAGCTAGAATTGCCTCTGACTATCCCAAACCCCTCCATCTTCAGGGCATCTTAGGACACTGAGGGAAAGCCTGCCCTGGTCACTGTAGGTCAACATAGAAATGCATCCTAACATAGGCCAGGTCTTCCTCTGCTCCCTTCCTGCAAAAGGGACCCTAAGAAACACATGCAGGAAAGACGGGTCCATCTGCTCTTCCAGGGGTCTCAGCGAGTTCTAGCTTCAACCAGGAAGTCTCTGGCAACCACCACAGGACACCCCCCTCAAAGGCCCCCTTCTTTTGATCATAACTTCAACACAAGTTCTAGAACCAGATTTCGGGGGCTCCAATTACGATCCTGCTATGTATTGGCTGTGTGACTTTGGGCAGCTTGCTTAACCTCTCTGAATCGTGTCCATAAATTTGGAATAATTCTACAGTATCTATCTCAGAAAGTTGCTGTGATTACTAAGGAGATACATTGCGTGTTCTTAGCACAACTCCTGGCATGTAATAAATGCTCAATAAGTATTTGCTAGTAATGATCTTATGAAAGAAATAAAGCACAGTGGGGCAGAGGCTGGGTAGGGCATAAACTGTAAATCTCGCAATTATTCTCAGGGGTGGTATTCATATACCTCATATTTGTTCAAAATTATTCCAGAAGCTGGAAAAGTGGACATTTCAGGAGCCACAGCCCTGGGCAGAAATCAAAAGCAATCAATCAAGCAATCAGTCTCTCAACACACACACACACACACACACACACACACACACACACACACGCACACACGGGAAAGCAGGATAACAGGGAGGGTGTCATACTACAGACAAGGAAAGACCCTGAACAGGATCCTCTCTCCTGAGCAGGTGCGGACCCCAGGCATCCTGGTTTCCCACCAGAAAAAGCATTTGGCCCCACAATGCTGCACTGGCATCCTGCCAGAGCCCACACCACATCCAACAGCTAATGGCTCCCAGTTTCAGGATCTGCAAGGCCGCACATAGGGCTGGACCTGGGGGCCCCCGCAGGCCACCCCAGGCAAGAGGCACAGGACGCCAAGGAAAGCAGATCAGAACACTGGAAACGGGGCTTGGCCAGCCCCCCGCATACAACCACCCGTAGCACATGCAGCCCAATGCACCTTGGTGGAAGGGCAGGGGTTCTGGCTAAAGGCAGGGTGGAAGGCCCGGGACCCAGTGGCCCTGCCATCTCAGCCTGGCAACATGCTCATGTCCCCCACGAGTTGGGTGAGTGAAGGGAGGAGGCTGCCTCTGCCTCCCAAGGTCCCCATAATGCCTTCGCCCCCTCCCAGTACCTGCGGGGACCTCTGTGGTTGCTGAAGGCTGCCAGCGCACTTCCCCATCACCTCACATCTCCTCCAGATGCCCCCCCCCCCCCCCGCTGCCCCCCCCAAGCCCCCCCCCCCCCCGAACTCCTCGGTCTGGGGCTTTGGCAGCAATTTCTGGGTCTCTGTCCAAGGGCAGTCTGCCCTCCTTTGATCAGAAAAGGGTCCCCCTCCCTGGGATTTCCACAAAGACAGGCGCCAGGTGTCTCAGGCCTAGCTCAGTGCTTGGCCCACGGCAGGCTCTGGCCCTCAGAAACAATGTCCTTCAGAGGGAGGAACCAGTATCCCCTTGGGGAAGGCCCCTCACACTGCCTGGGCTTTTCCACCTGTCCTGCCCCCAGAATGGGGGTTCCACAGGACCCTCCACACTGCCCCCAGTCCCCAACCTGCCCCCCAAGTATGGACTTGCCTCTTCCTTCCCTTCTCCCCCAGCTCAAAATGACAGATGGGGATTACTGAGAAAAAGCTGGGAGAACCAGGAACCAGGCTGAGGGACACTCACTAAGTTCAGTCCCTCCCAACAGAGCCCCAGCCCCACAACCACTCTGGTTCCCAGCCTGGGCAGAATTCTACCCACACCTCAGGCTGATGTCTTTCCATCCTCTGACCCACTGGCCTTCACAGGGGAGGCTGGGCTCTGCACACAACCTCTTCAGACCCTGTGAGCAGAAAGGGAGGTCAGCTCTCCCTCCCAGCCCAGCCACGGCCTCTGAATTGAGTCTCCAGCAGTCTGGACACCCCCCAAACACCCCCATCCCTGATGACTTTCATGCTCAACCCAGCTAAAATCTTCTAGGGACCCCTTTCTTGCCCCCAGGCCTTTCTTGCTCCCACACTGGTCTCTCTACCCTCTTCTTTCCCTTCTTTTTCCTAGGTGTCTAGACTCATCCTCGAGGTCTCTGTGCAAGAATGAGTAAGCCCCCCAGGGGCTTCTGCGGTACCCTGAACCCCTTCTTACCACATCTAGCACTCCTCTCACTGTTGACTTGTCTGTACCCTCCCACTGAGGGCTCTGGGAGATTTCTGTCATATGCCCAGCTCCCCTCACCCACAGCAGGTGCTCAGTACACATCTGGAGAGCAGATAAATGAAAGAAGGAGGTCACCTCAGGAGAGAGCAACAGCGTGAGCTATGGCTACAGCTCATGAAGGAGGCCAGCCTGTCACCCAGGTCAGGGAATCAGTCTGTCTGATAACAGATAACCCCATGTCACACTTCCTTCATCCTGAGGTACGTTTCAGTTTTCAAGTGTAGACATGCAAGCCTCACACACCAGAATTTCTCTCTAGGCAAACAACGAAGCCACATGAAAACTTGATTTGGGAGCCTCTGGGAGGCACCTCCTTCCTGTCTTGTGCTTTGCTGGATGTTTAGCAGCATTCCTGGTCTTGACCCATTAGATCCCCAGGAGTTCCTACCCCTTCAGTTGTGACCACCAAAAATATCTTTAGACATCATCAAATGTCACTTGAGGGACAGGGTGGGGGATAGAAACTGTCCCCTGTGGAGACCCCGTGGTTGAAAATCTAACGCAATGGGACACCCCCCTCCCACCCTTGGCAGGTTCTTAGCATTTAAGCAGCACTCAGTAAATGGTGCTAGTGGTGTCCTTTTTAATCTTACAACTCTCCAGTCTCACAATAAAATAATACTTCCCCCCCCTTTAATCTCTTGTTTCTTTAAATCTGGAATCTGTCACCTTCTCTCTGCCTCAGGGCCTTTGCACAAGCTGTTCTTGCCACCTAGAATGCCCTTCCAGGTGAGCTAACTTGAGCTCTTGTCTCAGCTCAGTCACCACTGAGGCCTGGATACTGCTGTGGCTGCCATGCCTTCAGCAGCAGCCCCCACTTAGCCTCTCCTAGCTCTCTCCTGCATCCATCCCTCCACATGTACGGGCAAGGCACATATGCTCCCCTATCCCCTGCACCCAACCCAGCATCAGGCACTTAGCAGTCATCCAGTGAAGATTTGTCACAGAAAATGAATCACCAGCATTCCTGCCCTGTGCCACGTGGGCAGTGATCAGACCTCAGGTCTCAGGGGAAAGGTTAGGAAAATGCACATCGGACCGCACCCTCTTTCAGTAAGCTGTTACTACAGAAAGAACAAGGGACAGGGGTTCACACACACACACACCCCCACTGTGGGGCCATGTCTGGGGTGGAACAGAATGGGCTGGACCCTCAGAAGGTCCCACTCAGGAAAGCTTCCTGGAGGAGGAAAAGAGAAGAATGTTGGCATAAGGAGAGCAGCAGAGTGCTGGGCGCCTGTGCCCCCAGAGCTCAGGGGAAGACTCAGCAAAAGGGGCAAAGTTGGGGCACAGCAAGCTAGGAGAGGAAGGCCGGCTTGCTTCTGCTCTCGCTCAGAGTCCTGGGCAGAGAGAGCCAGGCCGCAGTGGCAGCTGAAGCCTCGCTTTCTGTCCACCCGCTCTCCCCCCACTCCACTCCATACACTCGCTCTTCCCCAGCCCCAGCAGGCCTCGGGCATTGGGTTTCCCACAGCCACATTCCTGCCTCGATAGCTCATGCCTATGCGACTCCCAGACTGTGGTCTGTGGCCACACACTCCATCCTGGGGCTAGCTATGTAAGGGATCCTGCTGCTCGCCCAGGGGACTGGGCAGCATCCAACCCACCATGGCCCGGCCGGCGGCCGCGGCTCCTGAGAAGAGCCTGAGCTGAGGAGTGCAAGGAACTCTCTCCCTCCCAGACGGTGCAGGGCTGCCCCCGGGGTCCCCACAACCAGGGGCCAAACCCACCTTGTCTGCTAAGGACTCCTGCCCCAGGACCTTGGTGTGGCCCCCACACCAGGAGGAGGTGGGCAGTTTCTGGGAAAACACGCTGCTTAAGAAGGGGACCCCACGGCCCACCTAAATTGGATCCAAGACCAAGCACTAGACCACTAGCATGTCTGAAATTCCTCCTGTCCGGCTGGTTGTCCGTCACACACACGCACCTCCTCCCTCTGGCAGGGGTGTGACGCCTCATCCATACAGGCCTGGAGGCAGGACGGAAAATGAAGGGGCAAGACCAGCGGTGGATGAAGCAAAAAGACAGGCTGAACAGAGGGTCCCCCGGGCTGAGCAGGCAGAGGACAGAGCCAGGAAGGAAATAACAGAGTTCTGGCGATAGCTCAGGGGGCTATCAGGACGCCTTCTGTCCCATCAGAGTCAAGCAGGTGGGTTTCAGGGACCAGCCACCCTCCTGGCTTCCGAGGAGAGCTCAGTGCCAGTACCTGATGGACCAAGAGAGCACAGGTGACAGAGCTGTTGGGAAGAATGTTACTACGGGACCCTTATCTCTTATGTAAACAGGACCAGGGGGGACCCCCCCCCCCCCACCCAGAGCAGTAAGTACTGGAGCTGGCCTGCTGGGCTCCGAAGAGCAAATTAGTAAGTTTTCAGGTGTATTGCAAGACAGCTGTTAAACATAGCCATCTGTAACAATTAAGTCATATAAATTTATAACTACAGAAATTTAAAACAGAGGTGATGGGGTGTTAGTTATGCGTCAGTCAGTTATGTGTCTGACTCGTGATTTCGACTCCAGTCATGATGTTGGCGTCCTGGGATCAAGCCCCGCATTGGGCTCTGTGCTGGGTGCAGCACGGCTTGGGATTCTGTCTCTTTCTCCCTCACCCTCTGCCCTTCCCCCACCCTCTAAAAATAAATAAATAAATCTTTTTCGAAAAGGTAATAAATCCTCAAGCTCATCACTTCCTAATTATTTTACGACTTTTGACTATTGTTCCACTCCTGAGGTTACTACATCTCACGGATCCGTGGGCTGGAAATGCTACAGAACCAGCCGCCCCTGCTCCCTGGTCGTCTCCTCCCATCTCCACTCTCAGGGATGTCACACTGCTAGCTTGCAACCGGCCACGGCGGGGACATTTACACCACGGAAACCAGCAAATACGACAAACCAGATTGGGTTTGGTTTTCAGATTTTTTTTTTTTTTTCCTTTCTGGAGAGCCAGTTATTAAACGCTGACCAGCATGCCCTAGGCTGAGCTGCCCGGACCTCTTCTCACTGCTGGCTTTGCTGCGACAACCAGGTAACAGCCACAGCAGGTAATATGCTATAGACCCAAACAACCCCACCACTATCCATGGCAGTTTTCTCAGTGCTTATGGGAGGAAACACTACTAGAGTCCTTATGGCTTGCCTTCTCTATACCACCAAAGCCCCATCTACACAAAACAGCTGAGGACAGACTAGGCTCGTATGCTGTGGTTTGCCGACCCCTGCTCTGGAAGGGGGTGTTATTGTTTTTGCTCTGTTATCACCCCCATCCTGAAAGTGAAGAAACTGGGGCCTAGAGATGTCAATGCCTTCCCTAGGGTCACACAGCAAAATTAACTGGCAGAGCCAGGGGCAGGGGAAGGGGTGTCCCCCAGCAGCCCCTCCGGGCTCTTCCCGGCTTCAGCTTCCACATCAGGACTCAGCACCTGAGTGGGGCTCCGGGGAGGGACAGGCCTGAGTGCCAGGTCGTGGCCTTGGGGAGCCCAGGACCCACATCACTGCCCTGGCCGCCCAGCCTCTGCTTCCAGGGAAACCCCACACAGGCTAGAGGGCCAGGACGAAGGAGGAAAACACTTTAAAAGACGGAATTTGGGAACACAGACCTCCCTTCCTAATCAGAGCTGATTGCAGCCTTAAGTAGAATAGCAGGCAAGGGTGCAACCCCGTTTAATTTACAGCTGGAGCCGAGGCTTGGAAGCAGCTGCAAAAATCCTTGCACAACTACGGGCCAGCCCCCCGGGAGCTCGGGGATGGAATCAGGAAACCTAGAGCATCCACAGTGCCACGTGTGGGCTGGCGCAGGCGTCTGTGTGTACACGAGTGTGTGTGCGCACACGTGCCCCTCTAGACTTCTGTGTGCCCAAATGTGAGGTTTGCAGAAAACATTCAAGCAGGTTCTGCCCCACGCCAAAGCGCCTCTGTAATTAGGATGACTGTGCATCCCCCTTTGTCTGGGACAGCCCCAGCTTACACCCGCTTCCCACCATGATTAGGACAATAAGTTGTCACCCTAGCCATTGTGGATGCAGACCCCAGTGCGCGTACAGTGACACACATGGGGGCCCCACGGCATCTGCCTGTCTGTGACATGCCTTCCTCTGCACTCGTGTCCGCCTGGAGGCTGGCATTTTGTCTCAGGTACACAGACACACTGTTGGCCCCTCCAGACTTCAGCGTCCACATCTGGAGTCGGAAAGATCCTGGGGTCCACCAATTTAAAGGAATTACCCAAATGGTCTTCCCATGGGGCAGGGCAGCAAGAGGGCCAGGGAGGCCCCTGCTTGAGAGGCCAGCCAGCCTTCAGTTATCTCCCACTTGCACAAAACCAGGTCTAGAACAGGTGCTCAATTAGCGTGTTCAAGAAAGAGAATCCACGGAGACGTGGAATCGCCTCCCCCTGTCTATGCAGACCAAGTGGGGATTTGGGTTACTTAATGAGGGCAACCCCTCTCACCTCCCAGATGCTGCCCTTGGTCCAAGTGCCCACTCTGGGAACTAGGCCTGGGTACCCTGCCTAGAGCAGGGCTTCGTCCAGGTGCAGAAACGGGCCCTCCCGTCCTCCCCTACTTCTCACTGCCTTTCCAGGCAGCTCAGATCCCAAATTACTCCTCTCTGGCACCAGCCTCTCCCTGCCTGACACCCCTTCCTGCACTTCCAACTTCCAGCTGCCCATGTCTGCCCTCATCCTCAGGCCTGTCCCCGTAGATCCTCTCCACTTCAGGTCAGGACTCAGACATCAGACTACCAACAGGAGGCCTCTCGGGGTGGGGGTCACAGTCCCAGCCCCTCTCTACCTGCCCCACTGCTCCAGGGAAGCCAAGCCACATGGCTACACAGGAAAAGTGGTGCCAACAGCCAAGGGGTCCAGCCACCTGCCCAGGACCTTCTCTAGGACCCTCACTTGAGGGCCTTCTCTAGGAGGACATTATGCCCTGATGGGAATATGAACTTGGGAACAGAGGACAGAAGAGCCCATTGTATGGCCTTCATTCTAGAACTGACTCATATTATGTGTCTGGGCAAACACCTTCTCAAGGCTCAGTTTCTTTTGGAGTAATACTAGGGGCTCTGAGTTGTTCTAGAACAGCACTGCCCAACAGAACTTTCTGCAATAATGAAAGCATTCTATAGCTTCACAGTCCGATATGGTAACCATGATCATGGTGTGGCTACTGAGTGCTTGGAATGTGGTTGGTGGGACTGAGGAACAAAATGGTCTTATTTTAATTACTTTAAATGTAAATTGAAATATTCTCAAGCAGCTAGTGGCTACCGTTAGACAATGCAGTTCTGGAACCTCAGTCTCTCCAACTGTAAAATGGGTATAATAATAGAATCCAGTCTTCTGGGGTCACCATGAGGATAAAATGAGACCATGTACAGAGAGCTTTCAGCCCAATCTCCGGCCATGGTAAGATGGGTTTCAGTAATTCTTACTCTCTATGGGGTCCCAAATTCCCTTGAGAACTGAAGAAAACCACAGACCTTAGGCCAGAATTTACACATCACAAACACACATGCCCACGGGGCACATACACACATATCCCACACATGCACACCCTGTACTCCTTCATACACACGTGTACATACAAATCACACACACGGGCCTGTGGCACACATATTGTGTGTGTGCACACATCAGCCATGTGCTCCCACATCAGACATACTTGCGTACACGGATCACACCCGCACACCCACAGCTAAGCCTCCAGTTTCAAGGGAATCCAAAGCCAGGTGGGGAGTGCCTTTCGAACATGAAAGTTCCTTCCAGCTCTAAAAATCTCCAAGGCTCCGAGCACACGCTGCCGAGTCTCCGTCTCCTTCCCTCCTGCCCAGGCTCAGGCATCTCAGAAAAAAACCCTTCCTAACACTCAGGGCCAAGCACAGAGGCAGGGCTCTGGAAAAAATTCCTTGTGTGTGGAGGGCAGGCCCAGGGCAAGGGCGACAGGATGGATTCTGTGAGCTCATCCCAGCAGCCGTCACCAGAGTTCCCAGAGAGGCTGGTGGCGTCGGAAAGGGGTGCCTGGGTGGGAGCCGGCGGCGGCGGCAGCAAGGGGTGTGGGGCGAGGAGAGGGAGGCTGGAAGGAACGCGCTATAATAGCAGCTTTGTGCTCTGCTTCCCGGCTCCCTGGGAACGCCAGGAAGATTATGAAACCGGTGTCTTTGGGAATGCCAGGATATTAGCTGGAAAAAGAATAATACGAAAATAAAATAATGCTCGGGATGGAGACAGCAGACGATTAGCAGACGGAGCCAGGGCCTCCCGCTCCACGGAGGGAGCCAGGCTTGGCCCCAGCAGAAGGTTTCAGGGAAAGACTCCCCGTGCTAATGAGCAGACGGGGCCTGCCTTCCAGCAAGATGTCTTCAGGAGGGAAACTGGCAGGCAGGGCGCAGCCTGCCGGTGGACCCGTGGGCCAGGAGAGGGATGGGAGGAGGCAAGGGGGCGTCAGGGGCCTGGTCCTCAGGCTCAGACATCCCGAAATGTCAGGTTACCAGAAAGACCACCTGGCCACCTTCCACGGTGCTTCCCTGGACTCCTTCAATGTCTGCCTCCCAGAGTCCTCCCCCAGGAGGTCTCCCTCATCAGACACCATCATTCTGGAATGACTCCGATTCTGCCTTCCAGGACCTCAAAGATGCAGATCTTGTTGAGTTCATTTGTGTTCACATGGGATTACCTCTCGTCCTAATCAGACAACAGTTCCCCGTAGGCCAGGCCTCCACCATCAGATCAGGGGATCGTTAGAAGTAAAGATCACTGTTGTCTCACCAGGGAGCAAGGAGATCACGTCATCCTTTCCTGCTCCCCTCTCTGGGACCCTGACCATACCTTCCCCTAGTCATGGGTATGCCCTGCCTCTCTGAGAAAGGCATCCAAGTGGGGGAGCAGGTCAATGTGACCAACTCCCCCTCATCTTTGTGATGCCCGACATGCTTCACATCCTCACCCTTCAAAGATGGTCCTTGGACTGGCAGCATTAGCGTCACCTGAGTCCTCTTAGAAATGCAGACTCCCAGATTCACCCAAAGAACCCCGAGTAGGCATTTTAACAAGAACCCCCCCCCGACACCACATCGCTCCTATGTTCACTCAGCCTGAGAAGCACTTCCTTATGTGTGTCACAGCTCCCCTCACAATGACTCTAGGACGCAGATGCGTTAACAGAGTTGCAGAAGGGGTAAGTGACCTGTGCACAGCTATTAAGCACAGCCAGCAGAATTCAGACCAGACCTGCTCCACTCAGAAACCTTGCCTATCCCACCATGCTCCGGCCAAGATAATCAGCAGACATCAGTGACCAAGGGGCAAGGCCAGCCCCCGAGATAGCAGCAGGGTCCACGCACCGAGAGAACCCTACCGTCTGTTCCCAAGATGCAGGCTGGACATTAGTCCCAGTGCCTTGCTGGGCCATCAGTACCTCCCAGGACAAAGGACAGCAGATGTGGGGACAGGAGCACATCTAGGTGACTGTGAAGGAGACGGTGTGCATGTGTGTGTGTGTTTGCATGTGTGTGTGCATGTGTGCGTGCGCATGTGTTGGTGCTGATGGAGGTTGGATTCACTGGAGCAGAGTGGTCCAGATAGTTACTGTCCAATGGGCCCATGGCCCTGTCCAAATGCTGGCCACAACTAAAGGCTTTCCCAAACTGTGTCCTCCTGTTGCAGGTCTGTGGGATCCAACCTCTCCAACCACTGTCTGCCTCTGGTTCTCTGTGTCAGCCAAGCTCCCCCAGGACTCCTAGGGCTTCACTATGTTGGTTTCTACTATCACAGGCGAGGCCCATCTGCTTCTCCATGAACCACCTCCCCACGTCTGTGGACTTGACATTTGATTTCAGTGCTCCCTCACAACATTTTCTCCCACATAAAGAATAAACGGATTGGTTTCTCTGTTTCTGGGAAATGCCCCCCTTCATTCTCCAAGTCACCGAGCCATGAAAGCTTGGCAGTGGGTCCCCAGCCTTGCTCATCTTCTTCCCCCAGATCCTGGCCAGCCCCAGAACCCATCCGCACTGCCGTCCATATGTCTCTGGCTACCTCCGGCCTCGTGTCCTCTCTCCCACGGCCCTGGCCTCCCTGCCCTGGGCGGCCTGGCAAGCAGCTACCAGATCCGCCTTCTTCACACAGCACTCAACCATGTGTCAGACTTGCCAGGGCCAACCATGAACTCATTGCGGCCCCAGGCCCACCCCGCCCGCCCTGTGGCCCAGCGATGGGAAAAGCCCTACCACGCACCCAGCAGAGACTCTGGGCCCATCTGACACTCCCCAAACTCTGCCACTGTACTCCCCTCTACCCTGGCCCCCAACTCCCACCCCAGATGGTTACCTCATCCCAGACCACTAACCAAGACTCCAGGGAGTCTCCCGATGGTCTCCACTCTTCCACCCAACCAGCTTCCACAGCTACTTGACTAAAGGCCCTGAACCCTGGCTCTGACCAGAGCACTCCTCTGCTCAACAACCCACACGATCTCCCTATTGCTCATTGAACAGAGTCCTGGGCCGCCATCAGTAGCTCTTTGCCCAGCACTGTTTGTGGGTTTTTGGGTTTCGGTTTTTTTTTTTTCCTTTCCGGATGTTCCCCTCCCCATTCTGATGGTGCTGTCAACTACCAAAAAGGGGCATGACCTGGAGTGACCAATCAGAACATTCCACTCCTCACGCTCCAGCTGGCATGGGCACATGACCATGAGAGCCAGTCAGTCACACCCAAGGCCGTCACAGCATTATGGAGAAAACAGCACTCTCCTCTCTGTGGTCTCCAGCTGTGAGGGAAACAGAAGATGCCAGGTGGACTGTGCTGTTTTACCCAGAGGGCTTTGCTGACTATAAAGTTGATGTCAGTACCACCTTTGTTACCACCCAGAGTGAGCCAGTGTGAGAATGAGGCCAAGACAGAGTCCCAGCTCCAGCTCTCCCGTCCGTCTGAGGCCTTAAACTCTTTTTCTCTCTGTAGCCCATTTCACTGAGTTTCTGCTCCGTAGGGTTTCTACTCAGGCTTCTCAGACCTTGACTCTGAGCTCTGCCAAGGCCTTTATTCCCCCATCCCTCAGCTGGAGCCGCAAGACCACCCCTAGGCCCTGCCCTGTGCCCAAGCCAGGCCCTTTCTGACAGGACAAAGGGAGTCAATGCATACCACCTCTGCCCCGCAAGACCTTAGCTGAGGTTGCTCCAGCGGGGGCAGCAGTTTCCTCCCACCCAGACTGAGCACGAGCCCAGCAACCCGGAGCTCTGCTCTCTCCTTCCAGCCCCCTCACAACTTGGCCCCAAGACATCATCAGACATCTGAGACCATCTGGTCCCCAGAGGGCTTCCTCTCCAACACTGCCACCCCTGGAGCTGGCCGACCATCAAGGCCTAAGGGATGGAACCCCCCTCACCTCAGGCCACCACCAATCTCAACTACCTTCCCCGTATCCATCCTGTCAGATCCTAGGCCTGCCCTCCGTGCTCCCTGGCTCAGGGCAAAGCCCCACCACTTCTCTCTCCAACCAAGTCCTCACGTACATTCACACACAGAAACACACACACAACTGGTGCGTATAGACACACTCAGGTCCCATCAGCTGTTGAAGTTGGTGGGACTTGCTCTCTGAGTCACAGCCCAAAGCCCCAGAGCCTGGGCAGTCCTCCCTGGATTTCAGAGGAAGGACATCGTGCTGGGCATCTCCTCTCACCTTCAGGAGTCTCCAGACAAAAACAGGCTGGAGAACAGCCCTACTCAGACTGTCCGGGAAGGGCCTGCTCATCTTCGGGGGGAACACATCAGCCAGACCGTGGTACCCTGGAGATGACCCCAATTTTACTGGCCCCTGAAAGTGAACTCTACGGTAGGACCACCAGCCTGAGGCTTAGTTTCTGAGGTACATCTCTCTCCCAGAATCTCAGGGATGCCATGAGATGGCTTCTGTCCAACCAAGGAGGACTCCTATCCAACCAAGAACATTCAGGGGTCATTAGACCTCTCTGGCTGCTCCTGGGGGCTAGGCCAACGCCTCTCAGACCCACCCCATTGGCAGCCAGCTTCTTTGAGAAGAACCAGGTCCCTTGGCTCCAGTCAGAGTGCAGACCTGTGACATCGGTCTGACCGAGACCCTCTCTGTCTGCTCCCATCTTGACTACACAAAGCAGCAGCACGTCTCCCGGTGCCAGGAATGGGACGGTTTTACGATAGGAGGACACCAAGACGGCTGCCCACTTTCCCCATGGGCAACCACAAAGGAACTGAAGCCAAGGTGACCAGCCAGTGTTCCATCCCAAGTCCCATCTTGGGGGCTCCCGCTCCAGCGTGAACAGCCCCGGGAAAGCAAGCTGCACCTCACCTCACTGACCCACCACAGGCCCAGAGACATACCAGAGCTCCCTCAAGGGCAAACACAGCCGCAGGGCCTGTCTTCTCCAGCGGCTCCATACGGCGGCGCCAGCGGCGGCGGCGGAACGCATCTGTCCTGCGGTTCTCCAGGTGGAATTTCCAGCCAAAGAGCGAGGCATACTCCCAGCCTTCACCCTCTGCTTCCGCCTGCCTGTGCTGTGTGGGGAAAACAGGATAGACTCAGGCACTGCTTGGCGGCCCCACGGGGAGACCTTGAGCTGGGCTCCTGCAGCGAGCCTCTCCCCTCTCCAGCCTGCCCTCCAGGATGGCCCACCCACTCCACACCAGCACCCTCCAGGTGGGAACAGCTGGGAAGGCCACCTGGAGGAGGGGGCCTCTGAACAGCTTCTGCAAAGACAAGAGTCCAAGTCAGAAAATCAGGAGGGAAAATGTTCCCTGGGCTGCGGGAATCGGAGGAGCCAGAGAGGGCAGGTAGACTAAAGCAGCAAGGAAAACCCTCGGCTTTGGGTTTGTTTGTTTACTTGGATTACGGGTGGATTTCATGAATCCAAGGTTTTCTTGTCATTTCCTTTTTCTTCTTCACATCCCAGATTATAAAAATAGAAGTGGGTCAATGAAGACTCTGTTTCCCGACCCCAGGCGGTTTCTCCCTGAGGCTAGGCCTAGGTCAGCTGTGGAGGGCCCCCTCCCCACCGCATTTCCTCTAGGAGACCCTTTCCCAGGCATGGAGGGAGGCCTGGAATCCTCTTTCTATCCAGTTGATGACCTGACACTGTCCTCAGGTGCCCCTAGCCCTCCAGCCATGAACTAAGCAACAGGAGCCAGTTCTGGAAGGCAGCTGCCTCCCTCTCCAGGAAGGATGTTGGGGGTGAAGGAGCGGATGAGGCCCCCTGCCTGACAAGGTTGGCCTCCATCCCCTGGGTTCCCCTACAGGGAGAGTGGAGTCTGTCCAGTTAATGTTGCCCTAAAACCTTGCTTCTCTCTGGGCCCAGTGACATCTCTCTCTAGATTCTCTGTGCCCAGAAAGAAAGGAAGAAATCTAGTCATGCCAAAGGCTATTCCTGGATTGAGGGAGGCCTGGTTCTTAGGCCACAATTCAAATGTATGCTTAAGAAAGAAGTACAGGGCACAAGAGGGACCAGGGAGGCAGGCACTGAGACTGTGCAGGACATGGGTCTCTGGGGGTCTCCAAGAGCGGGTGCATCATTGTGTTCACTCCTACGTGCCCACTTCATGCCTCTGTCCTGGGGGTATCTGGGCACACCCCTGACCATGTGGGCTCTCACCACATACACCGTGGCAACCACAGCCAATGACACAACCAAGGGCATACAAACCCCAGCCCCTCGCCTCCAGGTGAGGACGAGTCTCTGGTGCTCCAGGGTGCACCCCCCTCCACACCACAGCTCACGCCAAAACCAACTTGGCCTGAGCCTGCATCCTGGCTCCAAGCCCCCCAAGCGCCAACTTCAGGAAGCTCCATGCAGCCAAACCCCTGTCTCAGACTCCAGGCCACAGACCCGGTCTCTGCAGGTCTTAGCGCCTTCTGGGTCTGATGTGTGATCCCAAATACTATCTCCTTGCACAGTCATGGGCACCCGGGGCTTTTCTGTACGTGAGCATCTGGACATGGACTGGCATGATCTGTGCTGGTGCTGTGACCTGTGAGCAGCTGGCATGGCCTGGGTGTCATCCATGAGCATCTCGAGGGAGCCCATGTACCTTATATGTGGCCTGAGCACCCACCCATGTGTCTGTGCACACAGGCATGCACATGTGCCCGGCAGGTCTCCCCCAGCCAGGGCCTCTCCTGCACCCCCACACCATCTGCCGGACTCACCTGCTTCAGGGCCTCCATCTGGCTGAGGTCCCTCCTGCGCAGGCGGACCCAGCGTCGCCGCCGGTGTGTGTAGTACATCTTCTCGGCAGGAACCCAGTGCTTCGGCTTCCGATCCGGGGGGATGGTGATACTGTACTCCCAGCCTGGAGGAAGGGCTCCTGTCGGTCACCGCCTGGCCACCCCCCCATCCTTGCAGAGGATATCTCTCCCTCTGAGACACAGTCACAGCTCATGAGGGACCACAGACTTAATCTGACTTATTCTGCAGTCATAGGTGAGGGCTAATCCAGGAAGTCTCCCAGAGGAAGAAGCCCAGTGAAGGCAAGTGCCCCACGGCATGAGGCCTTGCACTCAGCTGTCCCCAGTATGCCTCTTGAGCTTCCTGGGGTGGGTCTCACCAGGCCCCACGTGCTGCCCACCTTGCTCATCAACGGCCCGATTGAGGTCTGTGGACCACTCTTCATCTTCCCACTTCCAGCCCAGTGGGCACTCAATGTCATCCTTAGGAAGCACCTTCTCCCCATTCTAGAGTGACACAGTACAGGCAAGCGTCAGCAGAGACAGAAGTCATCAGGGCAGCAGAAGAGATGCAACTTGATAACACACATCCTTGAAGCCCCAGGTGGGACCCCAGATCATCGTCCTTCCCGCCCTGGACCTCACACTATCTCTCTGGAAACCAGAGCATGAAGATGGGGACATGGGAGCAGGGGAGAAAACACCCTACCTCCTCCAAGCCAATGGGCCCCCCTCCTGAGCCCCAAGGTCCAGGACCCCAGGAAATCAAAGTCCACCTATCACTGGGGCAACCACTCACCACATCAGTGTAGTTGTCGCTCATGTAGATCCACTGGCCTCCAGGGAGCCGGGTCTGGTTCTCAAACACCTCCTCCACGAAACTCAGGTGGCCCGCATCGGTGTCATGGAGCAGCCTGGGGGTGGGGGTGGGGGGAGGGTCAGAACTTCTGCTGAAGAGATTCCCCCCACTTCCTCCAGCAGAGCAGTCGTGGGGCCTCGGCCAAGCCTCCTGCCTCAGCCTTACCCCCCCCAACAACAAAAGGGTGGAAAGGAGAGGGAAAAGGGGCAGAGAGTCAAGGCAGATAGAGCAAAAGGACACCCAGGGGGTCCTAAAGATACTCCCAGACAGAAGAACATTCCGGCACCCAAGATACAGAAAGAGAAAGACACCAAAAAGAGAAAGGGAGCCAAAGACACCAAAAGCCTGGTGGGTCACTGATGCTCAACAGGTAGACAGTTGTTGAAAGGTAAAGTGTGATCAAGCTGCACACTTAAGATTCATGGACTTAGTATAATATACGCTATGCTTCGATTTAAATGAAGAAAATCAAAGAACCCCAGGTGTTGAACATCAACCAAATAGGAAATGAGAGAGGAGAAAGGAGTGGGGACGGTTTTACGGCAGGATGGCCTTGTTCTGAGAAGCACAGAGAGAGAGAGGAGGTTCCTCAGGCATGGGAAGGGTTAACACAGGGAGGAGGAACCAGGCTGTGGCCTCTGGGAGAAGAAGATTGCAAAGAAGGGATGCAAAGTCAAACAGAGGCCAACTAGTTCAACAGTAAAGGACTTTCCCATTGTTGGAGCCTTTCCAGAAACAATGGCGCCTAGCAAGCCCCCAGCCCTGGAAGAGTTCAGGTGGGAGCCCCTGTGCCCAGCTTATAGACAAGAGGAGCAAGCAGAGACATTAACAGGACTGTGGCCTTTCAGAGAAGGGACCGGGACAGAGGGGGACTCCCATCCTCCCTGCCCCTGACTCACGTCTTCTCTGGACACACGAACCAGTCTCCAGCCCAGGTCCAGCCAGCTGAGGGGCGGAAGCTATCCTTGGGGAGCTTGATCTTGCCCGTGACATCAGAAAACTTGGGGTAGGTGAGGCCTGTCGTGCCCCAGTTCCCAACGAGGGCCAGTTTGGTCTGGTTCTCATACTGGAGAGCAAGTGATAAAAAGAAGTAAGTGGGGTCCAGAGCAGCTTGGGGGCAGGGGGCAGACAAGGGCAGGCTGGCAGGCACTCACGGTTTCAGCAAAGACGGACAGCTTTCCCTCAGCAAACTGGTTGAACTCCTTCTCATCCACAGAAAGCCCAAACCAGAGCTTCACCCGTATCTGCACCGGCATCCGGGCTCCAGGCACCCCCTCCATGGGGTACTGAGTACCAGAGAAAGACAGAAAGCCAGGATCACCTTTAAGATCAGGATGTCTCCACTGTGGCAGGGACTGGGCATAGCAGCCTGATGCCTAGATATGTGTCGTTTTGGAGGACTTTCCAGAATTTCACAGAAAGGGATTGTATAATTAAAAAGGCTTCTCCACACTTGCCAAGATTCCTTCTCTCCAAAGAAGACTGCTTCATCCCCATCTTGATACTTTCTGCAAAGCCGAGCCTGGCCGAGACTAGAATCCCCCGTTCTCCCCTCTCCCACCATGTCCCCATTTCTGTTCTCTTCTAGAATGACCCTACCCAATGGAACTTTCTGCTACAAAACGGTTTATATCACGGTCCAATCTCGTAGCACTAGCCCCATGCAGTGATCAAGCCCTCGAAATGCAGCAGGGTGACTGGGGAACTAAATTCTTAGTTTTATGTCATTCTAATTATTTGAAATGCAAATGGCCTCTTACAGTGTCCATACTGGACAGTGCAGTTCTAGAACGTGTCTCTGAAGGAGATACAATGATCCAGGACTGGAAGAGGAAGAAGTTAAGACCTCCTCCTTAATTTGCAGTTTCGTTTTTTTCCCCCCCTCGGGGGGGGGGCGGTGAGGGGTATTTTTGTTATTTTTGTTTTGGCTAGATGTTAGCCTACCATCTGATATCGCTACCCTTTCAAGCGCTTATCAGCATGTTAGCCACTCGTCACTGGTCCTCAATCGCTTATTACCTTGAAACTTTCAGAAGCTCTGCCAAAATGGAATAACCACGACAGCCCAACATGAAACACTTATTCTCCACAACTACTTCACCGTTTGACTGAAATCAACAGTCAGCTGTGGCCTGACGAGCCGGAGCGCCTCCCTCTCCCGACCACACGTTGTCCCTTCCAGGAAGGAGCCCATTAAGCCCGTAGGTCTCATGAGCATGAGCCTAGAGGGGTAGTTACGTCCTCTGTAACACAGGCTGAGGGAGAGGAAAAAGGAGCTTTGGTGGGTTCAGAAGAGGGAAGGGGGGGTTACTAAGTAAGAGGTTGCCAGCAGGTTCGGGAGGCCCGGATCCCCAGAGGGAGAGCCCACGCCAGGTAAGGGGAAAAAGAAGGGGTGCAGGACATGCCAAGGCAATGACTGTCTCCCCCTTCACCCAGCCTCTCTGCTTTTGGTTCATCCTTGGTGAAGCCTGGAGGATGGCCTGACCCCGCATGTCACCCCCTGGCGACCTCCCATGACCGTTCACTTCAGCGGTCTCCTCCCTGGGGTGGTGAGTGGCCTTTTTCCCTCCAAACCACGAGCCCCAGGGAGATGGCAGGAATGCCTGACCCCCCCCTTCCCCTCCACCCCTAGTCTCTCCCCTGCCCTCCCCCAGACGGGGCCAGCCTGCCGGACCCAAAATAGCAACAGCAAATAAAGAAATGTCTAGTTTGGGGCTCCTCTCCCTCTCTACTGGTGCTCATTTTTTCCAACTTTGGTTTAAGTTAAGAAACACCAATGTTTTCTTGGTCTCTGCTTGCTGCCAACATTTTTGTACAACTTGCTCAGGAGCTACTGGCGGGGCTCATAAACTCAGTGGGGAAGACTTCGAGAAACAATTCTATATCTTTTTTTTTTTTTTTGCTTGGAATCAGGGAAAATTTTTCAGTTTGTGTTTCCCCAAGGATGCAGGGTCAAGAGGTCAGAGCTTGCAGCTCATCCTGCTCAAGTGAGCTCTAGCCAGACAGCCTTCCCTGGTGAACCCCACTGCGAAGTGTCAGCTCTTCCACCTCCTTGCCCTTCTGCCCAGCTTGGCGAGGAGCTGGCTGAGGAAACAGAAAGGCGGGAGGCTAGGAGGTGAGGAAAGCATAGGGGACCTGCCCCAGGTAGCATGGAGGCAGGCGAGGGGGGCTGGTCTCTCCAGTGACCTGGGGTCCAGGTTATCACCTCACCTCTAGTCGTGCTGGTGGAAAGATACCTCTCCCCAGGAAGCGAGGAAGCACCCCAGAAGAAAAAGGGGACAAGAGGAGAGAGACCTGTGTCACCTAGTTCCAACCTTCAACACCTGTGAAATGGGCTGCCTGATGCTCGTGTTACCGGTGAGACGACAACTAGCAGTTCAGAGAGGTCAGGCAACCTACCCAATGCCACACAGGCTTCCAGCCAACCCTGCCACCTGTCCACACATGCTGTACTGTTGAAACCTACCCTCGCTCTCCAGCCCAGGGCAGGACAAGAAAGACCGGCCGGTATATGAATGGGTTGACCGACAGGCACTCAGAGGTTTGAGGCTAAGGCTAGCCAACAACGACTTCCTGGAAGAGGAGAGGCAGGCGCTGGTCCCTGGTGTGGATGGAAGGAGGGGCCGGGAAGGGAAGGCTGAGAGCAAGGGGCTGGGGAAAATGGGCCAGCCGGGCTGAAGGCCAGGCAGCTTATAATGCCAAGAGAGCCTTCTGGAGTGAGCGCTACTCCTCCTGCAGGACAGCCTCAGTGACAGCCCTCCAAACAGGGACCCTCCCCTGGGGCCCGGGCAGTCACAGCACAGGAGGGATTTCCCTGAATTGTGTCCTGGACACCAGGCCACAGTACCCCCACCACAAAACCTTGGCTCCATGTCCCCACGTGAACCCAGAGAGGAGGAGAGGACATGCTCAGGCACCTGCTCACATCCCTGTCACCCAGCCCAAGGCTGGCCAGTACCCTGAAAGAAGACAGACGGGGAGAAAGGGTCAGGGTTGAAGGAGGAGAAAGGGGAGGCGAGATGCAGGCAGGACAACATGAGGGGTCCTGGATTCCTTGCCTCCAGCACTCAGATGGGCCAGAGCCACAGGCGCACTCAGTGCCCTGACACCAGCCTTCCCACAGGGAAGAACTTGAACCTGAGCATGACTCCAGCTGGAGTCAAAGCTCTCGGGCAGGGCAAGGAGGTCCATACCAGCGCTCTTAGAGGCTGGGGTGGAGGCTGAGGGCTAAACCTCCCTACCAGAGACCTGGTCATGGGATCGAGAACAGCCTCGGGAGTCAGCCCCCCCAGACAGCCTGGGGGTGGGGAGCAGGGGGCAAAGACCCTGCCTCATTCATTTCCAGCACCCCGTGATTCCAGCTCTCACCTGCCAGCTTCCTAGCCCAGGTGTGCAGGGTGCAAGGACCTGAAGGGAAATGATTTTACACAAAGCCCTCTGAGAGCCTACAGACTCTCAATCGGATGGAGACCGGAAGGAGACACGAAAGGGGAAGGGCACCTCCTGGAAGAAGATATGATCATGACGTAAGGAAAAGGAACCCACTTTGAGAAATAGCGTCTGCAGCTTCCCACAGTTCTTGCCGCAGTAGCTGGTGCCCCGCCGGGAGAAGAGGATGTCACGCGCAGGCACCCGCTGGTACGCCACCCGCTTGTCTCCCTGCAGCATCCAGATGATGATGTCGGGCAGGCTGTTCTGGGGCTGGAGAGAAGGCAGCATTCAGAGTCGGGGAGGCCCATGCCCCACAGCCCACCAGCACCCACCTTCCCTCCCAGCTTCCAGCTCCCCCACTGCCCACCCCCAAGAGCCTCCTTGAACCCCATGGCTGGCTGGGCCCCTCTGTCTTCCATGGCTAGCCGCCCCCAAGCACAGGGCATGAAGCTGCCTCCGCTCACATGAGGAGCCTGCCAAAAATTCACGGAGCTGGGTTCACATTTTCTGGGAAGAGACACTCCTGCCTGGAGCCCAGAGCTTATCTTCTTAGATCCCTTCCACTGGGCAGAGAGGTGCTCCCAGGGGTGCCGGGACTGGAGGATCTGATTTGACCCGAGAGGCAACATCACACTTAAGAAGCTTCTTCACCCCTGAGAGTAGCAGTGAATCCCCAGGTATGTCCCTTCCCAAAAGACACTCCCCCAACTCTCATAGCAGGGACTTGTGGGGTCTGGTCTGTTATCGGGCCTCATGATCTCGGGCTCTGGAAATGGTGACTAGCCCAGAACAGAAATGCAAGGCCTGAGCCCCTCAGAGCCAGTGACTCTGAGTGAAAACTGCTGGGTGCAGCCCCCCTGCTTCCAAGGTTAGTGAGCAAAGCGTGCTCAGTGAGGTGGCTCTGGGTCTCTAACAAGGGCCATGGCCATGGCTGAGAGCTCATGCCCCTGGAGGCTCATGGGGCATTTCATGGTTTCACTTACTCCCTGCAGCAAGGACAGGCAGCCCCATTTGCCAGGTGAGAAAATTCAAGCTCAAAGAGAGTAGGAGCCACCCAGGTTTTTCTGCCTCCAAATAGCGGTACCCAACCGCAATACCAGTGTGGTCCCTAGAGCAGCAGCGGCTCCTGGTAACGTGCTAGAAATGCAAATTCTCAGGCTCTACCTGCTCTGACATGCAGGGTCAGACATGGCATGTAACCTGTTTTAATAAACCTCTCAGGGGAGGGGCGCCTGGGTGGCTCAGTGGGTTAAGCCTCTGCCTTCGGCTCAGGTCATGATCCCAGGGTCCTAGGATGGAGCCCCGCATCGGGCTCTCTGCTCGGTGGGGACCCTGCTTCCCACCCCCCTCTGCCTGCCTCTCTGCCTACTTGTGATCTCTGTCAAATAAATAAATAAAATCTTAAAAAAAAATAAATAAACAAACCTTTCAGGGGATTCTGATGCACATTCAAATTTGAGAAAGATGCTCTCTGGGGTCCCTTGCAGTCAGGAGCACCCATTGGACCTTAACCCTTCCCAGTCTGTGCTCAGAGTCCTGGGAACATCTGGGCCAAGATGATGGAAGGCAGCCTTTGACCAGCCCAAGAGGATGGTCTGTAGCCACTGCACGGGGTCAGCCTGTGGCTGAGCAACAGTGTTTTCCCCAGGTAGCTGGCCACATGCCCAAAGGCCTGATCAGGGACAAGTCCAAGGCTGACTCTCAGGGATCAACTTTCTGGGCTGTCTTCCCCTTCTGAGCAGCATTCCACCTCCTGCACCCCTCTCTCCTCTTCAACAACTCGCTCCTCCAAAAGCCCCTCTTGGGCCCTGCCCCCCCCCACACTCCTGCTAGAGAGATCCTTCCTCACCACCCCACCACCTCCATAGGGGGCCACAACTCCTCTGGTCGGAGTGGGCAGCAGCTGGTCTGCCCATGACACATGAGCAGAACCTTGTCCTTGTTCTGGACAAAACTGTGGAAGGCTTGCTTGCCTTGGGAACTGGGACAGGGGGTACATCTGACCTGGGGCAAGGAGGAGGGTGGTCTACAGGTGGGAACAAAAGGCAGCCACTTCTCTCTGATTAGGTAGGACACAGTTCCTGGAAATATAGCCTCCTGAGGCCTGGGGCTGGGAGGCATCCAGGACAGCAAAAAGTACAGTGTCCCCAGAGAGGCAGGTTTGAGGCCAGGGGCAGACAGATCCTGGTTGGCAGGGAGGAGTTGGGTCACTGGGGCAGCAGGCCCCAGCACTGGACCCAGAGCCAGGTGCTCCGGGGTTCTGGTCCCAGCTCCATCTCTGATGTACTTTAGTGACACTGATTAAACACATGTACTGAGCCCGTGTTGGGGGCACTGACAGAACACCAGCTGCACACCAGGCTCTCAGCGAGGCCCTGTAACACCCAGTGTCCGGTTGCATCCTCTCTCCTCCTGCAGCAAATAGGGGACACTGAGTCACCTGTCCAAGCTCACCCTGTGACAGAGTTGGAGTCAGATCAGGGTCCAGACAGTCCCCATGCCCCTCCCAGTTCTGATGTCTGCAGGCAGGAAGGAGGACACCTTCCAAGGCTTCCTACCTCCTCAGCCAGGGCGCGCAGACGTAGCAGCCAGTCTTCAGCCTGCTCCAGGGCAGCTGGGAGCCCGCTGTGCCCGAGCTTCAGGGCCAGCGCTGCCTCAGTCATCTGGTTCAGGTGTCGGCTGCGCAGCCTATACAGGTACTGGTCTAGGTGGGTGGCAGATGGTATCTCGTGGACATCACCTAGGGGCTGGCTATGAGGGACAGACAGATGGGATGAGCCCAGCACACGCACCTGTGCACAAACAGCCCTGGCCCCACCCCAAACAAACCCCACACCCTCAGCCTGCCTGCAGGGGGCTCCATGGGCCCTAGGTGCTTTCTCCAGCCTGACCCATCTCTCTATGGGACCTGCTCCTTCCTCACCTCCTCCAGGAAGCCTTCCCTAACTACACAGGCCCACAGGCCTCCTGCTCAGAAGTCTCTCAACCCTCTCTTCAGGAGGCGCCTGTCGGGACTTAGAAGTTCTTTGGCCCGGGTGTCCCCTCTGTCCAAAAAACCGCAAGCCCTCAGAGGGCCCAACAGGTTCCTCTGTGCCCCCCTGCATCCTCCTAGAGCAGAGGCCAGAGCGTTAAGTTGCCCTGGGCTGAAATGAACCCGTTCTGTTGCACTCACACGTTCTTCAGGAAGGAAATTTATGGACCCCTGACAAGCCACTGCAGACGCTGTGGGGAGGCCGGCAGCCAGCAATACAGCTGTGCCGACCTGGGGCAGCCCCAGGACACCCCTCCCAGAATCCTTTATTCGGGAAGCCCATGGAGAGGAGGTAGGGGGTACATGTAGCCCCAGAAACCCTGCCATAGGCCCCACGTGGGGGTTGGGTTTAAACTCCATCCTGTTCGGAGACACAGGACTCTGACCCACCCTGCCCCCCATGGGCTCCCCAGAAGTCCTCCTTCACATGGCTCTTCCTCCGGGGTCAGTCAATACACACGCAGGGTCACGTGGAAGGGGAGGGGGGCATCTGCGCTCTCCCTCACCATGCAGGAGCCCTCTAGATGATTCCTGCTGCGGGTGGGGGGCTACTCCACCCCCCCCGCCCCACCCCCACTGAGCCCTTGACTCCCAAACAGGACATCAGTCAAACCCGCTCCACCAGCTCTGCCCCCACCACTTGCAGCCCCCCCAGCTCACACTCCCCTCCCCGCAGCGTCTCGACTCCGGCTCCCGGCTGATTTATTTTTCTGCCAATTTCCCCAAGCTACGCAGAACCAATTACGGCCGGAGCGCAGCGGCACCGCCGCCGCCAGATACACCGCTCTGGCAGGCCCTCGGCGCACTACATTTTTCCTGTTATTTTTTTTAATTGAATTTTTAGGGTGGGGGGAGCAGTACGCAAACTCCATCTCGGGAAACTTAAGCCCCGGGGCCTGTCTCAGGTCACGTACTGCACACCCTGTAGTAATATAATATTTACTGCCCCGAGGGTGCCGCGGATGGGGCTGCCCCAGGCCAGGAGAGGGGCGGCCTCCATCCCCAGCCCACTTGATTCGTGGTGGAGGGGCATGCCGCCTGGGTAAAGGGGGGCCTGGGCCTGAGTCCTGGGCTGGGGCCTGCCTGGGAAGGAGGCCTGAGTGGGCCTGAGGGCGGGGGCAGGCAGATCTGGAGTCGGATCTGGAGAGCTGAGCCAACTGGGGTGATTTATGCTCCCAGCCTGGGTCGGGAGCTGGGAGGGACTGCCCTACAGACCACCAAAGGGAGATTTTCACGGAGGCCACCAGCCCAGCCAAAACTCCCCCCGAAACAGCCAGGACCCGTGACCACCACCACCAAGATGTCTTGGCCCTTTCTCACCCCAGGAAAGCCCAAGGTAGCGGGGATGGAACAAAAGGGAAACGGAAGAGGTGGTCAGATGGCATCATGTCCCCATCCCAAACAGGGACGGTCGCCCTGCCAACCCTGGCTGACTTGGAAATGGTGGGCAGGCCCAGGATGGCTCAGCGCAGGCCGAGAGCAGAGCTGGAAGGCTTGAAAAGTCGCTGCCAACCTCCGCAGTGACACGGGTATCTTTGTCAGGAACAGCCGCCCAGAAGGCACAGTGCCCAGCCTGAAAGGTGAACTGGTCTAGGGGTCATTCCTTTCTTCCTCATGAAGGACAGCTCTGTGGGTCCTGACAGGGCTGGGTCCAGAGCACCCAGAACAGAGAGGCAGACAGACTAGATCCCCGCCTCCTTGGCAGCCTCAGAGTCAGAAGTACTTCCTGGAGGAAGCGAGTTGGGCCAAGAAAAGCCAGATGGTGTTCCGGCCAAAGGAACAGTATGTGCACAGGAAAAAGGCTCAGAGGCAGGAGGGAGCACACCTGGCGTGGCGAGACCTGGACAAGCCAGCCCAGGGGCTCCAAAGGGCTAGAAGGTAGGATGGCTGGGGTCCGTGAGGGAGAGAGGGAGTGCGGACACAGAGGTCTGTCTACGAGGGTGAGAGCTGGGACCGCTCTTTAAAGGCAGGGGGAGCTGCTGAGGGCTGAAGCCGAGGCTCTAGTTTTGGGAAGACCCCCAAGAAGGAGCTGGAAGCACTGGCTGACAAGCAGTAGAGAGGTGTGGCAGGCAGATGGGTCCGTGGGTCCAGGGGTGAGAGAAGGTTGGGCTGGAGGAACAGAGGGGCACCCTGGCAGGGGGCTGGGGGCTAAGAGGGAGAGAAGCCAGGAAAAGAGAGGTGTGGAAGGAAGGACACTGATTGGGAGGTGGGACAAGGTCTGGCTGAAGGAATGGAGTGCAGCCAGTGGTTGGCTGTGACCCCCTGGCTCGGGGTCCCCATGCCTGGCCGCCCTGCTCAGCAGCCCAAAGCAGAGGTAAAGGCAGCCCTCTTGCTGCTGTCCCAGAGCTATCAGTGGCCTCACACGGTGCCTGAAGGCAGGTCTCCTGATGTCTGGTATTCCTCCCTGGAGACCCAATGATGCTTCCAAGAAGATGGGAAGCTTTCCTCCCCCACCCTCCTAACCTGGGACCTACTCCCCCAGAAGACCCCCAGGCACTTTCTAGCCCCAGCAGAGTGCCTCAAAAGGGACCAGGCTTTAGCAGAAGTGTGTTTAGCTGAATCCTCTGAGAACAGAGCCCTGGGTCTGGACTCGGGTCCCCCCTGTCTCTGATGCTTCAGGCACCTGACACCTGCCAAGGTCCACATACCGTATGAGTCACAAGCAGTGCCATGGGTAGAACCCACCCTCCATACCCGGGCTGCCAAGCTGGGCCCATGGTCTACCGTGAGTCACTCAGAGCCCCTCCCCACGCTGACCGCACCCCACCGGGCCCCTCCAGCCTCACTCTGTCCTCCAACCTCCAGACCACAGAGGCTCTCAGGTTCTTCCCACCAACACGGCCAGTCCTAAGTGCCTCGTCTTCCCCAAAAGCTCCTCTTTCCCCCACTGATCCCCCTGAGAATAGCCCTGCTGTCTACCCAGCTGCTCTGGCCAGAGCTGGGGGATCACTCTGCACCTTCCTTGGGCCCCCACATCCAACACACCAGCAAGTCCTGTTCCTCAGAGAGCGATCCAGCCAGCGGTCTCAGCCACTTACAGGGGAGTGAGTCTGAGCAAGTTAATCTCTCCGCGCCTCAGTTTTCTCGTCTATAAAACATGGATCTCCCGCTTCCTACCTCATAAGGTGCTTGTGATTAGTCCATACGTGTCACGTGCTCACAACCAGTACCTCCCACAGGAAGTGTTCGTATGAGGCTGTGGTCGTCACGATGCCAGATAAAGAGTCCACACTGCCTTCTGCCTCCCTTGGCCCCCACCCCTCCCCATGTCCCTGGCCTTGGTGACACCTTTGTCCAGAGTCTCCTCAGCACCACCACCAACCCCTCCCTCACTCTGCAGCCAGGACGAGCTCCAGAACCACGGGAATCCCGGGCCCTCTGCCAAGTCTCCCAGTGCTGAGCTCACCTTAGCGGACCCCCCAGGCCTATCGATCCCATTTGGGCGTCCTCTTCCCCTGCCAACCCACAGAGGTGGCAGGCATTTCAGGCTTTGCACCTCTGCCTGGGCAGTCCCTTCTGCAAAGGCTAGCTCCTCCCGCTCCTCCCTCAGAGTTCCCCTAGGGAGAGCGACCCCTCCAGGAAGCTCCCCTGAGTTGAATCTGAGTGGAATGCACCTGCTCTGAGCTCCTGCAGCACACGCCTCTAAACTCCCCCAACACACCCAGCTTCCTTGGCTCTTTTCCATCTGTCACCTCTGGAGGGGCTGAAGCTACAGGCTTGTCAACAGGCTTTGGGCTCCAGGAGGGTTCGGGAAATGCCTAATGACCTGCCTGGAATTCCACCCGAGCGGTGGTAGGATGATAAGCAGGAGGTGGGAAGGTAAGATCTAGGGGAGCCTAGAATACACTTTTCCTACATTAACCCTTAACAAAGACAGTAGAAAAGCAACTATGTGTCATGAAGTCCATTTCACAGCTGAGAAAACTGAGGTCCAGAGAAGTGAAGCTGCCAGAAGCCACAACGATGGTTAGAGGGACAAGACCTAAGTCTCCTGACGCTTCCTCCTAATAGTAATTATAGCCAGCATCTATTACATACTTTCTAAAGTGCCAAGCATTTTGCTTCTGTGCTATCTTAAGCAGTTATTCTTAATGAGGGGTTGAAGATGAGGAAAGCAAGGCTCAGAGCAGGTGGGTAGCCGGCCCCAAATCTCCCAGCTTTGGGAGAGATGCTGAGATGCCTCCCCTTCTGCTGGGCCTCTGAGCATCCCCACTCCCCACCACCCCCAGAGCCCTCTTTTCCTGAAGTCGACAGAAGGATAACTGGAAGCCTGGTCCCCGATGTGGCCTTGGGAAGGAGGGGTGCCGTGAGCCCCACCAGCCGGCTCCTCCCGGAGATTCCATCAGGGAGCTGAGAGGTCGGGGTCGGAGACACAACGCTCCCCATTCAGGTGAGCTGGTCCGCCCCAGGCCCACAGCTGCCGCTGCTGCAGGGAGATTTACGACCTGCTCTAAATGTCACCTTTTCAACTCCCCGCGCCGGCTGCACCACCTTTGGACTGAGCACGGGCGGGACGGCTGGCCAAGCGTGGCTGGGGAGACGTGCCGCCGCTCACCGCCACACACGAGCACTCCCAGGGAAAGGGCCCCGCTGAGCCAGGAGGGAAGGGCGCGTGGGTGCCAGGCACCCCCTACCTGCAGTCTGAGATGAGCTCATCCAACAACTGAGCCAACAGGGAGTCTACGTCCTCGGTGTTGCCCTGCGCCTTCACGGCCAAGTGGACTTGCTCCAGGCCAGCTTCTTGTGGAACAGGCAGGCAAGGGCTGGGACCATAGTGGCGGGGTAGAGGGTATACAACAGCCTCCCAGCCCCTAGACCCTGTCGCCAAAATCTGAACCTGTCGCCCTAACCAAGAGAGAGAGTTAGAACAGAGAACGCCGAGCCCAGATGCGACAAACCCGGAGCTGTCTCACCTTGAGAACCTTCCAGGGCTCCCCACACCAAACGGATAGAAATTCCCAAGCCTGGGACTCCACCCATAGGCCTGGTCACAAGGACTTGAGCACTGTGTGCAGACTCCCACACTAGACCATTGCCCTCCGCTCTTCCCGGGGCCCCTCCAGCCAGTCTGCCATCTCACAGGTGAGGGACCCTCTGAGCCCACACCGGTCCCCACCTGGAACATTCTATCCCTCCCCAATTCTCCGGCGCTAGCACCCCTGGTCCTCTCCTGCCTTCAGGAACACTGAGACCACCTCCAATAACAGAGAGTTCCCTCTCCAAACTCGTGGCCCAGTCCCTCCCAGGTCACATGTGTCTCCTGCTGGAGCTGGTCAGTGGCAGTTTCCGCGGGCCTCAGCCCGGAGCTTGGAGAGCTCTCACAGAAAACCTGTCAGGTCAAGGGCTTGTTCCTCAGACCCCTCAGGTCCCCTCCCCACCCATTGGCCTCCCTGAGCATGTGCCATTCTGAGGACAGGACTTGGGAAGAACACACAGTCCCAGCCCTCAGGGAGCATCCTGTGAGAGAATGGCCACCCCAAAAGATGGAGTCTGGACTTGCAGAACAAGGACTCCAAGACCTCCAGGACCTGCGTGCTGGCTGGTCCCCTCCCTATGCAAGAGATGCCAGTCTCAGGAAAGCTGGCCACCATGCCTTCGCACAGGCTGGCATCACCTCCCTGCTCCTCTGAGACCACCGTCCTTCCCTTTCCCCGCCCCATCGTCCTCGCTGTGCTCACCTCCACAGCCACAGACAAGCCCGAGCTTCTGTAACACCTTCCCTCCACCCCACTGCTCCTGACTAGCTCCCAAAGCGAGGCCACACTTGCCTCCCCCAAGTTCCCGTGGGCTACACCCCATGTCAAACACACAGAAACAGCCTAGCCACCCACCCCTCCAGGATCAGCAGCTCCCCACCCTTAGTCTCTCCGCCTCTTAGTTCTCCTCCACTCTCTGGCCAAGCCCCCGGGTCCTCAGCTCTCAGCATCCCCAGGGAACCCCCCCAATGAACCCCATGGTCACCTCCAAAACACAACTCCCTGCTTGACCTCATACACTTTACTTCTCCCTGCCTTCCCAACTCCCCAGCCACCAAGTCCCTCTAACCCAAGTCCTGCAGTTTTGTCCCCAAGGACTCTCCTGCTCCATGCCTTGTTATCACTCCCGGACCACTGCCATGGCACCCTGACAGGGCTCCTGCCTCCCATCTCCTCGCTGCCTCCACAACGCCCTCCTGCCCCTTCTTGGCCCTCTCCCTCCTCTGAGTGCCCACCCTTCCTCACAGTATCCTGGAGTGTCACCTGCACTTGGGCTTGGAACCTCTGCGCGACAGGTGTGGGTGAACCTGTGCTTGCCTTTCCTAAACTGACTCCTGGAGGCAGGGCAGCTCCTCATCCAAGTCTCCCTTGCGGCTACAGGTCTCCAGAGCAAACCCTGGCGTGTGGCAGGAGGCAAATGGACGCATGCAAGCATGAATGGGTACAAGGCTCCACCCCACTGCTCCAGCTTGGTTCCTCTCAGCTCCTTCCCTGCACTGTCTCCTACCTCCCTGGGCCTCCTGATCATTCACACTCCCTCTCCTCCCTTCCCGCTAGCAGGACAACATCTCCAAACTGGCAGGCCATAGTCAGGACACAAGGGAACCCCAGGCATCCTGAGAGTCTGTGGGCATAGCTTTGTGTAAGTGTGTGACCCCTGTGGAACTGGTCTATGGACACCCATGGGGGCAGGGTGCGGCACAAGGAGGGTGCAGGGGTGAGGCATCTTCCACTCACCAGCCGGTCCGCAATCCTGAGCAGCTGGTTCTGAGTCTCAACTCTGTGGCTGATGTCCTCCCAGTAGGATGACAGCACCACCACGGGCTTCACGTTGCCCCACGGCAAGTAGTAGTAGTGGCACCCTGGAAGGACACGATGGGCCTACTCCTGAGCCAGAGTGCAGGGGTGGGTGGGAAGGGGACCAAGGCCAGGACTGATTCAGACCCCTGCTCCCTCCCACTAAGAGCACCCAGGACATCCACGAGTGGCTGCATTCCCTAGTGGCCAAACAGGGTGCCTGAGCTCCCTTCATCTGTTGAAGAAACAGCTGCAGCTGCAGCTCTCAGAGGGATTGCTAGAAGGACCTGGGAAACCCAGCTCTCCAAAATCTCTACGTGACTCAGAAGAGCCACCGTGAAGATCAGCTACGGCCCTAGGTCAGGATCAGTGCAGACCACAGCCTGTTTCGGGAGCCCCAGCATGGTCCTGGCAGCAGACAGCCACCTAGAGGGGGGCGGGGAGTGTGGAATGGCACAGAGCGGGACAGAGCAGGGAGTCACCCCAAACAGGTTTGCCTGGGCCGGGGCCGGTGGGTGGGCCTCCGGCAGCTAGCTCTGCAGGACAAGCAGGATGTCGGGCTGGGCCCCCTGCTCTGTGGCCCGGGTCCCAGCCAGGCACACAGCCCACAGCCTCACCGTCAAAGACCGCCCGGCTGTACTGAGTGGTGGAGGCCAGCGGCAGGCATGTCGTGTCGAACTTGTTGCCGTAGTTCCCAATGCTGACCTCAAACTGGATGGCATCATCCACGTCCTGGAGCATGGAGGCCGAGTAGAAAGCGGCAAAGAGGGAGTACTTGCGCCTCCGGAGATACTTCTGGGGGCAGAAAGGGCAGCTGACAGGGTCATGGAGGAGGAAGGAAGACACTGGGGTGGGGAGGGGTCACATGTCTGGCAGGCCCTGGCTGTGACTGGCGCCCAGTAAACCCTGGCTGGACGGATGGGTGGTGGATGGTCCAGCTAAGCAGCAGTGCCCAGATTTGGTTACTGAGCAAACTCATTCCAGGCCTCTGTGTTTGGCCATGTTCCTCTAATAAGGTCTGCTCCTCCAAGGTCATGCTGCTCCTTAATCCAAACCAGCAGCCATGGCACCACCACACCCCACCCTGGGGGAAGCCTGGTCTCCTGCATCTGCCATTCAAAAGGGGCTGCTGCCCAGAGCTCCCATCCCGTGCCCCTCGGGGTCCCCAGCATACCCCCCAGCTCTGCAGTAGACACAAGCTGCCCTGTGCTGGGGAGGAATGTCCCCTCTGGGCATCAGGCTCATGGCTGAGGACATGGCAGGCTCTCAATCGCACAGCCTGGTCTGAACCAAGAGGACTTTGCCATCCCCTCCACAGAAGGCAGAGAGAAGAGGGTTACATGACCAGGTTGTGGAATGTTGTAAACAGTAGTAACAGCTAACGCTTATTGACCACTCATCACGTAGGGCGTTGTGTCAATGTAATTCTCGCAACAGTCTTAGGAGGTAAGTATACTTATGACCCCTGCTTCATTGACAAGGAAAGTGCTAGAGCTGGTAAGTGGTCAAGCCAGGATTCAGACCCGCTCTTTCTGGCTGGAGTCTGAAAGATTTACCATCACAGACCCCATCCAGCTGCCTCCTGGGCACAAGGCTCAGCTCTCCCGCTTTGCTGCTCTGGTATGTTTGAGCCTCAGTGTCCTCATCTGTGAAACGGAGATACTGAACGCAGCCACCTCAGAACTGCTGGGGGGACGCCGTGACATCAAGTGTCATAGCATAGCCTCTGACACACGGTGAGGGATGAATAAGTGTTAGCTGGTCCTACACCATTGTTATAAAATGGACCTCTCACTCTGTATCAAGCACTAGGCTTGTAAAATATTCTCCTTTATCTTCTTTGAGCCTCTGAACATTCCTCAGGGAGACGGAGTAGCCGTGGTCTTCCTGGCGCGTCACAACTGAGGCACTGAGTCTCAGAGGGGTGAAGGCACAGACCGTGGGTGGAGCTGAGCCCTTCCCCCACCATGACAGTAGGAGCCAGCCAGGTTTGGCTGCCACTACCTTCACCCCTTCCCAAGCCACGCCCCTCACCTCCACCCGAAGGATGTCATCAGCAGGGAGGTCCTCCACCTTTTGCTCGCTGTGCTCCACCAGCTTGGTCTCCAAGGAGAGCAGAAGCCGCCCTCGGTAGGCCACACCTTCTCCCTAAGAGGGGTTGGGTCACCAGGAGCAGGGGGTTGGAGAGGAGGAGAGGAAGGAAAGGAAAGAAAGGAAAATATGGCCCTGAAGTTGCTCCTCTCCCAGGCAACCAGGAGGACTCTGGGCTACCCTCATCACTCTGCAGATAAGGAAACGGTGGCCCAGAGAGTTCAGGGCATGTGACAAGCCACCCAGATGATCAGTACCAGACTCCAGCCCAGCCAGGAGAGAGATGAACGGATGAGCCCTGGCTCCCTCGGGGGCCAGGAAAATGAGGGGACAAGGGGGTCAGGCTGGCCCTGAAGGAAAAGCAAAGGGGAGAGAGGGAGAAGGAAGAAGCAGCCAGGAGGGGGCCAGGCAGAAGGAGGGCTCTCTGAGGTGGGGGCTGTCTGGCCCCAGGCCCACTCAAGCCCTTGTAGTCTGGACCAGAGCAGACGCTGCCCAGGCTGCAAGGCCCCTCCCTGCACGTAGACACGGGGATCTGGGTGTGCGGGGGTGCTGGCACGCTCACCTTGCCCGTGTTGAGTTCTGCGTAGGGGTCCGGGAAGCCAGTGAACTCCCTGGGGCTGCCGTAGAGGTTGACATAGCAGGGCCCGAAGGTGGGGAGGAAGCCCAGATGGTCGTCCACTAGGTGACACAAGTGGGGGTCAGAGGGGCCGGCTCCCTGGAGCCATCTAGGGCTCAACCTGGCCAGCTTCAGGCCTGAGCCCATCCCTGGCCCTCAGTTCCCTGAACACACATGGATACAGCACCCACAAGGGCGTAAAGAATCCTGACACTGACCTTGGTCTCCCGTAGGCCCCCAAATCCTCACCACTCTGCCGCAACGTAGAGATGTTTATTACTTTTATTAACTCATTTTACAGATGAGAAAACTGAGGCTCAGGGATGCAAAGGAACACCTCACTACAGAGTGGCATCACCCACAATGCTCTGAGCTTAAAGCCCATGCACTTACTTAGCCAGCATGCAAAGCTGGGCCTCAGGGCCCCCCACTGCCCTGCTCCTCTCAGGCTGCACCCTGTCCCGTGTCCCCACTCCTTCCTGCCCAGGGGTGTGGGGAGGCACAAAAGAGGTCCCAGAGTGACCAGAGAAGCCACCCCCGGGGAGGGAGGACAGGGACCTGGTCAGATATCCCAACTCACAAGGCAGTCCCCTGCCCCATCCCCGGGCGCACATGTCCTCCTCACCCCCCTTGTCATTATGAAGTCGAGACAGATTACCTAACAGTCCAATTCATGCTAGCATTCTGTCTCCCTCCCCACATTGTGCAAAGAACCACCTTTCGGGGGAACAGGTTGGAGGAGAGTGAAAAGGCAAATCCCACCAATGTTGAGGAAAATCTTTTCTCCACATCACTTCCCTCCTTTTCAGAGGCCCTCTGTTGTTATATCATGATTTTCCAGCCGAAGACCAAGTTTTCCAGGACAGGACTTTACTGAACAGACTCTGAGAACCCCGCAAAGCCAGGGTGTCTCTTCCAGAGGAAGTGTGGGGAGAGGCTGTTCCCAGAATGCCACAAGTGGGAAGTGGACCCACGAGCAGGAATCATCTGGGATGATCCAATCCATAGGAGCAAGGATGCGGCAAGGCAGATAGAGAATAAATGGCCTCAGCAAGGAAATGCTTGAAAACCAGACCTAAGGACAGGAGCTGTGAACCGAGTCCCCCTGCATGCCAAGGCCCTGGGGTGATGCAGGGCGGGCAAAGACAGGGCTGGAGAAATAGATCCTGCCGACCAGAGCTCAGGAGCGTGCCTCCCACAGAGCTGGCCCCCCAGCCACTGTCACAGCTCTCCCCCAGGTCCCCAGCACACACAGGGCTCGGGCATTTGGGACTGAGGTGGGAGGCCCAGGCTGAGGAAACTAACACAGGCTTTATAATTATGTGTACTAATCATCTCCGTTATGATTTATCTTGTGAACTTTAAGAGTTTTCCACTCACCCTGACCTCTTCCTGGTCCCCAAGATGTCTTATCCAGGCCCCTGTCCCACCACTCCCTACCTAAGAGAGTGGACTCATTTGAGCCTGAGCTGGAGCCCAGCAGGTTCAGGAAAGGGCTGGGAAGCAGGGGAGTGAGGACAGGGAAGGGAATTGTCTTTAAAGCATTCCAAGCAATTTTTATATTCAACCTCCTTTGAAAGGTAAAAGCCAAAGGTAAGCTCACAGACCAGTGGTGGTAAATCTCAGCCCCATCTCAGGCAAATCAGAAACTTCCCAGCAACCAGCACCCTCTCCCCTCCAGCTAAAACCCCAAAGCCCACCCCCCTTGCCATCCCCAAGGAGGAAGCACATACGGTCCATGGTTGGAGAAGACTTGACCACACCTGCAGGCTCCTCTGAAGCGTAAAGAAATGGAAAAGGGGTTAGGATGGACATAACTAAGAGGAGGACTGGTTACGTGAACAGGCGGGTGGATGGAGAGCTGGCAGACAGACAAATGGAAAGACAGACAGCTCCCGTGTGGGAAACAAATGTGGCCTGAGGCCCCAGATGTGAATTTATCATAAAGTCATCACAATGCCACCTCCCACAACCCATCCATCCCCCCCGACGCCACCCCCAGTCAGACACAGCCCTTAACGCTCACGTATGTCCCTGCTCTGCTTGCCAATTGAAAATGGGACCTGAAACTTGACTCACTACATTCAAGTAATAACACTAAAAAGAAACTGCTTTTTTTCTATATTATAGCCAATAAGTGAGGGAAACAAAGTACAGACACAAAGAAAGGGAGGGGGAAACACGAACAGTCCCCAGGCACACCCAGCACTCCACCCAACAAGCAGGTTGACAATTGCGACCAAGGTCAAGGTGCAATGGCATTTCAAGGTACAACATCTCCATCTAGTGGCCACTTTCAGGATTGCCACTGAGGGCTCCATGTTGCATTTTCACAACAGCAGGCACTGGGATCAGGCTTCAGGCACCTGTCACTTTAAGGGAAGCACAATGCCAGACACTGCCCATTAGCTGAAGGCTCTATACACTGGGATGTGGCCCTGAATGCTGGTAAGGGGTGTCTAGAAATGAGGAAGCAAGGAAGGAGAAGCAAGAAATGAGAGAAGCAAGGAAAGAGATGCTCTAGCAAACTTCTGGGCTCTGGGAATCCGTCTCTCACTTCTAAACAGATCTAAGACACCCTGCAGGGGGTGGGCACCCTTCAGTCTCCTGATTTCAGTGGTCCTCTCTGATTTCAGCCTCTTCCTGCATTCTGACACTCCCTGTTTCCTCCTCCAACTCGCTGAGTGTAACCAGGTCTGGGGCCATGACCCAGCCTGTGGATACAGCTGGTGAAATATTTGATTATTTTCATTCATTGGTCATCTTTACCTATTTGTCTCCTCCCCAAAAATTCACCTATGACTATTTTCCCATAGCCCCACAACTATAGTTAAGAGTCAAGAGTTGAGCAAAATGCCGTGAAGGAAGACTGAGTAGAGACACAGAGAAAAAGAGCGGAGGTGGGAGAGAAGGGGAACATGGAAGCCCAAATACAAGGTCAGGGCTGACCCACTGGTGCAGAAGACATCAGAAGGGAAAGGCCTGGCTACAGGGGGCCCAGGCCCTGAGACCCAGCCGCATAGCTCTCTGCAGCCAGGCCTCCGAAAGGAATGCCAGCTAGCAGAAGTCAGAGCTGCAGAAGCCATAATTCATGGTCATTTTCATATCTACAGGAATAGGTTTTCATCAGTAAGGGAGCCAGGACCCTGATCATAGGGGAGCTTTTGGCCATAGGGAGAGGACCAGCACGGCCACAGCTGCAACGCCGAGGAGAGCAGCAGCCGGGGCCCACCGGAAGGAAATAGATTCCATTTTAAGCTCCTTCCCAATGATTACAAACAGACCTGGCCAGTTATCTCAGGCTAATGAGGCCAAGGTCACAGCTTTGACCACCACGTGCTTCTTGCAAAGGAAAACTCGGCTTCACATCCACATTCCAACTCTGAATTCTGGCGGTTAACTGGTGGGCCAGCCTAGACACATGTCCCCCTAACCCCGCCAGCCATCTGACCAAAACATACCTTTGGGGTCCAGGACTACCGAGAGGTGGCTGCCAACCGGCCTATTTCCCAGGGGTGCCTTTCATGAATCCTTTCATTCCTTCACTCACTCGTTCGCTCATTCAACAAACCTAATCGGGCCCAGTGTTGGGCACGGAGTAACACATGCCTCTGCTGACAACTTTGACCAATGATTCCTAATTTGGGGGCAGGGCCACAGGTCTCCAGGGTCCTGAGGATCATCCCAGGCTCTCTCCTCTTGTCTGCAGACAGCTCATAAAGTCAAGGGCAAAGCGGCTGGTGAAGCAACCTCACACAAAGCCACCATTCAGTCCTCATCAGCCTCCGCCAAAACCCAAATGTCCTGCTGGGTTTTCTCCAAGCCCAGAGAACCAGGACTGTTGAAGCCCCAGAACATAGAGGACTAGTCTCGGTTTTGTGGCCTGAGCCATCAAGCCCAATTCTCTCACCCGGGGGGAGCCAGAGAAGACCAGGAGCAGGCCGCCCTGGCCTTGTGGGCCGCATGTCACAGCCCTGCAGCGTCCATGGACACCCACGTCTCCTCCTGGAGAAGCTGAGGCCACTTCCTGCTGCCAGCCCTGCCAGCTCCCTCTCCCAGCACATCTCTCATGCCCACAGCTTGGCGGCCTGACACCAGCGGGGGCCAGACTGGAGGAGAGGCTGAGAACAGCTGGGAAATCATCATCTGGGCTCCAAAGACCAAAACAAAAAACAAAAACACCTAAAACAAAAAACTAGTTTTCTTAGGAAAAACTGTAGGCTACATACAAGTGCCATTTTTGTAGTATGATTTCCATATGTATAAAAGTTCAAATCTGTGTCGTTTCATGGGTCTCATGTGCCTGTTACGTTTTGAAAGAACCGCAGCTTCTAAGGAAATCACTCCTTTTTCGAAAACAAAATTTTTACTAACTGCTTCAGAGCACAGGGTCCAAGGAATACTTAAGTGTGCCCAGGCAAACTTGTGGGCAGACGTGCTTAAGAGGCTACTGTTCAGTCCTGTCCTCACGGGAAAGAAAAACAAAATATGAAAACAAAAACTCCTGGTGGGGCCAAATATTCTGGTGAACCAGGAGGTGGAGGGATAAAGAGAAACAACTGGTTTTTACAGTTTGGTCGAGCTGGGGCTTTGGGGGTGTGAGAAAACAGTGTTGTGCATTGACCAGATGGGCGGGATCCCTCTCTTGTGAAGAAAAAAGACGAAGGTTGAAAGGAAAGTCGTGGTGACACGTCCTGAGGTGCCCTCTGGACACATGGGAGAAGCTAGGCAGGGAGCAAGGCAAACGCTAACCGGTGTTTCAGAAAGAGACCTCTGAAGGAAGGGACGCCAGAAGCATCATGAAACACGGCTCCATTTTGAGCAGTAAATTACACTCTTGTATTGTTTCAGAGATCAAGCTATTTAATAACACATTTAACCCTGATTAGCCATAGTTGCAGGAAGATTCTCCTTTATTCTGAAAACAATCTATGGGAGAGGAGGAACCCACCTTCGAGGGCCTCCCTCGTTGCCCATGACCTGAGCGCCATCTAGTGGCCAAATAAACATCTTCCTCACATTCCCATTAAAACCTTCACAGTGACCCTGAAAAAGATCCAGGCCAACATCACCAACAGAAATGAAGACTGATGGGGAGACAGGGATCTAAATTCTCCCTCCAGCAGCTGGTGGCAGGCACAGCCGTAGCCTCTTGAAACAGTAGCCATCGGAGAACAGTCAGAAGGTAATTTTGTACTTCTACCAGAGCAGTCTGGCCCTGGATTCTAAGGGTGGGGGACAGCACCAATGGGAAAATTGGAGAAGATTCCTTCCATACCAGGAGTTTTGATCTGCAAAGGGTCCAGAATGCCCTATCTTCCATCCCATCCTCATGACGCACTGCCCTCCATGTCAAATTTTCCTATCTGTCCATCCAAAATTGCCATTCTCACAAAGGATCTGAACAGCGCTGGGAAACTGCATCCTTCCTGGGATGATTGTTCCCATTTGGGAGGGGGAGGGGCAGGGACAGGAGGGGCCTTCCCAGCAGGGCCCTGTAGAAGGCAATTTTTGTGTATTTCGCCGATTAAAAGTATCAACAATGAAGTTAGAATGGCAGAGAGCAGCTAGATATTAAAGCTGTATAAGGACACCTGGAATTCCACTGCCCGATTCTGTATTTTCAGGTGTGTTTGGATTTTCTATAATTAAAAAGTGGGGGGGGGTAATATTTCAGAGAACCTAGAAGAAGGGATTGCTTAACTTCAGGAGCACTAGATGGAATCTTCCAGAAATTGGGTATTCATCCATGCTCCAGGTATAGGTTTGTCAAGATGGATGGACAGAGAACAATGCACCCATCTGTAGAAAGACACCAACACTGACCAGGGCTTGCTAGAGAGTGAATAAAGGAGAAAGGAAGATTCACAGAGTACCAGTCAAGATGGGGAAACAGCATCGGTAAGATTCCAGAGAACATTTACCCGAAAGTCTCAGGAAATGATTTGAAATTCTCAACAGAGTGCAAGAAGAAGTCGCTTTTATGGAACAAAGCAAAACTTCTGGGAGAGAACAGACCAAAAAGAAAATGGAAATATCAAAGGAATGACAGAGGGAAAAGAAGGAGGGACAAGAAACTAAAAATGCAATGGCCAATTTTAAACCACATGGAAAGCAGTCAGGAGAACTGGTACAGGGGGGAAAAATCAGATTATGATGCAGAAAGCCAATAATAATGATACTACACAGCAAACGTTACTTTACTTTAGGGTTTCATGTATACCAGACACTCTAAGAATGTTACATTTATAATCTCACTGGATCTTTACAACAACCTTATGAGACCAGGACTAGTGAAAGAGGAGTGACTCACTCAGCTACAAAGAAACAGAATTGGGACCCAAGCTGCCTGCTTCCAGAGCTCCTGCTCTGATCCCTACCCCACCCTGCCTTCAGCTGTTCATGTTCTCATGTTAGAATAAATTATTCTAACTCAACTCAAAGAATTCAGCATGTCTCAGACAAGATTCAATGAAAAGAGTCCTGCCCCTGGATACATCAAAGTAATTTAACCATAAGAAAAAAGATGCATTTCTACAAGCAGCATGTAGTTAGATAAAAGTAGACCACCTACAAAAAAATAAAATCTGCTCTTCGAAAGTGCACCTACATAAATTCAAAAGACTAAATATTTAAATGTAAAAAAATAAATAAATAAAAAGAGAGTTCAACATAACCTTGGGGTTTGCTGAAGGCCAAAAGCGTGATATATGAGGCAGAAACCACATAAGTACAAGATGTTAATTAGGGGGCGCCTGGGTGGCTCCGTGGGTGGGTTAAAGCCTCTGCCTTCGGCTCAGGTCATGATCCCAGGGTCCTGGGATCGAGCCCCGCATCGGGCTCTCTGCTCCGTGGGGAGCCTGCTCCCTCCTCTCTCTCTCTGCCTGCCTCTCTGCCTACTTGTGATCTCTGTCTGTCAAATAAATAAATAAAATCTTTTTTTAAAAATGTTAATTAGAAAATCTTAAAAAGAAACAACAAAATAAGTTGAAGAGAATTAAAGATGAGAGTAAAAAGATAAGAGAATATAAAATTAGAAAAGAAAAAATCAAAAACTGAAGAAAAAAATATTAGAACTGAAAAATAAATCCAAATTCTTTGGAAAGACCCACAAAGAGAGTGTGTGTGTGTGTGTGTGTGTGTGTCTGTGTCTGTGTCTGTGTGCATGTGCGTGCACAGGCACACACACGCATGTGATGGGGCTGGGAGGGGGGGAGGCTTGTAACAAGGCTAATCAAGAAAAAAAGAAAACTCAAACACATATCATTAAAAATAAGAAAGGGGACAATACCACAGGTAGAAAGAATTGTTTAAATTATAAAAGAGGGCTCTCTACAACAACTATGCAAATAAATTAGAGGACCTCAGCATAGTGAATACACTTCTAGGAAGATATAAATTATCAAAATTGACTATCATAAAAGTAACAAACTAAAAATAACAGTGATCACAGGAGAAATTGAAAAGTTTTTAAAGAGCTAGTGCTATACCAACTCAAAAAGGGCACCCAGCCCATCTGGTTTTATGGGTGAATTCTTTCAAACCCTCAAAAGACTATATTTTTATGTTATATAAACTACTCCAGATGTTAGAAAAGACTGTAAGTCTTTCCCATTAATTTCACAGAGCCAGCATTACCCAGATACCAAAACCTAAGAAATAGCAAGCAGACATACCAATTAAAGGTAATAGAAAATCAAGAATGAGGCCCAAGAACACATTTAGGAATTTAGCAGGGGATAAAGGTAGCATTTCAAATATAGACAAAAGATTATTCAATATACACTGTTGGTATTACCAAAGAACAATTGTGGGAAAAAAATAATGTTAGATCCTTGCCTTATTGGCTAAGGAAAAGGTTAACAGATTTGGCTACATAAAAATTGTAAATTTCCATGCATCTAATCCTACTAAATGGTAAAATAAAACAGACAAGAATTATTTACCACTTATACGACAGGAAGATAGTTAATATCCATACATATACAGAACACTTACAAAATAATGAGAAAAAGACAAACATACCATCAGAAATATGGATAAGACAATGAACAGGCAATTTATAATAGAATAAATATAAAGTATATAAATATATATAATATGTAAATATAAATTAATTATTAAAATATGTTTAAATTTGTATTCATCAACTTTATTGGCTACTGATGAAATGAAAATTAAGGCAACAATGAAATTCACCCATCAAATTAACAAAGTTCTTTTTTAATATTATTTTACCCTGTGTTGGTGAAGGTACAGCAAAAGAAGCTCATGTGAGTGACCAATGTGGACATTAGTCCAGTCTTTTCGAAGGGCGATTTTGATATTTACAAGTCACTTTAAAACGTACAAATCCTTTGATACAGCAATTCCACTTCTGGTTATTCATTCAAAAAAAAATCACAACTTGTATAAAGATTCAGCTACAAAAATATTCAATAAAATTTAGTTCTTTTTAATGTAGAAAAATTAGAAAGCACCTGAGTACTCATCATTAACTAGTGAATGTGGACTATGGTATACCACACAACAGAACATGTGTATTCATTTAAAATGATATTGTAAAAGAATTTATAATAACATGAATAAAACATCTCTGTTGTATTGCCAAGTGACAAAAAGCAATTTTCAAAACAATTGTTTCAAAATACGGTTTATTGCACATACATGTGTATGTGTACATATACATACATACACACAAAAAGTCCCCAGAATATTAATAATTAGCTCTTGTCTGGGGGGTAAGCAGATAAGGAATTCTATGGGTAAGTTTCATATTCTTCTTCATTATCTTCAAAATTTTACTAAATGATCATGGCCTACTTTTTAACTGGCCAATAAAAGCTATTTCAATATAGAAGCTGCTGGAGCACAGCTGGCCATCCTAGAACCTGGCACAGGGCACGGCTCCAGCCACCGAAGTTATCTTCGGGACTGAATGATCCTCTCTGCACCAGTCATAGGGGTATCCCACCAGCCAAGGTGTAGAGAATCCCAAATAGCTGTAAGCCCATTCAAACTGGCCATAGCCATTCTTCATGGAAAATGGGCTGCGAAGGCCTTATAATTAATATTCCTTTTTCTGCACTCTCAAAACTAGAGCTACTAGACAGGTAGGGGTGAGTCAAGGGAGAGTGCAGGGGACCAGAGGACAAAACAAAGGGTGGGGAGGGAACTTACCTTCTATTTCTCCTCCAGGGGCAGAGATTTTCGACATACTCAGGTAGGTGGTGGCCACGATGTCATTGTGGGTGAGGCGGTCCCTAGAATAAGGGGGGAGAGGGGGCCTGAACACAGTGGGGTGACTGCAGGCCACAGCCCACTCTGGGAGGAGAGGGCCCTGGTTATACATCTTTAGGGGTGCCCGTCTTCACACTGGGTATGTTACTGAGGCCTGTAATCCTAGGGAAGAAGAAACTGGAAAGAAAGCACTGCCCAAGACTCCTCTGGAGGGAACTAGTCCATCTGGCCGACCACAGCATCCCAGCAGCCAACCAACACTGGGCTGCCAGCCTGAATGTCTGGGGAGACATCTGCAGGTTGAAAGGAAAGAGGCCAGAGGCAGGAGCCAGGGCGAGGGAGCAGGAGGCTGCTCAGAGAGCCAGACCCCCCAGACCCACGGAGAGCCAAGTTCCAGAACCTCAGGAAATACCCAGACCAGGAGAAAACCAGGCGACAGGGAAGAAACTATCTCCAAGGCCACGGTCTTAAATGAGCTTACATTAGCTACTCCACAATTATGCTTTATATCTGACTTTGTGTGGATGAAACAATTTTAACCTCTTTTATCTCAAAGGTCTCTCTCAGGAGCCTGGAGGAATGGCTATTTTTATTCCCTTTTCCATTCCACAGATGAGCAAGTTGAGGCTCAGAAATGGAAGGTCCTAGCCCACAGTCAGCCTGGAGAAGGGGCAGAGCCAGAACTGAAACCCTGATGTCCTGACTCCTGGTCCAGTTCTCCTGCTATGGCCTGTGCTGCTCCAGTCTACAACAGGGGCGCCTGTCCCTGGCTGGCTTCCCAGGAGGAAGACTTCTCCCCTCCCTAACCAGCATAGAAGACTGTGCATAGGAGTTTGAGCAGACCGGCTATCATTGATAAGCCCATTAGCCAACAATATCCATGCAGCCTCTTCCTGTATGTTCCACACCTGCCCCCTTGACAATAATATATAGAATAGCTGGCATTTATTGAGCACCCACTGAAAGCCCAGCAGTGTGCTAACATCGTCACATGAATTAGCTCTAACCCTCCCTTGGCCTATGAGGCAGGCACTACCATTAGCCCCAATTTCGAACGATGAGACAGAGGTTGCCAAGATGGCAAAACCAGGGTTTGAGCCAGATACGCCTGACACAGGAACCAGAGCTTCGATTGCAGCTGCCCGCTGCCTCCTGTTGGGCTAGAGCAAGAGTTCTCATTCCAGTGATTTCAACCCTGAGGGACATCTGGCAATGTCTGGAGACAGTTTTGGAGCTGGGCATTGGGGGGAAGGCAGTAGAGAGAATCCACCATTGCTACTAAACATCCTACAATGCACAGGACAGTCTCCCCCCGCAAAGAATTTTCTGGCCCAAAATGTCATAGTGCTAAGTTGAGAAACACCAGGCTGGGCCAGACCCATCTCCTTCCTTGAAATTTCCCTGGGTCCATCTTCCTCCTGTGAATACCTTGGTCACAGGCCTGCTTCCGGCGACAACACACCCAAGCCCTGTTGTGAAAGACACACTTGGGCAAGATGTATTTATTTTCCTCTTAAATCTGATACCCATTAGATGCCTGATCTCTGTGGCTCCCTCCCTTCCTCTCTGAACTTCCCAGGGCGGTGATTAAGCTGATTTTAAAGTGTTTAATCCGGGCAGGGACTAACTAGAAGAGTGCATGCATTGTCAGCAGAGATCTTCAACCATTTTCCTGATGAATGATGTTAATAAGCTCTGGAAAGTAAAAATTTCCTTAAACACTCAACAGTGAGCTCATCAACGCCAGCTAAGTGGCAGCTGATGGCATCAGGAAACTGCTTCACAACCCACCCCTGGAAAAGAGCGGCACTGGGAGAGGAATGGGACTTCTCACCTCTCATCTTATTTGAACCTTGTGAGAAAGGCAAGAAAATAGGAGGAGAGAGATTGTTTTCATGGCGGTGGGAGTAGATTTTTGAGTTTCTGTTCTTTAACAAAAAAAAGCAAATATTAAAGAACTGAAGGGAAGATTAAGTTACAAGAAAAAGGCCATGTGGACCACATCGTATTTCCAGGATTCAGGTAATAACAAAAGTTTATCTGCATTTTCGGGGGGCGGAGGCGGGGGGAGGAGCACTTTTCTGGGTAGGAACTTGCAGCAGCAGAACACTTTTTTGGCCAAGAATTGGGCTTTGGGGCTTGGGGTTGCTTTTGGAAAATACAGCAAGTCTGAAAATAGACTCACAATAAAAATGCCACTTCAACCCAAACCAGAGATGCAACCACCAGATTCCGTAATGTGTTTGGATCGTACAGTGTGCTGATGCCTCTGACACAACTCACACAGCCCCAGGCAAGGCCCAGCCGCCACACACACAATACCGCACCCACATGCACGAGCGCATGCGCGCCCAGGAGTCCACGCGCGCAGACCCACAGACACGCCGACAGCCAATCAGCCCCCATCACGCGGCGCGCTCAGGTGCGCGCATGCGCCGTGAGCAGAGAGGCCGAGGTGGGTCCGGTGATGCAGAGCTCAGCTCTCCCCCCCCACCGCTGGCCCACGGAACATACCTGCGGTCAGGGCTCTAGAGGCCTCTCCCTCCCGGCCCTCCTGGCTGCTGCTTTCCTCTCTAATTCCCACAAGCTGTTTTCTCTCGGCCTGGGGAACTGGCGCACACTTTAATGGCTCTGTGGCCTGGGGGTTTTCCCTGGTCTCTCATTACCCTCCTGGCTGGGGGTGCCATGGCCGGAGACCAAAGGAGAACACGCTGGGAACCGCACGGCCAAGACTTTTGGGGGCAGAGAAAGGACAACTCTCTTTTTGGAAAGCCTGATGTATGGAAAGCCCTAGAGCTCATGCATGGGAGCCCTAACAGCCCTCCAGGTGTGAGAGAGATTACACACCTTAATGCAGTGGGAAGCGGACAGCCCAGGGGTGAAGAACACGGGCTTTGGGAGCAGCAGGCTTGGGTTCGATCCCGGCCTCAGCTGCTTCCCAGTTGTCCCCTCACATAGATCACTCACTCATCTATCAAGTAGCCAGGAGTCAAGCTGTCACGCATGTGAAACACTTGCTGGGCTCGGGGCCTGGCACACAGTAGTTGCTCAGCAAGTGTTACAGCACTTTTCTAAGATGTCCATGTGGCTCTTGTCCTCACCTGTCCAAGTCTGCAGAGGCCCCAAACCATTTCATGCTAGCAACCTGTGGGAGGCGGGGTGGGGGGTCACAGCCCATCCTCCCAAAAGCTCTGCTCTTCCCAGCTTCCTTGCCTTTGCTTATGATCCTCTCCTAACTGGAGTGCCCTCACCCTGGACTTATCAAAATCCCAACTCCTCCAGGAAGCCTTCCTGGCACCCCCTGCCCTAAGGTATCTCAGGTACTAGCTGGCTGCCCTCCTGTGCCTTGGAGCCTAGCTGTTGAGTAAGCTTCCCAAAAACAGCCTACACCGTCTCCTTCTCTGGCCTCCCAGCAGAGGAAGCTCCCTCACCTGAAACAGATTCTCCCACTACATGATCTGAACTGAGGGGAACTGATGGACCCAGTGACCCCTGAAGATAACGGCCTCCAAAGACTCCAAGACTCAGCACTCACCAGTCCATGACGCGAATCCTCATTTTTTCACACATGGAGGGAAACTGAAGAAAGAAGAGAGACGTGTTGGGGTGGAGTCCTTTCAAAGGAAGGGAAGTCCAGGATATGGGCAGGATACTGGGGAGGCCAGGAGCCCAGGGGATCCCAGAATGGCCCCGAGGGGGCAAGGCTCACCATGGCAGGAAGCGTGATGCTCTGGTTCCACTGAGGGTTGGCTGTCTTCTCCAGGATCTTGCTGCACAGCTGGAAGACACAGAGGACAGGTGAATGAAGCTCTGAGGGGCCTATGGACTCCCTCGGGGACCACCTCATCAGCCAGGGGCTGTTCTCTGCCATGTTGACCACCCTTCAAGCTGGGCAGAAGAGCCTGGGGGCCTTGAAGGCTCAGACACAGGGGATTGCAGAGAAAAAGTTCAATGGTAAATCAGACCCAGAGCTAGAGGGCATGGGATGTGGTAGCAAGGGAGCGTGGGAGGCATGGAGAGGGATTGCCTGAATTCCACAGCACTTCTACCCTTATCTCCTACCTCTGGCTGGAAATCCTCTGCTCCCCCACCTCCTATAAGGCCATGACACTATTGTGTGGGCCCTGAATCCAGACTGGCTTTCTCAGGGGTCCTACAGCCTGAGGCACTAACCTCTACCAGTCAGCCCAGACCACCTGCCCCTTTGGAAGAATGTGAGCCCTAGAAGATTAAAGATGGGGAAGAGAAGGGGAGAGAGTAGCCGGAGGGCCAAGGTTTGGGGGCCAGCCACCAGCATCTGAGAAAAAGAGAATTCAGCAAACATACAAATCCCATCAGCCACAGTCTGCCTTAGATTAGCCCTGCTTTTAAGACTGGACTTTCCACAATCAAGAAACCCAGCAGAGGTGGAAACTAGATCCAAACCAGTGGCTTGTGTCCCTACCTGTGCTTGGAATCCCCGGGGGTGGGGGGGCGCGGCGGCAGGGAGGGGCATACCCCTTAGCCAGCTCCAGGGCATCCCGCACCCCCACAGGAACAGCAGGTAAAGACTCTATTTCAGATACATAGATGATGGGTTTGCCGTCCTGCAGCCTTTTTCAGAGCATTTACATGGGCCCTGCACTGTGCTCAGCGTTTCTGTGCATTATCTCATTTAATGAGCATCTGATCAGGGGCTCCAGTTCCTCCATCAAAGGAGGGTGCAGCCTCCATGGGGGGCCAGGACTTTGTCTCCATTCGGTCCACCCAATGCCAGCCCCTGTCCCCATACTCCCCACCTCCCTGCAAAGCCTGGGAGCAAAGGTGAATGCCAAGATTTGCTCCTCATGCCAGCAAAGAAAGGAGTAAGGACAGAAGAGAGGGACAATGGGCAGAAAGTGAATGAAAATTCAAAGGCTTGAAGGCACATAAAAAGACGCTTGACCTCCCTCATAAGAAAAGAAACACAAATAAAACCAAAAAACCTTTTCTCACCCATCACATTCATAAAATTCTCTAAAATCTGACAGCCCTCTACTGGCAAGGCTAGGGGGAAAGTGTACGCTCATATTTTGCTGGTGGGAGAAAAAAAAGAGCTCGACGCTCCAGACAACAACTGACAACTATCTCTCCGAACTGCAAAGGCCAAAACCCGTTGACTTACCAGGTCCACCTCTAGAAATTTATCCTGCAGTACCACTTGCCTCTGTGCAGAATGACCTGTGACAAGGTTATTCACAGCCACGTGGCTTGAACTATCAAGGATATGGAACAACACATGGGTCCAAGAGAGGCCAGATTAAACGAAAGGTGGTCCCTCCCCACAACGCAGATCTAATCATCACAAGGGAAAACACATTTTTTTCTTCTCTTTTTTGTATCTACATGAGATGATGAATGTTAACTAAACTTAAAATCACTTTGCAATCTGTAAGTCAAGTCATCATACTGTACTTTGAAATTTATTTCAAAGGCTGTTCAATAACCTGAGAAAATAAGGGCTTCTAAAAACGGTTTACCAAACTGAGGAGATACAGTTGATTCTTGTTACTAACTAGTTACACATTCTATAAATCACCAAAAACACTGAATTCATGAATATTAAACCATTGCTCCGGGGGAATTTCAGGGTTGGTTGGTTCCTACCAATCTCTGTCACGTTTTCGTTAACTAATCAATATGTAACCTTGTGTCACGTGTGTTACTGTTCAAAGATACCTTATTTAATATATACTGTTGATTTGTCAACACTAAACACACGTCAGCCTGTAATTCATGCCTGAAGGAAGCTTATCTAACGTATTTTCTCCTGAGGCACATCCCAGCCCTTTTGCCCATGAGAACCCCAGACAACCCTTTGGCACACACAAGGGAGCACATTTTAAGCAGCAAAATCACATAAAAAGCACCAACATGTGAACAACATGACGCCAGGTAGACCAAGAAAAGAGCACTTCTTTACAGGATGACAACTGAAACGAAAAGGCAGACTCACGTTGTTCCAACTCGGTGGCAAAACGCATCAGCCATTCCACACCATGCGCAAATGATCACAAAGCACCATCCATGTTAATTTCAGGATTATAAATAAATTTTAGTGAGTAGGTGAATTTGCAAATATGGAATCCACGAATAATGACAACCAGTTTATTCTGAATCTAATTTTTTTTTCCATCAGGGGAGAGGGGAGGGCTGGGAGTGAAAGCAGTAGAGAGAAAAACATACTACAAGAAATACACACAAATGTTAACAGTGGTTATCTCCACAGTAATGTGGGGTACAGAAATACGGTTAGTTTTTTTTTTTCATTTTCCTTTATTTTCTATGATTGTTTACAATATTTTAATAATCGATTGGTTTTCTTCTTGCATTCAGAAAAAAAGTTGTTTCAAAGTCTCCCACCCTATCCCCAAGTACCTCTCCTTTCCTTCTCGCCAAGAAATGTGTGTGTGTGTGTGTGTGTGTGTGTGTGTGTGTGTGTAAAATCCGGTATGGTTCACATCTTGGATAATAGTGCCACCAAGTGTCCATGGGAGGAAGTGCAATGAGGGTCACCGGGGGCGGGGGTTGGTAGGCACACAGAAGACAAAACCCCAGGACTCCAGATTAGGTTGTAATGAGAAAAAGTGACACACGGGCTGGCTGAGGGAGAGGGACATGCAGAAGGAGACAGAGGGTAGCTGGAGGAGAGAGAGGCTGACACAAATATCTGGGGACCACCAGGGAAGTCCAACAGGCTGAAGCTTTCAGAAGGGAGGGGCTCAGCTTCCTCTGTCACAATAAGCCCCTTCCTTCCTTCTAGGGGGAAAATAAGGGTGTGTAGCTTCTTGCAGAAGCCCAGTCACCAGCTTTATATAGTCCCTTGCCTTGCTCAGGTTCCCCAGCTCATCACCTCCCACAGACATTTGCACCTACCTAGAAAAACCCCCAGGGCCAGCCAAGGACATCTCAGAACAAAAAGACCTTGAGAGATCAAGGTGCCTTGGAAGACCCAGAAGCAGCCAGGAGCCCTCGAGCTCTGAGACTTGGCCCCCAGAAAGCCATTAAATTTGAAGGCAGGTCCGGTTTGGTTCTCCCCACCATCAAGGCACCCTACCGTTTTGGGGAATGTGAAATAAAAAATAAAAACAATCTTGAGACATGACTTTCCCTACCTGTCAAATTGGGAAATTAATCCCAGTCTTTAGAGGAAGTGTCCCACAAGCCTGTCCAGCCCACATCTTCCCACTTCCTTCTCGCCTTCCTTCCTTGTGTTACAATCCCTCCTGAGGCTAGATACAGGGCATCAGACCCTGATCCCAGGTCCAAACTAACACTGCAGTTAGGTGAAGACCTGCACTTGGGCGAGGACCCACAGTGAGAATTTACACCTCAGTGTGGAGAGTTTAAGATCCGAGTTACCTCTCCCACATACATTTTCACTAAGACCCTGAGTTAGGCTCGGGAGAGGGGAACCAGCTCGAAGGGACTCCCAATGGCCAACTTCAGGACAGATCATACATCCAACACAGGAATGACTGATTTTAAACCACTGAATTAATAAAAAGTATTGAGTTCCATAGTAATACTCAAAGGCACTAAGGGGGAGGAAAGCTCTTCTTTCCAGAAAAACACCAACTTATAAAGAGGGAAGGAATGATAATGAGAAAATCACCACTGTGCAACCCCAAGTAAATGACTTATTCGGGCAAGGAGGTCAATGGCTGCATAGACCATTAGGTAAGACGTTGCTGAGAAAAGGATATAAACCCAATGCCAAGACATCGCCCACAGATGACTTGCAAAGTACAAAAGGGAGCATGTATTTTGACAAGAGAGAGATCCGGAATCACGGTCTTAAGCAAATGACCAGATAGTCATCACCAGTGATGGGACAACCTCATACTGCTTCTTGTCATGATGCAACATGGTATACCCAACGTCGTTACGACACATTCTTGCTGAAATACTGAATCTGAAACAAATCTAGTCCTGAGAACTGATTTCCAGTTTATAGGAAATGCAGGGGCCAGAGAAAGCACCGTAAACAACACCAGAAGGAAACGATCTGACAAATTCAGAACATGGACAAGTGGCCTGGGATCTTCAAAAAGTCAAGGGGTGAGAACAATGGTTGGGGTAGGTGGGGAAGGTCAGGAGGGGCAGTTACAGAAGAGACTGTAGAGGCCTAAGGACCAAATGCAGAGCATGAATTCTAGTTGGGTCTTAGATCAGCACAAAATGAAGCCAGCTCCAAAGGACATTTTTGGGTTAATCAGAGAAAATTTGTATGAGCCAGAATCTGCTAATATTAGGGAATGACTGTTCCATCTCGTACGTGTGATCATGTTACTGTAGTTACAAAGAATTTTCTTCTTCTCAGGATCCCTGCTAAAGCCTTTAGGAATAAAGTCTGCAACTAGGTTTCAAATGATTCAGCCAGAAAAAAAAAAAAAAGTATATATATATAGAAAGCAAATGCAACAAAATGTTAGCAGTTGCTTCATTTAAGTGTAGGTCATACAGAGCACAGGGTGTTCATCCAAAAACTCTTCTAACTTTTCTTGATGTTTTAAAATATTCAAAATGAAGAGTCAGGGGGAAAATGCCTATTACCTCTACACAGGGGAAAAACTGGAAAGACAGGCACCAAAAATGAACATTATATGGTGAATTATGGGTCATTTCATTTACTTTTTTCTGTGATTTTCAAAATGGCTTAGTAAACAGGTACGTCAGTAATAAAAGAAGAAACAACAGGTGGGGGTGAGTCTGGGCATCAGAGAAGACACCCCCATCCCCGCCCACCTCAGGGGCCCACCTTTGTTGGTGGGATGGGCTGGCAGATGCCCGCTCCTTTTCAAAATGAATCTAAGAAAAGATTAAGTGAAAGGAAAATTGCAAAGTGCTCTATGAATAGGAACCCACACCGCCTCCATCACTACATCATTCCATCACTACCGTCAGCTTTTAGTGTTTAATGCAAATTTTTAAAATTTCTCTCCAGTTGTCCTATAACACCTGCAGGCTGTCTTCCCCCGCCCCACTTCTGCCTGGGGAGCAAAGGGGGAGCCCAACTGGGACGCCCATCATCCGGCCACCCAGCTCAGATTCTCAGCCCGTCTGCTCTGCCCTGTTCCGATTTTCCCGTCAACCTCCAAGCCATCTGACTCAGGGCTCTCCCAGCCCTGCTTCTGCGGCAGGTGGAACTCTCCGCAAGGTTGGCACAACCTCAGAGGGCCCTGCCCCCCACCTTTGCCAACTCCCTGCGGTCTCAGAGGCAGCCCCCTCGCAGGGGTTCTGGGCACAGTGTGGGGAGGCAGTCTGCGCCCACCTGATCTGTCATTTTTCCCACAATTTCTACCACAGTCTCTGCTTTGAGGTCATGGACTGAATAAGAACAGGTTCTTGCCCACAAGTCGGAGAAAGAGACGCTAACAGCTACCGGAATGGAATGGAAAACCGGCTAAAAGAGGGCCTAGGGAAGGGGTGCCTGGGTGGCTCAGTGGGTTAAGCCTCTGCCTTCAGCTCAGGTCATGATCCCAGGGTCCTGGGATCAAGCCCCACATCCAGCTCTCTGCTCAGCTGGGAGCCTGCTTCCTCCTCTCTGTCTCTCTGCCTGCCTCTCTGCCTACCTGTGATCTCTGTCTGTCAAATAAATAAATAAAATAAACAAATAAAAATCTTAAAAAAAAAAAAAAAAAGAGGGCCTAAGGCACTGTGGGACGCCGAGGACCGGCCTGTGGGAGTAGGCAAGCTGGACACTGAAAGAGGCTGGACTTTGTGGGGAAGGGGGCAGGAAGGACACGGGCAAAGGCTAGAGGTGTGACCAATAAGGGAACGAAGAGACAGGGCAGACAAGAGGACACAAGGTCACTGTGTGAGCTGTGCAGTTTGCTCGCACCCAAGAGTGCTGGGAGGGAGCCCCTGTGGCTGAAACCCCGCCCAACCCCGCACTCCAAGCCCAGGCTGCAGAGCTGCGCGTTCCCGGTAGGGGGCGCCATTTTCCTACCGCACAAACACCGTTAAGAACTGACTTAGGCCAAGAAGATGTGGTCCGAAAGTTCAGCTGGGCAGGACCTGGTCAGCCGGATTATGCGGCTTGAACGTCATTGTACAGAGTCGTTTTAGGGTAATTATTCTGGAGCCTTTTATGGGGAGAACCCAGAGAAGAGAATGAGCCCAAGGCTGCTGTGTAGTCTTGTGAACAGATGACAGTGTGTGGAAGGGAGGGGACGGCCTTGGGATACGTTTGAAATCAAGAGGAGGGGGGATGTTTGTTGGAAGGAGGTCAAAAAAGAGGGAAGAATCAAGGCAGGCCCATGTTCTCTGCCTTTCACAGCGGTACCTGGGTAGGATGGAGGCTCCTGGAAGTGGGGCAGGTGGGGCAGATGAGTCTTCTACAGGGCCCAAGGGGCACCAGGGATGCACAAAGACCTGGGGAGGTCTGGGGCTGAAGAGGATGTCAGAGTGAAACAGAGCTGTGGGAGTCCTCCACAGAGGGGCAAGGCTGAAACCTGAAGCCTGGGACAGACTGTGGTACAGGCAAGGGAGGCTGGGGAGGGCCTGCCTGCCTGGGGTGGGCTGGAAGGGGGCCCACAGGAGCCCCAGCAGCAGCCCTGCCTCTGGGCACAAAGGCCAGCTGCAAGGAAGAGAGGTGTGAGTCATCCCCAGGTCCCCCACAGAGTGGACTTTCTCTGCTCAACTTCTGCCACAGCTTTTTAAAAATAATCATTATGTTTCTGCCACTTTTTCTAAGCTCCCCCATCTTTATGCCTTCTCTGGTTTCCATGCCAGTGCTTTATTTTCCCACAAACACTCTTCTATCTATCCGCTGTCTATCTGTCCTCCCCATGTCTCTCACACATCCCAGATACTGAAGCAGACCAGAGAGCCAGGCCTGGGTGAGTGTCTCACCGTGTGCCCCCCAGGGAGACCCCGCCCAGGTGCACCTTCTGATAGGGCCGCACCAAGGGCTGCCTGTGTGCACCTCATGTCCTTTACTCTGCTCAGCATCATCCACGGGGACCCCCAGCGGTCCACTCCGGAGAGAATCCTCCTGCTTCCTTACTCCTTACCATTTTCCCTGCAAAACTGACTTCCATGAAGGGATCCACCAAGTTCTTCTTGTTACTATCAAAGCCGAAGATCTGCTTCACGTTGTCCATCACAGCGTCATCCACTGGGGAGAACACACTGGTCAATGCCCGCCGGCTATCCAACCTCCAAAACCTCACTTTCCAGCTACCTGTCTCCCAACAGTCTTGCGACTCTGTGAGAGAGACGCTGTGGCATCTGTGACAGCCTGGGGATTCCCAGAACAGCAGCCCTTGACCCTGCCCAAACAGCTTTGTTCACCAGCCCCTGCTCTCAAGGACTTTCTGAACAGATCTACCAGAAGAAGCGTCTGCCTTCAGCTCTGGTCATGATCGTGGGGTCCTGGAATCAAGCCCTGAATTGGGCCTCCCTGTTCAGCAGGGAGCCTGCTTCCCCCCTCCCACTCTCCCTGCTTGTGCTCCCTCCCCCCGCCCCTCTCTCTCTGTCAAATGAATAAATGCAATCATTTTTAAAAGAATTTTAATCTATGGTGCTCCAAACCAATATTTTACTGAATTAGTCATATTATGTATAAATGTATATACAGAGAGACGGATAAGTGCCTATGTGTATTAATGGCTTGTATAGATATCTATGTGCATATGAAAGAGAGGAGGGACAGTTAGAGATTATACACCAGCTGCTGTCTACATGAATACAAAAGATAACAACAATTAGCAAATATTTCTGTCTTATTTACCCACCTAGTTCATTTTATTTATATTTAAACAAGCTTGCAGAGAATTAAATATAAAGCACATTTACCTTGAACAAAGCAAACATTTCTATTTCCCCAGTCCCCTATGGGAGCTCACCAGCCTCCCTTCTGCATAGTTTCAACCAACAAATGAAGAAGGTTATTAAGCATGTATTTTAATGACGATTTACTTTCTTAAGGGTTTTCCCCATGATCTGGGTACCATTAAGCTTGTACAGAAGGAATGCATTTCTTTTATTGAGTCATTAGTCAAAGGGGTGAGCAAACCCTCAAATAATTAGCTTTATGCAAGACTTATAAACAAGGACCTAAGTTGCAAACGCTCTCACTGACTCTGCTATGGACAGAAACATTTGATTAGGCTAATAAATGCCTCAAAACAGGGGCTCACCCTTTAAATACGACCTGTGTGTGAGCCTTACTCCAAACCCGGTCAGCGTGAAACACCGGAGAGGTCCCGGCGTCTTTAAAGCCCCTTTAAAGGTCCCCGGGCAGTTCTAGCATGCAGTCTAGAAAAACACCCACGACTTAAAATATTCACCGTGATTCCCCCAGCATTTACTGAGCCCACAGAATGGGGCCAGTGCAGGGCCAGTCACTGGGAGAAACCAGACATGGGCCACCCTGTCTCTCTTGGGAATGTGGCCACAGTGAGTGTGACCCACTGCCCCAGTTGGTCGGGGACGGAGGGGTCTCCCAGGATGGGGGGACTGCAGTGCTGAAACTGGGACCATCCCAGGCAAACTGGAGTAACAGCTCACCAAGAGGACAGATGTTTTTCACTTGTGGAGACACTAAGGCCTTCCACCAGCCAGTGACTTTTTCCCCAGCCCAGGGGCTCTGCTCCCAATGTCAGTCTTGGGCCTCCAACCCAGGGAAGACGCCAGACTCACTCTGCGGTAAGTCCTCAGCTCTGAAGACCTTCAGGCAGAAGTGGGCTCCTCGAAGGGCCACGCCAGTTGGCCTGAGCAGATTGTTTTCGATGTCTTCCTTGTCTTCAGAGGGGTCCTTTCTCTCCAGCTACAATGCAACCAAATGTGATGCCTTAAAGAGTTTGTGAGCACAATATCTCCCCTTCTTCATCCAACACCCCCTAAATGGTGCATTCTGAAGAAAGGTAGCTTTTGCCCTGCTACTTACTAACGTGTGATCTCAGGCAGGATCCTTCCCCCTGAGACTCAACTCCCCGACCTGGACAGTGGAAAGAGTAACACTGACCTTGCAGACTGCTGGACAGATCAACTTCAATAATGTGTAAACACACATGGCGGGCGTTCAAGAATCTCAGTCTCCTGCCTGCTCCACCCATTCCTAAGAGTGCAGAAGTGACGGGTCTAAGCTGGCCTGTCTGTCTTCAGTAACATGTGTTCGTTCACTCAACAAGTGTTTAGTGTCAGTGAGTGATGACTGGGTTGTGCTGAAGGGGGAGGGATGCAGCAGTGAAAAAGGTAGACAGAGGTCCTGCCCCCACAGAGCTCACCATCTCACAGTGAAAGCCCACCTTTAAGCAAGCTCCTGTCCTGCCATTCCACTGTCTGGAATACAGACCCGATGGTGGGAACTGCAGCAACCATATTAGACCATGAGATGGAAGCTGCATGATGAAGATAGCAGGGAGAAGACCAGGAGCCTGCATCTCTGGCCGTTGCGGGAGCACCATGCCAGCTCTGGACTGCCTCCCCAGGCACTTATGAGGGACAGAAACACACTTCAATCTTCCTTAATGCCTATTATTCAGGGTATCTTTGTTACAGCAGCTGAACCTGTATCTTAATTCATGCAAGGGCCCAGGGGAGATGTGAGGGGACCGTGACCTCAGACTCCGGTCTTGTGATGGGAGAGAGGTGGTGATCATGCCTACAAGACTGACCAATCACGTGCATGTGGACTGACAGATGTGGGACTGAGGGTTGAGGAATGAAAGGCCTCTAGCTTGGGAGGCTGAGTGGATGACGGTGCCGTTTCCTAAGATGTCACCTAACACAAGATGGGCAAGATCATGGGAGGTGAGCAGCAGAGGAACACGAGTTTTCCTATGTTAAGTTAGAGGGGCCTAAGGGACATGTTTCTGTGGCTTTATTACTCAGCAACTGAAACTGAGTGTCTAGAGCTCCAAAGATCCAAGTTGGATCAATTTAGGAGCCTCATGTGGACAGAGATGGGCTCCATGAAAGTGAGGGTCAAGGACACAGCAAAGAGGCAAGCAAGGGAACTTTATTAAGCCACTGAATTTGAAGGATCCATAAAACAAACAAACAAACAAACAGCAAGAATCAGGGAAAATCACCCATGCTAAGGAAGAAGAGAATTTGAATTAAGTCATGGGCTCTGGAATCAAAGGCTGTGGAGGAACAGAGAGGATTAATAGCAGAGAAGAGCCCCTGGAGGTTGGCAATGGGGACCTTCCAGGCTTCAGGGAAGGAAGATAGCAGGAATCCTCATGAAGAGGAGAAAGAATGAGCAGCTGGGAGAGGAGGAGAGAAGAGGTACCCCAGCATGCCCCCTGATGAAGTTGGTCATGCCTGGAAGCAAACTGCAAGCAACCTGGAGAAGAGCCGTGGGGAGAAAGGAGAGAAGTGGTCGAGGGTGTTTGAAGGTAGGGAAATCCTGAGCCCGGTACAGGTCTAAGGGCAGAAGAGAAGACACCAGGAAGAGCAGGGAGAACAAGATGGTGGAGGACCGGAGCACAGGGCAAAGGAGACAGGAAGCTGGGGAAGTGAGAAAAGACAAATGAAGTCAGAAATGAGGACAGAAGGAGCTTCGGGAGTTTCTATTGTTCACCACTGTGCAGCTCTGCCTCTCTCAGGAGGCAGAGAATGAGGCTTAGGAAAGAGAGCAAAGTCTGGAAACAGCACTGTGGCGAATGGGACAAGGAGTAAACCACACTCAAGTAAGAGAAGAGGTTGATAGCACCCATGTTCACCTAGCCAGCACCTCCAGGTGACTTCTGCCACTGAAAGTGACCAAGGAGTGGTGTAAACAGTGAGGGATGGTGGGGTCCTGAGGTGTGGCAGGAGACCCCTACTATGGGGCCAGGAAGCACGTGGTGAGAGCTGTGGTGGAGGATGGTGTCCAGGCTGGAGGAGGGGAGGGCATGGCAGGAGGGCACTAATGGATTGCGAAAACCAGGAGAGGCTGGTGGGGGGGGGGGGGGGTACTGTAATGCCAGGGAGGAAGGACTGTCTTTCAGCAGGGGTGACAGAGTGGTGGAGAGAGGGATTTCTGAACTCAGGGTCTTAAAGGAAATAAAATCAGATGTCGGTGGCTCATCAGTGAGGGTATGTCACACCTCAGGACAATGGCGAAGGTGAGAATCGGGAAGCAGGGATGCCCCTGGACCAGCTCTGCCTATGGGAGGGGTAGGTAATAGCCCAGAGAGGGAGAAACAACCAGCAAAGCAGCCTGTAATTAAAGGAGGAGGCCGTGCTGAGGTTGGGAAGAGCCACCGGCCGGAAGGCTGCAGTGGGAACACCGAAGCTGGCTGCTCCTCCCATTCCAGAACCCACGGAGAGTCAGAGCAGAAAGTAGGGGCTTCTGTCTGAGTTGGTTTCAAAAGAAGTGGCTTCATCAGGAAAAAGCAAGGTTCCAATTCATAGGAAGAAGAGGAAGAAATCTTTTAGAGACGGGTGATAGACTCAGAGATGCCATGAGAAGGAGCAAGATGGCATGATGTTTGGAAAGACATGCTACAGAAGGACAGGATGGGACTGCATGGGACAAAAGAGAGGGACAGGTCTTTTTAGGTGGGGCTTGCCCATTGGAGCTCCATCAGCCCGCCGTACAGCACAGAACCCTGCGCTCTCCGTCCCCAACCCCCTCCACTGTGACTTTCTGAGCCCTTGTCATCAGCCAACTCCTATTCCTGACTCTCATATAACTTGCCCTCTGCCTCCTACCACTCTTCTCCCCTGGAGATCTGATTTCCCCACTCTTGCCTCTCCCTCTCCTCTTGGCCATCCCAGGCTGGGAAGAGAAGGCCACACCTTGCACCTGCACCCCCCCCATCACTCCACCATGTCTTTTATCTGAAGACCCCATCACCCCATGCACCACTCTTCCCCTGGTTCTCACTGACACCATCCACCAAGCCGAGGACAGGTGCTCACCTTTCCTTCCTGACTTCAGCACCTGCCTTGACACTTGCCTATTTGATTTCCAATTCTCCCATAAGATAATCCACATCAATGTGGTCAAGTCATTCACCAACAAGGTTCCCTTCCTCCACCAGCAGCTCCCCTTAGTCTCCCCTTCCCTTCCGCTACTAGAGGTATGGTCACATGTGGAACCTCCAGCCACTCAGGGCCACTCCTCTAGCAAAACCTTGACCACTGAAACCCTTCTCTGAAGATAGCTTGCAACCTATCTGCCTCCTCCAACCTCCCCACTCACACAGAGCAGAGCTCCCAACACAGCTTGGCACACAGCAGGTGCTCAATAAATGTGCGTTCCCTACCCTTTCCCTATTCTCCGTCCCCCTCACCAGCTCTAATCCTTGCACTCCTGCACCCTCCCCACCCAGCACCGCCAGCCATGTCCCAATCCCCAAGCTACTTTGGCCCTGCGCTTCCCCTAGTCCTGCCCTCCCCACGCCCAACACCTCAGCTGTCCGCCCACCTGCTTCCAGGCCTCTGAGTATAATGACGTTCTACAGAGCTGGGCGATCTTGTGTCCTTCCATTTATCTGGAATTAACCCTTCCTCCCTCTCCCACAGCTATTCTCAACTTTCTTTCTTGCCAAACATAAAAGATGCTGATACCTCCCCAGGTCTGCACACCTATCTCATTCTTCCCATCTCCAACTTGAACTTGACTTACTGGTGTGTAAAGATGATAATGGTATATTCTCAGGGGATAAAATTCAACTTGGAGTAGAATATAGAGAATGATCTCACTTTTGCAAAAAAGAAAAATATACAACAGTTTGGTGGTTGTCGGGGGGTGGGGGAGAGTGGACTGGAGGAAGGGGGTCAATGTGTACAAACTTCCAGTTATCAGGTAAGTAGAAGTCACGAGGATATAATGCACAGCACAGAGACTCTATTAATAATTCTCTGTTGCGCATTTGAATGTTACTGAGAGAATAGATCCTAAAAGTTTGAAACTTCATAAGGCGATGGATGGTAACTAGACTTACCATGATGATCATTTCACAATGTATACAAATAATGAATCGTTTATTCATTATATGACTGAAACTAATATAATGTTGTATGTCAATTACATCTCAATTGTAAAAAGTAATTAAAAAAAATAGATGGGGCACCTGGGTGGCTCAGGTGATTAAACGTCTGACTCTTGGTTTTGGCTCAGGTCGTGATCTCTGGGTTTTGAGATCAAGCCCTGCATTGGGTTCCATGCTCACGCCGAGTATGCTGGGACTCCATCTCCCTCTCTCTCCCTCTATCCCCTGATAGGTGGAGGAGCTGTGAGGAGGACCCCCGCAATGTACTCACAGGTGCTTCATCTCCAGGCCCCAGAACACAGAGGCTTGCTTTCAGGTAACCTCTGGCCCCAGCAGAGAAATCGTCAGGGTCCGAGAGGAGGAGCCACTTCCTCAGATAGGCATGTCCTAAGAGAGACAACATCCATTGGTGAGGGCAGAGTTAGAAGGACCCATGTCTGCCACCACATCCAGAGCCCGGAGCCAACTACATCTGGATGATGAGGGATTTATTCACAGGGACATTGGGGCCAGACTTTGAGTGTTCATGTAGGCCAAGAAGAGTCTGCCAAAGCCAGACCCCAGGCCATTTACCTCCCTTTCAGGAAGTGACTGGACCAAAAGCCAGGGTGTGAAGAAATCTAGACTTGGTATCAAAATGGCCCACCCCTGTCAGAGGGGACTTCATCTCCAACAACATTTGCTTGGGGCCTTCCAAATTTAGCATCCCTGGCTGGGCCAGCCAAGACCCATGAGAAGGTTTGATCTCCATGAGGGCCTAGGTGACTTGGAAGATGGAAGCCTGCCTTCTCTTCTTTCCTGCGGCTCTCATCTCCAGGATCAGACTCTACCTCTAAAGTCTAAAACCCCCAAGGGAAAAAGGCGATTGTCCCAAATGGCTGTGCCCAACATCCTCCAGAACCAAAATGCAAGGATATGGCCAAAGGGATGAGGACGTGACTCACGGGGCTCTCTGTAGATGGTACCCACGTCCATCTGAAATTAAACCGAGAAACACAAGTCAAACTCTTGTCCTTGGAGCATTCAGTGAAAGATGGTACATTATGCCATTTCATTAAAAACCATGCTTTGAAGATCATTTGGAGACATGGAGAAATGTTCATCAGCTGACGTTACGTGGAAAAAGTGCAGAATACATGTTCAAAGTTTGGTAAGGTTCATTGGCGCATAGGAAAGAATGGGCAAAAGAAACACAACAGAAGGGTGACTGTGCTCTCTCTGGCTGGTAGACTTAGGTGTTAGTTTTATTTTATTTTTTTATTTTTTCCTTTCCTATATTTTATAATTTTCTATAAAAATTCATAGATCAATGGAACATGGATGGTCCGGGAGCTTGTGCACAGAGATAGCCGGAGATACGTGAGAACTCTGTACTTTCCACTCTAGTTTGCTATGAACCTAAAATCACTCTAAAAAATTTGATCATGGATTACTTTCATAATTAGAAAAAAAGAAAACAATTTTTTACCTTAACCTCTGGGTTCTCAGACTACGGATATGCTTCAAAGATTAGAGATTCAAGACATAGAACCCCATTCATTACAGAATGACCCAGGTCCGATCCCATTCTTTTTTAATAACTGCTTTTCCAGAAAAATTGCCTTCGTTTTTTATCTTGTGACTACTTCCCAGAGAAGGGGTCATATTTTATTTCGATAGCAAGAGGAGGTTAAAATAAGCCTGTACTCCTTCTTCCATTTGATAAATGCCTAAAGATTCAAAAATGAAAAAATCAGTGAGGTTTGCATTAAAACACCATTCGTGAAGATCTCCATTGCTAGCTACTTGCCTTTACTTCCTGAGATTTGTTGATGCCTCCCTGGGAGCTGAGTCCTAGTCAGTCCTTGGTTCTCTAAAGTGCATTCTTCGCTTCTGTACTCTATGGGACAAATGGGGATGGGGAGGGCAGACTCCCCCGTCTCCCCTGTGTCTCACCCTGATCCCCCTGGACTCTACATCTGGACTCCACTTGCAAGCCAGAGCACCAGTGTCACCCTGGCCTGAGTCAGAATTAGGGGGAAGGCCACCTAACCACCAATGTCACTGTCTGTCCAGATATAAGGACAGATATGAATCAGAATAAGAAGCCAAATTCCCCCTGTTGGACATAAGGGAAAAGATTTCCCTCTCCACTCTTTCTGTCAAATCTTTTACCTTGGAAACCTTATAAATATAAGTATTTTCTCTGCTTTTTCTGTGGGAAGGGAGGGGCAGGCCTTCAGCACAGGCCTGGGTCCAAGTTGTAAAAAAAAAAACAAAAACCCTCATCACAAAAATGCAAGCTTATCTGTTTCTCCCTCTGGAGAAAGTCAGTTAGCTAACACTGATGGTCAACCCATCACCAGGTGGTGAGGATGAACTGTGCATGGCGAGGGCCCGGTCCTTCGTCCGCCGTGAGGACTACTTACCTGCGAACAGGTAAGGGGTGGGTTGTAAAGGATTTCTCAGTGATGTAAAGGATTTCCTGCTGCCTTTACAATCTCCTAGTGGATAGCCTGTCGTGTGCATCACCTTCTGGATTGATACGTATCCAATAATAAAATTCTGTTCTTTCTCTACGACCTCTGTGGAGAGGATTTTTGAGTTTGGAGATTTTGTCTTGACTTTTTTTTTTTTTTTTACTGCATTTCCCAACACTGACCAAGAGGGACAGGACCCCCAAAGTACCAGTCTCTGCACATTACCTACAGAATCTCCAGTAACATGAATTAGCAACAACTAACTGCTTTCAAAAAAAATACATAATTACCCGGAATTCCCCAATGAGAGCATCTGTCCGGAGAGAACGGGAGTCTACCACCTGGGAGAGGGAGATAAATTAAAACTCTCATTTACAAGTAAATGTTGGCCCATACAGGACCCAATACAACAGTTCTTCCCTCCCAAACAGTAACAGCCAACACTTAGAGCACGCACTCTGTTCCGAGACTGCTCTGAGCAAAGTTTAAACTCACATGAACCCCCTGAGTAGGTACTATTATTATGCCCACTTTACAGATGAAGGAACAGAGGCCCAGAGAGGCTACAGGACTTGTAGAGCATCAACAACCCCTAAACAACAGAAGCAGGTGCAGAACCCACACCTTCAAAAAATAAACCATACTGCCTTTCAGAAGAAAGGCCAAAAAGAGGGGGGGGGGGAGAACTGAGGCCCAAAGAAAGAAGCTTTTGGCCAGAAACAGGCACATGTGCAAACAAAATAAAATAAAAATCAGGGTCTGCAGCAAGAATGACTTCAGAACCCTGACCTTTGGCCCCGTGGGTTGTGCTGGGCAGTGGGGGTTCCCCACTCTGCTGTTGCCTCCATCTGAGCTGCCAAAGGCATTTCTGTGACTAACAGAGCTTGGCGGTGAGCCACACCCGTCACCTGTGCCCTGGTCTGCACGGCTTCTTCCTCACACTCGCTCACACTCACACTGATTGATAGGTGCACACACACGTGCACGCTGATACACGTGGCATGCAAGCGAGTGTACACATAACCAACAGAGGAGACTGATTGCTGAGACATACCGTGATAAAGATGGGCTCCTCGAACAGCTCCGAGGGAGAGTCAAACATGTTGAAGAAGAGAGTCTGTGATTCGGGGCAAAAGGGAAATGAATGAGTGCCTGCCCATGCCAGGGGCCAAGGAGAGGGTCAGCCTTCAGGTCTGGTCCACCCAGAAGTGTGGACTGAGCTCAGCCCAACAGCAGGCTCTGGGATTCCACAAGTTCTGAGGTATCCCGCCCTTGACCTCACAGAGGTTGTCATCTCGGTGGGGTAGAGGCTGGCCCTACGGTGTGTCAGAGACGTGGAGCACTGGGAGCCCAAGGCAGGAAGAAGAGCCAGAACCACCCTCCCACCCCAGTTCCTCAGATGACCTACTAGGGACCCAGCATATCTCTCGATTTGAAAACCAAATGGACTGTCCCGTGTCTGCTATGCACTCTCAATTTGGAAGGGCCGGCGTGGTCCTCATCCTTATACCCAGCATCTCCCACCTCATTGAAGAGCGGGCTGTTTCCCTTGTGGATCCGTGTCCTCTTGGTCTGCCCAGCAGCTGTGACCTTGACCACAGGCTTGATATTCACCCCTGGCAGCTGGCGCCCCTCGATCACTTGCACCCTGATCTGGAAGCCAAGAGAAGCCATGAGCAGGAGGAGGGGGGATGTCGTCAGGCCCCAGGAGAGTCGGAAATCTCAGGGACCATTCTCACTGCTGGCTTCTGGGGAAGGGTATTAAAAAGGTATTAGGAAGAGCATTATAAGAACAGTCATATTTTTCTGTCAAGGTCCCTTCCATCTCTAAAAACCCCATAGTTCCGCACAAGAGCTGCCAAGCTGCCCCAAGAAAGCTCCCAGCTCTAAATTCGAGGGCTGCACCGAGGACCCAGAGCCCAGCTCATTCCACGCGGCCGTTGGGACAAGCCTTCCCTCAGACCCCTTGACGCCTGCACATCTAAGCGGCCTCAATGTTCCTCGCTGACAGCTCCCTCAGGGGCTGAAATGACACAGTGGATTGATCCCACTTTTTATTCTTCATAAGATACAATGTTTTCTCACATTCTGAGAAATAAATTAAGAGTTTTCTCTATTGAACTTTAAATAGAGAAAGGTTTCAGGAAGATCTGTGCTTCCAATTTTAGGCAAAATATTTTAAAACATGAAATTTTAAAATACAAGAACAATTTTCATGGAAAAATACGATGTTTACTGGTTTTAAGTTTCAGTCGACATTTATTTTTTGATGGACTGAACAATGCTTTTCTTTAAGCCATATTACAGAAGAATATATTACTAATAATATCGGGAAGGTAGATCCATGATTTTTTATTCTCTTCATTTTCCTGTATTTTCTGTTTTCAACAAGAAACATACATTAATTTTCAAAGGGGAAAAAAGCAGTAAGTACATGACTTGGGAATAAAAATAATAATAATGTCAGAATTTTGTCGCTCAGACAAATACACAGCGGTTACAGCTAGTACTTTCACTTAAATTACCAAGATTTAGAAGTAAAATGTATTTTTACAATTTGTGGCACTTGGTAAAGAGCTAAGTTTCCTGTCTTTAACTTTAAAAGTAGTTCTGAAGAGCTCAGTATCACTAAATGCAACGATATCAACATGGGAAATTTCGTAGAAAAGAAAAAGAATAAGCAAAGGACAAAAATTAAAATGCAAATAAAACGGGATAGGTTTTTGGATTAAAATATGCCCGAGGGTTCATAGTAACGGTTTATTCTGTGAAGAGCTTGATCACGCTCAAATTCTACACAGCCTTCGGAAGAATCCATGGGTATAAGGAAGGACATGGATCAAGAGAGAAAACAAAGAGCTAGACAGAGCTTCCTTGTCTGGGGATCTTGTTAAAATGCAGATTCTGATTCAGCAGGACTGGCGGTCTGCGTTTCCATCCAGCTTCCAGGTGCTGCTCCTGCTGCTGGCCCAAGGACCACACTATGAGAAACCAAAAGCTAGCTAGCCAGATAAAGCCTTGTTGGAATGCACGTAACAAATGTAAAGATGGGCTGAATCTCTCCAGCGCTCCCCTCAACCTTTTTTGTAAAGCACAAAACCAGGGGCCTGTGTTCTGAGGCCACAACGTGTGACCTGCTCATTCTGCATCTGCTGGGGACCGGGGGAACCACAGACTCCTGACTAGAAGAGCTCTTAGGACCTGCTCCAGGCTGGACAGACAGTATTAAAAGAGGAGACTGCGGTCAGAGAGTCAGCCCATTACCTGGAAGTCCTGCGGTTTGTCCGACAGCAGCCTTCTGGGAGTGGGAGCACTTCTTTTCCTCTTGCTCCCAGGGTGGTAGGGAGGCGGATGAGAAGGTGGCTTTCTTGGGGTGGTGGGTGCCCCGGGGCCTGGGGCACCGCTCTGATCCAGCGATGGCTCTGCCTCATCTCCCGTGAGCCCCTGGTCCTCGGTGTCCTCCTCTCCCCCTGTGTCTGGGCGGAGAGGCTACTAATAAGGGCTGGTCCCTCTGGCCTGGTGCTTGGGACCCTACCCAGCCAATGGAGGAGCCAAAGGGCTTGGGCACGAAAACCCACCACCACCTCCCCTCCTGTCAGTGAGCCAGGATGGATGAAGGAGAAAGAGGAGCTTCCAACAGCTGAGATGTGAAGGTGGTCAGTCCAGTTAGTCAACAGGAAGGAAAGAAATGGCCCTAGCCCTCCCCGCCATGTCCTATGGGATCAGCGCCTCTGACCACCTTGTCCCAGGTCCCACTCTGATGAGCTGACAGATGGCAACAGTGAGCTGGTTACAGGTGGTAGGATCAGGATCAGGAGAGCCTGACCCGGGTCTCACCCGTGGGGGCCAGCCACTTCTTTCCAGAGTTTCTCGTGTCCACGGTGCTGTCACTGAGCAGGGACCAAGTCTCAGCCCGGCTCTGTCCCCCACCTGGCATAGGGGCAGGGTACAGCCCCAGGAGGCGAGGAAGGAGCTGGGTGAGGGGAGCCAACCTAGGGCATCCCCACCCCCCAAGCTTGCTCTCCCTGGATACCCAAGCCTGGCACAAAATTCAGAAATTGTTCCCATGTCTGCTGAAGACTGTCCCTTCTCACCACCTTCCAGGCAGGACTGGGGATTTGTGACCGTTGGGAGCTTTCCCTGCATAGCCAGAACCCTAACTCAGTCGGACCCACCTCCAAGGTGGTTCCAGAGCACTCGGGGCCTTCACCCCCCATTCTGTCACCAGGAGCACCCCTTCTTTCTGCCCACCACCCACCCTGCCCAGGAACCTACGCCCCAGTCCGGATTGCTCTCCTCATCTCCAAGCTCACACTGCGTGGAGCTCCAACAACGTAGCTGGACGGGGCAGGCTCAGGGCACACCCCTAGCAGAGGCTGCTAGGGTTTGAAGGCCGTGTTTGCCTCTGGCTCCCTTCACCCAGAGAGAAACTGCAGACTCTTTCCCATGGCCAAGTCCCCACCTGGCCCATCTGTGCAGCTTTCTGCACACTCCAGCAGGCCGGACCATATGGAGGCCTCACCAGCCTCACAGCGGCAAGCCCAGCACCCTGGCGGGATCCTTCTGTGACAAGGCCAGCAGAGGCAAGTGAAGAGAACTGAGACAACCCTGGAACTTGCTAACTCAGTCTGCTCATTTCACAAATGATAAACGACAGGCCCAGAGAGGGAGCGTGGCCAGCCCAAAGTCACACAGCTACTTGGTGCCAAAGTCAAGAAAGGAAGCCATGTCCCTTGGCATCTGCCCAGGGCTCTTTCAAGGCACACCCAGTTGTGTTGTTACAACACCATGGCCAAAGGCCTAGGAAGTCCCAGAACAGGGAAGCATTCACCTCTGGGGTATCTCCTGGGGCAGATCCCATCCCAGCAAAGGTGTGCCGTCCCACCCAGCTCCCAGCTGCCCAGTGCCGAGCAGCAGCCCAGGCACAGCCCCTCCCCAGGAGGGCTTCCTCACACCGATCCTAGTGGCACTTTCCCTGTGTGGCAGAAGGCCACTCTCAAGACCTCCCATCCACTGGTGTCCTCTCTTCTATGGACCTGGGCAGCCCCCGAAGGCTCACGCTGGCCTCCTGCCCCCAGGCTCCCACACTGCTGCCAGGTTTCTCCCCGGGGCCCTGCCAGGGTGGGCTCCTCACCAGCCATCATATCCTTGTTGGGCAGAGTGGGCGAGGGTTCCAGAGATGCAGAGGGCGGGAACAGGGGCACAGTTCCAGGGAGTGGTGTGTAGGACACCTGTAGGACCAGCGAGGCCTGGAAGAGATGAGGGCGGGAGGGCAGCAGGTTAATGCACTGGCCTCGGACCACCACCGGCCAGCATCCTTTCTGCTCCTTTTACCGCTTCGCCAAGGAAGATGGCACGGATGGGGGTCAGGTTTGCAGGAGGCTGGGTCAAAGCCACCCCAGGGGCCCATCAGCATGGGCAAGTGGCCTAAAGCACAGAATCCAGAGTCAGCTTCTGCCACCTAGAAGCTGTGCGATTTTGGTCAAATTCCAGAACCTCGTTGTGCCTTGCTTCCCTCATCTGTAAAATGAGCATACCAACAGCTATCGTACCTTCCTTGTAGGGTCAAATGGCAATGAAAGTAGCGGACAGAGCACATCATAAGCTTCTATAAATGAATCAGCCATTCAACCTCCCCTGCAGGATTTTTCAACCCTCAGCCTAAGCCCATCTTCAGGACAAAGGCCGCTTGGCCACTCCTGCTTAGTTGAGGGCCCTCCCCTGTTTCCCCACAGGCAGCTCGGCCTCACTCTGCTGAGGCCCCAGCTAGCTCGGGGAGTCTCAGGGTGCTGCTCACCTTTCTGAGCCCTCTTCCCTCCCAGCAACACCCCTGTCCTCCCCATCTCAACTTCAGCTATTCCAGCTTTGACCGGCTGAGGGGAGAGTGACTAGTCACCCCACTCTCACGGGCCAGGAAAGCCTGCCCTGTGTTTTCATCCCACTGACACACTGCCCTACTTACCCAAACAAGACCTGTACTGCTCAAAGGGCCCCAGAACCTGAGAAATCAGCCTCAGCAGGCTCTCCAGTCTTACAGCTCCTAGGCCAGTGGGGGGCTGGCCCCAGCCTTCCCTGGTACTGTAGGTCCAGCAGGCCTCCTGGAGCAGTCTTTTTATGGATCAAAATAATAAGTGCTCTATTTAAGGAAATTTAGAGAGTACAGAAATCTTAAAGAAAAATAATAATGTAGGTGGCTCAGTGGGTTAAGCATCCGACTCCTGAGTTCTGCTCAGGTCATGATCTCATGGGTCAGGATCTCATGGGTCTTGAGATAAGCTCTGCATGGGGGGCTGGGGGAGGAGCGAGGGTCGATGCTCAGCGGGGAGTCTGCTTGAGATTTTCTCCCTCTTCCCCTCCTCCCATTCGTGCTTCCTCTCTCTCTCTCTCTCAAATAAATAAATCTTTAAAAAAGGAAAGAAAGAAAGAAAGAAAGAGAAAATACAAGAGAAAACAAATTTCCATAATTCCACCTTTATTCACATTTTGATCTAATTCTCCCCAATCTTTTTAAACAAACACTGTACAGCCCTGCTGTATAGAAAATGTTTTTCTATTTTACTTGCATTAGACAGTAAGCATTTCCCAGGCTTTGACAAATCCTTTATAAACATAATTGTTAACAATGCATAATAGCCTCTGAGCAGCTCAGCATAATTCACTAGACATCTCTACTGAGTAATATCAGGGATTCTGGAAACTCCTGGGGCAAATCCTGGTCATCAGACAAAAAAAGGCCACAGGTACTGGATGGCTCCGGTCTGAGGCTTGAACCCCCAGACTGGGGCGTGGGCAGGGGCAGCCAGGCTAAGGCAGGGCAGGACCTGCGGAAGGGTGGGGCTCACAACGCCAAGGAAGGAAGACAGCGCCAGCTCAGCATCCCGTGAGACCCAGGGAGAGGCCGGGAAGGCAATGAGACCCTTTCTGTCCTGGAACCGAGGCTCTGCCTTCATGCCTGCCATGCAGGTTTGAGAACCACCAGCAGGTGTCGCTACTTGAGCAGGCAGCTAGCTATGCACCCTAAGCTCCTGCAGCCCAAAGAGGAAAGAACAGCTTCTGGGGCCCCTCCCAGGTCCCCAAACCTGCTCATCACCACCCCTGAATCCTGGAGATTCCACTCAGCAGGTCTGGCGTAAACCTGGGCATTTGTATTTTCAACAACTGTCCTGGGGTTTCCCCCCACTTCATCAAAAGGCAAGTTGGGCTCTTGGGAAAAATAACTAAGTCTAGGGCTTGGCCAGGGAAGATAGATGACCCTGGAACATTTTTGTGACAGAAAGCAAGGAAATACCCAAAGAATGATAGAAACATGTCCAAAGGACACAGAAACCTATTTTCACAGACTCCCACTGGCCAAATCTGGGAGAATTTAAATATGAAAATAAATACAGAGGCAGACTAAAACATTGAATAAAATTTCTGAACACAGAAATAAATAGGACCGAAGAAAGCTTTTCCTTACAGTGAAATACCAACAAACAAATGCAGAAAAATATAATTGGCTTAGGACATCACCATCTGACAACCATCAAAACAAGAATTAATTCAACCAAGGAAACAAGAATGGCTGTGAAAACGGCCAGGTAAAAGTTGGATGAGGAACAGAGTATTTAGAGTCACAAAGTACCTCCCCCCACAATTCCTACCTATTAGAAAAGAGAAGGAACTGGTGATCAGTGGAGAATGCCAGCAAAGGCAACATTAATCAAATGCTCAAGGTTAAGAGCACAGTCATCCAGATACAATGAGAGCAACATCTGTTTGCTGTGTTCTCCTCCTGCCAAAGACACCCAGACTAAATCAAATTGCAAGGAAACCTCAGACAGACCCAAACCGGGAGATATTCTACAGGAGAACTGGCCTACATTCCCCAAAGCATCAAGGTCCCAAGGTTGTAAAAGTCAAAGAAAGACTGAGGAATTCTCCCAGATGGAAGGAGGCTGAAGGCAAACAACTAACACAACAAACAATCCTGAATTAGATCTTTTGGCTACAAAGCACACTGCTGGAAAAAACTGAGGAACTCGAATGGTAATCTGTGGTTTGGATGGCAGTGCAGTACCAAGACTCATTCCTTCAGTCTCCGAAGGCTATAGGTTCCCTAGAAAAAAGTCCTTAATCGGAGAAAACACACACTAAATTCAGGGTGATGGTCCAGGAGGTTGGCAACTTAGTCTCAGAGGGCTTAGAACAAAATACTCCTTGTATTATTCTCGCAACTTCCAAAACTTAAATTATTTTCAAATAAAAAGTTAAAAACTGAGAAAGCTGCTTCTGCTGTAATCATAGGAATCTCACTCAAATAAAGTGCCAGCCCGTTCATGATGATTCCCACACTCCAGAAGCAGTGTGAGGCCAAGTGCCAAATGAAAATAGGGTCCCTTGTCAAAACTGTATTAGGAATGTCAAGATGGCAGAGAATTAAACCAAGTGAGGAACCAACTGCCCATGAGGTTGGCCCTCTGTGGGCTGATTGCTTGGCTCAGCTCAACCCTGTGAGCTGGGCAGGTATCTGGAAGGTTGGACAGCGCCCCACCTGACATACCTGGCCTGACCCATTCATTCATTCATTCATTTGCTTCTTCATTCCCTGCACATATACGGAGCACCTGCTACGGACTGAGGCCTGAAGATACTGGGATATTTCCATGAACAAAGCGAAAGCTCCTGCTCCCAGGGAGCGCACATCTTGGCAGAGGAGACAGACGATAAATAATAAATGAGACAGATAACTTAACTTACGAAGTATGTTGGAAAGAAAAGTTAACCAGAGCAAGTGGGAGCAGGGGAGCAGGAGGAGCTGCGGTGTTAAATCGAGTGGTCTGAGTGGACCCCACCAAGGTGAGGAGAGAGAACCCAAACTGTGAAGGGTCACAGCTGGGCTGCCTTTCGGCCCCACCCACCCCATTCTTCTAACCTTTGGTGCCTGAGGACCAGATCCCCTTAGAGAACACACCTTCTTATCCAGCCCCTCCACACCCTCGGGGACTTTGCCCACCATCTCTATGCTCAGTGCAGAGGTGGACCTGCAGGAGAATGACTACTGCCCTCCACACTCTGGGGGCAGCGCCTTAGCCTGGGGGCTCAGGAGCAGCCCTGCCACCGGAGAAGCAGGAAGGAGCAACAGCCCTAGAATCTGAAGACCACCCAGGCTGTCCTTCCCAGGGTTTCCTGAGTATCAGCTACCCCCACACTGAGAGCCCCACACCAAACTCCCAAGGAAATGGCAACATCCTGGTGGGTCCAGGCCCTTGGATGAGACTTCCAGCCCGGAGACAGCTCCATCTCTTACTTCCCCCATCAGACAGCCACAGGGACATCCCTGGCAGTTTCAGGCTCTGGGGACCACTGCTTCAGGACCACATCTTTGGGGCCACAGGTGATTAATACTAGAGGCCTTTAGCTCTACAGGGAATCTCCAGGGGGGACCTGTCCATGCAACCTACCCAGGGTCAGGACCTGCCACCTTCACCATGATGTCAGACCAGTGCCCATACCCTTCTCCAGACATAACCAGAGCTGAGATTTTCTTGCCATGCGATGTCTGTGAGCTCCATGCTCTCCCAAACCACATGACTGTGGCCTAGGGTCCCTCTGAGGTGGTCCACATCAAGGTCCCCCACCTGATAACTCTGCTCCTCAAGTCCCCAGCCCTGGCCCCACTGTGCAGTCATCCTGTCCCAAGATCATTATCTGTCAATCATGTGTCCACGAGGACACGGCGCCCTGGAGCAGGGAACCTGTCACCCATGTCTGCCATCTTGGGGTCCACAGTCAACAAAAACATAGAACTCTGGAGGGTCCGGTCTGGCCACTGGGCTAGGAGGGCCTAGGAAACCAAAGACAAAGACAGGGGACAACCTCATCAGTTCCTTCTAACAGGCTTTGCAGCCAAGCTCTGGGGTCATTTGCCCACCATGCTCTGCCCCATTGCTTACTGTCTGTGTCCTCAGCTATAGCTCTCTGACACTGAGCCTAGCATGACCAAACCCCAGACCAGCCCCTTCCCCCCTCCCTCGACAGACACCGAGTGAGTGGACAGGAAAGCCTCATATGCATCTGATTCTTCTTTATTACCTGGCCCCAGACAACACCAAGAAGCTGGAGGAAGGTGAGATGTGGCCCTGAGCTGAGGGAGGGGTGGTTGTCAGCACCTGACAACCCCCATGAGAGAAACTCAGGGATTCACCAGAGTTCTGGGTCTGCCCTCCTCCAGTCCCTGCTCCCAACACACAGGGCCCTGCTGGCTCTCCATCCCCACACCACTGGGGTTCCTGTCTTCTTGTGACAGTAGGTCTCACTACTTCTGATCTGCCTCTGGCTGTTAGGACTGAGGTCATACCGACAGTCTGCATGGTGTCCACACCCTCACGAGCAAGCTGCTCTTCAAATACATTTGGGAGTATGTGGCTTCTTTCCTCCATGGGTGCCCAGCACCCCCTCAGGCCTGGAACCTCCCCCAGGACAGGGACAGTGTTGTCCCCTTCAGTCTAGAATCTGTCTGAGGATAGATTTGGCATCTTCTCATGGCACACAGCTCTGAAGGGATGTGAGGGAGAATGCTGAGTGCCAGGCCCATGACGTCCACAGGCCAGCCTACAGCAGGACTCCCACAGCATGGCCGCCTCCAGCCGTCTTCCTCCTCTTGGTCCTTCCAGGGTTTTCCAAGGATCCCACAGGCCCTGTCCTCACTCCCATCACCCCTTCAGCAGGTTGCTTTGATGGTCTGAGCTAAACTCAGCTGGATACTTCTGGCATACTCTGCCCATGGGGTCCAGCCCAGAAGTCGGCCTCAGTGAACAGCCAATGAGAATCCTGGGCTTCGGACAGAGCTCTCTGACCCTTCTGAGCATGACCTCCATTCTCTGTGCTTCTCACACAGGGCAGCCAGCCCCAGGTCGCAGGTGGGAAGCCCCAGCTCAGGGGGTCTTGGGAGCGGGCGCTGCTCTGTGACTCAGTGTTATCACAGGCACTAGAAGATGGACCCAGATACTCTCCACAGGCCGGAGCTGTATCCTGGCTTCACCTTCCCCAGGCTGTGTGCAGCCAGGGGCTCAGCCAAGCAGGGCTTAGACCTCCTCTCCCATCCCTCCTTTCTGGCTTTTATACCCCCTTCTGGGAGACACGGTCTGTGAAGGACTGGCAATCTCCGCACACAGGCAAGCATCCCAGCCGAGAAAGAAGAAAGCAGCAGGTTCCCAGCTGGTGAGCACGAAGCACAGAGTATGGAAACAAAGGAAGAAGAAGAAGGGTGAGGCATTCAGGGAGAGTCACCAACCTGGCTCAGCCCCCTGCCACCTGCCAGGCTAGACCAGGTATGAAAAGATGTGTCTCAGGGACTGGACAGGCATCTGATCTTGGAGGGGAGCCCAAGTACAGGAGAACTTATAAGAAACACCAGGCATGGATGCCCAAAGGGCAAGAGAGGAGGGATGTTTGAGCATCTCAGCCAGAAGCTAGAAACCCTGACTGGGAGCATTGGGGGCTGTGATTTAATGATTTCTAAGAAACACATATTTGGTCATTCAGGTGACCAGACTCTGTTTCTCAGAAATACTGGGTCTTCAGAGCCATAAAGGTAAAATGGGTGTCTTGTTATTAATGAAGGTGACTTTTGGACCCCATGCAAGTGTAGGAGCTGGTTGACAAGAGGACCAACCCTATGCTTAGAGGGTTGGAACTTTCAGTCCTATTGCCCCAGCCTCTGGGGAAGAAAGTGGGGCTGGAGATTGCATCAGCCAATGGCCAATGACTTAGTCAATCATGACTATAATGAAGCCTCCATTAAAAATTCCAATTTTTTGGTCTCTTTTTTCAGAGAGTTTCCATGCTGAGGGAACTAGAATCTTTCCATGTGCCACCAAACAGGGCCCCAAACTCCACAAGGACAGAAGTTCCTTTGTTCAAGACCTTGCCTTATGGATCTCTTCATCTGGCTGTTGATGCACATGCTTTGTGATGCCTTTTAACAAACTGGTAAATGTTAGTGTTTCTCAGATCCCTGACTCAAAGTATCTCCCTCACCAGCTACCTACAGTTCCTCCGGTGTTCTATACCTTTATGGAAAGCTGTGGTCTTCTTCAGGATCCAGAAGTACCTGGAGTCCTTCTTGACTCTAGGGATGTGGTACTATGATTTATAATTACAGATGTGTATGTCTATATGTATATTTAGTCATTGTCCCTGTTTCAGGCACAGAGCTCCTTTTAGGAATTCCTTGGACTTTCCTAAATGATAACAGCCATCTTTTGTTGTGTCTTTTGTTGTGCTAATGAATTGACTTGAGCAATCCCCTAAGGATGGCATCTGGTTGCTAGTGGAGCCAACCCTATGTGGTTAGAAAGCTGGAGAACTTTCATCCCCCACCACCTCCAGGGAGGGAGATCCATTGTCAATGAAGCCTCCATAAAACCCCAAAGGACAGGGATTAGAGAGCTTCCAGGTTGGATCATAACTGGCGATCTGGTAACTACAATGTTTTTCTGAGTTCTGCAAGCCTCTCTAGCAAGTTAATCAAACCCAAGGAGGGGGTCATAGGAATGACCTATCTAGAGCTGGTTGGTCAGGAAAGCTCAGGGTGGCAAAGGATTTGGAAAAGGAGGACTTGGGACTGGCAAAGGATTGGGAAGGGGAGGCCTTGTAGGACTGAGCCCTTAACCCAGAGCTGTCCCTGGACAGAGAGTGTCAGAATTGACTTGAATTATTGGACACCCAGCTGGATTCAGAGAGTTGCCTGGTGGGGTGGGGGGAATGGAAATTGGTTCTAGAACCCTTAAACTGCATGAGTAGACTGGAGAGCTCAGGAGGAGTACAAGGGGGAGGACAAGGAGGATGTAGAAGGTGATGGAGACAAGTTCAGTGATACTGGAGGAGGTCACTGAGAGGACACGCCCACCAGCAGACCCTCGGTAAACCCAGGTTCCTCACCCCCTCCACTCTCCACGCAATGTAAGTTCTGCTTGCCCTCCTTGCTCCCAGATGCCACTCCAGGCAGAGTCTTGAGCTAGTGATGTGGTATTGAGACTATCCGGATGGTATACAGGACTGAACCCAGTTAAGACCTCTACAGAAACTTCTAAGATTTGGTAGATGGGTGCGAGATCCACTCCTCTCGCTGCCACCCCAGACACGCCTCACATATAAGTCCCCTGGCTTACTAACCCTGCCGCCTGCCAGACTAGAGCGGCTTGCCTCCTTCTTGGGTCTCTCTCTGCCTTCCATGTAAGGGGACTGGTTCCCGATTTCACCTGGGAAGCCCCTAAAGAGGTTACAGACCTATAAGTGATCACCACACTAAACCAGAATGTTCTGCCAGCCATCAAGAGGAAGTTCCAGCATCAGAAAGGCAGTGGAGCAGGAGTCCATTCAAGTCGCTCCCACCCCTGAGGGTTTAAGAGATATGCCACCCTCCTACTTGTCCCTCTTTGGACATGGAGTCATTGTGTGACTTCATTCAATCACTCTCTTTCTCTAGCTCTCAGTGCCCAGTAGTGGTTCCTTTTAGAGTTCTGCCAGATTTGCCACTTCCTGACTCAGCAAGCCAGCCAATGTTCCCTCCCTCTCCCACACACCACACACACACACACACACACTCAAAGAGAACTCAGCCCAGAATCCCCAGGACCCCACCAGGAGGAAGTATTTCCAAATGGATAGTCCCCCAGGGCCTCCTGGGGGTGGAGCTGACCCAGAGGGAAGGTCAGGAATTCTACTGACCAGGAAGAAAGAACCCTGCAGGGTATATTTAGCTCCCTAAAAATAACGGGAAGCCAGAGACGTGGGCTGGGAATTGTCTGTGAGGACTGGAAGAGCACTGGAAAGGCTGGGGGAGGGGCAGGAAGGACGATGGAGGAAAGGAAGAGGGTCTGACAGGTTCTGGTGGGCAGGGAAGGGGGATGTCTGTCTCCCTTCCCTTGTGATCTGAGACCCAGATGACTCAGATATTCCAGATCTGGAGATGGGGGCTGGGAGGTGGGGGAGGGCTACCAAGGAGATTGGGGGAGCCATCACCAAAGCTGCCCAGGAAGTCTGGGAAGTCATCAGGTTTCAAGTAAAGAACCAATCCCAGGAGGTGACGGATCCTCCCTTCAGGGCAGGAGGGGATCCAGGGGCAGGCCAAGCTGGTATGAGGCAAGGCTGACTTGAGTCCCACAGAAAGGGCCAGGGCTCCCTCCTGTCCCCTTCCTGTCCCTTCCATGCCACTTCCCCTTCCCAGCACCCTGAGCTCTGGCCGGGGGAGTGGGGTGGGGGGGACAGGTCTGGTTGCTGGCAGCTGGACTCTGGAATACCACTAGCGTCAGAGAGGCAAGACCTCAGACCAGACACAGGCCTGATCCAAAGGCCTGGTGGGCACTTACCCCCGTGGGCTGCTTCTTGGTGTCCAGCAGGGGGGCATTGAAGCTGGCAGACAGGCTGGGGGTAGCAAGGACCTCCCGGAGTGGGACTTGGGCCTCTCCCAAGAACCTAAGCAGAGAGAAAAGTAGAATGTTGAGAACTAGCCTGCGGTGCCTGGCTCTTCCTCCAACATACCACCCCCTCACCACCATCTCATCACATAAACAAACACCCTGCAGACAAAGCTGATCCGCCTCAAACACCATAGTCCCCTAGGACCCCTCACGGCTCCCTAGCACCCTGCCCCTGGGCATCCCACGTGTCATCCCTGGAGGGCCAGGCCCCCCCTCCCTGCACAAGGATGAGAGACACCTTCCCCTCGCCCAAGGCTAGCTTTCTGCCTCTCCCCAGAGGCCCAGCCCCACCACCCCTGTCCACCTGGATACTCCCACAGAAGGGCTGCCTTGCCCATCAGACCTCAGCCATCCACAGGTCAGTGTCTCCTGGAAGCAGGGGGACCCCACCACCACACCTGCTCACACATCACCACCCACACTTGCAGCTGGAAGCTGGAAGCTGCAGTAACTCTGACCCACATCCACACAGGCCATCTGTCCCGGCTGCCCAGCGCTCCGCCAGCAATTGTCGTCAATGAAAAACAGTCTTTCCTGCTTCAGGGACAGGGAGAAAAGCAAATTGGGGCAGGGCAGCCATGCCCACTCCCCAGTGAGGCCGGGACTGTCACAGCATACACGCATAAGGCAGCATCTCCAACTGAGGGTGGGGAGCCCCATAAATGCATGGGCTCCTAGGGAAGAGTAGGTCGCTGAGGGACAAGCAGCTAAGGGACGCTCCAAAGGGTGCCAAGGGAAAGGTCTGTGTCCCCTCTGCTAAGAAACAGGCAAATTGCGTTAGGCAGCTCTGCAGCGGGCGGGGGGAAATCATGGGCAGGCAGTGGCCCATGTCAGAGCTGTCGCCTGATGTCTGCAACACACTTCTGCATGCTTCCTGCATACAACTGTCAGGGTGTGAACGATGGACAGCCACGGGAGTGCTCTCCTCTTCTGCTTCTTGATGTTTTTTTTTCCCTGACGAATAAATAGCATGCCTGTTATTTATTTATATCCTTTTTCTAGTGTTTATAACGACTGCCTTGAACATAGGTTTTATGAAGTTTTATTGAAATACAAATTCATTCTTGACCTAAAGAGCTGATTTTTTAAAAACGATTTATTTATTTGAAAGAGAGAGAGAGAGTTGTGAGGGTTAAGGGACAGAGGGAGAGGGAGAGGTCATCTTAAGCAGGTTCCACATCGAGCATGGAGCCCAATGTAGAGCATGATTTCATGACCCCAAGGTCACGACCTGAGCAAAAACCATGAGTCAAAGCCACCCAGGTGCCCCTTAACAGCTGATTTTTCACCCTGGCTGCTCTCAATGAGATGTCACCTCGCCTTCATTAGGATGGCTGCTATCCAAAAAAATAGAAAACAACAAAAGTTGGTGAGGATGTGGAGAAATGGGCACCCTTGCGCTCAGTTGACGGGCATGGAAAAAAAAGAGTATGCAAAAATGGATCAAACCATATAATCTAGCAATCCCACTTCTGGGTATATACTCGAAAGAACTGAACCCAGGAACTCGAAGAGATATTTGTACACCCACGTTCATACAGCATTATTCAAATCACCAAAAAATGAAAGTAACCCAAGAATCTATCAACGGATGAATGGATAAATAAACAAAGGAATGGGTAAATGAAAGGCAATAAAATATTAAAGTAAAATTAATCAATTAAAATAAATTAAATATAAACATGCATACCATGAAATATCACTTAGCCTTAAAAAAGAAAGAAGTTCTGACACCTGCCACCACATGGATGAACCCTGGAGCCATGATGTTGAGTGAAATCAGACAGACTCAAAAAGACGAATACCGGTGGCGCCTGGGTGGCTCAGTGGGTTAAAGCCTCTGCCTTCAGCTCAGGTCATGATCCCAGGGTCCTGGGATCGAGCCCGGCATTGGGCTTTCTGCTCGGCAGGGAGCCTGCTTCCCTTCCTCTCTCTCTGCCTGCCTCTCTGCCTACTTGTGGTTTCTGTCTGTCAAATAAATAAATAAAATCTTTGAAAAAAAAAAAAAGACGGATACCATATGATCGCTCGTAAATGAGGTTCCTAGAATAAGCCAGCCCATGAAGAAAGAAAGTAAAACAGAGGTTACTGGGGGCTGGGCGTAGGGGAAAAGGGAAGTTATTATTTAGTGGGTACAGAGCTTCAGTTTGGGAAGATGAAAAAGTTCTGGGGATGGACGGTGGTGATGGTTGGCCAGCAGTGTGAATGTGCTTGATGCCACCGAGCTGTGCACTTAGAATACTTAAAATTGTAAGTTCTGTTATCTATATTTTACCACAATAATAATGAATAGCTTCCTGTTACTTATTAATTAATTATTAATAACCACTCACTAATATTAGTTGAGCTCCATTCTTGGAACCAGTGGACTCTTGGTCACCTGAGAGGTTTCCTTGCTAGCAAGGCAGTAACCTGGTTTGTTCTGAATTTTGTAACATTTCTCTAACATTTCTTCCAAGAAAGGGCTAACGCAAGAGACATTCACTCACATTCATTCCTCGTGATGCTAGAAAATTCCACGTTTTCTAGAATTCGGACAGGGGTGTGCTATACTCCTTTGCAGCATGGAACAGGCTCGTAGCACAGCTTACAAAAGCAGGGGCTCCTGGAGGGTCTCCGTCCAGGGCCAGCGTGGGGGAAGGCACCTGTGTGTTGACTGAACTGTCCTCAATGTCACCAGGGAGATCCCAAGACCTGACCTTTATTCCTCACTTGTTTGTACCCACCAACTTCTGTCCCATATTTTTCTACTAGCTCTTCTTTCCAGCTTGTCTCTTCACTCAGGAAAAAAGACCCCCCTTGGCATAGCATCCCGCGACGGAAACCGAAACTTCCCTTCAAACCCTAACGACTGCCCGTGTGAAGTGCTCTGGTGGCCCAGACCACGTAGACCAGTTCAAGCTTCACTCCGCATCGACACCTACACAGTCGGACCCTGGAGGGACGTATGGAGTGACTCACGGTTACCTTTATCTCATGATAACACTAAAATCTCTGCCCAAGTTGAAGTTGGAGCGCAAGCCTCATTTACATAACATACTATGTGGGATAGCCATGTTTCCCCAAGGCACATGATCGACCTCATGTCCGTCTCCACGTAGATGACAACTGCCCTCTACCTAAATGTTTTAAATAAAAGGAACCCATTCACCCCTTACTAGGGGAGTCATGGCTTTGGAAGTTATTCCCAGGGATCTTACTTGCTGCAAATAAAGTTTCCTTTGTGCAATGACTCCAGCTGGGGTAGTTTCTATCTGTGGCTCAGGGAGGGGCAAACTCACGTTAGTTAGTTGGGGTTACATCAAGACACAAGCAAGGTCAAAATGACAGGGCCATGGGCATAAAAGACCTGTGACTCCATGCGACATTTGCAATCAGAGTCCCCCAGTCCTTCGCGGTACAGCCGGGGTGGCGGAGTGGAGGGACTGGCTCCAGCAGGTGATTGACAGAGCCTGCCCTAGAACTTGAGGCCCCGATTCCTTGCTGGATCACCTCGGCAACAGGAAGACAGAGTGGGCTGTGGGTGCTGAAAGGAGGGCAGGCCCAGCAGTGTAGACTTGCTGCTGGGGCTCCAGCTCCGGAGCCTTGGAGGCTGCGGCCAGAGCAGACCTGCCCTGGGCTGCCTCCCCTTCTGGCCTCCGCCTGCCAGCCCTCCAGGCCTGGAGAATTCCCGGAAGTGGGGCAGGAACAATGGGAGGAAATGCAGTGGGAAGGCCAGACCCACCCCTGTCAGCCCAGGCACCTCCGGAGGCAGGGAGACCTGGGCCAGGAGGGACCGCTTGTTATTTCCTCCCTTAACGTCTTGCTGGACCTTGAAATGCCCCCACCTCCCACAGTCCACCCCTGCCCACACACCTTGGGACCAGTCCTCTGGAGGAGCTGGGTGGCCTTTATAAGCCCCCACTCCCCTATGAGGAGAGGCCAGAGACACCCGAGTAGACTGGCTGTCCCCAAGCCTACGGAGCAGGCAGCCCCGGAGTGGGCCCACAGGATGGCTCTGGGAGGCCCGACAAGTAGGCCAGACTCCCTGGGGAGGATGAATGGGTCTGAGGCTTGATCACAGGAAACCCTATGGCCACTCTTCGTTCATTCTTTCACTGGTGGATGGAGGAGAGGAGGCTTTATGCAGGCAGCCTCAGGGGAGGAGGGTCCAGACCCTCAGGGAGACCCACCGCATCCAGAGATCAAGATCAAGGCACAGACCCTGGGGCCCAGGGGCCTACACCAACCCGCAATGTCCCGTGCTCGGGCAGTGGCAGTGGCACCAACCAGTGGCTGCTTGGCAGACAGGATTCAGGACGGTTCAAAGGAGAGGCCTGGAGGTCCTGCATGGGCTGCATCAGTGCCAGCCCTGAGTGTGTGCAGAGCCCCCTCTGAGTGTGTGCAGAGCCTGGTGGGCAGGAAGGAAACCCCGTGGACCTTGGCCGCACCCCCTGCAGCCTGCCATAGGAAAATGTCACCGCTTTCCCAGCCTCCCCAGACCCACCATCCCTCTCAGTAGTGCTGTGTTCTGGAGCTGCAGGAGGAATGTGAAGGCTGAAGTCCCAGCTGCCATCCCACAGACTGAGAAGGAGGTCAGGGATCAGCATCGGGGAGGGAGGAGAGGTCCAGGCAGTTCACACATTGACAAGGCACACATTTTTCCTCCGTGGATAAAGATCTGGCTCCCAGACTCATCACCCAGTAGGGCGCCTCTCTGGGATGGGAGAAACTCTCGGGGAGCATCTGGGGTTGTGGCCTCAGAATCTGAGCCGTAAGTGGGAGGTTGTAAATTAAAGTGGCCAAGTAAGTTTATTTTAATGAACCACAAAGAAATCGAAACAATTTTATCTCAAAACACTGGGCCTTTTTACAATATCGTTTATAAGAACAAAACACAGGAGGCAGCCCAGATGTCCATCCCAGAAGGTGGGTAAATAAAGTATAGTACAGCCTAATGACTGATTTACTGCACAACTGTACAATCATGGCAAGTACACCACAGACTTACATACGGAAGACCTTCAAGGTACATTGTAAAATGAGAAAACAGAGTACGAAAGAGCACGTATAGGGGCTCCTGGGTGGCTCAGTCAGTTAAGCATCTGCCTTTGGCTCAGATCATGATCCCGGAGTCCTAGGATCGAACCCTGTGTCCAGCTCTGTCCTCAGTGGGGAGCCTGCTTCTCCCTCTGCCCCTCCCCACCCTTAGGTGCTCTCTCCCTTTCTAATAAATAAATATAATCTTCAGAAAAAAAAAGAGTGTGTATAATATGTTACCTATTACTTAGACTACTGGAAATACAGACAAATGAGTGGTGAGGACCAGAGGCTGGGGAGAGGGAAGAGTGGGGAGTTATTGTTTAATAGATACAGACTTTCAGCTTTACAAAATGAGCAGAGTTCTGGGGATAGGGGATGTGATGGCTGCAGAACAGTGTGAACGCATTTAGTACCACTGAACCACACACTTAAAAATGGTCAAGATGGTAATTGTCATGTTATGTGTATTTTACCACAATAAAACCTCTATTTAAATAAATAAATAAGCTACCAATTGTGTAAAAAAGAGGAAAGTCAGAATCTATATTGGTGATTAAGCAACAACATGAAAACTCTGGAATTACCAGACACATAAGAAACTAAGGACAGGGACGCCTGGGTGGCTCAGTCAGTCGGTTAAGCATCTGCCTTCAGCTCAGTGCATGATCCCGTGGCCCCAGAATCAAGCCCCGCACTGGGCTCCTTGCTCAGCGGGGAGTCTGCTTCTCCCTCTGCCTGCCCTCCCCCTACTTGTGCTCTCTCCCTCCCCTCTCTCTCTCTCTCTCTCCGAAAAATATATAAAATCTTTAAAAAAAGAAAGCAAGAAAGAAACTAAGGACCGTGGTTATCTATGGGGAATGGGTAAGAAGTAGGCAGATGGACGACAGAGGCAACAGGGAGAATTTTCACTGCATTTTCTCTCAACAGTTTGTTTTTATAACCTCATGTTTTTTTACCAACTCAAAATTTAAATTTAAAAATGGAACATAAAATCCTAAAAATATTATAATTCACTCATGCTGCAAATACATATTCAACATGTCCAACAAAACCCAGTCTCTGCCCTCATGGAACTTACTTCTAACAATAGCTCCCCTCCTATCCAATGCACAGGACCTAAGTGCCAAGCACTCTCCCTACACTCCCTCATTCAAAAAAATAGGCCTAGGAAGTAGGTACTGTTAGTCGCCCCGTCCATCTTACAGACAAGGAACTTGGATCTCAGAAAGGCATTCGACTTGATTTTGCAGAAAGAACAAGGCAGACAGAAGCAGATCCCAAAGGCTTTCCTTGCTGGACCTGCTGGTGCACTTCAGAGCCCCACGAATGTGAACTGGAACACACCATCATGGAAGAAACCAAAACGTCCTTGGTTTGCTCCAGCCTTACAAAAGAGAGCCCAGCCGCCACATTTCATCTGATTCAACTTAAAAAAAAAAAAAAAAAACCTAGTTCCATGGGTGCCTGGGCGGCTCAGTCAGTTAAGCCTCAGACTCTGCTCAGGTCCTGATCTCATGGGGTCATGATCCCAGCCCCACTGTCAGGTCCCACACTCAGCAGGGAGTCGGCTTGCTGCCCCTCCCCCAGCTTATGCAGGCACACTCTCTCTGTCTCTCAAAAAAATAAATCTTTAAAAAAATATGTAATTCCAAGCTGTATTAATTATGCTTTTATATTTTCTGTATTTTTTAATAGGCCTCCTCTTTTTTTTTTAAAGATTTTATTTATTTATCTGTTTGAGAGAGGGACAGCGAGACCCTGATGGCAGGGAAAGTAGTCTCCTAGCCACAGAGGGTGGCAGACCCTCTGGAGTCACCCCAGCTATCCCCTATACCACGGCACTGTGAGCTGTAGAAGGACAGGGTGCAGCAGCCCAGGGCAGACACAAGCCCCAAGCACTAGAAGCCACTCGGGGAGCAGGAAGATGGGAGAAGTGAGTGTAGCTCACACTGACACTGATGAAGACTTGGATGTAAGATGAGGCCCCTCCCCCAAAAGCCCCCAAAAGAAAAGTGGCCCAGGAAGGCTGGCAGAACACATAGCTCCTGCTCTATTTGGTTCAGGGGATGCCTCAGGTGGCAGGTTCTAGGGTGTCACCCAATCCATCATTTGCATGTGTCAGATCACTCCTAACATTTCCAGATGGCACCTTTCAACCTCTAACAACGCCCTGGGAACATCCTTCCTCTCCTCTTCCAAAAATACATATTTATTGTTGCATGATTAAGAATAAGAGCTCTCAAGTCATCCTACTAGGGCTAGAAGCCCAGCTCTGCCATGTGACCGCCGTGTGGCTGGGCACAAGATACCTAACTTCTCTGAGCCTCATCTGTCAGTCATTCATTCATTTGACAAATATGCAGTGAGCGCCCACCACGGGTCTGGTACTGTGGTAAGTACTGGGGACACTGGTTGAACAAAGTGGACAACCACCTCTTCACCATGGAAGCTTCTGGGGAAAGTGCACACTTCCAAGGGTTCTCGTAAAATGTGAGTTCACGCACTGTTACATGTGCCCGGAGCATGGATGGGGGCTTGGGAAATAGCAGCTCCCTTCCTCCCCACCCCATTCACCGCTGCCCTCTCTTTCTGGGCACATACCTGTTGTACCGAATCACTGTGAGGATCCCATTAGATCATGGCTTGAGGCCATGAAGTCGTTTGGAAGAAGTTAGATCTATGTTTGATCTTTCCTGATGGTGGAGTAGAAGGGAGACACTCAAAATCTTGGGGAGAAAAAAGGGCTCAATAGAAGGAAGGACTTTCTGACAGAATAATCCTGGCCAGAAATGGGCTTCTTCCTGACCCCAGCACTGTCCTTCGAGAATGGAAGGAACAAGACTCCTAGCCTGGTCTCACAGGTCTTTCCACTCTGACTGACCTCTCTGCCCAGGGGGAAGGCTCCCATGAAAGCTTGTATGGCTGGTGCACCAGGCCCAGCACAGAGTAGGATCAATACGTGAGGGTAGTGGGGTTAGACATTTGTCCCCATGACCACTGGAATCTTCCACAGCCAGTCAAGGTGGAGGAAGTGCTGGGAAGGGAAAGCCAGTTCACAACCATCATGGTAAAGACTCAATCAGGAAGAGTCATCTATGGATACTAAATCTAGGTGCACATTTTGATGACAAACAGGATATTTGCAGGGTCTTAACATGTCTCTTAAGAGACTCAGATGTGGGTGGGAAAGAACAGTAAATATACAATGGAAATATCAGATACCACCTTGACAGGTGATCAAAATGAACATCAGCAATGAGGGACGTCTTGTCCCTCCAGGGCCTGAGACAGAGACAACACACCTGCAAAATATTCTGGCCACGAATTAGTTACTGAATCTAATCATGAGGAAAACATGAAACAAATCTATTTAAAACTGGTGTATTATATTACCCAAAAATGTAAGTTGTTGTGAAAGACAGGCTGTGGGAACATTCCAGATTAAAGGAGGCTATGGAGTTGTAATGACTAACTTGAATATGGGAATCTAGATTGGATCCCATACTGAGAAAGAGGGGTAGGAGAACATGCTATAAAACACATTATTTGGGGGCACCTGGGTGGCTCAGTGAGTCAAGCATCCAACTCTTGATTTCAGCTCAGGTCATGATTTCAGGGTTGGGCGATGGAGCCCTGCATCAGTCTCCACACTCAGCAGCGGGGGGAGGGGAGGGTCTGCTTGAGAATCTCTCTCTCCCTCTGCCCTTCCCCCAGCCCCCACCTCCCCTCACTTGCTCTATAAATAAATAAATAAATAAATAAATAAATAAATAAATAAAATCTTTTTTAAAAAGATATTATTTGGTCAACTGATGGGACAAAATACAAGTAGTGAATTAGGAGGAAGTCTGGCAACTATGTTAAGTTCACTGAAGTTGGTAACGACACTGTGATGATGTAAAGAAATATCCCTATTCTTAGGAAATATACACTGGAGTACTCAGGGATAAAGGGCCATGATGACTATCACTTACCCTCATGTAGGAGAGAGGGGAAAAGGAAGGAAGAAAATGGGAAGGAGGGAGAGGAGAGAAACTAATGTAAAGCAAATAGGGTAGAGTGTTAAGCAGTGATTCTGAGTAAAGAGTATAAGGAATGTTCGCTGTTCTCTTTTTACAACTCTTCTGTAAGTTCGAAATTATTTCTTTAAAAAGCTCCAGAAACATTTCCATGTGTCAGTTTCTCATTCTTTGTCTTCTAAACTAAGACAAGGACATGTCAACTAAAAATACCTCTATTACAGTGCAAACCCATTCATCACTGACTCAGCGGCACCTTCCCCTCACTGGAGTCAACGAATCAGGCATGACAGGAAATTCATGGAGCCCCTGGCTGGCAGGACACACACACGCACGCACACACGCAGACATAAGCACACTCGGAAGATTTAACATCCCTGGCGGGAAGACGGCCGTGAGCTGTGGCTCCCCCAGCCCTCAGCCGTGTGTGCCTGGCAGTGAGGGGCAGGAAACGAGGGACAGCCGGACATTCCCACCCCCTGAGCCCGCCTGGCCTCTGGCAACCTTCCCACCAGTATCTAATTCCCCAGGGGCTGCCCAAGGGTAACTAAATAGTTTTCCACTTTAATCCAGAGAAAGACAAAAGAAAAACTATTCTGAAACCCAGGGGTGTCCTGGAGAGAATTCAGGACAAAATATAAAAATCCTTGGAAAAATCACGGTACGGTCAACACTTCCGAGCAAGCTGAGAACAATGACAGGGTGAACTGTAAATATTCCTGCCTCCCAAATATTCCAGAAAGGGGGGCCTGAAAACCAGCCTATTGAAACCCAGAGGCTGAACTTAGGCCTAATTTCCCCAACTTTAGCAACAGCAAACCACCACTCTTTCTTTTTAAATGTCTAAGTGCACACACACACACACGCAGCTGGGTGTCTAGTCCTGTGTGCGAATAACATTTGTCAGCAGGGAGAAATTATCCTCTACACAGAAAACAGACCAAGAGTTAATATTCCCGATAGGATCCCAAACATACAAACTGCCATGAATTAGTAAGAAAAAAACAAGCAACTCAAAATAAAGGATAGGCAATTGACAAAAGAAGAAATACAAATGGGCAATAACACACATAAAAAAAAGATGCCCAACTTCAGAAGCAGTCAGGAAAACACAGGTTAGGGGCTCCTGTCTTGCCCAGTCAGTAGAGCACGCACTCTTGATCTCTGGGTTGTAAGTGTGAGTCCTATGTTGGGTGTAGAGATTATTTAAAAATAAAACCTTAAAGGGGCACCTGGGTGACTCAGTCAGTTAAGCATCTGCCTTCAGCTCAGGTTATGATCTCTAGGTCCTGGGATCAAGTCCCACATCAGGGTCTCCGCTCAGTGAGGAGTCTGTTTCTCCCTCTCCCTCTGTGATCTCCCTCCCTCTATTGCACTGTCTCTCAAATAAATAAAACCTTTAAAAATTAAAAAAAAAAAATAGGGGCGCTTGGATGGCTCAGTCAGTTAAGCATCTGCCTTTGGCTCACATCATGACCCTGGGGTCCTGGCATCAAGTCCTGCATGGGTCTCCCTGCTCAGCAGAGAGCCTGCTTCTCCCTCTGCCCCTCCCTCCACTCATGCTCTCTGTCGCTCACTCTCTTTCTCAAGTAAATAAAACTAAAATCTTTAAGGGGCACCTGGGTGGCTCAGTGGGTTAAGCCTCTGCCTTCAGCTCAGGTCATGATCCCAGGGTCCTGGGATGGAGCCCCATATCAGGCTTTCAGCTCGTTGGGGAGCCTGCTTGCTCCTCTCTCTCTGCCTGCCTCTCTGCCTACTTGTGATCTGTCTGTCAAATAAATAAATAAAATCTTTAAAAAATAAATAAATAAAATCTTAAAAAAAAAAAGAAAGAAAGAAAACATGGTTTATAAGATACTCTTCTCCCCCCACTGTGGCATTAAGCAAAAATAAAAAGTTGACAGGCACTTTTTTATACTGTGAGCGGACATAAATTAGGACACATTTCTGAAAAGTAATTTGGTGGAATCTATGAAAATTTTATATGCTCATATCCTTTGATCTAATAATCACACTTCCAGGGACCTATTTTAAAGAAAAAAAAATAGTATACAGACATGAAAACATTTGGATAAAGATATTCACTGAAGGAGCAGAAAAGAAATTGGAAAGAAATCAAATCCCAGTCAGTAAGGGCAAGTTGGGATAAATTATGGGACACCCACCCTGTGCAATACCACACAACCATTTAAAATGGGGTTGATTCAGACTGGGTGGCTGTCAGTTAAATATCTGCTCAGGTCATGATCCCGGGGTCCTGGGATGGACCCCCTTGTCAGTAGGGAACTCTGCTTCTCCTGCAGCCTCTCCCCCTGCTCATGTTCTCTCTCTCTGAAATAAAGAAATTAAATCTTTAATTAATTTAAGGGGACTGATCAATCCACACTAACCTCGGAAAGGGTCCCTAATGCTATAGTATAGACCAATATGTACAGCATGATTCCATTTTTGTTTAAGTACACGCATACACATTTTATAAGCAGATGCTTGCACAGGCTGAGGAAAAGTGAACAAGAGAGATGCACCAAATTGTCAACAACTGGGATCAAACTGTCCCACACTGGAGGGAAGGGAAGCAGCAGAGGGGGAAAGGGTGGGAAAACTTGCACTTCCTCCTTTACAAACTTTTTAAGAAAGGAGGTTACTTCTGCTTATTTAAAAAACTCTTATAATTTGTATATTCTTGTGGGGTTTTACTTTAGTTTTTTTAAATAGTTTAATTTAAATATTTTAAAATAAATGTGTGCAGCACGTTGGTACACACGACGGTATGGTCCTGTGTCCACAGGGGCATGTGGTGTTACGCTCACAGTTGGTATGGTTTGTGTACGTGTGGCTCTATGGATCCAACAGTCCCTAACTAAACACCTTCAGTGTGCCAAGCACGGAGTAGGCGTCTGACACCCACATATTATCTCACACAAGCGTCGCGACGACTGCGCAATACAGGAACTGTCATGGCTATCATCCTGATGGGGAAACAGGTTCAGAGAAATCCAGGTTGCCGTGTCAGGATGAGGCTCGCTACTGAGAGAGGGATCCCTGAGAGCAGCCTTTGACCCTCATTCCCGTGCCACCACGGCTGCCCTGCTTGGCTCTGTGGACAGCTGGGGGACTGAGGCCACCTGCTCCTGCTGGGATGGAACCCCAGGACTACACCAGCACAGCCCCTGTGCAACCCAGGGACACCATGCAGCCAGGCTGCTCCCCCAGGCCCCTCAGCCCGGGGCCTGTGCCCTCTTGCTCGGGGCTCCCCTTGTTAAGGACGAAGACTCTGGCTCAGCTCCTGAGAAACCCCCACATTCCCCAATACACTAAGCCTGTTGTCCCAGAAGGCACCAGGACACCCGCACCCCTACCCCAAGGCACCAAGGTCTACTCCTGGCTCAGAGGCAGGCCTACAAGGGACCACCACAGAAGTCAGGAAGACCACCATTCCCCAAATATGTCCTCAAAGTCTGTCAGGTGTCTGTCTGTTACCACTCACATTCCCCTGTTGGTCTAAACAGAGTCTAGCATCAACAGCATGGTACCCCAGGCTCCTATGAAGGGCAAAACATTAAGGCATAAGCTGCCACCAGCACTTCAGGATGAATTAGTCCCTTTTCAAACCATCACTGGCTAAGAGTGGGCTTTGCTGGGAAAAGGCTGAGTCAGTGGGAGCAAAAGCAGGTAGGAGAGCAGCACAGAAAGATCTGGAAAGAGGATGTGCCCAAAGGAACTGCCCTTTAAGGAGCAGCCTTTCCACAGCAGCTCCCTGAGAGGTGCCTGTGCAACTGATGGGATGCCCCCCAAGGAGGAATAAATAGAGGCTCAGGGAGCTTCACTGAGACCAGGCCCCGGCGCCCCCCCAAAGTCCACACTCATTCCACCAGGCTAGGGCATCAAGCCCTGTGTGAGGAAGGAGGAGGAGGCACCTGGTGGCTCAGTGGGATGGGCGTTCAGCTCAGGTCATGATCTCGAGGCAGTGGGATCGAGCCTCCCAACTGTCTGCTTAAGAGTCCCTCTCTCCCTCCCCCTCTGTTGCTCCCCCTACTAGTGTGCTCTCTCTCTCTCTCTCTCTCTCTCTCTCTCTCTTTGAAATAAATAAGGAAATAAAACTTTAAAAAAAGAAAAAAGAGGAAGAAGGAGAAGGAGAGGCCTTCAGAGAGGTTCCCAAAATGCTTCCTGGGCCCCCCGCCAGCTGTAGGCACCATGACAGATGACCCACATCAAGGGAAAGCGAGGGCAGGTGAGGCTCTGTGGGGGAGTAAGAGACCCCTTCATGCTGCACCTCACAGAGTCACCAGGCCACCAAGAGGTTCCAACTATTCCAAAGAAGTCACTACTACGAACATGAGCTTCTGTGAACAGGCTTTTTTAAGGCAATATGACTCCTGACCAACTCCCGGTATAAAGTTTGGGGTCCTTCCATCCTGCTTGTTTAAAGGGAGACGGGGGGACACCTAGCTGGCTCAGTCGGTCAAGCATCTGCCTTCAACTCAGGTCATGATCCCAGGGTCCCGGGATTGAGTCCCACACCAGGCTCCTTGCTCAGCAGGGAGCCTCCTTCTCCCTCTGTCTGCCATTCCCCCTGCTTGTGCATGATCTCTCCCTCTCTCCTTCTGTCTCTGACAAATAAAATCTTTAAAAAATAAATAAATAATAAAATAAAGGGAGAAAGGGTGCACAGTCACCCTGAGAAAAATCAAATACAGAATCCACTCCTAGGTTTACATATCAGATAAAAAAGGAATAATTTTTTTATTATATGTATGTCCCATGCAATATTTGAGAAAAACTTGACTGGGTGTTCTAGATGTTTCCTTCTTGAATCTGGCCACCCAACCCCAAACCCAGTTAGGTCTGGAGCCAGTGATGAACATTTTGACCCTGGCGTTTTTTGGACAGACAGAGTTTTGACCCGATGGAGACTTTTGCTTACATGGGTCTGTTTACCAAATATTTAAATAAAAAATACACCTACTTTAATTGGTTCTCCTGGAAAAACCATTCTCCAGAACAAATTAAATTAACCACACTTAATTTGTTGACATATTTTCTATACAGTGCAATTAACTATTTCCTTTTTCTTCAGTCTACATTTGTATTTGACTGAAATTAGTGTCACTGGTACCAACTATTTTCTGTTTAAATTTTCCAACCAGATTTGGCTCAAAGATTTTTTTCTTCATGTTTTTGGTTCCTATCAACTCTAGCAAATATAGGTTCTTTCGATTTTGAGTATTCTCTTATGGAATTATTTCTATTAAGTCCAATTCTCCCCAGGTCAGTGATTACAGTTACCAACAGGACTCCTCCTTCCCTTCTTCATTCCCCTCACCATATGAGATTTTAGCCATGATTATTTCGTGCTGGACATTTCCACCAGGAATCACGCATGGGCACTATCACAAGAGTGACAGTTTATAGTTATTTCCTAGCTAATCCATGAAAACATTGAGAGCACATCTTTACAGAAGTGTCAGCATTTCCCCAAAATGTGGCCAGCTCTTGGTTTCAGCTCAGGTCATGACCTCAGGATCCTGGAAGGGAGCTCTTCATCAGGGTCTCCCCTTCCTTCTACCCCTCCCTCCACTCATGCTCACTCTCTCTCTCTAACATTAATAAATAAATAAAATCTTAAGGTGGGGGGACAGCTCCCACGTCATTCTAATATGCAGCCGGATTGGAACACTGTTGTAAAATCTAGAGCTATGCTGTTCAACACAGTAGCCACTAGGCACATTAGCTATTTAAATTTAAATTGATTAAAATTAAATAAAATTTAAGATTCAGTTCCTCAGTTGTACCAGCCAGCATAGAACATTGCCATCCTCTCAGGCGGCACAGGTCTGGACTGAGATGAGTGGCTCTCACCCTGGGCTGCCCGGTAGAAATCCCTCATAACCGGGAGCTTGTCACAACGCCCACCAGCTACTGGGGTAGGTAAAAGCTGTAGGTGTTGTTATCACGTGGCCTGGATGAGGAACATCTTGGTGGAATGTCCCGGGGGTCAGAACAGCTGGTAAGGGATCAGCACCAGCACCCGGGCATCGCCCCTCTGAGAAGCCCACAGTGAACAGGAAGTTGTTCAGTGCAGCCTGAGACAGGAGTCCAGGACCTCCAGCTGGGCTTTCAAGAGTGTCTCCTATCCAGAGGCCTGGAGTTTCCTTTTTGTGCATTTCAAACCTGGTTTTATCAACACAGAGTTGGTCCGGTCCTGCCGTTGGCTCTGGGGGTCCCTCGGGCTCAGGGTGGGTGGGTGCTGAGCAGCCAGGGGGCATTTCCCAGCCCCTGTTCCCCTCCTCTGGCATGGAGACTCCCCAGGATCCCCGTCCAGGCCAGCAGACCTGTCTGGTATAATGAGGCTACCCCAAACTGCCAACAGTCAACAGGGAAAACACAGCAGTGTCAAATGCCACAGAGGCCTTGGGGACAGAGACGAGAGTGGGGATGGAGAAGAGCTGGAGGGGAGAAAGAAAGGAGAGAGGAGGGAGGAGAAGCAAAGTTCCAGACTTGTGAGACAGGGGTGCTAAGGGAGGGGCTGTGAAGAAAGAGGGCACTCTGCGGGACCTCCAAAAACAGACGGAGGCAGAGTGAGGAGGTTAGGCAGAGGGAGGAGAGGCAAGACAAAGGGAAACCAAGAATTAAAGGCAGTGACCAGAGACTCTGGTCCACCTCATTTGGAAGAAGTCCAAGGAGGACCCTTTGTGAGCTCACAGCACACAGGCCCAGGACACCCAGAAATGACAGACGACTGCCTGATGACCCTGTAGGTCCTCACTGAAATCCTGAGATCAGATGACAAGAGTCACTCTCATGCCTATATCATTTCCTTCTTGGCTTCCCGACTGGACAGTGACAATGTGAAAGCGGAGAGCAAGTGTTCTCTCTCTCTTTTTTTTTTAAGATTTATTTACTTATTGGGGTCGGGGGAGGCAGAGGGAGAGGGAGAGAGTCTTAAGCAGATTCCATGCTGAGCGTGGGGCTTGATCTCACGACCCTGAGCTCATGAACTGAGCAGAAACCAAGAGTCGGACGCTCAACCGACTGCGCCATCCAGGGTGCCCCCAGAGAGCAAGTGTCCTATTTAAATTTCTCATTAAACCGAAACCACTGAGGTTTTTCCCCTTTCTCTTTCAAAAGGAAGAATGTTGCATGGCTTCTCTCGTCACTTCCTGGTATATTACTTAATCTCAGATTCTTTTCTCACCATCATATGTAGGATGAAAGTCCCATGAGGTCTGAACGCAGGGGCCCATGGCCCAGCCTTGCATACCCTGCCTCCCTGACCCCTGCTCCAGCAGCTTCCCCCTCTGGCCCCTACAGCCAAGCAAAGTGCTCTGGAGACTGCAAACCCTGCGGGCAGCCATAATGAAGCCACAACTCCATTATTTCCACACAAGCTAGTGCGGTTTGGGCAACCTTGGAAATTCTTTAGCTATTTATGAATATAAGTTTAAATTTAAAATTTGTTTAATTCAAATTTAATTTTTAATTGTTAGAAATACAAAAAAAATTAAAGATTTTATTTAGTCATCTGACAGGGAGAGAGAGAGAGAGAACAAGCAGGGGAAGCACCAGGCAGAGGGAGAGGGAGAAGCAGGCCCCCAACAGAGCAGAGAGCCCAATGTGGGGACTCAATCCCAGGACACTGGGATCACGACCTGAGCTGAAGGCAGACACTTAACTGACTGAGCCACCCAGGCGCCCCATTAGAAATGCAAAATAAAAAAATGTTTGGAAAACTCAGAACCTACATGCAAGTAGTTATAAGAAAGAAGTTTCTAGTAAATTGGAAGTTTTGAGAATTAGCAACTCTGTACATTGAAGTTTGAGGAGCTGATTCCCAGTGCCGACCCTGCAGTGAACTGGTATTTGGGGAGCTGGCTTTCCCCCCAGGAGCTAGAGGACACCCACAGGGGCCAATGAGAAGGCCCCAAGGTGCAGTGCATCCTGGCCCCCATGTGTGGCACTGGCCTGGTGTCACCCTGAGGACCAGCCTGGCTCTTGAACTGATCAAAAATATCTTTATAGGCCCTGCTCTCAGGTCTCCATCATAATTTTGGAAATCTCTGCACAGGGCCTGCAAAATGCTGAATAGCACCATGAAAATGAAATCCACATGCCTTGCAGCAACCAGACTGTCCCACTTTTGCCTCATTAAGCCCTCTCAAGTCCAGCATCATAAGCAGATTGAACTCTCTAGAAGGGTCCCGCACCCCCTGCCCCCCAGCCTTCCAGGAGCCTCTGAGAAGCACAGGGACTCAGTGATTATGAGCACACTTCAGACCTGCCTTCAAGAATAGCTCTGCCATCACCAGCCTCTCAGAAAAGCCCCCCATCTCTCAGAGCCACAGTGTCCCCCTATAATGATGACAACCACAACAGCAATACCCAGCTGATTAAAAAGATCTTGTATTATAAAGACCCAGCACAAAGCCAGACACTTGGCTAAGCTCTTACCAAACATCAGCTTCTGTGGTTTTGCTATTATTATCCGTGGCCCAGAGAACCCCTCCCAATCTGGCCCCATGGGTCCCTCCTCACTGGGCTGCATGTGTGAGTCCCACCTGTAAGGCCTTAGCCTGGCTGCCCACCACACCCGAATGCTGGAATGCCTCACCCTCCAAAGCCTTAGAGTCAGTCTGGGTGCCCCTCCTCCAGGAAGCCTTTGGGACTGTCCAGTGCCCATCGTTCCTTCCTCCCTCACCCGCAGCTCCACCATTCCTGCTTATTAGAAGCTGCCTTTTTCCCACAAAATGTCTGTGTTGGGATAGATTAATGTGAAGGGATTCCAGCCCTTGCCCCCTGTGCCGGTGGGACGGAGCCCCCACCCTCCCCGCACATACCCTGCCCTGCACCCATGACCAGCAGAGTCACAGAGAGACCATGGCAGCTGGATTTTTCTTCCAAGCTTTTTAAGCTTTCAAACTTCCCAGGTGTTTTGCAGCCTGAGACCCTCACTGGCCTTTCCTAGGCCCCTGACTCCTCCCTTTTCCCCTCTCTCCCCTCTCCCACCCCAGGGTAACACAGCCAGGCCTGCCAGGCCTCAGACACTGGCTGACCCAGTTCCCAGACAAAGGCACCCTGTGAGCAGATCACGAAACAGCAAGCCCGTGCCTCAGGAAAGGGCACCAAGAGCAGAGACGCACCCCCGGCGTCACCTAACACAGCCCTATCCTGCCATGCCCAGCAGGAAGGCTGAAGTCTGCCCTCACATTCAAGGCCACCGGGCCTCACAGGCTGTTCTCCCGACCACCGGAACCCACAACAAGCAGCGCCATCGATCTGCAAGCCTGATTGTTCCTGCCCACCCCCAACCCCCCAACGACCACCAGCACATACAAGGCCCGCAACTCAAAGACAGGAGAAAGGACCCATCGCCTGCCTGTAAAAAGCCCACTTTTGCCCCCAACAGCTTTGCTCCTCTACCGCGCACGCCTAGAAACCCTCCGCTCGACATACATGAAACAAGGGAAAGGCCTGCCCCAGGGACGTGCGCAGTCACTGCAACCCTTTATCACCTTCCCACTTCTAAACCACAATCTCACCTCAAGTCCCTCCTCTTCCATGAAGCCTTCCTCAAGAGCTCCCTGCTAGTCGCAGCTTCATTTTGCCAGCCCTCTGCTGGAGTGCGCCGCTGCCCACACCAGCCTGGGCGGGGCGGGGAGAGGGGGCCGCACCCAGGGTCCCCTGGGCTGGAGCAGGACACAAGGAGCCTTTTCTTCCCTGCTCCCTGGGGGCAGAGGCTGTCCATGCGAACGTGTGCACACCTGATTCGAGCCCATCTCCCTCCCCTGCAGCCTCAGATTTACCCATAGCTGAGTTCCTGCCTCCAGGCAGGCCCCTCCCCAACATCTCCCTCGAGGCCAGGCCCACAAGAGGCACATCTTCAATAAACGCCCAGTTGAAACACCAGCTCTCCAGGGCCAGACTCCAGATTCTAGAGACTATGTCCACACGAACCTCCCTGTACCTTCAGGCCACAGAGTCCCCCTTGCCCACCTCACCTGTTCCTCCCCATTGTCTCATGGTCTTTGACCACCACATGAAGCTCGGAACTCTGGTCCAAGGGGATGCCCTTGAGGTCCCATTCAAAGCCCTGGAATGAAAAGAGAAAACACCTCTTAACTGGTGGCCCCCTTGGAGAAGAAACTGTGTCTGGTCCACCTTGGTCTCCCCAGGGCACTGAACAGCCATCCACGAACAGTGCTGGTGGGTGGATGGATGAGTGAGTGAATGAATGAATGAGTGAATGAGCAAATGAGTGAATGAATGAATACATGAGTACATGAATAGCAGGGTTCCAGAGCCTCAGAAGAGACAGTGAAATCCAAAGGCAACAGAAGAGAAAAGGAGGTCATTCTCCCATGGCCCCCTTCCCCCAGCTCCATTCCACCAATCACCGGGAAGCCAGGCCAGGAGCACAGCTGGGGGAAATACGTAGTGATCCCACAGGGTCGTCAGGGACCGAAATCGATGTGCTCATGTGGAAGCCAGGCCCATGGTGGGCAGCACAAATTAGTGTCACACTAGGGATGCCTATCCTGAGGCCCTGGCACTCTCCTCAGAGCAAAGGAACCCCGGTGCATCCCAACCCTATCCACACAAGGCACTTAGCTCCCACAGGACCCCCAGGGGGCCATATGCAGGGCACTGGCTGAGGACCTGCTTAATCAGGGAGGACTGACAGGAGGAGGTGGGCTTTGGGCAGGAAAAACAGCCTGTGTAAGGGAGTCAGGTCAGGACACAGAGCCCCCCAAACGACCTGGCTGGTAGTTCTACCTGGCTGATGAGAACAGGGAGGAAGAGGAACAGAAGACCTCTCTCTTCTCCCCATGCCACACCCACAACAGAAGAGAGGCTTCTACTCACCCGGCAGGCCAGGCCACAAACCCTCTTCCCAGGTTCCTAGCACCAGGCGGACTCAGTTGACATAATAGACCAGCAGCCCGTCCCCTCCTTGACAACACCACTGAAGAAGCCACCTCCGGCCCTAACCCCCAACGTGTCACTGCAGAGACGGTGGCAGCAGAGGAGAAAGGAGGGAGAATGGAAACCTTGCCTACCTCATTCCACACGGGGTTCACGCTGTTCTTGATGACTTTGGTTCTCTTCTTCACTCCTGCAAGAGACACAAAGGGAGAGTGGAGAGATGTTGGCCACACCCACACCTGCCCCCCCCCACCGCCGGGCCCGGAGTTAGGGTCGGCTTCTGAGAGCCCTGCTGCCTGCCACTTGTGGCCAAAGGAGACCTTGCCAAAGCAAGGGATTGCTGAGAATCCCACCGGGCAACGAGGGGCTGATGCCAGCTGCCTGACTTCTGTCTCTCAGCTCTGGGACTGAGAAACAGCAGCCCCACCACAAGAATGTTTTTAAAGGAAAATACCCAGTCTGTCTTTTCTTAATGACTTTGTTACCGTTAAGATAATATGTTATTATGCAATGTAACAATAACAAATTCTATTGTTAGGAAGTTAGGACTTTCTAAATTAAGTTGTTTAACTGTAAATTTTTGTTTAACCTGTAAAGGTTGAAGGATCTTCATGGAAAATGTTTTTCTTTGTAAAAACATCTAGCTGTACCTATCGTATAATTCCACTTCTATGAAACTGCCAGAAGAGGCAAATCCAGAGACAGGAAACAGATTGGTAGTTTCCAGCAGCTGGGGGGAGATAGGAATGGGGAGCAAACACTTCATGGAGATTTCTTTTTGGAGTGATGAAATGTTCGGGAGTTAGAATGATGATGTCGCACATCCCGGTGAATACACTAAAAACCATCAAAATTGCACATTTTTAAATGGTTAAAATAAGGAATTTTAGGGGATGGGAATTTTACATCAATTAAAAAGAGACACCCCACCCTTGCCTTGAAGGGGTCTGTCTGAAGAACACTGCCCCAAGGCTCGCAGTGGCTGGGCCAATGGAAGACAGAATGGTTTGGAGTAGACAAGAAGGACTGACACAGTCATAGCTGAGAGGTGACCCACCGTGCCCCAGACTGCAGCCAGCCAGAGCGACTCCTCTGGAACCCTGGGCGTGGAGGAGTGGATGGAAGGCACAGAAAAGCCTAACCATGTCCAACCCTTCTCCTAAGCATCAGAACAGAAATGACTCAGTGGTCAAAGGATTGTTAAAAGTGGCTAGTCAGACACAGAACTTACATTTGGCTTGGAGCGTAAAGACCCCCTGATTCCACCTCACCTGTCCAAGAGTCTCCAGTAAGAAGCCTCTGGTCTCACGTGGACCACTCAACTTTTATAGGGTCTGGACCCTGAGAGCCCCACAAGGCCTTGGAAAAGTGGGGCAGGGTGAAATCCCAACCCCCTCTCATGGCTGGCTGCAGATCACTAATGTAGCAAAAGAGTGTGGGCTTTAGAATGACACAGACCATCAGAGAACACTTACTTCCCATGAAGCCTCGGGGTGGAGGTTCTCAAACTTTGTGATCACAGGACATAACTCTTAAAATTTATGAAGGACCCCGAAGAGCTTTTATTTAGATGGCTTGTATCTAATGACCTTTACCGTATTAGAAATAACAACTGAGGCATTTAAAAATATTTATGTAGGGGCGCCGGGCTGACTCAGTGGGTAGAGCCTGGGACTCTTGATCTCAGGGTCATGAGTTCAAGCCTCACATTGGGTGTGGAGCCTACTTAAATAAATACTTCTTAAAGTTAAAAATATTTGTTTAAAATTAATCTGAAATTAACAGTGATGAGCCCCGTCCATGTTAACAGAAGTAACATATTTTTCTGAAAAGTAACTATAACTTCAAAAGCGAAGGAAAAAGAAAAGTGCCACTGTTTATATTTTGCAAATCTCTTTCATGCCTGGCTGGATTGTCATAACTACTTCTACATTCCATCTGTCGAGATGTCTCGTTCCGGGTGACATCTAGGAAGAAAAACCCAAGGAGATACATAGCTGGAGGAGGAGGCACATTTTAATAAACTTGCAGGCAACTGTGGATATCCTTCTTTGATACTACACCAAAAACACCATAAGTAGTATTTCCTGAAAGCAGGTGGAGGGACATTTTGTACTCTGATACATTAAAGTCCATGGTTCTGTCTTGTACTTTGAATGAATATCTTACCCATGTACAATTCTGTAATATCTTCCTTGGTTACTAGGAAAGTTTCTGCTAATTAAGTTATGTAGAGCTTCCAAAGGTTGACACATTTGATTGCATAATATGAATAAATCACATTCATTAGTACTACCATCACTCTCATCAGCAAAGTCATTAAATATGGAGATGCTGAAAGAGATAATTTTCTGCAATTCTAATTCTGGTTTGAAAGCTCAAATTTTATGATTGACAACAAATAATAAATGGCTGCTTGATGTGGCACACTCACTCTTCCTTTTCCAAGAAAATGTCAGTCAAAGGCCCAAGTCTGAATAGGTGCCGTTTGTCAGTCATTCTTTCAAGTAAAAACAATATTCCATGAAAAAAAAAAAAAAAACCCACCCTGGCTGGTTCAGCTTGTAACTCAAGCAACCATACATGTGCTTCTTCCTGCAACCATCTTCATTTTTCAGTGTGAAGCAGACGTGCTCTATGTAAGCTTTTGTCTCAACATTCAAACTGTCACAAACACATGTACTTGAGGATCAAGGTTAATAAAATAAATCATTGTGCTGCTGTATCAAGAACATTCCTCAACTAAACTGGTTTAAAAAAAAAAAAGACTGCAAATACATGAGGATTAAGAATACAATGCCAAGTATAACTTGGCACCAAGTCCATCACTAGATTAAGATACCAGCAGTTTCATCTTCCATCACTGCTGTACCATCAGTATAAATGTTGACACAAGGAAAAAGACACAACACCTTCAGGTTATTCTGAAAATAGTTGAAACCTTGCAGACCTGCTCAGAGAGTCTTGGGGATTCCCCCAAGGGTCCCTCTAACACACTTGAAAGAACTCTCAGGAAATTCATTGCATATCTCAGCCTCTGGTTCCTCATCTAAAAGGTCCTCATGATACTTCTCCATGGGATTTTGTGAAAATTAAACAAGATAGTCAGACTCATTTGATGTGAGTTCATTTCACTTCCCCTCCCCCGCATCTAGTGAACTCCTACTGATTCTTTAATACACCGTTCAGTTGTCTCCATTCTGATAAGCCTCCCCTCACTCTCCCAGGCAGAGATGGTTGACCACATATTGGAATATAGGGAAATTATATGCTTCTGTGTCTTTCTCCCCAACTGGACTATGATCTTCAGAAGGCAGACACCATGCCTTACTCATGTCAGTAATCCTAGGATATAGCAAGGTGCCCTGTAATGGAATGCCCAGTGAATGGGCCTTTTCTTTCCCAAGTTGGCTACAAGTTCACATCATCACCAGGGGATAGAACCACTCTTCTCAAGGAATGCCATCACATGACAATAATAGTAGGGGAATGTATAAGTGGACAGAAGGGATGAGAGGAATCACAACAAGAAGGAAGTGTTCTGGGACTGGCAAGAGTCATCTTCTCAGAGTTGGACCAGGCCTGCCCTGGCTGAATCATTCTTGTGGGCCATGTTGATGAGTCTCCCAGCAGTGGGGACAGACACAGTGTTGGAGTCGTTCACATAAAAGCCCCTGCTGTGTGACCTTAGGCAGGGCTTATTACCTCTCTGGGCTTTAGCTCCCTTGATGGTAAATGGATAATAAGAAAAATGTTTACTTCATAGGGTTTTGAGGAGATACAAGATTCAGTCTCAGTGTCTACTTCCCCTCCCCTGTCAACTTCCCATGACCTACAAGAGTAACATGAAAAATCCCATCTGTAGCTGCTCTTGGGGTGACCACTGGGAGGCATTCGTGGTGTCCTGGATGGTATGAAGTGGACAGAGTGTGCCAAGCCCTGTGCAAAGTGTCTTTCAAGCATTTTCCACTTCCTGCCTTTCCCAAAGTTGAGGTGAACAAAGGCCTTCAGTGAGATTTTACTAAGTCTGGTTAGAAGGATCAACTCTGAGACCCTCTGAGTGACATTAAGGGAAGGGTCACTGAGGGACACTACAACCGCAAAGAGAGGCAGGAAAGAAGTGAAACACATCACGTGACCCACAGCTGCCAAGGAAAAGGAAGGCATGCTGCTAATTAGGAAAGAGTTCATCAAAGAGCTCCTTCCTTGTCATGAGTTTAGGCCTGTCCTGTCCTGGATCATTAATTTTGGCCTTAATTTTGGCCCATATGTGGCTTTATGTGTATAATTTAATAGACTCAATAGTTAAAGAGCCCACAGGTCATGCTGGGGTTGGGGACGGAGGACCATGTCCTCTCCCCGGATGGTTCTGAAGAACTGGGGGCCCGCCAACCTCCATGAGAATCATGCTGTAGACCTCGGGGTGTTCCTCCAGACTGAATGACTCAGGGAGGGAGAATGAACCTATCATGCAAGGACTCCTCTGTCCCCCATGGAAATCCTTCACTTGTTTCCGCAGGCCAACCTACCCTGACTCTACCCCAGACCAGGGTCTCTCATTGCTCAGTAGTGGTGTTTTTCAAACTGCTCATTGGGACCCATTAGTAGGCCATGACATCAACTGAGTGAGATGACCAATATGTCTTTTTAATGACAGAATAAAGAAGAAAAGTATCAGAGTATATCTTTCACTGCAACATTACCATTAGTTGAAACTTTGGGTTATATTCTCATATAGACATTCATATGTGCACTATGTCTTGATATAAAATATACTTCTTGCTGTGGATAACAACCCAAAAAGTCTGACAATCATGCCTTAAACGAAGGTCATCAGAGAAGAACCGAAGAACAAAGAAATCTCCATCTTGGCCCTTGAGCATTGAGAGTTAAGGGGTGTGACAAGAATGATGGAGCACACCATCCTGGTCCTGGTCCCCACCTGGGCCAACTCTGATAAAGACTACAGCTGTGGGAAGGAGGCTGGCGGGGGGAGGAGGGTGGCTCAGAGACAGGGAAGAGCAAAGGTAAGACAATAGCCCATCCTGCCCCATCCAGCACCTGGAGTGCCCTTTCTAAGCAGTTCCCCTACATCTCCTGACACCCTGGCGTCAGACATAGCCATAGCCTCACGTGAGGAGCCACGTCCCTACCCTTCTGCTCATCACCTGGTGAGGCTCACCTGTCAGAGGCCAGGGTGCTGTCTCTCTAGCAGTCTGGGCTCCAGGCTTCACACGTACCTCCAGGCCCACCTTTCAGGGACAGGCTCCTTTCAGTGGTCCTGGCTGCTGGTTAGCCCCAGGATGGTGGACACCCACAGCACTTACGGTGTGGAAGGGAGCACCCGGAGCTCTGGCAGAGCCAACTGGCAATCCCCCAGTAGCCCCACATCCCCACAACACAATTATAAGGTCACAGGAAGCAGAGAGAATGCTTGTTTTCATGACACTGATGACAATGGAATCTTTGCGGCTGGTGGGATCATAGAGAAGACAAACCGTAAAGAAGCAGTTTTCAGTGAGGGGTGCACTCAATCTGTAAAATCAGTGGGATTTATCCCTGTCCAAGGAGGGTTCAAAGAAAAGCTAAGGGGTGCTGATTCATTTCCCAACACACCTCAAAGACCCCAAGGCCCACATGTCCATCAACAGATGAATGGACAAACAAAACGTGGGATACACAAACAATGAGCCATGACTCAGCCTGAAAAAGGAAGGAAATTCTGACACGTGCTACAACATAAAAGAACTTTGAAAATATTACGCTAAACGAAGTTAGGCAGACACAAAAGGGCAGAATTATATGACACCCCTTACGTGAGGTACCTAGAATAGTCAGTCAAATTCATAGACACAGAAAGTAGAATCGAGGTTTCCAGGTGCTGAGGGGAGGAGGAATGGGTAGGTTCTGTGTAAGAGGCATGGAGTTTCAGTTGAGATGATGCAAAAGTTCTGGAAATTAATAGTAGTGATGCTTACACAACAATGTGGCCATGTTAATGCCACTGAACTGTACATCTGAAAATGGTTTAAATGGTAAATGTTATATATATTTACCAGAACAAGAAAATTTTTAAGCACGAAAAAGTGAAGCATCGCAACACTAAGACTCCGTTGCTCTCCCTAATACATGGGGACATTGAAACCCATGTAAGGGAGTGGTGAAAATGAAGGTGTATAGATATTTACTGATACCTGTCATGTGCCTGCACTGTTTTGGGAATAGAACTAATTAAAGTGGTTGCAGTAAACCAGAGCCATACTGTTGTCATGGCCAAATGAAGAAAGAAGTTGTCCCTGCTTCCTGGAGCTGAAAATGTAGGGAAGATGGCCTCCAAAGATGACCCTCATGAGCCAGTGTCCCAGCATTCACATCCTTGTATAGTACCCCTCCACACTGATCTGAGCTGGCCCCCTGGCTCAGAGTGGGCCCCACAGTTTCTGCTCTGACGCCTTTGGGATCCCTGGGTGGCCATATAAGAAGACCAGCTACTCTATGGGAGGGATCACGCTGGAGGCTTTGTGGAGAGGGAAGGTTTGAGGCTACATGGAGAGAAAGAGAAGTCCAGGAGTCCCAGCACCCCAGCTGGAGGGTGGTGGGCTAGAGACAGTGGCAAGTCACAAGCTCTTATAAAAGTTCAGGAGGGTCTCAGAGAGATACTGGTACACCCATGCACACAACAGTATGACTCCTAGTAGTTAAAATGTTAGTTAAAATGTGTAAGCAAACCAAATGTCCACTGATAGACAAATGGACCAGCAAAATGTGGGATATATATACAATAGAATATAACTCAGCCTTAAAAGGGAAGGGAATTCTGACCAGGCCACATCATGGATGAACCTCAAGGACATTATACTAAGTGAAAGCGGCTAGTTACCAGCGATATGGGGAGTTACTATTTAACAGGTAGAGTTTTCAGTTGGGGACAATGAAAGAGTTATGGGGATGGATGGTGGTGATGGTTATATGATACTATGAATGAACTTAATACCAGTGAAATGTACACTTAAAGATGATTAAGGTGGCAAATTTTGTGTTATGTGTATTTTACCACATTTTTGTTAAAAGTCCAGGTGTGAGATGGTGAGGACACAGGTTACGGGTCTGGGGCCCACTGACCAGCACCTGGGTGGGGAAGAGGGAAAGGAGAAGAGAGCAGAAGATATCTCAGGTTCTGACATGGATGCAAGTGTGGCTGGTGGGGCCATTCATTTGGAGACAGAGCAGAGAGAAGGATAGGAGATGGGGTGTTCCAGACTCCCAGAGAGAGAGAAACAGGCTGTTTCTGCCCATGAGTCAGGAGACAAGATCTACTGAAAGGAGCTGCTCGGCACCTGAAGATCCTGAGGGCTGCCTTGATTACTCCACAGACACATATGAGGACTTGCTCTGTTTGGGGCATTCTGTTGTGACTTCATTAGAATATCCATAGGACAAAAAACAGGATAAAAGTTCAAAGCATCAACACAAAACCAAAAGGCAACTGCAACTGAAAAGAGAAAAGTGTCTTGCTCTTCTCACCCTCAATTTCTCACCCTAATATCCATCTTTCTAAATCCTAACTGAAACTACCCTTTCCAGGAAACAGCTAACCAGGAAGAGGTGGTGGTGGTTGGATAAAGCAGATGTGATGGAATACACTCTGAGAGGGGTAGTCTTTGAACTCAAAAGGCCAATTAGAAGTGCAGAAGAAAGCTGAAATACCTATGACAAAATACTAACATCCTTAATATATAAAGAGCACTTTGCAACTAACTAAGAAAAAAACAAACTCCCCCCCTACAAAAAAACTGGGTGAATTAAAAAGCAATTCAGGGGGCGCCTGGGTGGCTCAGTGGGTTAAAGCCTCTGCCTTCAGCTCAGGTCATGATCCCAGAGTCCTGGGATCGAGCCCCGCATCGGGCTCCCTGCTTGGTGGGGAGGCTGCTTCCTCCTCTCTCTCTGCCTGCCTCTCTGCCTACTTGTGATCTCTGTCTGTCAAATAAATAAATAAAATCTTTAAAAAAAAAAAAGCAATTCAGTAAGTAATAAATGCAAGTAGGTAATGACATTGAAATATCACAACTACTACTTGAACCTAAAATATAGTTAAAGAAGACTAGGAAAGCATGATAATGTTTTGTGTTAGTAAGATTATAGGAAAATACACCTTCATACTCAGCTAATGAGAAGGTAAAGCTGGTACAGATTCTCAGGAAAACAATTTGGGAAATGCAGCAAATCCTTACACACAACTTTAACCTGTGACACGTCAATGCCAATTCCAATATTTACTCAAAGAAAATCATTAAATATGGAGACAAAGATTTCATCACCAGGGTATTTCTTATGGTGATAGTATACTTGAGCACTGGCTATAAATATAAAAAATTTGATATAACCTAAGTACACATCCATAGGGGATTGGTTCACTGAATTAGGGTGCAGCCCTATAATAAAATACTATGCAGACATTTTAAAAGGTGTGTCAAAGAATATTTACTGACATAGAGAGATACCCCTGGTTTATTATTGTTGAGTGAAAATATAAATATTTGAACAATGAATCTTGGAACACTGAAAAATTAAATTAAATTTAAAAAAAAGAAAATGTAAATATTCAAACATTTGAAAAAAGAAATATGGGATGGGATTACCTCTACGGAGGAAGGCAAGGAGTCTGGGTCTTCTGCGGGTGGTGGTGGCTGGCCAGGTTCTATTCCTTGTCCTGGGTAATATACATGGTTACCCCCTCTTCATTTACTCATTACAGCTGGGTGTCTCAACCTTGCCACTATGAACATTTGAGGCTGGATAATTCTTTGTTGTGGGTGTTGTGGGGCAGCCCTATATGCTATTGGATGTTTAGCAGCCTCTCTGGCTCCTACTGGCTAGATTCCATTAGCAGACCTCCACCCCCACCTCACCCAGTGGCAACACCCCAAAATGTCTGAGAGTCAGTGCAGTAAAGCACACATTTATATCGTGTGTACTTTACTCGGATGTTAAATTTCGCAACTAAAATTGCTTTTTTGAAAAAGAGGAAAAAAGAATCTTGGAGGAAATACATCAAACTGCTAAGTTAATTCAAAGTACCAGGATTTGGGGCCATTCTTTACTATTTGTGTCACACCTTTACATCATTGGTCCTTTTTCATATTGAGTCGATACTGTATTCACAAAAAGAAAGTAGAATGCTATTTTCAATGTTTTAAAGTCACTTTCAATGTTTAAAAAGCCAGATTTGGTGAGTCTGGAGCCCTGCAGCCCACCTTCCCTCTACAGGGGAGTCACATATGTCCTTCAGGAGTATTTCCATTTTCAGAGCATTCTAGAAGGTCCCCCAGGCTCCTGCCTGGAGCCCAGAGACCTCTCCAGGAGTCAGAAGGGAGGAGAGGATGGAGAGACGGGGGAGGGAGGAGCAGAAAAGAGACCCCGACAGGTTGAGGGAAGGGAAGGAGCAGTAATGAGTCCTGTTTCTTGCTGATGACCCTGGGTGAAGCAGGGTAGAAATTCACCAAGCCAGCTCACAGGAGATCACACCCTTAAAGAAATAAGATGTCTGAGCGCCAGCGGAAAGAGGATCTGATTTTGCTCTTGGATGTATCCCCAGCACCTTGACCGGCATCTGGCACATAGCAGGTGCTCAATAAATATTTGTTCAGTGAAATAAATGCATAAATGGAGGGACATAAATATTCACATTAGCTGGTGGAAAATGGGCGGGGCAGAAGAGAGGTACAGATGGTTAAATGCTATAGGAAATGAAGCTGCTCGTTCACGTAGATAATCAGGCAAAACTATCTGCCACAGCCCAGGTATTCATGGGAGTTCTAGTTCACTAATTATTTAATTAATACAAGAACAAAGGAATGATAAGTATTCATTAATAGCCTCCAGCCCGAACACTTGAGAGAGGGAAACCAGAAAGTGCCCTCAGAGTCCAGCCTCCCAGAGATCATAGTCTATTTTGGGAGGTGGGTCCTGAAATTACATCTCTGCCTGGAATGCCCTGGGAGCAATCACAGGGAAAGTGAGGCCGGCCGAGCCCATGCATCTCGGGCTTCAAGTGGAAGCCAAGCACACAGCTCAGGCTGGTTTCTCTGCAAGCAGGTCACAGCCCCCTCCATGCCAGGAGGGGATCAGTCTCAAGCCTTCAAACCCCTGACTGCACATCTGAAACGCTGGAGAATTCTTAGAAACCCCTCCAGCCATTCAAGATAGGAGGGAGTAGAGGTTAGCCGTGGTCTTTTTTAAAGCTCTCCCCATGATTCTGATGTGCAGCTGGATGGAGCGCTCCAGAAGGAATGATCTGTAAATTCTGGGTTTGATTCTAACGACCTCTCTCCCCAAGCATCCGCTCGGCCCCAGCCTGCAGCATGAACATCCAAATGTTCTGCATCAAGTAGATGTTAAGTGCTGAGCCTCAGGTCACTTAGACCTCCTGGGTCAGAGGCCAGGAATCTGTCTTGCAACCGTACTCCCCAGAGGATTCTCAGGCAGGGAAAATTTAAGGACCATCGCTCCAGACTGCATGAGGCTCCGAGGCACCTCTGAGGGAATGGCAGAGCCTGCGCCAGAAAGAACGCAAACACTCCAGAGCACCCATGGTACCCAACATCCTGATGAAAAGAGGACAGACTTCCATCCCGAGGAGTCACGGCATCCTAAGTGTGAGCACAGACTGGCCGCAGTGAGTGCTCTAGTAGATGGAGCAAGGTGTTGTCTACACAGAGAGAGAAGAGACTAAGAAATGCCAGGGGACTCCTGGGGTCCTTCTTGGAGACGGCGGTATTGCAGCATGGCCTTAAAAAACAATAGACTTTGAATAGTTGGGAGATGTTACAGTCTATTGTGTTCAGTTTTGCTAGGAGCTTATCAATATAAATAAATAACAAAGGGTGGGGAACGCAGACACTAGGCGGACAGCAGCTGTGTGGGGTACGCAGGCCAGGGCAACAGCCAAGAGGGGCCTCGACACAGTTGGTCACCTTCCCAACTCAAGGGCACTGCCCCCTCCAAGCATTCCCTGTCGTGACCACTGACCTGGACACATATACTTGCCCAGGTTTCCATTTCCTTATCTGCGGAATGGAGAGATTGGAAGCTACCACAAGACTGTTCCAAAACCAGGGAAAGAGAGCTGTGAACAGATCCCAAAGCATCCAAGAGACCTAGGCTGCTGTAGGCCCCTGGTCTCAAGACCCTTACAGAACTTCTTTTCCCCTCAAGGGTAGACCCACAATTTCTATAAGGGAACGGCTTAGGCACACAAGCTAGCGACCTTGTCATGAAGTTGCATTTCATAGTAGGCTCCCAGGAATGTCACCAGTTAATGAAAATAGCAACATTTTCTAAAATGTCTTCACTCACCTTTTCAAAAGAGAGATAAAATGTAAATTGTCTCGGGGCACCTGGGTGGCTCAACTGGGTTAAAGCCTCTGCCTTCGGCTCAGGTCATGATCCCAGGGTCCTGGGATGGAGCCCCGCATCAAGCTCTCTGCTCAGTGGGGAGCCTGCTTCCTCCTCTCTCTCTCTGCCTACCTCTCTGCCTACTTGTGATCTGTCTGTCAAATAAATAAATAAAAATCTTTTTTTAAAAATGTAAATTGTCTCATTAGAAAGAAGAAAAGCAAAGAGTTCTCACTTTGCCAAATCATGTCTACCATCTATGATCATTATTATTCTGGGGGGCTTGGGGACCAGGTGGAGATCATGGGTCAGAGCTAAAGAGCCCCCTGGTGCCCTCACAGTTTTCAAATCACATGAAAACACCAGCCACTTTTCCCTCTACTTTTGACCATCTTTTGTGAGGCACGTATATTTTAATTCCACAAAACCACAGGATATGCTTCCTGGTAAGAGAGAAACCCCTTCTCCTCTCTTTCTGTACCTGTCTTTGCAGAACTGGGGTCCTGACTCACAGCCATTGTTCCGTCTCTTAATTTTTTTTAAAGATTTTATGTATTTATTTATTTATTTGACTCAGAGAGATCACAAGTAGGCAGAGAAGAAGGCGGGGGTTGAGGGAAGCAGGCTCCCTGCTGAACAGAGAGCCCAATGAAGTGCTGGATCCCAGGACCCTGAGATCAAGACCTGAGCCGAAGGCAGAGGCTTAACCCACTGAGCCACCCAGGTGCCCCCCTTCTCTTAATTTTAAGATATCCTTCCTCTTTCCTTTGCCCCTCCTGAGACACCGCCTCCCATGGGAATGTCTGCCTCAAAGAGGATGGGTTAAAGGTACACAGTGAGAATGGGAGTTTCAAGTCCTCCGCTGCTACAGAGAGAGACACCCTCTCTTGTCCAAGCACCCCTTGTAGGGGCAAAGGCTCTTTGAGACATGGTGATTCAATACGGACAGTGTTCAGATGGGCGAACAAATGAGTGAATGAATGAATGAATGAATGAAATCAAGACAGCTTCAAAAACACACCATCTACACGCCCAGTTTCTAAGTGATCATGATTCTGCTCTCTATTCTGCACCCATCTTTCTTCTCCCATCCCTATCCCCACTGCCCTGTCGGTAAGGGCTCGAACTTTATTACCTCTCCGTATAGGTCTTGGGAAAGTAAAAACTGTTGACCTACTACGGCCCTTCCAGTGTTTCAGAATTTCAGAGCACTATGGTGTTTACTATGCTCGGTTTCATCCTCTCGGTCCTCCCTGCAGGGCTGAGGTTTCTGTCCCTGTGCGGTCTGCTAGGATTAGTGCCGGAGCGGTGGCCACAGACCCGGCGGGGCGCGCCAAGAGTCCGGTGGCGCGGGGCCGACGGCCACGGGGCTCTCACCTCGGAAAGTCAGGCTGGCGACCGGGTCACTGCGCCGGTCCTTCTTCACACTGGGGAGGTTGCTGGCCCTCACCAGCAGACAGCACAGCATGGTTCGGCCGCCCGGGGTGCGCAGGGGCGCGCAGGCAGGACGCGAGCGGGAGCGGTAGCAGAGGGTCGCGGCACCACCGAGCGAGCGCCCAGCTCCGCGGCACCCGTGCCAGAAGGGAGCTGTCGCCTTCGCTGCGCTTCCGCGGAACAGTCCCCGCGCCTGGCCGCGGCCGCGGGGAGGACACCGGACACCCGCGGGGCGGACCCTCTCCCACCCCACCCCGGCCCCCGCCCCGACCCGCCCTGCGACTGGTGGGCAGGGCGGGGCCGGGGTCAGAAGCGCGCGGGTGGGGGCGCCGGTCCCCCTCGGCGGCTCGTCGCCGCGGGCCGGAGACGGAAGCGCCGCTGACGCGAGGCGCACAGCTGCGCCAGGCCGCGGCGACTCGGAGCCCGCCGCCCCGCTCGTCCGAGCCCCGAGCGCACCCGTGCGGACCTCGGAGGGCGGCCGCGGCTCTGCACCCGGCTGCGCCCAGCCCGGGCCCGCACTCTCGAGGCGCAGCTAAACCGGGGCGAAGGAGGAATGAGCGAAGGAGGGAGGAAGGGACATCCGGCCGCAAGAACGCGAGTGTCTGCGCCAAACTACTAGTTGGAGCGAGCGCTGGACGAGCGTGCGAAGCGACGCAGCGACACGCGGCACCCTGAGCCCGGGCCTTGCGCCGCCCTCCCCATTACCACCCCGCTCGGGCCCTAGGCTGCCGTTCACTTGGGCCCCGAGCCCTCGCGAACCCGCCTCTCACCTTCCCCCAAGCAGTCTGGGGTCGTTCGTCTCCGCGGGCGGAGGTGTCTGTCCAAGGGAGACTGTGTTCCCTGGAGCACAGAGATCCACCGGCTGCCCACTCGGTCCCCTGCCGCAGCCCGGACAGCACCCTCCAGGCCCCGCGCCTGTACAGAGCCCGCCATGTCTCTGGATCATGTCTCTGGATCAAGCCGGGGCCTAGTACACAATGGGAGTTCTTCCAAGGGGCAAGTATTGGGAGTGAAGATCACTTTAAGGCTGTTTATTATTAAAGTCTACTTGAGGCAAGATTTCACTTACTAGAAGCCCGAATCTTCCCTGCTGACACCCCACCCTTGAGTAAAATCGGTGTACCCACAACACCCAAATGCCTCCCCAGAGCCATTTCCTCTACTACCCTCTCCTGCCTGGGACCTCTGGTCCATTATCGATCCTAAAACAAATATGATCCTCAACAACAACAAATATGAGGCCTCAAAGGCCTCCCTTGTTCTTGGGATAGAGCCCAGACCTCTTACCTCTACCTGCTGGGAAAGGCCCCTCCACCCCTCACTCTGAGTCCCAGCTTCAGGGGCTTTCTCAGTTTGAGGAACTCACAGAGCTCTCTTCCAACTTGGAGCTCTGCTGTCCCCTCTGCACACAAATGCCTTCCCCTCTCTCTTTCCAGGACCACCCCCATTCATCCTTAGGCCTCAGCTGACAGATCGCTTCCCTGGGGAAGCCATCTCTGACATCAAGGTCCAGATTGGGTCCCTCTGGCGAACAATGGGACAGCCACACTTTTCCTTCTTGGCACTCACCGCAACTGTAGGGAATCACTAGGTGTAATCACCTGTGTGAGGTCTAGCTGGATGGTGGAGTCAGTGAGGGGAGAGACCAAGGCTGTTTTAGTCGGTTGGGTATTCCCTGTGCACAATAGGAGGCAGCCTGGGGTCACCGCAGTGGACGGTGGACTTGGCTCCCCAGTGGCCCTTCCAATCCCATGATGAGGTTAAGTCGATGGTTCTCCAGGAGGGCACTACTGCCCCCTGGAGGAATTTTGGATGTGATGATTTAGGATATTTTTTTTATTATTATTGTCACAGTGATTCCAGGCCATGCTACTTCCCTGCCACCTCCTCCGGCCCTAATCTATCAGAGGCAGCACAGGAAATCTGTAGGGAGCCTATCTAATATTTCCAGAGGAATATTCCAAGGGACTTGTACAAACATTTGGCTTGTGTCCAAGGAACAGAGGCTCCACACGTCTGTTCTGTAAACCAGAAAATCAGCAGCTGGTAGCCTGAGCCCGGGACACTTCCTGAGACTTCTTTCCCATCCCCAACCTCCAGCAGCCCAGCCTGGTGGCCATTCACTTCTCTCTGATGAGACGGCTGACATTCTAGTGCAGCTGAGGCCTAAAGGGGTCTTCCTCCCAAGGAGACTTGTATCAGGAACGCAGTTCTCATAGACAGTGTCCTTGGGACCTCAACTTGTCTCCCTCCTATGTTCTCCCCTTCTTTCACAGAAATTTTGCATTGTCTTACCTGGACCCACAGCCAGCCAAACAGAAAGACTACATTTCCCAGCCTGCCTCCCGGCTAGATACAGCCATGATGAGACCAAGAGATGAGCAGAAGGGAACTGTCTGGGAAGGGGCACTCCTGTGCATGCAGCAGGACAGGTTATCACGGTGAGTCGTCACCCACCATGTTGTCAAGGGGACCCCTGGAGATAGCAGAGCAACAAAATAGAAGGACCCGGGGTCCCCGAAGACTTGTGGGTCAGTACCATACCGTCCAGGACTCCCCACACATCAACCATTAGGTGAGTGAGAGAGACTCTCGTGTTCATGGCCCTAGTTAGTGGGAGCTCATCAGCAGCCAGGTCTGTGTCCCACCTGACACTGCAGGTAAGGACAGCGCCTCCACACTCCAGGCCACTCCGGGACCTCTGTGATGGTACCAGCTTAGGAGCCACGGTGGAGTCGTAAGGGGGTGAAGGGGACCTGTTTCGAAGCTGAGTTTGCATAGCTGTGTGCCCTAAAGCATATGACTTGACCTTTCAGAGACAGTTTCCACTATCATGAAATCAAGAGAATGATAATTCACGGAGCTGCTGGGAGGATTAAACTGAACAATGGCCCTTCTGGCACAGTGGCTGGCACACAGTAGGTCTGCAAGAGGTGCTTGCACTCTCCTGGTTCCCATTTCATTCTAATGAACCAGTTTCGGAAAGAGACCAGCGTACGGGGAGCAGAGACGGAGAGTGAGTTTGGCCTGGGGAGAGGGACTGAGGTTTGTGGGCTTGAGGAGTCACCGGAGGGACACCTTTCTGTTCCCAGAAAGACCTAGACCATGGTGAATATCACGGCCAGATATCAGGCAGAGGGACCAATGCCTCAGCTCAGAAGGGGCTGCTCCAGGAGGGGCAGCCAGAGGAGACAAAACCAGGAACCCTTGAGGCAGAGGGGATGGCCACTCACCACTGAGTCCACTGTGCTCAGTCTAGAAGGACCGCAGCTGAACAGACAGCTGACGACCAGGTAAAGAGTAGTGAGAGTCTCCTTGGGTGTGTGAGGTGATTTCTTAGTACCTGTACAATACATATCAGCTGTCATAATAATTATAATAAATATATATATAATCCTATATAACAGTAATACTTAATATGTATTGAATGCCAAGCAGTATGGTGTGAGCAGATAAATCCTGCTCCTCCACCTCTTCCTGCTTGTCTCCTGAAAATCAAAGCTAAGACCCAAAGGAGATGGTGAAGTGGTTAAAGATGGGGCTCTGGAGCCAGAGCGCATGGCCTTGATTCCCAACTCCACGACTCACCAGTGTATAACTTAACCTCTTTGTGCCACAGTTTTCTTGTCTGTGAAGTGGGAGCATACTAGTTGCTATTATATATGTTTGGGAGGAGGGTCAAAGGTCTACATAAAGTGCGTGGTACAAATTACAGCTGGAACATGATCTAGCTCATGAGTTCTATGTAGAACAGTGCCTAGCCCCTTGTAAGCTGGATATCAGTTAAATATGTCTCTTTCAGAGGGTTGTTGTGGGGTTTTAAAGAAACAGCTTCTGAAAATGGTACATTGTTTGTGCTTAATGAATGCCCATTCTCTCTCCTTGGGATGAATACACATTTTTAGACTCAGAATCCTCCATGTTTTGGTCCTTTGTCTTATAGGCACTCCCTGCAGCCTATAAGACATTCCCTATATGCCCCCCCACTTTGACTTAGCCCCATGCTAGGTACCCCAAGCTCTTCCACCTCCCCCCCCCCACCTCCCCACCCCCCTGCTGGCTCAGGCCCAGGCCTGCCCTGGCTGTGGGCAGCCCATGGTATGCTTTCCAAAGCACTTTCTTATTCATGAGCCATGGGTGCTGAGAACAACAGAGGGCGGTGAAGGGGGGGGGGTGGGGTGAGGATGGGAGGTACTTTGACCCCTGTGTGATCTTCGCCAGGCTCCTGTACTGCTCTGGGCCTATTTGCTCCTCTCTAAAGGGAAATAATATCCCTGCCCTTTGGCCTCACAAAGCTGCAGTGGGCATGAAATGAAGTTATGCGGGCACAGAGTGGGTGTCGTTCTGGGATATTATAATCAGGTAGCCAAAGGAGGGGCTCTGTGGGCCCCAAGCCTAAAGGGCCTGTGAAGTCCAGATCCAGGCTCACTGGTGAGGGAATACTTCCCAGAAGGCTGTTTCGCTCTGAGAGACCAGAACCTTCTGTGTAATCATTCACTAATCAGGCCCTGGCTGAGAGAAGGAGAGTGAGCAGGCCTGAATGCTGTGGGGAGGCCAAATTTGGACATGGGTTAAGAGCTTGGCCAGTGCAGGAGGTGGAATGTGTCCAGGGTTAGGGAAGGGAGGCACTGCATTCCCCCATGACTGCCTGGCAGTGACGTCCATGACTGGCAGTGCAGGGCTCCAGCCAGCCCCCTCTGGGGGCACTCACTGTCAACAAGAGACAACGGACTTCCCTTCTCCTCAGGGAAGCGGGGAGCCCACCCAGAGGAGCCAGGCAGCAGGCAAAGGGCAAGAATGCGGACTGACATCAGGCAGATGTGGGGAGGGGCTCAGTCACGGACAGGGATGGAGGATGAGGGGTGGGGGATGGGGGAGACTGCCCAGGGACAGCCACAGAGCGCACCAGCCACATCCCTGTGGGCAAAGCGCTTCAGGGGTTAGAAAGTGCTTTCCCATACATTATTCATTCTTTCCCTTCTCCTGCTAGGGTTCAGAGCCTGGCCTGGGTAGGGGGACTTCACAACATGAGGCAAGTATGTGTGTGCTAGGGTGGGGGTGGGGGTGTTGGGAGATGGGGATTGTGATCAGGGAAGGAAAATGTGGTTGACTGAACGGGCATCAGAGGAGGCAAGACCCCTGAGGACACAGGCAGGGCAAGGCAGCGGCCCCCCCTAGAGGTTCTTTGAAGCATTGGACAGGTCTAGAGGATACCATCACAAAGCCTGCTCAGCCCTTGGGCTAGGGCTCTTCCCCCACCCCAAGGGTTGCTGGAGAAATAGGCAGCCATTCAATGTACAGGGTTTTCCCCCTCCCTCCACGTTGACACTACCCTCCTTCCTTCAGTCAGGGGGACATTCACAGTGGGAATGGTGCTCCCTGGAGTTGAGCACCGAGGAGTTCAAGGCCTTCCGTGAGGCCGCTGGCCTGGCCTACCCAGTGCTGAGGATGGAGCGGAAGTGAGGAGGCCCCCCATTCATGCCTTTATCTTCCCCCTGGAAACACCTGGATAAAGTTCATTTCCGGAGGCCACTGTGGGAAACCGGTCGAAAACAGGTCAAAGCTGAATGTTAGCAAAGAAGTACAGCTGGAGTGTCACCTCCCACTCCCCCTCTGTCCCTCTCCTCTTGTCACAGGCTGCTTCCCAGGCCACAGGCCCCTTCAGGGACTCCTCCCTAAGAAACCCCAGATTTCATATCTGGGAGTGTGTGGGCATATTTGCCTGTTAGGACACATCGGTGTGTGCTGCTGTGGACACATGCCTTGGTTCTCTAACCCTCTACCCCTTGGAACCCTGGAGATGTCACAGACACTCCTGGGTGGACATGTGTCTGGGAATACATGTGCACATGGGTGGCTGGGAACACGAAGATCCAGGAGCTCGAAAAGAGAGCTCTGCTGAAAGGCCAGGGACCAGCTGTTGCCAGGATTTCAGGGGGCCTGGGATGAAGCCAGGTCTTTGAAAAGAAGGAAAATGACAAGTCATGGAGACAAAGAGCAAACCCATCCGGTTGGTGGGGGTTGGACTCTCACACCCTGGTCATTCTCTCCCAGGGTGGCTCCAAACCCAAAGACTCAGCTGGGTAGCCCACAGCTCTGACTTAGCCTTGAGGGGTTTCCAGGTAAACAGATGGGGCCTGGCCCTCACCTCCTAGAGGAGAAGTCCACTCATGACCATAGGAAGGCTTTACTCTGGGAGGTCCCAACCGGATAGGGGAGCAGGCTCCTTTGTTCAAGGATGATAAAGATAGCATTCCCCAGATACCACTCCCCAACAAGTTCCAGTCTGGTGGGAGGGGAGTGCAGAGGGGAGAAAGTTCCTAGAGGTCGGTGCTGGTGTTAGCTGGACCAGCTGCTTAATTTCTCCCATCCTGTGCACAAAGCAAGAGTAGGATCCCTGGAGAGGTGGGCGGTGCCTCTGCCCGCAGTGGCCAGGCCGGCCAACCCAGCCTACCCAGCCTGTGATAGAGAGCTGGGGCCTAGGACAGCTGCCAGGCCCAGGCTGGGGAAGACAGCTGGGCTATAAATAGGCCTGAGACCCAGCCCTCCACGCACAGAGGAGGGGATCCCTGCAGTAGAGAGCTTCGCTGCCCACAGAAAGGAAAGACCTCTTTTAAGAGATCCAGAAGAGTGAGAGGAGAAATGTGCCCCCTCCTCCAGGCCCAACGGAGCTCCAACCTGGCCTCAGCTTCCAGGTCCCAGAGAAGTGCAGTTCAACCACTTCTCTTCTTGCCTCGGTTTCCCTCTGGGTCACCCCTTCCCTAGGATGTGGGTCTCTGAGACACCCAAAGTCAGTCTGGCCCGGTTCATGGAGTCTCTTCTCTCCCATCCCTGAGCTCCCTAGGTGGAGGTCCAGGAGGCCCCTCTCCGACCCCCACCCTCCCTGCCTGCGGGGATGCCGGCCCCTCCTACCTGCAAACACCGCAGAGCAGTAGGCATCGCTGATGTCGGTGTCCGGGGTGTGGACGTTCTCAGCATAGAGGATGAAGACCCTCAGCATGACTGGCACAAGTTAGGGCCCCGTGCGCCCAGGGCGCGCGGAGAAGGCTGGGGAAGGTCGGGGACGATCGAGACGCAGCTGGTGGGTCTCCCTAACTGGAGAAAGCTGAAGGAGGGAGGCCGGTTGTGATCGCTGCCCCTGGCTCAGATCTTCGGCTTTTGAAGAGAACCAGGCCAGCCCCGCGCTGCTCCAGGGGGCTACACCCGGTCGCCGCCCCAACCGCGCTTACCCCGCTAGTCGGCGGGCGCTCTGAGAACAGGGGCTTCTGCTCATCTTCCAGCCCCGCCGCCCTACCCGGGCTCGGCTGAGCTGTAATTCAATGCTCCGACCGCAGACTCTCCCAATGACAAGGCGTTTTGCACCTGGCCGGGTAACAGCGGACAGGGCGGCGGCCGCGATGGCGGGGGGCTGGCCCAGGGCTCCGGACACCCAGCGCCGTCCAGATCTCGCTCCCGACAGGAGAAAGGCTCAGTCCCTCCCCCGACCTTCCACCCACCCCTGGCCGAGCGCCTCGCCAAGCCCGTCGCCTCCTCCGGCGGCTGCGAGCGTTCGAGCACTCTGTCCGAGTCAGCCCGCAGCTCTGAGAACCAGGTGGGGGGCGGGCGCACGGACAGCGCTTTCCGGAGAAGCCCAGAGCTAAGGAATCTCATTGACCGGCCTATTCTGGCTGCCTTAAAACCTCTGCCCCCCCAAGCCCCCCCCCCCACAAATTTTTTTGACTGTGAAACAACACCTGTTACTTTTAATACAAAACCATAAAGGAAAGAAATCTGTCTGAAAAAAATAGTATTAACATTTGGATATTTACCAATTCAGGCTTTTTCTCTGAAGATGTGTGTGTATTATTTATTATATTTCTGAGATCAATGTATATGCAGTTCTGTGTCCTGTTTCCATGTAATATTTTCTTGCATCATTATAAATTTTTCATAGACAGTTTTATCAATAGCTACATCATTTTGTGTAGCTTTTTCCCATTGTTATATATCACTATTATAATGGCAGGACATACTTTTTTATATAAAAACTGGAATATAAGCCCATTTTGGGCCCCTTCTCCTAGTTCCTTAGGTTGGATTCTCAGCCTTGGAATGATAAAGTTGCAGGACTTGCCTTTTTTTAGGTCCTAGTCCCTATGGCTAAACCGCTTTCTGGGAGCTGTGTAGATCCGCACTCCCAGAAGTTGGGTGACTCACCTTCTAAAGAGGGCAACTTGGATGGGTGTGCAGCTGTCAGCAAAACTTCTCCCCCAGCAGCCCACGGAGGTAGCACACACACACCCAGGGCAGGAACAGAAAGCTGTTTTGTCCCATAGCCTGTGGGGCCGGGGTGGGGGGGCGGTGCAGAGAGAAGACTTTCTGAAAGGTCTATAATGTCCCATGGTCACCTATGGTCCTCCTGCGGCAACTTGTGCCTCCTTTTTTCTTTGCCTCTAGCACACTATGTAGTGGGGGAAGAGAGGATAAGGGGAGTGGGGGGGTTGAAATGCAGTCGTTCATTTAACAGGCATGTATCAAGTCCTATAACATGCCAAGTACTGTCCTGAGTGGTGGGGACACGATGAACAGAAGTGGCTTGGTTCCTGTTAGGGGCTGAATTGTGTCCCACCCCCCGCCCCAATTCCGCATGTTGAGAATCCATATATTAATTCCTATGCCCCAAACCCGAGTTAGGAATATGACTGTATTTGGAGTTAGGGCCTTTACAGAGGTGATGAAGTTAAAACAAGACTGGGGGCTCCAATCCGATCTGACAAGAGGAAGTCTGGACACAGAGACACGGGGGAGGTCTGCACACAGAAGAAAGACCACGTGAGCATCCAGGCATCCAAAAGGCAGCCCTCTGAAAGCCAACAAAAAAGGCCTCAGAAGAAACCGAATTTGCCAATCAATAACCTGATCTTGGATTTCTAGCCTCCAGAACTGTGAGAAAAATTTCTATTAAGACACCCAGTCTGGGACATCTGGGTGGCTCAGTCGGTTAAGCGTCTGCCTTCAATTCAGGTCATGATCTCAGGGTCCTGGGATCGAGCCCTGCATCCGGCTCCTTGCTCAGCGGGGAGCCTGCTTCTCCCTCTCCCTCTGCTGCTCTCCCTGCTTGTGCTCTCTCTCCTTTCTCTCCCTCTGTACCTGATAAATAAATAAAACCTTTAAAAAAAAAAAAAAGAGAGAGAGAGAGAGAGACACCCAGTCTGTGGTATATGGCTATGGCATTTTGAGAAAACTAATACAGTCCCTGATCTCAAGGAGTTTCTTTCCATGGTCCTGGAGAAAAGAGGAAACTGACACTTAAGAAATAATCAAGCCAACCATACACCATTACAAATCTGTCAGTGCGAAAAAGGACAGAAGATGGGGCCCTCGTGTAATCTAAGGGACCATGAGAGCTATCTGGGATAAGATCTGAAGGATGATTAGGAGTTCACTGGGCAAAACTGAGGTCGGGGCAGGGGAAAGGGATGTTCTAGAGACCGGAAAGGAAATGCTCTGGGTCAAGGCCCTGGGGAGGCTGGGAGAAAGACCACTGTGGAAAGCAGGCTGGGGGTGGGGGGATGGGGAGGGATGGAGGAGGTGAGGCTGAGAGAACCACACAGGGCCTATGTCCCCCAGAGGGACGGCAGGATCTGATTTACTCTTCAGTAGCTCTCTCTGAGTGGTGCTTTTGGTTTTGTTTTTGTTTTTGTTTTTGTTTTGAGAATGAAGTGTGAGGGGCAAGACTGAAGCCAAAGAGATCAGTTTGAAGCTCCAGCAGAGGGTCAAGGTGGGAGAGGATGGGGACTTGGCCCAAGGTGGCGAGAGTGGGGCTGGGAAGAATTAAAGCCAAGCTGGTAGGAAGTAGGAGGAAGCAAAACAAGTGGAGTAGATCAGGTTTCTTGCTGCTAACCTTGGCCATTATACGTTGCTGGAGAAGAGAAACCTTTGGCTTGGATGAAGTAATTGACTTGTTTTTCATTCCTTTAACCAACATTTATTCATAGGGTGCCTTGCATGTGTCAGGAGTTTGCCAGATTCAGATTTTAGAGAAGGGTACCAAGTAGAAAATAAAATTTAATTTCATTGGGAAGAAGGGCAAGAGGCCCCGTTGATACAGGGAAAGCCCAAATTGGGATCTATTTTTAAAGAAGTACAGTTTGGCTCTATTCAGATGTATAACGTAACATGAAGCCGTTCTAAGGCAGAGCTAAAATTGGATCTCAGAAGTACTTAGCTGCTTGCAAATATGGTGTGACTAAAGTGATTGGACAAGAACCAGTTTTCTTTATGGGTTAAACATTCCCCTTGTAACTTCTCTATATGATTTATTCATGCAGCAGGTTCTGTTCAAACTTTTTAAGTAAACTCTACTCCCAACGTGGGGCTCAAACTCGTGACCCTCAACTCAAGACTTGCATGCTCTACTGACTAAGCCAGACAGGCACCCCTCTCTTCAAACTTGTTATGCACAGGTCAGTCTGTACAGAAATTAATTTTTTTAAAGATTTTATTTATTTATTTGACAGAGAAAGAGATCACAAGTAGACAGAAAGAGAGAGGGGGGGAAGCAGGCTCCCCGCTGAGCAGACAGCCCAATCATGACCTGAGCCGAAGGCAGAGGCTTAACCCTCTGAGCCACCCAGGCACCCCCAGAAATTAATTCTTAATAAGTATGTACCTCAACTTTATTATTCAATGGGTAGGACATGTTTGGGGGTGCCTTCTGTACTTCAAAGAACCACGTTCTCTGAGACAATCCCCTGGCAAAGGGAAAGACCCTGATTCAACGTCAAACCAATCAGATCATCTCCTCCCAAGAATTTGTAATTGAGACTGAGGGATGCTAGACTCTATGTGTGGCTGGAACCGAGCTGAATGAAACTAGAGGCTCAGAAGAAGCCACATGCATGGACAAGTGGAGAAAATTCTGCAGTCAGGAAAAAAAAACACACCTTGACCTTGGACTTCTGGCCCCTAGAACTACAAAAGAATAAATTTGCTACAAAAAAATAAAATTGTAACCACTACAGTTGGGACAATTGGTAAGAACAGCCACAGGAAACAAATACTGAGCCTCCGACAAGGCAATCAGATCATTGTTGAGAAGGGCAGGCATTTGGAGCCCTCTGACTGCTTACTGTCGTGGGGCACATAAAGGAAGGTCAACTTCCCACCCTCCCTGAGGAACCAAGGACCAAGTTTGATTTTATTTCCCAGTAGAAAATGGAACGAAAAAAAAGAGCAGATTTTTAGCAAAAGAGGTACTTTGGAAAATGTACATGATTTCTCTGTTCTCTGCCACTCAGATCTTTGCGGAGCTCCCTGAGAACCAGAGACCCTGATCACACTCTGGTCATTTTATCTGAGAAGAAAAACTCACGGTAGTTTCAGAGCGTTTCAGTCCCTCACGAGAGGGACCTTCCTGAGAAGCTCCCATAATAAACACTTAGTAAACAGTCGATAAATAGAAACTATTATTGTCCATTCAGGCGTGGGTGCTAGTCTGGACTGAAAGGAGGGTATTCAGAATAGAGGGTAGTTTCCCTCTGGTGTGAAATTCCCCCTGAAATGTCTCCCATAGGGACAGGAGGTGGAAAACAGCTTGCCTGCTGAAGGGCACAGAGCACAGTTCTGGGACTGTGCGAGTAGGTCCATCTGTGTGCACAGCCCTCCTTTTGAATTTATTTCAGAGGGTGAGGAGTCTCTAGACTGGAAGAAAGGAAGCCTACACACACACACACACACACACACACACACACTGGGAGAGAGGGAGGGAGTGAAGGAGTGAGGAAAGAGAGAGAGAGAGAGAGCTTCCGAGGAAACAGATGGAGTGTGGAATGGAATAGGATTTCAACTTCTCCTAGAGGGACGTTATCTCATCTTGTGGAAGAGGCCACAACACCCCCAGGATGCACCAGTCCTAGCAAATGTGAAGAAACTTGCTGCAGGCCCCAGCAGGGGAAGGGTCCAGTGCTGGTGGTGGCTGGTTCCCTACTAAGGTACAGAACTAGAGCGGAGGCAGAGCTGAGGCCAATAGATGGGAAGCAAGTGTGAGAGGTCTGTGCTGTCTCGGCGCAGAGATGACCCAGGGAACTTTCTGAAGCTCCACACCAAAGAATTCCTCTTCATTCGTGGAGAGATAACACCACAAAGCCTACAGAACACTTCCAGGAATTAAGAAGGTAACAAACTGGTGTTCAGTGTTTCTTCGTTGGCTGAAGGTTGGGACTTTGGGGAAAGAAAAGACATCAAGAGAAGTGAAGATTTTACTTGTCACTGTTTCCAGTGTGGTCAACCCAGAGGTCTCCTGTATCAGAATCTTCTTATAAAAAACGGAGACACCTGGGTCCCTTGGTACTCCTCGATCTATTGAGTTAAAATCTCTGCAAATTGCCAAGGATTCTGGCTTTTAGAAGTTCTCCACTTACTCTTTTGCAGACCAAAGACTGGGAACCACCGACTGAGGAAGGATCAAAGAAAAGGCTTTGGCTCTTTGGATCATAACCTAAAATGCCAGATGAATGCCCTCTCGAATCCAGATGGAGTATGTTTCACAAGCACTGAGAAGACTATGTTTGGCGATTGGCTTTAAGTGGAAAAAATGAACACTGGGAAGAGGAGGGAGGTGAGGGAGACAATATTCAGCTAAGAACTATAAAGAGAAGAATGGCAGCATGTGTCAAGGGATGACACTGGAGTCAGACTGCCTGGGTTCAAATATGAGCTCTCCTCACTCACTGATGGTCTTAGGCAAGTATTTAACTTGCCTGAGCCTTGGTTTCCTTATCTAGAACATGGGAACTCTAAGACTGTCCTGCCTCATAGCATAAGTGCTTGTGATGGTTAATTTTATGTCAGCTTGACTGGGCTGAGGGATGCCTGGAGAGCTGGCAAAACATTATTTCTGTGTCTGTTGAGGCTGTTTCCATAAGAGATTAGAGTTTGAATCAGTAAATTGAGAAAAGATCATCCCCACCAATGTGGGGGGACAAAAATCATCCAATCTATTGAGGGCCTGAATAGACTGAAGAGAAGAAAGGCAAAGGAAGGGCAAATTTGTTCTCTACTTGAGCTGGGACATCCATCTTGTCCTGTCCTCGGACATCAGCCCTCCTGGTTCTCCCACCTTTGACTTAGGTGGCTCCCCTAGTTCTCAGGCCTTTAGGTTGGTACCCGTACTACACCACTGGCTTTTCTGGGCTTCCAGCTTATAGACATCAGATTATGGGACTTCTCAGCCACCATAATCACAGGAGCCAATCTCTCATAATAAATCTCTTTATATATTAATATATAAAATCTCTTTATATATATATTTATATATATATTTATATAATTGGCTCTGTTTCTCTGGAGAATTCTAACACAGTGTTTTGCATATAATATATGTGCTTGGTGCATAGTGAACATTCAATAAATGTTAGCTCTATTTATTATTGGAATGTGTAACTAGTATTTCATAGGATTAAAACTTTAGAAAAGTGGAGCACCTGGCTGGCTCAGTCGATGGAGCACTTGACTCTTGATATCAGAGTTGTAAGTTTGAGTCCCACATTGGGTGTAGAGATTACTTAAAAACTAAATTTAAAAGAAAAAAAAACTTTAGAAACAAAGCCACAATATTTACGGCCTCTGACATCTATAAAAATGCATGTTCTCTTTGTCCACTTGGGCTGCTGTAATGAAATACCATATACTGGATGACTTATAAACAACAGAAACGTATTTCTCACAACCCTGGAAGTTGGAAGCAGAGATCAGGGTGCTAGCATGGTCAGGGGAGGACTCTCTTCCAGGTTGCAGACTTCTCATTGTATCTTCACTTGGAGGCAGAGAGCTGGGCATCTCCCTGGGGCCTCTTTTTAGGCACTAATCCCATTCATGAATTCATGACTTCAGTACTTCCCAAAGGCCCCTCTTACTACTCCCTAACCTTTAGGGGTTAAGATTTCAACATATGAATTTTGGGGGACACAAACATTCAGACCATAGCAGAAGCATTTGGGGTTTTAACAGTAGAGGTACTTATATAAACCCAACAAAGGCGTGTGTAAGGTACTCTTAGTTCAAAGAAGCGTAAGTACCAGAAGGCGAGAGAGAGTCCTGTAGATCAAGAAGATGTGTCCCTGCATGGAAATCCTCACCAACATTCATGCAAGAAAGCTCTAGGTGAGGATTCAAGGAGACGGGGAGAATATGGTTAATGAAGATGAGGATTCTAGTGCAAGGACACGCTGAGGTGGTAAGGAGAGACTTCCACTCTCTGAACATACGCGGAAGTCACACTAACTCCCAGATACCCATCTGGTAATGTCTTGACTTATCTTAGGGACAATTCCATCTCTCAGAAGATGAGCTGAGAAAGAAGGGACCTGCTACGTGGAACCCTAACCTGACCAGCAAGAAAGAACTGGTTGGAGAAGCAGGTGTAGAAGGTATGCTTGGGGATGGAGGCTGGCCAGGGTGATGACCCGTTTTCAAGGCCCAAACCCTGTCGTTTCTGCAGGGCTCGGCCTTTCTACAACAGGCTCTCGCAAAGCCAGAGCACCCACTTAATTCCTTGACCCTGTTAAATCCTCACCCTTACCAAGAGCTTCCTTTTTATGGAATCAGCTGAGGATGGTCTCTTGAGGTTCTTCACATATTTGGCTTGAGAAAAATAGGACTGAGCCAAAGGTCCTGCTGAGAACAACAGAACAAAGCATGCTGTGGTGTTTCCTACCCAGTCACAGTACTACGTAGCTGCTTTTCTCTTGCCCAATCTGGTCCGGAAATCAGATCCTACTGACAACTCTAACATTTGAGAACACTTTTCCCTCCAAGGTCGTCCTGATCATGCCTAGGCTCTGAGGTCGGTCCTCACTCATACTCAAGCCTCTTAGTGGTTTTAGAATTGGGTGCTTGTCAGAGCATTCTTAGTTTGTTACACCTAATATATATAATGATGGGGGAAAGACTTGGAAAAAAAGAATGATATAACATGGTTGCTAGTCTCTTTGTATCTGGTAACAAGGCCTATGTTGATAATCACAGTTGAATGTTTCCACTACTCATTCCATTTTCCTCTTAACCTCTGCCAGCACGAAGCATGGCCAGATTTAGACCTTTCTGGTCTTGTCATTATCAGATTGGCACAGCTGTCCTTTGACCGGAACTATTGGGCCAAAGAGTCAGAAAGAGCACTCCCATGAATCTGCTAGGTTCCAAACATAGTCATTCTTGTTCCTACAGTGTAGCAGCAACTGAATTTCCTCCTGGTAAACAAGATCAGTCATCCTATCGGGTACAACAAACCCTTTCCCTTCCTGTGGTTCAGTGGCATGAATAACCCCAAAAGGTGAAAGGGCAGTCTCAGCTTGCAGTTCATTAGAGTCATGCCCTTATGTCTGGTGTATGCATTCTTCTCTTGGATACTTGTACTTCCAAAAAGATTGAGGCCAAGGTCACAAAGAACTAACAATCCTGGATTCTGTTGGGAGGTAGAACTCTTTCAAGTGGGGTAATAGGTGTAATAGTGAGGGGGAGCGCTCTGACTTCTACTCCTTGGTTCCCAAACCCATACATTCCAACCAGTGGTTAGATGGGTCCACATATAGGCCTCTAAGGCATACAAACCATCTATGGGACAACTCACACTTCCCAAGATCTGGTCTCCAATTTGTGCCATAACTAGTCTTCAGGTCATTCTAACTATCAAGCCAGCTGCTTCTGGGTGATGGAACACATGGGAAAATTTGTGAAGTCTACGGGCTTGAGCCCATGGCCCACAAGTTCATTTACCAAAAAGTGTGTCTCCCCGTCAAAGTGATGTTGGGTGTTCTTCCATGATAAGGCCCATCACTAAGTCCACAAATGGTGGTACTATTAGAAGCCCCAAGTTTAGGGAAGGCAAACCCATACCTGAAATGGGTACATTCCTAATGAGGACAAAACACTATACCCTCCACGATGGGAGGGGTTGAATATAGCCAATCAGCTACTAAGCGGTTAGCGGCTTCCCAAGGGAAATGTGTCCTATCAGGGGCTCCTCACTTACATGTGCCCTGTAACACCAGATGGGGAATTCCTTCATAGTTGTCTTGGAGGTTTTCTGGTTCTCTGAGCCAGTTTTAATTGTCTGTTCATAACTTTGTCTTTTCCCCTAAATTTCCTTATTGGGCCATAAGAACCAAATGGCTCTAGAGTCTTTATAAATCACTACAGTTGTCACTTCATTGCCGCATACTTGGTCATCCAATGCCTGCCCTCCACCTGCACTTTGCTCCTTGGTATCACTGGTAATACTTGAATAACTAGGATGATACTGCGCACCATAGACCCTTGTGTCCTATTCACCTCTGGCAGAAAGCTTACCCATATACTCCTTGAATATATGATCAATGCAACCCCGGAGTCTAATTTTTAATACTGATTTTGGAATAGTTCTAGGTCCACTGGAAGTTGCAAAGAAATGTACTAGAAAGTCCTGTGCATCCTTCCCTTAATTCCCCCATGTTAACTAACTATAGAACTACACTCAAATGAACAAATGGCATCGGTATACCCCATAAAGCTTTTAAAGTTTCACCAGTTATATGTGCCTTCATTTATGTATGTATGCACACTATGCAATCTTGTTGTGTAGCCTGGCATAACCACCACGATGATCAAGCTACTCAACCATGCTATCGCAAGACTCCTTCCTGCTAACCTCTTTATACCTACACCCATGCTCTCTCTCATTCTCAATCCCTGTCAATAACTAATCCGTCCTCCCTGTTATTTCATGAATGTTACACAAATGGAATCATGTGGCATGCATATCTTTTTTTTTAAGATTTTATTTATTTATTTGACAGAGAGAGAGAGAAAGAGAGAGAGAGAGCAGGCAGAGAAGTAGGCAGAGAGAGGGGGAAGCAGGCTCCGTGCTGAGCAGAGACCCCGATGCAGGGCTTGATCCCAGGACCCTGGGATCATGACCTGAGCTGAAGGCAGAAGCTTAACCTACTGAGCCACCCAGGCGCCCCGGCTTGCATATCTTTTTATAGGCTTTTTTCACTTAGCATAATTTCTTCAAGGTTCATCTAAGTTATTGTGTGTATTAGTAGTTGGTTTTTTATTGCTGAATAGTATTTTTGTAGTATTTATGTACCACCGTTTGTTTAATCATTCACCCATTGAAGGATATTTGGGTAGTTCCCAGTTTGGGACTATTATAAACAAAGCTGCTATGAATATTCATGTACAATTCTTGTGTAAAAGTCAGTCTTCATTTCTCTGGGATAAATGCCTGAGTGCAAGTGTTGGGTCCTATGGTAAATCCATTTTTACTTTTGAAAATTTGTCAACCGGATCCCCAAAATGGTCGTGCCATTTTACATTCCCATCAGCAAATATGAGTAACTTGGTTTCTCTGAACACTTGCCAGCATTTGGAATTATCCCTATTTTTCACTTTAGCCATTCTGATAGTTGTATAATGATGTCTCATTTTGACTTTAACTTGCATTTCTCCAACAGCTAATGATGTTAAACATCTTTTCACGTGTTTGTGATCTGTATATTCTCTTAGGTGAAATGTCTTATGTTTTCTGCTGACTTTCTAACTGGATTTTTAAAAAAGTTTTTAAGACTTCTTTATACATTCTAGGTATAAAGTCCTTTTTGGGTAGGAGATTTGTAAATATTTTCCGCTAGTCTATAATTTGTCTTTCCATCCTTTTAACTAGGTCTTTTGCAGAATAAGTTTTCACTTTGATGAAATGCAATTTACCCATTTTTTTCCTCTAATGGATTGTGCTTTGGGTATCAAGTCCAAGAACCTTCACCAAGTGCTAGATTTTTGATTGTCCCTTATGCTCTTTTCTAAAAGTTTTATAATTTTATGTTTTAGGTAAGTTTTACATTTAAATCCATGATCCCTTTTGAGTTTTTAATATGTGAAGTTTAGTTTGAGGTTCATTTTTTTCTGATGAATGTTCTGCTGAGTGTACTCTCCAGCACCATTTACTGAAAAGGTTACTCCTCTTCTATTGAATTGCCTTTGCTTCTTTGTAAATAATTAATTGGGTATATGTACATATATATATACATATATGTACATATATACATTTATGTATACATATATGTATATACATTAATATATATATATAATTTTAAGATTTATTTATCTGTCAGAGAGACACAGTGAGAGAGGGAACACAAGCAGGGGGAGTGAGAGAGGGAGAAGCAGGCTTCGGGTAGAGCAAGGAGCCCGACGCGGGGCTCGATTCCAGGACCCCAGGATCACGACCCAAGCCAAAGGCAGATGCCTGAGCCACCCAGGCACCCCTAATTGTGTATATTTGCATGGACCTATTTCCAGGTTTGTTCCATTCATCTATGTGTTTTTCCTCCTGCTAATATCACATTTTCTTGATTACTATACCTATATAGTAAGCCCTAACATTGGAAACTGACTCCTCTGACTTTATTCTTTTTTTTCAAAGTTGTTTGGCTATTCTGGGGCTTTTCCTTTCCCACATAAACTTTAGAATAAGTTTGTCTAGGTCTACAAAAATACTGCTGAAATTTTGATAGGATTGCATAAAACCTATAAAACAATTTAGTGGAGAATTAACATCTTTATCAATGTTGAATTTTTCAATCTATTGAAGGTAATACATCTCTCCACTTATTTAGGTTTCCCTTAATTTCTTTCATTAATATTTTATAATTTTCATTACCTAAATCCCATCCATGTATTGGTACATTTATACCTGATATTCTTTGGAGCAACTGTAAATGGTATTGAATTATTTAAATTTTGGGGTTTTGCTTGTTTGTTGTCAGTATATAGAAAGTACAATGAACTTTTATGTTGCTCTTGTATCTTACTGAACTCAATTTGTTAGTTCTAGAAGTTTTATTATAGATTCCTTGGAGTTTTCTATGTAGACAATCATGTCCTAAGTAAGTTTTATTTCTACTTTACAATCTGTACGCTTCTTTTCCTCTGGGGTGCTTGAACATATAGTAAGTACTATGCTGAACAGCAGCAGTGAGAATGGACATTCTTTCATTGTTCCCAATCTCAGAGGGAAAGCATTTGGTCTTTCAACATTAAGTATGATGCCATGTATATATATATATATATTTTTTTTTTTTTTGTAAATCCTCTTTATGAGATTGATGAAGTTCCTTCTATTTTTAGTGTACTGAAAGTTTTTACCATTAGGTGTTGAATCAATTGATTTATCAGTTTTTTCCTTCTTTAGCCTGATGATATGGTGGATTACACTGATTAAATTTCCAGTATTGAATCAGCCTTGAATATCTGGAATAAATCATTCATAAAATGAGTTGGGAAGTATTCTTTTATTTTCTGGAAGAGACTGTTTTGTTACAAATTCCATTTTAGGATTATTCAGGTTCTTTACTTCATCTTGGCTTAATTTTAATAATTTGTGATTTTCAAGAAATTTGTCCATTTTTTGGTCAAATTTTTGACTATAGTTGTTCATGGTATTCTTTTAATATTCTTTTGATAGCAGCAGGATCTGTGGTGGTATTGTTTCATTCCTGATATTAGTAATTTGTGTCTTCTGTTAATCTTGCTAGAGGTTTATCAATATTTTGTTTCTGAGGGATTCATTATGTGTAATTTTCCCCTCTTCTTCCTCTTTTCAATTTCATTGGTTTCTGCTAACATTTCCTTCTGATTGCTTTGGGCTTATTTTGTTCTTTCTTGTTTCTTGAGCTATGAACTTATTTTGATATTTCTTTATAATGTAAGTACCCAGTGCTATAATTTTCCTCAGTACTTCATTAGCTGTATCTCAAAGATTTTAATGTTTCCATTTCCATTCATTTCTATACATATTTTGAGACTTCTTTTACTCATGGATTATTTGTTAAGTATGCTGTTTACTTTCCAAACGTTTGGTGATTTTCCTATTGTCATTCTGTTGATTTCCAGCTTGATTTCATTATGGTCAGAAAATATGTTCTGTATGACTGCAATTCTTTTTTTTTCTTTTTTTAAGATGTATTTATTTACTTATCTGACAGACAGAGATCACAAGTAGGCAGAGAGAGAGAGGGGGAAGCAGGCTCCCCACCAAGCAGAGAGGCGGGGCTTGATCCCAGGACCCTGAGATCATGACCTGAGCTGAAGGCAGACGCTTAACCCACTGAGCCACCCAGGCACCCCATGTATGACTGCAATTCTTTTAAATGTGTCAATATTTGTTTCATAGCCCAGATTATGGTCTATATTCATGTATGTTCCATGTGTACTTGAAAAGAATGTATATTCTATTGTTTGATGTTCTATAAATATCAGTCTGATCGTAGATTTCATCATGTTGTTCAGTTCTTCTGTATCCTTGCTGATTTTCTCTAGCAGCTCTATCGATCAGTTGGTGAGTGTGGGGAGTTGAAGTCCCCAACTATAACTGGATTTGTCTATTTCTCCTCTTAGCTCTATCAGTTTTTGCTTCATGTATTTTGAATCTTTGTGGTTTGATCCGTACACCTTTAAGATTGCTTTATCTTCTTGGTGGACTGATCCTTTTATCATCATGTATTGTCCCTCACTGTCTCTAGTAATACACTTTGCTTTGAAGTCTAATTTATCGGATATTAATATAGCCAGCCCCTCCCTTTTTTGTAATCAGTGTTAGCCCAGTTCCAAAGGTCAATTTCCTAAAGACACTCACAGTACCAATTATTTTAACAGTCTGAGCCCCAATAAGAAATAGATGGCACACTGACAGGTAAGTTGAGGAACACTTAATTTTAATAAAGGACTATTTAAAAAGGAAAAAGGGAGGGGGTACTATTTATAAAGGTGTGGGCAGGCTATAGGAGAACCACAACCAGCAGTTTCAGCACACAAGGACAAGAAACAGTAGTTATTAGTTACTGGAAGCCAGAAGGAGTCCTTTAAAGAATGCAACCTTGACAGAAACACTGATCTTTGGTTGAGGATCAAAGCCAGAATGAGGGCGATTCTGCAGGAAACCAGGAGAAATACCTTGACCTCACTTCCTCTCTTACATCTCCTGCTCTGGCTCATTTGTTCAAATCCGGTGAGAAGTGAGGAGGATGGGGTCCACATGGGTTAACCTCCTGGGGCAGAGAGCAGGATGGCAAAGGGTGGAAAATGAATCTGGTGGGGCGAACAAAATATCTGACAGTTTCTAACGGAAGGACCCTGAGCTAACTTTTCTCTTGGATTACCTCTAAGTTTTTAAGATCTGAATTTTAGGGATAGAACTATAACTAAAATTATCTAAAAATGCAACTGGCTACAGAAGAAACCCCCAAGACCTGAAACTACTCCTTCAGTGGACAGCCAGTGGTGGGAAGTCCTGGAGAATCTTCAAGCATTTAAGGACTGGCCTTGGTAACCTCTGAAGTTCCCCCCAGCACCAAGGTTCTACTGCTGAGAAAGCTGCAACAAAATAGACTACAAATGTGGAAACCCTAGTCAGCGTGGAGGTCCTGAGGAATCAGATGGGAGTGCAGAGGAAGCAGATTAGTGCTGTCCCTGGGGCACAACAGAGGCATTCTCTGCGACAATGTTTGGAGCATGGCTGGGAAGATTAGCAAGGGCAGACTACTGGACATTGGCCACAAATGAGTAAGAAAAGCAGTATTGCATTATACAAAAACTGTAAATTAAACTGTTCTATTCCATCAGCACTGAAGTGGATGGCAACATCTGGAACAGTGACTTTACTAAACAGGGGATTTCATCTCAAAAACTTTTGCAAATTTTCTGACAATGGAATACAGTTCAAACTCCCTAAGTCAACATCCAGAGCTGTATGAATTCAAGAAAAAACCTGGTGAAACTGACTTAAAAACACTGAGGTGGGGCGCCTAGGTGGCTCAATCAGTTAAGCATCTGCCTTTGGCTCATCTGTACCCCAATGTTCATAGCAGCAATGGCCACAGTCGCCAAACTGTGGAAAGAGCCAAGATGCCCTTCAACAGACGAATGGATAAAGAAGATGTGGTCCATATACACAATGGAATATTACACAGCCATCAGAGAGGATGAATACCCAACTTTTGTATCAACATGGACGGGACTGGAGATTATGCTGAGTGAAATAAGTCAAGCAGAGAAAGTCAATTTCACTTACTTGTGGAGCATAAGGAATGACATGGAGGACATTAGGAGAAGGAAAGGAAAAGTGAACTGGAGTAAATCGGAGGGGGAGACAAACCATGAAAGACTATGGACTCTGAGAAACAAACTGAGGGGTTTTTTTTCTATTTTTTATTTTTTTAAAGATTTTATTTATTTGACAGAGTTCACAAGTGGGCAGAGAAGCAGGCAGAGAGAGAGGAGGAAACAGGCTCCCTGCTGAGCAGACAGCCTGATGTGAGGCTCGATCCCAGGACCCTGGGATCATGACCTGAGCCAAAGGCAGAGGCTTTAACCCACTGAGCCACCCAGGCGCCCCCAAACTGAAGGTTTTAGAGGGGAGGGGGTTGGGGGAATGGGTGAGCCTGGTGGTGGGTATTGAGGGCACGTACTGCATGGAGCACTGGGTGTGGTGCGTAAACAGTGAAATTTGGAACACTACAAAAATAAAATTTAAAAAAAGTATCCAACATGAAAATTTAATTAGAATGTGCAGTCTATTGACATTTAACAAAATTACTGATATGGTTGGGCACAAGTCTACCATCTTTCTCTAAGTTTTCTATGTCTCTACAATCCTTTATTCTCCCTTTCCTGTCTTTTTTTGGGTTAGACTAATTCTTAGTAATCTATTTGCATTTTTCAAGTGGTAGAGATCCTTACTAATTAGTCTATCTTGAGTTAGTATCACACCACTTTAGAAATAATGTAAAAACTTACAACAGTGTAATCCCATCTTAGTCTTTAATCCTCCTCCTTTTTCATTTTACTTCTCCATATGTTAACTCTTGATACCTGTATCATTCAGTAAGCACTTAGCATAGTCAAAATTGTCAAGTAACTTTTTATGCTCATGTTCTCATGTAAGCCCTTGGAGAGGACAGGAACATGGTTTATATACATATATACACATTCATACACACTTTTTTAAGTTCAGCACCTATCTCATAAGCCTGTAATGTTTTGCCGATGAAGGTTTATAGATGTCAAAGTAGAATAAAGCATATTGTCAGTGGTTCTCCTTATAGATTAACAATCATTATAAAGACATAGGTATTAAAAACTGATTATTCCAGATATGAATCTGCTTACATATATAAAAAATGTATTACAAAACTAACAATGAACAGTTACTTACATTAGGGAGGGAAGTGATAGGATGGAGTAAGAAAGGAGCTACACTTCTTTGAATATACCATGTTTTTACTAGTGTGACTTTAGAACCATGTGCAATGCTTTTTGTAACATAAATTTTAAAATGTAACCCCTAAAAATCAAAGATAAAATTAAACAAATGAACCTCAAAGGTAATCTACAAGGTAGTGGAACTACTAAAGAACTATTTCAAGTGACTTAAAAGTTTAAATATATATCCTCACTAGGATATATATCCTTACTAGGATAAATATATATATCCTTACTAGGATATACCCTAAGGACAAAAACAAAAGCAAAGCTGAAAAAGTATTTTAAACTGTTTTTACTGATCACATGGTTGGCTGTGGTCTCAGGATTGTTTTTTTGATATAGGTAAAGTGAGATACAGATAAGCAATTTTGATAGTTGAATCCCATCAATCTGATGTCCTTGAGAATTATAATACATGACATAAGACAAATAAAATCCAGATTTAAGAAGAGATAAAAACCTGAAAGTCCCAAATTTGAACCAGAAGTGTCAGTATGACAATGATGCACTTTATCATAAAAACAAAACGTACATTTCCAAGTTCTGTCCACTGAAAGGCAACAACCAAAACAGAAGCAATGACCATCCTAAGGAGCCACTTTTCCTGAAAGAGATGGCTGACTTCAGGTCTGAAGCAGAAAGTGTACAAGACGAGCCTGTAAAACCTCTATATATGGAAAGCAAGGAACCCAGGAAAATTAGTCGTGTCCTGTCAAAAAGAATGAGGAGTCATATGAAAAAGGCCCAAAGTATGACAATTTGAGCATCAATAAGGCTACTGCTGTAAAGGTTTGCAACATCCAATATTAAAATTCATGAGTTCAAGTTAATACCTACATAAAAAGAGTTTACCGTATTCGGTGGGTGCCAACAAAACAACTCATTTTGAGAAAATGTTAAGTAAAGGAAAAGCATCAAATACTTAAGCCGTTCTTAAACAAAGGATACCACTAAGTAACCAAAGAGCAGATGAGAGAAGTTGCTCTTTTCAGGGAGTATTCTAGCTTACACAAGGAGAAATATACAAATTAAAATATCACCATTTTGTTGGGACGCCTGGGTGGCTCAGTTGGTTAAAATATCACCATTTTGTAATCCCCAGTGAATAAATATACATCTAGGCTTTAAGCATCAACTTCTATGAAAATCCCAAAGAAAACAATCAGATACTTTGTGCCTGCTGATCAGGAAGACCACATCACTGAAGCAGTCTTGACAAAAAGAAAAAGAAACCAAATTCCAATCACATTTCCATATTCAACTACAAATTCGAAAGCTATCAGACAACAGAGAAAATATATTAAAACTATACTATGGGGTTGCAATCAGCAAAATCCAAACTGTGAGGAATGCTTTCAGCAGTGTTTCTCAAATTATATGATCAATCGGCTTATTTTTCCTTTCCTTTTTCCCCCTATTTCCAATCCATCAGAGATCATTTGTAAAATACAAATAAATAAGTACAGAAACCTAAAACCCCATTTTTAAATTAGCATATCCAACAAATAGATATAAAGTCACAAACTGCAACAAGGTTTCTAGACACTCATTTTCTGTATGTAAGTCAACATGAAGTGGCATACTTCGTGGACCAGCATTAGATTCCAAAACTACATTTTGAGCAGAACAGATTTGTAGAACCAAGTATCTCATTTATCTTAATTCCAAGAAGAGAAGAATATCCTTTCAAACTTTTTTTTTTTTTTTAAGATTCTGTTTATTTGAGAAAGAGAGAGAGAGCAGGGCAGAGGGAGAGTGAGCAGCAGAATCCCCACTGAGCAGGGAGCCTGATGCAGGGAGCTGAAGGCAGACCCTTTACTGAGCTACCCAGGCACCCTGAGAACATCCCTACGTTAAAAATAATTAAAAAGACTTATCCAGCTAGTCACAGGGTATGGCTTTATTCAGATCTCTTCAGTAAAACAAAAAATCACTTATGAAATATTAGAAAATTTGAACTGGATTTAAATAAGGAGTATTTTTAATGATATTATTACTTAAAAAGAATCCTTATCTTTTAGAAACATAATGAAATGTGTATGGGTAAAATGACATGCTGAGATTTCCTTTAAAATATAAGAGAAGAGTGGACATATATGTATTCGGTTTTGAGTTGATAACTGCTGAAACTGCGTAATTAGTATATATGAGTATTCTGTTCAATATGCTTTTTTTTCACATCCGAATATTAAAATAAAAATTTAAAGTTTTTAAAATCTGGCTTTCTTTTTTTAAGAATTCAGAAGAGGAAGAGGAATTGGAGGAAGCCAATTCTCATAGCATTCTGTGCCAGAAACGGTAAAACTAAAAACTTTTATTAGAGGTGGTGCTGAATGCAATCTTTTATTGCTTTCGTGTCCAAATGATGAAATGATAGAATCTTTAAAAACTATTACACCCTTAACCAATCAGTAAGCAAACTGCTATGTATATGATATTCCGTATGTGTAGTATGAATAAAGGAGGGAGGTATTTCAAGGTTTCCTGGAAAGAGTGCAGAACAATTCTAAAATTATATGTGAAGAGTCTATGTTTATTTTTGGCAAAACTCAAAAATCTTCTTTATTTGGAGACCTAGGATAAAAATTCCCACTCCTCCATACAGGAACATTATTTATTTACTATGTATAGCTAACCATCAACATATCACTAAAACAAAAATCACCCCTACACCACTTTTATGCTTTAGCAATTCCTTTTATTCCAATACAAAATCCCAATTTCCACATAACTAATTTGAAAGAAATAAAAGAGTTTCACACATTTTTTTAAAAGACTTTTTACGAGAGCATGAGCTGGGGGGAGGGCCTAAGAGGGGGAGAGAAGCAGACTCCCCACTGAGTAGGGAGCCTATACAGGGCTCAATCCCCAGCCCCGAGATCATGACCCGAGCCGAAGGCAGATGCTTATTAACCAACTGAGCCACCCAGGCATCCCTCACACTTAATTTTTTTAAAATTAAATTCCGAGGTTGGTGCAGACAAGATTAAAGCTCATATGTTATCTGATTTTAAAAGCTTTCCCCTAAGGAAAAGATTCCAAAATTTAAGATTCTTACTTAATCTGACTATGCTGCTTTATAGCTTGCTTCCAGCAACTTACTCTCTAAACTTTTTTTTTTTTTTAATTCTATTTATTTATTTGACAGAGAGAGAGATTACAAGTAGGCAGAGAGGCAGGCAAAGAGAGAGGGGGAAGCAGGGTCCCGGCCGAGCAGAGCCCAATGTGGGGCTTGATCCCATGACCCAGAGATCTTGACCTGAGCCGAAGGCGGAGGCTCAACCCACTGAGCCACCCAGGCGCCCCTTATTCTCCAAACTTTTAACAGCTCTTCTCTCTCTTACTACTTCACTCACCTATCAGGAATTTTTTTTTTTTGAAGATTTATATATTTGAGAGAGCACGCACAAAGAGAGCGGGGGTGGAGGGGAGTGGGGGCAGAGAGAGAGGGAGTCTTAAGGGTGTGACCTGAGCCAAAACCAAGAGTCAGATGCATAACCAGCTGTGCCACCAAGGCGCCCCTTACCTACAAGGGTTTAATTACAGCAGACTCCTGGCATGCATAAGTCACGCCCTCCCCTCCCACCCCACTCCTTAGTCGATGGCATGTCGCAGTCTGTTGTTTTGCTCAGGCTGTAGCTAAGCCTGAACCTAGTGTGCAATGAATGACTTTGGTGGGCAACAACAAGAAGTTGCTGGGTTTTTTTCTTCACTCCACTCTTTGCTCATTGTGAGGTAATGTGCTACATGTGACAGGAGTAAGAGATCTAAAAGACTAGTAGTTTTTCATTTCCTTCCATTCACTCTCTATTATTAACTGGTATACTCTAATCTTGGAAAAGCTGAGAAATCTGATATTAAAGCAATTCAAAGTCAGCAGGCCTATGTCTGAAGCACACCTAATCTAAAAATTCACAGCACAGGGCTGTGTCCTGCACCCAACAAGCACTGAATTATATTTTTGCACCTTTACAACTTTTAACAAAAATATTAAATAATAATTTAAACGGTTTAAAAGCAACTGTAGCAGCTCACAGGAAGTAAAGGCTGCTCTGTCTTTGTAGTTTTTCAAGTTAATACTAAATAACTTGCTAGAAGCTAACTCAAATGGGTCCTGGCAGAAACTAGATGTTACCACAAGCAGACAAAAAGATATTCTTTTTTTTTTTTTTTAAATAAAATGCTAGTCGACTTTACTGATTTTAAAGATACTGTAATTTTTACACACTTCAATGATTTTTCAACATTTCGCAGCTGTTTGGCTTTGCAGCAGGTCACACACTACACTGTACAAAGTCACCAGCAAGACTGGAATGACGTGTTAGTAGAAGGCACCATCATGCTTATTACATTACCAGAGAACGAAAATACAGTAAAGACAATTTTCACTGTACACAACTGGAAGGAAGGAAAAGGGAGGAGTGTGTTGAGCAGCCAGCCATCCCTGTCCTGAAGAGGGGCAGGTAGAAAAATCTTAGATATGAGCAACTAAATCTGCTCTGATATTCAAGACCATAGCATTTGAAGTTCTGATTTTTGTTATTTAGTTCATAACTAAATGATTCCCTTCTGGAATATACTTGTAGTCTTGTTAAGGTTTATGTGTACACACGCTGGTCACAGCAAGCAGATAAAATGCCCTCATCATTTCACAAACTATTCTCTACTGGAAAAAAAGAAAGATTTTTCCCCCTGTTGCCTCCTGTTGCAGATGTCAATGTTAATGAGTTCAGAGTACCCATTAGTGCATTTTGATGAGTGCATAACAAGTTTCTGTTGGGTTGTATTTTGGGGGGGAGCCAAGAAAAAAGGCAAGATTCTCCAATTGCACAAATTGCACTATTTGTGTTTCCAACATTAATAGGCAGAAACAGTAACACTTAAACAAAATGTGCAGCAGAGGATTTTTTTTTTTTTTTTTGACTCAAAGGACCTGAATTCAGTTGGGCATGTCCTTTTAAGTTCATTTTGTTGTAGACAGTTTAAGATATGGTCATTTCTCAGTCCTTAATTCTCCAAGTCTAGATTTATAAATTAACAATGTGACTCCTGTTGTGAAATTGGGGAAATAATGTCCACCTCAATTTAACTGATAACCAAAAGATGCTTTTCACATCAAAGAAATGATCAAAAAGGCTGTGTCACATTCCAAAGCCAAAAAAAATTTAACAAGAATGCAAACACGATGAATAATGTACCACTGCCAAGACTTTGCCAACAGTGGAGCTTCAGCGACGCGGTCCTGTGAAGCAGCCTTCCATTTGCCCGGTTCCTCTTCCAGAGCCAAGTTTCTGTGCCATGCCACCTCTCGGAGGAAGTCCTCTTCCGTCCCGGTCACGCATCATTCCACCGCCCACTATGCCACGTGGACCACCAGGACCTCAATCATTGCGCCTAATATCCCTGCGGTCATCACCACCACCTCTGGTTTCTCGCTCTCTCGCAGCTCTCGTTTTTTTCTCTTCTACATTTAAACGTACTTCCCCTCGAAACATAATTGGTTTTGCAATTAAGATTCTCTGAACTGGTTCAGAGTCATCAAAAACCACAAAACCAAAGTTTGGAAGCTTTCCCCCAACACCCTTCGTATTGATGCGAAGTTCCACAACGTTTCCGAAACTCATGAAGAACCCTTTCAGTTCATTTTCATCAATATCATGTGGCAAGTTACCAACAAAAAGTTGATGACTGTCTGGATAGCGGATTATTCTACGGTTGTCAGATTCATTCTGTTCAATATCTCCTCTGCCTGGTCTCGATCCTCTAGGAGGGAAACCAGGTCGTTCTCTAGGTCGTTGTTCACGCACATGAGGTAGCTGAGACTGAACTTCCAGTTTAGCTTCAACTCTTGGCTTTGGTGGTTCCTGTGGCAGAGAAACAGGTTCGGCAGGAGGAGGAGAAGTAGACTTCTCCTCTAACTCTTCTAAGTTCTTCTCCTCCACTTGTGGCTTTAGTTCTTCAGTCTTTGTTTCAGATTCTGGCTCAGGTTCAGGTTCATGAGAGGATTCTTCCAAAGGCTCCTCTATGCCATTAGCCACGGGGTGAGCTTCATAGTAACCACTATCCGCATTTTCTTGCACAGGTTCTGGAGACGGTTGCCTTTCTTCTTGTTCCTCTTCTACCTCGTCTTCTGATTCTTCATCAAGTTCTGGTTCAGAATCACCAAATACTTCATCTTCATAACAAAACATAGCATTGTGAACATAAAACTTATTTGGAACAGATCCTTCAGGAGCCAGAACAAAGGTCTGCATAAACTTCCTCTCCGGCTGTCCACTATTAGACAGCAGACCCATGACCTGGACGACCACTCCATCACTCAAGGTTGCGTGAGCATCCACGTGACGAATTTTAGCATGACATTCACTGAAGTTCAGAGATAATACTTTGTGGTGTATATCATTTTGGCCATAAACCGCCTCCTGGGGCTTCCCACTAGCGTCTACTCCACCATGGACGTAGGAAGAATTCCTGCCATAAAACCTGTGTAAATATTCTGGAGCTTTATTCAGCAAAGTATAATATTGCCTCACAAACTCCCGCCCTACAAGCAGCGGACTGGGCTTCTCCATAACCATTTCTTTGCTGCACAATGTCAAATGCTCCAACCAACAGCGGCGGCAGGTACGTCACACGGAGGTCAGCAGGAGAGTCGCCGAGGACTGGCCGCAGCGGATTCTTCTCACTCGCCGCCCCCTCCCTCCGACGAACCTCAAGCCTCAGAAGCCGGAGAGCCGCGAGCTCGTCTCCCTTACAACCACCTCTTCCCAAAAAGATATTCTTAACACACTGAAAACAACAAGCAGTTTTACTCAAACCTATCTGGGGTCAATTATATGTAATCTAATTTCATCCAGAAAAATTAGGAGTTTTAAGAAATCTTTGACCTGTACATGAATGGTTGAAACAAAGTGAAACCCTGCTCTGCTATGACTTCCAGTTAATATATGAACAATCCCTAAGCAAGTCACAAGGGTCTCTTGTCTGAAATCAGAGACACACAAGTCTTTAATAAATCAGTCACAAACACAAGATGGTATTTTAAATATACAGTAGGAACATTTATTTTAACACTTCTAAAAGATACTTCTCCATGCCTGATGATTTGATATAAAAATCAAACACATCATACTTTCCCCATCAGTCTTTCCACATCAAGGGCAATCAGAAATTTGTACAACATGAATATTTGCTTCTGAAACAAAAATTACAAATTAAGTGATAACAAAAATACACAAATCAACTGGACCCTAAACAAATTTCTAATGAAGTCTTTCCCCTTTCCCCCAATCACCTAGAACTTCTTTCTTCAGCCTCATTCTGCTCCTTTTCCTTTCTTTGCTTGGCCATGAACTTCTGTTAAAAACAATTTGCAATATAAAATATCTATTAGGTGTTGCTCTGCTGTGTGTAAAAACATATATATTTCACTGAATTTATAATTTATAAGAGCCTGATCCTACAAAACAGAGATTAGAAACACAGTGCCTTACATTAACATTCTTTCCTTCCATTCACCAGTCATCTGATATTTATGACATACCAGGCATTACGCTTGGTGCTTGGGGATTCAGTGGTCAACAAGATAGGTAAGGCCCTTTACCTCATGGAGCTTACATTCTAGTGGGGGAAGAGAAACAATAAAAGAATAAATAAGACAAATTTTTGTGCTGGTAAGCACTATAAAGGAAAGAAATACAATAAGGGAAGTGACCGAGGTGAACCCTTCTTGGCAGTAGGAGGGAGTTTTGTACTTCTAGCTAGGTCTGTCTTAAGCAAAAGTCTTTCTGGGAAGATGACATTTGAGTCTAGACTTAGCTAAAAGTGGAGAAGAGGCAGCTATCATTAAATTTTTCAAGGAAAATAAGTGGGACTGGGAGAGGGCAAAAGGAACAGGGATATAAAGGTGCCAAAGTAGCAAAGGGGCCTTTTATATATAGGAAACAAAAAAAAAAAAAAAATGAGTACCAGAAAAACTGCAACATAGTGAGTAATAACAGAGAGTGAGGCCAGAGAAATAGAAAGGAATCAGATCATGTAGGGCTTTACAGACCTACAAGAAGAAGTCTATGTATTATTCCAATACAAAGCCAGTGGAAATTTTAAATGGAAAAATGACACAACAAGTTAAGAGCACAGACAGTATAGTCTGTGCTCTTAATGGTTAAGGTTTTGAGGCTAGAATAAAACAGAGCTAGGTTAAAATCCTAAGTATGCAACTAACCTGCTATGTGATCTTGGGATTAGATACCCTTTAAGCCTTTTTTCCTACCTTTAAAATTGGAATGATTAAAAAAAAGTAATAAAGAAGTTTGGAATGATACCATCTACCTCATAATGCTGATGGGGAGGGTATTAAATAAGCTTCCAGCAAATAACAACTCAATGTTAGCTGAGTGTCGGTACCACAAATTCAATTTAGAGGCTATATAAAACAACCTCAAACATTCAGGAGGAATCAGAACCACTGCTTCAACTATGGCTAATAATGATTCTCTAAAGGAGCACTTCCTAAAGATGAGTACAACTTAAAAGGGGGGTGAGGGGTGTCATTAAATCAGTTTAGGAAATGGGTTAAATAAAGTTAAACAGATTCTCTCTGACTAGACAATTCACAAATTTTAGTATGTTATTCGTCTGCTGACTCTGCAAGGGGCCATCAGAATATATGGTTTCCCACACTTTAATGGAGAGTTACACAGACTAGAGATCTGTAGAATCTACCCTGGGGAATGCTGCCAGAGGAAAAGGAATAAAGACTAGACATTCCTTGCAGTATACAGTGAAGACTGTACTTTTGAACTACAGAGGAATAAACTGGCACAAATCTTCTAAAGTTCTCCCGAAGGAAAAGAATATACATTCTGGGTGAACACTTAAGTAGTCTGATTACAATACCCCCTGGAGTATTTTATGAGGTGTTAAGAAAAAAATTTACCTCTGTATTTTGCTTATGACGTGTACTCTTGCAGTGATTTGTCATTGCTTTTTCACCTGAGTAGAAGAGGGAACATATTGGACAGAAGAATCCAGCCTTCGGTACGAGGAAGTCTAAATCTAGAGGACAGGAAGAAAGGGGGGAAAGAGAATGGAGGGAAATTAGTATCTACAGCTGTATTAATCAAGTTCTCTAAACATGACAAACATGCTAATCATAGCATATAATTTTATAAACATAATATATATGGCTAAGTATCTAGGGATCAAGAGCAATTAAGCCTTTAATCACAAAACCAAGGGCTTCACTTATTTATTTTAAAGATTTCATTTATATATTTGACAGAGAGGGAGACAGCAAGAAAGGGAACACAAGCAAAGGGAGAGGGAGAAGCAGGCTGAGCAGGGAGCCGGATGTATGGCTCCAGACCATGACTTGAGCCCAAGGCAGATGCTTAATGACTGAGCCACCCAGGCACCCCCTGAGGGCTTTATTTTTTTTAACATATTCTGTAATACTCTAGAGCCTCCAGGATATCATGAAATTTCTTCAGAGTAGCAATTCGTTGAAAAAGAATCTAATGGTATTTTTGAAATGAACATCTTTGGAATCCCATACAATAAAAGCAGAAAAAAGAGGCAGAACGATGGACAACTATTTGCCTGAGGAATATGCTGAGTAAATGAATATGGTGCTCCTTTGGCCTGTTCTAGCTGGCCACAGTCTGCTAGCTTTTCAGCATGTTTACTTTACTAAAATTTCTGCCTAGGCAAGTATAACTTAGTTCTTACAACAGCAGCAAAGAAAGTACCAGGAATAAAAAAAAAAGACTTATCCCAGACTTTTAAGAATGGAAAAAAAAATCCTTGCTAGGTAAAAAAAAACTATTTCTGTTTTCAGAAATGCCAATAGTCATCTAAACAACAGAACACTTACTATGGTACTGAATTTTTATTTCATATGGATAAGGAAAAATGTTATGTTTACTTTACCTTCGGGGACATCCGGTACCACTGATTTCCCTAAAGAAGAGTCCTCAATCTTCTTACGTTTTCGTTCTGGTTCTGAATCCTTTAATCCAGATTCCTCATCAACTAAAATCATTAAAATTTTTCAAGGAAAAGAAGTCATTCAAAATACATGTACAGTATATAAAGCTAACACCAGATAATCCCTGCCTTCAAAGTTAATTTATGGCTCTTCTCTCTAAGTAAACTTTCCTTGGCTGATCCCATTGGACCACTCTTCCAAGATTCTTCGATGTTAGGAAAAAAACAAACTAAAGTTAATAGCATATTTTATTTATATATTGTTCTCAAAAGAATTTAAAGGGTAATGGAAGAAGTTCAAGCTCTGTAATTACTGTCAAGAGTTAACTAGTGTATGGAAAGGGCTGGGGTAGGAAAGAGTGTGGATTGAGGAGGAAAGGACATGGGCAGAAAATATTCTCATGCCCTGTACTGAGGCCCTCTCAGTCAAAAAATACTGAGCCTACACTGATAAAGACCCCTGTCCAACAGGATCACAAGTGACATCACAAATGTTCAAGTCCACCAAAGTAAATAACATGTAAGAAACATGCAGTTTTGGCAGACTCTGCGTAATATAATCTTGGGGAAGACAAGAAAGGAACCAGTTCCAAGCAATCCTGGTCACCTCAGTAGCTATTAATATCTTTTTGTTACATGGTAGCTGACAAGTCCCTTTCACATATATACCCTTTGTTTAGCTTTTATCTCCTGTGAGATAGGCAGGTCAAATCACCATTATCCTTATTTCTTTTTCTTTTTTTTTTTTTTTTAAGATTTACTTATGTATTTGACAGAGAGAGAGAGCACAAGTAGGCAGAGAGGCAGGCAGAGAGAGAGGGGGAAGCAGGCTCCCTGCTGAGCAGAGAGCCTGGTGCAGGGGCTCGATCCCAGGATCCTGAGATCATGACCTGAGCCGAAGGCAGAGGTTTAACCCACTGAGCCACCCTGGTGCCCCTATCCTTATTTCTTCATAGATGGAGAATGCAAAACCAAGACATAAGAAACTGGTATGGCCAAGGCTACAAGGTTTTTAAGTGACAGGTTAGAAGCAAAGTTTGTGACTTCTAGTTCAGTGTTCTCTTCATGCACCTGGGCTACTCTTCAACAAACCTGAAGGGATGGACAGGAACCATGAAATAATTTTTTTTAAGACTTTATTTATCTGACAGAGAAGGACACAGTGAGAGAGGGAACACAAGCAGGGCAAGTGGGAGAGGGAGAAGCAGGCTTCCCACGGAGCAGGGAGCCCAATGAGGGGCTCAATCCCAGGACCCTAGGATCATGACCTGATCTACCTGAGATCTACCATGACCGTCTACCTGAGCTGAAGGTAGATGCTTAACGACTGAGCCACCCAGGCACCCCATGAAATCATTATTCACTCCTCTCTTGTTCCTTGTGTTTTATTTTTTTACTGGTCATCAAGTCTTAAAGAGCTGATTAAAAAAAAGGTCATCTCCCTTTTCTTGACTTGATTAAAATAGCCTCTAGTCTCTTCCTACAACAGTTTATTCCCTCATCAGAATAACTAATAAACTTTCTCAAACATATTTGCTCCTGCCATTCCAAAGGGATGTTTATGTTGTAATAATAAATATATGTTATATATAATCATATAAATAATTAAATAGATTAGGACAAATACTTCAGGTTTAAAATTGTTTAGAAAATTACTTTTTCTTCAGCTAGGTTCTTCTATCAAACATATTGTCCATTAACAGAAATAAACAGTTATATAAACAGTAAATGAGTCACTTTTTTCTATTCTTCAGCTGAGACAAGACAGTTCTAAGAAAGCTGGTAGCTGCAAACAGAAATCCTGGGGCAAAAACACCCTCATGAAATCATGCTAGGAACTATCTGTCAGATTACTAAACCACTACCTATGGCTTGGTATCAAGGAGAGGTTATGGAGAAGAACAAAGGAGTGTACCCACTTGGCCATGGGAGACAGCTTCAAGAAAGAACACATGATGAAGTAACGCATAACGCAGAGAAGTCAAGTAAGACTAAATAAGGAAGGAAAAAAAATTAATCAAGTTGGACAACAATCCAATGGGGGTTTATCAATATAAACTTCAGAACGGTAGTTTACAAAGAAGCCAAAATACATTCAGTTCATTGGGAGGAAGAAGTAAAAATAGGTGATTCCTTCCAGATACTTTCCCCTGAAAGGAAAAAGAGACAAGGTGGGAGCCAGAGGATTCAAAGGTTAAGGGCATGGTTTTACAAATGGGAAAGACTTGACCATATTTTGTATGTGACTTGTCAAGGAAGATAAAACAGAAGCTGGCAGAGAGTGGCCCTCCCGTACTTGCTCTGGTAAATGGAAATAAAAACAAGGGTATCCAGGGAGGAATGAGCTGGTTAAAGCAGTACATGACGCAGAGCAAGAAAAGACTTATATTACACCAGGTCAGGAAATGGGCAAGAAAGGATGCCTATAACAGATTGTGGAGCAGCACCGACAGCCCAGCTGAGATCAGGTTCAATGAACTTGGACTCAATGACAGTTGGCAGTTTTTCCTTAGAGAAGACAGAACAGAAAAGCAAAAGGAAAGGAGGGTGCATCAAAGAGAACGTATGAAGGATCCCCTGTAGTGCTGTCTGAGTCACCCTAGTAACTGATTTTTCGCTCTAACTCTGAATCCGTTAACTTGAGATCTGGAACTGTGTGCTTCTTTTCCTATCCTTCTATTATTTTTGCTATGAATATAATGGACACAATGACAAATATCTGAGGGACCAGAGTACCTCTCTTACTAGACACTGGTCCATATTTGTTTCAACATAAATTTTCTCAATGTTAAGACATCTTTGGCTGTCTGCACAGAAGCCTCCACAAAGCAAGGGTTCTGGGTCCACAAATAAGAGCTGGATAAGCAGTGATTTCTACTTGATGCGGCAACATGGTCAGAATAATCTTTCACATGTATCATCTCCACAAATTTGTCATATTCTACTGTCACATTCTATCACAAAAGGGATTGCCTATTATTCTGTTATCCATTCCATTATGTTCCATTATCTCTAAATTACAAAGACCAAAATCTTTATCCAGATAAGGCTGCTTTTCCCACCCCCACCCCCACTCTATTTCACTGTTTTTCTACTTCTCTTCTTAGATGGTAGACCTTTAAGAACTTCAGCCACTACCTTGTGTTACTCTCTACTCTCCTCCCCATTTCCATCAATCCTGCTTTACCTTCACAAATTTGGAAGGCCTCTTCACCTCTCCTTGGGTCTGTCGCAACAGCTTTTCCCGATGCTGGTGTTTTCCCAATTCTAACTCTCTTGGTTGGCGTTTTAGCTTTAAAGAGAAAGTCTGATTTATTGCTATAGTAATAGCATGCCATTCTTAGATCAGAAGTTATTTCGATCTCCCTAAAGTGAGCTAAACCTATTACTCTATACCATCAAAATATTACTTAAAAGTGAAATGACACCTTTACAATTTCTTCTAAATCCTAAATCTGAGAAAAACTGGGAGGCAGCCTGGTGTAAAATCCTTCTACTAATGAAAAGCTGTCTTTTCCAGTAACACAAATATACCATTTCCATTCTAACTTGGGCACTGTAGTTTACTTTCCAGCTTTGTCAACTTTTTTTGGGAAGTATGATAACTGAGGACAGTCTGCTCTGTAACTAAAAGCAATCTGTAAACTTGTACCCACTCCTTTGGAAAATACCACAGGACATCACTCTTCATTAACTTCTTATATCAATATAGGGACAATTATGAGTAATGCTACAATATCAAGTTTTAAAATTTTAAATGTAATCCCCTCATAAAGCAGAAAAATTACTACTTCTAAGTATCTACCTGCTAAGTGTCTTTGAATCATGGTTTTCAGATCCTCTTCCATAACATTCTCACTTATTGAACCAGCTTGGGAAAAGGCTTCAAGTTTCATCTTCCTTGAGTCCGCAGCTCTCTTTTTCCTATCCCCTCTTTTATCTGTGGGACGGTCATTTCTGCTTTGTGCTAACTCTGCTTTTAAATCATTGTCTCCATCTTCCTCTTCTCCAACTTCATCGACAGTAACAAAATTAAGCTCTTCTTTAAGGTTGTTAAAATCTGCCAGAGAGTCTTCGTCCTCTTCAGTTACTTCATCCAAAGTGACTAAATGCAAATCACTGCTGTCATCCTGTATTTCATCCACAGTAACTAAAGTAGAAGGGTCTTCAGGCATCTGGGAAGAAATGAACTCAATGGGATCCCTTCCAGTACCTCCCTCATCTCCTTTAGCATTTAAAGTGGCAAAAGTTAAGTCGGCTGACTCATTTAAAGGTAGCTCCTCAACTTCTCCAATCTCATCCACAGTTACCAAACGTTCCTGTTTGAGGAGATCTTGCTCTTCAGCCACTGACAGTACAGTAACATCTTTAGGTTCACTGTGGGAAATGCAATCATCTTGATCAATTAACTCATCTAATGTAAGGAGTGAGTTTGAATTTTTTACCATTTCTTCCATATTTATTTCTTCTTCATCAATTACTTCATCCACAGTTACTAGAGCTTGTGCTAGGTGTGCAGCTCCATCCTCCTCTTCCCCAATCTCATCCAATGTTACAAAAGATAATTCTCCCTCAACAACACGAGGGGCAGGAGTTTTCCCTTTCTTCTTCTTTAAGTTAAGTTCAGAGGAAGGGGTATTTTTGAGACTGTCTTTTCTTTTTCCCTTTAGTGGGTTTTGCTTGGCTTGAAAAGTATTTACTTCTTCTATAACCTCATCCACAGTGACAAACTCATCCAAATTAAATGGAAATAATGGTTCCTGTTGAAGAGACTAAAAAGAAAAAAACAAAAACACAGACCCGTGAATAGAACCAATTACTGATAACTGGTTAGGTTCCAAATAGTCCCAGCAAATGTGCATGAAATATCATCTGTGAGAATTTCAGTGCAAAGAAGTTTCCTATAGGCTGAAATAAACTATTTTTTAAGGCCACACAAATGAATTAGCTCTAATTCACAAAGCAAACAATACCAAAGGTAAAATCCTAACAATATCGACCCAATTCCACCTTTACTTAAATTCAGTTAAGACTGCATTTCCTAAATGATATACAGGTTTTTGAAATACATTTAAAGTATTTATCAAACAATGTAGAGCATTTATCAAGGCACAATGTGAAAAATTCACTGTTCCCTATTAAATGATACCTAACAAGTGTTCTAGGAGACTTACCCGGCTATTAGAAGCACCTCAAATGTAGCTAGAAAGTAAATAGCTAACTAGGTGTAATCTAGTTAGCTACAACAACATTAATATAAAACATTATACAACATTAATGTAATATATTAATATGTTAATGTTAAACAACATTAATATAAAGTTTACATTTAGAGAATGTAATATGAAAAAATTCTTACTAAATAAGACAATGCCAAACATTGCCAATATTACTAAATAAGACTTAATGCCAAATGCACTTGAAAAAAAACAGTATCTCTAATTTGAAAAATGGTGACACTACTAAAGAAAATAAATGCCCAGCAGGCCTCCTACAAATTTAGTATGCTATCAATGACTAATTACTAGCATATATAATGACATAAGAACATATACCCAGTAATTTGGGGGGAAAGAAACATTTAAGCATTTATATTATCAATTTATTAATTGATAGTATAAATTTATTAATAAGCCAACAGAAATATCATCCTTATTATGCTTTTTTTTTAATCCTTATTATGCTTCTTAAACTACTAACATTTCTCCTTTGTGCCCTGACAAAATGACCGAAAAAATATTCTATGAATAGAAAAACCTAAAATATCAAACAACAACAAAAATAACACATTTATTTGGCAGGAGAGCTTAGTACCAGGAAAGCAAATCTTAGATCCTATCCAGTTAGGTAAAACTGAGCCATCTCAAAAGGACCACCTGTTCGGAAGTTCCACAAAATGGCAAGGATTCTAGTCAAACACCAGCCTTCTTTAACACACATGATTCTATTGTGTTTATAACCTACTGCTGTCAGTAGAAGATTGGAGGGATTTTTCTACTCTAATCCCCTTCCCGTCCCTGGGTAACTTTTTGCCCTTCACCATGAACACCAACAACTTAGCCTAGCTCAAGGTCAAAAAACAAATTGGTGGTAGGGTCAAAAATAAAATACCTCATTCCTGTCTCTTGCTCTGTTATCAAATTGATTATTATAGGAGACACACTAGTGGTTAAGATAGATGAACTCTCCTATGGAAAGACAGAATAGAAGGCTTATTAGTGTTAGTGAATTGTTTCTCACCTCTTTAGATTTGGAACTTCTACCAGTGGTGCTTTTAGGATTCTTAGTGTTTTGCCCAGCCAAGGTCTGAAATATTAAGTAAAAAATACAGAAAAACAGAATTTACAACCATGTTATTAATGTTCTTTAAAAAAAAAAAAAAATCCAAGCACCAAAAAATATCCAAACACATTCAATTATGCAAATAGTTAACAGGTATACCACACTAAGTCAACAATCATTTTAACAACATAGGCATCATCTGTGTAAGTTGTAGATAAAACTCAGTTTCACTGATCTTTTCTTCCCAATACCCACAATGTCTAAGTTAGGCAATCAGTAAGCCGATAAAGGAAGTTTCAATTAAAAGAGAAAACGGTTTCCCATTCAGATGCAGAGTAGCAAATCACCTCAGGAGAGTCACTGCAGACTTTTCTTTCTTTCTTTCTTTTTTTTTTTTTTAAAGCACACCTGTATTTCTGACCACATTTTATCCAAACAATGCTTTTCAAACCTGTTAATAAATTACAAACTTGAGCTTACTATTCTAAATGTCTACTGGCTTCCATCAGTAGAATCATTAAGAGAAATGGGAACTTGGGAGTGGAGTGAGGAGATGGAAGTACAAAACAAGATTACATCTCCTACTCCAAAGCTACAACAGCAGAGCTACTCATTTCAAAGATACACTGAGCCATTCTTCCTACCCTCCTCACCTTATTGTTGCTGTCATGCCGTTTCATGACGGAGGGTCTAGCCTCTGTTTCCTGAGATTGTTTTGTAATATCCCTGTAATCCAGTTCAGAATCCTTGCCTTGCAGGGCTGAGATCCTTCCAATGCCTCCTCTGGTAACACCGCTCTGACTGGGTTTGAATTTATTGCTGCTTTCAGCCAAGCCTGACCTGGCACTTGTAGGTTTAAGGAGACCCAACTCCTTGGCTGAAAGCTTCTTTTCAGCATTAATTTGATCTCTGAGTACAGATTTCAGAAAACTTTTCTGGTTCTCGGATTTTGAAGTAGCTTTTGCCTTTAGAGAAGAGACCATACCGGCTTTGATGCTTGATTTAGTGCTAGATGTATTTGATACAGCCAACATACTAGTTTTACTAGTTTCATCAGGCTTATTAGCCTGACCCATTCCTTTATTCAGGTATCCCCTGGTCACAGCATTTTCTGCAGGCTTTTCTTTCACTGCTGCCACGATCTTTTCCAACTTCTCTGTAACCATCCTAGCATCATTCTTTTCAGCCTTCTCTGTTCCTATTTGCAGATCCATTCTGGTTTCCTTACTATTAAATTCATTTTCTTCCTTTTCATCCGTGTTACTTTTCTCAGAAATTCCCTTTGTGCTCACTGCCTTCTCATCCCCGGTGGAAATTCCTGGTACCAAGGCCAAAACACAAGTAGATGGTACTATTTCTGAAACAGTTTCATGTTTGTCCGCTTCAGCTACAGCCTCTATCATAGACTGTGTAATCCCCGAAAAGAAATCTTCTGCTTCAGATGGAGATTCTTCTAGAATTCCTTTGATGTTCCTTTCCTCTATAAATGCAGTGTCAGATGTGGATAATTCTGTTGTAGGATTAATAATTTCTGCCTCTTCCTTCTCAAAGTCACTGGTATACACCTGCTGATTTAAAACACACTCCTCTACATTTTCAGTGAATAATTCAATACTTATTGGAGTGGATGCTACAAGAGGAATTTCCACTTTGACCTCTTCTTCTTGAGTTTCAACTTCCAATGTTTCAATAGCAAAGTCAGAGTCACACAGTGCCTTTTCAGGTTCTTCCTCACAAGTTTCTTCCTGCTGTACAGATGTTTCTGTTTCAACGTTGGGAACAGTTTCTTCTTCAACCTCACTAGGTTTAACAGAGAGACTATCAGCTGCTGTTTGGACCTCACTTTCATCAATTGGACTGTTTTTCAAGTCAGGGCTAAAAGTATTTAAAAACAAACAAAAAAGAACACAAACAAAACACAAACAAAAATCAAACTATGATGAGAATTCAACCATTATAAATAATCCCGTTGATGCCAATTTAAGACTTCTTGATGCATTAGTAATAAGCACTGGGAAATCCAACCAATCAGAATTAAAATGGTTAAGATGTTTTGACATAAATATGTAAGCATTATAAAATTTTAAGAGATCCTCCACTGCCCTGAAGATTTCTTTTTAGTTCAAAGGAAATAATGGCAAAATTATGACCACTGATACAATCCTTACAACCAATTTTTTCCTTCTGTGTCACATTTGCACTAGACATGAGGAGCTGAATGTGAATCTAAGACATCTCAAATTATTAAGATCTTCCCAATAGTGGTTACTGAAATAATAAAATATCTGTATAGTTCTACAATGAAACTAACAGTCCATGCACTGAAATTTAAAATTTTCAGTGAATCTTACCCAAAATGAACAGAAACTGGTAGGGAGAAAAGGCTATACTCCTAACAATGTCAATTTTTTTTTTTTTTTAAGATGTGAGACGGATTTGTTTTTCCCAAGAACTGTATTTATTAATAATAATATCTAAAAGAAAACTTCCTTTGGAAGTATCTTTTAAATAAACTCTACTGGATTTAAAGTTAGAGGCAAAACAGACAGAATCATCTTAACATAAATTAGGTGCCTTTGGCTACTTGAGAGAGAAGGTATATATTAAAAGAAATCTTTCCAGTTACAGAGAATAACTTAGAATTCTAATACATAATTTAAAATTTTAAGTAAAATTATTCAGAAGAAATGAAGAAAATACATGCCAAGTACAAGCAATTGATCTTATTTCACTGTGGTCTTCCCAAATCCAAGGTAAACAAAATTATGTGTGGGACTCTGTAATTCAACTTATTTCACGGAGAGAGAGATAGAATAAACTAATTTTTATATTAATGTTCCATAGGTCAGAGGTTATCTTGAAGAGTGACAAGAAAAATCTTAGCTTCCAAAAAAATGTCCAGCATGCAGTCAACACAAATCAAATTTAACAAATATATTCACTTATTACATTAGAAGCAACTGGTTAGAGGAAGACACCAGAAAGTGATGGCGTATCAACACCTCATAGTAAAGAATATTGGGTTTTTTTTCCTCCTACTTTTCAAAGCAGGAGGGGATGAGACATCCCCTTGATATGCTTCCCAAAAAGTGGCCGTAATACCCTTTAGTCAATGCAAGGCGATGTGTATCTGTGTCCCAAGACATTAATATTTCAAAACTTTGGAAAAAGTGTGTGCTACCGTATCAGGGTCCAATCATTTGAACCAATAAACTGGTCTTCCCCACCGAAGATGGTTAAGTTTAAATTTCCAAAGGAGATCTAAGAGATGAGAGAAACACCTCCTGATGAAGTTATAGAAGCAGAGAGTCTGAGGAATTTAAGTTCAACAGTCTGTAACCACACACCTTAATTAGTATGTATTCTACTCATTTGTATAAGCTTCCTCTGTATGCTGAAAGGGTTTAAAACTTCTTTTTTGAAATTATTCACATCGCTTAAATTCAAAAATACCAATGGCTGATTTTAAGTGTTCCACATTCTTAGAACTAGTCAGAATAAAACTTGTGGCCCAGCACAAATACGACAAAGATAAGAAGTTCTGACATTCAGTTACAACAGTTATGTAAATAATACCTCTCAAATGTGAGCTTTCATTTTTAAATTGTAAGACTTATTATCTAATAAGGAAGGTTAAATTCAAATTCCTGCCTCATTACAGAACTGCACCATTAACCCTAAAGGCTTTACAAATTAGGGTTATACAATAACAGCAATCTACTCAGCTAGAAGGTTAACAATGGAGATTTTGATTCCTGGCTCTAGGAGATAGCAAGTCCTACCCCTTTACCATATTTAAAGTTTGTCAATAGAAAAAGCTATTATCTTTTAATCAAAATGGATCACTATGCAGTTTCAATACTTCAGAGAATATGGACCTACTTGAAAAAAAATGACTTAATATGCTGTTTGTTTGTGTTTGTCTTTTAAAATTACAGTGTTGGGTGCCTGGGTGGCTCAGACAGTTGGGTGCCTGCCTTCGGCCTGGGTCACGATCCCTAACCCCAGGATTGAGCCCTGCATCAGGCTCCCCACTTGGTGGGGAGTCTGCTTCTCCCTCTGTCCTTCACCATGCTTGTGTTCCCTCTACCTTAAATAAATAAATAAAATCTTAAAAATAAATAAGATAAAATTACAGTGCTTTTTCACAGAATTCATTTACCAAAAAATTATGTCTAGTTCTTTGGCTAATATGGGAAAAAGTCTCCATGTTCATGAGGTTAGCCTGAAAAGTCCATTTGAGATGTCAAATAAATGAAATTATTAATACCAGAGTCAAAAAAAACCCCAGTCTTTTAGAGATCAAAGGAAAACTACATCATATTTTGGGAAATGCACAAGAAAGAAATAGAAAAGGCATTCAGGATATAGGTATCTAATTTCTACCTCTGACCCACTTCCATTCCCCCATAATACCACGGTTTCAAAACAAAAAAAGCTGGGTGTGAGAACAAAGGTTAACAACCATATGCTATACTTTTCAAGAAACTTTAGACTGCAACTTAACAATACTGGAGATTAGTATTTATTTAAGAGGACCACTGAGTACTTTCCAACATTGTTAATGGGCTGGTGAAAACTGTACCTTGCATCCTTATTTGGAGCCTTAATCACATGAAAGGTAAATATGGTTTACATGGGAGGGGATGAGAAAGGCAAAATGTAGAATATTACTAATATATCCATAAGAGATTTCCTTTAAATAGGAAATACATTTAAAGACTTTACACTAATTATAAACAAAAGGGTCATATTCACGATGAATTAGTACCTGTAAGTCCTTCAAAAACAAAAACAACACAACAAGCACCAGTATTTTCCCAAGATCAGTTTACTCCAATCAAGAAAGGTGAAGTATTCAGGCCCCATCCCACATCTTTTTTTCTAATGTCATATAAGTCAGAAAAAAACTGACTGCAAAATGGGAATTATTAGTACTAGAATTTTTAAAATTAACTTTATAAGATTACCATAATAGGTAACTATCTGTAAACTCCTTAAGAAGAATCTTTGATTGGGAAGTCAAGGTAATGAGGAAAAAATGACCAGAACACAGACAATAGCTGTTCTTGCAGACCTAAAACTATGTCAAATGAAATCTATAAAATGAGATTAACCTATAAAATGAATTTTCGGAAAGGCCTATTCACTTAGCCAGTTACTGTGGCCAACTGTAGGTCCATCTATATTACATGTAGCATTACCTATTTATTGCCCTTTGTGGACTTTTAGAGCCAACAGTGCTGTTGGTATTACTTCTTAGACATGGGAACGTAATTCGTATGATGGTGTACAACTTAAAAGAGTCTGTGCTGGCAATGTATGTATAGCAAACCTAATTGCTTAAAGTTACCACTATATTTCAAAGCACTCTTAATCATCTTTATCATTTAAAAGCCTCATATAAGAATTACTAAGAAAAATCCATAAAACACCCTGCTTTTCAGGCATCTTAAAATTAGTGCATCAAATTAAACAAACTTTCCATATTTAAACATTTTCAAAATGCTCTTTCAAACTGGTAAGCTCTTACCACACTGACCTCTAACAAATAAGAACAGATCACTTAGTATTAAAGAGGGGAAAGAATTCTAGATCAGCGATTCCCAATGAAGAACAGTAAAAAGAAAGTTATTACTTGGTGGGGCAAAGGTGGTGATAAAGGCGGTACTCATCAGGATGAATAAGTCACTGAGAAGAGGGTGTACTATATGTGGTCAGACCAAGACTGTGAGTCACTAGCCTATGTATACGCTGAAGAACAAGTTTTCACCTTTCATCCAAGCTTTCATCCATTATTTTGTTTTATAAATATCTTTTTCCCCACTCTAATTGTCTTCAGAAAGAATCAAAATATATACTGAATAACTTCTTTTTGAAAGAACGTACAAAATGATTAAAATTTTATTACTGTGTTTAACAATTTTGGAATAGAAAAATCTACAAGAATGTAATGCTGATAACGGAGTCGAGCTGTTCAAGAGTTTAGCAAAACATTTCATAAAGAAGTCATATTTATGTATTTAATTCAAACTGTGTTTACAAATTTAGTTTTTCTAAAAAAAAAAATCAGTAAATACCTGAAAGAGACTAAAAAACAGACAAAACAATGCCTTGTCAAACAGTCAAAAAAAAAAACACACCAAAAAACCATATACATATACCGTAACATTCATATATATATACAAAATAGACATGAGAGCTACAAACATTTTGCTACAAGTGAACAATTATCATAAAATACAGAAACAAAATTCAGTAATTAAATACTTGCAAAAATGTTAGTAAGCGTAAAACAACATACCTTTCTTTTCCTAGTTCTGGGTCTTTGTCAGCTTGAGCCTGTAACACAATTCCACATTTCATTAGAGGCTATTCTACGGGATTTTAAATATTTAACCCATCAATGCTATGTTTTCTGTTCTTAAAATCTAAGCTAAAAAAACAAGACCACATCTTAAAAATATATGTCAAAACAGTTTTTGGTGTCCACGTAACTACCAGGTTCTAGGATTATTTTCTTTCTTTTTTTTTTTAAGATTTTATTTACTTATTTGACAGAGAGAGAGAGAGAGAGAGAGAGACACCACAAGTAAGCAGAAAGGCATGTAAAGAGGGAAGCAGGCTCCCTGCTGAGCAGAGAGCCGGATGTGGGGCTTGATCCCAGGACGCTGAGATCATGACCTGAGCTGAAGGCAGAGACTTACCCACTGAGCCACCTAGGCACCCCTAGAATTATTTTCTCATTAGATAAAGAGCCCTAAGTTAGGTGATAGAGAATAATGGACATACAGCAATTAATGAGAAAAAAAGTCTCCTTAATGTTGATGTAAAATAAGAAACTCTTTTGGATGCCTGGGTAGCACAGCTGGTTGAGCATCAGACTTGGTTTGGGCTCAGGTCATGATCTCAGGACTAAGATCAAGCCCTGCATCAGGTTCTGTGCTCAGCTGATAGTACGCATGAGATTCTCTCAGCCCCTCACCCTCTGGCCCTCCTCCCATGTGTGTGCATGCATACGTGCACGCTCTCATTTTCTCTCTCTCAAATAAATACAATCTTAAAAAAAAAAAGAAAATTTTTTATCTTTAAAGGCTTGGAAATACTGCTTTTTTTTCAAGAATAAAAACCTGAAATATCAACATCTTCATTGTCCAATTATTATTTAAAAAGACGTCTATCAATAAGGGAGATGAGTTGACTTAAAAAGCTTTCTACTCATAAGTGACTCTTAATCTCACAAAACAAACTGAGGGTTGCTGGGCAGAGGGGGGTTGGGGGGGGTTATGGACATTGGGTAGGGTATGTGCTATGGTGAGTGCTGTGAAGTTTGTAAACGTGGAGATTCACAGACCTGTACCCCTGGGGGAAAAAAATATATATATATGTTTATAAAAATAAAATTATTAAAAAAAAAAAAAAAAAAGCTTTCTACTCAAAACACCTAGTGGCGCCTGGGTGACTCAGTCGTTAAGCGTCTGTCGTCAGCTCAGGTCATGATCCCAAGGTCCTGGGATGGAGCCCCTCACTGGGCTCCCTGCTTGTCGGGAAGCCTGCTTCTCCCTCTCCCACTCCTCTGCTTATATTTCCTCTCTCGCTGTCTCTGCCAAATAAATAAATAAAATCTTAAAAAAAAAAACAACACAAATACCTAGAAGTGCTGAACAAAATTTAACAATCTTTTTTTTTTTTTTAAAAGTAGGCTCCACGCCTAGGGTGGAGCCCAATGTGGAGCTTGACCTCATGACCCTGAGATCAAGACCTGAGCTGAAATTACAAGTTGGATGTTTAACCAACTGAGCCACCCAGGCACCCCTAACAATAATCCTTTTGAACATACTTCTAAACCACCAAGAAAATCAATGTCCTAGGGCCCAAAACAGAAGCAGAATTAAACTTCAATGCCTACGTACCAAACATAGGTCCAGACCCTGGACATATCAGTGAACAAAACAGCAAAAACTATCTGTTCCTTAGAGCTTACATATACCAGCTGGAGGCTGCTTCTCTGGGAATCATGTGCTCTGAGTTAGAATTACCTTTCTTTAGATATATTAAAAACTGAAAATTATACTTTAAAGAAAGTTGAATAATGTGCTTAGAAAGGATTTCTGGTGTAGGTGATGGGAGTCCCAGAGTAAAGGCCTTCTTTATTGGGGCATTTTCTTGGGTATTCAGTCTACACGCTAATGACACATATCCAAAATTAAAGATGACAGTTGATGAGCCCCATCCATAGTATTTACAAGCAGTCTTCCCATTCATGGGAAAAGCTTATGGGGGGAGGAGAGCAGCCTGCATGACAGCAGAGGAAATCTGTATCAGATACCTGTATTAGCTAACTTGCTTCCTTATTCATAAAGAGAAAAACAAATGCACAACAGAGAGTAAGGTAAGGATACAAAATGGACTAAAGATATTTCAGACAATGAAATACTCCACAAAATCAGTATAGGTGCTACTTCCAGAAAGAACATTAAAATTTAAAAAGAAGAAATAATCAAAGAAATAATAAGAGAAAGACCTTTTTCAGGTGAAGGAACACATTAATCTTTATAAATTCCCTGAGTGCTCTAAAGCAGGATATATGAATAAGTCCCAAACCAAGATAAAACCTTGCTCACTGGGCTAGCCATACTGACCCTCCCCGGAGTTTCTGAATCATCCAGTTTGTCCTTAAGGACTTAACACTTGCAATTTAGTTTAAAAACCTCCTCTCCTTTTAATTGAATAATGTGTTTCATTGCCCTTCAGTCTAAAAACCTCCTCTCTTACTTTGTTCAGGTCTCAAGTAACTATTCCTCAGAGGGACTACCCCTGCCACTGTAAAATAAACATTCCCCCCAATCCATTACTGGCTACCCTTTTATCTTGACTGGTCTCCATAACACTTCATAGCATTTCTTAACCACCTGACACTGAGTGTGTGTACATGTATAATCTTTTTATAGTCTATCTTCTCCGCTAAAGTATAAGCTTCTCAAGGACTAGGGTATCAACTCCTCTGTTTATCACTGTAGTCCAGTGTCTAAAACACAGCTGCCATAGAAAAGGAATTAGACGGGTATTTCCTTAATGAACCAATCAATAAATGCTAAAAGTTTTCAAAAGAAAAAAAAATACATAATGGTATGATTAGACTCTGCCTTCTTGGGGGTGCCTGGGTGGCTCAGTCGGTTAAGCATCTGCCTTGAGCTCATGTCAGGAGGCCAGGGTCTTGGGATCAAGCCCCGTATCAGGCTCCCTGCTTAATGGGGAGCTTGCTTCTCCCTCTGCCTCTGCCACTACCCCACCCCTGCTTGTGTTCTCTCTCTCTCACCCTCTCTCAAATAAATAAAATCTTAAAAAAAAAAAAAAAAAAAAGTATCAGCCTTCTCCTAACAATACAGTTTAAGGGGCACCTGACTGGCTCAGTAGGTAGAGCATGCAACTCTTCATCTCAGGTTTGTGAGTTCAAGCCCCATACTGGGTGTAGAGATTTATTAAAAATAAAATCTTAAAACAGAACGAACAAAAAACCTAACACAGGTTAAGAAAAACAATGAAAGGAAAAACAATCTGGGCACAGAATTCTCCATCCAGACAAACTATGAATGAAATATGTAAAAATAAATAAAGTCAATTTCAATTATGCAGGGATTCAAAAAGTTCACGGTTCAAAGGGGTGCCTGGGTGGCTCACTGGGTTAAAGCCTCTGCCTTTGGCTCAGGTCGTGATCCCAAGGTCCTGGGATTGAGCCCCACATCGAGCTCTCTGCTCGGCGGGGAGCCTGCTTCCTCCTCCCTCTCTGCCTGCTTCTCTGCCTACTTGTGATCTCTGTCAAATAAATAAATAAAATCTTTTAAAAAAAAAAAAAAAAGAAAGAAAAAGTTCACTGTTCACACATACTTTCTGAGGGAAAATTATTGGATGATGTGCTCTAATAAACAGAAAAGCCAAACAAGAGAGGAGGAGATACAGAATCCAAGAAATAACAAAAATTAACCTAGAAGAGCAATAAAAAGATAATAAAGGTGTATAGTTGCTTTACAAAACAAATGGCAATAAATTTAGAAAAGGGAGCTTTACCAAGAGAGTAAGACTCTATTCAACAAATAGTAATTAATGGCCTGAGTAACATGAAGACAGTCTTCCCTTTTCCTCTCAACAATAACTGACCTACCACAATTGTACAGGAAAGCCATAATCCAAAAACTGAAGAATACAAAAACAGCATCATTTTGAAAAATAAATGGGAATATAAGAAAGTGACCTCCAAGTATACAAGTTACAGATACTCTATTTCCTTCTTTATAGAGTTGCTCTCATACTACTGAATTCTATAGTATCTTCTTAATCAAGATATCAAAAATATAGATACTATCTTTTAGTACTTAAATTTAAGCTTTCTGCTTCTTACGCAGAGTAACTATAGTTATACAACTAAAAGTTGCAATGTATACCTGCGTAACATTACAGTTAAAAAATGAATGGGGGGGGTATCAAAGAATAATACCAGGATGGTAATTAGTTAGCTCATTATAAACATGGTCAATTAAAAAATGTTATTTAAAAAATTGGGGGACAGGATTTATTTCCATTTCCTAGTCTAGCTTAGGCATTAACTACATCTCATACAGACCATTATAATACCTTGAAATTAGTCTACCTGCCACAGGCATCAGTTTATCATTTGTTAAATGAATATAATGGACACTTTATGACATGTTCAAGATTATGAGGCTACCTTATCAGGTGTGGGGCTAAGTCTACAGTAAAACAATGTGTTTTTCAATTTAATAAGCTATAAGAATAAGGTTCCGAGTAAAAGCTTGGGAAGTAAAGTATCATTCAGGCAGATGTTTTCTATAATCACTTGTTTCATTTTATTTAAGTCTAAAAATTTGGGACTGTATTTTTAGAAGAAAAATTTCTGTATCATCAGTGCTCACCATAATTCTGAATAAAGTAATAACTTCAAAATATCAAAACACAAAATTTTTAAAAATACCATGTATTGCTGAGGGAAAACCCTAAGAACTTCCAAATTTTTTCTGGAATTATCAGGTTAAACAAGCTACTCAAATTTGTGCTGAAATCAGTACCTATCATGGGGTGCTGGGTGGCTCAGTCAGTTAAGGGTCTGACTCTAGCTTTCTGCTCAGGTCATAATCTCAGGGCCATGAAATGGAGTCCCATGCTGGGCTCTGTGCTCAGCAGGGAGTCTACTTGAGGATTTTCTCTTACCCACCCTCAACCCCTTCATTCTCTTTCTCTAAAATAAACAAATCTTAAAAAAAAAAATCAGTACCTACCATGATACATTTACTTATAGATGCTCTAATTTGATTTTAGACAATGGAATTTTCTTTATCTTGAGCTAGCACAAGATTTTTAGCATATTAATAAACAAAAACATGCAGATACCAAATATAGGCCCCATTATTTACCTCCTGTTATGGAGATACGATGAAACTATTAGAAAGAGGAAACAACTGAGTCTGAATTTAACTCTTTCAAAAGTGGATTACTTACAGTTTTCATACATGTATTATTATTACTGTGTAACCCAATAATCTGTAAACTCTTATGTCTTATACAAGAGTTTATAATAAAGAAAAGAATAAGTAAATTTCTTTCTATCAGGAGGCAGCCAAAATGGACTCAAAGTGGAATCTGCACTCTGGAGAGAATCATGATCATGTTACATATATGGAATCATTCTACACATATGTTCATAACAGGTTTCCAAATGAATACGCTACCTTTTTCAAAATTATTCAATTTATTGTAATTTAGACAAATTTACACTGTTCCATAAATCATGAAGACTGTAGTAGTGACTGCAACACAAATTTCTAAAAGAAAGAGTATCTAAACTCAATACCAGTTTAGCTACTCTCTAATTCTTGAAATTTCCTTTCGAGTACATGTTCTAGCTTTGAAAGAGTGACCTTTATACTTTCTTCATTTTCTAAAAGCACAAAAGTTGACAGAAATTCATCTTACCTCTGATGAGTCCATTTTTGGAGATAATGTGCAGGTCAATACATGGTCACCTATGTTCTGTGGATTTTGTTTCAGAAAGCTATACATTGATTGAGCAGATTCAGGGCTATCTAACTGAAGAATTGCCTTTGGAGAAGATTAAAAAATATATATATTAAATAGTTCCTCAAAAAACTAAAGTAGAATTACCATATGATCCAGGAAGCCCACTCTGTGGTAGTACCCCAAAGAACTGTAAGCAGGAAATCAAACAGACATTTGTACACCCATGCTTATACCAGTGCTAATTCACAACAGTCAAAAGGTAGAGCAGACAAAATATCTATCAAAGGACAAGCAGATAAACAAAATGTGTATATGCAAACAATGGATTATTATTCAGCTCTAAAAAGGAATGTAACTCTGACATATGTTACAATATATGCTGGAAGATATTAAACTAAGTGCAATAAGCCAGCCAAAAAAAATCAAATATTATGATTCCATTTATAAGAAACAGCTAGAGTAGTCAAATTCATAAAGATGGAAGTAGAGTGGTAGAACGTTAGTTGTCAGGGACTAGGAAGAGAGGTACGGAGGAATTGGTGTTTAATGGACAGGGAGTTTCAGTTTGAAAAGATAAAAGTTCTGGAGATGGACTGTGGTGACAGTTGTATAACAACATGAATATACTTAATGCCACTGCATGGACATTTAACATGGTTAAAACAGTAAATTTAATTATATATATTTTAGCACAATAAAAACATCCTTCAATTTTTCTGAAGAATAGATAAATTTTTCTTCTAGACTTCAAGTGTGATTACAAAGGTAATCTTCATTTCAAAGGAAATAAGAAAAAACAATCCTTAAAATGTTCCAAAGTCCAGGCAAAACGGAAGAGTATGATAGGTATTTTTAAGAAATTAAAAAAATAACTACCAGAGGATTAAACATATCTAAAGTAAAAGTTCAAAATTCCTTAGGCCACCTGTCTTCTCCCTTCCCTCCTGTGTCACACTATTTCTAAAGTATCAAACATGCTCTATGTAGCAGTTAGAAGCATGTCAAAGAAATAGTATCTACCTTTGGTGAATCAGTTCTGAAGCAAACACTGTCAACTTTGATATAAAATCCTACCTTTCTACGTAATACATGGTTGCTCAAAATCTAATTTTACTAGACAAGTATCTTAATTAAATATTAAACACAGAGGCATAGCAAATATAAACAGATTAACAATTTCTTTTAAGGAAGAACAAAACCCCTAAGGGATGATCACTTTGTACTTCTTTCCATATAGTGAAACAAAAAGAGCTAACTCTCTATGTGCTTTATGGCTAGAAGGAACTTGGAAAGTATCTGGTAACACCTTTTTTTCATTTTACAAGTAAGAACTAACTAAAAGTGTAAATCAACTCAGCCAAGGTCACAAAGGTGGTAAAGGCTAGATGAACTCAAGTTTAAACTTTCCCGTAAGATAATGTTCTTTGCACATACTACCCTTCTCCCTTGTGCAAGTTTTATTTTCCATTAAAACTAGGAGTTCTGGGGCACCTGAGTAACTGGTTAAGTGTCTCTTGATTTCGGCTCACGTCATGATCTCAGGGTTGTGGTATCAAGCCTTATGCCAGGCTTCCCACTCAGTGGGGAGTCTGCTTGAGATTTCTCCCTCTCCCTCTGTGCTCACTCACTCTCTCTCTCAAAATAAATAAATAAATAAATAAATCTTAAAAAGCAAAACAAAACAAAAACACACTAAGAGTTCTGAGGAGAAAGTCATCATCTCTTTCTTTTTATTATAGCCCAAGAGAAAATATGCTGATCTATCATAGTTCTGCTAAGAAATGATGTTTATAGGTGTTTCAGCTCAGAAGACAGATTAAAAGTCACAAACCTGAAGAGTACAGGGTTCAGTCATACATTCTCTACAGAACATATAGCTAAACCAGGAGGGACCTTGTTACCTTGTTTTTATTACTCATGAATACATGGTGAGCCACTTTTCCAAACTGAAGTCCAACACAAAGCACACACTGAAGCCCATCTTCCGGCAAGTTATCAAGATGTACAAATCGATCATAAATTTTATCTGTATTTGCCTGTAATTTTTTTAAGAGACAGCACAGAAAAAGAGAAACACAGCTCAAGTATCAAACTATAAACACAGATTAACATAATTTAATTTTTCAGAGGTCAGATGATACCCTCTCTCTCCCAAGAGTAAGAAAATGACTATGTGAGTGAAGACAGTGAGATCTTAGTTTTAGATTTGAGTGATCAATGAAACAATATACTCAAACAAGAAGTATAATCCTTCTTCTATCAACACAGTATTTACCTAAAACACTTTATAACTAAGCCACTTAATATAGCTCCAGTATCTAGAAAATATTTCACTTTAGGGATTACCATGACCCTTTACTTCTTATTTTACCAAGAAAAGATCCATCTGACACTTTCATCACCCCCAATATTTTATTTTTTCAATTTAAATTCAATTAATTAACATATAACATATGTTATCATATACATATACATATATGTTATCGTATACATATACACATATATCATATACATATAACATATAATGTATTAATGTATCAGAGGAAGAGTTCAGTGATTCATCAATTGCATTTAATTTCGTGCTCATTATATATCACATGCCCTCACCATCCCCTCAATGTTAAATTAAATTAAAACGAGCAGTAAGGTTTTATTTGTAACAGGTGAATAACCAATGTTTCCATCAATAAAACAAGTGTACAAAAGCATTTAAATGCAAAACTTACCTCTGGGTCATTTTCTTTAATCAAGGTTGTAAATATAGCTTCCTAGAAAGGCAAAACACAGGAAAAGTGGAAGATGTAAGTCTTCCCCATACATATATTTATTTATTCAGGGTTTATAATAAACTAACCTATATGAATAAGAATTAAGCACTGTTTCATAAAATGAGAAGTCAGCAGAAGTTTTGTTCCTTCTAAAAATATTTCCTTCTTCCTGAACAAATTATTCAAGTCCCACCTTAATACACTTTAATTCTTCCCATTGCCCTAAGTACATTAAAGATTAATAAGGTGGTGTCAGGGGAGGACATTCAAATTCATATATAAGGAGTAAGAGATTTAATTTAGCAGACAATTAGAGAATTCAAATTATAAAACAAAAAGTTAACTAAGCAAAGTAGGGTATCAGGAAGAAAGAAATGTAGGCTAGCAAAAAAAAAAAAAAAAACCACACACAACACAGAGTATTAAATGTACAGTTATTTAGTACTGTTGACTACAAAGAAGGCTAAGAGTAGCCTGAGACAAAAATGTCAGAGCTGGGAAAGGAAGGACTAGCTAATGGATGGCTTACCTGTATAGTAAAGGAACTTTATCTTATAAGATTCTGGTTCTTAAATTTTTTTCTTTTCAACAATACTGACACATATAAAACAATTCTACCATTACATCAGAGTGATTCGCAATGAAAGGCTTTCTCAAATAACACGCATTTCCACCTTCCTCTAGAGATTCTAAAAACTGCTTCATGCCTCTTAGTTGATAATAAATGTTTGTGTGCCACAAAGAAACAGTGAAGGGTTTCTGAATCAGTTGACTTTGAACAGATTTATATTCTATGTCAGTCTCATTACTTCATGGAGAAAGATTTTAAGGGAGACAAAACTAAAGATAGGAGACATAAAGAACTACTTTAGTTGGAGTTTTCAAGAAACAAAGCAATAATGGATGGGAAAAAGGGGGAGCAAACTACAGAAATGTTTATGATTTAAATTATACAAGACCTAGTGATGGATGGCTGTGAGAAAATAGAGAAAAATTAAAGATAACATCCCAGTTTGGAGGACAGATAACAGCAGTAAAATAAGAATACAGAGTTGTCTATAGATAGTAGTTTTCAACTTTTTTTCCACTCTGACGTACATGAGGGATTAGATTCCCTCAATATGGAAGTAATGGATAGGAGACTGTGAAGAGACGGAAGAAGCTTTTTCTCAATGACTCAGAGAGAACATGTAACCCAAAGACACAAGCTAGAGCATATAACCAACTACAATAAACCCGATCCAAAAATTTTACAATATTCTAGTAAAAATCATGCTAAGTCTATTATTTACCTCGTCTTTTATATTCATGTTTTCAGGAACCATACTTATTGAGAGTTGATTTCCATCCATTGATATTGGGAAGCAGGTATAAAATTTTATCATAGATTCTGCAGATTTTCTATTTATTTCCATAAATATCTTTTAAAATAAAAAGTACAAGAACAAAAAAATACGTCTTTAAGTTACTTTTCCTTGAAAAGATTTAATACTAAGAGTCAAATAACTTAGTAAACATTAAGATAATGCATCTTCAGAAAGTGAGGCCAACAGACTCAAAGTATTAGAACCATAAGGAAGTAATAATGAATGAATGAACTCACAAGGCAATACTAAAGAGAAATAAGAGAGGACATTCTAGTAAATGACATTAAGGAAAATCTTATTTATCTTACTCATCATTGTAGTCTTAGTACCTACAGCAGTATCTAGCATATAGCAAGTTTAAATAAATAAATTTAATGACTGATAAAATATGAGAAGTATGAGAATTGAAAGAACCAAAGAAATGTGTAATGATTACCAAGTTATTTTTGTTTTCCTAATTATAAAATTATAGTTCCATACATTTTGGTTTTAATTTTCATTCCTGGGTAAACGAATAGTTGAACATTCTTCTCTGTGTTGATAGTGAGGCAGAAATCTTCCATATATTTGATCATAGTTGTAATTTTTTTAAAGGAATTATCTATTTGTGTAATCTGCCAATTTATTTATTGAACTTTTAACATTTTATAATGTAATCAGGGTATGAATCTTTTGTTTCCCTTTTACACAAATATTTTTAACTTAATTTGCATCTTGCTTTATGTTAATTTTGCTTATATGACTGAATCTGGTATTTTTCCACATAGTATCTAGAAAAGTATTAAATCTTTAAATAGTAATTCTACTCAACTCTAATCAATATTGGACAGATAATAATCTACATTTTCTGTATCTGGATTTCATATTTAATGTATCTACTTATTCTTTGGTATATGATATAAAGTATGAATCTGAATTATTCACTTCCAAATTCCCAAAATTTCCCCCTATTTCAATGTACTATTGCATAAAAAAAAATTATTTTATTAAAAAATTTATTTTTATTCTCATCTCTAAATAAAAACAGCTTTAATGAAATATAATTTACATATCATAAAGTTCACCAGTATAGGTGTAGAATTCATTGGTTTTTTAGTAATTTATGAAGTCATGCAACCATTCAAATAATCTACTTTTAACATTATGTGAAACTGCATTTAACTCACTCATATTCACTCTCTTCTTCTACTCTGTTTTCTGAAGCACACTGGCTCTGGCTACCAGCAAACATATATCCCACTCAATGCTCTCTAGTGATCCCCAATTCCTTTCTAATGTAAGAACACTACTATGGGCCACCGGAATGGTGGTCCCATTATTTAAACTTTCCTGAAATCTCACTCCCTATAAGATACCTTCCACAAGTTGTTTGTATTAATATAGTGTTTGTTTGTTTTAATTACAAAAGCAGTATGTACTTATTACTGAACACGTAAAACACACAGATAACCTAGGTTATTCTAAGTACTGACAACATCTCTACCTGAGAATGGTTACTTCCCACTTGAGTGCAATTGGTAAAACAGAAGGAATACTAATAAAAAAGCGCTACAAAGCTTCTAAGTTGTTATAAAACTCTGTATTAACATACTGAAGATATAAAACATTTCTTTAGACTAAAATTCTGAGCAAAATTTTGACACATTTAGCAAGCCAACCTCCCCATAGTTAAAACTAGGTCAGATCAGAATAACACTAAAATATGGGATGTTTTATATTTTAAAAATCCCTTAGCTTGAGTGGCTTAATTATTTTGAGGTGCTCCTTTTAAAAAACCTTTCTTTTTAGTTTTTTGAACTTAATGTTTTTCAAAATGTGCTTCAGACAATATGAACAGCTATTATCAACGCTTACCTTTTTATGAGATGATAAAATCAAAATATCCTTTAAACCACCAAATGGTTTTACTAGGTTGTAAACTTCTTCTATAGAATATCCTTTATTAGGCAAATTAGAAATAAGTACCACACACATTTCCTCTGTTTCCTTCAAAACAAATTTAAGAGTTGACATTCAAATTTCTTTAACTGCTTTTATATTTACTTAAGTTTATGCGGCAGATCATGGTATGTTAGTATTTAAACTGCATTTAATACTAAACCTTATCAATTAAGAAGGCCGGTCTGAACCTCAAAACAAAAGAAAATGCAAATTTCCTCTCTTCAAGTACACAGCATTATTTCAGTCATATCAAGGCTTTTCGTTCTCTTTTTCAACCACTGCTTAAAAACACAAGTTTAAGGGGGCACCTGGCTGGCTCAATCAGGGATGCATGCGACTCTTGATCTTGGTATGAGTTCAAGCCCCACAACTAGGTAAGGAGATTATTTACAAAAATCTTTTAAAAAAGTAAAAATAAAATAATAAAAATAAAAATGCAAGTTTATTTATTTTTAAAGTGCAAGTTTAAAAACACCAGTTTGTCTCTGACAACAACTCCTTCATGCACGGCTGCCATTCCTGTGCTATGTGATGCTAACATCCCCAAGCTCCAAAACAGAACATAGCTTTTCATCTTGCTGAATAAAATAATCTTTTAGGTAAAATTAAAAAGTTTCCCTAGTGCCTTAGAAACCTTTCCCTATAACCCAATTCCCACTACAAAGTAAATACTTTCAATTCTGCCTTCTTTTCTTTCAGATCTATTCTTCAAGAGGACTCTCATCAATGCCAATTTTTCCTTTTAGTGAATTATGAGAAAAATCCCCAAAGGTGTACTACAGTAAACTGGACAACCTGTGACTTTTCTTTTAGAAAAAAAAAAAAAAGTAGGGGATAGGGATGGGGAGAACCAGGAAGTTATAATTTTCACAAGTCAGTTGAGAATGATTTTCAACTACCATGTCAACTGTGTTCATAAATGGTTCCTTTATAAGTGCTTTAAGTCAATCTATTTGTGCTTTAAAATATTCTTCCTGAAACAAAACAGTTAAGACATACTACTTAGTTACTACTTGAAGAATGCATCTACCAGTCAAAAATAAACTTACTGTTTAGCACATGAATGATCTCAAAATCTTAACCAGCAAAATATAAATTAAATTAACAAGATATTAATACAGTCAAAATCACAGATGAACCACAAAAAAAAACAGTAATGTGAACTTTCTGCCCTTCAAATGAAACTTCAAATCCTACTCACTATTCTAAAAACACAGAGAACTGATATTCTAAATATTAATTTATTTCCCACCTGCCTCTAAGAAATAAGAAAATCAGATTTCACAAAATTCTACTGGTTTTAATTTGACAACCTGCTTTTCTACTCAAAAACCCATTTTGGCCTAAACTTTTTTTCCTGGTAAAAGGTACACCTCAAAAACATGTACGTTTATTGATAATCTGCACTTTAACTTTTATGACTTACTCTGCAACTCAAACCCTATCTAAAAAGTCACAAATGACAGGGGTGTCTGGGTGGCCAAATTGGTTAAGAATCCAACCCTGGACTTAGGCTCAGGCCATGATTTTAGGGTCCTGAGATCCACCCTGGAGCCAGCTTAAGATTCTTCCCTTTCCCTCCGCCCCTTCCCCATCTCTCTATTTAAAAACAAAAACTTAAGGTGAAACAATAAAACTCAAAAAAAAAAAAAAAAAAAAAAAAAAGGTCACAAATGACAGGTTTTTCACCATGCCAAATCCTGTACATTTTTTAGTGGGTTTACAGTAAGAAAAACATATTGTGTCAAAGTTTCCTAAGCTTTTAAATAGTAAGTAAAATATAAAAACTGACCTTGTTAACTAGTTCTTTTTCTGTGGACTCCACAGCAGCTTCTGAAGATACAAAATAAGGTAAGAATTCATGCAGATATATTTACCAAGATCCCTCTTTTCCCACAATGGATTAAATAGTAGCTGCATGAAAATGTACACAAATGACAAAATACTACAAAATGTAAGAAGGAAATAGCTACAGAAATAACATTTCATTTTATTTCTTCTAAGAGCAAAATTTCAGAAAAATCAAGAGGGTGGTGACCTGAATCATATTTTAAGTTTCATTAGTATGAGCCTGATATTTTAAAAAATATACATGTATATATGACACAAAATTAAAAATCTTATTTCCTTAAAATTTGATTTTCCATCTTTAAACATAAGAGAACAAAAAAAAAACTTTTGACCTACCTGAAATAGTTTCCTTAGCACTATTTTCAGTGGCTTTGACTTCCATACTGGTCTTTATTTCAGAGTTTTCTGCATGAAATAGTCTGCTTTAATAGTCTAGAAAAACATGCTAATATAATTAAACTAATGAATCTAAACAGGAACTTAAATTAGCTTATTTTGTCACTAAGTATCCTTAGACTGAACTGATTTCAGGCTTTTCTTTGAAAATCAATAAAACAATCCATTTGAAGATTTTAAAGCAATAATTTCAAAATATACCTCAAATGTACACCAAGGAGATCTAAAGAAAGCACTTAAACAAATGAAAGCATTCAGAGCTTACCTGGTACAATCACAGGTTTATTGGCATCTTTGTTTTTGACAATGCCAGCTTTTTTGACTTCCAAAGACTTCTTTCCACCAGATTTTGCTTTTAAAAGTAGAAGTGAACAGTTATTCTAAGGATCTATTCAATCGTTTAGCATGTTTTATACTCATATATATAAGAAATGTGGTCCAACTTCATTATAAAGGCAGTTTCTTTTCCATATATTTATTATTTCCACTTAGATCTGTTTACCAGTAAGATTAAAAGCAAATTTAAAGGGGTGCCTGGGTGGCTGAGTTGGTTAAGTATCTGCCTTTGGCTCAGATCATGATCCCAGGACTCTGGGACTGAGCCCCGCACAGGGATCCCCACTAACAAGCTTCTCCCTCACCTCCTGCTCGTGCGTTCTGTCTCAAATAAATAGATAAATTAAAAACAAAACAAAAAAAAAAAATTTAAAATGATACAATCTTGTTGATGGCCACTAATGGGCCACAGGTTTATCTTCCATTTGGCAGAAGCATGTCATAATCACACAGAAAGTTTTTTTTATAATTTCTACAAAGGCTTTTCAAAATTAGCCTACACATTAATAAACAGATCATGTTAGTTTCAACATGTCACATTTCTTTCTTTATGGAGGAAATACATTCTTTTAACAGGGAAAGAAGAACATTTTTTGGAGTAACAAACTGAAAAATTTACAAGCTGGGAAAGGTAATATGAAGTGACAGCCCTAAAAAATGAGGAAAATAAAGATTTGTAGGGGGCAGTAGCAGAACAATTTATAATTACACAGCTGTCAAAAATGTTTCCTCTGCAAAAATCTGCAGTGGCACACTGTCAAAGACCAACATACCAAAAAACAGTAGTCCCATTATGTGTCAGGTTTTAAATATCAAAGAAGTATCTACTACACCTTTCAAGATGTTATTAAATGCTATAAATCTTTTGAATTTCAAACTTGCTTTTGATAGTATCTTTATTATATTCTTCAAGGGAGGATTAAGAACAAACTTAATCCTCTTCTTCCCAAAAGTCTTACCTGTTTTGATTGAAGCTTTACCTTTAGCAGCTACTGTTACCACAGACTTTACAGAACCCGCTGATTTCCCTAAATCACAAAAGTTGTAGTCAAATTGGTTTATTTAACTAGTATCAACAATCCCCAAATAACCTCATAAAGAATATGAGTGACAAACCATATTTTATCCAAAACATAAAATGTTATCTTTGGGGCACAGATCACTTTCTAAATCAAGCAATAACAATAATATCTTCAGAAAAAAAGTATCACTAAAGTAAGAATTCACCTCCCCAGAGAGGTACTTAAAAAGAGCATTCAGGCAAGTTAAATAAATCTCTGAATGTGTGGACCAACTAAGAAGCAAAATTACTAACTGCAAGGATCTAAAAACAGTCCCATAATGCTTTCAATGGTTTCATAAACAGTTATAATTAGGGTCTCCCAGCCCAAGCTTCCTTGGCTCCCAGCTGACTGAAAAGCATTCAAGAACACCTTCGTCATGGTTAAGCCACATAAAGCCTACTTTGACTCATTCCTACTGGGCTCTATGTGAACAGGACTATTAAATTGCTCTGACCCTTCTTCGTACATACGCATCTATTACTCTTGCTTATTTTTAAAGATAATGTATAAAGACTGTGATCATCAAAGTGTCACTGAAAAGATCACCAGAGAGCAAAATCCCTTTCTATTCAGAGAGCAACAGAGGTTTAGCTCTGAAATTTAGGATTCATTAACAACTACCAAGGTTCACTATGAGGAAAAAAAGCTCAGAATCAAATTACCAGTAGATCCAAGCTGAATTCCAAATTATATTGTTAAGTCTTGGGGCATGAATCAATTTCTGTGCACATTTGCCCATTTGTAAACAAGGGTGGCGACTGCTGTTAATTACTTAAGAGGATCCTTTTAAGAACATGATTATGCTTTTGAAAAATTATAACACAAATAAAACTAACATGTAAAAATCAACTGAACTGTTTACAAATTCACCCTTTATATCAAAGATAAACCCTAACCTTTGCCCAAAAAGATTAATACCAATCTTTTATAGAGTATCACCTAACCAGTCATTTCTTAGTCAACCCCAAGTTTGGACACCCTGCTGTGTCACATGAGCTGAGCCCAAAGGGCCTTTCAGTATTTATTTCACTATCCCTATATTATACATCAATTCACTTTAATACTTCTAGCTGGGCACCAGAACTTAAGGAAAAAAATATGGAGAATTAATTTCCCAGCACAGTTAAGGGGTGGCCAAGCAGCTTTAATACCCATTTCCCCCCAAATCTCTACCAGAATTCCCATAAACTTACTATCAAAGTAATATCAAACTGTTTACTAAATAAATGCATCCTCAAAACAAGATATCTAGCATCCCCTGACCCCTTCAGATTACTGCTTCAAAGAAACTCCTTTATGAAAATTCTGGATCTGCCACTAACAATGGTATTTACCAATGCAAAGCTGCTTCCTTTCTACTATTACAGAGAAGATAATTTAATACATTGATTTCTATCCACTTAAAAAGATGACCCTAAACTAACCAGCGTTTAGCAGAAATGAGAAGTAGGAAGGATAATGCTAGAGAAAGGAGAAAAAATAATTACTTTAAAACCCTTAAGGGGCATCTGGGTGGCTCAGTCAGTTAAGCATCCAACTCCTGATCTCAGCTCAGGTCTTGATCTCAGGGTTGTGAGTTAAACAACAACCAAAAAACCCCACTAAAGTCCATAACAACTGAAAATAAAATATAATTTTGCTGTTTGTTATCTGAACTATTTTATAAAAGAAAGTTTACAGAGAGACCTCAATAGAAGAGAAAGGAGAAATTATCTTATTTTGATAATTACTACAAAGAAGAAGCATTATTTACTAAGTCTCCTTTCTCAGAATTTCTAGATGGCTATAAATTTAAAAAATTAGTATACACCCAGCACATACTTTGTCACATGAAATCCAAGACAACTGTTATATACTTCTTAAGTAACTTAAAGTTAGTATGTCTAGAATTCTAGTAAAAAACATACCTGAAGACTTACTGACTTTGGCTCCAGATGTCTTGGCTTGTCCAGTTTTGGCTAATAAGAAAAACATTATCAATGACACATTACGAATACTATCATTTAGACTTAGGAAAGAGCTAATCTGGCAATGACCGAAGAAACACTGTAAAAAAACATCCTTACGCTCATCTTTGTATGCTTGTAGAACTATATAGGTAAATTCTGAGACATGTAATTGCTGAGTTGAAAGGAAAAGATTTAAATTTTAACAATATTAAATTGTTCTACATTAAGACTGTACCAACTGATATTCCCATCAACAGTACACGAGAGTGGGGCTTCCAATTTCCACACAGTACATAAGAGAAGTTATTAATCACTCCAACCTGAGATGGACACTGGTACAGATTAATTTTTATTTCTTTAATCAGAAATAAAGTTATGTTGACTTTCATATGTTTAATTCAACACTAAATCTTTCTCTGTGATCCACTATTCTTAATATTTGCCAATTTATCTTTTGGGTTGTTGAGGTTTTCTTATTTATTAAGAGGGCTTTACATATTAAGAAAATTCATCTATATCACAGAGGTAACAATTTTTTAAAAAGTTATGCAAAATACTTATGTAAAAATACTTTTTACATAATCATACAATGTATGATTGTACATACAAATGTAAAAAAAATACTTTTTACATATTTTCCTGAAAGGGAAGGATGCCCTTGCTCTGCAATTAAAACCAACAAAAACTCTCCATATTTTCTTTCAGTACTTTTAATTACCACTTTGTGAATTACAATCCAGCTGTGATTTATTTTATTAACATGTTTTATTTTTACAAAGTGACAAGGCAATTTAATGAGTAATTGATCTTTTCCTTGATAATTTAACATATTACCACAATTATTTACTGATGTTCCATATGTTCTAGGAACTACCTCTGGAATCTCTCTGTCCTACTGATCTTTTGTCTAGCTGTACAACTACATGAAGTATTCTGAGTCTTTACCTCTGTAATTTATTTTAGTATCTGTTGGTGCTCATCTGTCCTAATTACACTTCCTCTGCAAAATTTTTCTGTCTATTCTGTTAATTCTTTATTTATAAACTTTATAATCAACTTGTACAGTTTAAAAACCTTATTGTTTGTATAACTATACTCAATTAAAAAAGAATCTTACTGGCAGTTTTATTGGGTTCCTAACATTTATCTTAATATAAGAGAAAAAGGCACATTACAATGGTGAGAAGCTTTCTAATTGAGAAGCTTTCTATCAAGGAATAAGCTGTTTTCCACATAGCATTTCTTTATGCCTTACAGTAGTAGCTTAAAATTTTCATAGTTTTTACCCTTTTTATTATTTATTATTTTTTTAAAGATTTTATTTATTTATTTGACAGAAATCACAAGTAGGCAGAGAGGCAGGCAGAGAGAGAGGAGGAAGCAGGCTCCCCGACAAGCAGAGAGCCCGATGTGGGGCTCGATCCCAGGACCCTGGGATCATGACCTGAGCCAAAGGCAGAGGCTTAACCCACTGAGCCACCCAGGCGCCCCCACTTTTATTATTTTAAACAGAGTATTTTATTAGATTACATGTAAGTGGTTATTCTTTCTATATAATAAAGCAACTGAAACTCTAAATTAATTTAGAAAATTAAGGTGGCTAATTAGATTTAAAGGCATTTCAGTAGACTCTCTTACATTTCCGTCATACATACATATTTGCAAATAATAATATTGAATCACACTTTCCAATTTTTATGCCTTGTGACTTGCACTGGCAAGTGGCTGTTAGTTTTAGGACAATATTTAAGCTACTTCACATAAATGATGAGTATCCCTTCTTTTGTCCCTAACCTTAATGAGAACACTTCTACTACTCTCACTATTAAGCCTATGCTGGCTTTTGACTTGATAGATGTATATGTTCATATGTATATAAGCAAAAGTGTGTGTGTGTGTGTGTGTGTGTGTGTGTATAAATATAAAACACACTATCATATTAAGGTAGTTACCTACTTTAAGAATTTTTTTTTTTGATGCTAGGAATGGATGTTGAATTTTACCTAATATCCTTAGCATTTACCTTTTCTCTACTTAATATGGTGAACTGAATTTACAAGATTTTCAAATTTTGAAACACTTTTATATTTCTGATGTGATCTCTTCTTGGGCACACCATTACTATCCACTTAATGTGCTCCCCACCTCTACATGCTAAAATTTTACTTAAAAGTATTACAGCAAAAAATGTTTTACATCAATGTTCGTAAGTAAAATTGTTCTGCAACTTTAATTTATTATAACCACTTTATCAGCATTTCAAAACATTTAACTTGTTTTGAGATAACTGTAAATTCACAAGGGGTTGTAAGAAATAATTGGGAAGAATACCATACGCTTCACCCTGTTTCCCTTAATGGTAATATTTAGCGTAACTACGTACTATGTTACAAACAAAACCAATACAATCTACCAACATTTCTGCAGTTTTACATACTCATTAATGTATAGTTAGTGCTATGAAATTTTATCATAGATGTGTAGACTGCTGTGACCACTGATCACAATACAGAATAGCTCCACCCTCACAAGGATCCTTCCTACTACCCACTTACAGCAACAGCTACTTGTCTCCCTCCTCTTCAACCCAACAACCACTTGTCTATTCTCTAACTCTATAGCTTATCATTTCAACAATGCTGTATAAAAAAAAGCTTGTATTTTTTTGAGATTTTTTTTCATTCAGTGTAATTCCTCTGCAATCCATCCAAGTGTTCCATCTATCAATAATTTGTGCCTTTTTATTGCCAAGTAGTATTCCATGCTACAGATACAGCACAGTTTAACCATTCACCCACTGAAGCACATCTGCCTTGTTCCCAGTTTCTGGCTACTATAAATAAAGATGAAAACAGCATAGAGAGGTTTTTGCATGAACAGGTTTTGTGTAAATATAATTCATCCATCTAGGATAAATGCCCAAAGAGCGTAATTGCTGGGTCCTATGGTAAGAACACACTTAGTTTTGTTTAAAAAAAACAAAAAACAAAAAGCTGCAATACTCAGGGCGCCTGGCTGGCTCAGTCGATAAAACATGCAGCTTTTGATCCTGGGGTTATGAGTTTGAGCCTCACACTGAGGGCAGAGATTACTTAAATAAATAAACCGAAGGAAAAACAAACAAACAAACCTGCAATATTCTTATCTGTACCATTTTAAATTCCCAACATCAATGTACAAGTATCTCCACATCTTCAATAACATTTGGTGCCACTATTTTCTTAGTTTATCCTTTCTGAGAGGCATACAGTGTCTCTGTCAGCATCTGATGTCCCTATTAACCTGCTTTTTCCTGTTTCATTCTCTCCACCCCCTTTTTTAAAGAAAATATTCCTTTCCTCTAAATGTCATGGAATAGCTGAAATAGAACTAGATTTATTAATTCCTTAAAGGTTTGGTGGAACTCATACGTGGGAACTATTTGGACAGAATGCTCTAAATGGAGAAATAAAGGACTTAAAGTCACTTTAAAAAAAATGTTTAATTCCAGTGTAGTTAACATACAGTGTCATATTAGTTCCAGGTGTATAATACAGAAGTTCCATATATTACTCAGTGCTCAATAAGATTAAGTATACTCTTAATCCTCTTCACCTATTTCACCTAACCCCTCACATAACTTTCCTCTGGTAACCATCTGTTTGTTCTTTATAGTCAAGAGTCTGTTTTTTGGTTTGTCTCTTTTTTTCCATTTGTTCATCTGCTTTGTTCCCTAAAAGAAAGTTATTTTCATCTGGGAATTGGAAAATATAAAGAGTAAGATACATTTATTTAAAAAAAGAGAGAGAAAGAAAGAAACCAATAAAATCTTATGGAAAGAAAAATAATTAAACCAAGGATGACAAATCAGAAAATTTGGGCTATGTTTACCCATGGGTTCAGTTATAACAATACAAACTTAATTTGAGTCCACCCTGTATTCTTCCTCCTACAAATATTTACTAACCCCTACACTACATTTAAGGGATGGAAAAATAAAATATTCCCTTACCCAGCCAAATGAAAGAGAGAGATTTCTGAGCAAACTACTAATACCAAATGACTCAATGTATTCAGTATCACTAAAAGGGAACTGGGAGTTCCTAAGTGAGCCAGGGAAGATATCACAAAGAAATTATATCTGAGACGGGCCTTAAAACATAAACTAGAATTTGCTCCAACTCCACCCCAAAAAAGGAGTTTTATGACATTCTATCATCAATACCTTGCATAAGGCCTGGCACCTACCAAATAGGTACATAGTAAGAGCTTACTGAAGTAAACTGGAATTCAGACAATTCCAAACAAATGGACGGCATAAAGGTGACAAAACATTAAAAAGGAATCTGGGACAAAGGGTAAAGGGTCATTAATTCAATGCTAAAGAATTTGGACTTTCTCCTATGGGTCACTAAGAGCAGAATGATCAGATCTGCCATAAAGAGATCAGTGTGAATAATGAAGCTGGTAAAAATACCAGTCAGGAGGCTATTTTCAAAATTCAAACATAAATCAATTAAAACAATTAACGGTGTGATGAAAGAAAAGCAAAAGACATAGCCTAAGGTAGATCTGAAAGAGAACTATTTGAATCAGCCACTGAATGGATGAAAAGAGGAAGGATGTTATTTAAATATGAACTGGATAGGACAGAAGAGAAAAGCCAGGGAAAGGATTACTTACAATTTCTACATTGGATGATGACTGGTGACTGACTGTTAGGTAACATAAGAAAATAAGAGGAGTAAACTTGAGGGAGTAGAGGTCTGTATATGTATGTAAGATGTCACTGGTCCCTAATGCTGTACCAAGATAAAATCAGGAAGACAAGTATGACATAAGAGGAACCATCATTTAGGGAAACCATTAAAGGAAGATAAAAGAGCAATCAAAGGAGATTAAGAACAAGTTTTCATTCTCAGACAGATAGTTTAAGATAGGTGAAAAGCTTTGAAACCATAGTTTTAGATCTGAATTCTTACTCCAAGGAAGTCATTTAACCTTGAGTATGTTATTAATCTCTGAATCTGTTTTCTCATCTACAAAATGAGGTAATTTAAAAGATTAAGAAAGATAACGTAAATTTCCTAGTATTAGTGTAACCAATGGCAAGTTTCTTCCCCTTGTTTTCTGTCATCTGGCATAGATTAGGCCCCTTAGGAGACTCTTCTTTTTAACAAATCATTATTTTATTCTAAATAGTAAATTCAAACTCCAAACTAACCCTGTATCTCCTTTCTCCTGTTATAACACTTTTCACTTTATAAAACATGTTATTTACTATATACCATGTCACCTCAAATTAGTATATAAGCTACTTGGATATAGAGATCTTGCCTACTGGTTTACTGATGTATCCTAACACTTTAAAAAGTACATCCAGTTATGAGGATATAGTAGATGCTCAGTATTCTTTCTTTTTAACTAGTGATAGGTAACAGTCCTAAAGTTTCTCTTTTTGATCAAATTATACTTTTGCCTCCTTCATGCACTTCTCTTCATCCTTGCTTATCTGTGCATATAGCTAAAGTCTTTAAAACTACCTAATTAGGGGAACCTAAGTGCCTCAGTCGGCTGAGTGTCTGACTCTTGATTTCCACTCATGTTGTGATCTCAGAGTCCCAAGATCAAGCCCCATGCTGGGCTCCACACTCTCCGTGTGGAGTCCACTTCAGCCTCCCTTCCCCTCTATCCCTCCTTTTTCTTGCTAGGTCGTGGGCACCCATGTGTGCGCACTCTCCCTCTCTCTAAAAAATAAATTAAAACTACCCTAACTGACTTGTCACTATTCAATCTCACATTGCTGATCTCAAAAAAGAAACCATGCACCCTTTCCTTTCTTTTTTTTTTTTTTTAAAAAGATTTTATTTATTTATTTGACAGACATAGATCACAAGTAGGCAGAGAGGCAGGCAGAGAGGGAGAGAGGAGGAAGCAGGCTCCTTGCCGAGCAGAGAGCCCGAAGCTCGATCCCAGGATCCTAAGATCATGACCTGAGCCGAAAGCAGAGGCTTTAACCCACTGAGCCACCCAGGTGCCCCCACCCTTTCCTTTCTTACCGGACACTTTCTCCACCCTATTCACCAGCCTATCCTGTCTTTCTACACTTCTATTAGAAGGGAGGGCATATTTGCCTTGAAGTGCTTCTCCCTTACTCATTGCTTTTATTATGTTAGGCCCACTCCCAAAATCTAGACCTTAAACTTAACAATTTCTGAAGTATCCCACTTTCAAATCCATTGACTGGCTGACCTAAGGATATCTCCACTAGGTAAGTCTTTGAGATCTGAAATTCATCAATGCTGAAATCTGAGTTCATGGTTTTTCTCAAAGAAATCACTGCATCTAAGTTTTCCTGTTACATATATATAATCAGTATCACCACACTCTTCTAGTAAAAACTACCTGGCATGAAACGTTGAAAATTTTAAATTGTTTTAATTTTATATTTTATCCACTAGAACATTCTATAGAATAAACATTCAGATTTTACCTTCTCACACCAATTAACATTTTTATATTCGGTCCCTATTACTTTAAAGTGAACATCAACTGTGTTTTCCCAATAAGATTTTTCTTTTTTCTTTTCTTTTTTGGTGCAAAAAGGGGGTTTTATTCAAGCATTGGGGTCAGGACCCATAGGCAGAAAGAGCTGCTTCAACAGGATTTTTCACTCTCCCTTTGTCCAATCTACATAAGAATCCTAAACAATTAATGGTTCTTTGCTCCCGATGGCAATTTCCCAGAGTCTGTACGGTTACTAGGTCCTACAAAGGAAAAATGGCAAGCACCCTAAGCTAAGCTTCATGAATAATGAGTTACATAAAGCTAAATAGGTTTCTCTCCTTCAGGACTTCATAATGGAAATGTGTTCTGGGGATTTTTTTTTAAAGAAAAAAAAAGAAAAAGAAGCTGTAATACACATCTGATCCAAAACATCTTTCAGGAATTAGTCTCTCACACACATATTTTGAGAAATGCTATTAATGAAGTCAAATTCAAAAACTTCCTAGCATGATTCAAAAACTTCTATGAAGTGATTCCCCAATTCTGTTACCTTTGTTGTATCATCTCCCTAACTTCTATCCCTCCTTCCCCATACACACACACACACACACACACACACACGGATTGCTGAATAGAAATCCAGAACTCACTATACACCTGTCTTTCCAAAAGAGAACATACAAAACAATTTAACTTTCTAAATATAGTTTATATCTACTTTATTTTAGCTTTTCTGTCTCATCCTTCACTATCAAGCTATCTCTTCTTAAACTTAAGAGTATCTGTTTTGCAGTAACTTCTTTCCAACCCTAAATGGAAAGAGAAAATTCGGTTTATTAAAACTGTATAGAAGTTCACTTAGCTAGATTCATAATAAAGACCCACAATGTTTTCCTGAGTATAAAGAAACAACTTTAACACATGAGTGTTTCTGTTTGATCTTCTTTGTTTACCTTTTGGCTCTCAGCAAACTTTAAAAATAAAAGGAGACTAAACAAGCAACCTTAACAGGCTTTGTTTTTTTATGTTTTGTCTTACTGGTAGGGGATGGAAGTATGACAAAATTAACCTTAACAGAGATTACCTATTGAACTATGATAGGTATTTTACATATACTATCTCACTGAGTCTTCTAGCTTAATATAGATACCAATATTGTTCCCCTCTATTAAAGCACAATAATGGTTTCCTAGCATCATCTTGCAAAGGGTTTCTAGTAAACTGACAAAATATACTTATTTGGAGGAGTATTAAAAGTAACAACTTACTGGCAGAAGCTGAAGTCACAGTTTCAACAGCTTTGGAAGCATCTATATCTTTTCTATTTGAAAGAAGAAAAAATTAGGCAAAGATTGAAATTCTAAGTTCTAAAACTTCTAAAGATGCAAAAGCTTAAGTCTAAAAAGGCTTAGAGATGCCTGCCCGGATCAGTATGTAGGGCATGAAACTCCTCATCTCAGGGTAATGAGTTCAAGCCCCATGTTGGGTGCGAGCTTACTTAAATTAAAATTTTAAAGAATAAAGTTTAATTTAATTCAATTTAAACAACTGAGTTAAAGCTGGAGTCCATTTAAACTGGAGTCAGGATAATAAAATACATTAAAAATGCAGTTGTATAAAAATTTTGCAGTTTTAATTCATATGCACATTCATTCCTGCATATGAAATCATGGAATTACTTACTTTAAAGAAGCTGCAGATGCTTTCTTTGAATCTGAGGTCTTTTTCTTCAACTCTTTGTTCTATGAAAGAAAAAGATTTTGAAAAAGAAAATCTTAGTTTCTTCCCCAATTATAAAGGGCACTTTAGAAAACACAAGCATAAAGAAATACAATAAAAAACATTATTATGAGATTCAGAACAATCTGACATATATTTACTGACTATTCACCAATTGTCAAGCACAATTTTAGGCACTTGAGAGGAGCAGTAAATAAATAATAATTATTATTATATATAATTATATTAATTATATATAATAAATATAATTAATATAAGTAATTATATATAATTATATATAATTAAATAATGTAATAATAATAATAATTATTTCAGTAAATAAATAATTAATTTCAAGGGGTAAGGAAAGAAAGACCTCAAGGAAATTTAAAAATACATACATACTATGTCTGTTAGCAACAAGTACTATGGAAAAAACGAAAAGAGAAAGGAAACTGAAGTGCTCTTGTTGGGGAATGAGGAGCAACTATCAGTAAGTCTGTTATACAAGTCTCACTGAAAAGGTGATATATGAGCAAACAGCTAAAAGAGGTAAGAGAGCAAATCAAATCATTCCCTGTGTTGAGAGCATTCCAGACAGAAGGAACAGCAACTACAGAAGACTTAATGAGATCCATGCCTATTAGCTTGTTTAGGAAGTACAAAGGATGCGGGGCACCTGGGTGGCTCAGTGGGTTAAGCCTCAACCTCCGCTCAGGTCATGATCTCAGGGTGCTGAGATGGAGCCCCGAATCAGGCTCTCTTTCAGTGGGAAGCCTGCTTCCCCACCCTCCCCAACCCGCCTGCCTCTCTGCCTACTTGTGATCTCTCTCTCCCTCTCTGTCAAATAAACAAATAAAATCTTTAAGAAAAAAAAAAAAAAGTACAAAGGATGCTTGGGTAGGAAATAGAGGAGAGAATAGGTATGTGGTGGTTACGGGGTAGAGTGTGGGTGGAATGGTGGTGTAAAATCATAAGCCATTTTGAGTACTGGCTTTTCCTCTTGAGTGTAATGAAAGGTTCTGAGTCTAGGAATGACAAGATCAATCTGGTTCTATTTTGAAAACCAGTCAAGGTGAGTGAAAAGGCAAGGAGAGAAGGAAAATATTGTCATGATGCTACTGTAGTAACAAAGAAAAAGTGGTGACAGACTGGGCCAGGGTAATAGCAATTAGATCCTGAAATGTCATGGTATTATTCGAAATGTTTTTAAAGACAGTGATAAGAAAATGTAGATCAATAGTAAAAGATGGAATTAATGAATTACAAAGAACTGATCTTTCTTCCATTTAACCTTGAGAATGTGTTCCTCTGCTAAGACTAGACTATTCCTTTTCATACTTAAACTGATTCTGCCTGAGTCACTACAGGCTGCCCCTGCATAATTATAAAATTAAAAATCTTCAACAGTATTAAAGTGGTGTCCACTTTGTGGAATTTCAGTTATATGCAAATGGGGTCTCCCAAATATATACACCAAGTCTTTCCTCTTTATCACTAATAGACCATAAGCTCCAAGAATGAGAGCCCATCTGTCCTGCTCATCACTCTATCTACTGCAGATACCACAATGCCTGACGTATGTAACAGATTTTTAAGAAAGGTTTTCAGTTAAAATGAAATTAAACTCTCATCCGATGAATTCTCTGGTTTTATTTCCTCGTTACTCATTAGATTTTTCTATAATGTTCAAACCACTGATAACTGTTTCCCAGCATTGTTTTCATTTCCATGCAATCTTCTTGGATCTTAGCTGTCTACTCTGGCTTTCAGATATAATGTTGCCATGAATCTTGCTGAAAATACCAAATTAAAATTTTAAAAGTGTTGTTTTCATTTTGTTTTTGTAGAGCTGAGCTGCAGCACTATTTCACAGTTTCAACAGAAAATCTGATACTCTTTTGTAGATCAAGTGTCCTGCTCCATTAAAGAAAATTTTGGGAGTATGGACTACTGTCCATTTCTATGGGGAAAAAAAAAACGCTTGCTTTCATCAGATTCTTGGTAGTGGTGGTAGCGAAGGTAGCTCAAAAATGGCTAAAAATCAGTACTAAGAATTGAGGTTTATACTGGCTTATAATTAAAGAAAAGGTAATTCAGTTTGTTAGAGTTGTGCAGATTCATATTTTAATCCTTCAGGTTTAAATACAGGGATGTGGGCAATTTTCACCTTTTCTGTAACATTTCTTTATTGATTTGAAGAAACAGCCAAATGGAGAGACTATACTTTGAATCAAAGCCAGAGTCAAAGACAGTCCTAACATGAAGTATCAAATATGGGCAGAAACGTTTTGTCTTAGTTTGACTATTCGTGCCAAAATTAAGATCTGGGCCACGAAAGCTACAGCACTGCCTTTGTTCCTAGTCTGGGTTCCCAGCTTATTTTTGGCTTCCTCTGGCAAGGAAATCTAATGTCTTCCCCCTGTAATAAGAGGCTAAGGTTATCTGTACACTTCCAATCTTAAACAGCTATGGCTGGAGTTCTCTATGGGTTCTCCTCCAATCAGTCCCTAGAGAGGCTACTTGATTACAACAGAGGAGTCATGAGTTAGCCCCATCCAAACTATATTTAGTTGAAGAATATCAAATTTTTGACACATAGATGGCATGTTTTCTAGATTATAGGCTGACAGCTTCCCCTGTTCATTACTATGAAAATCAGAATAGTAAATATGGCTGGCTCTTTCTAGACTTCTGTTGCTACCTTACCAAAACGTTATCAAAGAGAATTATTTTAATCTGACTGAAATATTCTAATAATCTAGATGTATCCTTATCCATCCATCTTCCCAGATTAAACTTTTCAGTATTAAAAAAGAATGACTTTCTCCCCGGTTCCAAAATTTAATTATCAGCCAGGTCTTGCTTGAAAGTAACTGGTTTAAGCTATTATTTCTCCTTCCTATCTCAAGTATACTAACCTATCTGAAACCATTACTATCATTACAATAAGCTGGCTGGCTAGATGAGTCTTCTAAATGGACTTCATTGTGTTGTTGTTTTTTTTTTCTCTTCTCCCCTTTAATCACTCTGCTAAGCTTGCTTTCTTTGCCTTCCTGTCATTTGCCTAATTCATTCTGCAGCTCACTCCCAAATGAATCTATTTAATCTATCCATTTTGCATCATAACTCTGTTCAAAACCTTGAATAAAATTTAACTGTCTACAGGATAAAGCTTACATTCTTAAATTATACATTCAAATTCTTGCTTCTCCCTAACCTCCTCTGCAACTAGAGAAGGTTGTATGTCACTGTTCTGGTAAATCAAATGTAGGTAAAAGTTGCTGAGGAACTCATTCTTCCACAAAAAAATAAATAAAAAATCTTTTTAAAAAAATCAAAATTCCTTTTGCTTTTATTTCCTTTATTCTTTTCCTTCTGCTAGGAAGATAAAAATGATGCCAGAAGGTACAGCAACCATCTTACAACTGAGGGTAAAAAGTACATAAAGGTGGTGAATCAAAAAAACAAAAAGCCTGGGTTCCTGATATTATGGAGCTGCTTCACCAGCCATGGGCCACCTACCTCTAGATTTTCTATTACGATATAAATAAACCTCTTATTCCTTTCATAAACCATTGGTGAAGTTTCTGTTAGTTGAAAAGATAAGAAATCCTAAGTGATAAAATTGTTAATAACTAGGGTTACCATAAAACTTATTATTCAAATCAGGACAATGGAAATAAATAGATGGCATGTAACAGATGTAACCTAGGGTCATGGGTTACTCTAGTAGTAACTAACCAGAGAACATAAATGAAATAAAAAATATAGATCCTTTATGGAATAGCGATTTAAGTAGTAATTATGATATACACAAATAAATATATCAGTAAGAAATAAACTTAACATCACCTCTAAAATGTACACTATGGAAACATTACAAAAGAACATTATGAAAAGACACTAAATGAAATCTAAATAAATGGAGACAATCCCTGCTTCTGAACAGAAAGAGTATTATAAATCATAAATACAAATACAATATTAAACTCCCAATAAGATTTTTCAGAGAACTTAAATAGATTCTAAAACCAACAGGAGAAAATGTTCAAGATTAACCAAAATAAAATTTTTAAAAAAGATTTTATCTACTTATAGATAAATAAATTTATAGATAGAGAGATAATGCATGTGTGTGTGTACACGAGAGCATGAGCAGAAGAGGAGCACGGGTGGGGGAAGGGAATAGGAAAGAATTCCAAGCAGACTTCACGCTGAACATGGAGCCCAAGGTGGGGCTCAATTTCAGGACCCTGAGATCAGAACCTGAGCCAAAACCGAGAGTTGGATGCTTAACCAACTGAAACACCCAGATGCCCCAAATAAATTTTATTTTTTCAAAATAAATTTTAAATAAAGAACAAAGAAAAAGAATTCTACTGGAAAAATAGGTAATTATGTAAAATTATAATAGCATAAGAACTGAAATTACATAGTATTATAATAGAAATAAACAGACTGATCTAACAATAGTCTGATAGAGATCTATGTGTATAGGGTAATTTATACACATAAAGATAGCTTCTGAAATCAATGGGGAAGAACCAATTAGGTATAAATGGTGTTGCACTAGTTGGTTATCCATTTTAGAAATAGTATTGATCCCAATAACACATTAACCACAACTTATAGATTAAAATAATAATGGAATTATATCTTTTTGGCACTGGTATAGAGAAGGTCTTCTAAAGACAAAAGAAAAAAAAGCAGAAGCCATTAAGAGAGGAAAAAAACAACTTGAATACACTGAAATCAAAAACTTTATATATGGATATACATATAAACAACATACTGGAAGAAAATATTTCTCATAAGTAATATAAAATTGGTATCCAAAATCATGAACACCTTCAAATTAAGCTTTTTTAAAAAGGCAAATAACCCAACAGAAAGATGGGAAAAGCTTTATACAACTCATTAATGCAGTAATAGCTATTATATTAAGATACTGAAGTTTAATAATAATCAGGAAAATGCAAATTAAAGCTTGATAACGTATTTTACATACTGGATTTTTAAACTGCAAATACTTAGATATTGTGGATAACACAGAAACACCAGTCCTCTCATTATTATCAGACTACATTCTTATAGCTATTTAACAGGAGATCTGGTATTATTGCATGTTCTGCAACCCAGCAATTCCACTATAGATATCACTTTAAAAATAGTACCATAAATGCATAAGGCCTGTAAAAGCCATATACAAGGAAATTAACATAGTAGTGAAAAATTAGAAATAACCTAAATATCACATCCATACGGAACTGGTAAAATAACTGTGGTATGTTCATACAAAGTGATACCACAGAGGAGTTAGGAAGGAAGAGGAAAATCTGTATGTACAAACATGGTTAGATCTCCAAATCAAATTGCTGACTGAATAAATGTATACTACAGGGGCGCCTGGGTGGCTCAGTGGGTTAAAGCCTCTGCCTTCGGCTCAGGTCATGATCCCAGGGTCCTGGGATCGAGCCCCACACTGGGCTCTCTGCTCAGCAGGGAGCCTGCTTCCTCCTCTCTCTCTCTCTCTCTCTCTCTCTCTGCCTGCCTCTCTGCCTACTTGATCTCTGTCAAAAAAAAAAAAAGTATACTACAAAACCCCTTTAGAGTAGACATTCTTCAGCAAATACAATAATTACCTGAAAAGAACACTCATACACAAAGTAAAACTTACTGATATTTAAGTACTTCTGTAGACATCAATAAATTTATAAACTAAACCATAAAAAATGATCTAGAAAGACTAAATTAATAAACAGTAATATTTCTAAGGAAGCAAAAGGTCCAAAAGAATATATACATTGTAATTGTTTATTTAAAGTTCCAAACAGGCAAAACTCAACTATGGTATTAGAAATCAAGTTAGGGGTTACTTTTGGGCAGAATGGAGGGTATAAGGATTCAGAAGAAATATGCAAGGGGCTTCCAGGATGTTCTCAATGTTTTTTTGTGACCTAGGTAGGTTTCAGAGATGTTTGCTAATTTTGTTAAGCATTTTCTGCTAGTCTACAGTGCTTGCCATTTAACATTGTTTGTAGTGCTATTTATGTAGATATAAAGTTGTTAATTTCAACGTATTTCAATCCACATGCACACAATCTACTGAGTGAACATTTATGTTCTATGCATTTTTCTATATGTATCATACTTTATAAAGTCAAACTTAATTAACAATAATGAGACACATTTGATCTAAATCCAGTTTACCTGTTTTTTCTTTCCTGGAACACATATTTTCACATTTTTCCCTTTTATAAGAAGAGGTGTTGTTTCAGTGTACTTCATGACTGCAGTAACTGCCTCTCTAAATTCCATTTCCAAGTAAGCCTAAATAAAACGTATTACATTTTTAGTCAAAAATCTAACTCAAAACTCTGCATGCCTCAGTACTTTTTATGGAACATAAAACTATGAAATTACCTCAAGTCCTGGTTCCTTTTACATCTTTTTGTTTTGCTACGTTGTCACTTGATCTCTAGGGTTAGTTTTCATACATGAAATGGACATTTAACCTTACAGAATTTCTGTACCATTACCAAGATAAGAAGAGGGGAAACAAGGGTCCATGGCAGGCTCATGGAACAATGAGAAATAGGAAGGCAGGGCTCATGGAATAAATGGAGAAAAGACAGGATTTGGCCTTAGTTGCTGTAAGCCTGACATTTTTAAGGCTTACTGAAATAAAGAACACTACCAACTACATTCCCCTGTTTCGTCTCACAATTTTATCTTTTTCTTAGTATGGAGTTGTTCATAATTCTGATGAACTTTACCGTGTTGAGTTACAGGACTATATATAACCCACATGTAAAAAATACTGTACAACAAAATCATTTTTTAGCATCATCTTAACCAGTATGCTAAAGAATTGGAAAGCAAACTATAACCTGCCACCTGTTTTTGCAAATGGTTTTTTTGAACACGGCCATACCCATTCATTAGTACATTTTTGGCTGCCTTTGTACTACAATGGCAGAATTGAATAGCTGCAATCCTATGGCATACAAAGCCTAAAGTATTTACTATCTGGTCCTTTACAGAAAAAGTATGCCAATTCCTGTTCTAAAAGATATAAAATGGTATTTAGGGACCTTGTTCACTGGAATCCAAGCATTTACATTAACTCTCAATTAACAATTACATATGTAGTAAAAAGTGCTAAAAGATCTTCATAAAGTAATAACCAGACTTTATAATGTAGTAACTTTGTATGTATTTTTAGAACAGAGTGACTGACTCACTTCTTTCCTGTAAGGAACAACGAGGACATCATTAACTTTTCCAAATGGTTGAAATATTTTTCTAATATCTTCTTCAGTGCAGCCATCCTCTGGTAATTCAGATATAAGAAGAACTGAACCATAATGTGAAGATTGGTCCTTCCGAAGCTATTTTTGAATGAACGGAAATTAAAAATAAACCAAATTAAGCCATGAAATACAAAAATAATAATTCCCAATATAATTTCTGCCATTAAGCTACGTCCTTTAAATAGCCTTCTCTAAATATTTTAGCACAATTAAAAAAATTTTTAAATGCTAAATAAAATAGTAAAAGATAGGTTTTATATTTTACCATTCGACCCTAACAGTGATCAGAGCTTATTGGTAACACAATTATAGATGCTCTTTTCTGTTTAGAAGCATTCTGTAACAAACAAGACCTATGGAATGGTCCAAAACTACTGAAGAATATTTTTCTACATGAATCTACATGGCCCATCACTAAGAAAGATAAAACTATAGCTTTGTGCACTTTGTGTTTTATAAGCTGCAATGATATCTAGAGGTATGCGATTTTTAAAACTTATATATAGCATGTATAAAATCCAAATTTCCTGTAATACCAAATTTATCAACTGTATTAAAAACTGACTTAAAAGAAAAGTCCCACTGCCACCATCTAGAGTTTTGAAACAAATGAATAGTATAGATTAATTTAGCCTCTTCAAAATCTTCTCTGTACTAAAATTTCTTCCTAACACTCTTCAAAACTGCGTAATTACGTGTTGATTATTTTAAGTCTATCCATCTAAAAATAAGCTCTTTAAAGGCAAGGATTTATAGCTGTTGAAAATATTTAGACAATGGTTAAGAGTAATGTATACCTAAATACCTGAAGACTTGTTAATATTACATTAAACATCTGATAATCTGCTTAAACACTGGCAACTGTTCTAATGTTCTCAAGATGCTTTATGTAGAACAATACCTCTCAGTATTTTAACTAGCAGGTTACAGTCAAAATATATTAATAAATCAGTACTAGAAAATAGGCTATTCTATACTGGACAAGAGAGTATTTGACTTCTGAACTATACTGCAAAAAAGTAAAAAGTAGATTAAAAATGATCAATTCTCAGAAGAGACTCACTATTACAGCTTACTGACAAAGATTAATGTTGCTGGTGTGATTACATTCACTTCCCCCACCAGATAGCAAACTCATCACAACAACCTGCCTGTGTGGTTAACCAAAAACAAACCATCAGAATGTTCTCACTTTTGATACATCGAACGCCAAACTGCTAGGATTTGTAAGCTACAAGATTTTGACTTAATGGACTTTTTCTAAATCCATAAGCGCAATCAATAAAATATTCCAAATCAACATAATTCAACAAGTTACGATTTCAAACTTTTAAAATATGAAAATAAAAAATTCAAACAACTTTTTTGTATCATAATGACACATGTATGTACACACTTACATTAACAAACTACTGACCTTACGCTGGAGAGAAACAGGTTTTTCAGACACTGGTTTACATTCTGGTAAGGTGTCATCTTCAATATTCTTGGCTTTGTAACGAATAGAATGTCCCCCTAAATTTGCCTCACTCTTTGCAAGGTTTGTAGATTTAACTGATGCCTTTGATCCACTGCCCATTTTTGGCTTTGGGGCTGGTGAAGGTCCTTTATCAACTATTTCAAGATGTTTCTGTTTATTGAATTCTGGCCCATGCCCAGATCGTTGTACTACATCTTCTAATGCTTTTTTTCTATCTAGTAAAAAGGACATAAATGCAACTTCAACCAAAAAGAACTTAAGATGAAAACCACATTATTTTATAATATAAAATCACATTATTAAAAAAAGAATAACTCCTTAATTGCCCAAATATTTATCACACAGAGCCACTGTCAAGCCAGACAGGAATCAAATATACACAAAACAATTCTCAGTCTTTAATTCTTCACTCATGATCTTATCTTATACCAATGGTCCTCAAACTTTTGATTTTCAGTATCCATTTTCACTTTTAAAAACCGAAGACTCCAGGGGTGCCTGGATGGCTCAGTGGGTTAAAGCCTTTGCCTTCAGCTCAGGTCATGATCCCGGGGTCCTGGGATCGAGCCCCACATTGGGCTCTCTGCTCAATGGGGAAGCTGCTTCCCCCTCTCTCTCTGCCTGCCTCTCTCTGCCTACTTGTGATCTCTGTCAAATAAATATAATCTTAATAAATAAATAAACAAATAAATAAAAATAAAAACCAAAGGCTCCAAAGAGATTTTGTTAGACTTACCAATATTTACCATAAGAAACTAAAATTGAATTTTTAAAATATTTACTAATTCATTTAATAATAAGCTCCTGTATTAGCATAAATAACATTTTTATGAAAAACAACTTTAATTCCCAAAACAAACAAAAAATTAGATGAGTAGCACCACTGTGTATTTCCCCATACACTTTCATGTTGGGCTTAAAACCTGAATTCTTGGGGCATCTCGGTGGCTTAGTTAGTTAAGCATCTCCCTTTGGCTCAGGTCACAATCCCGGTGTCCTGGGATTGAGCCCCATATCGGGCTCCCTACTCAGTAGGGAGCCTGCTTCTCCCATTCCCTCTGCCCCTTCCCCCTGCTCGTGCTTGCTCTCTCTCAAATAAATAAAATAAAATCTTAAAAAAAAAAACCCAAAAACCTGAATTCTCGTATCTGCTTCTGCTTCCAATCTGATGGACACATTGCTCTGGTTGAAACATATAAAGGAAACTCAGCTTCACATAGTTGGAAGACCCTATGGTCTTGGAGACCTTTCTAAAAAGATCTCAGAGAACACATATATGAGCTATTTCTAGAAATGTCACTAAACCACTATTAAGACACAGGCTGAAAATAGGAGAAATTTCAAAAAAACTTTTAGATTAATTCATGGGCACACTAAGATGGTGGTATATCAGTGGTTTTTAAATTTGATTTTAGGTAGATACACACAATCTTCCACATTTCTACTGATAGTTAATAAAAGGAAGAAGAATGGACTAGGTTGGGATGTGGGTCAATTTCACATAAAATTCTAAAATACAGTAAAATAGAAATTCCACTTCTAGCTTATTAAAATAGCTAAGAAAAACAGCTCAAAACATCAGCTTTTATTAGATCTTTTCTTTTTTAGAAGATTTTATTTATCTATCTGAGAGAGAGAGAGAGACAGCGAGAGAGGAACACAAGCAGGAGTGGGAAAAGCAGACTTCTGGCTGGGCAGGGGAGCCCAATGCGGAGCTCCATCCCAGGACCCTGGGATCACGACCTGAGCCAAAGGGAGATGCTTAACGACTGAGTCACCCAGGGACCCCAAGTTTTGTTAAATCTTGACCGTAGCAGATTATGTCATGTTTTCAAACTTACTAAAAATACAGAATTTAAAAATTCAAACACAAAAAAAAACCCTAAAAAGTTTAGTCAAAATAAGTAAATTTATTATGTTATATACTATAGTATATATTATTATTCATAACCATAAGTGTACCTGATGATTTCACTGATCTCCGTGATGTCCTTTCAGGGCTAACTGATCGATAGCATTTTGGACTACCTCTAAATGGATTTTTCATTCGATATGGTGAACGGGATCTGGATCTGTATCTGGAAATGAAACGATGGCAGATTTTTGGACTTCGACTTCTTGGTCTGTATATATAGCGTATAGGGCTTCGAGATCGACGGAATCTATGACTTGAGCTTGATCTTCTAGAATGTCTAGGACTGGGGGAATGAGAACGTCTTCTTGGAGTTTCATTTTCTTTTCTATTGCCTTCATTTCTATAAAGTATGGGGGGGAAATCACAAGATTCAGCAATTCAATGTAAATTTAACTTATATGACAGAGGCTCCTTCTTAACAACAGACTATAAACAATACCAAACTCTGATAGCATATATTTATTTAAAACAAAAACCTATTTGTTATGACACAATTCACCCTCATAGATAAAGAAAGAATAATCAGAACAGATGCTCAGTCCTCAAATTGCTTGGATCCCTGTTTTGCTAATATATAGGAGAGAACCCTCTATCAATTTCTTGGTCTTTTCCTATATCATTTTATAGTCAACTACATATTGGAAATATTAAGTTATATAAAGGATTTAAGAAATGATTTACATAAACAAATGTTTTCAACATTTCCCCCTTGAGAGATTATGCCATGTACAAATATTTCTTTGACTGCTGTTACTTTATGTACAAACATTAAATACAAGTTTAAAACTTATTTATATACAAACATTTTGTATATATATATAAAATGTTTATATACAAATATACAAAAAATGTACAAAATTGTTTATATACAGGGGCGCCTGGGTGGCTCCCTGGGTTAGAGCCTTTGCCTTTGACTCAGTTCATGGTCCCAGGGTCCTGGGATCGAGCCCTGCATCTGGCTCTCTGCTCAGCAGGGAACCTACTTCCTCCTCTCCCTCTGCCTGCCTCTCTGCCTAATTGTGATCTCTGTCTGTCAAATAAATAAATAGGATCTTCTAAAAAAAAAAAAGTTTATATACATTTTGCATGTATAAGAAAATGTTTATATGTAAACATTTAAATACAAGACTTCCTAGGGAATACAAAACTTAATAAAACCACTCCTAGCCTTCAAGACATTTGTAACATAAGACCCCACAAACAAAACAATAACAAAAGCAGGAAGTATTTTCAGAAAGACAAAAAAAAAAAAAAAAAGAAAATGGAAGTTCAGAGAGGCAAGCTATCACATTTAAGCTGGGATAATTAAAGAAAGGCTCATAGAGATTATTGCATTTGTCTGCTGTTTAAAAGTAAAAATAAAAAAATTTTTAAATAAAAGTAAAAATGATCAAACAGGAACTCAATTAAAAATAAGACCTTCTTAAAAAAGTACCTGTTTACTTTTTTTTAAACCTTTTTTTTTTTTTTGAAATTTTATTTATTTATTTGATAGAGATCACAGGTAGGCAGAAAGGCAGGCAGAGAGAGAGGGGGTGAACAGACTCCCCACTGAGCGCAGAGCCCGATGCGGGGCTCAATCCCAGGACCCTGAGATCATGACCCGAGCCGAAGGCAGAGGCTTAACCCACTGAGCCAACCAGGCACCCCTGCTTGTTTACTTTTAAAAGAAAATCAAGTCTCAACAATATCACTATTAAAAAGAATTACCTTCTTGATGGGAGGATCTCAGGATTCCAATCAGGATACCTATTTTGAGAATGAACAGTATTAATGAACAGTTAAAATGAGACTGTATGTCTCAATCCTTCCCTGCAATGTATCAGCAGGAGGACTGTTCAAAACCTGAGTTTACATAGTAATTTATTAGTATATTAAAGTATGAAAATTTTCTTGAAAGTATATTTTGAGTGTCTAATTCAATAAATAATCAAAGCATTATTCTAGTAGGCAATTCAAGGAAAAGAAACACATTCCCAAAACATCAAAGATTTCAAAGTTTCTTAAAGTAAAACAGGCAATACACATACAAGTGTTAAGATGTATAGAATAGGTACATGACACAAGTTTAGTTAGGGGTTAAAAGACAAGGACAGTTCATGCACTTTGCAGAACTCCATGGGACCCCATTCTACACAAAACAACATGTACAGTGCTCTTTACACTGTACCAGGCAGTCCTCGAAGAGATACATCTGGTGGAAGAATTAGGGGAAAATCTGCAGAAAAGGCTACTTTTCAGGTAGCCCTTAAGTCTACCAATAGGCATGGTTCAAGCTAGGTTTCATGCAGTGGCCATACATAAAAGAATTGAGAGGCAAAACAAGTGTTCTATTCCATGAACTGGTCTGGTTGCAGCATGGAAATGATAAAAAGGAATTATGGGCGGGGGGGGGGGGGATGGGGGGAGCTGCAAAGGCAGCTCAGAATTACAAACTGTGAAGGTCCTTGAAATCAGGTAAGGAGATTGCACATAAGTAAAAGGTAACAGAGAACCAGTAATCATTTCTGAAGTGAAGAGAATACAAGAACATTTTCGGGTCAATTGGAAATAAGTATCTGGAATTATGGGGAAAGATTAGGACAGAGATATTTGAAAATTAGGAATGAAGAAGCCTATACAGTATAAGGGTTGTGTTAGACTAACACAGAACATAATTTGTAGGAATAAAAAGGGCTGAGGACAGAATTTTATGCACATCAACACTGAAGAGTAAAGCAGACAAAGACAAACCAATAAGAGATTAAGTAATAATTACAGAAAGAAAAAGTACAAGGAACAGTAACATCACAGAAGCCTTAGAAGAAGACATTTTCCTCCCCATCTTTTCTAGAAAACCTGAACTCTAAAGGTCAATTTGGGGGCGCCTGGGTAACTTAGTTAAGTGTCCAACTCTTGACTTCGGCTCAGGTCATGATGAAGATCAAGCCCTGTGGTGATTCTCCCTCTTCCTCTGCCCTACCCCCAACCCTGGCTCTCACACACCCTCTAAAATAAATAAATAGATAGATTGATAGGTAGGTAGATAGATAAATGTATGTATGTATGTATGTATGTTAGTTAATTGGAAATTTTAAAAACATTTTTAAATTGGAAATTAAATCATTATATTAAGACAACTAATATTCAAAAACAAGCTTAATAACCAAGAAGAGCCAAGTAAGGAAATGGAGGCAGCCAACTCTTTCAGCAAGTCACCTGGCAAGAAGTCGGGTCAAAACCACAGTAAAAGTAAAGTGGTTTTTATTTGTTGCTATTTGTCTAAGACCCTTATACCAGGTTAACACAACAACAATTTTCAACTTCCTTTTCCCTTGTCTGCCTCTACTACAAAGGCTAAAAAAGCTAAATATTTGCTTTCCTAACCTCCTTGGAATATATAGCCAGTGACAGGTTCAAAACAGTGAGACAGACGCAAAACCACTGGCAAATTCTTCCTGCCTCTTGCCCCCTTTATCCTTCTTTGATAGCAGCCATGATGCCTGAAGCATCTTATTGTAACTATAAGGTGACAAACTATGAAGAACAAAAAAAAGTCAACTTTAATAGTGTATCTATCACCTGGCATCAATAATTGTCAAAACATGGATAATTCTGTTTCATTTACACTTGGGCTTTTAAAAACTTTCCTCAATCTGTTACCATCTAAGAAGATCGATTTCTATTCTTACGGTATGGTGTTTAAAAGCAAGACCTCTGGAATCAAGCTATGCTAGGTCTGAGTGTAGGTGCTGACATTTTATGGCCATGTATCTAAAAGCCAGTTACTTAATGTGAGTAAGCCTTAGCTTTCTTAAATGTACAATGCTAGAAATATGCTGGTTGTCAACACACAGATGTTATTAACTTTCCGGTAATCTCTGGTTTAATGGATTCAAAAGAGCTTGAGGACTATTAGTCAAGAGGTCATAATAATGTTCTGGATCCTCACTAGTTTGACTGGAGAATACATGTTTTTGTCTCTGATGCCCAGGGCAAAAAGATAAAGCATGTGTACTATTCTGCGGGTTGAGGTTGGACTGCCTGTACATTGCATAACAAGTTTAAAATGTGCTTCAGAAGCATGATAACCCTCACACAGGCAGTACAGCACAATGGCAAGAACAATGGGCAAGAACAAAATGACAGTATCTGTGTCCCAATGCGGTTAAGTATAAACGTCACCTATAGTTTCTGTGACAAAAATGTTCAATATGTATTTAATGATAAGGAAACAAACAGAAAAGTACAAAATGTACTTTGGAACATTCTACAAGACAACTCTTTCCTGGACATTTCAAAAGAAGTTAACATTGTGAAAGCATACTTCTCAGATCAATGAATGAAGGAACAAAGAAAGGTAAAGGAAGGTAAGGTAAGAGAAGAAACAAGCAGAGTGGGCTATTCTAGCTTAAGAGACTGCAGTACACGAATCTTGAATGCCTCGTGGTTTGGGAGTGTGGTTAGGGGATAGGCAGGGACTCAGTGTGGTTTTAACAGATAAGTACTGTAGAAAATTTTCCTTATTCTTAGGAGAGAGATGTTGAATTGAGGAGTGAAGTTACCATGTTTGCAATTTATTTTCAAATAAAGCTTCAAAAAAGCTTAATAGAAACATAAAACAGATGTGGCAAATGATAATAATTGGTGAATAAAGATGAATATATGAATGTTTACTATCCCTTCAACTTCTGCAGCTTAGAAATTTTTCAGAATAATCTGCTGAACAGAAAATGGGCTAGACAGACTAGCTATACCAACTATTTGCTGTGGGACAGCAAGGAAGTTGACTATACCACAGTTTCCTCACTGGTAAAATCACAAATAATCATTATACATACATCTCACAAGGTTATTTTGAAACTTAAATTATGTAAAGGACTTAGAATTATGCCCAGCATACAAGAAGAATGTAGCTATTACTGAGGGGTCTGGGTGGCTCAGTTGGTTGAGCATCTGCCTTCGGCTCAGGTCATGATCTCGGCATTGTGGGATCGACCCCTGCATTGGGCTCTCGGCAGGAGAGCCCAATTCTCCACCTCCCTCTGCCTGCTGCTCTGCCTACTTGTGCGCGCGCGCTCTCTCTGTCTCGCTCTGTCAAATAAATAAACAAAATCTTTAAAAAAAGAATATGGCTATTATTTATTTTTAATACTAAAATTCGGATATATTGTATCTTTTCTCAGGTTAACCAACCACTCCTGTATCATAATCCAGAAAGATCCAACAACGACAAAGAGAGGGAAAAGATAATCAGCCTCAAGAAAAGGAGTAAGAACCTAAATATACATCAGCAGGTGAATAACTAAATACATTAAGGTATAGAAACAAAAGGAACACAATGTAGCTTAAAAAAACAAAGAATGGAATAGCATATATTTTGCCATGGAAGGATCCCAAGCACCTAATCAAATCAATCTTTTTTTTTTTTGGTCATTATTTTTTGCAGTGTAGAGAAGGCCAACAAGGAATCATTCAAGAGCACACAGCCTGAAAAAGGTAAATATGTGGGCTGGAGTGAGTAGTAAAAGTGACAGGCACAGAAAGCACTTCAAAATCGGGGCCTTAAAAAAAAAAAAAAAAAAAAAAAAAGGCTATCTACACAGAAGGCTTTAATAGGCATATGTGCCATTTGCTCTAGTAAATTAATGGCAGTGTATGTAGCTAGAATCTTACTAACATTAATGCCAACCTACAGCAAATGACTACCACTTAAATCCCTCACCTTCGTAAACATTAGACATCCTACTGGATATCTATGAGAAAATTTGTGGCTTAGAAGAGACTTTCTATTTACAGTGGCAGCTAGGCCTATCTAATTCAGATGATAAATTATCTCCATATAATAACCTGTGTTTGTCTGCACAGCATCTACATAGGGAAGAAACCATCTCTATTCATAGTCTACATGATTCAGGTTGGGCTTACCACACTCAACAGCAGGAGCAGGTACACGACCCCAACACAGGTAGAGTACCCAATTCTCCCAACTATTGTAACTCATTTCGAGATGGACAACTAACTCAAAGTGGACCAAAAAAGTCAAACCTTAGACTTGGACTTACACAGGAGCTTTGAGGAAAGAGGGTTTTTTTGAGGGTATTTTTGTTGTGTTTGTTTTGAACTCCTAGAATTACTAACTACACAGTTCATTTAAGTCCAGAACTATGGGGGTCATTTTGCTTTGTGGAGGAAGTGTACCTGGGATCTCACGAGGCCAAAGCAGAAGAGAACAGAACAGCCAAGAAACAATTTCTGACCACTCTGATTTTTGTTTCAAAATCCAAATCAGCTGTTCCTGAAACTTTCTTTAAAAATGACTTTGGGGGGGCATCTGGGTGGCTCAGTGGGTTAAGCCTCTGCCTTCGGCTCAGTTCATGATCTCGGGGTCCTGGGATCAAGCACTGCATCGGGCTCTCTGCTCAGCAGGGAGCCTGCTTTCCCCTCTTTCTCTGCCTGCCTCTCTGTCTACTTGTGATCTCTCTCTCTCTCTGTCAAATAAATAAATAAAATCTTTTAAAAAATAAATAAATAAATAAATAAAATTTTTTTAAGAAATGACTTTGGGGTCACTGAGTGATGTAGTTGCTTAAGTCTGCAGTCAGACTCTTGGTTTCAGCTCAGGTCATGATCTCAGGTACATGAGACAGAGCCCTGCATGGAGCTCCACACTCAGTGTAAAGCCTGGTCAAGGTTCTTTCCCTTCCTTCTCCCTCCCTCTATGCTCCTCCCCCTACTCAAGGTCCTGACGCCCTTCCTGGCTCTCTCTAAAAAAAATAAATTAGTTAAACCTTTAAAAAATAAATATAAGGGGTGTCTGGGTGGCTCTGGGGGTTAAAGCCTCTGCCTTTGGCTCAGGTAGTGATCTTAGGGTCCTGGGATCTGGCCCCACATCGAGCTCCCTGCTCAGTGGGGAGCCTGCTTCCCCCCCCACCTGCCTGCCTCTCTGCCTACTTATGATCTCTGTCAAATAAATAAAATCTTAAAATAATAATAATAATAAATATAAAATACAATAAAAACTACTTTGAATTAAGTTTATCACTTATGACTGGAAGAGTCCTGAACAATCTCAAAATATTTTGGTAATGTTTTCATAAAGAACAAAACCAAAACCCAAAATCATTTGCCCCAAAACATGTTCCTATCATCAGTTTAGGGACCGGTAACTTCACACAACTGTATCATTGTGTTTAATGAGTACAGGGAATACAACTGAATTATGTTACTCCATCAGATATATAAGAGATTCCTGCTGAAGTCACACTTTTCACCTTCATAGGTGTCTGTCTTAGAAAAGCAAAAGGTTGGGGCACCTGGGTGGCTCAGTGGGTTGAGCCTCTGCCTTCGGCTCAGGTCGTGATCCCAGGGTCCAGGGATGGAGTCCTGCAACGGACTCTCTGCTCAGCAGGGAGCCTGCTTCCCCTCTCCTCCACCCCCCACCCGCCTGCCTCTCTGCCTACTTGTGATCTCTGTCTGTCAAATAAATAAATAAAATCTTTAAAAAAAAAAAAAAGGCAAAAGGTTGAAGAACTGAAGAAACAATACTGAGGAACCAACACATTTAGCTTGTTTACCTCCCACTTAAAGTTTATTCTTTGTTTTTTTCTAAGATTTATCTATTTTGACAGAGAGAGCACATACACATGAGCAAGCAAGCAGGGGAAGGAGCAGAGGTGGACAGAAAGGGAGAGGGAAAGAATCCCAAGCAGACTCCACACTGAGCAGGGCATGGGGCTCAATCTCATGACCTGAGCCAAAACCAAGAGGCTCTTAACTGACTGAACCACCCAGGTGCCACTAAGGTTTATTTATTTATTTATTTTTTAAAGGTTTATTCTTAAAATAGGTTCTAAACCAGAGGAGAGCTTTACACATGAAATTAAATATTGGTATTTGGTTTGGGGTGGTTTTTAGTTTTTTATCCTTTGGGAAAGTGGAGCAGATAGGAAAAGGGAATGCTATCTACTCTAAAATAGTTAAACCACTGTAAAGCAGGCAAGCCAGCAAGGAATGAACCCATGATATTAAGTCTACCTACTGGGAATAATTAGGAGAGAGAAGAAAACATCATATTTAATTCTCTCCTTTTGGAAAAAGATTAAATATGCTTCATAAAATATTTCAAAGCAATAGCTTTCTAAGAATATTTTTCTCTAAAGTACCACACTAAAGGTATTAAACAGTCATACCTCAACATTACTATTTCATAAATTTGCTACCTATAAAAAAGAAAAATTTGTTCTTACTGTTGACGTAACTGGCGGCAACTCTCAATATGAGTAGATGTATTTTGATGCTGAATCCAACCCTATTGTGAAAGGAGAAAAGCGCTGAAATTAGAATATTCCTCACACTATGAAATTAGGCTTTTAAAAAATGACACAGGATTCTTTTTTCAAAAATTAACAAATGTAGTTATAAATAACATTTGACTACTCAATAATATTTCACAAAAATAAAGTACCTCCAAACAAAGGTACTTAATACCAGACCTTATTGATGCCATTTTGAAACATTTTAGTATAGAAAACATTTAAAAAATCATACCCATACCCATGGATACTCATTTTGAAATCAAATATATATTTAACCTTGGAAAAAATACAAGCATTTTTCAGAAATAATTCATCTTACATATAAAAATACTCCAGAAAACACCAAAAACTCCATAAATAAAATAGTATCTGAAATGGCATCTCAAAAATATAGTATCAATAACTTGTATCTCTAAATTCAAGCTAACAACATCAACAACAAAAAATCCTACCTCTTAGGCCAGTACCATTCCAAACAAGGTACCCACTATATTGACAAAGGATAAGATTAGTAAAAATATGAAAAACTGCTGATTAGATCTAATTTATTTTCAGGATTTAAGGGAAAGTAACACCATTTCAAAGACACAATATCCCTTACATAGAGCTTTACAATGAACAAAATGCGTTTTTAATACATTACTTCATTTACAAATCTGCCCTAAAATTACATTGTGTACCCACAAACAGCTCCTGGAAGATACATCTGATTAAAATTTTTAGAAAAGACAATGTACAGTTTTCAAAGATACAGTCTCCCAAGTGAAACAGTTAAAAGCAATGTGTATTATTACTCAATGTTTTATTGTTTCTCTGACATTTGGATAGGTAAAAAAAACTTACTCAACAGTTCTGTATTTTAAAATGTTACTTGAGGAAAATGTTATTCATATCCATTTCAAAAACATTTTAGTATGGCACTGCTACGATCTAGAAGTTTCCACAGTTAAAACCACAGTTGACACTAATTTTGCAATCTGTCTTGTCAAGAACTATCTGAAGACAAGTGCATGCTATTTATAATACTCAGCAACAGGTTAGGAAAAACCCTAAACTACTTCATTAAGCCATGAAACTAACTGTGGATTGCAAAAAAGAAATGTTTGCATATCCCGCTCAATGGTACAAATAGAAAGCTAGAAGAGATTGGCAGTGAAGAGTCTCTAGTACTGCTGAACCCATGTCTTTGACATTAACTGGACATTGTTTACATCAAAGAGACACAGTGGCAAATAGTGGTTGGGCATAATTTATTTACACCATAAAGCATTTTATTTGAATAAGTTGCCATCATTTAAAAATCCAGTGATTTCTACCCCCAAATCCAAACTTTCAGCTTTTCTTGAAAAAACAATACTGGACATGTATTCTGTATAGCAAGTATCAGCTGATGCTGATAGCTGCCCTATTTAAGGCATACTCTCCAGTTCTATACATACAAACATTCATATATATATATATGCATATGTACACACACACACACACACACACACACAGAGTACTATTTAACAGGCCCACTTCACTCACTGATATCACTTGCTTTAAGCTCAATAAATACACCTATGCCACCCAATTTCTAGACTGTCTACAGTATCCAGATTAGATAAAAAGGATCCAAAAGCAGTACTGCCTCTCTAGAGAAAAAGTGGTAATTACCTACTAAGCAGGAAATGCTTGTAAGACTTCAGACTTGAGCAGGCACAGAATCAAACTGTGAAAATACCTACCCATATAAGAGTTTACTCTATCCTCCAACTATCTGAAAAATCTTTTATGTCAATTAATATTTTCTCAAACTGAATTATTTAAGTCAGAAGAACAGCTTCGAAACTGAGGACAGCCAAAAAGACGTAACATCTAAACTAAGCACAGCTCCTTCTCTGACATCTGAACCCCAATTTAGAAAAGAAATACATTTTACAGTCTACTGTTGCCCTTTTCAGGCTATAGTTTTAAAGATTGAGCAGTGGGGAACCATCTGTCAAATGACAATTAGCCCCCCCCCAAAAAAAAAAAAAGCACTTGATAATTTACATTAATTGGCTACATTATTTACAAGGTCATATGAATCCATGTTTACAAGGCAGCAAGATATATCACAGAGAAACAAGAGAAGTTGTTTGTACCATCTATGTCCATGTTCACAAATCCCTACCATGTGGTCATCTAGTAGTGAAGAATTCATTAGTTAGATCCATCATGCTGTTGTTTAAAAAAAGGTGTTTTAAATGGCAATCTCTGTGAATTCTAATGAATCAAGTACTAATGATTTTTATCATACTAACCCAGACTTTCACCATCTTAAACTTGAAAGGAACTAGGGAAGCCTCATATTCGGTGCTCTACCGTTATCTCTTCTCATTCTTATTCACCCTGCATACGTCTGCCAGATTTATCTCCCTAAAATACACTTTGAACATGTCACTTCATGTATCAAAAACCTTAATTAGCTTCCTAATGCCTCTCACCTCAGTCTAAACTCCTTAAGCTCACCTCAAGCCTAAACTCCTTAAGCTAAGCTTTTGAAGGCCTTTTGGTACCTACTGTTACTGCTGACATCTAAAATGTCATCCCTCCGCCCCTAGGTATATCTGAAGCCTACTCATTATTCAAGACCTATATTTAACCAACTCCATGAAGTCTTCCCTCCCAAATCCTTCCAGGCCAGATTCAACACAGTTAGTCACTGTCACTAAATCTTACCCAACTAGTCTTTTGATGTAAGAAAGTACATTTATACTTTTTTGTGGAGGGGGGGGCTTTCTTTTTATCTGTATGAGATGATGATGGTAACTACACTTACTACAAAAAACATGGAACATATCACTAATTCACATGTCATCCTCGTACACGGGGCATGATAATCTTCTATTGATTCAATTTTAGCTAAAGTACTGCCAAAGCGAGCATTATTTATACTTCTTTTTAATTATATGCTGCTAAAAACACAATAGGTATTGATAAATTAATAAAGCTGGCCTGAACGGATGTAAGCCTAAAGTCAAGATAGATATATTAAATCTCTCTCCCCTACAGCACATCCAAAAAGTTAAATGCAATCACTGAACCATTTGATGCCCTCTAATTTTTAAAATTCCTTAGGTGTGTAATTTTTCTCTTCAATGAGACTGTTTAAAGTGCTTAAGACCAACATCTTCATTTTATATAGCTCTCATTTCTGCCCAGCATCTAATATAGCCATGTATGAAACTGGTAATCAGTAAATACCTACTGAATAAACGTATACCTTTTCCATTCGACAAAATAAAAACTTTTAAGTTCTTTATTTTAATATACCTTTCTTGGATTCACCATGACTAGTTAAAAGTTCAAATGGAACACAGACAGCCTATTACTCAATTAGGAACTTAGACCAGCACTACTTAAAGGCTAAATGCTATGAATTATTCTGAAATTTTTCAAGACTTGGCTATCTCCCTTGATAGGGACAGCAACTATTATTTTACTAGAACTCCACAAATTTTGCTAAAATGAGGAAGAATGCCACTTTCCTTTGCTAGAGTTAACAAAAGCATCAGCTGAAATCTGTGAGTGGGTAATACAAAGACAATAAAAAAGGGCAGCACTGGAAGTAGAAAAAAAAGAGAATTAAACACCTATAGGTTTTTAAGCCTATACAAAGTATATAGCCAATGATATGGACTTGAATCGAAGCTTATTCCATGGGAAGTACATTCCTTCCTGACCATTTATAATATAAATCTACAAATCCCATTAGTGAACAGAAGAAACAGTGGTTTCCAAATACATGTAAGTAAGTAAATCATACTGGAGAATTTCCTACACAAATCCGCCAACGATTATAGTTGACCCTTGAACACCGGTTTGAAGTGCACGGGTCCACTTACACACAGATTTTTACAGTATGCATAAATGTATTTTCTCACAATCTTCTTACTATTTTCTTTTCTCTAGCTTACTTTTATCATAAGAATACAGTATACAATACTATTAACATACAAAACGTATTAACCAACTATCTATGCTGTCAGTAATGCTTCCAGTCAACAGGCTATTAGTTTTTAAGGAGTCAACTTGGACTTTCAACGGTGCAGGAGTTGGCACCCCCAAGCCCCAAGCTGTTCAAGAGTCAACTGTACTATCAAAAAAGTATATTCTACATTACTCTTCAGCACTTCTATAAAATACTTTCTTCTAATTATACTGACCACAGAGGTACCTAAGGCCTTTTTTATTTTTTTAAGATTTTTCTCTCTACAGTTTACCATTTTACACTATTCTGAGTTGATAGCTAACCCCAAAATAATTATTCTTGACTCAATTTTGCTATGGATTAAGTTTAGGAAGCTCCTTCTCATGAAACACTAAAATTCCTAATCTAGCTAGAGTCAGAAAATATTAAAATCAACATTAACTGTCTTTTAGCCCAAGACAGGTAGATACATGCAAGGCTGCAATATACTGTCTCTTGAAAGTGTGCAGTACAAATATTTTATTCCAACTTTTTATATTTTTATAGTAACAGATTCTATTTAAAGTTGACTCATGTGGTTGTTTTTTAAGTCCATGGTTTATGTTATATAAATTTTATGTTGCATGAATTTTCTAAGAGAACTAATCCAAAAATTCAAAGTACATGGACAAACTATGTCATGTGCCCAGTCACAGGAATACAGAAAACCTAACACTCAATTCAGTGTTTAGGCCAGGACTACTAAGATTACAACTAAGCAGGGAAGTTGCAATCACAAATAATTTCTGCCATTTCCTCAATGCCTAGTTAACACCAGCACAACATAAAAATTTAGAGGAAATTTGGGCGCTGAGTATCATTATACAGTGATCTTTAAAAACACTCACCTTCAAATGACTACATTCTACGTTACACAGAGAACACAAATGTGGAAATATTCTTGGAGACGCTGCATAATAATCATTCATCATAGAGGGAGTTGGAAGTCTCTTCATCTTCTGGGCATCAGCATGTGAAAACTTTGGTAACCATGATGCTTTCACAATCCCAAAGGGCGACTGAATGGGAATGTCAGCCTCTGACTGGTAATTCTTTTTGCTTCCTCCTGATCCATGTACACTAGATGAATTAATCACAGGTTCATGTGGGATCCGCTCTTGCTGGCTTACAGCTGAAATTAATTCTGATGAAAAAGGTTGCTGGTTCATAGGTGGAGGAATAAGAGACTGATTCATTGTCTGGTTAACTGTTTGGCTAATGGATTGACTGACGGATTTTACTGGTTCAAGGACTGACTGTCCTCCTGAAATGTGTAAGCCTGACATCTTAGTTCCACTCTCAACTGGGAAAAAGGACTGATTATTAGAGGACTCACCGGGGAAGTCCATCTGTCGAAACACATCTTCAACAGGAAACATAGAATTACATATCACATTTGGAGTGGGAACAGATGCAGAAATGCTCTGTGACCGAAATTCATTCTTGACCTCATCTGTTGGAATTTCAGGATCATAAATACGTACTTCAAGTGGATCTTCTGTGTAGCCGTATTTGCTTGCATGCCCATAATCAATCACATTACTTGAAACTGCCTCATTATGAAGCGTTTCTTTATTTCTGCTCTGAGAAGGCAAATTGGGTAATCGACGCCCCATCTTTCGCATTCTTATATCCCTCAAAATTAATGGCATATTTTCAGGGGTTAGCTGTTCATCAGGATAGCGACTGAGCTCTTCTAAATCTTCATTAGATAATCCAAAACTTGCTAAGATACTTGAGGCACTCTCTTTAGTATAGCGGCTCTGCACTTGAGGACTCTGCTCTGTAACCTGTGTTAGACTCTGTTTCACTCCCACTGATGCAGATATATGAGGCTCATCATCCCACCGGCTACCATGAGGCTTCCCCTTCTTTTGTTGTACTTCATGAAAATCCAATTTTTCTTTGGTCAATCTTGGATCAGTTCGGTGTTGAGTTACCTGAACATTCATTCTCTGTGGTCCCATGTTCTGATAAGATTCATGGCCAGCAAATCTGTGCGGAATTCCACGGGCTCTCCCTGCTGGGTAAAATCTTGGAAGACCCATGGATCCAGGCCTCATAAATGGTCCTGGAGGCCTCATCCCAGAAGGGTTAGGTGCTCGTGGCCTCTGAAGTGGAAAGTTTCCTCGAGGATTAAACCTGGGTCTCGACATGGCTATTTTCAAGAAAGCCTGATTTAATAAAGTATAAGGTGGTGTTGAACTATGTGAGGCAACGGCATTCAGCTGCTGAAGCGCCAACTGAGTCTTAATCTGAGCAAAGTGCAAAGGAGATGGGCCCAACAGAAGTGGGTTTGCAATGCCCAGGTTCAAGGAATTCACAAGTGGTGCGAAATTTTCCAAGAATAACACAAAGCTGAAAGTTAAAACACAAATATTAGATCATTTTAACTCAAACTACGTCATGAAGTGGGTTCTACAGCCAGTGTAAAACATTTTGAAATAAAGCCATGAAACCATCCTCCATTTCATATACTTTTAGGGTGTTTACGAGAATTGTTAACTTTCCCAAAATGTTCTCTTCTTTCCTTTCCCGAATCCAGAACACACACCCCAAACCTCAAGCCAGAGTTCATGTACAAAGTGTTGCACTGGGTGCTGTCCTAGGTGCTGAGCAGTAATTACAAATCCTTTTACATAATCTTGAAAAACACTGGGGATTTATTTCATGCTTTGTTACTGGAAAAAAAGAGGAAGTCATTAAAATACTTAGAAATACACATATACTTGATATGTACATTAGGTTCGAACCATTAAAACAAAAACTATAAGCCTAAAATTTTACAAGACCCATTTCTCCAAGACACAGTCTTCCTTGAAATCACATCTCAAAAATTCCATATAGTAATTAGACTATGCTTAAGTTTCCGTTGTTAAACAAGTGTTTCTTTTAAGAAGAAAACTTATCATCAATAACTTGACTAGAGTCTGACAAAAGAGTGCGCAGGAGCATGGATTGATTATAACAGACAACATAATATGCAGCACAACCACCAGTCACCTTTCTCTTGGATTCCCTCCAGTGTATAGGCAAATATGTATAGATAATAACAAAGACTAAGTTTATACTATTCATGTGCCAGTGACTGTTCTAAGCACTTTACATAGATTGATTAATTTAATTCTCACAAAAACCCCTTCAAATATTAAGTTTTACAGACAAGGACGCTAAGGCACAGAAATTAAGTAACTTGCACAGATAATAAATGACTGCGCCAAGATTTGCACTCAAGATAATTTAACCCCATAACACATGCTCTTAATCACTAATAGATGTGAGCAAGAATATTTTGCAGTTCCAGACACTGTATTAAACTGGTTGCTGTCCAGCCATGAGAGCACAACACAACTCATTCTAACCTGAGTCTCAGAAAAATAGTAGTTTAGCTATCATTCAGGACCAAGGTCAGCGACCACCAAACTTACTTCCTCTCCCAGTTTTTTAAAAAAACAAAACAAACAAACAAACAAAAAAACAGACTATGCCTGTTTACCTACTTTTATACCTGACAGAAATGCACGGTGGGAAACACGAGGTCTTGAGACATCTACACTTACTGTGAAAATCCGCACTACAGATCATATTTGATGATCATCACTTTCTGGTTCAAGCTACAACTTCACCCATAAGTCCACTACATCCTTTTTTAATTTATAATGGTAGTGAAATGTTAATTTGGCTGAGAAATGGGCTTTATCTGGTTAACACACTCCCTTCTAACCATCTGTTCCAATCAAAACAAACAAAATAACTTTGCCCTGGACCGTCATGACTTACTTGATTTTACTCAATGGTCAGCCCCCATTAAACCTTTCTGACCACGAAGGTCCAAACTTTCTTATTTGTTGCTTGTACTATTTGGGATTCATACATTTTGTGTTCATATGTGTGGTCTTTTTTTAAACTATCCACTGTCAATTAAAAGCATGTGTTTATTGCTGTCTTATCTTCCAAGCATAAACTCTACTCCTACTTAAAATACCCTCGAATATTTGTTAACCTATTTGATCACATCCAGTCATTAACATACATAACTAATTTTCAAATCGGAATGAAACACAACAAAAATTAAACGCTTCTAATTCAACAGATACAAGCAGCAGACACAAGTTTAGCAAACATTGAAATGATATCCGAATTCTGTCAATAATGTTCATTTATAACAAACTCCAAGTCTTTTTAGACAACAGCCATATGAAACCGTGCCTGTTTTCCATAAAACAGGATTATTTCCAAGAAAACTTTGTCTTACATTTTGTCATCTAGTTACTCAAACTGTTTCAGCACCGTTTTCCTTAACTGGTGAGGACTCTTCCCACAACATCAGGAACACAAACTCTCCCAAATACTGTTTCTCCCCCATAAGGAAATCAAAAAGAACAGATTTCAATCAGTCATCTAACTACCACATGGAATTGTGAACAAATTATCATTTAGAGGTACGTAAGTCCTAAGTTCTTTAAAGGAAAAAACTTACCTACATATTTCCTAATGGGTCTATGATATATGTTTATAGATTGTAAGAGAGCAGCCCTTCGCAAACTGTATTCTGCAGAAACATCCTGTTAAGACTGTAGGTCTTCCACAAATAAATTCCCTGGTCAAGAAAGTCTGAAATGCATGCACTAGCTACCCTTCCTAGAGAGACATGATGCTTACTGTACATTAAAGGCTGTATGATGCTGTTGTTTATTTAAAAACTTCATTTTGTGCTTCCTAAACTTGAGTCTTCTTCATGCTTATACTCAGAGGTGATACTTCAAATATTTAGTAACTGGTAAAGCACAGCAAGGAACAATTATAACAGTAACTTGTGACTTACAGTGTGCAACAAGGGTCCTGAGCCCCTCCTTTCTCTACCCCCCTTAAGCTTTTAGTTGCTATAGCATGAGGTGGGGAGTTGGGGAGAGGGGGACAGTCCTCGGGAAGGGACTAAAAGAGTGGGGGAAGTGGAGCTCTGCCCTTGGGGAGAAAGCTACTTACTAATAAGGGCAGAATTATTTCCATGTTTCAACAACTGCCATTATCTATATCAGTGTTGTAGTCATGAATATCAGTCCTGAAAGATTCAAGATTCATAGAACAGTTTGGAATATAAATGAAGAGAATTAAAAGGCCTTTCCCTAATTTAAATTTCAACTCTCAGTAAGCAGAGATTTGGCTTGTTTGCATTTTTAGCCTTAAAACACACACGTGCGCACACACACTAGATATCCTACCTCGTCTGACATGTAGTGAGTGACTTACGTGGTGAGTCCCAATGTGAAATCTAATGAGGACACAGCAGTAAGTTAACAGCAGTCCTGGCTCTCCCAAAAAGGCTGTCTTCCCTTCTCTCTTGGTAAGACAAGTTAGGGGCTTATTTAGTCATAGTTATATATGAAGCATTCTGATTCCAGGACCTGCTGCTGGCTAGAGGTAAGAAAGTTTCTCTCCAGATATGTGTATCCTGGAAAATCCATCATTATAAGCAAATGTCACTCTTTCAATAGGTCTCTTTAACTAACCTCCCTTCTAAGAACAAGTTTAATCCTTCTGAACTTTAAGCCAACACTTCTAACTTTTATCCCAAGACTCCTTCTGGATTTAAGACCTATTCTAAGTATAGTTTATTTTCATTTTAGATTGCATTTAGTTAATATTTTCAGACACTGATTGACTAATGTAAAATCATCAAACACATTCTTATGCCACCACTATCACTTTTAATCCTGGTAGAAAAGTTTCTGACAAAGTAGTTCATCAAACATCACTAAAGAGGAATTATGATAAATTACTTTACTAATCATGTGCTCAGCTGTCTCTAGTTCTATTCCCACTACAGTGACATGAATGTTAAGTGTGAAGCATGAAACACAATGCTCAACACTGGTAAGAACTGATAGAGACTATTTTTAAAATATACGAAAAAGTATGCCTACAATGCATATGCAAGTAACGGATCTTCCATGGCTAAAAAAACCTTAAGTAACTTTGTGAGTTTTCTGTAAATGAAATTTAAGGAGTACACCCATATTTCATTTGCATAACTGTCTTTTTATTTTGTAAGTGTAAGCATATTTCCTAAATGATTAAAAGATCATTTAGGAAAGTTATGGTTTAGTCTCTCTTAAAACTATCGTTCACATTAACTGCAAACAAAACGTTTTGACTAAAAAGAAGCTGGTATTTGTAGTTCAAGCGTTCTATTTATAAAGTATTACAAACTTCCCTTTTGCAGTTATAGAATTTTCAAGCTTCATTTCTTCAACTCTAATGTAAAGACAGGCAAGCCCCACTGATCAGCATCCTTTCCGTTGTTTCTTAACTTGTCTCCCCTTTGTTTAAACTTCAGCCCTACCAATAATGCCTCTGGGTACAAATACTCAACGCAAATGCTAATCACTAAATGAGGCATAGGAATTTATCACCTCAACAGATTCAGAAGAATAAAATTCAAAATCAACTATCGGATCTTTCAAGATACCTAAAAAAAATTCTAGGTACTCCTAAAAACTTAGAGAAACTGTCTTAACATAAATACGTCACAGTAACTTCAAACCCAACTCTTATTCACCCACTAAACAAATACTTTAACAGTGCTGATCTACACGGGGAAGTAGCAAGGCTATTAAGCCAGAACAGAACCCTTCCTTTATAAAGCTAATGCTCCAGTTTTTAAGATGGAGTTAGTGTCTCATAAGAACCAGAGAAACCAAAATGATAAAATAGAGTTAAAAATTTGGATATTTCCCTTTTCGCATCTCTCCAATTAAGAGGGTTTGCAAAGACTGGAGATTGGTCAAATAAACTATGTTACACCGTATTTTGCACCTGTAAAAAGGAATATTAAATATCCTTGGTGGGATATACCCTAAGGATAATAACTAGTACATAAAACCCTCCAAATTGTTTTCCTCTTTTTTTAACTGGCATATGGACAAAACATAAAATGCTGATTAAATATAAAAGAGCCACATAATAGTATTACTTATATAGATACATAGTACTACCATCACATATGTCTAAAGTCAAGCTGGTATCTAAACCAAAAATAGCAAATATAAGAGAATCCTTGTTCTCCAAATCTGCTACTACAAGAAACCCAAAGGGTTTCACCAACAGTGGCATTCAGTTACAGTTATTTGTAAATTCTGGTAGTATCACAGAATTTTTACAAAGTAACAAGTGACAGCCAAAACTCCGAACAAATGCCTGACACAGTAAACATAATCTTTATTAACCATAACTATTAGGGAATATGCCATTTTCTGGATAACTGAGCTTTAGCCATAAAGAGGATGGTTCACCTACAATAATTTATGAAATCACTAAACTAACTCTGAAAAACCGGAGTTAAGATCTGAGTTTTTCATTATTAACACTGCTTTGAAAACAACTGTAACTAAATATTAATACTTAAAAACAAATTTCATTCCTATCATATAAGTAACATATGCTTTTCATAGAAAATAAAAAGTAGTAAATTAAATCCTTACCATTAAAACCATGATCCTAGAATGAACTAGTATTTTGATTTAATTTCTTTCAGGTTTGTTTATGTGAATACACACATGAATAAGAAGGGCAGGAAAATACACCAAACTTTACTGTATGAAATTAGAAATACACTGTTTTCAGTTAACATTTTATTTTCCTATATTAAATATTTGTAAAAAACCAGGATATTTACTGGTCGTGAAACATTATGAACTCCTGAAAAAAATTCTATTATTGTGATAAGTAGCAGTTAACTCTTTTCTATGCCCCTTTAAGAACCGAAACATGCCACTCTGAAACAACAAATATTCAATAAAATGTCAAACATAAAATTTCTTTTAGAAACACTTAATAGAAACTGACCTCTGAGGCAGTCATGCAGAAATGGCTTGATGGATTAAAAATATATTGACACTAGATCCATAAATTCTTTCTGAGATGTTCACTACTATGGAATATCAAAAACTGCCTGTTATTCTAACATAATCTTTTGGAAGAAAGATAGTCCTTTTTTTTTATTTTTTTTATTTTATTTATAGATACTGTTAAAGAAACCGGAAATCTAAAAATCTACAAGTATCATCAAAAATTAGTCAGCCTGATCATAATGGCTCCATTAGCCATAATGAAAAATTTATATCAAACCCCAAAGGTGAACTTTACAAAGCACTTTAATATTCATTATCTACCTGGAACCTCACAACCACACAGTGAGCAAGGGAATCCCAGTTTTTACAGATTAACTGAAGCCTCAGGACTAAGTTGCAAGATCATAACTAAAATCTACACTTCCTCTATTTTTCCATACAATATTCTAGATACATAAAATGTAAATTTTATAGCTTTGCTTTTTCTCATTGTAAAAAAAAAAGTAATAAATGTTCATTATCACCCCCCCAAAATAAAGAAAAATTACCCTCATGACATACAGAAGAGTTTTTTCTATAATCTTAACATAAAGGAAAACAACCACTGACTTTTCTAGATATATACATCTTGTTGGAGTGACTGACAACATATAAATCCACTTTCGTACCTAAGAATACAGGTATTACACTGGCCAGTTAATATATAAGAGAGTACGTATCTTTCTACACTTTCCTCAGTTTAAATGTCACTCAATCTGCTAATCTCTTCTACTATACAGATGGATCCATTAGCCAACTGTTTTCTACCGTAAGTTGTGTCCCTTCATGTCTCACAGAAGGTAAGTCGTAACTCTGAAGGTACCACAAGTTTGGCTGGACAATATCACTAGAACTTAAAATGCCAAAATGTGGTACACCTCAAAGAAACTGTCAAAAAAGAAACAGAAAGAAAAAATAAGCAGACGATTAGAAACATCATTTGATATCATGGAGGGCCCCACAAACTTCACTGTCACCTGAGCAGGTTGATAAACATCATGATTCCATATATTAAAAAAAAAAAAAAAAAAAAAAAAAAAAAAGGGAAGCTCAACTTGCTAACACACAATGCCAAGAACAGATCACCATGAGAACCATGCATTAACCATCCCATATAGCAATGATTTAATAGTTACTATTTCCAGGAAAACAATTTTTTTTTTAGATTTTATTTATTTGACAGAGAAAGACACAGCGGGGGAGGGAACACAAGCAGGAGAAGTGGGCTTCCTGCTGGGCAGGGAGGCAGATTTGGGGCTCCATCCCAGGACCCTGGGATCACGACCTGAGCCGAAGGCAGATGCTTAATGACTGAGCCACCCAGGTGCCCCAGGAAAACAACTTTTTGATAAACAGGATGAATATAATTATATGTACTTTTTTAAAAAGCACTGCATACATAAATGGATCTTGAGAGACCATACTGTATTCATAGTAAATGATGCCTCCCTGAGAAGTGCTTTGGTGGGCCTGGTTACCTTGCTACCCTCAAGAAATGTAATGCATTAATCAAAGAGAAACTGCCTAATCCAAGATGGAATAAAGAAATCTCTCCTGGGACTGTTTTTAAAACTAGAAATGAGAAAAGTGGTGGATGTTGATAAAACTCATATGCTACCGATAGCATTTTTACTGCCTCAGTGAGAAATCACAACCACGGAAACAAAAATAAAGCCAACATAACAGAGATCAGCAAGCCCAAGAAGTAAATACAGTATGGAAGACATTCACTACCCAGATGCAACCATTGAGGCATAACTGTATTCCTGCCTTCCCTGCAATTAGGCTGTTCACTTTCATGAAGCGTACAGGCCAAAATATGTCTGTCTCTGCCTAAAATGAGTTTCTAAAATCTTTGATTAAGCATACCTATACTATCTGGTCAAATGCCTTAAAATGCTAAATTCTTTGAAGTCTTCACAAAGCATAAAAAAGCATATATAGCATGTTATCTATTTTTTTTTTTTTTGAAGCTTTTATTATTTGACAGGGAGAGAGAGAGAGCGAGCGAGCTCTAGCGCACAAGCAGGGGTAATAGAAGAGGTAGGGGGAGAAGCAGGCTCTCCACTGAGCCAGGGATCATGACCTGAGCTGAAGACAGACACTTAATGGACTGAGCCACCCAGGCACCCCTAACATGTTACATTTTGTATAAAAAAAAAAAGAAAATAAGAAAACACATATATTTGCTTGGCAGTCACAAAAAGAAACACAGGTAGGATAACAGAAACAAGCTGATTACCTATATGGGATACTGGCCAGAAAGGACTTAAAGAAAATGGGAATATTTCACGGAATACATCTTATTATACAGTTCTGACTTTCAGAAGCATGTTAACAACAAACACTTATTTAAATTAAAACAAGGATGGAAGAAGGTAAAAAATCTAAAACTGAAAGCAAACTAATTCAATCATTTTTCAAATGCATACTATAACCCACTTAAGAAACTAATGCAAATAATTTACGAACCCCCTATTTGCTTTATATATCCTCTGTTTTAGAGGAGTTAGGAAAAAGGGGAGAACTACAATAAATTCTTACTCTTTAGTAGTTTTGGGGAGATTTTTTGGTAATGATACAGCTGAAGCAATTCTTAAATTACTTTAGATATGTTATAGGATTAAGCAAATAAGTAAATATTTGATAGTCTTGGGAGCCAGGGCTTTCACTGTGCAATGCAAGACAAGATATATATATATATATATATATATGAAATGAGATAAAGAAAAACTGGACAATAAATTATAAACCACTGAAAAAACCAAGAGTCTGTAACTCCATAGCAATCAACCACTGCAAATGTAGAGTACTGACTTGAAAAATCATCATTTTGAAACCATAATAGTAAAGATTGGTTCAGACAAAAATATCTGTGCATATTAAATCTAAAGGGAAATTTTAATAAGTAGGACATCTGCATAGTCTTAAAATGTCTCTCCACCAATCAATTAGTTCTGGGGGGATAGGGAAGAAATCAAATATTTTGACCAAATATGTTATCAAACATATTATCATTCATGGCAGACAGATGGACATCATGCACCTCCAGATTTGATACTATGGGGACCCAGCACCACTTATGTGATTTTTCTGGCCAGGGACACATAATCTGAATCTAATCAAGAGGAAACATTAGATAAATCCAAAATGAGAAATGTTCTATTACCAAAAAAAAAAAGGAAAAAAAGGAAAAAGAACACAGAAAGAAAGAAAGCAGGCTGTACTTTTCAAAAATGTCAACTTCACGAAAAACAAAGAAAGGTTATAGGAAATGTTCCAAAGTAAAAAAGACTAATGGATGTAACAATTAAAAATACAATTATCTGACCCTAGACTGATCCTGTACTGGAAAAACAATACAAAACAAAAAACCCATAAAGTGCTATAAAGAACACTACTGAGTCAACTGACAAAATCAGAAAATGGTAAAGAATTTTATCAATGTTAAATTTATTGAGGTTGCTAACTATACTCTGACAACAAAGGAAAATACTCTGTCCTTAGGAAATAAACTAAAGTTAAGGAGTATAATAATATGCAATTACTCTCAATCAGTTCAGGAAGAAAAAAAATCACATGTGTCTATGCATGTAAGAATGGAAGAGGGGACGCAGAGACAGACAGGGTATTCCTACCAGAGATTTAATTAATTCGAAAGTTCATGACCCAACCTCTTCAGTCCAACACGAGACTAACCCCTTATTTATATACTAAGTCAAAAAAAAAAAAAAAAAAAAGACTCCAAGTATGGCAACAGGCAGAAAACATGCAACACAATAAAAGAGCATCAGCCCTAAACACATCTTTGTTTTTCTTTTTCTACATCCTGCTCACTCCCTATTGACTATTAGTCAGCCCATTATGCAATTCAAAATAATCTCATCTTTGGGGACATTTCAACTAATCTGATGATACCCACCCTGTTAGGAGGCGTGCCAGTGAATTACTTCATGCAAAATTGGTTAACTCCCGTAAGTAAAATTTAACACTAATGTAGCATAGTGTTTTCTAACAAGTTAGACCTTAGATTCAGCGTATTAATTCTGGTCCTGCTGAGTGCTAAAAAAGTGACCTTCAGCAAGCTGCTTAACCCAAGCCTCAGTTTCATCATGTGAAAAATGGGAAGAAAAACAACACCCACTTCAGAATGGTGATTATACCTTTAGGGGCCTGGGTGGCTCAGTTGGTTAAGCAACCAGTTCTAGGCTGCCTCTTGATTTCGCCTCAGGTCATGATCTTACTGTCCTGAATTAGAGCCCTGCCTCAGACTCTGCACTCAGCAGAGTCTGCCTGAGATGCTCTCTACCCCCCCCCCCCCCGCCCCTCCAAATAAAATTAATAAATCTTTTTTTAAAAATTGTACTTCCTGGGCGCCTGGGTGGCTCAGTGGGTTAAGCCGCTGCCCTCGGCTCAGGTCATGATCTCAGGGTCCTGGGATCGAGTCCCGCATCGGGCTCTCTGCTCAGCAGGGAGCCTGCTTCCCTCTCTCTCTTTCTGCCTGCCTCTCTGTCTACTTGTGATCTCTCTCTGTCAAATCAATAAATAAAATCTTTAAAAAAAAAAAATTGTACTTCCTGACTCACAACAGGTGCTGCTCAGAAACTGTTAAGATAGTAAACAAAATGCTTTACTTAAGAAGTAGGTAGGTATCTGCTTTTATTAAGACTTGGTTTATTTCTGAAAATGTCAATATAGCTGAGATAGAAACTATATATATATATATATATATATATATATATATATACACATGTATATACACACTGTGAGTGTGGAATATGAGACATAACTGGGGAAATTTGAATACTGGCATTAAGGAATTATCATTTTAGCAGTGATAAGCATGTTTTTCTCTAAATATTGTAGAGAAAAATTCTGAACTATAAATTGAATGATACAGGATTTGATTAAAAATAATAGGGTGGAAGGTAGAGACATGACCATTAGCTTGCAATTACTGAAGCTGGGCGATAGGTACATGGGTGAATAATTACATAATACTCTCTGCTTTTGCATATGTTTAAAATTTTCCATAATAAAAAGTTTTCTAAAGAAATGAAGAAATTCAAAAGAAAAAATAACACTGGAACAAGAATTATTTTGGTATTCAAGGGATTCAAGAGTTGAAAATAACCCAAAATATATAAATGCCCAAGGTAACCACAAAGAAAATACCAAAATATGTGTACCTTAAAACCTTCCTGTCCTCCCTGAACTCTTCTCAGGACAAAACCCTTGCTCTTGGGGCCCCTGGGTGGCTCAGTGGGTTAAGCTTCTGCCTTCCCCCTAGGTCATGATCTCAGGATCTTGGGATCAAGCCCCACGTCAGGTTCTCTGCTCAGCGGGGACCCTGCTTCTCTCTCTCTCTCTCTCTGCCTGCCTCTTTGCCTACTTGTGATCTGTCAGATAAATAAATAAAATCTTTAAAAAAAAAAACAAAAAACCCTTGCTTTTGACCCTCGCTGACCATTATTATAGCTATGTTTTATTTCTACACCTCATCTTCCTCCCTTCCATTGTTCTTTTATCTTCCAAATAGCTGTTTTCATTTTCATTCTCAGCCACAAATTTCAGACTATTATAACTATATAAAGCTGAAGTAATTAAAGAGCAAGTAATGTTGAATACAAACAGGGGCTTATTGGCTTTAGCCACAAATAAAATTACTTTCAAAACCTGTAGATCTAAACCACCACATGCCAACATTCAGTAGCTCCTCTTTCCTTGCAAAACAGCCAATGTTACTGGGTACCCATACTGGAAGCACTGATTCTTACTATATAAAGCATTTTATGAGGAATTTGCACAGATTTATTCAAACTTTATGACCAGTACAAATTAAGTCATGCTAGAAAGAACACAATTTGGACTCCAAGAGCTAGCTAGGTTCTTACCCAGGCTCTGGTAACTACTAGATGAGTTCATTCACTCAACACAGGAGCATGGAGCCCTGGGACAGATACAAAGATGAACGTAACAATCATATAAATAAATGGTTACAATATATTTTGATAAGTGCTACAAGAGAGGTACATACAAAATACAGATATACCAAAATTTTAATGAAATATTAGATGATTTTTCAACTCCAAAATTCTATCAATTTAATCTGAATTCCTTTAAGCCTCTTTTTAACTAAAAGGGAATATCCACAAGAAACAATCTTTTATAAAAAGATGCCGCCTGAAACTTAAACATCTGTAGTAAAAGTATCAGCTAATATTTACTAAGCACCTAGTATATGCCAAAGTATAGGGGCTTTCTATTCACTGTCTCTTTCAATTCTCACAACAATCCCAAGCAGGAAGTAGTAATATCACCAATTTACAGGTAAGGAAACAAAAGTTTAGAAATGACTAAAGTAACTTACCCAAAACCTTAGACATTCAGTAAGGGAAAACAACAGACATCTGAATCCAGATCTCCTGATTCCAAAGCCTATTCTCATTTCACTAAACTATTTGTCTCGCATTTTCTTTCACTACATAAAAATTTCCAGAGATCACCTTAAGAGCACCCAAGAGAAAATCTTTATGACAACCATGAAGTACAAAGTGATCTCTGATTTTTAATAAGCATTTTTTTAAACAAGAGTATCTGCTATATACACTCTCCAAGACAAAAAATATTATAATACTAAAATATAACCAATATTCAGGGTAAAAAATATGTAACATGAATAAATACATCTGAAAACTAGTTAATAGAAACTAATGAGATTTTGTGACTTCTTCCAACTGTTTTATCTTTCCCCTTAGCAGATAGCAACGATGAAGCAGGGAATGGCCCAGCATATTTTACTGTATTAACATGATGGATTCCACACAATTTTTTAAAAGTGCATATTACAAGAGTATGCAGAAGAGCCGTATATGAAACGTTGTCAAAAAAAAAAAAAAAAAGAATGCAACATAAGCTAAGTCTAGAATGCCTAATAAAATTATAAAGCTATGTTGAAATAATGTAAATTATGCACTTATTTTTCCATATAAACTCATTAATCATTTTTTGGAAATTAATTTTTCTGATTTAGCAATACTAATTGCAAATCTGAATCAGCAAATATTCCCAATAAATAAATCAACCCTTTACAACAAATGGTGGCGGCGGGGGGGGGGGGGGCGACGACGAAGAAATTTTTTTGCGCACAATTCCAAAGCCGGTTAGAAAAAAAATTTGAATCAACTTCAGATGCCGGATCCTGGTAACAAGTTTTTCTTCAAAAAGCCATCAGATTAAAAGAGGGTTCCACCCCCCCCCCCCAAATTTTTCCTTAGAGTAAATCTTAAGAAAAATTAGCTAGAGGCAGCCGTCATTGTCTAGTTCAATTAAAGATTTTAGTACTAACGTTAAGCCTCCCTCATTCGCAATTATCTCAAACAACAAAAGATCCGTTTCAAACGTCCTCAAGGACTGAACTGTGCGGTATACACTCTCCCCCGCAGCTTTAAAAGAACGGGGCTCAGCCTAGGAATCACACACAAACCATTAACGATCGGTATTCGCGATTCCTCGGAGAAATTTCTAAGTAAGTATCAGAACCGTCTGTGAGCCCTCCGTGTCCCGCACAGAGGTGACATTTTCTTTGCTTTCAAGGCTGCAAAAGGCAGACACAGGAGACAGCGGCAGCAAAAGCCGCTGGATCTAATATTCCCCTCTTCACCCCCAACTCCCTCTTCCCCAGCCCCAAACACAAACATGCTCTTCTCTGCACGCTTCTTGCACAACGCCGCTCGCCAGAGGGCTTAGCTCAAGCTCCGCCGCCTCACTTCATGGCCCGACGGGAATGGTTACTCCCTCCTCCGTGCTCCCGCACCACCGCTTCCTCTGGCTGTCAGGCCTCGCGCGGCCTCGGCAGGCCCTGCGCCGATGGGGAAGGGGCCGCCACGGCGTTGCCAAAGGGCTGTCCTCATTCCTCCGCCCAATGCACCCGGCGTCGGGTGGCTCTTCCTGAAGCAAGGTCCCAGCGCGGTTACCCGACCCGGCCCTCCAGAGCAGCGAAGTGAACCAACGCGGTAGCCGAGCAGCCAAGCTTCCCTTCCCATCCCGGGGGTCCCCCAACCTCCTCCGCCCCCGCCGCCTGCCCGCCGCCATTTTGTGCGCAGCCGCTGCGACACAGATACAATAGTCGGCCAGGACCGCACAGGAAAGGCTCAGGACCCCACGCTATGGGCTCCCGCCTTCCAGCCCCCTACTCCCCACAAGGCAGCGGTCCTACCTATGCCTACCCGACTAACAGCCGGATCCCATTTGTGCCCCACACAGTTTAGCACTCAGCCTCCAGTCTCGACGCCGAAGAAGCTACCGCCTCCAGAGAACTGCACGCATGCGCGCCTATCGAGCCTTTGCGAGCCCTCATCTGCTCCCGGCGCCTGCGTACCGCTGGCACCGCGCTCGCCAGGAGGCACGAGAACGGAGCCAGAGGAGCTTGTTTCCGAAAGGGGGCGCTCTTGGGCGTAGCGTTCCCGGAGCCCAGCGTGTCCTTAGGCACCCGTTGTCAATGCCTCTGCCTGCTCTACCTGTCCTATCCATATCATGCGCAAACTTTAAGACCCGTGTTTTCTCGCCCCCGCGAAGTCTTCCCTGACCATTTTTGCCTTCAGTAATATCTTGCACTGGATATCATAATACTTTGTATGGTTAGGAGTTTGCCTGCCTTTAAGCTCTCGCCTTATACCTAATTTTGCATCCCTATAGCGGTGATGTGATGTATATCACGGCCACTGAAAATGTCAGAAAATTAGAAGGCTGTTGAAGTTTATTTTTTTTTTTAAGATTTTATTTATTTATTTGACAGAGAGAGATCACAGTAGACAGAGGCAGGCAGAGAGAGAGAGAGAGGGAAGCAGGCTCCCCGCTGAGCAGAGAGCCCGACGCGGGACTCGATCCCAGGATCCCGAGATCATGACCTGAGCCGAAGGCAGAGGCTTAACCCACTGAGCCACCCAGGTGTCCCGGCTGTTGAAGTTTATTAACCTAAAAGCTTAACACTCTAAAAATCTTTCCATGTGTCATTTCACAATCAAAATACTTCCCTTTGTGGTAGATATTCATAACCTTCATTTGGTTTGAGAGAACTTGAATAACTTACGGTTACTCTACTACACCAACATAAAGGCTCAATCATTGGGCAAAATCTGGTAAAATTCACAAGTCTCGCCTATGAATACCACACACATCACACCACCTAAGTCTCATGCATCAGTTACCAAGCAGATGTATATTATTCTTTCTTTCCTTCAAATATTTTATTTATTTATTTGACAGAGAGAGAGAGATCACAAGTAGGCAGAGAGGTAGGCAGAGAGAGAAAGGTTGGGGGGGGGGGGGAGAGCCGGCTGCCTGCTGAGCAGAGAGCCCTGTGTGGGGCTGGATCCCAGGATCCTGAGGCCATGACCTGAGCTGAAGGCAGAGGCTTAACCCTCTGAGCCACCCAGGCACCCCCACTTTCTTTTCTTCTCTCTTTTCTTCTCTTTTCTTTCTTTTTATTCTTTCTTCCTTCTTTTCTTTCTTTTTCACAGAGATGTATTTCTTTTATTCACATTAAAATATATAGAAAAAGAAAATACATAGAATATATATAGATATCTATATAAAATATATACAGAATAATATAGAATGTAGATAGAACATATAAAATAGTATAGAATATATAGAGAATATATATAAAAGAAAATATATAAAATCTATCTTACCAGATTTTCATTTCAAACTAAAAATACTGCAGAGGCAACAAACCAAAAACAACAAAGAGAAAGCCAACAAGCCAGCTCCACATAACCAATGTTAAAGCTTCAAGTGTTTTCTTCCATACATTTCTATATATTCATACTAACATACACAAACGTGTTATTTGCATGCAATGGGAAATGTTCTTTTTCTTTTTTGCCAAAAACTTGACATTAGCCTGCTAGTTCCTTTTCTGATTACTGACATTTCTCCAAGTAGACCCCCTTTCTTAAATAGTTGTGCAATATTCATAGCATGGCTCCATCATCAATTATTCAACCTGTTGACACTGAAGTTGTTTTTAGTCTTTCTGACACTCTAAACATTGGTGATACATAAACAGTCTTACCAACTGATATTTTTATTTCTAAAGGCTAGAATCCCCAGAGTTAGACTTCTACATTAAAGATATATATATATTATGTATGTGTAGTTAGATTTAATTCTACTAGATATTGTCAGAATCCTTTTCGAAAAGTTTATCCCAAGTCCCACTTCCACCAAATGCATAGGAAAATGATCATTTCTCCACAACCTCACTTCTTTCTCTAAACTCTGAAATGACTTAAGTATCATGGGACGTGTCTGTTCTTTAAAAGTTGGTGTAGGGGCGCCTGGGTGGCTCAGTGGGTTAAGCCTCTGTCTTCGGCTCAGGTCATGATCTCAGGGTCCTGGGATCAAGTCCCACATCAGGCTCTCTGCTCAGCAGGAAGCTTGCTTCCTCCTCTCTCTCTCTCTCTCTGCTTGCCTCTCTGCCTACTTGTGATCTCTCTGTGTCAAATAAATAAAATCTTTAAAAAAAAATAAAACTTGTTATAATTAGGGACACCTGGCTGGCTCGGTCAGTAGAGCATGTGATTCTTGATCTCAAGGTCTTGAGTTTGAGCCCCACATTAGAGGCAGAGTTTACTTAAAGAATGAAAGAAAGAAAAAAAGAAAGAAAGAAAGACTGGGTGCCTGGGAGGCTCAGTCGGTTAAATGTCTACTTTTAGCTCAGATCATGATCCCAGGGTCCTGGATTGAGTCCTGCATTGGGCTCCCTGCTCTTTGGGAGTCTGTTTCTCCCTCTACCCCTCCCCACTCCTTGTGTTCTCTCTTTTTCTCTCAGTGTCTCTCTTTCTCTGAAAAAAATACATAAAATCTTTTTTAAAATTAAAAAAATATAAAATAAAAAATTAAAATTTAGGTTGGTATAATTAACCTTTGAAATATCTCACCTGGTGCTTTTTCATGGGGTGGCCCTTGAACAACTTTCTCCAGATGGTTTTATGATATATAATTTGATTAGAATTTCTCTCTCTTCCCTGCAATCATTTTTGTAATTTAATTCTCCTCAAAAAACATCTATTTCATCTGGTTTTATTTATTTATTTGAGAGAGAGAGAGGATGGGGAGAAGGAGCAGCAGGAGAGGGAGAGAGAGTCCCAAACAGACTCCACACTGAGCACGGAGCCCAGTCCACGACCCTGAAATCATGACCCCAAGATCACAACCTGAGCTGAAACCAAGAGTTGGATGCTCAACTGACCGTGGCACCCAGACATCACTCATCTGGGTTTTCAAATTCATTTTCCTAGAGTTGGGCAAACTAACTTCATAAATTCCTTTTTTTAAAACGTCCCCTTAAATAGTTTTATTTATTTCTACAGCACTTATCACCTTCTAACATACCATATAATTTATTTCTTATTGTTTGTTATCTGTCTCTCTCCGCTAGAACATAAGCTCCATGATGTTAGGGATTTTGCCTCTTCTCTTCACTGCTTTATCTCCAATATCTAAAAATAATACTTAGTACACAGTAGGAAAATCAGTGTATATTTTCTAAAAAAAAAAAAAAAAAGACCCTGATGGGTAAAAAAATGTGTGTGTGTGCATGTGTGTATGAAATTGTTGAGTCTCCTTTCATATCTACATATGTACATTTCCTCCATGAAAAAAATCTTTTTAATATTTTTTGCTTATATTTCTAATAAGCAGATTGTCTTTTTCTTATTAGAAGACAATTCTTAGTATATAAGGAATATTAATCCTTGTCAAATATGTCACAATTGGCTTCTCCCCACTCATATTTTCTGAGTGTCTTTTGCCGTTATAAATTTTAAATGTAATCAAATTTGTCAGTCTTTTCCCTTATGACTTCTGAGTGTTTTTGTCTAAGAAGTTTCACACCACCCCCGAGAAGCATACACCCCTAGGAATTATATAAAAATTCTCCTAAACTTGTTAAAATTTTGTTTACAATTTCATAATTTTATTTTTTACAGTTAGACATACTAAATCTAAAATTTATTCTTGGGGGGCCTGGCTGGCTCAGTTGGAAGAGTGTGGGACTCTTGATCTCAAGGTCATGAGTCCAAGACCTGCACTGGATATAGAGATTACTTACATGAATAAAGAAGTAAATAAATTTAAATAAAATAAAATTTATTCTCTTTGTATGAGGTAAAGATCTAACTTTGTCTTCTTTCAAATATATTAAATCAATCATGAAGTTTTCATGTACTAAAAAACCATGCTTTCTCCACATTGAAGTGGCCCTTCCCTTTAAAAAACAAACAACAAAGAAATAAGTTCCCATACATAAAATGGATTTATGGAACTTCTAGCCTGTCCTCCTTATCTGTTTGTCTATTGATGGGCCAGTACCATTTGTTCATTCATTAACTGATGCACTAAATATTATCTGAGGGCCTACTTTTTTCCAGGAACTCCTCTGGCACAGAAGAGTCAGTGGCAAACTAGAAGGCAACACTGACTCGTGCCCTCATGGCACATACAGCCTTGATGGGGGAGACAGACAATAAACAAGGCAATATATAGTATGTCAGATGGTAAGTGTTATGGAAAACAACCAACCAAGATCAGCACATAGGGAATAAGGAAGTGACAGAGGTTGCAATTTAAACAGGATGGTGGTCAAGAAAGGCATAACTAAGAGATCTCTGGCTCAGTCAGTAGATGATCCAACTCTTGATCTTAGGGTCATGAGTCCTAACCCCATGTTGAGTGCAGAGATTACTTTAAAAATAAATAGATAGGGGATGCCTGGGTGGCTCAGTGGGTTAAAGCCTCTGCCTTCGGCTCAGGTCATGATCCCGGGGACTTGGGATCGAGCCCAGCATCGGGCTCTCTGCTCAGCAGGGAGCCTGCTTCCTCCTCTCTCTCTCTGCCTGCCTCTCTGCCTACTTGTGATCTGTCAAATAAATAAATAAAATCTTTTTAAAAAAATAAATAAATAGATAGATAAACTTCTTTTAAAAAAAAAAAAGAGAGAGAGATGACTAAGAAAGCAGCATGTGAGCAGAAAGCTGACTGAAGTGTATGAATAAGCAGTAGAGAAATCTGGAAGGAAGAGTTTTCCAGGAGGAGTGAACATAAAACACAAAAACTCTGAGGCAAAAGCCAGCTTGTCACACTAGTGAAACTGCAAGAAGGCCAAAGAAGCTGCAACAGCGTGCGTAAGAGGGGACACAGCAGATGAGGTGGAGGAGAAGCAAGCTATATTAGTCTGCTATGGTTGCCATTAGCAAAATATCATTGGCTGGGTGGTGGCTTAACCACAGGGATTTGTTTTCTCACAGCTTTGAAGTCTAGAAGTCTAGATCAGGGTATAGTCACAGTTGGTTTCTCCTCAGGCTTCTCTCCTTGGTTTAGCAGTTGACCACCTTCTTTCTGTGTCCTCACACAGGCTTTTCTCTATGCACACACATTCCTGTGTCTCTAACCCCTTCTTAGAAGGACACCAGTCATATTGGATTAGGCCCATTCACCTGACTCCACTTAACTGTAATCACCCTTGAAGGCCCTACCTCCAAATACAGTCCTATTCTGAGGAATCCTGGCTGTGAAGACTTCAACATATGAACTTGGGAGGAGTGATTCAGTTCATAACAAAGGCCATGTTGAGGCCTTTGATTTTTCCTGTGAATGAGATGGGAAGGTTTTGAACAAAGAAGCAACATAAATCGACTTACATTGATTACTTACTCTGTGTCACTATTCTAAATACTAGAGGACACAGTAGTCAACAAAAACCCAGAATCTCCTTTTGCAGAATTTCCATTTTTGTGGAAAGAAACAATAAACAAAGGAATATATAATGTGGTAAAGTAAAATAAGGGAAATAAAGCAAGTAAGGGAATAAATGATGAAGCAGGGGCTAGGTAATGCTTTAGATAGGATAATCAGGGAAGTCCTCCATGGTAAGGTGACAGTGAAACAGAAATATATAGGAAGAGAGAGGGAAAGTCTTGCAGATATCTGGAAGAAGAGATTTCCAACAGAGGACATAGTAAGTACAAAGGCCCTGGGATCGGAGCACTTTGGGTTTGTTTAAGGAATAACTAGAAGGCCAGCACAGTTGAGGTGGGATGACATAGAGGAAGAACAAGATAAGGATGGAGAAGTACAAGGGATCAGATCGTGCAAGTCTTTATAAGCTTCTTATGGCTATACAGAACATTGAATACATAGTGGAACAGGAATCACAAGAGTTTCCCTTCTAGCTCCTGCTCTGATACTAACCTCATTGGATTTCAGTTTTCATATGGGGAAAAGGGGGAAGGGAAGAGATTAGATTATCCTGCCCATCAGATGAGAGTCTGGAAATCTATAAACAGAAAGATGCTCATGAATATCTGTGGCATGCCCGAGAATTTTTTTTTTTTATTTTAGAATCTACCATATCCACACCTCTCCACATTTTTATATCTTCTCACCACCTTGGACCACTTGCAGAAATTCTCATTCCCACCTAAAAATGTCAATATTATTAACACAAAAAAAGTCATCTCACTCCACCCACTCTTCTGACCATGACTTTTGTCCACAATCCTCCTCCTCTTTTTTTATCCACTCTGTTTTCTGATTGGTCAGGCAAATACTGAACAACTCTGTCCACTGCTCAGCTCCTGCCTGCTCAGCACAGCTCAATGACTGAAAGGCTTAGAGAAAAGAAGAGTCATCACAAACCTTTCCCTGGGATTTGCTAACATACATGGGGCTTTGTCTCAATGACACAAAGGATCTCATCATCATTTCATCTCAAGTACAAGGGTAGTAAAAAATAGGATTTGGGGGTAATAATTGCCCTCCATATGTCTTTAGAATCCAAATCTAATGATTGGGATAGACACAAGGCCATGATGAAAACCATACCATGCCTGCTAATTTCATCAACAAAACTTGGCTCTTAACAATCCTTGAATTTTGTCTCATTGGTGACGGACTATAAGGTGTACCCACGTAGCATTTAGAGAGGAGTTCAGAAACGAACTCAAAAGAGCAAGCAATTATTTTTCTGAGTTTTTATCAAAGCTCATGCAATGGTAACTAGAAATCAGATTGTCCCTTCTTGTTAAGGTGGTTTCTAAATACGACCACAGAGTCTTTGATAGGATTCAGGTCACAAGGTAAAGCCTAATTCCACACTCACTGAACGCAGATGGGACTTAGCCTATTATTTCTAATGAACAGAAGTGGTGGAAAGGATGCTATGTGACCTCTCAGGCTAAGTCATATCAAGGATAGCTTCCACCTGACTTTCCCTTCTTTTTTTTGTATTGCTTACACTAGGTAAAGTCAGGTTCATGAGAACTTTCAAACAGCTTATTGAGAAGCCCAAAAGGGAAGGAATTTGAAATACTAACAGAAGCAGACAGCACAACAGATAGATCAGGAAAAGAGACTGTCAAAGAGAGTCCTACTAAAACATTGTCATCCAAAAGTAACCTGTGTGCATCCAAGGCTCACTCTCTAAGGAGCAAGAACCCTACACATTGAAGGGGCAATAGGCTTCACTAAAACAGTTCAGTTAAGTTACTAAACAAATAGGGGCACCCGGGTGGCTCAGTCGTTAAGCATCTTCAGCTCAGGTCATGATCCCAGGATCCTGGGATTGAGCCCCGCATCAGGCTCTTTGCACTTCTCCCTCTCCCACTTCCTCTGCTGTGTTCCCTCTCTCGCTGTGTCTCTCTCTGTCAAATAAATAAATAAAATCTTTTTTTAAAAAGTTAACTAAACAAATAAACAAACAACAACAAAAACAAGTCCCAGGGGAAAAGGATAATCGGGATCTAGATTTGCTACCATGTAGTACCTAAAATGTCTAGTTTTCAGCAATAAAAAAATTGCAAGACACACATAGAAACAAGAAGGTGTGACTCATACACAAAAAAAAAAGACAACAACAACTGCCCGTGAGAAGGCCCAGATATTGGATTTAACATAAAAAGATTTCATAATAATTATTAGAAATACGTTGGAAGAACTAAATAAAAGGAACCATGCTCAAAGAAGTAAGTTAATGTACAACATGTTGCAACAAATAGAGAATGTCAATAAAGATAGAGGAATAATTTTTTTAAAGAACCACATGGACATTAGCTAAATCACACCATGCAGGGCCCCATCGAATACTATAGAGCCCTCTTCTATTAAGATAGCACTGATGTGGCAACAGGTCTGGATGCAATTCTGGATCCAGCTTGGATCAGAGCAGGGGTGCAGGAAAGCTTGGCACGGATAAACATCTTATACTCTTTTGGGGTAGCAGAGAGAGATGATGTGGATGGCAGGCAATGTAAGCTCCTCTCCCACTTCCTCTCTTCCAGGAAGGTGGTGGCATGGCTGCAACAGAAGTCAAAGGAGTAGGGTTCTTTTTCATTTTCGAAGGACAGTTAGATCAGATATAGAATTTTTGGTTGACACCTTTTTTTTTTCTTTTAGCATTTTAAATATGTCATTCCATTGTCTTCTGGCCAACATGACTTCTGGAGAGAAATCAGTTGTCACTGTTACTGGGGCTCTCTTGTGCAAGGTAAGTCCCTTCTCTCTTGCTACCATCAAGATTCTTGGTCTTCTAACAATTTGACTGTATTGTGTCTCATGTGTATCTCTTTGGGTTTTTTTTTTTTCCCCAAGATTTTATTTACTCATTTGAGAGAGAGGAAGAGAACACCAGGAGAGGAAGAGGCAGAAGGAGAGGGAGAAGCAGACTCCCTGCTGAGCTGGAAGCCCAATGTGGGGTTCAATCCCAGGACCCCAGGATCATGACCTGAGCCAAAGGCAGACCCTTAATGGACTGAGCCACCCAGGTGCCTCTCAGTTAACTATTTTCAAGTGTGTTGGTTTCTTTCTTCTGCCTGCTCAAATCTGCTATTAAACACCTTGTTTTAGTTTCTTACTAATCACCCCATTAGTGAGAGTGGGATTCCCACTCTAGGATTACTGGCATGGATGAACACACGACACCCAATGCTGAAAATATGAGACTGTTAGCAGTTTATTGTCACGTATACTTACAACCTGGGGGAGGAGGACATCACATAGGGCCCTGTGAGAGTCATACTCAGAAACAAAGTGAACAACTGCATGTGGGAGATAGGCTTTGTACTATCAAGAGGGTGGGTTTGATACCTCGCTCCTGCAATAAGCTACGATTATTTTGTTTGAATACTTTCAGGGACTTGCAGGGACTGGAAACCTGTTACTCAGGAATAGTCAGGAACTGCAGCTGGTCCCCATGATAAGAAAATTTGTTTGGCTAGGGGTATGGATTTTCTTTTTAAAGTGATGAAAATGTTTCTAATATATATTCCAGTGAGGGCAGTGTAGAACTCTGTGAATATGCTATAAACCACCGAATGGAACACTTTCAGTGGGTGAGCTGTATGGTACGTGAATTATACCCCAATAAAGCTTTTATATTAAAGGTTCTGTCTATAATTTATGAGACTTTATTTTAAAGCTACACAGAAAAAAAAAAAAAAAAAAAAAAAGGAGAGTCTCCAGTTCAGCCTCTCAAAAGCCAGGTCTCAAAGAGCAATAGAATATGAACTTTTCATCACTTGTGACCCAACAGCTGCACTGCGGACTTCGTCATCTCCTCATTCTCTCTGAAATAGGCAAGTGTTGTACCCTACTTAAATAAGTCTACCATGCAGATGACTCCGTATTTCTAGGTTTCTGCTTCTCCTCTAATCTTGGCTTCTGCTTCTCTTTTTTCGGAGAGTTTTCAATTCGTATTTGTGTGAGTCTCCTGGTCCCCTTTTTGGCAGAGTTCTCATACTAATTCATTCATAAGTCACTGGTCTGGCTAATATAATGTCTCTTTTAGCTAAGGCACTTATCCCTAATTTAATTAGCTGTGGCAAAGGCAGTAAGGAAATATGATACATTGCTAGTGCAAATCTAAAATGAATGGTACAGCCATTCTAGAAAATGGTTTGGCACTTTCTTTTAAAGGTAAACAAGCATTTTCTATATAGCCCTACAATCCCACTTCCGAGAATCTAACCTAGAGTAAAAAAACTTACACTGACACGAAAAACCTATACACAGATGTTAATAGTAGGTTTATTTGTAATAGCCCCAAACTGGACACAACCAAACATCCTTGAAGGGTAAATGGATAAACAAATTTGGATACATCCATACAATGAACCTTAGTAGTAAAAAGAAACACATTTTTTAAAAAGGAACACATTACCGATACATGCTACTGCTTGGATAAATTTCAAAACATGCTGGGTGAAAGAATCTGGTCTCAAAGGTTACATTCTATGTGATTCAATTTATATAACATTATCAGAACCACAAAACTGTAGCAATGGAGAGTAGATCAGTAGTTGTCAGGAGTTATAGTTGAAGGGAAAGTGTGACTATAAAGGGTGTTTTGGAATGATAAAACTATTCTTTATTCTGATTATGGCAATGGTTATACAAATCTATACTTGAGTTAAAACACAAAGAACCAGGGCACCACGGTGGCTCAGTTGGTTAGTTGCCTGCTTTCGGCTTGGCTCCTGATCCCAGGTTCCTGGGATCAAGCCCTGCATTGGGCTCTCTGCTCAGCAGGGAGCCTGCTTCTCCTTTCCCTTTGCCTGCCACTCTATTTACTTGTGCTCACTCTTTCATTCTTGCTCTCTATCAAATAAAATTTTTAAAAATCTAAAAAAAAAAATATGAAGAACTGTATAGCAAAAGAAAATTAAGAAAGAATAAGTTTCAGTCAAAATGGTCCATCTGAAAACAAATAAAAAAAAAAATACCCTAGAGCCTTGCAAAGAAATCTCTTTATTGCCCAGGGACAGTGATCTCAAAATGGGTGTGGGTCATATAATTACTAATCTTAGTAGGTTACAAAAGCCAATAATCCGCTTCAAGCTAATGCAAAGGAGACACAATGGAAGATCTGATCAGGGTCCAGGAAGACCCAAAGAACTGGGAAAGTCTGAAGGGCCAATGTCCCTCTTACCTCTTCCTGCCTCACCCAAACCAATTCTAGGTTGGACAGAAGTGAATATCACATCATAAATGAGCCAGCTGAAATGCACACTGGGGACAAGGGGAAGATAAGCAGTGCCTACCCACCTCAGAAATGCCCCGAGACAGAGGCGAAGACTAAAACAGTTAAGTTGAGTGAAGGAGCTTATCAAAGAGGCCTATTCTGAAAGAACAGAAATGAGTATTCACGGGGCACCTGGGTGGCTCAGTGGGTTAAAGCCTCTGCCTTCGGCTCTGGTCATGGTCTCAGGGTCCTGGGATCGAGCCCCGCATCAGGTTCTCTCTACTCAGCAGGGAGCCTGCTTCCCCCTCTCACTCTGCCTGCCTCTCTACTTGTGATCTCTCACTGTCAAATAAATAAATAAAATCTTTAAAAAAAAAAAAAAGAAATGAGTATTCACATTCAATGTTGATGGGAACAGTTTTTCTGGAAGTTGATCTGGCTTAACAGAAACCTTTAAAAAAATGTCTTTACTCTGAATATGGCAATTCTATATCTAGGAATCAATCCTAGAGAAATAAAATCTTTTATTTTTAAGATTTTTATTTATTTATTTGAGAGAGTGAGAGAAAGAGAGAGAGCACATGAGCACGGGAAGAGGGAGAGGGAGAAGCAGAACCCCTGCTGAGTGGGGGGACCCCAATGCGGGGCTTGATCCCAGGACTCCCAGATCATGACCCAAGCCAAAGGCAGATGCTTAACCGACTGAGCCACCCAGGAGCCCCTAAAGAAATAAAGTCTTAACTACAGATACAGTCATGTGGTATTTAAAATGGCCACCACTGGGTGTCCCTGAGTGGCTCAGGTCATGATCTCGGGGTCCTGGGATTAAGCCTCAGGATCGTGCCCCAACATCAGTTTCTCTGCTCAGTGGGGAGTCTGCTTCTCTCTCTCCCTCTTTGCTTTCTCTCTCTCTCTCTCTCTCTCATAAATTAATAAATAATAAAAATCCTTAAAATGGCTCCACTGAAAGCAACTTGAATGTCCTCAAACTGCCAACGTTATATTTTTCATTTCACAAATATTTATTGTCATCTGTATGCCAGCCATTCTGTTAAGCACTAAAGATGCAACAGTATACATCACATTAAGGGCAAAAATGGAGAGTGTTCAGAAACTGCAGAGGCTGCTTTCAGGCAAACAGGCTAGAGTGACAGAATGCAGAAAGGGCCACAGCCACCAACTGGCTGGGTATAGAGGGACCCATCGGGTGTCCACCTCAAACTATCCCTAGGCCCTGACTGACCAATGGGCTCCTTACAACCAGGCACAGCTCCAAGAAGATTCCGTGTGTCACCATACCTCTTCATCTTCCCGCTTTAAAAACAACCCCCACCCACCGCCTCCTGGCGGACAGCATCTCCTCTCCTGTCCCACCTGTCGCTCCCTCGTGGTGTAATCAATAAACTTCTGTCTCCTTTGTTCTGCCTCAGGCGAATTCTTTCACTGCTTCTATCCAATTGCTGCCCCACATTTGTATCAAGAGACACCCCATTTAGGCACCACAGAAATTTTATACCAATTTAATGCAGCAGTTTTCTATCGTAAACTTAATAACAATGCATGGCTATATTTTGTATATATTCAAGTTTTTAATTTCATTTTTTTCCAATAACTTATTTTTATTACATTTCACAAAAATATTGGTCTGTGATATTGAAAATTTTTAAAAATTGGTCCTTCACCACAGATATTTTGAGAAGCATTGGTGTAGAGAATTTATAAGATGGAGTCTGACTGGGTTCAGGAAACCAGTTATTTTGGCCAAGAATTATAGCATAGACTAAAATGTTGGCAGTGAAGATAGTAGGAAATGGGAAGACAACATATTTAGGAGGAAAAATTGGTATAATTTGGTAATACAGTAGATAAGTGGGAGAGGTGAGAGATGTGTCAATGGTGATTCCTAAGATGATCGCTTATTCGGTGGGACAGATGATCCTGACATTCACTTAGCTAGGCAACACTGGAAGACTGCCAGGTTTGGGGGACAAGGGGGACTCATGAGTTCTATCTAGCTTGGATATGTAGAGTTTGGCGTGTCTTTGACACAAGTAGAAATGCTAAATAGACAATGAGATATCTAGCGTAGGTCTCCAAAGACGCTTATGAGATGTAAATTTAGAAGTCCCTGGCAGGTATCTAATAACTGAAGCTGTGAGCCATTGATAAGATTACCTGGGAAGATAATACTGAATGAGAAGATGGTTAAGGCCAAGTGTTGAGAATAGGCAATATTTAATGACTAAGAAGAAAAGAATGAGCTTGCAGAAATAACTGAGGGCAAACTACACAACTGCTTTATATCCACATAATAGAATACCACTCAACAATTTAGTTTTTTAGATTGTAATGTTAACTGAAAAAGTTTAAAGTGTTTGTCATATGTTCCCACTTTGAAATAGAAAAGTATACATATATGCAGTCATATAGCCAAAAGTAGATGCCATCAAAAGCCCCGTGTTAACAGTGGGAAATACTGGGAGAGCTTTTTCCCTGTCATTTTTATTTCTACTTTTATTTTTTTACAATGACCACAGTTTTTTCCTTATGCCAAAGCAAACTTTATAAAATTTATGTGCACATGAAGATACAGTTCTCAGATTTAAAACTTTACCTGAAACCTAGGATGTATATTGATGTTTTTTCTTTTGCTTTTAAATATCTTCATTTTAAAAAGATCATTCTGTGAAGTGATTTTTCCCCCCACACTTATTAAAAAAAAGATGTTGACAACTCTTAGAGGAAAAAAAAGGTGAAAGTATTTCTTATTAAGTCAGGGTTACACAAAGATTATATTAAGAGCCCTCAAGTTTTGACTAAAGATTGCCAAAGTCACTTAAGGATTCTTTGAAAATACAATCCTTGGACGTACTGAGTTTGTATTTTTTTCTGGTCTGGCACCCTTGGCACCTATCACAACTACACACTAGCACCAAGAAAAGAAACGATTTACAAAATTAATCAATCAATCACAAATTCAGTAAGTGTCAAAAACATAATTAAAGAAATTTTAAAATACTTCTAAAATATTTTATTACTAAAGTAAATGTATCTAGGAAAATTTTTATAACTCACATTACAAAGGACTAGTTCCCCTATCTAGGACCTATACATCAAAAAGGAAAAAGAGCTCAGTAGTAAAATGGACAAAAGATATGACAACAAAAGAAGTACAAAGGGCTATTAAAGGGCGCCTGGGTGGCTCAGTGGGTTAAAGCCTCTGCCTTCTTCTCGGGTCATGACCCAGGGTCCTGGGATGGAGCCCCACATCCGGCTCTCTGCTCAGCAGGGACCCTGCTTCCTCCTCTCTCTCTCTGCCTGCCTCTCTGCCCACTTGTGATCTCTATCTGTCAAATAAATGAGTAAAATCTTAAAAAAAAAAAGGGGGGGCTATTAAACATGCAATGATATTCAACTTAACTCAAAAAAAATGTAAATTGAAACTACATAGGGATACTACATTCCTCCCATCACATTAGCATAGATCAAAAAGTATTGCTCTGTTGATTAGCATGTGGGTGATCAGCATATTCCTATGTAAAATGTAAATTGCTGTGATCTTTATGGAAGGCAATTTGGCAAATATCCAGTCAAATTTAAAACACGTGCTCTTTGAAACAGCAATACCACTACTAAGTTTTTATCCTACAAATGTACTCATAATTATACAAACATAGCAGATTATTCACTGAATACTACTTGTAATTTATAAAACATTGGAACATCTTAAATATCCATCAGTAAGGAATAGTTAAACAATGGTACATCCAACCACTAAAAATAACACTAAGTAAATAAAATCTTAAAAAAAAAAAAGGGTGCCTTGGTGGCTCAGTCAATTAAGTATCTACCTTCAGCTCAGGTCATGAACCCAGGGTCCTGGGATCGAACCCCACATTGGACTCCCTGCTCAGCAGGGAGTCTGATTCTCCCTCTGCCTCTGTTCCTCCCCCTGTTTGTACTCTCTCTCTCAAATAAATAAATAAAATCTTTAAAAAGAATACTACCAAGTTATAAAACTGAGCAAGGAATCTGTATAATGATCAGGAATGATCACTGAGCTATACTTAGTGAAAAGTAAGAGGCAGAACACTGTGTAGAGTGGGTAGCTAGAGCATATCCTTTATTACCTTTTAAATTTGAACCATGTGAATACATTGCCTATTCAAAATAATTTTTTAAAAGACTGTAACATAAAAAGAAGTTCTCTCAAATTTAAAGCTAACAGGAAGAGAGAAACAAAATAAGTAAATAAGGTGGTAATGTCTGGAAAAAGATAAAAGGCATTAGTTCCCTAAGGCTGGGATAAAAAACAAAAATTGGGTGGCTTTAAAACGACAGAAATTTATTCGTGTATTTCTGAAGGCTAGAGGTCCAAAAGCAAGGTGTTAGCAGGGTTGGTTCCTTCTGAAAGTTTGGAGGAAGAAAGTGACGTCTCTCCTCCCAGCCCCCAGGTGGTTGCTGGCAATCCTTGACATTCTTTGGTTTGTAGATGCATTACTACAATCTTCGTCTCTACCTTCACATCACCTTCTCTTCCTGTCTGTCTGTGTCCTTTTCTGCCTCTTCTCAGAAGGCCTTCATCATTAGATTTAGGACCCACCCTAATCCAGTCCAATCTCATCTCATTCCTTAGTTATGGCTGCAAAGACCCAATTTCCAAAAAGGTCACATTCTAAAGTTACCAGTGGTCATGAATTTTGAGGGACACTATTCAACCCACTATACCCATTACTCCTGCTTTTTCTTGGCCTTACACTGGAAGTCCTAGCTAATGAGTTAAGACCAACAAAAATGGTATAAAGATTAAAAAGAAATAGAATTATAACTCTTTGAAGATGATATGACTAGGTACATAGAGAACTCCAAGGAATCTACAGATAAATCACTAGAATTAATAAGATAGTTTAACAGGGGTGCCTGGTTGGCTCAGTTGACAGAGCATGTGACTCTACATTTCAAGATTCCATGTGGACAAAATAATAAAATTTTACTGAAAGATATTAAAGAACATCTAAAGAAAGATATAAAGAACATTAAAGAAATGTAAGCTATATTTTAAGTTCACAGATAGTAACATTCAATACTGTATATACAGAAATTTTGCCCTAAAGACACGTATAAATTCACCTGAATTTCAACCAAAATCTCAACTGCACATTTTTTACAATCTGATATGCTAATTCTAAAATCTATGTGGAAGAATGAGGAGCCAAGCATTCTCAGGACTCTCCTAAGGAAGAAGAATAAGGGGAGAATTGCCCCACCAGATATTAAGAGGTATTAAAAATTAATAATATGAGTGGGGTTATGGACATTGGGGAGGGTATGTGCTATGGTGAGTGCTGTGAAGTGTGCAAGCCTGGTGATTCACAGACCTGTACCCTGGGGATAAAAATACATTATATGTTTATTTTTAAAAATTTAATAAAAAAAATGGGAAAAAAGGGAATATAAAAAAATAAAGATCCATTTTCAGAATAAATATTTAGAAAGAAAAAACCACATATTTTTAGAATCAGAACAATAAAACTTATTTTAATTCTAAAAAAATTAATAATATGAAAAAACAAAAAAATATAGCATTATGCAGGAATTAACAAAAAATTAATAGGACAAAAAGAGAGAGCTCAGAAAAAGAACTAAGCATTTATAGAAACTATAGAAATATAAACAGAAAGTATATATAGATCTATATATCAATTTATACTTATATTTATACAAAACAGATGTGGCATGCAGATCAGCAGGGGAAAGGATGGCTTTTCAAATGGAAAAAACAAATGGACTCCCACCTCACAACATGCCCTAAAATCCATTCAGGTACATTAAATATTTGAAAGTAAAAAGCAAAGCCTTAAAACTTTTACAGAAAAACATAGGTAAAGGCTTTTATGCCCTCGGGATAGGAAGGAATTCCTTACACAACAGTCAAACAGCACAAACCATAAAAGGAAACATTAATGAACTTCATTAAGATTGAAAACTGTTTATTAAAAGATATCAATAGTTTTTAAAATGTTAGAAATTAAGTCACAACGTGTAAGCATATTTACTTTACAAGTAATTAACAAAGGCTTACAATCTGGATTTATAAAGAACTCCTGAAAATCAAAGAAATGTTAAACGACCCAATAGAAAAATGAGCAAAAGATATGGTGAGGCATTTCACCGATGGGGTTAGTATAAATAGCCAACAGAAACCTGCTCAATCTCATTAACAACAACGAAAATGAAACCTCAATGGCATTCATTCTGTTCAGTCAATGAATATTTATTAAAGTCTAGTGCATACTAGTTACCCTCTAAGCGCTAGGGATACAACAGTGAACAAGACATACAAAGTCCCTGTCCTGGTGGAGTTAGCTTCTGTGGAGAAAGGCAGTGTTGATAAGGGCTCTGGAGAAAAATGAAGCAGTGAAGGGGGATAGGAAGTGGGAAAGAGGACCATCAGATTTTAAAGGGGATGGACTTGGGGACTCCTGGCTAGCTCAGTCAGTAGAGCATGCAACTTTTGATCTTGGGATTGTAAACTGGTACCCCACGTTGAATGTAGAAATTACTTAATATTTTAAAAAAATTAATAAACAGACAAACAAAAGGGATGGACTAAGAAGGCCTCACAATTCAATAAAGGCCAGAAGGAGGTGAAGGAGTCAACCATGCAGCTCTCAGGGGGCCAAGGACAGGATTTTATGCACACCAACACTGTAGAGTAAAGCAGACAAAGACAAACCAATAAAAGAGATTAAGTAGTACTCACAGAAAGACAAAATGACAAGGAACGGTAACGTTGCGCCTAGGAAAAAAACATCTTCCTCCTCAACTTTTCTAGAGAATCTGAACTCTAGAAGTTAACTGAGGGGGGCGCCTAGGTGACTTAGTCGGTTAAGTGTTCAACTCTTGATCTCAGCTCAGGTCATGATCTCAGGGTTGTGAGTTGAAGTCCCATGTTAGAGTAAAATAAGTTTTATATTTAAAAAAATATGAATTACACAGTATCTTTTGGATACTTTAAGTATTTTTACCTAAAAAGTTTTTTCTTTCAAAAATTTTATTTATTTGTTTGGCAGAGAGAGAGAACTTGCACAGGCAAGCAGAGGGAGAGGGAGAAGCAGGCTCCCCACCAAGCAGAAAGCCTGACCTTGAGCTTGATCCCATGATCTGAGCCAAAGGCAGACGCCTAACTGACTGAGCTGCCCAGGAGCCCCAGAAGTGTTCTTTTCTGAAGAGTGAATGTACAAGTGTCAAATTTCCTCAGTAGATAGTTTTAATATGATCCTCAAATGGTTAAATAAGTAAAGCACAGTATCCTTTAAAATAAAAGCTTCCGGATTATTGAGGGGCTCCTGGGTGGCTCAGTGTCTACCTTCCGCTCAGGTCATGATCCCAGGGGCCTGGGATTGAGTCCCACATCAGGCTCCCTGCTCAGCGGGAAGCCTGCTTCTCCCTCTCCACTCTGCCTGCTTGTGTTTCCTCTCTCACGATCTTTCTTTGTCAAATAAATAAAATCTTTTTAAAGAAATAAAAAAAAATAAAAGCTCACAGATTATTGAAAAGGTCTTTTTTCTATTCAGACAGAAAATATCTAAAAAATAAAAAAACCTATCCTGCTTTTTTTTTTTTTCTTATTTCTGGGTTTTTGTTTTTTTTTTCTTATTTCACTTACTGAGAATATAATAACCCTACATCCTTTAATAAAAAATCCACTGTATAAATAAATACAGTCCCTGTCATAGTCTTTTCAGTGACTAATCTAAGGGTGGGAAATAGGAAAACATGCCTGACAGAAAAAAAGTTTATGAAATACCATCTCTAACAAAAACACCTAAATTTGACTTGGATGTTTTTGTGTTTTGTTTTGTTTTTTTAACAAGAGAAAATCCTCAAACAGTTCACTCATCTGCTTAACAAATAAAAACAAGGTAATTCTTTAAATTAATAGAAAAAAATTGAAACTTTAATTCCATAAAAATTTAACATTTTTAATCTGCCAGGCATTGTTCTGAGAGCTTTTACACACATCAATTTATTTAATCCTGAGAATAATTTGATGAAGTAGACAGTATGATGTTCCCCATTCCATGGAAAAAGGAACCAAGGTCCAGAGTTAAATCATTTGCTGAATGTCACATAGTTAATAACTGGTGGCCTCTATGTGTACTCAGACAGTAGGGCTTGGTAACCCACACCCTTAATCACATTATATTGCTTTCCTCATATGAAGATGTCTTGGCAGAAGGAGACAGAAGACAGAGGTCAGAAAAAGGGAAAAAAAGAAGATGGCAGAAAACTAAGAAGGCAATATTGGTTGCCTGTTAAGTATCTGATACATCTGACTGAGAAATCCTTAACTCATCTACCAATATTGCTCTTTTTTTTTCTTTTTTTTTTCAGCTTTTTTTTTTAGCTTTTTTCTTTTCAAATTTTTATTTGAATTCTAGTTAGAACTTTATTTTTATTACAAATAAAATTGTAAGGTATTTCTACATCATGATGATCTGATATACATAGAAATTGTGAAAGTATTTCTTCCATCTGGTTATCTGTCACTATATATATATATTTTGTTTGTTTGTTTGTTTTAGATTAACACACCAGGTTTATTTTTTGCTGTGTGGCATGTCCAGTGCAGCTTGGTAAATGGGTTCTGTCCCAAGTAGTTACACAGTGTCCATATTCTTGTGATACTGACATCTTAACATGTGGCTTTGTGTGTGCATGTGTGATGGATGTGTTAATTAACTATACACACACAGGATACATACACACCTATATATACTTTTTAACATATATATGTATATTTTAAAGATTTTATTTATTTATTTGAGACAGAGAGGGAGCACAAGTAGGCAGAGCAGCAGGCAGAGGCAGAGAGAGAGAGAGAGAAGCAGACTCCCTGCTGAGCAAGAAGCCCAACACGGGACTCAATCCCAGAACCCTGGGATCACAACCTGAGCCGAAGACAGCCACTTAACCGACTGAGCCACCTGATGCCCTACATAAATTTATTTTCTGATGAGAACATTTAAGTTATACTCCTGGCAAATTTCAATTATACAATACAGTGTTATTAATTATAGTCACCGTATTTTACATCAGATCCTCAGGCCTTATTCATCTTATAAGCAAGTGTTGCAAAAACTTGCCAAAGCGAGTATTTTGATCATATAAGCTTTGAAATACAGACATTGTTTAATTTTCTTGTCCTTGTTTTCATCAGGGAACATCTGATCTGATACTGCCTCTCCCAAATCTACCTTTAAAGAAAAAAAAAAAAAGCCATTTTAGAGCTTTTCTGCCATCTCGTGGTCTTTTGCAATATTGCTACTGAAAATTTCAAATGTCCTTGGGCTGGGCTCGGCTCCTGAAAAAAATGTCAACGCCAATCTTAGGGCTGATAGTTTGCCTGCTTTTGATCATTTTGATCACCTTCTGAGGACTCCTAAATTTATCTACATCTTTTTAAATGTGTGGTAACCAAAACTGGGCACAATCCAGCCTGTTAATGAAGTCCCAGACGGAAGCTGTCTCAAAACCTTTTTGAGGAAAGCTGCCCCAGCAAGCCCGTGCTGGGGATGGTGGGGGGGTGTCTTTGTGACTTTTCACAGTTGTAACAGTTGCAAGACAGTTCTTTTTTTTTTTTTTTAAAGGATTTTATTTATTTATTTGACAGACAGAGATCATAAGCAGGCAGAGAGGCAGGCAGAGAGAGGGAGAAGCAGGCTACCTGCTGAGCAGAGAGCCTGATGTGGAACTCGATCCCAGGACCCTGAGATCATAACCTGAGCCGAAAGCAGAGGCTTTAACCCACTGAGCCACCCAGGCGCCCTGCAAGACAGTTCTTTATGCTGAATTCATTCTGGGTCTCCTTGGTCTAATCCAGTAACACACTGCATCAAATCAAAATTCTTTAATTAGTCAGTACCCTCTTTCTTCCTCAGGGCTGGTCTGCCCCCTCAAGGGTATTTCCCTTTCCCCTTTGCTGGAAGGGAGGAGGGACAGGCTGGTACTGGGGAAATAAAGCAAGTGCCAGGGGCACACTTCACAGTGAGGCTCCCAGGGACAGATTGATGAGTCCCTTGGGCACATGGCCATTTCCTGACAGCTCCTTGGTGTTGGCAACTGAGACCCTAACTTAAACGGCAGATAAAACTCGAGGGTCCCCACCCTACCTGCTTTTCTGACTTGCTCATGGGCAAACTAATCTTTGAAAAGTCCTTAAATTCTTTAATCAAATACAGCATACACACTTCTGTATAATCAATCCTAAAGACTTCTACGTCTTCACTCAGCTTTCTTATGACCTTATATTTCTTCTTTTTCTCCTCTTCTGTTCCCAACTTGAGACTGCATGATGCCAACCCCTGCCCCAACCACGTCTGTTTGAAGATGTGTAGGGGTAGTTCTTTGTTTGATCCAATAACTCAGAAACTCCTGGCATTTCATGCGCGAGGGCCAAATACATTAAAAGTCCCGCAATGTGGGTTGCACCCTCTTAAAACAAATAGTCCTACGCGATTGTTGAGAAAACCACTACTGTTCACTTGGCTGGCCTGTATTATGCATAATTCTTCCCTATAAATAGTCAATAAAACCCTTGAAATTATTTGGATGCTATTTCCCTAGACTGGTACAAGATGGAGCATATACTCACAATGAGGGAAAAATGGCCAGGTCAGTACCCTGCCCTTGTTTAGTAATACTATTTCTCTACTTTTCATTGATATGCTTTAGTTGATTTTGAATAACTTAAGTGAATATGTGATGACATTCCACTGTATCTATTCCTCTGCCCATTTTTATTTTATTTTATTTTATTTTATTTTATTTTATTTTTAGAGAGGGCTGAGGAGGTGGGTGGGGAGTGGCAGAGGGAGAGGGAGAGAAAATTAATGTTAATCTTTTTTTAAAAAGATTTTATTTATTTATTTAACAGACAGAGATCACAAGTAGTCAGAGAGGGAGGAGGGGCAGGGGGAAACAGGCTGAGCAGAGAGCCCGATGCAGGGCTCGATGCAGGGCTCTATGCAGGGCTTGATCCCAGGACCCTGAGATCATGACCCGAGCCGAAGGCAGAGGCTTAACCCACTGAGCCACCTAGGCGCCCTTCATGTTAATCTTAAGAGATCATGGACTGAGGTGAAATCAACAAGAGTTAGACATTTAACTGACTAAGCCACCCAGGGCCCTCCTCTACCCATTACTAAACATTTTTAAACATGCTGTTCCGCACCTTGTTTTTGACTTAACAATAATTCTTTGAGATTATTTTATATTAGTACAAAGAGCTCTACCTCATTTTTTTTAAATGATGGCAGAATACCTCATTTTCTGGAGATACCTAGAATTTACTTAAGCAGTCTTTGTGGAAGGATTTAAGCCAAAGAGTACCATAATGAAATGTATATTTTGAAAAGGTCATTCTGGCTGATAATTGCCAGCTATCATTCACTCTGCAGAAGGGCTTGAAGATTTGCAAGAGTTGATGTGAGGATACCAGGGAGAGGACACTACCACAGTATTCCTGGTAAGGAGTAATGTCTTTTTATTGTTGCTCTAAATCTGGGAAGGGAGGGAAGAAGGGAGGGAGGGAGGGAGGGAAGGTGGGGAGGAAGGAAGGAAGGCAGGGGAAGGAGGAAAGGAAGGGGAAGGAGGGAAAGGTAGGTTTACTTTACATTTTCCTTCTCACTAAAGACACTAAGCACCTTTTTATACCTGTACTGGCCATTTGGGTAGCTGCTTTTTTGAAGTTCTACTTAAATCTCTTGTCTATTTTTCTTTTGGATTGTTTACCATTTTCTTATTGACTTGTAAGCCTTCTTTCTGTATTCTGTATATTAATTATTTAGTATTCTCCATTAGAGTTGTCCAAATACCAACATGTCTCTCACTGTGACTTTTCTTTTTACAGTCTTTAATGGTGCTTTTTGATTAATAGAATACTTTGATTTTAATGTAGTCCAATTTATCTTTCTCTTTACAATTTGTGTTATTTACATCATATTTGGGGAAAAAAAGTCTTTTACTGTACAAAGGTTATGAAGATTTTTCCTATACTGTCATCCAGGAACTTTATTGTTTTGCTGTTCACATTAAAAACTACCATCCAGTGGAGAAAGGGGAACCCTCCTACACTGTTGGTGGGAATGCAAGCTGGTGCAACCACTCTGGAAAACAGCATGGAGGTTCCTCAAAAAGTTGAAAATAGAGCTACCTTATGACCCAGCAATTGCACTATTGGGTATTTACCCTAAAGATACAAAGGTAGTGATCCAAAGGGGCACGTGCACCCGAATGTTTATAGCAGCAATGTCCACAATAGCCAAACTATGGAAAGAACCTAGAGGTCCATCAACAGGTGAATGGATAAAGAAGATGTGGTATATATATACAATGGAATACTATGCAGCCATCAAAAGAAATTGCCATTCGCAATGACGTGGATAGAACTAGAGGGTATCATGCTTAGCGAAATAAGTCAATCAGAGAAAGACAACTATCATATGATCTCCCTGATATGAGGAAGTGGAGATGCAACGTGGGGGTTTGGGGGGTATGAAAAGAATAAATGAAACAAGATGGGATCAGGAGGGAGACAAACCATAAGAGACTCTTAATGTCACAAAACAAACTGAGGGTGACCTGGGGGAGGGGAGTAGGGAGAGGGTGATGGGGTTACAGACATTGGGGAGGGTATGTGCTGTGAACTGTGTAAACCCGGCAATTCACAGATCTGTACCCTGGGGACTAATAATACATTATATGTTTATTAAAAAATTTAAGAAATTAAAGAATTTTTAAAAATTAAATTAAAAAAACTACCATCCACCTAGGACTTTTTTTTTTAAAAGTAGTGTGAACTTGGGTCAAATTTTGGTTTGGTTTTTAATTTTGTATCTTTCTTTAAGTTTTTTTTTTTTTTAATTTATTCATTTGACAGAGAAAGAGCAAGAGGGAGCACAAGCAGGGGTAGTGGCAGGTGGAGGCAAAGGAAGAAGCAGGCTCCCCACTGAGCAGGGAGCCCCATATGGGGCTCAATCCATGAACCCCAGATAATGACCTGAGCCGAAGGCAGATGCTTAACCAACTGAGTCATCTAGTGCCCCTCTTTATTTCTTCCTTTAAAAAATAATATCTGATTGTTTCAGCACTATTTACTAAAAAAGTCCTTTTTCTTCTCTTTAGCATCAATTTTGTCATGTATCAAGTGTCTGGATATATGGGAGTCTGTTTCTGAGCTCTCTATTCAATTCTATTGATTAATTTTTCTATCTTTCCATTAATATTTCACTTTCATAATAACTGCAGCTTTACTTATTTAAGATTTTATTTATTTACTTGACAGAGAAAGAGAGAGAGATCACAGCAGGGGGAGTAGCAGACAGAGGGAGAGGGAGAAGCAGGCTCACCCCAAGCAGGGAACCAAACACGGGACTTGATCCCAGGAGCCTGGGATCGTGACCTGAACCCAAGGCAGATGCCTAATGTCTGAGCCACCCAGGTGCCCCATAACTGCAGCCTTTTACGAGTCCTTACATCCAACATAGCTAGTCCTTCCTCTATTGAAGACTGTTTTGGCTACTTTTGGGCCCTTTGCATTTCCATGTACATTTTTTGTTTTGTTTTTGGGTTTTGTTTTTTTTTTTAAGATTGATTCATTTATTTTAGAGAAAGAGAGAGAGAACATGCACACATGAGAGAGAGCAGGGGGAGGTGCAGAGGGATATAGTGAGAGGGAATCCTCAAGCACACTCCCTGCTGACTGTAGAGCCCAGTGTGGGGCTCAATCCTAGGACCTTAGGATCATGACCTGAGCAGAAATCAACAGCTGGCTGCTTAACGAACTGAGCCATCCAGGCACTCCTCCGTGTACATTTTAAAATCAGCTTGTCAAGTTCTCAAAAAGACTTATTGAACTTTGGGTTGGGATTACATTGACTCAGTAGATCAGTTTGGTAAGAAGTGAAATCTTTACAATACTGAGACTTCCAATCCTTAAACACTGTATATCCTTCCATTTAACCAGAAGTTCTTTAATTTCTCATAATAACATTTTGTGGCTTTTTGCATTCATATAATATATATACATTATGTTAGATGTATTTAATATTTCTAGTGCTTTTTTTTTTTAAGGCAACTGTCCTCTGGCAGGACTGCTAGAGGAGAAGCTGTCTGCTATTCGTGATGCTTTAGAAAATACTGTATTTTAAAAATTTGTTTGATGTTACAATATATAAAAGCAATTGATTTTTGTATACTTGCCTTGAATCCAGCAATCTTGCTGAACTTACTTAGTAACTCCCTAGCTGCTCTAATATTTTCTATACACAATCATTTACACATTGACACATTTACGCATTTACACAATCATTTGATCGATGGCAATTGCAGTTTATTTCTTCCTTCACAATCCTTAGAATACTTTAGCAGGTTTCTTTTTTCTTGTTTACTGTACAAGCTAGGATCACCAGGACAATGCTGAACACAGGGGTGGTAGTGGACATTATTGTTTTAATCCCAATCTCAAAAGGAAATCTTTCACCTTTCACTGTTAACTATGATGTTTTGTTGCAGGGGTTTGTTTTTGTGTATCACTTTTATCGGATCAGCAAAGTTCTATTTCTTATTTATCAAGAACTTTTTCATCAACAGATATTCAATGTTATAAAATACACTTTCTGATTATCAAGATGGTCATAAGATTTTTCTCTTGTACTCTGTTCATGCGTAACACTAGTGTTAAATCAACTTACGTTAAATAATTCTTAATTAATTAACTAACTAACGTTAAATCAACTTAACATTCCTTGGTGTTAACCGGAATACTAATTTGTGATTTATTTTATATATTTCATATATCCCCAGATCTGGTTTGCTAATATTTTATTTGAGATTATACTGCTATGTTCCAATGTTCCCATCTTGTTCCTTTGTTTTGCATGTGCATAATTTAACCTTCTCAAAATATTATTGATAGTCTTTGGTATCAAGGTCATGCTGGCCTATTAGTTGGGATGTATTCCTGGTTTGGTTTGGTTTGGTTTTCTATTTGGGGAGAAGGTTTGTGAAACATTGGTATTATTCTTTCCTTAAATGCTTGGAAGAATTCCTTAGCAAAGCTATCTGGGCATAAAGGCTTCTTTAGGAAAATTTTTCTCTCTTTTATTGTGGTAAAATACACATAACATAAACTTTAACATCTTAACCATTTTCTTTTTTCTTTTTTTTTTAAAGATTTTATTTATTTATTTGACAGACAGAGATCACAAGTAGGCAGAGAGGCAGGCAGAGAGAAAGGAGGAAGCAGGCTCCCCGCTGAGCAGAGAGCCCGATGCGGGGCTCGATCCCAGGACCCTGGGATCATGACCTGAGCCGAAGGCAGAGGCTTTAACCCACTGAGCCACCCAGGCGCCCCTAACCATTTTCTTTTTAAGTAGACCCCACACCCAGCATGGTGCCCTGCACAGGGCCTGAACTCAGAATCCTAAGATCAACACCTGAGCTGAGATCAAGAATTGGATGCTTAACTGACTGAGCCACCCAGGTGCCTCCATCTTAACCACTTTTTTTAAAAAAAGATTTTATTTATTTATTTATTTGTCAGAGAGAGAGAGAGAGCACGTGCACAAGCATGGCGAGCAGCAGGGAGAAGCAGGCTCTCCATTGAGCAAGGAGCCGGATGTGGGACTGGATCCCAGGATCCTGGGATCATGACCTGAGCTGAAGGCAGCCACTTAACCGACTGAGCCACCCATGTGTCCCTGTCTTATCCATTTTTAAGGTTACAGTTCAGTGGTACAAATGCATTCACATTGTGTGCAACCATCACTGCCATTCATCTCCATAACTCTTTCATCTTGTAGAATGGAAACTCTATACCTATTAAACAATAATTCCCTTCCTCCTTTCCCACAAGCCCTTGGCAATCACCATTATACTTTCTGTCTTTGTGATTTTGACTACTCTATGTACCTCGTGTAAGTGGAATCATACAATATTTGTGATTTTGTGATTGGCTTATTTCACTTAGCAAAATGTCCTCAAGGTTTGTCCAGGTGGTGGCATATGCAGAATCTTTCCTTTTTAAGGCTGAGGACTATCTCACTTTGCTTATCCCTTCATCTGCTGATGGACACTTGGGTCGCTTCCCAAGTGTTTTAGCTACTGTGAATAATGCTGCTATGAACATGGGTTTACAAATATTGCTTCTAGACCTCGCTTTCAATTCAATTGGGTATATACCCAGAAGCAGAATCACTCAGTCATATGGTAATTAAAAAAATTTTTTTAATGACAATATTGTTTTCCACAGCAGCCATACCTGTTCACGTTCCCACCAACTGTCCACAAGGGTTCCAATTTCTTCACATTCTTGTCACTATTTGTTGTTTTCTCTTGGTTTTTCTTTTTATTGTAGTCATCCTAATGGGTGTGAAATAGAATCTCAATGCATTTTGATTTATATTTCCCTAACGATTAGTGATGTTGAATATCTTTTCATGTATTTATTGGTCATTCACATAACTTCTTTGAAAAAAATATTTAAGTCCTTTGCCCATTTTTGAATCAGATTGTTTCTTGTTGTTGAGTTTTAGTTTTACATATATTTTAAGTATTAGTCCTTTATCAGACATTTGATTTGTATATTTTTCCCATTCTGTAGGTTGCCTTTTTACTCTGTTGATAGTGTCTTTGGATGCACAAAATTTTTTTACTTTTATGAAATCCAATTTGTCTATTTTTCTCCTGTTACCTGTGCTTTTGGCATCATATCTAAGAAATCCTTGCCAAATCCAATGTCTTAAAGCTTTGTCATAAGTTTTCATTTAAGTTTTTTTGCTTTAGGTCTTACATTTAGGTCCTTGATCCATTTCGATTTAATTTTTGTATATGGTATTACATAAGGGCACAACTTCATCCTTTTGCATTGTGGATATCCAGTTTTCACAAAACCATTTGTTGAAGATACCGTCCTTACTGTCCATTGAATGATCTTGGCACCCTTGTCAAAGATCATTTGACCACATATGTGAAGGTTTATTTCTAGGCTCTCTATTATATTCCATTGGTCTATATGTTTGTGTTTATGCCAAATCCACACTATTTTTTTTAAAGATTTTTATTATTTATTTGACAGAGGGATAGAGAGAGAGAGCACAAGTAGGCAGAGCAGCACGCAGAGATAGAGGGAGAAGCAGGCTCTCCACTGAGCAGGGAGCCTGATGCAGGGCTCGATCCCAGGACCCTGAGATCACAACCTGAGCCTAAGGCAGTTGCTTAACCGACTGAGCCGCCCAGGTGCCCCAAATGCACAGGATTTTGATTCCTGTAGCTTTGCAGTAAACTTTGAAATCTGTAAGTGTGAATCCTCCAGATTTTTATTCTTTTTTAAGATTATTTTGGCTCCTTGGGATCCCTTGAGATTTCATATGAATTTTAGGATGGGTTTTTCTATTTGTGCAAAAAACATCATTGGCATTTTGATAGGGACTGCATTGATGTGTAGATCATTTTGGGCAGCATGACATTTAACAGTTTGAAGTCTTCCAATCCATAAACATGAAAAATGTATTTATTTGTTTGAGTCTTCTTTAATTTCTTTCAGTAATGTTTTGTAGTTCTCATTATACAAGTCTTTCACCTCCTTGGTTAAGTGAATTCCTAAGTAGTTTATTGTTTTTGATGCTATTGTAAATGGAACTGTTTTTATAATTTCTTTTACAGATTGTTTATTGTTTATATATAGAAATGCAGTTGATTTTTGTGTGTTGACTTTGTATCCTGCTATTTTGCTAATTCATTTATAGAAAAAAAATTTTTAAATATTTATTTACTTACTTTAGAGAGAGAGAGAGTGCGCATATGAGTCAGGGGAGGGGAGGAGGGAGAGAATCTTTCAAGCAGACTCTCCACTGAGCCAGAAGCCCCACGTGGGCCTCAATCGCATGGACCAGGAGACCATGACCTGAACTGAAATGAAGAGTCAGACACTTAACTGACCAACTGCAACACCTAGGCACCCCTAGAAAAATCTTAAACTTTTCATAATTGTAGATCCATAGGTAGTCATAAGAAATAATACTGAGAGGACCCCTGTGTTCCTTATCCAGTTTCTCCTAATGGCAACATCTTGTAGAACTATAGCACAATTTCACAACCAGGATATTGACATTGATACAATCTAGATACAGAGTATTTCCATCACTACAAGGATCCTTCCATTACACTTTTATACTCACATCCATTTCTGTCTTGTACTCATCTCCTTCCATAACCGGGGGCAACCCTAATTTGCTCAATATTTTGTCAGTTCAAGAATGTTATATAAATGGAATCAGATGGCATGTTTTCTTTTGGAATTGGCTTTTTTCATTTAGTATAAGCATCTGGAGATCCACCTAGATTGTTATATGTACCAATAATTCAGTCCTTTTTATTGCTGAATGGTATTCCATAGTATGGATGTACCACAGTTTAACATTTTTAAAAAAGTAATCTCAACATATCTGCAAAGAAGATATCCAAATGCCAACAGATAAATGAAAAAGTACTCAACATCACTGGAAATCAGGGAATTACAAATCAAAACCACAATGAGATACCACCTCACACCAGTCAGAATGGCTAAAATTAACAAATCAGGAAATGACAGATGTTGGTGAAGATGTGGAAAAAGGAAAACCCTCTTACCCTCACTGTTGGTAGGAATGCAAGCTGGTGCAGCCACTCCAGAAAACAGCATGGAGGTTCCTCAAAAAGTTGAAAATAGGGCTACCCTATGACCCAGCAATTGCACTGCTGGGCATTTACCCTAAAGATACAAATGTAGTGATCTGAAGGGGCACATGCACCCCAATGTTTATAACAACAATGTCTACAATAGTCAAATTGTGGAAAGGGCCTAGCTGTCCATCAACAGATGAATGGAAAAGAAGATGTGGTATATATATATACAACGAAATACTATGCAGCCATCGAAAAATGAAATCTTGCCATTTACAACAAAGTGAATGGAACTAGAGGGTATTATGATAAGCAAAATAAGTCAATCAGAGAAAGACAATTACCATATGATCTCACTGATATGTGAAATTTGAGAAATAAGACACAGGATCATGGGGTAAGAGAGGGAAAAATTAAACCGGACGAAACCAGAAAGGGAGACAGACCATAAGAGACTCTTAACCTCAGGAAACAAACTAAGGGTTTCTGGAGTGGAGGGAGGTGGGAGGGATGGAGTGGCTGGGTGATGGACACTGGCGAGGGTATGTGTTATGGTGAGTGCTTGTGAATTGTGTAAGACTGGTGAATTGCAGACTTGTACTCCTGAAACAAATAATTCATTTTGTGTTCGTAAAATAAAACACACACACACACACACACACACACACACAATAAAAAAGTAATCTCTACATCCATCGTGGGACTTGAACTCAGAACCCTGAGATCAAGAGTCATATCCTTGGGGCACTTGGGTGGCTCAGTGGGTTAAGCCACTGCCTTCATCTCGGGTCATGATCTCAGGGTCCTGGGATTGAGTCCCGCATTGGGCTCTCTGCTTAGCGGGGAGCCTTCTTCTCTCTCTCTCTCTCTCTCTCTCTCTCTCTGCCTGCCTCTCCATCTACTTGTGATCTCTCTCTGTCAAATAAATAAATAAAATCTTAAAAAAAAGTTAAAAAAAAAAAAAGAGTCATATCCTTTACCAACTAAGCCAGCTAGGTGCCCCTGGACATACTTTAAATATTCACCCTTTGAAGAACATGTAGTCTGATTCCAGTCTTTGATTATTACAAATACAGCTCCTTGGAACATTGGCATATAGGTTTTTGTGTGAACAAAAGCTTTCATTTCTCTAAGACAAATAAATGTCCAAGTGCTGTTGGGGTTGTATGGTTATTGCATGGTTAATTTTATAAGAAACTGCCAAATTGTTTTCCAGAGTGACTATGCCATTTTACATTCCTACCAGTGAAGTATGAGTGGTTGAGCTTCTCAGTATCCTTGTTAGTATCTGGGGTTTTCACTATTTTGAAAATTTTAACCATTCTGATGATTATATAGTGACAACCCACTGTGGTTTTTTTTTTAAGATTTTATTTACTTATTTGATAGCAGAGATCACAAGTAGGCAGAGAAGCAGGCAGAGAGAGAGGAGGAGCAGGCTCCCTGCTGAGCAGAGAGCCCGATGCGGGGCTTGATCCCAGGACCTTGGGATCACGACCTGAGCCGAAGGCAGAGGCCTTAACCCACTGAGCCACCCAGGCGCCCCCCACACTGTGGTTTTAATTTGCACTTCTTTAATGGCAATGATGCTGAACATTTATTTCATGTGCTTACTTACTATCTGTATTATCCTCTTTGTTGAAATGACTCAGTGTGTCTTTGCCCATTTCTTTCTTTTTTTCCTTCTTTCTTTCTTTTGAGAGAGAGATCAAGTTGGTGTGTGTGGGGGGGAGTAGTAGAAGGAGAGGGAGAATATTAAGAAGGCTTCCTGCTCAGTGTGGACCATGATGTGGGACTAATTTCACAACCCTGTGATCATGACCCAAACCTAAATCAGGAGTCAGACACTTAACAAACTGAGTCATCCTGGCATCCCTCTTTTGCCCATTTTCTAATTTGATTGGTTTTTCTTTATTAACCATTTGTTAACTATTGTTTAACTCATATTTTCCCCAGTGGGTATGCAATTTCTGTAGCACCATTTGTTGAAACAGCTCTCTCCTCCATTGAATTGCTTTTGCATCTTTGTAAGAAATCAGTTGGGCATATTTGTGTAGGTATCCATCTGGGTTCTCTATTCTTTTGTGGGGTGTGGGGTCTCTATTCTGTGCCATCAATCTACCAACACCATAGTCTTGATTACTATGGCTACATATAGTAACTCCTAAAATCAGATAGCCTGACTTCCCCAAAGTCTTAAAGAAGACTTCCTCTTCTTTAAAACTGTTGTAGCTCTTTTAGTTACTTTGTTTTTTCATATACACCTTAGAATAATGTTGTTTATATCTACAAAAAATATTATTGAGATTTTGATAGCAATTGCATTAAACTTATATTTCAATCTGGGGAGAATCAGTATGTTCCCTATGTAGAATCTTCCAATCCACAGTATTTTTCTGCAAAGAAGTATTTAGATCATCTTCACTTCTTTCATCAGTGTTGTATAGTTTTCAGCATATAAATCCTGTACCTTTTTTTGGTAGAAGTACACATAAGTATTTCATATTTTTCAAGTGACTTTAAATGATATTGCATTTTTTTAAAAAGATTTTATTTATTTATTTGTCAGAGAGAGAGAGGGAGATAGAGCAAGTACAGGCAGACAGAATGGCAGGCAGAGGCAGAGGGAGAAGCAGGTTCCCTGACGAGCAAGGAGCCCGATGTGGGACTCGATCCCAGGACGCTGGGATCATGACCTGAGCCAAAGGCAGCTGCTTAACCAACTGAGCCACCCAGGCGTCCTTGATATTGCATTTTAAATTTTAGTATCCATGTGTTCACTGATAGCATTTAGAAATACAACTGATTTTTGTATGTTTTTCTTTTATACTGCAACCTTGCTGAACTTGTGTATTAGTTCTAGTTTTTCTGGTGATTCCTTGAGATTTTCTATAAAGAAAATTATGTCATATGCAAACAGGGACAGTTTTATTTCTTCTTCGCGGATCTGTATACCTTTTATTTTCTGCAATAATTTCCAGCACTGTTCCTGTTCCCAATCTTAAAGAGAAAGCATTTAGTCTTTCGCCATTAAGCATGATTTTATCTGTAAGCTTTTGTAGATGCTCTTTACCAAGCTGAGAAAGTTCTCCTCTCTTCTTATTTTTTGAGAGTTTTTAATTATGAATGGATGTTAAATTTTGTCAAATGCTTTTTTTACATTGAATAATATGACCATGTGGTTTTTCTCCTTTACCTTATTAATATGATGAATTATTATGACTAATTTTCAGATGCTAAACCAGCCTTACATCCCTAGAAAACACCCTACTTGGTTATTGTATATAATTCTTTTTTTATATCTTGCTTAATTCTATTTTCTAATATTTTGTTAAGGATTTTGTATCTATATTTATGAGAGGTATCAGTCTGTACTTTTTTTTTTATATTTGTCCTGTTTTGGTATCAGAGTAATATTAGCTTCATAAAATGAATTAGAAGGGAAATAAAGGGGTGCCTGGGTGGCTCAGTGGGTTAAAGCTTCTGCCTTCCGCTCAGGTCATGATCCCAGAGTCCTGGGATCAAGCCCTGCATCGGGCTCTCTGCTCAGCAGGGAGCCTGCTTCCTCTTCTCTAACTGCCTGCCTCTCTGCCTACTTGTGATCTCTGTCTGTCAAATAAATAAATAAATAAATCTTTTTTTTTTTTTTAAAAAGGGAAATAAAGCATGGTAATCTCAATTGATGTAGAAAAAATACTTGACAAAATTCAACATCCTTTCCTGATTTAAAAAAAAAAAAAAGAAACACTCAACAACTAAATAGATTGAAAGAATTAAAATTGTTAAAATGCCAATAATTGTCCCCTCCCCATTCTCTCTCTATCTCAAAATAAATAAATAAAATGACAATAATTCCCTAAGTGTTCTATACATTAAGTGCACTGATAACAAAAGAAGAAACATATAGATAGGATTTTATCAAAATTAAAAACTTTTGTGCATCAAAAGACAGTATTAACAAAATAAAAAGGTAACCCACAGAAGGGGAGAAAATATTTGCAAAGGTATTAATATCCAGAATATATAAAGAGCTCCTACAATTCAAAAACAAAACACCCAATTAAAACAATGGGCTAAAGACTTAAATAGATATTTCTTCAAAGAAGAATACAGATGACCAATAAGCACAGGAAATTAGGGAAACACAAATCAATTAAGATGTGCTTTTTATGCATTAAGATAACCATTATTAAAAAAAACCCTTGAAAATAAAAAAGTGTTGGTGAGGATATGGGAAAATTGGAACATTTGTGCATTGCGGGTGGGAATGGTGCAGTCACTGTGGAAAATAATATGGCAATTTTTCAAGAAAGTAAACAGAATTACTATAGGATCTAGCAATCCCACTTCTAGGTACATACCCAAAAGACTTGACCAGGTATTGGTACATCACTGTTCACAGCAGCATTGTTCACAATAGACAAAAGGTAGAAACCCAAGCATTAACTGTCAGGGAAATGGATAAGCAAAATGTGGTATATACATACAATAGAACTTCATTCAGCCTTTAAAAAGCATAACATTCTGACACATGCTACAACATAGATGCATCTTAAGACATTATGCTGGGTGAAATAAGCCAGCCACAAAAGGACAGAAATTGTATGATGAGGAACCTAAAATAGTCAATTCATAGAGAAAGCCAGAAGAGTGGTTATCAGAGGCTATGGAGAGTGAGGAGTGGGTAGTTATTGCTTAATAGGTACTGAATGCAGTTTGGGATGATGGAAAAGTTCTGGGGATGGATGGTGGTGATGGTTGCACAATAAGGTGAACATGCTTAATGCCACTGAAATGTACCCTTAAAAATGTTTAAAATGGCAAATTTCATGTTATATACATTCTACTATAATAAAAAAAATTGAACCACAGTTTTACATACAAAGTCATATACTCAATGGTTTTTTTTTCCTCCAGTAGTTTACTTATATTAAGTAACCAGACAAGAATAATTAAGTAACCATGTCTCAAAACTAGCTTTCCCTCTGATCAACAGTTCTTGGGATGCCCACTCTGACTTCTTCTGGAAGTCACAAGGATCCATCTCACTCATGACCTATACAATTAGTAGCTGTCATTCAAGGCAATTACCTTGATGGTAGCCACCAAGAAGGCCACAAAGCTGGGATAAAGGTCTACAGCTCCCCACAATATATACTTTATCCAGATTCCCACCCCAATGCAATGAAAAGGAAGCAGGAAGACACTACAGGAGTTTGAAAACTTTTATCGGTTTCCACTTCCAATTCTAACACAGGCATAATTCAAGTTATATGAAGAGTGGCTCTCAAATACCAGTGTATACCTGAATCATCTGAAAGGTCTGTTAAAACACAGGTTGCTGCCCATCCTACTCTCCAAGAGTTTCTCATCCTGTAGGTCTGGGATGGGGCCCCAAAATTTGCATTTCCAACAAATTCCCAAGTGATTCTGGGAACAGCTGGCACAGGGACCACACTTGAGAACTGCTGAAGAGTGTATTCTGAAGTGTAATTCTATCTGACCCCAAAGAAGGATCAAAGGGAGTGAGGAGAAATGGGAAGGGTGGTAAGTTGCCATTCTCCGCTCCCCCCACATACTGTCATTTCTTTTCTTTTCTTTTTTTTTTTTTTAAGATTTTATTTATTTATTTGACAGTGATCACAAGTAGGCAGAGAGGCAGGCAGACAGAAAAGAGGAAGCAGGCTCCCCGCTGAGCAGAGAGCCCGATGCAGGACTCGATCCCAGGACCCTGAGATCATGACCCAAGCTGAAGGCAGAGGCCCCAACCCACTGAGCCACCCAGGCTCCCCCATACTGTCATTTCTTAAATACGTTTTTTTTTCCCTAAACATTCAGCAAAATTAAAATTTAAACACCCAACTAGACATTGAACTTTCTGGATGAAAAAAGTATCTATTCATAGTGACAGTTCAGTACCAGCAATTATTTAGGATTTAGAAAAACATTTCCCAGGGACGCCTGGGTGGCTCAGTGGGTTAAAGCCTTTGCCTTCAGCTCAGGTCATGATCCCAGAGTCCTGAGATGGAGCCCCGCATAGGGTTCTCTGCTCAGCAGGGAGCCTGCTTCCTCCCCTCTCTCTCTCTGCCTGCCTCTCTGCCTACTTGTGATCTCTGTCTGTCAAATAAATAAAATATTTTTTAAAAAATTTCCATTGTTCTCTTTTTCTCTGCTTTCCTTGAGCTGGTTTGAGAACTTTAGAAAAAAAAAAATTGTGTGTGTGGTCAAAAGCTTTACTAGAGAGTCTTTAAGGTCTATAATTCTATGAAAAGGCAACAAACAGCAAGCAATTGAGAGGGCAGAGCCATAGCTGCATCCGAGCCAGGGAGAGGGTAGCACTGCCAGGGAGAGGAGAGTACCAGGCAGCTTCTCACAGGCAGCAGCAGTCATCTGATCCCCAACTAAAGAATTTCAATGAGGCAACAAAGAAACTCAGGAGTTATTAAAAAGCACAGCCTCTGATTCCTCACCTGAACCCAATTACTTGTCTAAACTGAGTCTGGCTGGACCCTCATATCCCATCAAACTTCATGGGTGTTATTTTTTAATGGTTTGCCTTGAAGATTTTATAAGGAATTCTCATAGAATATTCTGCAAGGGTGAGAGTAGGGTGAAGGGAAAAAAGTCTTGTTACATGATGCTGGGCTGGCTAGTATGTACTTATGATACTGAAAGAAATAGGCAGGAGTTTTTCATGTTCACTCACTAAAACTGCCACCATGAAAATATGTTTAGTGCCTAAGGTAAGGAAAAGTGGTAACAGTGTAAAATTAATTAGAATGATGCTATCACCGTATTTTCATAGGCATCTTCCCCAAGAATATAGCTAAGATTTTACCTTCCACCGATGGCAAGGGTCACAAACTCACATACCTATCGGGAACCAGCCCATAATTCATAATAACTGGATAATATATATTGATAATTAAATATATTGAATTGAAAATAATTGAATTGAGTAATAATAAATAACTAAAATGCTCAAAATCAAAGAAAACTCAAATACCAGACAATCAAACATTATTTTTAACAAACTATGATTTAGGCATATACTATAATATAAGCATTTATGACAGGAGAGATCATCAATTTCAAACTGACAAATACAAATTAAAAAAATAGGAACACTTAATTATTAAGGTTTTCTTGTAGCTCACAGCACCTCAGACCTAAAACCAAGAATCTGACACCCTTTCCCTTGTGCCAAGATGTCAATGTAGTTAGAATTGCATGCAATGTGTAATATGGTATTTGTCACTGAATCCTCGAAATAAGAGCAGTATTTTTTTAAAGATTTTATTTATTTACTTGAGAGACAGAGCACAAGCAGGGGTGGGGGCAGAGGCAAAGGGAGAAGGAGACTCCCTGCAAATCTCAGGACCCTGGATCACAACCTGAGCTGAAGGCAGATGTTTAACTGACTGAGCCACCCAGGTACCCTAAGAGCAGTATTTTTTTAAATTGAGTTTCATAAGAGAAAACAACTCCTCTTAAACGCAGGCACTCTCAAACAAAAATGAAATTTCTGCATAGTGAGTTTTGAATTTAGGGTAATTCAAAGGCAGTTAATGGAATTCTGTTGCCCCAATGTTATAATATTTAGTTTTTATACTTTCATTTGTAGCTATCCATTCACATTATTGCTATTGAGAAATCTTAGCTCATTTTCATAAAGTATAAAATCAAAGAGCATGCCTTAGAATTTGGTCTTAAATTCCATCATTTTGGGAATTAAGTTAAGACTATAGTTTTCATTGCTGGAAACTTTAGCATATAAAAATGATCCAGATTATTCCTTACCAAATGTTTGCCAAAAACCATACATTTATTAAAATGGGAGAACTGAATCATATAAATGTGGTACACCCTGTGAATACCACATATTTGCAGTATCTACTTGTATCTGTATCAAGTAGATACTTGTATCAAGTATCCTATATCAAGATACTTGATACAAGTATCTACTTGAACTGTAATTTAACCAAAAAAGCCAAATCCTTGAGCCATTCTTCACTGGTAAACTGAGGCAAAGATTTTTCTCTTGGACAACAAGTACAAATTGATTTCTCTTAACAACTGAAAAAACATTTTCAGTCCTAAACTGCATTTAGGAGACTAGAGTTGTACAAACTGAGTCCTGCAAAGCCTTGAAACACCTAAAGTTCGAGAATCAGTATCCAGTTTGTGGTGACAGTTACTACAGTCATTGCATTTTTAAGCTTTTGGACTAAAATTACTCCTACTGAAATCTGCAATAAACAAATTTTTAAAGATTTTATTCATTTTTTTATTTGAAAGAGAGAGAGAAACAGAGATCATGAGCAGGGGGAAGGGTAGAGAGAGAAGCAGACTCCCCACTGAGCAGGGAGCCTGATTCAGTACTGGATCCCAGGACCCTGAGATCATGACCTGAGCTGAAGGCAGATGCTTAACTATCTGATCCACCCAGGTGCCCTGCAATAAACATATTATTAAATTCATGTCTTGTCCTCTCACCATATCACCAAAACGTCCAATGTTAACCTAAACTATTTATTATTCCAGGAGCACTATCTATCATCAAGTTAATATGTTTTCAACCTATTTTCATTAAATTTTGACAGACTTTTCTAACACGCACAAATGAATCATTGATATTGGCCTTCTCATGGGTGACAAATCCAAAAGTTCTTCCACCCATTAAAATTTTCAGACACCACAGATACTGCTGAGTGATATTATCTATATATGTGTTTTCATGAGCTTAAATTGAAAATGCCATAAATAATTTAAATTTGAAATGTAATCTGCCAGTAAGTTCTTAGTCACCTATTCAAGATGCTATGAGATAGTAGTTCCAATAATATTGACTTTTTTTACATATCTTTCTGTTTGAGGTACATAATTTCTGCTCTACTCGAAAGGCATTGCTTTAGAAACTTAGCATCTATATAAGGTATTGATACCCAGGAATTTTTAAATTTTTTTTACCAAAATAAATAAATAAATAAATAAATAAATAAATAAATAAATAAATATCATAGTGACATGTTTACTTAACTCCCATCAAAAACAAATCCTGTTATATCTTTTCTAAATACTAGTAATGTTGCTCACTATGTGGGGTTGGGTTTTTTTTTAATTTAACTTTTTTTTCAGTGTTCCAAAATTCGTTGTTTATGCACCACACCCAGTGCTCCATGCAATACGTGCCCTCCACAATACTGACCACCAGGCTCACCAAACATCCCATCCCCCTCCCCTCCAAAACCCTCCTCAGAGTCCACATTCTCTCATGGGTTGGTTTTAAAATGACATCTTAGGGGCACCCGTGTGGCTCAGTCAGTTAAGCCCTGCCTTCAGCTCAGGTCATGATTCTGGGGTCATAGGATAGAGTACCACGTTGGGCTCCCTGCTCAGCGGGGCGTCTGCTTCTCCTTCTACTCCCCCTCCCTGCTCATGTGTGCTCTCTCTCACAAATAAATAAAATAAAATAAAATAAAAATTTTAAAATGGCATCTTAATTTACATTCTTTTGACACAGACACACTTTGTTTATATATTAAAACACAGGAAAATTCTTTACTTAGACACACACACACACACACACACACAAATCTCTTTCTTTTTTTCTAATAATAAAAAGGCCCTTTGGGGATGCCTGGCTGGCTCAGCCAATTAAGCATCTTCTTTCAGCTCAAGTCATGATCCCAGGGTTCTGGGATGGAGTCCTACATCGGGCTCCCTGCTCAGTGGGGAGTCTGCTTCTCCTTCCAACTGCCACTCCCCCTGCTTGTGCTCTTTTTCTTTCTCTCTCTCTCTGTCTCTCTTACAAATAAATTTTTAAAAAGGTCTTCAAAAAAAAAAAAAGGCATTTTTCTTTCCCCACTTTTGAAAGACAAGTGGATCTAAAATATACAGCCTTTCCTTCTTAAAGCTACAGGGGACAAATGGCAGCACAAGTAAAAACAATAAATGACTATGAATACTTCTCCTAGATATTGGGAGTAAGAGGGAATGGTGGGGATGGTCTAAGTGGAGAGCACATGTCTCTCTAAAAGGGACAGGTGGTCCCCAAGTCCAGCTTCTCCCAGCCACGTGCTAATGTAATCTCAGTGTTCTCAGAACTTCCAAGTCTTTCAACACTGGAAATGCAGATTTGTGCACGTTTGTGTGTTTACATGAAGCTGCTTTTTTTCAAAGTGTTGGCAACTAATTAAAAAAATATATAAAACATTGTGAGGGTCTGACAAATTTGGGACATTCCCTTCCATCCATCCTCCCCTAACCCATCATAAGATTTAAGTCCTACCAACATCAATCTATATTCTTAGTAAAACTAGTAAAGCAAGCAATCAACTTTTCACACAAAAAGGCCTTCCCTCTTTAGCTGGAGCTTCACAGTGTTCTACCAAACCTTGGTTAACTGCCCAGAACTTCCGGTTGCATTTAAAAGCCTAAGTTTTTTCTTTTTCGTTTTTTAAATGTCCTTACCTCCTTTTTGTTATCCAAATTGCTCTTGTTATAAGAAAACTGAGCTCAAAATGGAGCTGTTTAGCTCTTCTAAACTATGCCTATGGAGATAAACAAGCAAACAAACAAGAAAACTCCTAGGATGAGAAATTCCTGTTGTTTCCATAGCCTGTTCATGTCAACAATCTTAAATATGTGGTGCATATTCTATCGCTTTACCTGAGAAGCAATTAGCCATTCCATCTGTCTCCATGAAAACTGAAAAAAATCTATAGAACAAAAATGCTGAAAGAACTATGTCATTTATTATTTTATTTTCTTATTTAAAAACTTTTTAAAATTTGATTTATTTATTTGACAGAGAGAAAGAGAGAGCACAAGCCAATGGGAAGGCAAGCAGATGGAAAGGGAGAAGCAGACTCCCCACTGATCATGGAGCCCCATGTGGGGCTCGATCCTACAACTGTGAGATCCTAACCTGAGCTGAATCAAGAGTTGGACATTTAACCAACTAAACCACCAGGCATCCTACAACTTTGTCACTTAAAATAGTGAATGGATAGGGGCACCTGGGTGGCTCCGTGGGTTAAAGCCTCTGCCTTCAGCTTAGGTCATGATCTCAGGGTCCTGGGATCAAGCCGTGTCCGGCTCTCTGCTCAGCAGGGAGCCTGCTTCCCTCTCTCTGCCTACTTGTGATCTCTCTCTCTGTCAAATAAATAAATAAAATCTCTAAAAAAAAAAGTGAATGGATAAAAACACTTTTAAAGAAGTAGAGATTTTACATGTCATATTCTCTAATCATTCAATAAAATTCCAAATAATAAAAAGATTAAAAAAAAACATAAATACTTGGAAAGTAACATACTATTAGTCTTTGTATCAAAGAAATCAGAAGTGAAATTACAAGCCATTTAAAAGATGATGAAAAGGAGAAAATCTTAGACCAATGAACTACCATTCTAGGAGTTAAAATAGTCCTCTGGGGAAATTTTAAAGCTGTAAATGACTTCCTCATTAAATAGGGTTGTTGTTGTTTTTTTTTTAATGTAGAAGAATTACTTATTCAAAATAAGGGAAAAGGATAAAAATGAAAAAATAGAAGGAAGCAGGAATTAATACAGATAAACTTAAGAGTAACTTTAAAAAATAATAGCAAGGATATATAAATACAAAAGCTTGTTCTCTGAAAGAACAAGAAAATAAAACTAATTTTGGCAGAATGGAGAAGGATGAAGAGGGTTGAATTAAATGTGTAGGATCACAAATAAGCCAAGAAATATAAAAGAGCTTTAGTAAACTGTGAAAGAATATCACATGCAACTCCATGGTAAGAAATTTAAAAACCCAAAGAAAATGAATGACTTCTTAGCAAGGTATAAATTACAAATTATAAAAATTGACTCCAGATTTAGAGGTAATAGAAAATTTGAATAGATGAATCACTATAAAAGAGAAAAACTCATGTGTGTATCTATATATGATACAATGTAAGCATGAAGAAAAGAATAGTAATATACCTTGCTACATACACAGACTGCTAAGATTGTATACATTACATTGCTAATATAAAATTACATTGCTAAGATGTGGAAAATAAAAAGAGAAAGATTAATCAAAACATGACTATTAAAAAGTATCAGTATCTGGCACACCTGGGTGGCTCAGTCGGTTAAGCACCTGACTCTTGATTTCAGCTCAGTTCATGATCTCAGAGTTGTGAGATCAAGCCCCATGTCAGGGTCTGTGCCGGGTGTGGAGCCTGCTTATGATTCTCTCTCTGCCTCTCTCTTCTCTCTCTCTCTCCTTTAAAAAAAAAAAATGCTTAGACTCCTATTCCTTTCTCTTCTGCTGTTTTAATTTTCATATTATCATTTTACTGAAGTGTTGAGAACTCTTAAATATTGTCTTTTCAAGTTTCTGAAATCTACCTTAGTGTTCATAGTAATAATAGTAATTACCATCTGACACTTAGCATGAAGCAGGCAATATGCTCAATAATTTACTACCATTATCTCATTTAATCCTCAAACCCTGTGAGGTAGGTACCAGTTAGACCAATTTTACAGATGAGGGAACTGAATTTAGAGGAGTGTGTTCTCTTAGTACACTCTATTGCTATAAAACTAATGGTTGAAAACCCCAACAAAACAAACTACAACAAACTGGCAATATATGCAATGAAATAAAGCACAATAACACTTTCATTCAATGACTATGTGATATCACCTAGAGGTGCCCAAATTTTGGATCAAATAATGCCAATATTTATACAATTTGTAGTACTGGTAATCATAAGATGTTTGCAGATGGCAAAGGGTAAATAATAAAAATTTTTTAAATGTCTAAGCAGTTTTGAAAAAATGGGATGCATAATTGTTAGAATGCAGGCTAAGTTGGTATAACAATGGCCCCAAAATAAGATGGCTCAAAGAAGATCAGAGTATTTTTTTTTTCTCAATTAATTATCTAGACATAGGCTTTGCTCTGTTCTGTGATCCTAAGCCCCCAGGTTCCTTCCATCTTGTTGCTCGAATTCTCTGCCTGCTTGGTGGAAGTCAGCAGTCTGTCTTCCAGCCCACATGCAGAAAGAAAGAGAAGGAGGGGAAAGCAAACACAATCTTTTCAAACCATGCTTTCTCAACAAGAACAATATCAACTTCAAAGGGGCAAAAGCTGGTTCTTGAGGAGTAGAAGGGCAAAAAAATGTTAGTGTTTTTGTAGATAAAGCACACATATTCATATAAAATGTATAAACAGATATACAATGTATCTGTGGTATTAAAATTTAATGGAGGAATTCAGGGGGTGGAGCCTAAAAAGACTCCCCATGGCAGTGACTTTAAAAAAAAGTTGAGAAACTGTGTTAAAGGCAAGTACCAGGGGCATCTGGGTGGCTTAGTCAGTTAAGCATCTGCCTTTGGCTTGGGTCATGATCTCATTTAATCAATGGGTTAAATAAAATCTTCAACATATGTAAATTTCATATTTGTCTGAGAATCATGATTTTTACGTAGTCTTTAAAATTGTCCTTCAACAGCCCATATATATATGACAAGAGGTATTTGTTGGGTAATCTTATCCAAAATGAAAAAGCACAGACCAGAATTACACAAACCAGAATTCAGATCCTGGCTCTCTGATGCACTTGGGAACACTGCGCTTCATACCTGCAGAAACATATCACTCACACTGCAGTTTCTATGAATGAGGCTTCCCTGCATAGTACTCTGCACAGGTCTGCTCTGCCCATGGTGGCATTGCCTCTTCCTCCAAAAGAGCAATCTGTGTGTATGGCATATGTCCTAGGGGACAGCCTGTCCCTTGTCTTTGCCTGGTGATGGATGAGATGTTTTATGAACCAATAAAACATCTACATGTGCTTCACTGTCAGAGTTGAGCAAACAGCACAGGAGTAGAAATGAATAAAGGAAAGAGATAAGAATGGCCCTTAAGCCCCCTAATGGCACTGTCCAACAGAATATTTTGTAATGATGGAAATGTTCTAGATCTGTGCTGTCCAATACAGTAGTCAGTACTCCCCATGGGTGGTTATTGAGCAATTAAAACATCATTAGTGTGACTGAGGAACTTAATTTTTAATTTTAATCTAATTTTTATTAATTTATATTTAAAGACATGTGGCTAGTGGCTACCATATTGGACAACACAAGTATTGATACTAGTAGAAAGACACATTTCTAGACTCAGAAAAATGGGAGATGTAGTCATCTCCAACTATCTGGTGCAACATATTTAAAAAGCACTGGCAAGATCTTATTCTTTTTTATGACTGAGTAATATTCCATTATATATTTTATATATATACTTATACATATAAAATATATATTATATTGCATAATAAATAATATTATACTATAATCTAATAAAATATTATAATACAATATAATAAAAATATGTATATACATGTATATATGTATATATATGTCAATGGACACTTGGGTTGCTTCCATATCTTGGCTATTATAAATAATGCTGCAATAGGAGGGATGGGTGAAATAAATAAAGGGGATTAAGACATACAAACTTCCAGTTATAGAATAAATGAGTCACAGAGATGAAAAATACATCATAGGGAATATAGTCAATAATATCATAATGACATTATATGATGATAGATGGTGACAGCACGTATCATGGTAAGCAAGGAGTATAGGATTGTCAAATCTATATATTGTACATCTGCAACTAATATAATATTGTGTCAATTATAATTCAATAATAAAAAAATTGCAACACATACAAACTAATAAAAAATAAATAAAAACCATTGAGATTCCAAAGAACTTTTATTTATGTGGGTTATACCTACAAGTATCATTATCTTAGGAAAAACAGAAATTTAAAAATATTTATTAGTCCATTTAGAAATAATAATAAACCCATTATTTTATGGAAAAATAATTATCTTTTCCAAAACAAAAATTGGTGACAAGAATGGCACCACTTTATATTTCTGTCTTTAGGCTATTATAATATCATATAGCCTCTGGAAAACTCCATTGTATGCTCATAAGAAAAAGGCAAATATCACATCAATATAATTATGGAAAGGGTCTCAGGAACTTTTCCTGAGGCACTTTGAGAACCATTCGCCGAGCTACAGGATAAGTAACAACAATGCTTTACTGATACTAAATGCCTAGATACTCCCCTTCCCTAGGGCCACTCTTCAGCCCTGTTGTTTAACAGGCAGATGCAGAGAAGGTGAGAGGCTTTGGCCTCCAGGTTATCTTTCTCTGGCAAGGATAGGACACGCCAGGAAGCAGAAGATAAGGAGGTTAAGTGAAACCCTATGGAGTAAACTGTGGGACGCTTAGTCCCTGGTGCAGAAAAGAATTCTCATAGCAGGCCTGAGATTTCTATCCTTTGAAAGGTCTGCCTACAAAGTTAACTCTTGGCTGGAATCTGGGAACTTTGATTTCAAAAAGGATCCCACCATTCCCTAAAAAGAGTTGTTTAATATACATAGTCATAGTTTGCACGAACACTGTAGTTCATGCTGAACACCTGCTTTCCCTGGGAGTCTAGAATTTTGGTGCATGGTAGGCAGAAGGTGGCTATGTGAACAGTCCCCGGTAAAAATCTTGGGTATGGAGTCTCTAATGAGCTCCCTTGTTAGACAACATGTCACACATGTAATCACAATTCAGTAATGAAGGGATTAAGCACATCCTGTGTGACTCCACTGGAAGAAGATTATGGGAAGTTTCTGCCTTGTTTCCTCCGGACTTCACTCCACGTTCCTTTCCTTTTTGCTCATTTTGCTTTGAAGTCTTTCATGAAAATAAATCATAACTGTGAGTATGAACATATGCTGAGTCCTGCGAATCTTCCTAGTGAACCACTGAACCTGGAGGTGATCCTGGGGACTCTTGACACAGTCCCTTTCATTGGCCCTGCTCCCAGAATGTCAACACCCAGGATTATATCCCACACCACAGAGGACTGGAGGCTTTTTTCTGAAGAAACTGAAAGATGAAGAGGGGAAAAAAAAAAAAAAAAAAAAAGGATGGCAAAGGGTAGAAACAATGCAAAACCCAAAGGGAGGTCCCAAAATAAAGCTAAAATGAATATCTTTTTTAAAAAATAAGAAAATAGGGTGCCTGGGTGGCTCAGTCATTGAGTGGGTGTCTTCAGCTTGGGCCATGATCCCAGAGTCCTGGGATCAAGCCCCGCATCGGGCTCCCTGCTCAGTGGAGAGTCTACTTCTCCCTCTGTGTCTCCCACTCCCCCTGCTTGTGTTCCCTCTCTCGTGCTCTCTCTCTCTGTCAAATAAGTAAATAAAATCTTTTTGAAAAATAAGAAAATATACTGTTTATAAAAAGTAGAATGCTATAAGAACAAGAAAGAGCAGTATGAATTGAAAATATAATAAAATGAAATTCTGAGTAAAATGGCTAGGAAATAGTGTGGAAAACTTGCCCAGAGAAGTTGGGGGGTAAAAAAAAAAAAGAGAGAGAGAGAGAAAAAGAGATGAAAAACAAAAAAGAAAAGATAGGATAATTGAAGGATCAATCCAGGAGGTCCAAAATTCCAGCTAATTAAAAAAGAGAACAGAATAAATGCAAAGGAAGAAACTATTAAAGTAAATTTTACCACATTACAAAAAACACAAGGATGCTACCAAGTGCAGAGCACAATGAATGGAAAAAAGAATCACATCAAGGTCACCAAATCATTAAATTTCAGGATACCAAAGAGAAGATTATAAAAAGCTTTCAGAAAGGAAAAGCAACCCATAAAGAGATATGAGGCTTAATGATACCAGATTTCTTCACAGTTAATACTGACAACAGACATTCTAAAGTTAAATATTAATCATTCTGAGGAAAAACCTAGAATTTCATACTCAGCCAAACTATAATTCAACACCCCAGCCATGAAAAAGAACATTTTAAGACATACAAGGACTTTGAAGATTTCTTTTCTTTCTTTCTTTTTTTTTTTTTTTTTTGAAGATTTTATTTATTTATTCAACAGAGAGAGATCACAAGTAGGCAGAGAAGCAGGTAGAGAGAGGGGGTGGAAGCAGGCTCCCTACTGAGCAGAGAGGCAGAAGGCCCAATCCACTGAGCCACCTAGGTGCCCCAAAGATTTCTTTCTTTAAAAAGTAACTGGACTGGGATGCCTGGGTGGCTCAGTCAGTTAAGTGGCTGCCTCTGGCTCAGGTCATGATCCTAGGTTCCTGGGATCAAGCCCCACATCGGGCTCTCTGCTCAGCAGGAGCCTGCTACCCCCTCTCTGCCTGCCTCTCTTCCTACTTGTGATCTCTCTCTCTGTCAAATAAACAAATAAAATCTTTTAAAAAAAAATGTAACTGGACTAAGTGCTTGAGCAGAACAATTGTGTCAACCAAATCAAGTTCTAGGTAACAGGATCCAAACCAGGAGAGAGGTAAACCAGGATTATAGCTATGCACCAAACCTAGAGGACTTTATCTTTCAGTCCTTCTTTTTTTTTTTTTTTTTAATATATTTTTTAAGGGGTGCCTGGGTAGCTCAGTGGGTTAAGGCCTCTGCCTTTGGCTCAGGTCATGATCCCAGGGTCCTGGGATCAAGCCCCTCATCGGGCTCTCTGCTCAGCAGGGAGCCTGCTTCCCTTCCTTTCTCTCTGCCTGCTTCTCTGCCTACTTGTGATCTCTGTCTGTCAAATAAATAAAATATTAAATATATATATATATTTTAAGATTTTTATTTATTTATCAGAGAGAAAGAGAGAATGAGGGGAGAGATCAGAGGGAAAAGCAGATTCCTTGCCAAGCAGGTAACCTGATGTGGGACTCAATCTAGGGACTTCAGGATCATGACCTGAGATGAAGGCAGTTGCTTAACCAACTGAGCCACCCAGGTGCCCCTACCTTTCAGTCTTTCTATTCAGAATTCCATTTTGGCTATCATATGTTTAATTTCATAGAACTGTTTCTAATTCTCTGATTGTTTCTTTCCATAGCATCCAAATCTTATTTCATGGGTACAATCTCTTTTCTAAACTCTTTAAATACTAATCTTTAGGTTAGTTGAAAACCTAGAAATAGATAAGATGTTTGTGAAGAATGAGACCTATAGGAAGGAAATCTTATGGAAAAAGTGAAGCTGACAGAGTCTTGTAATTGAGCATTTGGCAGCATTTGAGTACTTGGAAAAAGCCAAAGATTGATGGAAAATTAGGTAAGTGAAAAAAAAATCTTTATCTTTTGGCTCAAAGGCTAGTCATGTTTCCCTAATCATAATAATATAAAATCTAACTACTGATTTAACTAAATGTCAAGATAAAATCTCAGTTGAGAGGATGGAGGAAGTGGAAGTAGAACAGAGAGAGAGAAAAAAGGCATTAAATCTTCATCATAAAGTATCAATTCTCAATTTATAAAAAAATAAAATAAATAATATCTAAACCATTTAAGTTAAGAAATAGTTATAAAGTATACTTTCACTTTAAGACTTTAGGAGGTAAATACTACAAGAAAAAATTAAGAGTTGAAAGTAATTGCCTCAACAGTGAGAAACAAGGACTTAAGACAAATGAATGTGTGTCTCATATTTTTGTGGCAACTGCTTTATTCTTAAGAACTGCTTTATTTTCTTCAAATATATATATATATACACATATATGTATACATTCTAAAATTAATTAAAATTAATTTAAATAATAATTTAAACAATTTAACAATAATTTGAATAACTTAAATAATTAATTTAAACAATTAAATATTTAAATATATACATTTTTAAATTTTACTTCAAAATGTATATATTTTTTATATATGCATGTGTATATATATGTGTGTGTATATATGTGTGTATATATGTGTATATATATGTATATGTATATATATGTATGTATGTATATACATACATAGATATATTTGATTTTAAAGTAAAATTTTTTTAAAAATGGGGCACCTGGGTGGCGTAGTTAGTTAAGCGACAGACTTTGGATTTCATTTCTGCTCAGGTCATGATCTCAGGAGGGTGAGATTGAGCCCCAAGTCGGGTTCCGTGCTTAGCACAGAGTCTGCTTGTCCCTCTCCTTCACCCCGCTTGTGCTCTTCCTCTCTCTCAAATAAATAAATAAGATATTTTTAAAGATAATTTAATAATATTTAAACTGGAAGTTTTTACAATTCCATATGCCATGTTCAAGTACACTAAGTGGTTTCCTCTTCACTCAGCAAGAGTGCCTTGTACTTAACAACCCAACCATGAAGAAAACTCTTACTTTGTTTTGGTTAAGGTCCTTCTCCTTTCTTTATACTGTCTCTATGTTCTAACCACTTTTTTAAAACAACCTTTAATTGGGGCACCTGGGTGGCTCAGTCAGTTAAGCATCTGCCTTCAGCTCAGGTCATGATTTCTGGGTACTGGGATTAAGCCCCACATAGGGCAGGGAACCCGCTTCTCCCTCTCCCTCTGCCTTCCACTCTCCCTGCTTGTGCTCTCTTTCTCTCTGTCAAATAAATACATAAAATCTTTAAAAAAAAAAACCTTTTATTAAGAATGCTATGTACTGATATGAAAAAAGTCTCCATGGTACACTGTTGAATGGAAAAACCAAAGGGAAAAAATGGCAAATATATCCAAACAGATCTATTTAGACTCAGGTATGCATAAAATATCTCTGGAATGATAAGCGGTGAACTAGTAATAATGCTCACCCAGGGTGGGAGAATTGGAGAAATGAGAATTGAGGGCATGAAGTACAAGGGAAAGAGGGAAACTTTTCATTGTATAATTTTTTTTTTCATTTTGATCTTTAACCCTGTAAAATCATTGTCTACTCAAAAATATTTTAATTTTAAAAATATACCTCTTTATAATCTTTATCTTGGTACAAAATTACAGTCATTTCACACATTGAACTCTCACATTTATATGCCGACTTGAGAACTTAATTACCAGGCTTTTAATCATTATATAAATTAATCTATTAAGTTGTATTAAAATAACCAAGGATCAGATAAAATAGAAAGAATAAATCTTGGGGATGAGCAGGGACATATGGATAATCCCCATTTATCTCTAGGGATTTGATGATTATTTCAAAGACAGAATGGTTTCAATGCCTACATTCGTAAATATAGTTTTTGCTTTTTTCCTTCTTTAATCTTAGCTCAAAGGTTTTTAAACTTTACCGTGCAGAAGAATTTCTCTCAAAATGACAAGGCTGAATATTAAATCAAGCATAATCTTTACTACACTTCAGAATCATCTTATACTACTTTTAACCAAAATGGAAAAATATTCTTACCTTTTAAGTATTTTTTTACCCTGATATTATATTATGACCATCTTTTGATTTTGTCAGTTTTTTTCTACAACATGACTAGTAATGGCTACATACATTTACATTGTATTAATATATCAATCCTAATATATTAATTAATATATTATAACACAATATCAATATTGCATTGTATTAATATATTGATTAACATAGTATAATAGTAATCATTACATTGTATAGATATTCTCTGACTTAAATTATTTTATCATTTCCCTATTTTGGGCCATTGAGTGTTTTCAAAATTTCACCATAATGAGCAAAATTGCAACAAATATCCAAATAACTAACCCTATGTACCTATCCATTATTATTTCCTTAGAATAAATTCTTAGAGGTAGAATTGCTGGGCCAAAATATATCAAATTTCAAGAATTTTAACAACAATGGGCAAAATGGCCTCCAAAAACCTACTTAACTGTTAATAGGAAACTAAATATACTTAAGGGAAATGACAGGATGCTTCAGATTCAATGTGAGTCCTTAGGTACCCGAGTGAATCCCCAAATCTCAAGCTGTGAAATATTGCACACATAACACATCAAAAAGTCAAAAAAGAGGGTAATTAACCTTGACATTAAAACCACAGCTCGGGTCACCTGGGTGGCTCAGTTGGTTAAGCAGCTGCCTTCAGCTTGGGTCATGATCCCAGCATCCTGGGATCCAGTCCCATATCAGGCTCCTTGCTTGGCAGGGAGCCTGCTTCTCCCTCTGCCTCTGCCTGCCTCTCTGCCTACTTGTGATCTCTGTCTGTCAAATAAATAAATAAAATCTTTAAAAAAAAACAAAACAACAACAAAAAAAAAACCACCACAGCTCTTGGGTGCCTGGGTGGCTCAGTGGGTTAAGCCTCTGCCTTCTGCTCAGGTCATGATCCCAGGGTCCTGGGATGGAGCCCTGTATCAGGCTCTCTGCTCAGAGGGGAGCCTGCTTCCCCCTCTCTCTGCCTGCCTCTCTGCCTACTTGTGATTTCTCTCTCTGTCAAATAAATAAATAAAGTCTTTAAAAAGAAGAAAACAAAACAAAAAACCATAGCTCTTACACAAATGCTGCAAGAAATGTAGAGGTTTCAGAGAAAGGGGGGAAAAAACTCTTAGCAATGACAGACACATCACTGAAAAATGGCAGATCCGAGTTCTCAAAGCCTTTCAATTTAATGTCATTGTAAAAGTCATAGTATCTCCTGTTAGTTATAACATTCAAAATTATTAAAGCATTTTTTGTCATCACACCATATCTTAAGGGAGAAAATGCCATAGAAGTTTCTGCTGGTGCTGATATTCCAATGGAGAAAAATAAAATTGTTAACCAATAAGCCCCACACTCCCTGAGGTTGCATATTCAACACCATAATTTAACACTGCTCAAAATTTGGAGCCTGAATATATACATAGTTATGGGCCAAAGCAGGCCTAAGTAAACTGGGAAAAAATAAACTTTCAAAATTGATGACTCAAAACACTGTACATGGGTTTTTCTTTTATTTTTCTGCATTTTGCAAATTTTCCTCAATAAAAGAAAGTGCATAAACATACATTAAGAAAGCTGAAACTTATCTAGGAAACAAAAATGTGGGTGTTGCATTCAAACCATTACCCTGACATCAAAAACTATCTTTTGGATGAGATACAGCAGATTATAAAATTGTAGAAATCACAAGAAACATAATGTAACTTTCTTAAAAAGAGCATCCCTACAAATTCTTTAAACCATGATATTCTCACAGATCAAAACTGAGTAAGTTTTCCTTACTACCACAAAATGTCCTCAGAGGCCAAAGGTAAAAAATCACACCTGTGATAGCTCACTCAGCTCTCCTCTCTAAAACACACTTGAGGTTCAAAAAAAAATTTTTTTGATTGCAATTTAAAAAGCACCTTTGTTTCAAAAAGAGGAAAAAAACCTTAAAGTTCAAATAAGAGGTTACTAAGAATCCTGATGGCTAGGGACAGCAAAACATTACTCAAGTCCTTTAAGCATATGCAAAAAAAAAAAAAAGATATACAGAAAAGATGAATTAAGGGTGCCTTTTGATTTTACAAAACAATTCATAGCAACATCCACAATTGTAAAAGGGTGTATTTCAAGTACATACACTTTCCCTAATTACTAAATAAAATAGAGCAACATTTTTATTTTCCAATCCCCAGTAAGAACAATAATTACAGTATTCTCCAATCTCTGATGTGCTCTCATTCAAAAAAAAAAAAAATCCATAATCTTCTGATCCTTGGAAAGCAGCAAACTAAATTCCAGCACCTTTTCCCTCAAGCCAGGAACTCCTTTCCCTAATCCTTATGGAATAAGAAATAGACACTCCTTTTCAATTTAAACCAATAAACGGGGTCTTGGGAAAGAGCAGAGCAAGCTGAAACAACGTCCCAGAACGTAAATCTAGAAAGGAGCGCCAAGAAGCATGACAGAACACTGGACGTTCGATTCTGCAAAATGTCTCTCATTGTCCTCTCTGGACTCCCATCGACTCGCACAAACGCCACAAAGATTGAGAGAGGGCAGCACAGCACAGATACGGGGTTGTCAGAGCAATTCACTTAACCACTAACTCTAAGCCTCGATTCAGTCTGCTCCAGAGAGAGGACCAGAAGCAGACTCCAGCCACAGAGCGAAAAGAGCTGATGCTGCTACGGAGAACAAGCTCCCGGGCGCCCCCCGCCCCCTTCCACCTCCCCCGGCTGGGATGTGACCAGTATCCTAACAGGTATGCAGCTCCTTTCTGGGGACTCTCCGAATGTACAAATCGCTGCAACAAACAGCCGGCCTGGGCGGGCGTCCTCTTGCCCTGCCGGGACAGCGCGACAGCCTCCTGGCGCAGGGACAGCCAGGAGTCTGCAGGCGGAGCTGCTGTCAAGTGGGCTGGGGGCGGGGGCCGCCAGTGCTATTTACACCATTCCAAAGTCTGGAACCTAGAAATGCAGTTGTGGGTGAAAGCAAATCGAAGCAAACTGGAAAAGCAAAATCCCTCAAAACGGATGACTTTTAAAAAAAAAGATTCAAAACACTATCCACGGCTTTTTTTTCCCCTGTACTTTGAGAAATTCCTCTCATTAAGAAATCTATTACTCTAAGAAAGCTCAAACTTACTATTTAAGTAACAAAAGTGTCAACGTTGCATTCAAATGACTACTACTCTGCGATCAAAAACTACTTTTGGATGAGATACAGTGTATTATGCAATGCTACAAAGTAACTTTTTTAAAAAGCAAGCTTTAAAAAAAGCTGCGGTTCCTCAGATCTGCTTCTCTGATTGAGAAGCGAACACCACGCTATTTGAAGACTCATCACCGCGGCGCCGTGCCCCGGCAGTGTAAACGGTCGTTTACTTAATCGTGCTCTTTCAAGACCCGCCCGCACAGCGCCGCGTCCACAGAGCCTGTCCAGACCCGGGGGAAAGCTGCTAGGACCGCGAAGCCAGCGACAAGTGTCCGTGAAGCGTCCCACCGCTATTCGCTGACAGCCCGAAGCCGCCGCACACACAGCTTGGGCGGCTGGAGAGGTGACAGTCAAGGAGGGGAGCGGGGCAAGCGGAATTTGAACCCGAACCCCGTGACACGAGGATGCCTGGGCACCGACCCTGCCCGCCTGTCGGCTCTCGCCAGCCCACCCACTGCCAGTAGCCCCAGAGGACGCAGCAGGTCGGGGAGCCCAGGGGGCGAAGGAAGCGCTCACCGCCTCAGATGGTCCGAAGCCCGCCGAGCTGCGGTGGTCGCGGAGACCAAACTCTGCACCGTAGCCCCTGCTGCAGCCCGGGTTGGAGCCCCGGCCGGAACCGGATCCCGGGGCATCGCCTGCGGCTCCCACAGCACCCAGGCTGCTCGCGCAGCTGGGCGCACGCAGCCTCTTGGGCCGCAGGGCCCTGGGCTCCCCGGCGCGCCCCGCCCACCCCCGAGGAGGGCCAATGGGCGCAGAGCGCGGGAAGCCGGAGGCGGGGCGCGAGAGGACCAGCCGCCCAGCGACGCAGTGGGCTGAGAGGTTCTCGCCCACCCGCACGGAGCAGCCCCGCTTTCCGGGTCCCCCTCCTTGGTATCATGTGTGTCGGGAGAGTGTGGACAGGGCAGGCGACCCACACTCCGCAGTTAAAGGATCTGTGAGAGTCTGAGACGTTCGGGACACACTTATGATTTTGCGGGGTCTCTTTCTTTCTCTTTTAGACTTCGTCGGCTGTTTCCAGAACACCAGCCACCGTGTTTGGAGATGCTCGGGAATGAGAAACAGCCCCTACTTTCGGGGTCTCCCAATCAGTCGGGTGGAGGAGCAGATGAGGGAACAGGTAACTAGCAGAGCCCTCTTAAGATGCATTCCAAAATCAAAAAGTCAGGTTTTGCAATGGTGAATGTGGGGGGAGGTTCTGCCAGGGGAGAACTAAAAGGCTTGTTACTCTCCAATACTTGTAGCCAGGATTCACAGTGAACAGTGCATGCATCTTTCGGTTTTCTTTTTTTCTTAATGACGTCCAGATAATATGCACGACAGTTAAATATTTCAACAGTATGAAAAATACATGATATGCAATGAGAAAAAAATTTCCATTATTCACTGCTCCGTCCTCCTCAATTTTCTTTACCGTTAGAGTATTACCGCTAATTTGTTGTACGTCCTTTCAAAGACACTCTGGGCAGTAAATACATATATAAATATATAGTATAATAAATATAATAAAATAAAACTAATAAAATAATAAATGACAAATAAATAAAAATATTATATATATATATAACATATATGCGCTGTGTATTTATACATATACTCTTCCTCAATCTCCTCTCTCTTCCCTCCCTCTCTTTTTCTCTCTCTCATACATGGTACTGTACACAGTTTTGCCATCTTGGTTTTCTTCACTTAACACTATATTTTGGCAAATTTTATTATTTGTGCTGATTGCATAGTATTTCATCAAATTATTGTTTCAAGTTTTTCCCATTCTTTTGCTTTTACAAACAATGTTGCAGTCAGTAGTTATATTCTTATTTATAGCCACTTGGCATGTGAACAAATGTCTGTCTAGGCTAAATAGCTAGCTGTTGAATGCTGGATCCTAAGGTATGGACTTTAAAAATTCTGATAAATGTTGCCACACTGCTCTCCATACAGTTTGTGTCAGTTTATGCTCCCATAGCAAGTTATCAGGGTGTCTATTTCCTCACATCTCTTTATACAGTATGTTATCAAACTTAATTTTTTTTAAATTGCCATTCTGTGAACTGTCTGCTCATATGCTTTGCCCATTTTTCTGTTCAACTGTTGGTCTTTTTTTCTTCAATATTGAGGATTTATTTATTTGTTTATCCCTCTCTATATATAAATAAAATTAGTCCATTGTGAATCAATGGATATTGTTTATTGTATTTTTTGCAATGAATTGATTTTATTTCCATATAGTCACGTTAATTGATTTTTATTTATGTTTCTGGGGGTTTTTTAAAAATATTTTTTTCATTTATTTGACAGAGATCACAAGTAGGCAGAGAGGCAAATAGAGAAAGAGGGGGAAGCAGACTCCCCACTGAGCAGAGAGCCCAATGCAGGGCTCAATCCTAGAACCCTGAGATCATGACCCAAGCTGAAAGCAGAGGCTTTAATCCACTGAGCCACCCAGGTGCCCCTGGGGTCTCTTTTAAAGGGCGCTAATACCATACATGAAGGCTCCACCTTTATGACCTAATCATCTCCCAAAGGTCCCACCTTCAAATACCATTACCTTGGGGATTAGGTTTCAACATATGAATTTTGGGGAGATGTAAACATTTCAGTCTGTTGCAGCTGACAAGTATTATGAACTGAATTTCGTCTCCCCAAATTCATACATTGAGGCTCTAACCGCCCCCCCATGTGACTATATTTGGAGATAAGGTCTTTAGAAAAGTAATAAAGATGAAATGAGGTCATAATGAGGTCAGTGAGGCCCTAATATAGTGTGACAGGTATGCTTAAAAAAAAGGAAGAGATGAGAGATATGCATGGATACACATAGAAAAGGCTTTGTGGGGACGCCTGGGTGTCTCAGTTGGTTAAGCGGCTGCCTTCGGCCCAGGTCATGATCCCAGCGTCCTGGAATCGAGTCCCACATCAGGCTCCTTGCTCGGCGGAGCCTGCTTCTCCCTCTGCCTCTGCTGCCACTCTGCCTGCCTGTGCTCTCCCTCTCTCTTTCTCTCTCTCTGGCAAATAAATAAATAAAATCTTTAAAAAAAAAAAAAAAAGAAAAGAAAGAAAGAAAAGAAAAGGCTTTGTGAGCACACAAAAATGTGACTATCTGTAAGCCAAGGGGAGAAACCTTAGGAGAAACCAAACTTGTTGACATCTTGATCCAGAACTTGCAGCCTCTGGAACTATGAGAAAATAAATTTCTGTTGTTTAAGATGCCCAGCCTGTGGTATTTTGTTTTGGCAGCCCTAGAAAACTAATGCAGCAAGAATGTGCAGAAATCAGAACCCTCATACACTACTGGTGGGAATGTAAAATGATGCAGCCGCTTTGGAAAACACTCTGGTAATTCTGCAGTTAAACAGAGAGTTACTGACCTTATGACCTAGCAGTTGCACTCCTACATATATACCCCAAAACATATTCACGAAAAACTCATTTATGAATGCCTGTAGCAAAATTACTCATAATAGACAAAAAGTGAGGAAAACCCACATGCCCATCAACTTTATGAATGGATAAAGAAGTGTGATATAACTGTAGAACAGGATGCTATTTGACAATAAAAAGGAGTGAAGGACTGATACATGCTATAAGATGGGTGCACCTTGAAAACATTATGCTAAATTAAAGAAGTCATTCATTAAGGACCATATATTATATGATTCCATTTATATGAAATGTCCAGAACAGGCAAATCTATAGAAACAGAAAGATTCATGGTTGTCTAGGTCTGGGGTGGGATAGAGGTATTATGGGGTAAAGGCTAGAGGTACAGGGTTTCTTTTTAGGGTAATGAAATGTTCTAAAGTTTATTGTGAAGATGATTGCATAGCTCTCTGAAAATACTAAAATTCATTGAATTGTACACTTAAATGGATCAATTGTATGGTATGTGAATTAAATCTCAACCAAGGTGTTAAAATCAGTACCCAGACTTCACTGGACAGAAGTCAAAGTATCCGACCAAATATTCCATACATGGAATAACTCAGAGAAGTAAATTTTGGGGAAATGATTAACCTTGTTGAGAGGTTAATTGAAAATCACAAAGGAGAGTGTTGGCAGAGCCAAACAAAATGGCTAAACTCTTAAGTTGATAAAATTACTTATCAGGACAACTTTTGATGAACATACTGAGGCAAGCACAAAATCTATGAGATTACTCATATTTGTCCCATAATCTACATTTGGGAATATATTCCCTCAAAACAAACCAAGTGAGAAAGTCAATTTTCACTAAAAGTTTATAGCACCACTCTTTATAATACAAAACTAAACTGGAAATACCTCAAGTATCTGATAATTGGGAGGGTGTTTGTTAGAGTGGGAAGCCTGGGCTGCATTCATAAATGGGAAAGTACATCCAAAATAACGAGAAATATAGAATTCAAATGAATTTGGGAGTGCTGTTAAGTGTACATAAATAAACGTACATTGTTGAGTATAATGAGGAGGAAATGTAGTGTTAAATGGCACCAGATTACTTTTCGAAAGAAACTGTCTTCATTTGGAAAAATAACCTGATAAGCTCTTCCCAGTATTAGGTAAGATTCTAAGGAGAAAAAAAATGGGAGTAGTTAAAAGCCCTAACAACACCAGAAAAGTTGCTTTCCATGTAGACACTGGAGGAATTTACATCTGCTCTTGAGAGAGAGGAAGGGAGCGTTGAGCGGAGATGGACCACACAAGGCGCGTGGGAGAGAGGAGTCAGGAGGGCAAGTTGGTCCCTGCATGGAGTGAAGGGCTACTGGGAAATCTCTGGTGATTGGGTGGGAAAATGGACCTTAAAGAGAAGAGTGTCTAATGTGTAAATTTTTAGTTGTTTTCTCAAATCTTAAAATCTCACTAAAGCTGTGTGTGAATGGGATTTTGTAGAAACTGAAGAAGAGGCTGAAGATGAGACAGTTGGAACAGGGAAAAAACAGCAGCCACAGATACACAGACTCAGGGCAGAGAAGACAAGAAAATGAGCCCCCTGGGGGAAATTACTGGTAATCTTGGAAAGGGCTCTGAACACCTGGATTGGATGTTTGGGCCAGTCTCCTGGAGATTACAAGGGAAGGGAGGCTCTGGCTGACATTTGCCTTACAGAAAGAATGGGAAAATAACATGAAGTAAATGCAGGTGTTTTAAGTTTATGTCAGGCTTAAAAGTATGATTGATTGATTGGTTGGTTGGTTGATTTTAATTCTCATTTGGAACACCTGGGTGGCTCAGTCAATTAAACATCTGCCTTCAGCTCTGGTCATGATCTCAGGGTCCTGGGATCAAGCCCGACGTTGGGCTCCCTGCTTAGCAGGGAGCCTGCTTCTCCTTCTCCCTCTGCTCCTCCCCCTGCTCATGTTCTCTTTCTCTCTCTCGAATAAATTAGTAACATCTTAAAAAAAATAAGTAACAAAAATCTCATTTGTTCTAAAAATACTAATCCTCATCCAAAGGCCAAAACAGAACAAATAGATCTGGCCAAGTCCCTGTCATGGAAAAATCAAGTGGGAGTGATGTTCAGGTCCACCCTGGCTAATGGCTGGGGGAATGGAAATAAGTGTGTAAAATGGAAAAATTTATCTTCATTCTCTCTTAGCAGTAAGGTCTGAAGGGATGTAGTTAGGCTGGCGTATTATGGAAACATTGTTCTATGTGTTCTGCATTAAAGTGTTATCAGAGCAAATATATGATCAAATGTTCAAGAAGGCTGGTCTGTGGAAAAAGTTCAAAAGAACCAATGTGCAAACCACTCTCAGTGAGCATGCTGAAGTTCTTAATTGCCCAACTCCAGAATTAATGACTTCCACTGACTTAGCCAGAGGAAGGTTACTAACCAGGCCTAATTTACAGATGGCAGGTCTGTGGCAGAAGGCCTAGAAGTGATTTTCCCAAGGTTATAGAGCAAGCCAGAGGGTAAGCCAAAAATAGAACCGTACCTCACACTCCCATGCAGGCTATATGATAACTTGTGTACTGTCAGCAAAGAGTGGAGGAATGAATGTCCTGGAGAGGTTAGCATAGTTTTACAGCTAAAGGAGCCTTGCTCAACAATTTCAAATGCTACCTGACAACAGCAAATGACCTACTTAATCTTATAAACAGTGACAGTGTAGACAATTAAGCAAAAGTTTTAGGGAAAAAATTGCTTTTTGAAAATATCAAAATTTTAAAAATACACAGCTCCATGATCATGAATCCACTACTTGTGTAATGCGTACACCTTAGTGATAGTCACCCTCTTCCTCTAAAGACTAAACTTCCAAATGATAACTCTTTTTTTTTTTTTAAGATTTATTTTATTTATTTATTTGAGAGAGACAGACAGAGAGAGAGAGAGAGCACAAGCAGGTGGTGGGGCAGAGGGAGAGGAAGAAGCAGGCTCCCCACCGAGCAGAGAGACTAACTTAAAGCTCCATCCCATGACCCTGGGATCATGACCTGAGCTGAAGGCAGACACCTAACCAACTGAGCCACCCAGGTGCCCCCCAAATGATAGTTCTTAACACATAATACCAGCAATCTTAGAGGATCTGACAGAACTGCCTAAACATTTTCAGAAGTGTAGGATTTTTCTGGATTTCTGGAAGGGTAGGATTTTAGGTCTCAATGATAATGTTCTGTAAGTTTCCTTACTCAATTAATAGAACTGGAAAGTACAATGGGATAGTCAGGTAGTTAGAGTTCCAGGGCTTAGCCATGAAATTTATATTTCTTGGGTACCCAGAAGATGGGTTTGCTTATGAAGGGATTGCTTAGCCAGCTGCTCTGCTTGGGCTACTATGCTCATATTTTTAAGAAAAACACTAGAGTGAGTATCACTGTTAGGTGACCCTTGTCTAGAGTAGATTTTTACATTGCACTGATCTAGTCAACAAAAAGCTTTACAAATTTATGTTTTCAAGAGTGTTGCTAATCCCATTCCCACTTTTCCGAAAGGTTCTTTGATGATTGCTGCTCTGGGTTAATAATTTTGGGCCAGGGGGTGCCTGGGTGGCTCAGTGGGTTAAGCCTCTGCCTTTGGCCCAGGTCACGGTCTCAAGGTCCTGGGATCGAGCCCCACATCAGGCTCTCTGCTTGGTGGGGAGCCTGCTTTCCCCTTTCTCTCTACCTGCCTCTCTGCCTACTTGTGATCTCTCTCTCTCTCTGTCAAATAAATAAATAAAATCTTTAAAAAAAATAACTTTGGGCCAGCTCTAAGAGAATATCACAATCACAGACTATGGACTTCTTGACTGCAAGTTTCCTTCCTTTCACATAAAAGGCTGCAGTATTACTATTTAGCTCAGGCTTTGGTGGTTCCTTCTATAAGACCCTGACCAAAAAGATAAAATCTAACTGTACATTAGAAGAAAGAAAGTGATACATCCAGCCACTATTTCTTGAGAACTCTCACTTAACTGGGAAGAGTAATGGAAGCTAGTCCCCTTTCCATAGCATAACATCATATTTGAAACCATCTTACAGATCAAAGCGTTCACTAATAAAATCCGGGTTTTAGAAGTAGTTATCTTTTGCAGGCAATATTTTATTAATATATTACTAAGCCAGTTATTGTGAGGTGAAGGAAAAATCCAAACACCCAAATTTGCATGAAATTTTTGGCTCTTTCAATCTCTTTTAACATAAATATTTTGACTGCTACCATTTTTTTTTCCTTTTAAGCAGCACAGTGACATAGGTTTAGACTTTCTGGGTTAAATACACATAAATTCTTAGATTAAACACATTTGGGGTGGGAAGTTAATCCAGCGTTCTTCAGAATACCTTTTGAGCACTTTGGCCATTCTGTCTAAATTCTGGCTGCACACAGGGTTTGTTTCTGCTCACTGAAACAGATAGCCTATGTTTCACACAGAAAGAAGAGAAATCTGAAAAGTTCCAAAGAGTCAACAGTGTATCCGGGTCATCCCTTTGCTCACTTCTACTCCGCCCTTCTCAGTTGGACCGATGCTCTATTGTCCAGTTCTGTTTTATAATGAACCTTGGTTTAGCAGCTTCTGTATGCACAGTTCCAACATATGGACTATTTTAATTGATTTCGCATAGTCATCCATTTACTCAGCAAGATTTTTGTCACTCCAGGGCACATAAGCATCCTCTATGCTTTTTTTTTTTTTTTTTTTTTTTTAAGATTTTATTTCTTTGTCAGAGAGAGAGAGAGAGAGCACAAGCAGGGGGAGCTGCAGGCAGAGGTAGAAGCAGGCTCCCCTCTGAGCAAGGAACCTGATGCAGGACTCGATTCCAGGAATCCAGGATCATGACTTGAGCTGAAGGCAGATGCTTATCCGACTGAGCCACCCAGGCATCCCAAGCATCCTCTATGCTTAATAAGGCTGCAGTTGTGTGACAGAGATAGACACCATGACAAACACAATGTAAGAATATACAAAATAAGTTCTAGAGGTAAGCTTTGGGGTCAGAAAGACTAAAGTTAAAATCCGGTTGTGCTATTCCCTGACCAAGTGACCTTGGTTGAATTATTGAGCCTCACTGAGTATCAGGGTCACCATGCAGGGAAATGAGTGTGGCAGTTCTCTTTTAAGATGGCCCTCAGGGATCCTGGTCTTCATGTGCTTGTATAATCTTTCAAATGTGGGCTGGACCTAGTGACTTGCTTCCAAAAAGAGAACACCATAAAAGTGATAGGATGACTTCCATGACGAGGATTCAAAAGACTGACTTCTGTCCTCATCAAATGTGCTTTGTGCTTCTTCTCTTCTTAGCTTATGTGCTTTAATGAAGCAAGCTGACATGTTGGAGAGCCCCACGTGGCAAAGAATGCAGAGAGGCCTCCAGGCTCCAGCCAGCAAGGAACTAAATCCTGCCAGCATGACTGTAAGTCAGCCTGGAAGCAAATTCTTTCCCTGTAGGGGCTTGCCATGACCATAGCCCAGTGTGATCCAGCCCTTGCAGCTGGAGACCCCAATAAGCCAGCCCAGACTCTTGACCTTACAGAAACTAAGAGAAATGTTGTTGAAAGCCACTAAATTTGGGGGTAGTTTGTTACAAAGCTATAGATAGCTAGTACAATGGGATAGCATGTTTCTTGAAGAATTACCATGAGGATAGGAATGTACATGAGGAATAGAAGAATGACAATAATAATAACAACAAGGACAATAAGGGATCCCAGGGGATCTAAGCTGAAATTAAGATTCAGAACCTGGCAAAACGCTGCTATTGTGAAGTTATTTCTAGTGCTCGAGCCCCTGGAGGAGTACAAGAGAGAAGAAAGTACGAAGAACAGGGTATCCTATTTCTCAACCGGGCACAGACTATACTATGTCTGACTCTGATAGAAAGGGGCTTGTGAGCAGAGCTAAAGTAGCAGGTTTGTGAGAGCCAGTGAACAAGAAGCGTGGGGGCCCAGGTGACAGAGTTTCACCAAGACCCGGGGAGGGGGTCATTCTCCCACTTCTGCTCAGATTGGAGCATGACTACAGCTATAAACTGAAGTCAAGGGATAGTGCAGGTGTTTAACTCAAGATTCCTGCTTTGGGAGCGTGGAGTGTAGGACCAGGGGGGTAGGGTTTTCATGAGGGACACTGGTCACAGTGGAGATGACAAGGCCCTCCTGCTTCTCCTAAGATTGGCACATAGCTCTTTCTATGTTTGTGGTTGGTGAGTGGTAAAAGAGACTATGGGAAAGGAGCATAAGCACATTTGATGCAGGACAGCTTCCATAAAGGGAAGTTGAGGACTGTTGTCACCATAAGCCAGGAAAACTGGGTTATAGGTGTTTTAAAAGACGTGCAGAGTTCTGACAGGCAAAGAAAGGTAAATAGACAAACTAGGGGAATAGCACATGGAAAGATTCAGAGCTGTAAAGAGAAATCATTTCTTTAGGGAAAAGCAAGTAGTCCTGGGTGATCAGAGAAACATCTTGTTAACATCTCCTATTCTGATTCTGTATTGGTTTCTAAACTAGTGATTCTTAGACATTGGGTGTTGGTTCCCCTTTACATTCTTAAAAATGAGGGGCAAACTCAAAGAGCTTTTGTTTATGTGGATAATATTTTTTGAATATTTACTGTATTAGAAATTAAAACAGATAACTTTTAAAAATATGTGGTTTGTAAGCATCTAAAATAATGATAATAAACCTGTAAATATAAATACCACATTTTTAGGAAAATTAACTGTATTTCCTAAAACAATAGAAATAAGAGAGAAGAGTGGCATTCTTTTACATTTTTGAAAATCTTTTTCGTATCTGGTTTGATAGAAGGCAGCTGGATTTTCTGCATTGATCTCTTGGTATCTCACACATCACATCGCCTCTGGCAAAAGGCACTCGGTGCTCCTGAGAAAATGACAAAATCGGTTTTCATTCATGAAAACAGTTTCCCCAGACCTTCTGAAAGAATTCAGGGGATGTATGGAAGTTCCTGGGCCACACGTTGAAAATCAGTGCCCCAGAGCAGGAGCAGTAGATGTTCCTGAGAGAAAAAGCCAGAATTTACAACTGTAATTGATGATGAGAATACTATTAATAATATCGATAGCTCACATTTCCTGGGTGCTTACTCTGTGCTCTTCTAAGCACTCACCAGAACCAAAGAAGCGGTTATAATTATATTTTCCAGATGAGGACTAAGAAGGAAGGTAATTTGCCCAAGTTGCCATAGGTCCTGAGCAGTAGTGAAGCTGGGGTCTGAACGCAGGCTGGCTGGCCCCAGGGCCTGTGCTCACCACCACTGTCCTGCCTCTCCCAGGGACAAAGGCCTGCAGTGTAAATCACAAAGGATTGAGTCATCCCACTCAGCCACCCCTTCTCCCTCCCTCCCCCTGCCATTTTAGATTTCAATGCTCTTTTCTCTTTCCCTGCGTGTTTCGGGAACTCATATTCCTTTTCACTCTGCAGTAAGTCCTTGTACACTGCCCGTTGTTCATTATTCCCCCCACTCCACAGAAGCTGCTCTCTCTAAAGGCACCAACGACCTTATAATGACGAGATTCAGAGCCACTTTTCAGTCCTCTTCCTCCTTGCTCTTTGAGACATGGGATATTATTGACCGTTTTCTTTTTTATTCAGATTCTCGCCTCTATTGGCTATTCTGACGGCCAGACAACTTCTATTTCTCTCAGCCGCTTCTCCAGTAAATCCTTCTCAGAAAATTCTTGATGAGGTCCTTTACCTTGGCCTATCCCTTAAACATCTTCCTTCTTCCGTGTTTGGTCCCAGGCCCCTCTTTCTTCTCATTCGATAACTTATCCAACTGCCACATCATTTACCTCCCTGGCTTTAATTACCGAATATACGCTATTAACACCCAAAGACATTACTTATAGCCCAGCCTGCTGTCATATATCCAAATGATGTCTAGACATTTCTCAGGTACCTTAAGACATGCAAATCTGTTAGAACGGATCATCTCTCCCTTCAAAATGATCACTCCTCCTGTGGTCTCTCACCCAGGGAATTACACCACCATCCTCTATGAGCCAGATGCTTGAAAGTCATTCCAGACTTCTCTGACCTCACCCCTCTCTAGGATCTGCCCAGTGGTTCTTCTGGATCGACCTCTGGAACATTTTTGCAATGTCCCTGACCCTAGCTCAAACCATCCTCTTCTCCTACCTGGATTATTACCCAAGCCTCATGGGTAGCGTACTTTCTTCTGGTTGTGGCTGCTGACAATTCATGCACAGTGGCAGGAGCGGCTCCCTTGCATGTCTATAGGGACTGTCATTACATCAGATCCCATATTATTGGTACTCCCTGGCCTTGGGCAGCACTCAGGCTTCGTACACACTGCTGCTGAAATAAGTCTTCTAAATCCCATGTGTGACTAGGTTCCTCCATAGCCTGAAACCACTCTGCCCTGTTGCCTTCAGGATAAATCCCGGACCCCCACACACTGTTCCAGCTATTATGGCAATGTAACAAATGACTCTAAATGTAGCAGGGTAAAACACTAACCATTTTGTTGGACTTGTAGATTCTATGGGTCAGAGATTTGGAGAGGGCGTAGCAGGAATGGTTTGGCTCTGTTCTTGATGTCTAGGCCCTTATCTGGGGGTGTCTCCAGAGCTGGTTACTGAGATCATCAGAAGGCTCAATCCCTCCACATCTGGAACCTGGGCTATATGGAGATTATTAGGTCTGCTGACTAGAGCACCTTCATGTAGCCTTTCCATCTAGCTTGGTTTCCTCATAGCATGGTGGCCTCCTGCCTTACGTGACTTTTCAGAGTTCCAAGTACAAGTGCTCTAGCAAATAAGGTGAAAGCTACATAACCCTTTATGAGGGTTCACACAGTGTCATGTCTAAGTTCTGTTGGTTATAGGCAAATTTATCCAGATTCAAGGTGAGGGGACATATCCTTTACCTCTCCATTGAAAGAGTATCAGGTCACACTATAGATGAGCATATGAGATGGGAGGCATCGTGGCCATCTATGGGAAATACAATCTGCCACACAAACTATACCAAATCCTGCTGACAAGTCCAGCCTCCCCATATGCCATCTCTCCTTGACCTCTGTACTCTAGTCACGCAAACTTCTGTCCGTTCCCTCTGACACCTGTTGCTTCCTCTACCTGCACACTCCTACAGCTCCTTTAAGAGTTAGCTCAAGGGTCACTTACTGAAGACAGACTTAGGAAGGCATAAGTTAAAAAAAAAAATAATAATCCTATAAGCTTCCAACCAAAAAAATAAAAAATAAAAACAAAACCAAACCAAACCCAGGTGGCTTTAGAGAGTTAAATCCCATTTCAGGAATGGCAAAAGACTAGAGATAAGGATCCCTCAAACAAAACAGAATCCAGGAATAGACTCAAAGATACACTAGAATTTCTTATTTGACATCTGGGTGGGAGGGGAAAGATAGATGCCCAAACACTCATGAAAGAGTCGGCTTCGTCTGGTAGGCATTGGAAAAGTAGGCATTTGTCAGACATCCCTCTTATCTTCCCTTGAGTTATCTATTCTGGCTATGCTCCTCCCAGCTTGCCACTTGTCCACCTGGGGCTCCTAGACACATCCCCCATAGATTCTGCTCCTTCAATGTCCATACCACCACCACAGAGGACCCTCCAAGTGCATTCCACTCTACTGAAGGATCGTGGAAAAGGACAGGAAATCACAATGTAGTGGGGGGAACTTAAGAGCTGAATGCAAAATAAGATCTTTCTTCCCCAGAAAACACCTATGATGTTTATTTAACATGTAAACAGTATTTATTTAACATGTATTTATTGAGTATCTTCTATGTATCAGTTCTAGGTGTTGGGGGTAGAATAATGTAGCAGATGGTGTTACGGCTCCACCCCGATACCTTGGGTCTTATAGTGCACCCCATCCCACTTTGCATCTGCAGGATCTGCATCTTTTTGCCTGTTGACTTTCTTCAGCAGCCAGAACGTGGCATGGCCAAGGGCGAGTAGGTCCCTCAAGCCAGGAGTACATAAGAATTAACATACCCCAGAAAGAGCCATTCTTTGGTGAATAACAGGAATTGGTGTATGACTGTGTCAGCAACCACACCCCCTCAGGGTGTGTTCTTGGAGGGCCAGGTTCCTCTGCAGGCCCAGTTACATGCAGTGAAGACTTGTGGATAGTGCATTCTTTTTGGGGGGTCTTCTCATCTCTGCCTCACTTCTCCACACTCCTGCTGGTATTCCCTGGAGGTGTGGCTCATGGAAGCAATCACACTCAAACTGTCATTTCAGGTCTACCTCTAGGGAAATCCAAACTAAGGTAAATGACTAAGAAATACTTGAAAAAAGGGGCCAAATCCTGACCTCGTGAAGATAAACAATAAATAAGGAAACGAATGAATATATGAGTTTAAGAAAGGAGCAGGGCTATGAAGAAAAACAAAGCAAGGTAAAGGATAGATTAGTGGTTTTCAGAGGATGGGATACTATTTAGATAGAGTGCTCAAGGAAAGACCTCTGAAGAGGTAATATTTAGAAGAGGCTTAAATGAAGCCAGGTAGGGAGCGCTGTAAATGTTTAGTAGAACGTTCTTGGTAAAAGGTAAAGATGCAAGAATGAGTTCCAATCTTTGAAATACAGCAAGGCCAGCGGGGGGCCCTTTCCTCCTCTGCATCTACACTTATTCCTTTGGTGATACCATCCAGTCTTGTGGGTTTGAACACCATCTATAGACTTTCAACTCCCATAATCATATCTCTAACTGGACCTCTTTCCTGGAATCCACACTCATAAATCTAACTATCTACTTGTCTCCATTTGGATGTCTAACAGACATCTCAAACTTAACATGTCCAAAGCCAAAATCCTAGGCTTCTCCCCAGATTTTCTCCTCCCACTGAGATGTCTTCCCCCATCTCAGTAAATGGGCAACTTGGTCCCTCCAGTCTTCCATGCCATGACTGTGAGGTCACCTTTGACTCCTCTCATTCATCTCTCTCATCTAAGCCAGCTACAAGTCCTGTCAGTTCTGCCTTGAAAATATATCCAGAATCCAGTTACTTCTCACCACCTTCACTGCTGCCATCTCGGTCCATGGAGGGATGATGGGGATCATCCTTGCCTTACTGATCTCCCTCTTGTGCCCCTTGCTTCTCCTATAGTTTATTCCTGCCCAGCAACAGAAGAAATCCTTTTAAAATGAAGTCAGATCATCTCACTCAGAGTAAAAGTAAAAGTTCTTACAATGACCTACAAGATGCTACACTATGTACACTCCCATTTATCTCGGTACTTACTACTCTCCCTCTTTCCTACTTCGTTCCAGCCATGTGAGCCTTTCTTGCTTTGCCTTAAATATGCCAGGCTCATTTCCATTTCAGAACCTTTGCACTTGCTATTCTCTCTACTTAGAATGCTCTTCCCCCAGTTGTCCTCCACCTCCTTCAGACACTGGTTCAAGATTCTCCTTCTAAGGGATATTGTCCCTGCCTGGGGTCACTGGCCAGAGGGACAACTGGGGCATTGAAATCCAGCCTCAGTACATGACACACAGTATGCACTCCATAAGTATTTGTTGAATAAATGAATGAATGGACAAAAGAAGAAACTATTAAATCGGACATATGTGATTCCTGATTCAGCATAAACCCTCAAAGAGGACAGGCATTTCTTCACTTGAATATCTAGAGCCTCTCACACTTGTGTCCGAGTCTCCCATTATTATGCAGAATGCTGTTAGTTCCTCTCCCCTTTCTGGCCTCCCACATTGTGCTCGTTCTGGCTTGCTGAGAATAAGAAGCCCAGTAGCTCTTTATGGACTTCCTCAGTTGCACAAAGACTTGGCCAAGGCTGTGGAGATTACTATAATGTTCTTAGTGACTGAATTACATTCTCACCCCAGAACAACATCTTCCTTGGTTTCTATAAGGGAGCAGGGAAAGGGGTTGTATTATCCTTTTTCTTTTTTTTTTTTTTTTTTAAGATTTTATTTATTTGACATAGAGAGAGAGACAGTGAGAGAGGGAACAAAAGCAGGGGGAGTGGGAGAGGCAGAAGCAGGCTGGGGCTCAATCCCATGACTCTGGGATCATGACCTGAGCCGGAGGCAGATGTTTAACAACTGAACCTCCCAGGCACCCCTGTATTATCCTTCTTAAGAAACAGATTATTCTAGGGGTGTCTGGGTGGCTCAGTGGGTTAAAGTCTCTGCCTTCCTGGGATGGAGCCCTGCAAAGGGCTCTATGCTCAGCAGGGAGCCTGCTTCCCCCTCTCTCTCTGCCTGCCTCTCTGCCTATTTGTGATCTCTATCTGATAAATAAATAAAATCTTAAAAAAGAAAGAAAGAAAGAAAGAAAGAAAGAAAGAAAGAAAGAAAGAAAGAAAGAAAGAAAGAAAGAAAGGAACAGATTATTCTAACCCTTGCTATTGGAACAACTGGTTAACCAGCTTGGAAAAAAAAAAAATTAGTTGGATTTTCTACCTCAATTTCTAAATCAAATAGATAAATTTCAGATGTTTTGGCACTTAAATGTAAAAAATTAAAACTGGTCCTAAAAGAAAATATAGTGAATATATGGATGAGAGAGACATTTCTAAGCACAAAACAAAAGTCATAAATCATAAAGGAGAATAGATTAGTTTGACCTACACGAGAATTTAAAAAGCTTCCATGTGGTCATTTAAAAGTCATTATAGGTGGGGTAGATTATAAAGAAAAACAAGAAATGTTTAGTACAAAATTCTCTATAAAGGTAACCTTTGGGGAGAAAGTTACTCAGGATTTTGCCTCTATAAATTATCGTATGGAGTGAATAATACAAATATCTAAAGATATATTTGCAAGAGTGTTAATGCCAGTATTATATATTATATATATTATATATCATATAGATAAATGAAATATATATACTATATATAAATGAAATAGAAGTTCATTAACAGGGATCTGGTGAAATAAATTATGACATACATACAAGCAATGGAATTCTACACACACATTAAAAATGATGTTAGTCTGGATATGTTAACATGAAAAGATATCCACAATATTTTTCCACATGAAAAAGAGGATTAGAGAACATCATGTGTACAATGGTCCTGCCTGTGTGTATGGTTAAATAAAAAGAGAGGTATGTGGAAGGAAATTTAATAGTTGTTATCTCTGGATAATGTTATTTGTGGAAACATTTGCTGCCTTCTTCATATTTTTCGAATCATTGGATGTTTATTAATACAACATACCATTTTGTCCATAAAATAGTTTCTAGCTTTTAAAAATTGAAATATTAAAAGTGTTTCATTAATTAAATTAAAAATGATTAAACATATCCCATCCCTATTGACCCAGGGTTTTCATATACCTCTAGCATTGTGGTATTCCCTTCCCTTTTCTCAGTGTGTATCTCAAGCCCATGCTGACCCCCATCCCCACCCATAGGTTTGGGCCCCTGCATTATATCTTCTTTCTTTTGGTAGAACTGTATAATCTCCTGTCTCATTACTAGAGCCATTCTAGAAACCCTGGTTGACTGGACTCCTGGCATACCACCTAACTTTTACATCAGTAAGAATAACTATGTGAAAGAAACAGACTATATCCTAAAACATAAAGCATAGCACAGAAGGGAATCTCACCTTCTTAGATTTTAAAATGTATAACAAAGTAACTATAATCAAAATAATGTAGTATCCTTCTGTAAATTGGACTATGGTGAATGGTATCAAGTATGTCAAAATTTAGTACATGATGAAAAGAGACACCACTGAAATAAGTGAGTGAGGATTACTTAATAAATGTTATTGTAGTAAGTGGTTTATAATCCAAAGTAACCTCCAGATGCATGAACAAGCAAAATATTAAAATGTAGTAAAATATATTTAAAAAGTAATGAAATAAAACAGAAGTTAGTATCAGATCCTGGAAAGAAAATGCTTTTAAGCATTAATGCAGTATTATAAATCTAGTCAGCAAATAAACTCTATGAAAATTTGGATTTTGTACTCAATCCAAAATGGTATCACTAAATTGCTACACTTGAAATATGTATGTAACAAATATGACCAACAAGGAGATAATATATACCCCATTCATGTAACTGATATGAAAACCTATTACCTCTGTATGTAAATCTTTGAAAACTATACACAGTGAAAAAGATGGAGGACAGGATTGTATGATGTTAAGATAGAGAAGGCCTTTCCAAGGAGTATGTGAAACTCAGAATACCTGAAGGGAAACATTGAATAGATTTGACTACATAACATTTTTGAAATTTCAAATAGCAAAAATAAATAAAGTTAGAGCACAAATGTGAAGAAAATATTTGCAACAAACATCGAAGGATTAATATTCATGACATATTAATGGCTCCTATGAATCAGGAAGATATCATAGGGAGAAAATGAGAAAAGTTATGAAGACACTTCTTAGAAAAAAATTCAAATGGCTATATATATACATGGGTTTGAACTTCACAGATTCATTTATACCTGGATTTTTTCAATAAATACATATAAATAAATATATTTTCTCTTATGATTTTTAATATTTTATTTTCTCTAGCTTTATTGTAAAAATACAGTATATAATACATATAATATACAAAATATGTGTCAGTTGATTGTTTATGTTACTGGTAAGGCTTCCAGACAACAACAGGCTGTTAGTTAAGTTTTGAGGGAGTTAAAAGTTATATATGGATTTTTTTTACTGCATGGGGATGTGGGTGCTCCTAATCCCAGCATTATTCAAGGGTCAACTGTATATCTGTGTATATATGTGTATATACATGTAATTTTTATAACCTCACTAATAATTAAGGATAAGCAATTTAAATAAGATAGTACTGTTTGACTATCAAGTGGGAAATATTTTAAAAGATTAAAAATGTGCAATGTTATCATATAAGAGTAAAGCCCAAACTGTGATAGCTAGTCTCTCCAAAGAGGGCCTCTAACAATAATAAAATTCTTCCTTTCCCTCGATGTGTATGCCCCTCCTTAGATCAAGAGATGAAATTAATTTCCCCTCTTACTGAATCCAACCTGGCCTTGTGACTGATTTTACCAATAGACTGAAATGTATACGTTTTTCTGGGACTTCTGAATCTAGGCCTAAGAGAACTGGTTACTCGCTCCTTTTTTCTTGGAATACTTTCTTAGAACGCAGTTGTTATGGTGGAAGAAACCCAAGCCAAATGGAGAAGTCATGTGGATTGAGCCACAACACTCTGGTTGACGGTCCCAACTGAGCCTGCATCCCCTACCACAGACAGAAGTGAATCTTCCAACCGCAAATAATTTTTTAAAATATTTTATTTATTTATTTGACAGATTGAGAGAGAGAGAGAGATCACAATTAGGCAGAGAAGCAGGAGGAGAGAGAGAAGGAAGCAGGCGCCCTGCTGAGCCGAGAGCCCTACTCAGCTCTACTCAGCCCTTCCCAGGACCCTGAGATCATGACCTGAGCCAAAGGCAGAGGCTTTAACCCACTGAGCCACCCAGGCGCCCCCCACAAATGATTTTGATCACTAATGAACAGGACCCAATTAACATTTTACAATCTAATCAATCAGATCAGAAATTTCTCTTTCCTAGGGTAGATATGGAGGAGTTGGAAGAGCTGGAAAAATTATTAGTAACCCCCAGTCCACCAGTAGTTGGTGTGAGGCACTTATTTTGCTCATATGCTTGCTGATAAGCCCCTGAGTAGAGCCCATCAAATCTCATCCCTGATGGGCACAGTCTACAGATAGGCTTTGAGACAAGCACTGGACACTACAGCTCCCATCTAGACTTGGAGCCTGCAGTGTGTTTCATCCTTGGCTCCTTGTTCTTTACTCTGAGGTGACCTGGCCATGTATCATGCCTTGACCCACCTATAAAATAAACCACAGCTTCCCCCGAGTTATGACAAGGAGTACAACCTGCTTGGAGCCCACTTACCTCATCTATGAGTAGGAGAGGAGAACTAGTAAGGGACAAATTAAAGCAGTTACCTTACTTTCTACTAGTTAGAGGTCATCAGCATTTGGAAAGGGAAGTCAAGATGCAGTCATCCACCAAAGGATAAATAATGGTCCCTCAGTAGGTTCCACTGCCCACATATGTACTTGAACTCTCCCTGCTTCTAGATTAGGTAGAATGGTTGAGGAAACTGTGGATATCTGTTGTCTGCCCAATATCCCTTTTTCCATGGAGAACATTCCCTTCCCTGTCCTTAGCAGTTCTGATAGTAGTATCAATCACAGTGCTGTACGCCCATCATGGGGCAGGGGTGGGAAAGTGCCTAAGGCTAGACAGTTGTGATGCTTCCTCCTAATGTCCACAGTAGTGAAATGAAGGGTCATGTGACACAATTATAGACAATCAGTCACTACATGAGATGTGCTGGAACCATGGATGGAGAGCAAGACTTTATCTTTTTCTGGAACTGAAAATTGTCAGAATCATAAAATCAAAAGCTGCGTGTGTTCTTTTTTCCTACCATAGAAGAGAGGTAAGAGAGGGTTTAAGAAATAGGGCTTAATGACATTGCTTGAACACCTAGATCGAGCAATGCTTGAAGATAATACTAATCCTAGAGCTTTTCAATTAATTGAACCAACAAATTCCCTTTCTGCTTAAGGGAATCTGGAGTTGGGTTTCTGTCAGCTGTACTTAAAGAGTCTTGACTAGCAAAGGGCACTACCCTTGATCCTTCCCTGACACCTGTATCTTGAATTATGTGAAAGGGAGAACACTAATTATTCACCCTTATCTAGCCAGAATATATTCATTCTTCAGAGCCCTTGATCATCACTTCTAGGAGGGGGTAAAGAGGGCAGGGAAATGCCTTCATTTTTCATATGTAACATCTGAGAGATAGAAAGATGAAGGGTCTTGTAATAACTCTGTAGGTGTTCAATTAAAAATGTCTACTGAGTAGTATATATATACTGAATATACAGTATACTGAGTAGTAGTGTATAATTAGCACTGTGCTTACCACTGTGTGGAAGTACAGCACCATCACAATCATCAAGTAAGGAATCTCGGGGAGACAAGATTTATATACATGCAACACCTAAATAGCTATCACAGGCTCAGTACGTCTTATAGGCTAAAATAAAATGCATGAATAGCATGTATCAACAAAATTTGAGAAATTTCAGAGTTTCCTGGTCAGATAACAGAAAATCCCAAAGAAGAACTTGGAAAGTATTAGTATGCTGAAACAATTAACAAATTTGGCTCCTTAGGGCAAAGGGACAGGTGGAAACTCTTTCTTTATTCCATCCCTATTTGTATGTCCTCTCTATGCTCCATAAAGTCTGAAACCTGTTCTTGCTCTTATTTGCATTTTGTTTTTTTTTTTCCACTCCCCGTGTGTCCCTCAAAGACAAGAACCATGTCACATTCATCAGTAAGTCCCTGGCATGAAGCTCAGCAGCTGGTATAGCATAGATGGTCAGTAGGTGGGTGCTGGATGGAGGGATGAGTGAACGAGGCAGCGTCATCTAGACCCAAGCCATCTAGACCCACAGACCATTCCTGTTCTTCCTTACTACACTTCCTAACTTTCCTCTCTGCCATAAAGATGCAATTAAAACATATGTCATTTGCCAGGATACAAGATGCGAATAAGCAAGTGCTGGGGAAGTAACAAATTAGAGTCAGTGTCCTACCTATTTCCCTAGGCCTGAAGTCTGGGCTCTGCCAAGGGCTCCCTGCCCAGGGACAGAAGCTGGTCTCTCTCTCTTGCCAGCTTACTGTGCTGACAGCTCTAATTGCTAAATGAGCAGTCTGTGTTTCTAGTGAGAGAGAGGTCTCAAGAGAGTGTTTGCTCCGGCCACCCTGGGAAGGGAACACAATATTGTGCAATCAGAAACTTCCACCTCAGCAGGAGAGGTCACTGCTGGATTTTCCATTACAGGAGGGATAAATTTGGAACCTGGAGCCATTCTTGGAATTTTTGTTCCTATAGTATAGGGATCCTTCTTGTCATCGGGAATGTGGATAAGCTTTGCTTTCAGAATGAAAGCTATTATATAAAAATTATGGTTTGCAAAACAGAAATTGTGTCATAAGTAGTAGAGTTTTGTGGGTTCTGCAAACATATTCACAATATGAATCTTTAAAGGCCATCCATAAATAAATATTTTGGGGATATGTGCATGGGGGGTAGAGAAACCAAGAATTCTAAATTGTGACCCTTAAGGAAGTGGCAGTATTATTGAGTAATAGATTAGGGAGTCACAACAACATAATTAAAAATGCTAGGCAACAAATGATAAGACTCACAGATACAAACACTCAGAAGAAGAAAGAAGTCAGCACTCCCAATATCCTTAAGATAACTCAATTTGCAAATGAATATTTCAATTATTGAAATCAGGAAACACCTACGAAGCTGTTGGAGAACTTAAGAAAATATTTTATCAGCCAGCTCTGATACAGATTTAATCTGCAGAGTCTATGTCAAAGACATTTGGCCAAAAGTTTCTGGTCAGTCCTCAACAGCCAAACTGGAAGGAGCTGAGATGCCCTTCAACAGATGAATGGATAAAGAAGATGTGGTCCATATATACAATGGAATATTTACTCAGTCATCAGAAAGGATGAATACCCACCATTTGCATTGACATAGATGGAACTGGTGGGGATTATGCTAAGTGAAATGAGTCAAACAGAGAAGGACAATTATCATATGGTTTCACTCATATGTGGAACATATGGAATATCAGGGAGGACGATAGGGGAAGGGAAGGAAAAGTGAAGAGAGAGAAATCAGAGAGGAAGATGAACCATGAGAGACTATGGACTTTTGGAAACAAACAGAAGCAGGGGGTGGGTGGGATGAGGTAGCCAGGTGATGGGTATTGAAGAGGACATGTATTGTGAGGAGCACTGGGTATTACATGCAAACAAATCACTGAATCATTGAACGATATATCAAAAAACTAATGATGTACTATAATAACCTAAAAAAGTTTCTGATCAATGTTGATAATTGATAACATTTTCACCCACATAGTCTTGATTTCTCATGAGTATAATCAATAATTTATTACATAGCTGTATTTTAGTTTCTGAGTCATCCACTTATAAAACCTAATGTTTTAGCTTTCTTATTTTAAGTTTTATTAGGAAAAATATTGAAATAAACAGAAAATTAGAAAGAATAGTACACCAAACAGCAATATACCCATTACTTGATTCCAAAACTAGTTAACATTTTGTCATATTGACCTTCTCTAGGTGTATGTATGTGTGCATTATTAAACCATTTCAAAGCTAATTTCAGGTATCATGACAGTTCATCCTTAAATATTTTATCTTATAGCTCTAAAAAATTAAGAATTTTCTCTTTATTAACCACAATGCTACCAATTATACCAACAAAATGAGCAATAATTCTCTTATACTAATATCTAGTACACACTTATATTTTCCCAAGTATTACAAATGTATTTTGCAGCTCTTTTACCTTGTTACTTAAAAGATTACGGAAATCACCATTACCATTAAGTAATTACTGTTAGTATCACTTTTATCACTTATATTCTAAATTACTTAATAATCCTTCCTACCTTGTGTTAGGCCAAAAACTAACACAAAGGAAGTTTGGGCATCTCAGTTCAATTTACAAGCCTTGGCTAGACTTTTTCCCCCATCTTTCCCCTTTGGTCCTCACCTTTCTTTTACCTGGCTCCCAACTTTTTAGTTTTACCTGCTTTTTGCCATCCTTCCAACCTGACACCATGGACCTTTATAGTCTTGGCCTTGGCTCACTCCTGGACAGTTTTTGGACCTTCCTCTGTATCTCTTTTCCTCAGCCATTTCTACTCTACTTGACCAAACTGGTGCCAACGTTCACCAAGCTATGCCTTGGAGATGTTCCAGCATCCCCGTCTAAGGGGATGGGATATTTTTGTATTTAGCCCATGGTGAGTGGGGTAGAGAGAGATTCTAGGCACCAAGTAGATTCATCTTGCCCTGCCTTTGCTGTGGCTGACCACTCTTTCATGGCCTCATTGCTGCTTTTATCTCTCCATCTAGCATCTTCAGATTGATGCTTCATTGAACTATAGGTCTGGTGTGCTTCAGGCCTCAACTACAAGCAGAGTTTTTCTGATTCCAACTGTAATTGTGTAGAGTTACCCTACTTGTGTAGGGAGAGAAGGTCCAGTTCAGGACACACAGGGGCCCAGGGAAGCTGATGATTTGATGCAGCATTAAATCAATGCTTAATAAATATTTGTTCCATGTTTCTTTAAAAAAAAAAGACTTTACTTATTTATTTATCTGAGAGAGAGAGAGATCACAAGCAGGGGCAGGGTTAGAGGGAGACTCCCTGCTGAGTGGAGAAGCTGATGCAGGACTCGATCCCAGGACCGAGGGATCATGACCTGAGCCAAAGGCAGATGCTTAACCCACTGAGCCACCCAGACACCCTGCTCGATGTTCCTTTAGAGGAAAAGTTACGCACTACATGGAGTGGTGTGGAGAAGGACAGTAGATAATCACATACCACTTGCATACTTGACTGAGGAAAACAAAAACTTTCAGTTAACTGGATCCACTCGTCTTTAAATAGTTGGAAGGAAGAAAGGAAGCAATGTTGCTGAGGTTGAAATGGAAGGAGGGGTTGAAATGGAAGGAGGGGCAGTGACCCAGAGGACCACCTCATTCTAGCTGTTCTTGGGGGCAAAATGTCCAGAGCCAGCTGCTGTTAGTCCCATGCTGCCCTCACTGTCTGAGTTCCTTGGTCTCTCCCGACTGAGGTCCAATGAGCAAAGCATCCCTTGAAGGACTCACGCCTCCCACCCATCAGCATTGCTTGGGCCCCTGGAGCCAGATGGACACCCCGAACAGAGAGGCTGAGGAGCTGCCCTGTTAGCACCTCCCTCTCCCTAGTACAAGTGTTCAGCTGAACAGGTGCTCAGCTTGAGTTCCTGCCAAATAGCTGCATTCTTTCCTCTAGCTTGCAGCTGAAGCTCTTCTCACTAACCACAACACCAATTCCCCCAGTGAGACCCCAGTGACCTTGGTAAAGAACTCCTTTCAGGGTTACTGAGGCCCCAAAAAAGCTCATCACCATATCTGGAGGCATCGAATATTAGGAATGTTCCTTTACTCCTCTCATACTCTGAAAGTACCACCTTTGACTCATTCAGAAGGCAAGGTGATTTGGTAGCTCCCTGGAAGCTGCCTTACAATCCAGAGCTGTAGGCTTTGTTTATCTAACCTTCTCTAAGCCAGTCTGGCATTTTATAGTCTCTAGACCCACAGCTTATAGCAAAGTAATAGAGACAACTATATCCCAGAGGAATGTCTGATCTGGTACCTTAACCCTGTGCCCATTTCTCATGGAAGATGACCCTAGTGCAGGTCAAATATTATCCCAGAGAATGGGAATTCCAGCCTAAAATCAGCTTGCAGGCACAGTTTCCATCTGAGGGTAGGACACCCATCCTGTCACAGCCTCTGGGCAGCTGCCACAATCCCGCAGCTGTAGGAAAGTTTTGTTCACATCAGGAAGGCTGCCTCTTTAAGTGTTCAGAGTTTTCAACCTCATCCAGTCCAGATAGCCAAAACTGCCAGCTAGACTATCTCTTTCCCTGAAGTTCAGGGAGCATGTGCTCAGGATCATGCTCTGTCACTGTGTTCCTTGCCTAGCTTTAACGAGCCCTGAATATGGTCTCCAAAGTACAGAATCAAAGTTGACACCTTGCACATTACTGCTATATGAGACTCACCCTGACGTCAAGAAGTGCCTGGGAATCCCGAGGACTAACGTATCCTCCTAGTGCTTCCTTCTGTGTTTCTGACCCAAACTCCTATTGGACACTTTCCGTATCGGCCCCTCTGTACCTCCAACAGCCACTGTGTTCATCAGTGAGGACCCACTTGTTATGGTACATTTGCTTGTTACCCCTAGTCAGGGCCCACTCCTGTGCCTCCATTCCCTCTGTCACTCCTTGCTCTTGGAAGAAACTTCCATTCCTTCCCCCATTTTCTCATTCCGTGTTGGCTCTACCACCTGGCTCCTACTCTTCATTGTCCGTAGGATGAACTTTCCAGTGTATGATGTCTACTTTTGCCCCTGATTCTGGTCTCTGTTTGTGGCTCCAGGCCACATAAATATGGGAAGGAGGAGCTCTGCCCACATACGAGGCCTGGAACCCACCAAAGCCTAATCTGACTAATCTGGCATTAGTCCTTGTCTGGTTTAGATACCTTCTGACAGCAGAGGTTTAGATACCCAGAGTCCCAGACTTACAGCTGGAGGACAAATACCAAAGCTGTGTCCAAGGACTGGTGCCAACACTGAGGAACTCAGCCAGTCTAGTCATCATGCAAGGAGACAGAGGTGAGTAACAAGATCCGGAGACAAAGTCAGGGCTCTGGGGAACATGAGAATAGAGACCAGCAGGGAGGACACTGCAAATAGAAACTCTACCAACAGGGTTCCCATATTCACACCTTATGGCTTTCTAATTAATGTCTGTAGTCAAAGCTATGCCTACACATGTTTTGCAAAATCAGCTAGTTTTATCAGCCTTTAAAAAAAAAAAAAAAAACAAGCTTTTAACAAATATCACCTCCTTGGCCCTTGCAGCAACGTTTTGTTTTTTTTTTTCAACATTTTAACAGATTATGTGTACATCCCTATTTCTTTTATATATATCCTCATATATTAATAATTTGGCCATATGCTTATTCTTAGAATTTTTTTAGTTTCAGACTATTTAGTCTGTCACTTTTGTGCTGTGAAATATGGGGAATTAGCTCGATTATGTTACTCCGAACATACTTCCTTTCTCCCTGTCTTCCCAGTGTGTTTAGTTCCCAAATTTTGTTAAATCTGTTATTTAGTGTTATCATGATTGTGACTATGTAAATATTGTCATAGAGGCAGCAGAGTACAATGCTTAAGAGTAAGAACTCGGGGGACACCTGGGTGGCTCAATGGGTTAAAACCTCTGCCTTCGGCTCAGGTCATGGTCCCAGGGTCCTGGGATCGAGCCCCGCATCGAGGGTCTCTGCTCAACGGGGAGCCTGCTTCCTCCTCTCTCTCTGCCTGCCTCTCTGCCTACTTGTGATCTCTGTCTGTCAAATAAATAAATAAATCTTTAAAAAAGAAAAGAGTAAGAACTCGAAAATAGATTACCTAGATTTGAATCCTGGCTTTGCTGCTAGCTGTGTGTAATAGGCTGAACAATGTCTCTTCAAAGATGCCCACAACTTAATCTCTAGAACCTATGGATATGCTACATTATACAGTTAAGTGGACTTTGTAGAAGTGATTTTGAAGTGGAGAGATTATCTTGGACTACCAAGTGGATCCAGTGTCATCACTGAAGTTCTCATAAGAGAAAGGCAGGAGAATCAGAGTCAAAGAGAGACAGTGAGAGACAATGGAAGGATGGAAGCAGAAGTCAGAGGGAGAGAAGATGCATTGTTGCTTGCTTTGAATATGGAGGAGGGCCACAAGCCAAAGAATGTGAGTGTCCTCTAGAAAGACAAGGAAGTGGTTTCTCCCTGAGAACCTCCAGATGAATGCAGGCCTGCAGACAGACACCTTAACTTTAATTCACTGAACTCATTTTGGTACTTTTGGCCTCCAAGACTGTAAGATAATAAGTTGGTGTTTTAGGCAGTTAGGTTTGTGGTATTTGTTGAAGTAACAAGAAGAAATGAATACTATTTGACCTCTTTCCCAAAGATTTCTTATCTACAAAATGAGTTGTTGTGAAAATTAAATGAGTTAGTAGATGTAAAACATTTAGATCAATGCCTAGCATATAGTGTTATATGTATATTTGCTCTCATTCTTTGTAGCTAATTCACCAAGAGTAGTATGATCATGTGCCTTTTCTTTTGTCTTTTCCTGGTGCTCATAATTCCCTCTGAGTCTTCTGTGATTTACCACTAACTCTTCCAGCTGTGAAATCACCTGTCCATATGGCTATACATGTAGGTGACATATTCACTCCCATTTTTTCTGGGAGCCATCCCTTCTAGAGACTGGAGTTCTCCTCTTCACTCCAAGCAGGTTGCTCTCTAAGCCTGCTGCACACTGCCCCTTCACTGTCATTCTAGGGATTCCCTTCATTCTTCTCTTCTGTTAGACCTGCTTTCCTTAGTTCTATGTCTTCCTCGTTCATACTTTTTTTACTCCCAGCTTAACTGGGATAGAATTGTGTCCTCTTCTTTCTTTATTTCTTTTTTTAATATTTTATTTATTTGTTTGATAGAGAGAGAGATCACAAGTAGGAAGAGGCAAGCAGAGAGAGGGGGAAACAGGCTCACTGCTGAGCAGAGAGCTCAATGCGGGGCTTGATCCCAGGACCCTGAGATCATGACCTGAGTCGAAGGCAGAGGCTTAACCCACTGAGCCACCCAAGCGCCCCTTGTGTCCTCTTCTTTCTTGATTTACTTTCTAACTGTGATGGTGCCCATCCTCCAATAGTCCCTGATAAGGGATATCTGAGAGATAAATTTGTTGAGATCTTGATTGTGTGAAATGTTTTTATTCCACCCTCACACTTAATTGATGGTATGGCTGGGGACAGCTTCTAGTGCCATACACCTGTGTCACCCCAAAATTGTTGAAACTTAATCCCCAATGTGATGGTACTTTGAAGTGGGGCCTTTGGAAGGTCGTGAGGGTGAAGACGTCATGAATAAGATTAGTGTCATTATGAAAGAGGCCCTAGAGAGTTCCCTCATCCCTTCTGCCATGTGAGGCTGTGGCAGAAAGACTGCCATCTGTGAATCAGGAAGATGGATTTCACCAGATACTGAGTCTGCTAGCACTTTGATATTGGACTTCCCAGCCATCAGAACTGCAGACAATAGATTTCTGTTGTTTTAAAACCATCCAGTCTATTTTGTTATAGTAGCCCAAACAGACTAAGACATCTAGATTAGAGATAGTTTCTCCCCAATTTTGAAGGTAGTGCTCATTGCCTCTGTCTTCCTGTGTTACCTATAGAAAATCTGATTTTCTTAATTCCTAATTTTATGTATATGACCTATTTCTCTCCGGAAACTTTTAGGATCATCTCCTTATCCTTACTACTTTGCAAATGCTTTGACTTGAATTTGGCTTGTAATAGAGAATCTGTCTCCACTTTTTACATTTGACTGCTGATGCTTTTTGATCCCCAGGCCTCCCTCTTTTCCTCTTGCCCCACTTGCAGGCAAAGCAATAAGCCCAGTGCTTCCTCCTTGGGAAGCTCAGGTCATGTGAGCCACGACCAGCCTGAACCTGAAAACCCTTATCACAGCACTACTCACAGCCAAAGTCAGCTCCCCCTCCTGACTCTCTCAAGACATATTCTGCCCTGTGTGGGAGCCTTGAGGCATGAAAGACCTCATTATATGCATAATAAATCTCTTAATGCACTCTTGGTACATGTGTGGTATCATCAGTATTGACATCCAAATCCGTTCATCATCTGCAGAGGGACCACAGTGTAGCTCCACCACTAATGATTCGGGTAAATTACATAATCGTTTTTACTTCAGTTTATTTGTTTGAAAATGGGGATAATAACAGTACTCATGTTGTTTTGAAGATTAAATGGATTAATCCATGTTAAGGACTTAAAGCAGTGCCTGGTGCATAGTAAAAATTTAACAAGTATTCCTACCGGTGTGAACCTTTTTAATTTAAAGTTTGGGGCACTTGTTGAGTTCTTTCAATTAAAGGACTCAGGTTAATTCAGTTATGACACATATTTTTGGTATCATTTAATCATATCCCTGCCTCTATTCTCTACTTCTGAAAACTTTCTCACACTTTGTCTCCTATTTTCTGTCAAATTTGCTTTTTGTTCGCTTTATGGGACATTTCCTCAACTTTATCTTCCAGCTTTATTTTCTGTGGGCTTTATGTCCATTCTCCTTAAGAAAAAAAAAAAAAAAAAAAAAAAAAAAAACTATTTTTAAGTCATCTACACCCAACATGGGGCTCAAACTTATAACCCCAAGATCAAGAGTCACATGCTCTACTGACTGAACCAGCCAGGTGCCCCTCCGTTCTCCTCTTTTTAATTAATAGTAGATCCCGGGTTTTTAACTAGCCTTGATCATTCAGACCTGGCACAATGAGAAATACTTTCTGAGCATCAAAGACACTATCAACAGAGGAAAAAAGCAACCCACAGAAAATGTTTACAAATCCTATATCAGAATAAGGGCTTAATATCCAGAATATGTCTAAAACTTGAAAACAAAACAAAACAAAAAACAACTCCATTTAAAAATGTGCAAAGGACTTATTTTTTTAAGATTTTATTTATTTATTTGACAGAGAGAGACACAGTGAGAGACGGAACACGAGCAAGGGGAATGGGAGAGGGAGAAGCAGGCTTCTCACCGAACAAGGAGCCCAGTCCCAGGCTCTATCCCAGGACCCTGGGATCATGACCTGAGCCAAAGGCAGATGCCTAACGACTGAGCCACCCAGGCACACCCAAAAATGTGCAAAGGACTTATATAGATATTTCTGCAATGAGTCTGAAAAACATGAAAAGATGTGCAACATGACCAATAATTGGGACAGTGCAACCAAAAATGCAAGATACCACTTCACACTCATTAGAATAGGTATTACCACCAAAACAAAAACAAACGAACAAAGGAAACAGAAAATAACAAGTGTTGGTGAGGAACTGGAACCCTTTTGTACTGTTGGTGGGATTGTAAAATAGTACAGCTGCTGTGGAAAATAGTATAGAAGTTCCTCAAAAAATTAAACCTAATACTACCATATTATCCAGCAATTCTGCTTCTGGGTATATACCCAAAAGAACTGAAAGCAGGGACTTAAATAGATACTGTACACCAATGTTCATAGCAGCATTAGTCACAAAAATCAAATTTCATTGATGGATGAATGGATAAACAAAAGGTGTTATGTATATACAGTGGAATACTATCCAGCTTTAAAACAGATTGAAATTCTGTTATATGCTACAACATGGATGAATCTTAAAGATATTATACCTAATGAAATAAGCCAGACACAAAAGCATAAATATTATATGATTGTGCTTATATGAAGTACCTATAATCATCAAATTCATAGAGACACAAGTAGAATGGTGATTTCCAGAGGGTAGGGGAAGGGAGGATAGGAAGTTACTGTTTACTGGGTACAGATTTTCAGTTTGGGATGATGAAAACATTCTGGAGATGGAGAGTGTGATGGTTACACAATAGCGAATGTACTTACGAACCTTAATGAACTATATATTTTAAAAGGGAAAAATAATTATGTTATGTTTATTTTACCACAATAAAAATAAAAGATACTCTTCGAGGATGAAGAGGTATCACCATTACAAAAATGGGATGTGTGGGAAGGATTGGTGGACTCCTCTTGTTTTCCTCTCTCCACTGACACCATCCCCTATAACTTTGTGACTGGTTATTGTCTACTGTCTCTCACTTTGGACACCTATTTGTCCGGCATACCATTATCAGATATCCACCTGGCTACCTCCCTCCTTCATTATCTTTTGGCTTCCATAATTTCAGATAGGAAGTCTGCTGTAATTCTTATCTTCCTCCCTCCCACCTCTGAATGTAATGTACCTTTTTTTCTCTACTTTTAAGATTTTCTCTTTGTCCTTGGTGATATCCAGTCATGAAGTTGTAAGACAGTGTCCATGGTAGGAAGAGAAACAACTGGAGCCCACCAACACCTCCCCACATCCCTTTGCTATCCTGTAGTGTATCCTCATCCTTGGAGAGTATTTCTGATTGTACAAGAGCACCATATGGACCTGAGCACCTGTTTTTCAGTTTTGAGATCATGTAAGCACCTCTCTCACCAAATAGCTGAAGGTCTTAGGAAAAGAAGCAATGGAGGGTGGCGAAGTTATTTTGTAGTAGATTTTTTTCCCCTAAGAAAGATAAGTGTTTCTTGTAGGATCCACTTACATTATTTAACCAGAACAAATTAAAACCAGAGCAGGCGATCCTAAAATTATACCTAACAACATAAATGGGAAATACATGAAGTAGTGTGACTAGTGATCCTGGTGTTGTTCAGCATAGTGGCCCTGCTTACCAGCCTCCTACCTGCTCTTCACATTATTCATGTCTTTGCAGTGGTGTTTCCTCAAGCAGATCTTAAAATGACCATTCTGCCTAAAATAGCCTTTCCTTCAACCATTCTTTAACCCTTGCTTTTTTTTTCTTTGTAGTACTCAATCACAACATGACATTTTATTATTCATTGGTTACTTTAGTGTCACTCTCCCCACTAGAGAAAAAGCACCATTGTTGCATTTTCATTGTCTTATTCATATCATATACCCACAGCCTAGAGGAGACGCCCAATAAGATTTATTGAATGAATGAATTTATTATGTATTAGCTTTATTATTTATATTAAATATATATTTAACATTGTTATTTAATCTGAGACTTTATTTCACTCTTTTCATTTTTATCATTTATCCACTCATTGTGTAATCATTTACAAAGCCTCTACTTTGTGTTATGAGTGCAGTTAGCATGAGAGGTGGGGAGAGACAAAGATGTATAAAAATATCCATAAAGAGGGGCGCCTGGGTGGCTCAGTGGGTTAAAGCCTCTGCCTTCGGCTCAGGTCATGATCCCAGAATCCTGGGATCGAGTCCCACATCGGGCTCTCTGCTCTGCGGCGAGCCTGCTTCCTCCTCTCTCTCTGCCTGCTTCTCTGCCTACTTGTGATCTTTGTCTGTCAAATGAATAAATAAAATCTTAAAAAAAAAATCCATAAAGAAATCCCCACTTCTGAGAGATACGATTCAAAGTCCTTAGCAAACAAAAATGGGATACCCTTAATTTAGGGGGAAATTTAAGAGCCCTCAAGAAGTTAGGCTATGAAAGAGTCCTCTGCTTCTTTCCAGCCCTTCCAAGTACCCCAACTCCCCAACTTCCTGATTGCGAAGCACAGCGAGTCCTATCCAGCTTAGCTCAAAGCTCCTCTCTTGCTAATAGACAGTTAGGGAAATCCCACTGATACCCGCCCCCATGCTCCTCCTTCCTAGGTTGAATGGCGCAACCCGGTGGGAGGGGCCGCCGGCCCAGCCAATAGAAGGAAGCGCCAGCAAGAGCCTGTGTAAACAAACCCAGAGGTGCGGCGCCTAGGGCTCCTCCCCCACGTGGGGGCTGGACGCATCTTTGGCTCCATGCCTATCCAGGACTAGCGTAATATCCTTTCAGCCAATCAGAGCCGATGTCTCCCGAAAGGGGGCGCTCCACCCTGAGAGAAAGAACGAAGGGAGCGAAAAGACAGATGTTTATGCCAATCGGAAGCTGGAACTTCTGAGGGGGTGGGCGGGAACTGATTCACATTTAGACCAATAAGCAACACACATGCCCTTCTAGGTGACTGAGCGGCATCATCTTCGGTCCAATAGACGAATGGGGCGGTGCCCAGCAACCAATGGCTTGGGTTCGGAGGCGGAGTAAGGAGCCAGTGTGCTGTAAGAGGTAACCTGGCGAGTGGCCGCGGCTCTTCTCGCGTGCTGTGGCTCACGCTTTGGTACTGGAGGCCGAGCCTGTTCTGGCGACCGCGACCTCTGCGGCGACGGCTGAGGCTCTCGGAGGAGCAGAGGAGTACAACCTGGAGGAAGGGCTTCTGGTCAGCCCAGGTGGGCTCGGGGACCCGGGCTGCCGGGGAGGAGACCCGCGGGAAGCGCCGCTCTCCAGGCTCTGGGGGCGCCCTGCGCCTCCCTTTCCGCAGCCGTCGGGGCTGTGAGGGGCGACACGCGCCTGTCCGAGCTCCGGTGGTGAGGGTAAGCCGGCGGGTCCCACGTCGTGGCCATTGGCGAGAAGGGGCGTCCGCTGGGGTTACCCTCCGCCTCCCGCTGGTGTTAGGGGGTCTTAGTCCCTTTCTCCCCGCACAGGCGCGCAATTCTTCCCCCGCCCCTCAACTTCCCACAGCCCCCTCAGCCTCCTTCAGACTGAAACCTCTGGCTTGCGAGTCCCCTCACTACCCCAGCGCAACACCGCGAGGCAAACTGACCGGTGTTGCATCCCCAGGTCCCCTCCCCAGGCGAGTAGGAGGAGGAGTTGCGCGTTTTCACCCCTCCCCCATTCGCGGGCCGGAGTGAGTTTTCTGCGTTTCTTTTACTCCCTCCACCTCCCACTTTACTCCAGCTTTCGTTCTTGATACCTAATTTGAATTAGTCCTGGTCTCTTCTCTGCTGCCTTCCATTCTGCCAGCGAGCCCCTTACCCCTCCCACCCCTTAAATTTCATCCACATCTCTCACGGAAACTAACATTTTCCACTTGGTCCGTCCAAGCAGCTGGAAGGTGAACGCAAGAGACGCAGAATACACAGTACAGGGAGCTTTCCAAGGCTGGAAAGTTTAATCGGTTTTGTTAATGGTAAACTATTCTTGCCTTCCTTAAAGTGGCATTTGATCATAATATTGTCTCTGAAATCTTTGTCCCAGTACAGTTGTTTTGGTGATAGTTCCTGAAAGTGCAGGTGGCCACGGGAAATTTAAAGTGTATTATTTTAAGAAGGCAGTTTTCATTATACTTTTTTTCTTCTTTTTTTGCTTCATTATGTTTTAAATAGCCTAACTTCAGTGGCACAGAGTTTGCAGTGTAAGGTCCTGTTATCATAAAATATACAACATAGTTTAGCTGTGTAGCACAATGTGATTTGCCCACACCAAGACTATGGATAATGTAGCATTAAAACTGTTTAAAAACAATACTCTCTTTTCCCCATTCACAGAGGATTTGTATTCACATTTATAGTATATCAGTTTGTGTTTTAATGGTGTTGTTTCTGGATAATAGTGCAAACTATGTTGTGCCTAAATAAAATTATGCCAAGAAATTTATGGCGAAGAGTCACATTAGAGTTTTGAAAATATTTATTTAGATATTGGACTGTAGAGGTTTTTTTTGAGAAAATGGAAGTATTGGATTAAGTGTGATGGGCCCCTTAGGCTGCATGTGTTTGAGAAAGAAAGAGTGTGCAAGAGAAAATACTCTTGTACAAAACTTTGTAGGTTCTCAAAGTACTTAGTTTTGTGACTTCATATAAATTGGAATTGTTTTTCTCAGTTTATAGAGGCGAAATGTAAGCAGTGAGTTTAATATGTACACTGTTTTGGCCCGAATTTTGCAAGTTTTTGTGAAAAATTCTCATTGTTTTCTTTAGTTGTTATATTTATGTATACACACACACACACATACACACACACGTTGTATTTTACTGTGGTAAGAGACTGTACCTTGTATACAGAGAAATAAGTCTAATAGATTGAAGTAATAGGAATCTTTACTCTGAGAAGCCAGCACATTGCATTGTCTATAGACCATATGTTTGAACCCTGTTAATAAATCATGTGAAAAGAGGAAGATCTTAAAGCCATTCTAACAAATGCCTAGGTACTAAGAAAAACAAAAGTATTAATTACAGAATTATTAATAGTCATCAAAGAAAAGTCCTGGAAAAACTGCAAATCTCTGAGTTGGTTGCTATTTTGAGTTGGTATAGGCTGTGGTTGAAAACCAAAGGTTTTTTGGGTTTTTTTTTTTTTTTTGGTCTTTTCAGGTGTATTTGTGCTTAGTAATTATTTGTTTGCAGATTTATTTATTTTTTTTAAAGATTTTATTTATTTATTAGACACACAGAGAGAGAAATCACAAGTAGGCAGAGAGGCAGGCAGAGAGAAAGGGGGAAGCAGGCTCTCTGCTGAGCAGAAAGCCCGATGCGGGACTCAATCCCAGGACCCTGAGATCATGACCTGAGCCAAAGGCAGAGGCTTAACCCACTGAGCCACCCAGGCGCCCTTGTTTGCAGATTTAAAAGATTATAACTATGATTTTTTCCTAGAGATCCTGTCTTTAAGGAGCCCACAGTTTAATGGGAGAGAGACCTGTAAACCAAGAATTAAATGCAGAGGGAGAGATTCTGCAGTGCAGGATAGTATGGAAGGCACAGAGAAGCACTGTGACCCCCTGTTCTGGCCTCATCTCCTGCTCCAGACTTTCTGCAGGGCCATTTCCTAAACCCACCTGTTTATGTTACACACTTGGGTTTCTCTCTGTTTGTGCTGTTCTCTCTCCTTAAAAGCCTTTTCCATACCTTATATGCCTGATGAGGTTCTATTTCAGAATCTCTTGAACCCTAACACTGGCCTAAACTCCATCCAAATAATTGTGTTCTATATCTTTCTGTTATTTCATTGCAAATGATTATTTTTGGTTCTCTACTTACAGCAATTTTAGTCTATAAAATCACCAAGAACACTAAATTAGTAAATACCAAACCACTGCTTCTAGGGAAAATATGTTCATATATACATCTTACATAGGTTATAATCTTATATAAATACAGTTCATCTTGGTAAATTCTATTTTCTTTATTTTACAAAAGAGAAAAGAGGGCCCAAAGTGTTAAGTGACTTCCCTGAGGCTGCCCTCTAACAAGTACCAGAGTTAGGCTTCAAACCCTGTCTGATTGATTGACCCCTGAGCCAGAGTTCTTTGCACTGCACTGCACTGCCCCCTACCATCCGTGTCCTCTAGTTATTCCTGTATGAGGCTGGAAACACAAATGCAGAGCCCTGCCTTGTTCTACTTAACTTGGAATGTGTTGGAGAAGTGACTCAATTTTTGCACTTTGGGCATGTCTGTGGATGACCGAGAAAGCACGGAGAGTGTTGATTTTGTGGTTACAAAGACATTTTAGCAAGGAGGAGAACTCGCAAATACAGGATCCATTAAAAAGTGAGGATCAACTACACTTGTAAATGACCTCTGGAGTCTATTTCATGATAACCCTTCTTGGAGTCCACTGTAGAATGTTCCTATAGCTTCTTCGAGAATTTGTTCACTTACTCAAATATGTATTAAGCATTTACTGTAAGCTAGGCTTTGTTTTAGACTCTGGTAAATAGACAGATTAAGCTCTTGCCCTTACTATACTATATTTGAGTAAGAGAAACAGACAGCTAACAGCTCAGGGGAGAGGTCCAGGTTGGAATGATAAACTAACTTGACCAAAGTAAAATCTGATGTGCCCCCCTCACTTCACATTTCCTAGCATATTGACTTCCAGAACATTTCTGTTTTACTCTGTGCATAAACGCTTCCTTTTAAGCCTCTCTCCATTAACCTTTGTCAACTTGTTAAGTGTCCTCAGTTGATTTTGAGGCCATTTACCTAGCAGATTTTCAAGAAGAATCAGTCAGATTTGGTCTTTGATTTCTGGCTTTGCCACTTACCAACTGAGGGACTGTGGTCAAGTTGTAGAACTTTTAAGCCTGTTTCCTAATTTCAAACATAGTGATATGGTATGTTAAGCCTTTGTCAATTGAAAGGAAGAGGCATGCATGTATTGCCTCTGATGATGAGGGTTTAATGTAAATTTAAATAGGAAATCATCTCAGCAGCCATATTGTCCCTTGGCCCTACTGCTTTCAAAACCTTAAAAAACAGTAACATTATTTAGAATAGGATTTGGACCTGGAAGCCTGTCTTCTTTTACTTTGCTCACCTAACATTTGTATTTCCCAAGGGGGAACTTCATTGGGTTGGTTTGTCACCTGAAACAGAGAACCCTTATTGGGCAGAATTTTGAGCCAAGACATGTCCTAGGTGTTCTCTCTCAAGCTCAGCCTGTAGATCGTCTTTAGTTAGGGCTCTAAGTGCTAGTCCATTTGCTTGTGGCCCAAGAAGCAGGGTTGGTTTCATGCATTATCTATTGTATAGATCTTAGCATATATAAAAAGAACCGCTTGGAGACAGTTTCTTCAGAAGACAGTTGAGAGTATAGCAGTCCTTAGAGCTTTAATGTCTAATGAAGAATGTAACAAAGTAAACGTATGTCAAATATTCCATAAGTGTTCCTTTCAGTATTACATTTAGTATTATTACAGTGTGGTTATTTGTTTATATGGCTATCTTCTTTCTTACTAGACTGTGAGCTCCATGAATGTGGGGTCCATATCTTCATTTTCTTTTTTTTTTCTTTTTTTTTTTTTTTGAAGACTACTTGTTTGAGAAAGCAAGAGAGTGAGGGTGCAAACAAGGGGAGGAGCAGAGGGAGAGGGATAAGCCAAGTCCACACTGAGAGCAGAGCCCAACATGAGACTTAATCCCAGGACCCTGAGATCATGACCCAAGCTGAAATCGAGAGTTGGATGCTTAACTTACTGAGCCACCCAGGTGCCGCTCCACTATCTTCATCTTTCTGTCCATGGTGCTTATGTAGTAATAGATGCATAAATGTCTGACTTGAGAAATTTCCTTACTCTTCCTGGAAGGATGGGAAGATATGAAGGCTTTTCCAAATAAGGTATTGTTTAACCTGATTCTTAAAGGATGAGTAAAAATGTTTTCCAGGTGCATAAAACTTTGAGACAGCATTCTGAGCAGGGACCAGCGGGTACAAAAGCACAGAGATATAAACAAACAAAAATCACCTAAGGAAAAAACTGAATGGGCTCGACTAGAGGACATGTCACAACTGAGTTAACTCTGACCACTGCTGCTCAGTAATGGATGCAAGTTTTAGGGAGAGAGCATAATACTCTCATGCTGTTGGCAAGATTTCGCTAACAGTATAGAAATACAAGAATTGAATTCTGGGGAATGTTATACCTGAAGAAGTGACTTTGTTTACTTGCTTATGGTGAAGCTCGTATGTGCCCTACGGTGTTCAAGGTGCTGAAAATACAATCAAACTTATTCTCAAGGAACTCACCATCTAGCAAGGAGACAGATGAACTGATTTATCATGTGTTAAGTGAGATAATAGGGATATAAATAAATGCTGCATAAACCAGGAGGAAGGAGCAATTAGTAATATAGTGAGCACTGGGGAAGATTTCTCAAATGAGATATTTGAGCAAGGCTTTGGTGGGTGATGAAGAAGGAGTTCACTAGATTGAACCTAGGAACTTTTTAAAGAATTAAGACTTCTGTGTTAGGAAAGATTTAAGAACTACCCATTTTTGGATGTCTGTTGCAGGTGTTCAATTAATAGCTACTTTTATTCAAGCAATTAGTCTAAACATGAAATATAAATAGTTACACCACAGTAGAAGAATTCTGTGTCAAAATAAACTGGGTTAAACAGAGGTTTCTGCGACACAGGACTTCTCTAGAGCCTTTATTATATTAATGTCCACTGTGAACTGTGGATCTCCAAAAGGGGTGCATTGTATTTAAATAAGGTCTTTCCTTTCCACCTTTCTGAAACAAATCTAATCATATTTTGGAAAATAATTATATGAGACATAGTTTGAGGAATGATGAATTAAATATATTTTGGGGCACCTGGGTGCCTCAGTCACTCAGGCATCCAACTTTGATTTTTGCTCAGGTCATGATCTCAGGGTTGTGAGATTGAGCCCTGAGTTGGGCTGGGCTCTGTGCTGAGTGTGGAGCCTGCTTAAGATTCTCTCTCCCCGGGGTGCCTGGGTGGCTTAGTGGGTTAAATCCTCTGCCTTCAGCTAAGGTCATGATCCCAGGGCGCTGGGATGGAGCCCTGCATTGGGAGCTCTGCTCAGCGGAGAGCCTGCTTCTCCCCCTCTCTGTCCCTGCCTGCCTCTCTGCCTACTTGTGATCTCTGTCTGTCAAATAAATAAATAAACTCTTTAAAAAAAAAAAAAAAAAAAAAAAAAAACAGATTCTCTCTCCCCTATCCCTCTTGCCCCTCCCCCACTCCCTCTATTAAAAATAAAAGTAAAATAAAAAAATAAAACATTTCAAAAACATACTTTAACAAACCAAGATTTATCAGTGGTCTCCATGTATATTATAAAATAACCTGTATAATTTTTTAAAAGTATTTTATTTATTTATTTATTTATTTATTTATTTGACAAGAGAGAGCACAAGCAAGGGGAGTGGGAGAGAGAGAAACAGATTCCCTGCCAAGCAGGGGGCCCATCACGGGACTCCATCCCAGAACCCTGCAATCATGGCCTGAGCCAAAGGCAGACACTTAACTAATGGAGCCACCCAGGTGCCCCTACCCTGTATGATTTTATAGGAAAGAAGGAGAGACAATGGGGAGAAAGAGTACATCCTAGTCAACTTACTATCATCTTGGTTAATGAGTCCCAAGCTTGAAAATATGTATATTTTATAATCACCATCTTGAAAATATGGCTTATTCTTATTTTGAAATTCCATGAGGGGTTTGGAGACCAGACTAGAGCAGGAGTCAAAGACAAAGGTTAGGGGCGCCTGGGTGGCTCAGTGGATTGAGCCGCTGCCTTCGGCTCAGGTCATGATCTCAGTGTCCTGGGATTCAGCCCCGCATCGGGCTCTTTGCTCAGCAGGGAGCCTGCTTTTCTCTCTCTCTGTCTGACTCTCTGACTACTTGTGATCTCTCTCTCTGTCAAATAAATAAATAAAATCTTTAAAAAAAAAAAAAAAGACAAAGGTTATCTTGAAGGTGAGAATCTTCCAACTTAAGAGGATGGTACTTTTATTAGGCGTTCATTTGGGGCCATATTAGACATATACTTTGCCAGTTAGGTAATTTATTTATAAACATCCCTCTCCTAACTCTGGAGTTTTGGCAGTTGTATGCTAGCATTCTCCCTTCAATAAGATCTGATTATATGATCTTTAGGAACTGAGACCTTATACTGTATAATTTTAATTCATCTGTCAAATTCTGATTATGTGAGTAACTCCTGAAATATTATTAAAATTAAGGAAGCAACAGTTTTGTTTTCAAAAGTACACCGAATCTGCATTCCGAAGATCTAGGTTTGAAATTTGTCTCTGCCAGGCTTTCTATTTGAATGACCTTGAGCACAACTGCCTAACCATTTGTTGCTTCCTTTTCCATTTTGATAGAATGAAAATACATAGGGTTTGTGTAAGAATTAAATGAGGCACATAAACATACTTCAGGAACTCTGAAGCACTCCCTGACAAATATAAGACAGATCAAAGAAATGTATCCAGATTAATTTGAATTAACATTTTACTTACCATTTTTAATTTTATATTACAGAACTAGTATATTACTTTTGTAAAATTAGAAAGCACTGATGGGCAAAGAGGTGGGGGGGTGAGCTACAAAGCACTCTGTAGATCTACCATACTAAGGCAGTGGTTCACATTTTGATAGGTATATTTTACACTTTTTAATGTACATTCATCATTTTTTATAGAAATGCGTTCATTTGCATGTTTTAGTCATTTTATTTTTATGAGATGAATCCCCTCAGAGTACAATTGCTTGATTCATGGAATCGTTCCATCTTTTGCTACATAATGCTATGTATAATGAGAACTAGAAAAGGGGCTAACTTCTCAGCTTGGTGAACGGGTGACCTTGTAATCATCTAATATCTTGAACCATTCCAGAAGCTTCATCAAGGCACTTTCATGAACAAATTTGTTGTATGCATGTGATTTTGGTTGGTATTGTTTGTAATAGCATGGTAGGGATGACCCCAGTGTTTGTCAGACGGGTACTGGTTAAGTCAACTGTGGCCCATGTAAACCATGGACTATTGCATAGTTGTAGAAAAGAATGAGGAAGACTATGGACTGATGGGATGGAAAAGAGCTCTAAGATATATTGTGATTTTTTTAAAAAAGAGGCACAGCATGCAACCATGCATTTCATATGCTACTTTCTGTGCTGAGAGAGAAAGAAGGGTGGAATAAGAATATACACTTATTTATATATGCTTATAATTGCAAAAAGAAGTTCTGAAACCATAATATAAGAAACCAATGGGAGATATCGAGTGGAGATAGGGGGCACCTGTGTGGCTCAGTTGTTAGATGTCTGCTTTCTGATCCTGGGGTCCTGGTATTGAGCCCCGCATAGGAGTCCTTGCTCAATGAGGAGCCCACTTCTTTCTCTGCCTGCCCCTCCCCTATCTTGTGCTCTCTCTCTCTCAAATAAATAAATAAATAAATAAAATCTTTCAAAAAAATTTTTTAACAGTTTTTTGAATCATGTGCTTGTGTTTGTTACCTTTTCAAGAAATGTGTGAATGAATGAATGAAATGGGGTTATGAGAAAGAAGAAAGGGTGTGAGGGGCTGCCCATTTTCTTGATATTAGGTGAATACATAGCAACAGCAAAGATTGAAAGAGTGGCCCCAAGTAACAAGAGTTTGGCAGGGTTTGTTTTTTTTTTTCCTTACTTTACTCCTTTGTATATTTAAAAAATACTTTGAACACAATAAAACAACTGAAAACAGTGTTTCCAGATGGCTGCCCCATGGCTTCAGTAGCTGCTTTCTTTTTCATGTTCACTTGTAGTATTTTTTAACGCATACATATTCAATTATAATCACACTCTTTATATTTTGTAACTTACCTAATTTTTTTTTTTCTGTCTTGCTACTAGAGGACCTTTAAAAATAATTAAGATGAGGGCGCCTGGGTGGCTCAGTTGGTTAAGCATCTGCCTTCAGCTCAGGTCATGATCCCAGAGTCCTAGGATCACATCAGGGCTCCCTGCTCAGTGGGGAGTCTGCTTCTCCCTCTCCCTCTCCCCCTGCTCCCTCTCTCTCTGTCTCTTTCTCAAATAAACAAACAAATAAATAAATAAATAAATAAATAAATAAAACTAATGAAGATAGGGCAACTTTGTCCAGCGCACATCCCAGAAGTTTGCTGTTCAACCTCAAGAGACAGGAATTCAGGCCCTGTTGTCTATGTGTGACACACATACATGAGGAAAATAAGAAAGAGATTTAAATATGTATAAATGAAAACATTTCTCCCTAATTGTAAAAGAAGCCATACTCTTCTTTATAATAATTCGGAGACAAAATATAAAGAAAAATTATCTGTAATTTTGCTACCCAAAACATTCTAGTTTTTTGCTTTTTAGCCCTTTATTTAAGCTTAGAAACATCTTTGAAGGTAGACTTGGGATATATATTTTCTGGCAACTACTGAGATTCTCATGTAGGTTTTTTTTTCCCTTGCCTATTAATGTGAAAAGATACATTTTTATATTTTGTCATTTTAGACTATCCTTGCATTTCTGGGCTGAACCCTATTGATCAGTGTTATTGTTTTGTTTTAAAATAAATTGCTAGACTTTATTTGCTCTTGTTTTATTTGAAAGTGTATGTCTATAGCATGGAAATTGGTCTGTGGTTTATCTTTTGTGCTATTTTTGTTTCTGTTTAATGTATTGAGCTGTAAACTAATCATTACAAGGCTCACTTCACTTGTTCTCTGAAATGGTTGCATGGGAACTGTCTGCTTTTTGAAAGTTGGTGCTTTGTGGACTGTAGACTGGTGTTGCCCCCTCCTTTAAAATGCAATAATATTAGGGCAAGTGAAGTTTTAACATAGTAATTTTAATATCAACAAGAGCAAAACAGGATGTAATTGGATTTGTGCTATAGTGGTATTCTTGTTGTCTTTTTATTACCTAGGCAAGTGGCAAGGTATTAACACTCACTATCTGAGGGTTTACGCGACCTTTATTTCAGTATAGAACAGATGTGACTGTTTAATTCTGCAACCTTGCAGATATGCAAAATGGGCCTCCCAGGACTCTGCTTTATCCCCACTGAAAGCAAAAAGTAATGCAGTGAAACTTTGCTTAGCTAGATCCTTTTAAAGAATGGGGTGTTCTGGTTTAATTGTGTTAACTTGGAAGTATAAAAGTGAAAAGAAATCCCCAATTCCCTGTTGAATACAGTTCTGAGATGTAGCAAATAATTCCACTTTTTTTCTCTAATAAACTTGATATATTCAGACCTAGTTGATGTTTTATTATACAATCCCTGAAGTGTCAGAGGCTTACATTATGAAGATCCTTTTTTGGAACTTTAGATGTAAGAAGATGTAAATGGCATTGTGTGAAATCAAGCTGGAAGGGAACTGATGCCTGTTAAGTATATGTTTTTTACTAAATCTCAGATTGCGGCTTGTTTTCTTATTTAGCTCACAAAAATAAAATACTCAAATGAGGGTAGGAGTTGTGGGGAGAGTGTGTCTTTTAAATGGATGTCTGTATTTCCTACCAAGATAGAGTACACGGCACCTCTGGCTTTAGACCAACAGAAGGAATCACATGTTTTTTACTTGTTGTCTATCACTGGTTCTCAAACTTGAACAGGCTTCAAAAGCACCTAAGGGCTTATTTCAACACAGACTGCTGGGCCCCACCCAGAGTTTCTGATTCAACAGGTCTGGGGTGGGGCCTGAGTATTTGCATTTTAGCAAGTACTGATGCTGTTGGGCCTGGGATTAAATTTTGAGAACCACTGCTGTAAACTAACTCAGTATTAGAATTCTGGCTCTAGAAGAAAGCTGAATTTGGTCTGGGAGTATAAGAAGTAAACTGGTTATGGAGCAAATCATGAAAGATTCACTTCTCTTGCTGCCAGCATAGTGTTGAATTTAGGTAATCAACAATACACAGTGACATAAAACAATTCTTGTTTCGTGATTGGAAGTCCCATATGAGTATCAAATAAGAGATGCTGTTTCATTTGCAAAGCTTAGAGACGGAGGGATTCTGGTCAAATAGGGTTTAGTGATTAATCCCATCACAATAGGAGTTCTTTGTATGTCCTGTCACTGACCATTTAGCCTTATTTTAGAAGGTTCCACTAATTTTTTTAGCTGGGACAGAAGTTTGATAGCTTATTGAAAGTTTTGTGTGGTTTTCAAGATATTATAATAGCTATGTGTGTTCTTAAGAATTTTTAAAAACAATAGCGAGAGAGTAAAACATTTTGCCAGAAAAAGAAGATATTATTGGAATTAACTTTATCTTTTTGAAGTTTTTTTGTGTTTTTTGTTTTGTTTTGTTTTGTTTTAGAGAGAGACACACACAGCAGAGAGGGAACACAGGTAGGGGGAGTGGGAAAGGGAGAAGCAGCCTTCCTGCCGAGCAGGGTGTCCAGTGTGGGGCTTGATCCCAGGATCCTGGGATCATGACCCAAACGGAAGGCAGACGCTTAACGACTGAGCCACACAGGCACCCAACTTTTATCTTTTTGGTATATGTGCTGCCGAAGCAAGCACCAACTTTTATCTTTTTGGAATGTTGGAGAATGTAGCCTGCTGCATCAAACATCAAGCATGCTGTGGATTTTCCGTTGTTTTTATGATTTGTCATTGTATTGTTTAAGGTAATAGTGATTTTTGTAATCCCTCTAAAAATGAAAATTGAAAGTCAAAATCATAGACCTGGCATAGCAGCTGGACACAGAAGACAGCTATGGAGGATTAGATAGAGACAGACATACACATACATGTATAAATACATATTCATACACACATTTTTTTAATTATTATTTTTTCCAGCAAAGACAAATAACACCTGTGCTGAATTTAGGCATCATATAGAATCTTTGAGTTAAAGAGAAAGAAACTCTGGAACCCACACTTTTTCATAAAGGAGTTTTGCTTCAGCAGGCTTTTCTTGCTTGTCTACTATCTAATTTCTGTTGTTCTCTTCTAACAACCTCAGTTTGCAAGTTGACGAGCTGGTCCAGCATTGACTATTAGAGGAATAACTGGTATTATAAAAAATAGGTTGGGCAGACTCCCTACTTGGAAACATTTCTGTTTTCCTCTCCTTACTCCCTCAGAAAAGAATTGAGGAGGGTGGGGGGAGAAAAGGTGGAACTAGATCCTACAGGCCAGACCAGTGATTCTGAAGCTTGGCTGCACATCAGAGACAACCCACAGGCTTTCTAAAACACAATATAGATGTGGCCTAGACTTTTGCGTAGGATAGATCTGCAGATCTTGACCATTTCCTGAAGCAATTTTTTTTGTAGGCTGCTGGGCTCTATGCCTCTAACCAGAACGATGCTGGTCTCCAGTGAATTTTCCCTAGCCTGTGGTGAAAGAAGAAAAATTAAGACCACAGCGCGTTTTCCATCAAGTTAAGTTTATTCAATTTAAAGAATTGTCTTTTGCATTGAATTGAGGCCTACCTGTGTTTTTTGGTGTTGAAAATATCCTTTTATAAAACAATGTTGATAGGATATTTTTTATCATCCTTACTTAGTTTTTAAAAATTGTAACTCTGTGTCACCCTCAAAATAGTTTTAAAATTTACTGGCCAGTGAGATCCTGAAGATCAAGTACCTCTGATCTAATCATTCTGAGAAATTGTTTTTAAAATGCTTTGGAATACAAGCCCATAGAAGGTCTAAAACCTTTGCCTATATGAATTTCAGAATTTAGAATTTTTCAATTTTTAGAGAGATGCTTTCTGTGTGTGTTATGTAATGCCCTCGTGGTCTGTTGCAGCAGCCTTAGTCACACACATTAGTATTTCTGAGCAAAACAGGAGTATTCACGCTAAGTGGGATAAATGCAGGCTATATCTAGCTTCACATCAATTCAAGTTTTAATGTCATCTGAGTTTTGACATAAAGCATATGGAAATTTTTTAGTTTTTAGAGCTTTGTAGATGCTTGGAATTGTGCATAAGGGATTATATACATGTTTGGAGATCTGCTTCCTCATCCTAAAAGGACTAGCAAGCTTCAAATTAAATGGAGCTTTGTATGTTTATGGTAGAGAACACAATTTATTTTTATTTAAATGCACCAGCATGTGGTATGACCTTGTTCAGTTTCCTTCCAAAGACCTAGTCCTTTTGTTGAATAGCATTTTTCTTCAGCCTGGTTCCCCCACTTCCATTAGCAATATCTGAGAAAATTTCGAGTTTTATATCGTAAGCGTTCTGGAGCTAAAGTGGGAAGTATAAGAGGGTAAGGTAGTAGCTAAGAGCATGAGCTTTAGGAACAGAAGACCTAAACTTAAGCCCCAATTCTGGTTCTTACTACATTATCCCTTAGGCAAGGTATTTAATACATTTCTGAATGGTGGAGAATTCATTTGAAAAGCAGGGATAATGTCAGCACCTACCTCATAGAACCTTGTGAACACTGAAGAGAGAAAGCGAAGTACTTAGAAGAGCTATTATTTTATTCTTATCTTTTCCCCCTTGTATTTGGGTAGATTACTTGTTTCCTCTTTGTAACTTAATTGTCCTATGGTGCCCTCTTTTTCCCTTAGACATCTGGGTAAACTTGCTTCAAGTACTTTCCCAGTTCACAACTGACTTCTGTTCTGCCTCTGTAATTTAGACATCAAATCCTACCTCTTCAGTGGTTCCCACACCAAAAAATCCATCAGCTCCTAAGCTTTATATGGCCCCAGAAGTTTGCTGAACATTGAAAGTCTTAGAGTGGAGACCATATTATGCAGGATAAGGCCTTCCACTCTCTGAAATGTACCACTCTTGACTCATTTTTTTTCTCCTTTGTTGTGTTCCAGCACTGTGTCCCCCTTAGTCCCCCTAGGGAAACATTCCCCTCTCTCCTGTGGAGCAGTTCTCTTACTCTGGTCCTTCAAGGACTCTCCTTCTACCCCAAATTAATTTTCAAGGACTTTCCTCACCCAAAATGGTACCTTTCCTGAAAAGTCTTACAGTAAAGACAGTTTCCTTAATCTCATTACATATGTATTTAGAGTGGTTGGCTCCTTTCTTCCCACTTTGCTGGAGCAGACAATCCTTTTTTCCAAAAATATATCAGATTAAATGAGCCATGTGGTCCCTTTTGGTGATACCTATTGAGAATCCATGATACGGATTTCTTCCAGTTTAGATAATTGCACTGTGGCAAGCTTTTATGCCTACTCATGAGGAGACTATTTATTATAGCCACCTGGTGTTACTAAATGCTAAAATAATAAACAAGAACATATAAAAATACTTCCTAGAATAGAAATAAGAATTTTTTCCACCTCAAGAGTAATTTAACCTGTCAAAAACAGATTCCTGAGTTATGTTGTCACTGGCTATGGGTAATATCTGGAACACTCAATGAAGAATGCTCAACCACGGATCATAACCCCTAAGGGCTTCCCCTAAGGTAGCCCTTCCTAGGAAATGACATTTAGAATACAGCACTCTGAAAATGGCACTTAGTCAACAAATCATGTATTGAGGACCTGGTGGGCACACAGAAGCATGCTAAAAGCTGTAAAGACTTGATTCTTGCCCTCAAGAAACTTCTGAGGTTATAAATAGATTGGTCTCAAAACAAATGAATAATAATCACTCAAGTATAGGTATAATCAAATGTGAAATGGTGGAGGTATGGAGAGACCATGGGCAGAGATTGTATTCAGGTTTCTACGGTGGCATTTCTGTATTACTGTGCACTTAGAAGTCAAGTAAAAGTGGCATCAGGGGGCACCTGGGTGGTTCAGTGGGTTAAGCCTCTGCCTTCAGCTCAGGTCACGATCTCAGGGTCCTGGGATCGAGCCTGCATCAGGCTCTCTGCTCAGCTGGGAACCTGCTTCCCCCCTCTCTCTCTGCCTGTCTCTCTACTTGTGATCTCTTTCTCTCTGTCAAATAAATAAATAAAATCTTAAAAAAAAAAAAATGTCATCAGATTAGTCTAAGACATTTAAGGTCCTTTATTTTGTGATTGGGAAAAGTAACACCTATTTCAAAGGTAATAATTTGCCCATAATAATGTTTTCGATTAGCGTAATCTGCTAAAGACTTCAGTTTGCATTGTTTCCGCTATAAATAGCATATATCCATCTGGAGCTGGTTATGGAGAAGTCAGGGTCCCTGTGATGACCACCATTTGATGTTATCCTGGGAAGAAAATTGATGGCCTTTACCTGGGGAAGAAGAACTTGAGGGTAGACCTCTGGGGTACAGAGAGCTTACCACTGATGTAGGCAAGTAGGTAGGCAAGTCTGTTGATTCTACCTAGAAGTGAGTTTAAATGTTTTATGGAGTGCATTTTATATCTGTTTCGTACATTTCCAGAAGGATAATATCACAGGCATCCTTGAGGCATTGTTTCTACAAGTTAGTGGGTCATTAATAGGTGCCAGATTAAAAATGTAATAAATGAATAATTAGGCAATTAATTGATTAGGGAAATGCTTGGTAGTTAAAAAAATGGGTCTTCTCAGAGAAATGAATTCACTTGACTGTGTTTTTGGGCTCTTTGTTTTTTTTTTTTGAAGAGCATTCACTAATTTGGGAGCTGCTGATGAAGGAATTAGGGTAATTGGGATTTGGATTATTCTATATAGAATTTGCAAGTTTATTGGAGGAATTATTCTTAGTCTTTAGTCTTTCTATACTTGTAATAACCTATGGCAGTTAACAGGCAAAAATACAAATGTTGGGTGTTGGCTAGGACCTAATAAATTGTAATGTCTGAAAGGTATGATGCAGGAAAGCTTCCAGGTGAGTCTAATGTATAGACTAGAGATTGAGAACTACTGGATAGAGATTGAGAAAGCTTCCAGGTGAGTCTAATGTATAGACTAGAGATTGAGAACTACTGGATAGAGTTCTTTAGAACTACTGAATTCTAGAGAAATTGAGAACTACCGAAAAAGAATAGAGATTGAGAACTACTGAATAAGAATATGCCTTCTGGATATTTGCTGACTGCATTCTTAATCCTGTTTGAGTATGCTAATAAGATTTGAAAGCATCTTGTCAGCTTCTAATTGCAGGTTAAGTTTTCTGCATACTTAACAGGCACATTGACATTCTATTTGTAAGCCCTTTTCTTGCATCAAAGGGGAGATAACTATTGGAGCATTTATGTATTGAGGTCAGCATAGGAAAGTTTAGCAAGGTGACCACTTATTTTTTGTTAAAGTTTGTGCAGCTTCTCCAAGAACAATGAAATGGAAATAGAAGGGACAAGATCATTCTAATTAGAGGTTGACTTGGAACCTGTTTTTTAACCACCATGTACATATTCTACATGTTCTTCCCACCTCACTCCCCCAAAAAACCTGAACTACTCATCCTGCTTCTTTCCACCTGGATCGTCCACCAAATAATGGAGAAAAGCTGATGGGTTTATTTACTTAGTAAAAGAAGGCTTTGTTGAACAAGGAAACAGAGAAATTATTTTAGTGCAAAGTATGCATGGTATTCGAAAATATGTTCTACGTGAATTTAAAAGGCTTTATGAAACTATTTCTTATACTGCTTATGTATCTTTAAAATAAAATACACACACTCACATACACTCACAACCCTGCAAAAAATTAGAAGAGGAAACAAAAAGAAACCCAGAAAGTTGGAGTTTGGTAGGTTTTTCCATCAACTGTGCAAGTAGGGAGACTTATACTTGGGGGATGAAAGGGAGCAAGTTTAGTGACCCCAAGATAGGCTTTGGCATCTTAGTTATTTCAAGCTGTTTATTTTTAAGAAACTGCAGATCCAAAAGAAGCTCTGAAAACTGAGTAGAGACATTTACTTTTTTAAGGGAAATCTCTATTTGTTGTAGTCTCCCCCAGTATCAGGAAGAAGGGGGATAACTCTAAATCTCTAGGAACTGTTATTAACGGAGAAGGGATGGACTTAAATCTTAAGGCAGACTTAAATCTGTATAACAACCTTATCCCTGTTTACTGTGCTTTTCTTGTAAACTTCCATAACTGACTTTCCACCGCCAACATTTTCTTTTGTCTTTAGCTGGAGGTGGTATTTAAGGTGATGCCTTTAGCCATTTCAGTGAGTTACTGAGTTTTCCTGGGTCTCTTCCATATCTACAAGAGGTGTATATGTTAAACTTTTGATTTTCTCCTGCTAATCTGTCTCATGTCAGTTTGATTCTTAGACCAGTTAGAAGAACCTTGATAGGTAAAAAAAAATTTTTTTCCCCCCCAACAAGGGCCTAAGCATTCTTGCCACCAGGGAAGTAAAATATCCTGCCATGGAGGAAGGATGTTTCATATGCCTTTGTGATGGATAAAATCACTTTCCTGATGCTCTTCTTCTCTCAGCTCTGTCTTCATGCTCATCTTGCAACTATCTATTACTAATTAAGAATCCCTGGCATTTAGATTCTGAATCAGGGAATGTATTGACTATTCAAAAAATGAACAGTTAAGTATCCCTTCCTGGCCTACACAATCAGTCATTCCTTCTTTCTCCAGTTTCTGTAGCTTCTCCCTCTCAACTAAACCATTTCTATGAACATTTAAAGAATCTCTAGACTCCCAGGCCATTGAAAATAGTTTCCAGGGATCTCTCACCCCCTAGTTTCTGTCCATTCCTTTCCCTTTCCTCAGCAGCTAGACTCCTTGAAGGAGTTATCAAATACTTCCTGTCACATACAACTCACACACCCTCCATTTGTCTTTCTTCCTTATTTCTGTTCATGGATACTGCTCTCATTAAGGTCATCAGAGATTTCCAGGGTCCTAAAGTCTATGGATGTTCCTCACCTTCCTCTTGACCTTTCAGAAGCCTTCAAAACACTAACATTACTGGATTTATTAGTTTCCTATGGTTGTTTCAACAAATTACCACAAACCGGTAGTTTAAACCAACATAAATGTATTCTCTTGCAGTTCTGGAGGCCAGAAGTAAAAAATCAAGGTGTCATCCAGACTGTACTCCCTCTGGAGGCTTTAGGAGAGGAAAAATCTGTTCTTTGCCTCTTTAGCTTCTGGTGGCTATAGGCATTCCTTAACTTGTGGCCACATCACTCCAATCTCCACCTCCATGGTCATATTGCCTCCTTCTCTTCTCTGCTTTTCTTTAAGGACACTTGCCATTGGATTTAGGGCCTACTGGAATAATCCAGGATGATGTACTTATCTCAGTGTTCTTTATTTAGTCACATCTACAAAGACCCTCTTTCAAATAAGGTGGCCTCACGGGTTCTAGGGATTAGGGTGTGGACATATCTTTTGGGGAGCTACTATTCAACTTACTATATGGAGTTCTATCTTCCTTTGATTCCTTTGATGCCATACTCTTCTTCTGGTTTCCTTCTTAACTCTATGGCTTCTTCTCACTTTCCTTTTCTGTATTCTCCTCCTTCTCTACCTGACTTTTGAAAATGTTCATATGCATCAGATCTGGGTCTTGGATCCTCTTCTCATCTCACTTTGCCCTTTCTCTCTAAGTAATATCTTCTAACCCCATGATTTCTATAACCATTTATATAAACAACCACTCCAAATTTCTTTATTTAGCCAGACCTTTCCTATTTTTGATGCATATAGATAACCTACTTAACATAGTCACTTGAGTGTTTCAGAGGCTTCACAAATTTAACATATCCAAAATAGAACACATCACCCCTTTTATTCCCCCACTCCTCATCACCACCCAAGAAAAGTTTGCCCTTCCCACAGAATTCCTTAGCTCAGTGAATGACATTACCATCCATCTAGTTGCTTGTGCCAAAGTTATCCTTGATATTTCCCTCACTCTGTCTCCCCACGTCCATCACCAAAAATGACCTACAGTAGTTTCAGAATCTGCCTACTCTCTTCTTACTGCCATTACCTTAGTCTTAAGCAGCCACCATTTTTCCATCTGGATTAGTGCATTAGCTCCCATTATCCACTGTCAGTCTCTCCAATCCATTTTCCATATGGTAGCCAGAGTGGTTTCAAAATATAAATTGAATCATATCACTCTGCTGCTGGATACCCTTTTTGAAGGCTTTTATTGCTTTTAAGATAAAATTTTAAATCTTTCATGTAGCCTCTATGTCCTGCATGATCTGGCCCCATCTCTCTTAGCAACTTCATCTCTCTTCCTTTCCATCTTCCTTTGACCATTCAACTGTATGCATCCCTACCTTCTTGTGTTTCCTGAGAGTTACTTCCTGCCTCTGAATCTTTGCACATGTGTTTTCCTCATTGGGCAGGAAGATATTTTCCTTGGCCCAAGGTTCTTCTGGCTGGACTAAGAATTAAATTCACATGAGGCAGATAAACAGGTGAAATTAAATTTAGTTTCATATATATGGGAATCCGCACAGATATGGTGACTTGAAGCTTATATGACATCCTGAGTAAGAGTCTGAGAATACAAAGGGGAGGAAGACCTTTAGCTCAATAGAGAGAAGAGAGATTTTGGAAACAAAGGTTGCCCTCTTATACAGAAAAATTTCTTAGGTAAAGAGGAATCTTTGTTAGTAGCTCTCTTCCTGGTACAATCTCTTCTTTCCAATGTAAATTTAGGCAACTGAGGGGGAGGTAAAGAGCTTTTTCCTGAATCTGCTGAGTTTCAGCTGCTTTTATCTCAAAATAATCTTTATGCCAAAGTGGCCTATCTTGGGGTTCTTACACTTGGCCCATATACCCTTTTTGCCCTATTGCTAGCTAATTTATGTTCTTTAGGTATCAAAAATGTGTTGTTTGCTCAGGGAAACCTTTGCTAACCATCCCCCCACTCTCAGACTTGATTAGGTCCCTCCCACCATCCCCATTGTTTTCTAGATTTACTTTGGCTTTTATAACATGGGTCATAATTATCCTTAATTATTTGTCTCTTTCCTGACAGAATGTGAATACCAGGGCAAGGACTATTTACACTGTCAAAGCACCAGTCAAGCACAATGTCTAGGGTAAATAGGCACCTGATATTAATGAATAAGTGCGTCTAATGACCTGAGTTGCTAAGATGTAACTGAGAATGGACCAAACCGGAATCTAGTACCACATATTTAAACTAAAATAACATTTTAAACTGTTATTCACAATATTTAATTTAAAAATGGTATTAACCAGACTGAACAAAGTTCACAAAACTGTAGTAAACAGAATAGTAGAGACTAGTTTTTATAGCAGTTGCTCAATAGACTTTTTCCAGATAATTCAGCCAAAAGTACCAAGTATTTTTCAGAGTCAAGCTGTTATCATAGGCACAATCCAGGTTTATGCCTTCTGAAAAAAATCTCAACTTCAAAGAATAGCTAGTTTCTAGTATGAGCACATTGGATTTAAGAGCTGTGGGTATTCAAAGTGTTAAACGGATGAAGCATGTATTTAGATGTCCTAGGCACATTAAAAGTCCCAAAGTTCTTTATAGTTGGGAACTGAGGCCTCTATTTCAAGCCCAATATTTTAGACAGGAGCCCTTGATCCCCGTAAAGTACTAAATCAAATAAATGCCTAGCAGGCTTTAGGACCCCTATTTTGACTCTCTGTCAGCTACATCCTTTCCCATCTTAATCCAAATGACAAGTCTTATTTTTCATTTTCAGGATGTTTGCCAAGTAAGAGAGAAACAGGTAGAGGGGGGAATAAATTTCAAATAGTTATCAGATTTCATAATGTAATAAGAGGGACACCAGATGTAAAATCTTTCATCTGTTGTTGATGTTTAATTCTTGAGGAACTTCTCAAGCCATGACCTACTTCAAACTGCACACCTGTTCTCTAGATAGATAAGAGGAAAGAAGTGACAACTGATGGTTCATATGGTGGAACTAGTTGTCATTGTTTATCGAATGCCTGTGTTTATTGCCATGTGACAACTTACTGCAAAGCTTAGCAGGTTAAAACAGCAAACATTTATTCTCTCACAGTTTTTGTGGGTCAGGAATCTGGGAGCAGCTTAGCTGGGTATGCTTCTACCTCAGAGCTTCTTACGAAGTTCCAGTCAGGTTGTTACTTGGGATGGCTGTCTCATCTGAAGCCTTGACTGGGGAAAGATGAACTAAGCTCACTCACATGGTTGTTAACGGGATTCAATTCCTTGTCACGTGGGCCTCTCCATAACATAGCTGACAACATGGCAGCCATTCTGATTTGTGATCCTACTTATGTACCCAGGCATTTCCCCCATCTCTGGAAGCTTTGAGGGTATTTTCTTTGGCTCCACTACACTAGGATGACACATAATATACTTTGATGTGGGTGAAGATCAAGTGAAATAATGAACATCAAAGGTCAAAATAGGATAGTTAGGAAAATGCTGCGTACTTAGAGGGCAGGTGTAGTGGGTGGTGAACCTAGAGAGGAGCTGGGAACAGGAAGAGAATGTTACATGAAACTCTTGAGGTGGGAAATTCAGGGAAGTTAGGAGCAGTGGTCCTGTCTTACCTGGTGTTATCCCTGAGTTGGAAGGCATTCCCCAAATGTCTTACTTAGGAGTTACCACTATCCAGCAAAATCTCCCCATTCCCACCTCACTACTAAAGTCTCAGGGGCACGTTAAACACCAGTGCATTGTCACCCAGTGGGCCCACAAACCCATGTTATTATCGAGCTAACTCAGCAACTCAAGTTGCTTAACCCTTGAATCTGGTACCCTATTTGGTCTTCATATAGCACTAGCTTGATGTTTTTGTTTTGTTGAGAATGAAGTTGGACAGATTACGTATCTGAAGTCAGAGTGTAGATACGAAAGTACTAGGGACACCTGGGTAGCTCAGTTAGTTAAGCATCTGCCTTCTGCTCAGGTCATGCTCCTAGGGTCCTGGGATTGAGTCTGACATCAGGCTCCTTGCTCAGCAAGAAGCCTGCTTCTCCCTCTGCTTGCCCCTTCCCCTGCTTGTACTCACTCTCTTTGTGTCTTTGACAAATAAATAAAATCTTAAAAAAAAAAATAAATTGTTAAACATTATACAAATTAAGTTGTTGGATTGCTTCTATTTAGGGTAACCTAAGCTTTCCAATTGTGTAGAAAACACAGGTAGAATGGTATAAACTGCACATCAATATTGTATATAGCCTGCTGAGAACCACTTTCCTGGTATTAACAGTCCCATATCTCAGTGTTTTCAACTTCTCCCAAGTGTTTGCTTTAAATTGGGTAACATCCCCATATTGGGATTATGGTATATTTCCATTCTCTTTCTCATGAACGACAGCATCCTGTGGCTTGCTCTCAGCACTCCACCTCAACTCTGGAATTAGATGGGTTATTCTATGCTTTGTTTGTCTGCCTTCTCTTTTCCCTATGGTCATGTGCACTTAGGATTTATTTTTCAGGCAAAGGCAGATATTTTAGAAAACTGAGTACATGTGCACTTAGGATTTATTTTTCAGGCAAAGGCAGATATTTTAGAAAACTGAGTACTGGTTCTCTCTGGGTGATTTCCATACTGATGGGGAGAAATCGCTGTGCTGGTTGTGACCAACTGCCAAATGAATCTTTGGAGATATAATTCTGTTTAACCTGCTACCCAGCAAGGGTCAGGTCCTTTAAGAGTCTCTGGGCTTAGGTATACCCTACTTAGTCAGGCAGTTGCCCTGGCATTTAGAGCAGACTTGCTTCTGTCATCGTTATGTTGCAAATGGAGGTGGTAAAATTAAAGAACTGGTTTCCTACCTTCTTTAGGCTTATAGAATTATTATTATATAGCAGTATTTGGAGTAATCATTGATTTCTTTTGTCTCTATTTAAAATGTGTTAAACCAATATGTTTTATAATAGGTATGCCCTATTTAAACGAGTAGTGAATTAAATGGGTTTTGTCAATAAATGAAATTCTTTTTGAAATATCAATGAGTTGGTTTTTCATCTAATTCTTCACTCATCACAATTCTACCTTGTCTTTTTTTTTTTCCACCTTGTCTTTTAAGAAGATTGGATTTTCTAATGTTCATAACAGGTTAGGAAATTGAAAGAACTTTAAAGGGGAGTAAGCAATAATTTTTTAGTGTACCCAGAAGCAGAGAAAGAAGACTTTTTCATGAATGTTGCCAAGATGGAAATGAGTGAGGAAAAAAATTGTTAAAGAAAACTTAAAGATGCCCCAAGGAGGAGAGAGGAAGAGATGGAATTGAGATTGAGATTATAAACCTCCATCTTGCTTTTCACAAGTCGAAAATCTAAGTGGAAAGAGAAAAATTATGCAATTTTGAATTATGAAGCAGAGTTTCATTATTTTGAGTTATGAAACAGAGTAGTTATGTAGTATGAACTCCAAGCTCGCAGGTACAGGAACATAGAGGAGGAAAGCAGTGAATAAAGACTACAGTGATTTTTGAAGAATGGTTAAGATTTAAATCAAGAACAGAAAAAAGACACATTCCAGATGATAGCAAACACATCAGTGTGAATTTGGAAGCCAAGTGTAAGCAATTTAAAAAGCATATATGTACTGTAAAAAGACAATAGATAGGCAGACACTCATACAAGATATAGACAGAAATTAAGGCCAGCAGAAACTGCCATCAGAAAATTAAGCAAACAAAACAAATAATAGTATTTTTAATTTGTAAGTTCTTTTATGAAAAATAAAAATTGCAACAAATATAATAAAAGTCCTTATAGCAGATAAAAAAAAGATACATATCCTGATAGAAAAATGGTCAAAATACTTCAGCGGAAAAATGACAAGATAAGAACTCAAATGACCAGTAAGTATATCTCAAAATATTCAGTCTTGGTAAAAATCACAGAAATGGAAATGTAAACCATATACGACAATTTTTCTCTTAGGAGATTGGCAATGATTTAAAAGATAATAATACTCAGTGCGGAGGAATAGGCACTGATATCCTACTGGTGGGAATTTAAAGTCTCATAGCAGTGTGGTAATAAATCAAGAGCCTTAATTAAAGCAAACATAGTTTCCAATATAGCAGTTCAGTTTCTAGGAGTATCCTAAGGAAAACATTAAAAAAGATGAACATGAGAAGTTCATCTACTCTTTATGACATGGAAACATTGGAAATACTCCAAAAGACAGTATGGTGGTATTAACACAGAAATGAGAAAAGGCAAATGATAGAGCATCCATACTCTTAAGGATGGATGCTTGGGGGGATGTGTGTGTGTGTGTGTGTGTGTGTGTGTGTGTGTGTGTGTCCATGTGTCTGCATGCACATAGGGGAAGTCAGAAAAGTTATATACACTACATTGTTATTAGTTTTTAACTCTGAGTAGTTGATTCAGTCTGGTAACCTTAATTTTCTCTTTTTTGTTTATCAATACAATGAACATGTATTATTTTTTGAAATATATTTTATAGAAAAACAGCTTGAGAATCAGAATAAGGGGCAGTCACTCACAGTGTTCATTAAGAATGCATTTCCTTGGGGCACCTGGGTGGCTCAGTTGTTAAGTGTCTGCCTCTGGCTCAGGTCATGATCCCGGGGTCCTGGGATCCAGCCCCACATCAGGCTCCCTGCTTGGCAGGAAGCCTGCTTCTCCCTCCCCCATCCCCCTGCTTGTGTTCTCTCTCTCTCTCTCTCTTCCCGTGTCTCTCTATGTCAAATAAAGTCTTAAAAAAAAATTTTTTTTTTTTTTTAATTTCCTCTACCTATTCCTTACCATTAAGGAGGCCATGTGACCCTGATTAGGTTCTAGAACCTGCAAAAAATGGACTTGAAAAGATCTCCTCCTCCCACTTGCCTAGGATGGCTAACTAAGCCTGGACATTTTTTTTTCTTTTAACTCTTAAGAATTCTACATCTGTATAGTTGATAACTGCAGAATATGGTTAGTTTTCTAACAGTTACAGACCAATAGTTTCTGTTCATCTATAGTTAGAACTTCGACTTAGAACTTCATAAGCTTCTGGAAGAATCTGGATGTTCCAGGTTTTCATTTCCTTGATCCTTCCTTTTGGTTCTGTTTAGGTTCTGTCATAATGAATGGATCCAGTGTAGCAAATACATCACCTAATGTGAAATCCAAAGAGGATCAGGGATTAAATGGGCACGATGAGAAGGAAAACCCATTTGCAGAGTACATGTGGATGGAGAACGAAGAAGATTTCAACAGACAGGTAAAGAAAGAAGTGAAGGGTTAAGACGCCATGTATCTCAACAGCTGTATTTTACCATCCATCTGTAACAAAAGAAATGGGTCTGTTGGCTTGAGAATAATTTAAGAATGCATGGAGGACTTGTCTATGCTAACCAAGAAGCCTCTTTATCTGGTTAGACACCAGAGTAGGGTACTTTGGACGAAGATACTGGTATTTTCCATCACATTGTTGCAAGAGAATCTCATGCCATGTTGATATGGTATAGACCTGGGGAACAGCAGCTGTGTGCAGACGGGCCAGCCTGCCATGCTCCCCATGTGGCAATGTGGGGACTGGCAGAATGTACGTCTGAGATGGACAAGTGTGTTAGGTGGGGAAAGGCTAGAGAATCTAAACAAAGAATCAGCAGTAATCCATTGTCCTGCATCTCTGTGACATTAATAGCTCAAGGTAGGCACTCCAGGTAGACAGTGATGTGGTGACCACATGGTTCTCCGATGGTGTTGCTCTGCCCCAGCCAAGGCATTGATCATCTGAATAACTGAAGGGTAAGTTGAAGTCTAGGCACTGGGAAAGGGGGAGAGCTAAAGGCCAAAGAAGGGATCTCCTTTTAACCAAGTGATGCCCAAGTGTTCACATCCATCAAGGAGGACATTACATGATGAATAGTTCCATAGCCATCGCCAGCATGGGGGACAGGAAATGTGCTTTTAACTGAACAGCCTGGTGCTCTGGGAACAAGGAAACAAGTTTAGCAGGGTGGCCAGCAATTCCGCTCCTCCCCCAACCCCTTAAACCCACTGTGTCATAATTTGTGTGACTGGCACACAGATCATGCTTGCAGTCACATCACTGTGCCCAGGTAACCATTTCTGTGGGTTGTACCTGTGAATCAGGGTAGATTTAATAAGGAGAAGCCCACTGTCATGTTCTTGGGTAGAGGCAAGGCAGATCTTGAGCAGTCATGTTAAATCTGATGGCTTGGAAATATTTTGTGGTGGTTGTTACTATAAGTACTTCATAACTATCTAATTTACTTGAGATCAGTGTGGCTAACTGTAATGTTGAAGGCTATTTTTACATCTTGTGCTACTGGTGACTTTTGAATTCATGAGTAAGTGTAGGGACTAGTTTGGGTGATTATTATTATTATTTAGATTTTATTTTATTTTATTTTTTTGACAGAGAGAGACACAGCAGGAGAGGGAACACAAGCAAGGGGAGTGGGAGAGGGAGAAGCAGGCTTCCCAACAAGCAGGGAGCCTGATGCGGGGCTTGCTCCCAGGACCCTGGGATCGTGACCTGAGCCAAAGGCAGATGCTTAACAACTGAGTGCCTCTGGGTGATTATTTTTACTTGACTTTCCCTCTGATGGTGGTGCTAGTGAGCTATGAATCTGTCCACCACCAGCCTGCAGGAAAGGGATGGCCAGATGTGAAGCCGAGGGTCTCTTAAAACCGCACTTAATCTGCAGCCTGGACCCTTCTCTTTAGGAAGAGTTAATGATGTCTGCAAAGAGGTGTACAGTATCCTAGATCATAGTGCTTTAGTTTAGGGCAATCTTTAAGAAATACAGAGCTGTTTAAATATTCATACTTTTCCTTGTTTTGGAAGGATACCTACATTGATGACATCATTTTCTGCTGGTTTGCCAAAAAGTGTTCTTTATATCTTTCTTAGGTTCTGAAAGTATTTTTTTCCTTTAGGGGCCTCATTACCAGAAAAGAGGGCCAGAAGCTGAGAGTTGATTTTGATTTAATCTCCACTCTCCAGGTAGTGGTCTAGTTCTGTAATTCCTGTGCCTTTTTCGTACTTGCAAAATGAGAAATTTAAGAAGTGTGGCTTCTGAACAAGATTGAGAAAAGAATCTCAAGCTTTAAAATGATTTTCTGTAAGTGCCATCTGGATGGAACGTGTCTGTGTCGCACAGAGATGTTGGAAGAGATGTGAAGGCCTAGACTTTCTGCTCTTCTGACTGACTGTTTCCTTAGTCTTTTTGTGGATGGAATTTGGTTGAAAAATCTAAAACTTGTATTTTCTCTAGCCAGTCATTTGAAGCATCTTAATTCTTAGTAGACAACATCATTCTGAACCTCAGGCTAATAATCTCTGAAAGAAAGAGGTAGGAAACTGGAAGGGGCAAGTCACACCGGAACAGTAAGTGTGAGCTCCTCGCCTTTGCTTGCTAGGTGGAGGAGGAACTGCAGGAGCAAGACTTCTTAGACCGCTGCTTCCAGGAGATGCTGGATGAAGAAGACCAAGAGTGGTTCATTCCCTCACGTGACCTGCCTCAGGCCATGGGACAGTTGCAGCAGCAGTTAAATGGACTGTCCGTCGGCGATGGTCATGATTCTGAAGATATTTTGGTAAGAGGCACACGTAGTTGCACATGAGACATAGTGAAAAGAATATGGGATTCGGAGTGACAGACTTCCTTTCTGACCCTCCTACTTTGGGCAAGTCTCTGGCCTGTTTCTTCACCCATCATCCCATGGGCTTTGATAAAAGGGTGCATGGAAGATGCCTTGCACCACACATTGCAATGGGGCAGTGTCACCAGCTTTCATTTCCCGCAGTGGGCCTTTCAAAGTAGAATTGGGATCAGAGATAAGAATTTGAACACAGAAGAGGTCTGGTTTCAAATGATCACTTGCTGTTGTTCTTTCCTTTTACTGTTCCTCAAATCTGTACTTATAGTTTTGAATGCTGCGGTTTTGGAAGGAACATTCTCCTAAGAGGCCATCTTCCACTTAAAATTAGAAGACTGGATAAACCGATTTCCTGCCTTTCGTGTTTACTTAAAGTCAGAACTCTGTGAGTGACTTAGTTCTCACAGAACTCACGTTCCAGATGACTGTGCCCTGCGGTTTGCTCAGGTTTTGGACATTCACTAGAGGGTAGATAACCCAAAGAGAATACAGTGAGGTGGGAAATAAAGGGACTGTGGTGGAATATTCGGATTCTCATCGCATTAAGGTACTCAGTGAACTGAAAAATTATTTTTGGAGTCAGACTTTCAGGCCTCTAATGAAAGCATCATGAGGTGAACAGGAATCTAGAGCAGGAAGGAGAAAATGAGGTTGGTCAAGGCTTAGTACGTCAGGAGCCACTGAGAGCAGCCTGGCAATAGCAGCCGGAGCTTTTTTCCCTCTTGGTGGCTGAGAGGAAGGTGCTGGTAATAATGAAGCAGGGAGTAAACAGCTTTTGAAGTGGGATTTATTATCTCTTGGTTCTTATTTCAGAGCAAAAGTAATCTGAACCCGGATGCCAAGGAATTTATTCCAGGAGTGAAGTACTGAGCTGACAGAAAGCTTTGAGGAGAACTTGTATGTCCCCACACCTTGGGATAGCGCTGCACAAAGAGGCAGAGCGGACGAAGGGGGTGGGGCGGGCGAGGGGTGCACAGTGGGGAAGGGGGATAGTGGTTTAACTTGACACTGTGACTGGAGTAACTAATGTGCTCAGTCTTACTCTACAAGCCTCTGAGTCTCTGAGTATTTCTCTTTTGTTCTACTGACTTTGGTTTGGAGCAGTTTCCTATCATTATTATTATTATTAGCTTTTTGAGTTAAGGAAATCGCAGTCTTTTTTTCCCCTTCATCAGGAATGTTCTGCTGTGTGTGTTTAAACAAAATAAGCTGGCCAAGAAAATCTGGGTGTTTAAGAATGCCCTTCTCATCCTACTGTACACTTACTGAGTGAGGGCAATGTTCATTGCCTGGAGAATTACTTACTGAGTCTGCTAAGCTGGATGAGAAGAGGGACAAGTGGAAGAAGGAGGTGTTGCAAATTAGGGTTCGCAGCCCAGCTCCCTTGACCCCGAGGGCTTTCCTGTGAAGAAGCAGATTACCATGGCCTGCCAAGCCGGCGTGTCCTTGCCTGGAACCCCGTTCAAGAAAACCCAGACTCCAAGGACTGGTTTCTGGTAACTCTTCTGACAGTTCATGAAAGTTACAAACCAGCAGTGGTGGGCTGTGACAGTGATTGCCATTGGGGTCACTCTGTCACTGCTGGCCTGTTCTTAAGTCTCTGCTTACAGCCACCATCAAAGTCATTATTCATTATTTGTGAGGTCAAAGAGCTCTAGGGTGGGTTTGTCACTTTATCCCTCATGGCATCTAGTCCCCTGTCTCCTTTCCATACCAACCCTGTTCTGTTTTTGAGAAGAGATTGTTACCAAAGGGGAAGGCGAAGCATGCTGTGCTGGCCATCAGCTTTACTCTGGAGTAGCCAACCCTGAATCCTATTAATTGTGTCTTAAGAGTATTTTGGCAATTTTTTGCCAGCCCCATGAAGACTTGGTCCTCCTGGTATCTTCCCTTAGTAAATTATTCCCAGTAATTTTTCCCAAGTAAACATATTTTTCAGGACACCAGCAAGAAGCTCAGTTTATAATTTGGGTGCTTCTCCCTACCTTACAGATTTATGCAAAAGAACTAAAAAAAAGCCTGGGAGAGTGAGTCCTGCTTGACCCATGTGACCATGTGACTCACCGGGACAGTTTCAGTAATTATAAAATTTTGCTGTTGCCATATACCCAGCTTTACAGCTTTTTGGGTATGAGCTCTTTGGGTATATTCCTTTTGTTTTTCCTGACTGTAAATCAGCTGATACTCATAAGGGATTAAACTGGGCACCAGAAGGTGCCTTTGTGTGATAAGAATGTCTGTGGCAGAGTCAGGTCTAAAGGAGACCATGTGGAGTCCTGGCCGTTCTCCTAGGATGGGGGTTTGCAGAGGCCTGAGGGGGACAGTGGCTTCTGTATGACTGCTTCTGTGTTGTGTCAGGCTATCGGGAAAAGACCACGTAATGAAATAAAGTCTGCGTAAATTCAGTATGTGGATATGGGACAGAGGTTGGAAGGAAAGGACCGGTGTCTAGAAAGCTTAGGAATTTCTCCCTTTTCTTAGGTACTCCCTTGTTGACTTTTTGAATAGCCATAGGCTAATGTCAGATTTAAAATATGAACCCACATCTTTTTCTCATTAGAAGTCTATAAGATGGCATCGTTTAAAGAATGGCCTTCCTCATTAGGACACATGTCAGAGGAGAGTAGCTTAAGGAGCTCCTATTGCCGGGTGTGCACATTAAATCCCAAAGCCTCTACCTCAAGAGAATGGAACATTTAACTCGTTTCCAGGGAGGGCTGTGAATAAAAAAACTAGTTTATTGCACCTTCCGCTTTCTTAAAGATTTATTTATTTATTTATTTGACAAAGACACAGCAAGAGAGGGAACACAAGCAAGGGGAGTGGAAGAGGGAGAAGCAGGCTTTCCGCGGAGTAGGGAGCCCAGTGCGGGGCTCGATCCCAGAGCTCTGGGATCATGACCTGAGCCGAAGGCAGACGCTTAATCAGCTGAGCCACCCAGGCACAGCTTCAGCTTTCAACTGGGTTCATCACCTTTAATGGGGAGAGAGCCTTGGAAGTGCAGGAATAAAGAGGTCTGTCTGTCCCAGGGGCTCCGTTTCCTCCTCCTGTTAGCTTGTCCGAGCTCAGAGTCCTAAAGGTTGCGCAGGGAATATATTGAGACTGCAGAAAGAGCCATTTTCTAGAGCGTGGGCGTCTCCGTCAGAAAGATACAAATGATTCTAGTGTGGCTCCCAGTCTGGAGAGCCCTATAGGGATCCGGATGGAGCCGTTTCTTCATCTTGAAGAAGGCTTGCTCTCCTGACCAGGATCGGCTGAGATGTTGGGTGCAGTGCAAAGGGCTTGTCTGTCTGCTTTGGGGTTCCATTTTGGATATTAGTCTGGGGTTTCACCAGGCTGATTTAGTCTGGAGTAAGAGAGCTTCCTGCCAGATGAGCAGCGGAACCTGAGGGCTGGACTTTCCAGTCCCATTCAGACCCGAGAGTCTGCTGGCTCCAGGAGCAGGAAGCAGCTAGCAGCAGGACTCTCTTCTTAGCCAGTCGGCTTGCGCTGCAGACAGTTTCTGTAGCCCAGCTGTTTTCTCCATCCTTTGTGTGTTGTGAGGCAGGAGCACAGTTGTTACCCAGATCATAGGCTCAGCTAGAGAGTTTGCCAGCTCCTCATTAGAAAAAGCGGGGAGGTCTTGTTGGACCTTCGCAGGGGAAAGACTGGGGGCCCCTGTCTCCGACCTATCCTCATAGGAACCCAATCTGGGTGCGTGCCCTCTGGGCACCTTGACCCTTTAAGGGCGAGACAGGTATTTATAAGTGTTTATTTTGATGTTGAATTTAAGCCACCACTCTGTTTAAACTTGTTCTGTTGGCAAGCTGGAAGTTTGAGAATGTGTATAGCAATAGCGTGTGTGTTCTCTGTAAGTGCCAGTTCTGGCTGGGCCCAGGGTAGAGTTTCTCAGTGACTGGTTTCTGAGTTTTGTGATTGTTGGACTCTAAAACTCCAAGATGAAAATTATTTTATCTCTTGCTCTTCAAGAGAAAAAAAAAAAAAAAAAGTCAAGGAAAGGCCTTTTCAGCTTCTCCAGGTCTTTGAACCACAGGAGAAAACTTGACAGCTACAGCCCAGGCCTGAGCACCTGCAGCTGTGGGGCCCTAAGCATTTTTGACCGCAGCTGTGGACTTTTGGGGTCACGTGTGGTCAAACCAAGACAGATTGTTAAGGGAGAGGCAGGACTTCAGTTTTCAAAGTCAAAACAGCTGGAGTCTCTTTAATTAAGGTTATAACACTATGGCTTAAAAAATGTTTTTAGGGAAATACTAAGCAGGATTTTTTTAATTGTATATTGTCCTACCGTCAGTTTTGTCTTGATTTTGGGGAAGCTAGGGAGTAAGGAGGTCATTACAATACTCTGGCAATTCTAGATGTCAGAGAGGAAAGTTGTACGAAGGAGCTGAAGGAAACTGTTGACTGAATCCTCTTGTGTTAGTGCTGTTGCAGACCCCACGTAGAAACCTCGGGTGCCCAGGAATCGACCCTGCTGTGATTGGAGAGGAGAGTTGATCTTCAATAAGGGTCCCAGTATCACAGGTTAATAATGGTTCTTGGTTTAGGCAACGTTTAGGTAAGAGCAGACACCTCACAAATTCGACCAAGAATTGGGCATGGCCTCCTGTTGGGGAAGACTCTGTATCCCCAGCCCCTCTCCCCTGGGATAATGCATTCATTTGGGAAATGAGTGGCGAGATTGACCAGGTCCTGTGGGCATCGGGAAACTCTAAGTTATTTACTAGAAAATAGTACAGTGTTTTCACCATGTAACCTAGCATCAAGTTACATGGCCCTATTGATCGAGCCCTCAGAAATGTTCAATGCTTGATGTGTGGTTTGGGAAGCAGGGATTTTTTTTTTTTTAACAACTTTATTGAGGCATATTTTACATATAAAATTCACCCATTTCAACTGTACATTTCAGTTATTTTAGTAAGTTTTCTGAGTGGTAAGGCCATAACCATACTCAGTTTTAGACATTTTCCATCCCACACCATGAGATCCTTTGTGTCCGTTTACATGATAATCCCTGCTCCCAGCTCTGGGCAACCACTTATCTTTCTGTCTCTACAAATTTCCCTTTTCTGGGCATCATATCAGTGGAATCCCACAAACTGTGGTCTCTTTTGGCTGGCTTTTCCCCTTAGCATATTTCTGAGTTTCATCCCTGAGCTGTAACTTGTGTTGGTAGTTTATTCTTTTAGAGCACTCAGTAGTATTCCACTGATGGACAGGCTACATTTTGTCAGCAGGGAATCTTGTAAACTTGGACTTCGGCCCCCTGTGGTCTAAATAGAACCCTCAGAACAGGGGACTCCTGGGCGAGCTGCTGCGAGTGTCCCAGGAACGACTCCTCAGAACCAGCTGTGTCATCAGAGGCTCTGTGCAAGGAGCCGAAGCTGCTGCAGAAATTTTTATCATTTTGCAACTTCTTTTTTATAAGGAATTCTTGTGCTGTCTATACAACAGGATCTTTGAAGCATCTGGTAATTTAATGAGTCTGTTCTGAGTGGACACAAAAGTGAAGCCATCCATACCCTGTTGGCTATTTTACTGTCCAGAACTAAATGGAGGGGAATCACTGAACTTCTGGATACAGTATTGTCTCCATTACAAAGTTGAACACGTATTAAAGATTGTGCTGCCTTTGTTGGATGGATTTGGAGAGAAGGACGATGGCCAGCAGAGAAAGTCGAGAGGAGAAAGGGAGTAGAGCCTGTGGGACGAGAAGCCCCCGAGGGCATGTGTGTGGCTTGCCCGGCTGCCAGCGTGGATGGTGGCCCGCAGCGGCTTCGTGCCTCCAGTGGGCCTACATTTCTACGTCTTCACTTTCGACTTTGATCCCTGTTTCACAAGTGTTTAACAGCTGTTTTTGTTCCTTTTTTCTCCTCTAAATACACACGATGTGGTAGTTATTACTATGTCTTTGGGGGAGGGGCAGGGCTTTACAATCGAAGAAAATGATTTTCATAAAAATAGCAAAAATGGGGGAAAAGTTACTTTTTAAAAATTTTGCTATATAAACCAAATGGCAGCTGTGGAAAAAAGTCTCAATAAAATGAGAATAAAATGCATTTACTTGCTGGCAGTGCTACTGTTTCTTATGGTTGGGTGATTGTGTGTGTGGTGTGTTTTTGTGAGAGTTGTTTCCTTTTTTTTTTTTTTTTTTTTTTTTATTTTAAAAGATTTTATTTATTTATCTGACAGACGGAGATCACAAGCAGGCAGAGAGGCAGGCAGAGAGAGAGAGGAGGAAGCAGGCTCCCCACGGAGCAGAGAGCCCGATGCAGGGCTCGACCCCAGGACCCTGGGACCCCGACCCGAGCCGAAGGCAGAGGCCCCAACCCACCGAGCCACCCAGGCGCCCCAAGAGTTGTTTCTTTTTTTTTAAGATTTATTTATTTGAGAAGGGGCTGGAGGGGTCAGAGGGAGAGGGAGCAAGAAGCTCAAGCAGACTACCTGCTGAGCACAGAGCCTGATACCGGCCTTGGTCTCATAACCTGGAGATCATGACCTGAGCTGAAACCAAGAGACTGGGCCACCCAGGCACCCCTCATGAGAGATTTCTGTCTCAAGATGGATCATGGGTTTAGCTGCATCATTTTCCATTCTAAATAGTGTTACGAAGTGGTAGAAACATTAGTTTGGAAGCTGCAGGCCTGAGTGAATCCCACCTCCAGCACTTTCTTAGTGCCTTCAGCCTGCACCTCAGTTTATCTATAAAGACGCGGCTCCTCCCTCCTAGGACTGCTGTGTAAATTAGACTGAATTTAATTTCAAAATACTGCCCGGCACAAGGAAGGTGCTTAATACATAGTGGCAGTAATCGCAGTCATGTGTACAGCTTTGAACAAAGGTCGTAACAGGAAATCCTTGGACTTGGAAGGAAATTGGATAGCTGTTATCTTCCGGCTTCAGGGGAAAACTGACTCCTATCTGGAAAACAAGGAAAGGTTCTGAATATGCCTTTCAACTACTGCACGAGGTCGAGAGCCTTCTAACTACCAAACACTGTCCTAGGTACCTGGGCTACTGGGTTAACAAGCGGGCATCATCCATTCTATTTGGGGGGGGGGATGTTTGGTAATTCATATTTATTCGGTTTACACCTAACTTGAACCTCCCAGGGATTCTCGGAGGGGCTTTATCATGTGGCAGAAAGATCATGGGACCAGACCATGGCCAGTGCATTTTGCTTTGAGTGCTATTTTTTCTTCGCTGCCTTCCTAAAACCAGGCGGGGAAAGAGCTGAGCAGACTTGCCTGTGGAGCGCTTTCTGAGATACTCTAGTTATGCATACACAAGGCCTGGACTATGCACATCCTTGAAGACGTGTGTCTTACTCACTCACTTAAAACATTTCATTAACCTTACTTGAAGTAGAATACATTACAGAAAAGCAGATATTGTAAATAGGCAGTTCCATAAATTTATGCCAACTTCTCAGTTGGGATAAGGTACTCATTTTTAATCCTCAGAGCACCCTTCCCAGCCGTATGACATTCTGTGTTTGTTGAATGGATGTGACACGAGGAGGCTGTGCTGGTCATGAAATCACCAGGTGGATTATTAAAGCAGCGTGGGCTTCATTTGAGTCCAGTTCTTGTTCTAAGCTCTTGCCTCTGTCACAAGGCTGTTACAGGCGCATCTCTGATGCCTTGATAGGCTGGAATCCCATTAATTGCCCCTTTTATCCAGAAACTTTAAGTGAAAGGGGAAGAAACTCGTAAAAAGTGACTTGGGAAGAAACTCATCAAAAATGACTTTCTGCACCACAACCTCTGGTAACAGAGGCTTACTAATTGGAAAGTAAGCCATTTCATCACATCTCTGGCTAAAGGAGCTAGGAACACATTGGATCTTGTACACTTTTATATTATTTTTTTTAAATGATTTATTTATGAAAGAGACGTGCGTGCTCAAGTTGGGGGAGCAGCAGAGGAAAAGGGAGAGAATCCCAAGCAGACCCCCACTGAGCGCAGAGCCCGGATGCAGGACTCAATCCCATAATCCTGAGATCATGACCCAAACAGAAATCACAAGTGGGTTCTCTCCAAATGAGCCACCCTGGCACCCCACTGCCTTTTTTTTTTTTTTTCCAACTCATGTATTTAATACTTACGTACCAGGACTAAAAAAATCAAAATATGCTCCTTGCTCAGCTCTCCCACTGGGATAGTAGAGCCTCGACAATGGTAAGGAAGAGAGATGGCCATATTCTTGAAGAATATCAACTCTTTGTGTATATTCTATGTATAAACTCTCCACCAATGAGATTTTAGATTCTACATCCAAAATACGGCTTGTTCCTGGTCCCAGGATCATGTAAAAAAACTTCTCCAGGGGCGCCTGGTGGTGCAGTTGGTTAGGTGCCCAACTCCTTTTATGGCTCAGGTTGTGCTCTCAGGGTCATGAGATCGAGCCCCATATCAGACTCTGCACTAAGCATGAAGTCTGAGATTTTCTCTCTCCCCCCACCCCCGCCCCTCCTGCTCAAGCATTCTCTAAAATAAATAAATAAATCTTAAAACACCTTCAAAGTTTTCTGCACATTAATAAGTGTTCTTAGGACTGTGAGATATAGCAAAGACCCCTCCTCTGTGTCTTTCTCCTCACTGCAAGCTTTTTACCAGAAGATGTATGGGATTTGCTGAGAGCTGGCCCCTAGTAGTTTGGACCACAGGAGATGTGAAGATTGCTGGCTATTTCCTCAGAAGGGACTTGGCTTGAGTCCTTATTGCTCAAAATCCTGGCTCGTTGGGTTGGGCTAGGGCCAACAGGAGGAGAGCCACTGCTGCTCTGTTCTACTGTGAAAGAAGTGTCACTTGACTTGAGAAACAAGCATCCAAGACCTCTTCAAGGGCTTAATCAGCACCCAAAAGCTCTAGGGTAGAGCTCCCTCCAGTGCAGATCCTGGACCTCTGCAGCCCAACTCACCCAAGGTATTTGGTAGAAATGAACATTTCCACCTCTTCTTGACCTACTGAATCAGACACCTGATGGAGGAGGAAGACAAAGATCTTAGTTGAAAACAAGATCTAGACTAACTGGTGCACATGTTCCATGCCTTCAAATACCTTATGCTCTGGACACCCAGAGAGGCAGCTATTGTGGGTCAAGATTCTGTCTTCAGTTCACCAAGCACCATGTGCCGCATAAGAGGAAGCTTTGGGCTTGTCTTGACTCATTAAACCAGTAACGGTATCCAGAGGACAGGAGTCACGTTTGCTCTTCATCATTCGTGTCACACAACAAATGCAGGATGTCGTATTATAACCAGAGCCAGGCTATAAGTCACGAGGAATAAACAGGCCACCTAGCTGTGTCTAATTGGCCTTCTTAGATCTCAGTCATCTTCCCAACCTCTCAAGAATGCTTTCATAGGGAAAAAACTGCAACATGTACCACTTACCTATGAGCACCAAATCCAGTGAGGGAATTCTCCCAGACCAGAATGGTCCCCTCTCCTAAATCCTACTGGGACCATCAGGAGAGGGTATGAAGTGTCTAAAGTTACTCCCAGTGATGCTCTCCACAGAGAACACTCAGTTCCAGGAAAAACGGCTGGGCAGGAATCATTACTCACCTGGACAGGAGAAACTGAGGTCACAGTTAACTAGCAGCAGCATGGCGTAGAGGTATGCTAAGGTTGGGGGCAGTGGGGAGGGATGGCACACATGAATTCTCTGCCCAACTGTACGGTGAGCAGATGGCAAACCAAGCACCAAGCAGCAGGGCACAGGGCTGTAAGTTCTGACCTAGAACCGTTCCTGAGCTCTCTGGGATAGCCACTGGCAGATGCACTCAGGATGTACATAGCAAGTGTGCTTGACAACACAATCTAACTGGGGAGTGGATAAAGTGCATTTATTTTCTTTTATATGTGTTTGTTTGTTTGTTTGTTTGTTTAAAAAAAGAAAAAAAAAGCCTCCTTTCCAGCACCCAATGTCTCCAGGGCCAGCCCCCTAGGAGAAGGTGTGAAAGTAGAAGGCAACAGCGTTGGAAGCATAGTCCATGGGGAGGCGGTGCCCGATGTGCCTGGCCCCGAGGCTGGCCCCACCCAGGGCAGATGAATGTCGCAGCTTCAGTAGGGTGAAGCCAGAGAAGGAGTTCTGGGCCTGGGTCTCTCGGCCCTGGGTCAGCGCCAGAAGGAAACCTGAAGGGAGAGAAGGCAGAGGGCAGAGGTGAGAGTAGACCGGCTCTCCCCGGTCAAGACCAGGAGAAGGTGGGACAGTGACATGGAGGAAAGGGAGAAGCCCTTTCCCTGACCCCCCTCGGGCCCTGAGGCATTCCTGTGCAGGTCCCCAAGAGGCCCATGCACCAAGTCCCTAACAGGCAGGGCACCAGGGGACAGGAACCCAGTAATGGACTTTGGATACTAGAGCCTGCAGCCAGCAGGTACCCAGTGCTGGGAACTCCAAGAAAGCAAGGGGGTCCTCCCAAATGCTTCAGAATGTCTAAAGGAAACCACACAGCTACGTGAACCAACGCTGCAAGGGTGAAGAAGGCCCCTCTTCTCCCTTCTGGCTGCAACTGTGTTGACTACAGAGCTCACCACATGCTGGCCAGAAGCTCTGATCTCAAGGGAGGTCTGTCTTTAATTTTTAAGAAGTGGTGTGTCTTTAATAAACCCTTTAAAAAGAACATCTTTTAAGAGTGGGAAGCTGGGTGAGACACCGTAAAAAGGCTCCCTGGCAGACTGTGGGCAGAGGGCTGTGGCCTGTGCAGGCCTCAGGAGCCAGGTCTCAAGTCTTCCTTGTCCTTGCTGGGACAAGCAGCTTTCCCGAGTAACCCCACCCTCGACCCGTCTATCACCCACCCCAGGCTCACCTTTCTTCAGCAGCTCCCAGCTCTTCCACACAGAGCCCACACACAGGATGGGGAGGCCCATCTCCCCCTGGAATAAGACCTGGCAAAGAGCAGAAATGGACACTGGGGGTGACCACACCTCTCCAGCGCTGAAGCGGATAGTCTCTTAAGACCAGCCCACCCGCTCCCAGATACTCTCCCTCTAGCCAAGGTGGATTGAAGAAAAGGGTTGAAAAGGGAGGAAAACAGGGAGACTCAAAAAGTTGAGAGACAGAATGGAAAGGAAAAAGGGTGAAGTAACAATACAGAGGCAGGAAAGAGAAGGGAGGGAAATGGATGGAAACATGCACCGTGTTAAAGCAGTGGACTATATATAAACACAAGCTTCGGGCCAGCCACAGAGGGGAGGCACCAGACCCGAGAGCTCTTACGTGTTAGAGACTATACGGAGTTCTTCTTACACCCTAAGTCCATTTAAAATCATGCCCCTCTTTACAGAGTTTGATGGGACAGTCTCATCCCTAATGGGAAAAGAGCCAGATCTGGCCCAGCAACATCCAGATTTAGTTTCCCATCAACTTACCGGGTCGATCTCAGGCAACACTGCCACCACGTGTCTGCCCAGCATCTCCCCAGCCTTCCTGAAGATAAACCGGGAGAGGGCGTCCCCCTCCCGAGCACCTGGGGCGGGATGAGGGGGAAGGGAGCTGGTGAGTACCTGTTGCAGGGGAGAAACAGGAGGAGCACCTAGAGCTAGCAAAGCTCTAAATTAGGAATGGATGCCCACCTCATGGCATGTAGGGACGCAAGCCTCCAAAAGTGGTCCTCCATCCTTACTGCCCTGCCCCCACCAGGTACTTCCACCCGAGCAGGGGGTGTCCTGCCCTGAGGTGGGTCACTCCAGGCGCAGAAAAAGGGCAGCCCCCACTAGAGGAGCACAGTAGCATCTGGTCTGTACTCCAGCTTACCGAGTCTGTCCCCGAAGGTGTCTCACCTCTGGGGACCCTACTTGAGCAGCGGGCTGGCGTGCTCCTGCCCCACCCACCATCCAACAGTCTGCGGTCTGCCCCCTGCCCAGCTCTGCTCCAAAAGGGCCTCAGTACAGCAAGATCTAAGAGAGGCCTACAATGCCGTGAGGCTGCAGGAACCCAAGTGAGGGGAGTATGAACCTTATAGTGGAGAAACAGCACTATGGAGACAAGCAAGCCCTATGGCTTAGCTTTTCCTGAGCATAAGCACCCCCCCAAACCCACCATGCCAAACCTCTCTATGATCTCCTAGTTCTTCAGATATCATTAGTTTTTGTTTGTTTGTTTTAATTACAGATTTGCCCAAAGGACAACTGCTTCATACATTTCTCAGAAACAGACACACGGCCTCCCCAAGCCATGACAGCCATCAAGAAAAACAGAGATAATATAAAACAATTATCAGTACACCCCACATGTCCTTCTGGCTCCAGCCCAAGGCCTCCTAGTACCAAGTTGCATTTAATCCTTGTAATGACTTCAGAGAACAGAAGTCACTTGGTCAAAAGGAAATTAGCTTCCAGTTCTCCTATGAACCCCATTCAGCCCCATAATGAAGGAAACCTTTGGGGAACAAAACCAAATAAAACCCTGTACCCCCCTCTCCAGTACCTTCTGCAATTTTCTGGCAAAACCCAGCAAATCGGCATTTATCAAAGTCCCTATAAAGGTGGGTGAGGATTCCTAGCCGGTCTGATACCTGAGAGACAGAGAAAGGGGCACAGAGAATCATTAGAAGCAAAGGAAAATGTGCAGTCTGCCCACCCAAGTTGATCTTCCTGATGTCTCTGAGAAGCTGGAATAATGTTTGTTTTTTTAAGCTCTAGAGAGTACAAAGATTTGAGACTTCTCATTTGAGGGAGGTTCTTTGTTTTCCCCACATGGATCCCAGCACTCCTTATAGATGAGCCTGGATACATACAGCACAGGGCACAGATCTGTGAGCACCAAAGTGTGTTCTGTAGTTCTTAGAGGTGCTCCTGAAAAGATTTCTTTGGTGAGAGGCATCTAAGGACTACTGCATGTCGCAACTCTCCAAGTCACAGGATGCATTCGCAAATTAAAGGCCCTGTGAAGTCCTGCACCGAGAAATCTGCTCGTTTCTCCCAAACTTCTCTGACCACAGAAAGTCCTTTTCTCAGCAAATGGCCTCTGCAGGTCCTAAGGGAGGAGCACTTCCCCAGAGCACACACTAAAACGAAGAAGGGGGGCTCTCAATGTGAGCACTTACAGCAATACAGTAAGCATATTCTGCACACAATCTCATTTACTCCTTGTAATGACTTTGTGAGAACGCCTAAGGGTAATAGATGGGCATGGCAGACCGACCAACTGGGTTTAGAACCAATCTGTTGGGTTGGGGTAGCTTAATTGCACCTCCCACAGCAGCTACTATTGAAAGGGATTTGTCTTCCTCCTCCCTCCCTATACAGATCTACCTTCCAGCATCTCTAATCTCCTTCCTTGAGCCCATCCCTAGCACACAGAAGCAGCTGCTGTGCATAGAGGTCTGTTGGGTAGACTTACCTTCCTCCACCTCTTCCCTTTTACTTTGGGTTCAGCTAAAAATAGCTTTTTCCTACTCCACTACCAATAAGCATGGCCCAGACTGAGGAAAGCCCTGGGTAGGAGGCTATACCTCCCCCAAGAACCCTCCCTCTTTAACGGGTTCTCCTCCCTGACCCATATGGGCCGGAAGCAGTTCAGTCTGAGTACCCTGCCTCCTGATCTCACCCAGCACTTCTCGCTCCAGCCTGAAACGGCATCTACCCTCACCTCCCAGCAGGGCCTAGCTGCCCAAGCATGAATTCTAGCTAACCACTTGGCCCCAGCCTGCCCATTCCGCGTGCCTGACATTCTCCTCTTGGTACACACCACCCACGTCATCATGAATCCTGTCCTCACCTAGAATTTCTCCATCCTCCAGCTCTGACCCACAATTCACCCCAACTTCCCTCCAGCTCACCCAGTTCTTCTCCTACATTCACTCCTGCTCAGTATCCCACTGCCCCATCCCAGGGGCGCATGTTCACCAGAGGCAGGGGAAGGTACCTGGAAATAGTCAAACATGATGTATTTCATGAAGCCAATGTCATGAGGAGCCGCCTCCAGGTTGTCGATAGAGTCAAACACTATTTTCACTGCTTGGTGTGCAATCCAGTAGGCTGTGGAGGGCAGAGAGGGCTGAGATGGGACGATCTCCCTGAGTCCACAGATCAGGAAACTCAGACCTAGACAGGTTAGTGACCAGCTTGGGTATTACAGCAAATTAGGTGCCCCGATTTCAACTGTATGACCAATCCACAAAAGGGAAGCAAGGGGGAAAACAATAGGTAAGGCCAAGACACACCAGCTCCTACCCAAAAACAAAGACAAGGAGAGTCCACTGTCACAAAGACCACTGCAGTCACTGCCATGAGCTGGCCCCAGAGGCCCCTAGGTGTACCTGCTACCTACAAAGAGGTCATGCAGGAGGAGTTTCTATAGCCCTTTCCTATTAGCAGACTGGTCCAGCATGTCCTGGCACCTGTGGCCTTAACCTTCATAGTGTCAGTTCCTCCCTAAGGATTCCAAAAGTCAACACAGGTGGGCAACAACTATTATACCGAGGCTTGAATCTGAACCTGGATACAGATCACTGCTGCAGACCAAGGTCGGCCACTCGTCCAAGGTCAGCCATGAGTCTGCCATCTGCATCTCTATGTTCTCTCAGTCATTACTCTGGACTCAGAGGATCTTTTCAGGAGCTATCCCCGGAGAGCCACAAAGGGTTAGTGGCCAAGGGCAGGGGAGAGGAAGACAGAGAGCTGCCGGAACGGAAGGGTCCAGGGCCCCAGAGCCAGGCCCGGCTGGCATGGACTCACCTGAGCCCTCGTCCCCCATCATGTGGCCCCAGCCACCACAGCCACTCTTCGAGCCATCGGGGTTGATGAGCTTACAGTTGGAACCTGTCCCAGAGATGAGCACAATCCCACCTGGGGAAAGAGCATGGGGAGGCTCAGTGTGGCCAAGGCCCTGCACGGAGCACAAAGCTTCTGACTGAGGAAAGAGGGTAGAAACCAGCCCCGGGATCACCACCCAGTCTCGTACAGAAATGTGAGCCCAGCTAGTTTCCCACCTGAAAGTGGATGGCCTGAGTCTCAAAGAAGCTCCAATCTATACAGAGCCCTTCTCTGAGAGACGAAGAGGAACATAAGCCAGTCTCCTTGCCAAGCTATGTGACTACCTGCCTTACCACATTATTTATTAAGAGCCAGCGATCATGCTAGACCCTGTTCACACAGTGATACTCATTCAACATCCTAAATCTCATTTGTGAATACAGTTGCCTCCATTTCATACAGGAGGGCATTGAAACCCAAGAGTTCCATAACTTCTCTAAGATGGTACTGCTCGTAAAACAGGAGCAGAGCTTCAAATGCCGACCCACCAGGTGCTGCTGGCGGCAAGAAGAACCAGGCCTTTTACACTAGCACAGAGCTCCGCCCAGTTTTCTTCTTGGCCCTTAACTGCTCTCCCAGCCAGCCTCACCCCCGCACCACCCCAAGGGCTCCCTCCTCTGGAGCAGAGTCTCCGGGCTGACAGATACAGTTCTGCCCCCCACACCTTCTGTCCAGTTAGTGCTCTGGCAGGGGGACTTAAGCCAATAAAAAGAGCACGGAGAAGAGAGCGGGTTGTGCTGGAGGCCACCTTCCGGGTACTGCGGGACAAGTTCCATCAGCTCCAACTAAGGGGCTTTCCCCAGAAAACCAGTTCTCAACCTCACCCCGCCCTCCTCCTCACCAGCCTCCGTCGCTGTGGCGATGGAGCCCGCGGCGTCTGTGGTAATTAAGTAGCTGTCGCTCAGGTGGGGAAATCGGTTCTTCAGCTCCTCTGTCAGGACCCTCAGTGCGTCCTCCTGCTCCCCACCGCTCAGGGACAAGCCCTAGGCCACGTGGGATGGGAGCGAGTGAGCAGGGTGACCAGACCCAGCTCCCTTCTCCACCCCCTCCCTTCCTGGTGTCTACCCCAACTCTCTCTATCTGGGCACACCCTGCTTAGCCAGCTCCAGTCCTCCAGCCGCCCCACACGATGACCCACCAGGTGCTGCTGGCGGCAAGAAGAACCTGGTCTGGGAATGAACCCAGAGAGAGGACTCAACACTGCCAAGTTTGGGGGGTGGGAGGGTCAGCAGTGCCCTTAACGGAAAAGTTAGGCAGGAGAGCAAGCAGAGGAGGTGGGCTTGGTGTGGACTACAAGGGGCTTAGCTGTGCCTGCAGAACTGTCACTGAGGCTACCGCCAGGGGGCAGTCGGAGCCCCAGCAACTGGAGAGAAACATCCGAGCTGAGACTCACAGCGGACATTTAAACATTCAAGGAGTGCTTACGGGTCAGGCTATACGCTAAGCACTTTGGGATGTACCATGCCATTATTCTTAGCTGACCACTGAGGTAGCTACCGTTACCTGCATTTCCCAAATGAGACCGAGGCTTGGCGGAGGTAAGTAGCCTGCTAAGGGTCTCACAGATGTTGAGTGACAAAACTGGTATTCAAACCAGGGTCTCTGTGGTTCTCCAAAGCCCTGGGCTCTTCCCATCCTTATGGCTTGTAGGTGACAACTGAAGCCATAATAATGAGTGAGAATATGTGTTTCTAGACCAGAGACTAAGCCCTCAAGGCCTTTCATCCTGCAGTCCTCAGATTCACCTAGGCAAAATCGCTGTGTTTCTGTGCCTTCATTCCCGGGATCGACCCCAGACTCACCAGGCTTCGTAGAGGGACCAGAGGATCCAGCCCTGCTTCCAGTTTGGCCCTGTTCACCATCTCGTTGATCCTCTCCACACACTTGTCTATCCCGATTAGCTGGCCCCAATCAAGGGAAGGAGGAGTTACAAAGTCTTGCATGACCCATGCTGCCCCTACAGGCTGTTATACGCGGCCCCAGCCACCATCTTGATGGGAGTTACAGAGAATAAAACCACAACCACAGCGAAACCCACCGGTCCCTCAGTGTGGTCTTTACCCAGTGATTTGTGCTGAGTCCATCTGCTTCTGCCACAATCTGCCCATCCTCTGACAGTAAAAGGACCTTGGACCGTGAGCCTCCCCTAGAGAACACAAAGGGGCACTCAGTCTTGCTCAGACAAACCTGCAGGGAGAGCTAAGCTCCAGGGGTCCCAGTCCCAGGCAGAGCCCAGGTGACAGCTTTGCCAAACCCAATTCCCATTCCCAAGCCCACTTCTGTGTTCTGGTTTGATGTGCTCCTGGACTGCAATGTTGCTTCTGCTCAGCTTCCCTCAGGGATGTCCTACTTATCCTGTAAGTCCCTACTTCTCTATCACCTAGTCCTTGAAACCTCTGACGCGTGGCCTACCGCCACAGCTCCATTCATTGGGCCACATCAGTGTCCCCATAAATTGTAGAGATTCTGGTAAGAGCCTATAGTTGTTTTTCTGTCTCCCTCTCACGAGACTACAATCTCCACTGTGCCAAGCTCCAGATCCTTCATCCATTTTCCTGCTTGGCACAGGCCAACACTCAGGAAATGTGACTAAAAGGGAGCGGCGCATGTCTCTGCTTCTTTCATAATAGCTAAAGGTCGCCCTTCAAGATCCAGCTACAGCTGCCAAATTCTTCAAGACACCCTCAGGAGAAACACTGACGAGAGGGCAGAGAGAGTTTATACCTACTTAAGCAACCAAATGGGGAAATGCTTATTACTGGGGGAAATGGTAGTTTGGATGGAGGTCTGTGGTGGTGTGATGTATGTTTCTTTATTGATCAGAACTCTTGGGAACATCAGAAAAGGACACTAAAGACCTGCTGATCAACCTCAAAGGTGACAAGAAGTTTCGAGGGGTAGTTAATGAACAAGGAAGGCAGCAAATTCAAAGTCCAAAAGAATCTCTTGACAATCTAGAGAAACAGGTCATATCTTACACATGAATGTAACAGTGATGAGCCCAAGCTCCTATACTGATTTTTTAAAAGTGCAATAGATGCAGGATAAGGGAGATCAACCTTAACAATTTACATTAAAAAATAAATAAATAAAAAGACATGGGGGTCTGTGAGTCTGCACAGCACACAACTAATCCTAATCTCGGATTCAAAAGTAAGTATCCAGGCTGTGACAAGAGCCACTCTCTATTTGCCCAGATTTCACACCCAGATTCACAGGATGCTTTCGCTGGCAGGGGACTTGTCATTCATCCCTCTTCTCACTATACACATGGGGTAAATGAAGCCCAGATTGGGCAAAAGCCTTGCCCATAGTCCTAGGAAGAAGCCTTATTACAAAAAGTCCAGGAGGAAGGGGGGTTGGGAGAGGGGGGGTGGGGTTATGGACATTGGGGAGGGTATGTGCTATGGTGAGTGCTGTGAAGTGTGTAAACCTGGCGATTCACAGACCTGTACCCCTGGGGATAAAAATATATGTTTATAAAAAAAAATTTTTTTAAAGATAAAATTATACTCTTTTTTAAAAAGAAAAAAAAAAAAGTCCAGTAAGCAAGTTTCTAAGAAGGAAAAATGTAAGAATGACGGAGGGTTCCATCTGGAATGCTGACAAGAACGGGGTGTTCCAGGCATCAGGACAGGCTAGCACTTCGGCTGGCTGTTGTAGCTACCAGATCCCCTCTGGCAAGGGTCTTTGTCCCCCGCTTCCACCACACTCCCACCCCCCACCCCCTCCAGCAACTTCACACCTGACACCTGTTCAAGCTCAACTCTCTCAGCGATCCTGAGCTTCTAGATCTGGCGTGGGGAGGGGGGGAGGGGACGGTGAAGTGGGTAGTTCGTGGGAGAAAGGGGTGTGGTTGCGCCGTGAAACATAAAAGACCCCCCGCGCGCGCCTCGGGTGTGGCCGTGTACTCCCAGAGTCCCGCAAGTCCTCGGGCACTGCCGCGCGTGCACACACCCCTCCACCGCAAGGCCCAGCAACTCAGAAGCCCAAAGTGGCCGGACCCTAAGGTGGGAGGTCACCAGCATGCCAGCCTGGCCCCGGGCTTCTCGCCTTTCGCCCTCCGGCCGCTTCTCAGCCGCCCCTCCCGGACTCTCTCCGCTAAGCCGCACTCACCCCTCCACGCCGCCGTAGAGTGCCGCCATGCCCGAGCTGCTGCCGCCGCCCAAGATGCGGCAGTTTGCTCCTCTTCGCCCCCCCCACCACCCGGCTTGCTGGGCGCCGCCCCCCGTCACGTGCGGGGCCGGGCCGTGCAGTTGACTGGGTATGGAGTTTGCGCGGGGCGGAGCGGGGCGACACTCCCAGACCGCGCGAGCGCTGTCCCCAGCTGCTCCTCTAGATGCCGGCTCGCTGCCTCCGCACCTCTTGCACCCTGCCTTCGGAGATGGATGCGGGATTCCAAGCGCAGGAGCCAGAAGGGGGTGTCCGGCTCCCACCCACTGGACAAGTCCCTGCCTTACCCACGCCCCGCCCCGCCCCACCAGCGCCTGGAAGATGCCGACAGCTCCGCCTTCCGCGTTCGCACTGCTCAAGAGCCCTGTAGACCCGGGGTGATCAGTGCGTCGCTGTGCAGGCGGGCGCTCCGCGTAAGGGATGGAGGAGGAGCTACCTTAAAAATTCGGCTGTGAAAGGCTCCTGGGTGGCTCAGTCGGTTAAACATCTGCCTTCTGCCTTTCGCTGGGGTCATGATCCCAGTGTCTTGGGATAGAGCGCTGCACAGGGCTTCTTTGGGATGGGGAGCCTGCTTCTCACTCTCCTCTGCCTTCCGCTCCTCCTGCTTATGCTCTCTCTTGCTCTGTCAAATAAATAAAATCTTTAAAAAAAAAAAAATTAGGCTACTAGGGGCGCCTGGGTGATTCAGTGGGTTAAAGCCTCTGCCTTCCGCTCCGGACGTGATCCCGGAGTCTTGTGTTCAAGCCCTGCATCAGGCTCTCTGCTCAGCGGGGAGCCTGCTTCCCTCTCTCTCTGCCTGCCTCTCTGCCTACTTGTGATCTGTCTAATAAATAAATAAAATGTTTAAAAAAAATTAGTCTACTAGAATTGAACCTTGAAAGGAGAAGAGCTCTGGAGGCTGCCCTTGCAACGCACTGAAGTAGCTGTCAGCCCTTAGCACCTGCTTAGTTCAATTCTTTGTGCTGGGTATTTGCAGGGATAAAGAAGAGAAACCTTTTTTTGCCCTCCAGCCGTCATCCCACTCTTCCTTCCACGGGATTGGGAAAGGGGAAAGGGAGCGAGAAGTGGGCTAGCCAGGTTCAGAAGCTGGGCTGGGGCTCCTGCAAGCCTCTGTGGTCTGCTCTGGGCTGTTCTGGGCCAAGGGTGGGGACTTGTCAGGCCAGGAGGGAGGTCAGCTGCCCTTGGCATCTCTTAAGGAACTTCAGCCTTCCGGGCCAGTCCTTCTAGGGCAGTTCTCAAACTGTCCTGGTCTCTGCTCTGCCTGCTCCCCAACCCTGGAGGTAGCTTCTGCCTTCTGTGAGAGAAACCCTGCACTAGTAGCTTTCTTTTCCTGATAGCCAGTTGGGTCTGGTTATGTTTTGGTGTGAACCTTTGGTGTATATGTGCTCTCTTAGACTGGAAGAGAAGAGTCTTTACCACACGAGATACTTATTTGGGACGCTGAAACACTACAGTGTAACCCTCAAGGGTAGTTGAAAAGTAAATCACTACTCAGAAAATACCAAAGAGAGAGGCAGGATTTTTTTTTTTTTTTGATGCCCACCTGTGTCATTTACATCTGCAAAACATCAGAGCTGGAAGGAGCTTAATCCAACACACGTTTTTAGAATAATGGAACTCCTAGATTCTGGTGGGCTTAAACTGGGCAGGATTTTTAGAGGAGATGGTAGGTGGATTTAGAAAGGACTGTGCTGGGGTGCCTGTGTGGCTCAGTGGGTTAAAGCCTCTGCCTTCAGCTCAGGTCATGATCTCAGGGTCCTGGCTGGGATCGAGCCCCACATCAGGCTCTCTGCTCAGCAGGGAGCCTTCTTCCCTCTCTCTCTCTCTGCCCCTCTGCCTACTTGTGATCTCTCTCTCTCTCTGTGTGTGTGTCAAATAAATAAAATCTTTAAAAAAAGAAAAAAGAAAGGACTGTGCCTTTTTGCACACTAGCGCAGTGAGCCCTGGGACCTGTATGTACCGTAGTTTCCCTTTGTATTGCTTGTTTAGAAAAGGAAGCAAAAGAAAGAAAAAAGGAAGCAAAAGAGAAAGTGCCCAGATTCAAAGACAAGGATTGAGTTCACCCCTTTACTAACTTTACTAGCTGAGGACCTTGAGTGAAAAATACACAGTTGCTGCTGCTTTTCATCTACAAAATGGAGATGATATACATCCACCTACCCAGACTAACACAAGAGTTAAATATCAGAAGGATTTTGGAAACCTTAAACTACACAGATTTTAACTAATTTTACTTATATTACTAATTACTGTGTGCTGCCTAGCACAGTGGCTCACATGGGACTACTGAACACTTGAAATGTGGCTAGTGTGCTTGAGATTGTAAAAATACAGAATTGCAAAAGAAGCTAACAGAGATCAGCCTTGAAAACCCTTTGAGTGGAGAAACCCAGTCTAGTCACACACACAAGGCTTAATTTAGCTACTCTTGCAAGACTAACTTGACCTGGGTCATATGTTGCTTAAGCCTCTGGAAATCATTAGCACAGCTTGAATTGTTTCCCAAGATTCATAAGAGGTAACCCCTGGCCAATTCCTTATCATTTAAGAAAATTTTAATGTTACCACTGTACAGGCTGCTTTTAGGCAAACAGGCTTGAGTGATGGAATGTAGGAAGTGTTATGCCTGAGTTTTCGCGTCCCAGAGACCACCAAGGAGCCAAACACCGATGCAATCACACAAGGGTTTATTTGACAAGCTTAAGCGTGGGCCCAAGTATACCCGACGCAGCGGAATAGGGACTTGGACCCCGAGCTTAGTTAAGGCAGGGGTATTTATGGGTTCCTGTTATTAAAGCAGGGTAGGGATATCTGAAACCAAAGTAGGGTGGGGCTTACTTAAAGTAGAGTGGGGCTTCCTGAAACTAAAGTAGGGGAAAGGTCAGCCCTTGGGCACAGGGGTCTGAGCTGGCTGTACTTATGCTAAGGCTAAACCTGAGGTGGGATGGCCTTGATTTTTCTCGGCCTCCACAGGAAGGGCCCCGCAGCGACCATTTGGCTGAATACAGGCAGGCTGATCGGCTGACCACTGACCGATAAGCTACTTAAAACCAGGCATAGTTACCAAAGAAGGGAGGATTCCGTATGTCACCACACCTCACCTCCCACCTTTAGAAACAGCCCCCACTCACTGCCTCACTGCTGACCGCCCCCCCTCCTCTGCTGTACTAGGGCCCCTCCCTTGCAGTGTATTCAATAAACTACTACCTCCTTTGTTCTGCCTCACTTCCCAGCCACCAGCTTCCATGGGATCCTCCCCCACCATCCGATTGAGATATACCCCATTCAGACACGACAATAGACAATAACCAATCGCAGTAAAGAATAAACAGTCACTGTCTTCTCACTAAATAAGCTGTTTTATAACAATGTATCTTGGAGCCTCATTCCACATTTTGGCTTGAGTGCCCCTGGTTTGCACACTGTCTTTTGGGGCGGGTGTGCAGTAAACTTGTATGAATTACTACTTCAGTGATTCATTGGTTTTATCTCTGTTATTTCTGAGCCTTTAACAGCGTTGTCCATCATAGTTCTATAAAACTCTTTCATGTACTTTTATCTCGTTTCATTATTTTCTTAAAGATTTTATTTATTTTTAAGAGGAGGGGGGCAGAGGGAGAGAGAATCCAGAGCCGACTCCTTGCCAAGCACAGATCCCCAGGTGGGGCTCGATCTCACAACCCTGAGATCATGACCCGAGCCGAGACCAAGAGTTGGGTACACAACCAACTAAGCCACCCAGGTGCTCCTTGTTTGATTATTTTAACAACCCCATGAAAATACCAGCGAATTTTAACCACCTATTACAAGCGAGGATGCTGAGGCTGTGAAGTCAAAGCCATTAGCCTAGGCTCACACAGATGCATGTTCCTCACTGTGGGTGTGCTTGTTACAGGAAGGAAATAAAGATGTTGCAATACATACAAGTGTTAACCTCTATTTAACTTTGTACAGTTTAATGGCCCTTTTTACTGGGCTTGCAACATCCCCACAACTGCCCCTATGATGCTCATGTGGTTGGTAAAGTCCTCTTCTTCAAGCCACAGTCTTGTTCTTTGTCCCCATCGTTCCAGGGAGGCCCGATTTCCAATGGGGGGTGGGGGTGGGGCAGGCAAAAGGAATAGCAGGAAAATATCTTCCCTCCCAAATCCGCTTGATTTGGGTCAGAGATCTTTGGGACCCAAGGTCCTCTACAGGTTGTGTTGACTTGGTTCATGAAAGCACAACCACATCTGTTTTCACTCATTGTATTTCCAGGGCTAACCTCAGTCTAGGGCACAGGAGAGGAGGTCCGTAAACAGTTTTGAGAGTGCTTATAAACCATAAAGCACTGTATCCCAGTCCTAAGAGGTAGTAAATGCCCCACTGTAAATTAAAGAGGGGAACAATAATTCTGTAGCACAGACAATCTGCCGAACAGATTGGGGAGGAAAAAAATGTTTGGAGAAAACAGTAGGGAAACTGGCCTGAGGAAGCAAGAATTGGAGAAGGGGTCAAGGGGCCTCACAGGGATCCAGCCCTAATCTGTCCTGAATTGGGAAGTTGTCAGCACAAGGGCGACCTCAGCCCTTTGCCCAGGATCCTTAATCTGGCAGGTTCCATATAGCAGGACAAGTAGAAGGGAAGAGCCTGGAGCAGGGAGATATTCAGAAGGCTGGGACCATGGCCCCAGGCAAGAGTGAAATGAACAAGGAAGTGATGAGGGACAGGGTGGAGCAGAAGTCAGGAGAAGGGATCCAAAGGGTGGGTGGGGGGGTTCATGCTGACCTTTCCCTCTATTGATCTGGAACGAAGGCAGAGACAAAGCTGGAGCTGACTTTCCACCAGTGAAAGGAGAGGCGTAAGGAGCTGCCTTACTAAAGGTGGAGATGGGACTCCCGGGCTGGCAGCTGGAATGCAAGAGAAGGGTTCTTCCAGACCTGCAGAACAACCGGGAATAAGACAGAAGATGAGAGGAGGGGTGTGGGGGGCAGAGTGCAGAAACAAGTATAGGCGGGTGACTATAAATATAAATGGTGTGGTCTTCTAGTCTCCTGCCCCTGCATTGGAAGGTGTGGGTTCTCAGGCCAGTGCAGCAACCCCAGAAAATCAGGTTGGCAGTGTTATGCCGGAACAGGCTCACACTGGCTCACAAAGAACTAGCTGGGCACATCTTTTCTCACTTCCAATAGGTGATATCATATTGCAGCTCAAAATTGTCACAGTGGGAATATTTACAACACAGGAAGCAGTAACCGCTCTAAATCAGGTGATGGTTGGCTTCCAGAAAGCTGGCTGTTAAACATTTACCAGCACACACTGGGCACATATGCTTTATGTGTGTGAGACGTCTGTGCCCTGGGTGTATCAGTGTACAAGTACATATATGAAAGTGTGCACCTGTGTCGTGGGTCCACGTTTTTACAGATCACAAACTCAGGAGTGCGAACCTGCAACTATGTTCTACCACCGAGTTGAATTTCTATCTCAGTCCTCCGCTCCTAATCGAACCATGTACAGGGGAGCTCAGTCATTCAGGTTTCAGTCTAGACCTAACGCTCAGCCTCCTCCTCCTCCTCGTGGCTCCCATGTTTGCATCTGAGGGCCAGGATCACACAGCAGACAGCCCCAGGAGACGTGGCCACGGCAGCTGCTGAGATGCCCAGTTCGCCTGCCTGGGCCTCCAACCAGTCTCCATCTCTCGTGGTTTTTAGAACCTGTCCACTTGTCAGGTTCAGAGGAGTGTGTGTTTCCTTCCTTCTGGGCTCCTGGACTCTCCCTCCAGGCTGCTGCCTCCAGGATTAAGGGGTGAGGGGAAGGGAAGGAGCATCATGTTGCCTAACTAAGATGAATGGCAAGCCTGTCTTAGAGAGACCAGAACGTCCCCAAGTCAAGGGCCTCATAGAGGGCCAACCCAGGGTTTGAACTTAGTTCTTTCTGACTCTAATGCCTTTCCACTCCACCAGGCTGCCTCAGTTCCCGGTGGATTAGGGGCACTCGGTACATGCTTTTGTATAACTGTCCCTCAGAACAATGCATTACTTAAAATATAACCCATGAGAAATTCTACTAGTTACCAAGCATGTTTAGACATAGCCTCAAGAAAAACACATACTGGCAACAGGCCTCTGGGGGAGAGGACAACATAGGGCCTTGAAGCCGAGCAGCTGGGAACGCCTGGCCCGCTCAGGGCAGACGACCCCTGCTTCATTTTTCTGTTATCTCCCCTCCCCCCCAGCACCTGTGGCTAATTAGATAAGTCCTTTAAATGTGCTTGCTAGAAACCATAAACTTTCCACTGCTTGACCAGACTTATTTTGCCTTCCTTCTTGTTTATCTACAAGGTATATAATTAAAGTGTAGCCTTCTTCAGCTCTTCTGTTGATTACTGTCTATATCTAATAAAAACGGGACTGAGGAATTGTTCGGGGCAACAGTCTTTTCTACTGTTGTCCTCTGCTCCCTTTCTCTCGCAGCTGACTTGTTTGTGCCTCATTCTTCTCCCGTGCACCGTCAGGAAGCGGTACTTTTGATCATGATGGATTAGGCCACTGATTCTCAAAGAAATCGTAGAATTCCAAATCCCAACATCTGACCCTGAGTCAACTTTTCCCTGCCCTGTCACTGAGGTACTGCAGGAAACCCAGAAATAAGTGTGTGCAGAGGGTGGGTTGGGATGCTGACCTTCCTCTAGTGGATCTGTGACACAGCCAGGGGCCCAAGTCTCACCAGCTTCCGCTCCCTGGCCTGTCCCATTCCCTTATCAGGATCTCTTCTTCAGCACCTAGCTGGAACCCTAGACACAGAACTTTCTGAGCTACGGACATTCTGGGTCCCAGGAGAGAAGGGCAAAGGGTCCAGTGTTAGGATGGGCTATGCAGGTTGGTCAAGGCTTAATATGTGAGGAGCCACTGAGAGCAGCCTGGCAATAGCAGTTTTTTCCCTCTTGGCAGCTGAGAGGAAGGTGCTGGTAATAATGGAAGCAGGGAGGCGAAGAAGGCCCTCTGCCCACCCCACCCACTTTACAGTGGAGAGACCTCTTCCAGAGGCCTGTTCTGGGAGCATCACACCTCAGGGCTGGTCTGTGCTCTGCCAACCACTGATGTGTACTTCATTTCCCAAATCCTGTCATTTCGAGAATGTGATCTACATGGAATATTTTGCACCTAGCACAGTTCCCCAGAAGTTCATCCCGGCGGTGATACATCTGGAGAGCTTCTTCCCATGGCTGAGCAGCGTTCCACCTATGCATGTAGTGTATTTCTTTCTGGTGAAATATTTCACACATACAAACATCTATATAATGGCCATAAAGTTTCTGAAGTTGTGGCTCCTTATCTGTGAACCCTTGAGCCTCACAAAAGGACCTGGAAAATCAGGAGAAACTCTATGTGTTTGGCCCCCCACCCTCGAGCTCTTGTGGCTGAGTATCCCTCTCCAGGCTGGGGGTGACTGTCTGCTGGAAAAGGGGCTGATAAGAGCCCAACCTCCTGAGCCTGAGGGGATCAGGACCTCAGGAGGGAGAGGAGGTAAAGAGACTTCTGCCGGACTAGGGCCTTTCTCGACTAGAGCCTCCATTTCTGCTCAGACTTCTGGTGGACAGAGGCTGGAGCAGACAACTGCCAGTCGAGGCTGGGCAGGGCCCCCTCTCAGGGCAAGTCACCACTGTTCCAGCACCAGCTGCTACACAAGGATGAGACAAGTGCGAGGGCAGTCCAGGATCAGACAGGCCTCTGCCAACAGGGCTTCTAGAAGGAGGTGGGAGTTCAGGACAGATACCTCTGGGGCTTTGTTTCCTGGATGGGAGCCTGGCTAGGACCCCCTTAGCAGGCACTGAGTGTCTGCATTTGGGCGTATGGTAAGCAGCTCAAGCCTTGGACTGGGTCCCGGCCTCCAGGAAGAGGCCACACAAGAGAAGGGACAGTCCCTAGAGTCAAGTAGAGCGAGAAGAGTGAGGAAAACAGAGGCTGGGAAACTTGCTCCAGGGCAGGCAGCTGTTCGGACTGGTTCTGACCCTCCCTACAAGAGGCCCCAAAGACTCCCTTTGTAGCCCAAGCTCCCATCTCCCAGCAAAACCCTCCCTGAGGGTTTGCCACCCCCTCCCCAGCATATCCTTTCCACAGGCCAGGCCAGAGTTGTGTCTCTGTGGGAGAGGGAGGCTGCTCTCTCTCCCAAGGGTGGGACCCTCCCTGAAAATCTGAGGTGCAGAGGGGAGGGAAAGGGGCTCCAGCAGCAACAGTGCATCACTTTTGAGCATCTCCATGTACCTGGCCCCAGTAGATGAATCTGATAAGGACCGTGGACTCAGTACAAACAGATCAGAGGAGAAAGGGTTTTGAACAGGCTGGAGCACTCAGGAAGGCTTCCTGGAGGAGGAGTGCTTCCTGGGTCTTGAAAGCCTGGTAGGAACTGATGAGAGAGGCAGAGAGAAGGGGCAGGAAGAGTCCTGTGAGTGAAGTAAGAGGGGCAGGTAGGAGGGTGTGTGCAAGGCAGGGGCTAGGATGAGCAGGATTCTTTAGGGTTCCAGAGACATCGCTCAGAGTGTCTTGTGAGGCAGGCCAGGCAACTTTCCTCCCCTTCACTGGCCCAGGAGACCCAGGCAGTGTGACCCGCAGGGTGGGAGACTAGGCAGGAGGAAGAGGAAGGGCTGGCCAGTAGCCTAATCAGTTGAAACAGTCCCCTTACAAAAGGTGCCCTGCAGGGCTTGGAGAGCTGCTTGAGCTCCTTGGAGCCAATCCCCGGTGTTGAAATACTTGCAAGGAAGCAGTCTGGTTTGCTCGGGACTGAGGGAGTTCCTGGGATGCGGGACTTTAAATTGTAAACATGGTTTGGGTTGGTCACCCTTTAAAAAAAAAAAAATCCCTTCTGGAGAGGAGCCCTAGAGCAAGTCTTGGGGGGTCACCCCAATGACCCATGACAGATTATATGACGCAAGTGTTTCTTAGGAGGAGAAATGTTCAGTTTTCAGTTCTTTACAACTGCCTTCCCATAATTTAGGAGAGCAGGATTGACATGTGACAGCAAATAACAGATTGAGGTATTACCCGAAGAACAATTCAGCGGGGTTTCCCAAATTCTGTTTCCCCAAGAGATGTTAAGTGGTAATTCTAGAACAGAGGGACCTGGTGAACCTTGGGAACACTGAGTCTTCTACCGTCCATCCACCTGCTATGTCACAGAGTTCTGCTGCCCAGCAGGACATTAACGCTCCCAAAAGCCCCAAGGGAGAGAACCCTGTTTCTTCTTGTTTAATGACTGAAGAAACAAGGTTATTTGCCCAGAGGGAGTTTTCTCTTTACCTGCCTGCACACTCTCTCACCCAACACACCAATTTTCTTGCAATTCCAATTTGGAAAACTCTGGAAAAAGAACATCAGTCTATAGGATCACTTACTTCATGGTCCTGGAAGGCCTATATCATTTCAATAATCCCATGTGTAGACTTCAAGGATAACCCAGCTGGAAGTGTAATTTCCATTCTTGTTCAATTCAAAATTTCCCCCCTTTTTTCCTTTAAAAATCCTCTGGCTTTGTGGGCGCCTGGGTGGCATAGTCGGTTAAGCATCTACCTTCAGCATGGGTCATGATCCCAAGGTCCTGGGATGGAGCCTGGCATCAGGCACCCTGCTCAGTGGGGAACCTGCCTCTCTCTATTCCTCTGCCATACCCCCTGTTTGTGTTCTCTCTCTCTCTCTCTCAAATAAATAAACAAAATCTTGAAAAAAATAATAATCCACTGGTTTTCTTCTTTTTTATTTTTTAAGTAATCTCTACACCCAACATGAGGCTTGAACTCACCACCCTGAGATCAAGAGTCACATGCTGTATGCACTGAGCCAGCCAGGCACCCCATTCCACTGGCTTTTAAATGCTGGACTTGGGGCAACTGGGTGGCTCAGTGGGTTAAAGCCTCTGCCTTCGGCTCAGGTCATGATCCCAGCATCCTGGGATCAAGCCCTACATTGGGCTCTCTCCTCAGCCAGGAGCCTGCTTCCCCCTCTCTCTCCCTGCCTGCTGCTCTGCCTGCTTGTGATCTCTATCAAATAAATAAATACAATTTTAAAAAAATGAATAAACACTGGACTTTTCAGTTCTTCCAGGGCCTTCACCATAAGGCCTCAGGTTTGGGCTTTGTTTCCCTCTGGGCTGGAACCACTGGCAGTCTCAGGTCTCTCTCTTGCCATGCCTCGAGGGGTGGGAGGACAGCGCTAGCACTCCACCACTCCTCCGGCCCTGGGACAGCCCAGAATTCTCTCCCAGATTCTGGGTCAGTAAGACCTTGGCCTGCCCTAAGCCTTTTCTTCCTAAACAGGAAGGGCAAAAGTAGGTTTCCGCTCTCCAGACCCAGAGCAGGGGTCAGAGCTGGCCTCAGCGGTGTTGCCCACAGCCTCTTGTGGGCCTTCCCTAACATACTGCCTCTCCCTGAGTAATGGACTATGTCAAAGGAGGCCCCTGAAGTTTTTGGACAGATAGGGTTTATGCAGTCATGAACCCCCCAGTTGGGGGCCCTGGGGGAAGAAAAGCAGGAGAGGTATGGTACAGCCCAAATGTTCCCTGAGCTCCATAGTCCCCTGAGTGGGGCCGATGGGGCAAGAATGTAGTTACCCGTCGCAAAACCAGGCCGTAACAGTCCTAGAGAAGCCTTCCTGGAGGAGTCGAGCATTTGAGGAAGCCTGAGAGTGGGAGCTATTCTAGTCCCAAACTGGAAGGAAGCCTGGGCTCTGGCAAACCTGTTGAAGGATGTAAGTTAGGCTCTGGAAGAATGAAGAGTGGGAGCAAGGTGGACACCTCATAGAGGAAGCCGGGACTGGAGCTTTCTCAAGACCCAGGCACTGCCCCGATCTCTACCCTCAAACCCCACTGGGAGGAAAGTCAGAAAAACGAGCACCCACCAAGGATCCCAGACACGGCTAAGGAAAGACCACTTCACCTTCCCCTGAACCCTAATATCCCAGAGATGGGGTGTGGTGGCATGGAACGAGGGCAGACACTTCCACTCTAAAAACAGTGAAAATTCCTGGAAATGGGGTGTAGAGAACATAACAGTTTCAAGCTTGGAGCCTTGACGGATAAATGTAAGGATCGATTGGAACATTCAAGTTAGTAGTGTTTCCTCTTCCCACCTTTCAGGACTGCCCCCCACCCCCATGAGGGGATGTACGCTCTAACAGAAACCCTGCGGGAGAGCAAGGATTGACCTGGAGGACCCAGTTTCGGATGGCGGCATTTCAGGCACCAGAACTTAGCTATCTGGGCTTGGGTCGTCCTCACACCCTTGCTACCACACCACACCCATTGGGCAAATGTTTGCCGGGCCAATCCTGTTTGCCAGTTCTCTCTGCTCCCCATCAGGAGTGAGTGAGGCGGGGGCCATGGTCGGAGGGGCCCGCTGGCCCAGCCAGTCCCATGTGGCCAGGCATGTGCGGTTCAGTGGCCAGCTGAGGTCTAAGCAGAGGGGACAGCAGCGCCTTTCCTGAGACAAGTGGGAAGAAGGTATCAGCCATGGCTGACCGAGCGGTGACCCAAGGCCCAACACAGAGCCAATTAGCGGCCCCCACAATGGTGGTGGGCTTGCCGCAGCTTCCACGGAAAGCCCCACGTGCTGCCAGCGTGTCAGGCTGAGTTAGCACCAGGAGGGCTGAGTGGAGTCCTGCCGGAGGCTGGCTGGATGGGGGTGATAACACCTCCCCCTGGGATCTGGGGGGTAGGGCCAAGTGAGACACGTGAGCGTGCCGGCCTCTGCCTGTGGCCATGGCCATGTGCGTGGGGCAGGTGCCTGCGTGCGCCTTTGAGATGGATGACTTGTGTGTGTCCCTTTGCACATGTGTGCCTGCTCATGCCCATTTGGCATGTTTCGTCCCTCTGGCATACTTTGTGTATCTACTTCCTGCCTCCTTGGTGTGTGCACTTGGAACTCTGGGACTAAATGGCCCAAGTGTCTGCCCTAGTGGGGTCTCCATTCTAGTGGCAGAGAGGGAAAAGAAACAAACATTTGTATGGACATGGATTGAGTGCCCGAGGAAAGGTACAACAGGAAATGGGATTGGGGAGCTATCTTCCAACACCATCGGGGAGGGCCCCTTGGAGGAGGTGATCTTGACCTAAATGATAAGGAGGCAGCCTGTTGAATATCAGGAGGAGGAGGGCTGTAGACAGAGGGCAGAGAGCAGGGCCAGAGAGGAGATGGGATTCTACCATGCTGCAGGTGTGTGTAGTGTGGCCAGGAGGAGGAGGGGGAGGCCACAGCTGGGGAGACATCTGATGGTCCAGGCAGGGGACAACCCTCAGTGAAAATCTGCTTGCCTTCCTCAGCTCTGGGGAGCAGTTCTGACCTTCCCCCAAATCCCATCCCAGGGTCCAGCCTCTCTGCTTGTACAGGTCCTGACCATCCCCAGAGGACACTCTCAGCTCTGCCAATCTAATCGTGTCCACATAGTACCAGCCACAGGAGAGGCCACTGTCCAGGGAGAGAGAGCAGGACTCTTCCAGCCAAACTCAACCCTGAACCTAGAGCCTGAAACTGGCCTCGAAGCCAAATCCTAGTGGCCAGAGGCAAGGCTGCCTTTGGATTGTCCTGCCACATAAGGCCTTCTGGTAGGTGGTGTGATGGTGTGATGGGACGGCTGAGAGCGTCACCCCAGACTTTCCTTTAAGAGGCCTGGCGGGTGTAGCAACCAGGACTGGGAACAGAGGAAGCTGGAGGCCTCCCCAGCCCTTGCTGCCTTGCCCAACCCCTCTCCACAAACAAGGTGGGCTCCAGCCTCCAGCAAAGAGGCCAAAAGCCAACTCCAGACTTCGCCTTCTCTTTCCTTAACCCCACAGCTGTGGGACAGAGCCTCACTGGCTCAGGAGGGGAAGCCGAGCTGGTCGCCCCTCAGGTGGCCTCCAGGAGAGGGCAAGTGACTGAAAAAAAAGGGAGGTGGATGGGTGGGAAACACCGTTACTGCCCTGACAAACCAGCCAAAGACTTCCTTCCACCATGGAAGGTTGGCTTGGGTGTCTCAGGATGACACCGACATGAGGCGTGAGAACCCGCGTCTGTGGGTCTACTTGTACCTGAGTGTACTTGACACCTAGGTCAGACCGGTGCCTTCCAGATTGTTCAGGTGTCTGGGAGTGGGTCCCGTGTGCCTCTGTCTATGGGACCCTCTGAGGCCCCTGTGTCCACTGGCTGTGTGGGAGTCTCTCTGTGTATGTGCCTCTCTGGGCATGAGCGGCTGAGGTGACTTAAGGTTTGTCACCTGTCAGCCTCTGAGGTCTGCACCACCCTGCTCCCTAGCCTGGCCTGGCCCCAAGGCTCTGGGGAGAAGCTGCCCGATCTACTCTCATCAGGGCTGTCGACGGGGTGACAAGGAGACTTGTGGATCTTGGGAGATGTGATTCTGCTGCTGTCGACAGGCAAGGATTTGCCATTAGCTGTGTCTACATGTCGCCAGCTACCCTGACCCTCCCCCTGCTGCCACACAGCTAGCCGGAGCAGCAGTCCCACGTGGATGCTGGCCTCTTGACGACCTCCGGCTGTGGCTTCAGGCTCTCATCACCTCTGCGGCCCACTCGGAAGGGCTGTGGTGGCTGAGGACAAGATGAGGCAGGCTGGCTGGCTACGGTGGCTGTTTATCTGGTGTGTTGGGCTCTGAGATTTCAGATTTGGGAGGAAATTAAGAGGTAATCTTGTCCCCCTTCTCAGTATGTCCTTTCCACAAGCCATGCCAGAGTTGTGTCTCTGTGGGAGAGGGAGGCTGCTCTCTCTCCCAAGGGTGGGACCTTCCCTGAAAATCTGAGGTGCAGAGGGGAGGTTAGTGCACCACTCCTGAGCATCTCCATGTACCTGGCCCAGAGTTGGGCCAGGCTGCAGGTGGGCACGCATGGGTCTCACAGACTAGCTGGGCAGGCAAGATGTCAAAACCTGGAAGTTCACTAAGAAGCCCAGAAGTCACAAGAAGGCAGTAGATGAATCTGATGAGGACTGTGGACTCAGTAGAAACCGGAGGTCAGAGGAGAAAGGGGTTCGAATGGGCTAGAGCACTCAGGAAGGCTTCCTGGAGGAGGAGTGCTACCTGGGTCTTGAAAGCCTGGTAGGAACTGATGAGAGAGGCAGAGAGAAGGGGCAGGAAGAGCCCTGTGAGTGAAGTAAGAGGGGCAGGTAGGAGGGTGTGTGCAAGGCAGGGGCTAGGATAGCAGGATTCTTCAGGGTTGCAGAGCCATCGCTCAGGGTGTCTTATGTGGGGGTTGGCAGGGAGGGCCAGGAAGGCTCCAGGGGGCTGTCCCTCCTGAGTAGGGGCTGGAAAGAAGGAGAGGAAGAAGGGCAGGCTGGGCAGGGCTGTTCTAGCTGGGAGGAGGAGGTGGAGATGAGTACTCAGGACTCTGGTGATCCCAGGGTCTCCTGTGCTCTTCTTTATCTCTCAGACACCTTTCCAGTTCTGGGAAAGAGAACATGTTTGGCTAGCTTGGGTAACAAGAATCAGTTTGGCTGGTTTGGATCAAGGCTCTGCCTCTCCAATGGGTACAGTATTGCCTAGCAGAAATATGGCTGCCGGTGGGGTGGTTTTTGCCCACGATGAGCCCCTCTTCGAGCTAGGCCCACACTGGGTGCTGGGGTTGTAGGAATGAGCACATTCTTACAGACGTCTCAGGAAATATTTAAGCTGGGTCTTGAAGAATGAATAGGAGTTTGCCAGTTGGAGAGGTGGGGCAGGGTGAAATGGGCAAGACTAGAGTCTGCATCTGAGGCAAGAAACCACAGAAATCGAGGGAACCTCTCATCTCTCAATCTCTCTCTCTCTCTAGTATCTGTGTGAGCCAGGAGGCAAGGAGGGCTCCCTGGAGGGCCACTCCCCTTATATGCTGTTGGAATTGATGCACATCTCACCTTCTCCTCCTGTTGCTGCCCACTCCTGAGGCTGCTAACAGACAGTTTGGGTTTGGTCTTTTTGAAAAGCTGGCCATCTTTTTGGCCCTAAACAAACCAGAGGTCATGGTAGGAGGGGAAAGGCAAGGAGGAGGTCCGACAGCCGTCCTGCAAACACACAGCCTGTCCCCTTTATTGTAAGTGCCAGCTCCAGACCTCCACAGGGGCACTCAGGAGAAGTGATGAAAAGTTTATAAAAGCCGAGGAGAGGGTCCTGTGTGAGTCTGTGCAGGAGCCTGTGCATATGAAGTGTGTGAAGAAGGGATATCCTGAGCCCCGGGCGTCTGTTGGGAAAGGGGGGGTGCTGCTGTGAGGGGGCCTGAGAATGAGCCTTGGGGCCCAGACCACTTCCTCACCCAGAGACAAAGAGGCCACACAGCTGTACTGGGAGTGTCTTTTCCGGGTTCAGGCTCAAGGTGTGCCTCTTTGTTCTGCCTAAGCAGTACGCAGACAGCCCTCAGGCACACCCCAACGTTCTGTATTTCTCTGCGGAGATACAAGCCGGCATGCAGAGGCCAGAGGCCCTGAGGGTTGCCCCCATTGCTGGGGGCCCCCCCACTGTCCATGAAGGACTGATGCCTGCTACTGAAGCTGATCTTCTGTCTCTCCTCTATGGGAGTAAGGCATTGTGCCATTGGGCGCTTGACTGTGTTGTGTTTTTCTTGGTGATTCCAACCCCAAGACGCAGTGGGCAGTGGGCAGTATTGGGATTTCCCGTCCTGGTGGCTGGCATTGCAATGATCTTGGCTGTATCCTCCACATAGCTCGAGTGCCCTCCTGGTACCTGTTAGCCAGTCACGGAATTCTGCCTTGTTAAGCAGGTGGGGAGTTAGTGCTGGGAAGACTAGAGACTGGGGCTACCAACTCATCCCAGTTGGCCCAGGACTTTCCTGGTCAGCACTGAGAATCCCAGGTCCTGGGTATACCAGCGTGGTTGGTCACCCAGCCCGGGGCTGACCAGCAGTGTGAACGTGATCAATTTATTCACTTCTCTGTGCCTCAGATTCCTCCCCTGTAAGATGGGTCTAAAAATAATAACCTAGTTTATAGAATTTTTTGTGATGGTTCCACAGAGAGCATGTGTAAAGGACATAGCTCAGGGCCTGGCACAAAGTCATGTTCAACAAGCATTAGCCATTAATAACAATATTGCCTTCGATGAAGAGACTTTTTCTGTGTAGCCCCAGGGGAGGCAGTGGGACCAACCTGCTCAGTAGAAGGGAAAATCTAGCAGAAGCATCAGGGGTAGTGTGTTGCTAAGGTGTTCAAACATAAGCTAATATTTGGTCTGATTTGTGAAGTGGACGGTAGAACTAAGTCACCTCCTAGTCCTGAAATATCTTCGTCCTGTGATAAATTAATCTCATCCTCTTTTTTCTCCCCCTGACGAAGGGAGCTAGCTTGTCAGAGAGAGCAGTCTCTTTCCTTCTAATCAGCAATTCCTGTCATGGGAGACCACTCAGAGCTGCTTGAATAAAGACAAGAAACATTCCAGCCATGAACCCAATGATCTGTGTTATGCTAAAGACAGAAGAAAACACGAATGGCTCTCTGCTGTTCTGGCTGATGGACTGCCTCTTCTCCTTGGAGAGGAGCTCCCAGCCTTGGCTGGACTTCCATTAGCCTGCTGCTTCCCCACAACCCCCACCCAGGGCTCTGCTGTGTGTGTGTTTGTGTGTGTGTGTGTGTGTGTGTGTGTGTGTGAGAAAGAGGTCAGCAAGGGTCTCATGTGATGTGTGCAAAGTCCCAGATGGGTCCCCTCCCCCACCTTGTTCTTTCCTGTTATTCCCCAGTCTCACACCCTCACCCCCGCCCCCCACGTTGTCCTCACAGGCCTAGTAGCTTAACGTGTGGCAATTAATAGAGCCGTTTGAGGACATGTCATTAGAAAGCTCTTTAACTCAGCCACTTGAGTTGGGGCCCCAGGCATGTGACAGGGGGTGCCAGGAACACCAGGGCAGCTGTTTGGGGTGGGGGAGGCAGAGGCGGAACAGAGAAATGGGGTCGAGAGGCCTGGACTGCAGGAACAAATAGTTAATGGGGTCATAGCCCAGTGGTCGTTGGTTTTCGTTGTTTGTGGTTGTCTTTTACTAAATTTTGCTCTTGCTAAGCTGCAGCAAAGCCAAGACCAGAGAGGTGAGGCGCCAGCAATAAAGCTGCTGATTACACGGACCATCATAGGGGAAGTTTCCGCTAGGATGTGAGCACTTCAGAGAGGGGTCGTCACCTGGTGACATCCTGTGTGTCAGGGTAGAGCGGGGTGAGGGATAGCTGTTCTTCCACTGGGGCTGGGGCGCTGGCAGGGAAAGAGGCAAGAGCTCCACATGGGGGAGGAAAGGATGATGAGGGAAGAGGGGCCTGGTCTCCAGGCCTGACTGTCTCTAAGTTCTCTGTGCCTCTCACAACCATCCCTGTCGACAGCCGGACAGGCAGTGGCAGCAGAGGCCCAGATGCCAAAGTGGACTTTGTCTCCACCAGTTTGGGGTGTGTGTGTGTGTGTGTGTGTGTGTGTGTGTGCACGCGCCCAGACTCAAACCCCGACTCCTCCAACTACTAGCTGTGTGCCTGTAGACAAGGTATTCAGCCTCGCTGTGCCTCAACTTCTTATCTGTGAAATGGACATCATGATAACACATCTCCTGGGCTAGATATGAGCACTAAATGGGTTTATACATACAAATCACTTAGAACAGTGTCTGGCACAAAGAACACTACAAATGCTAGCAGTTAGGGTTTTGAGGAGGAGAGCCATAGGATGGCAGAAGAGCTAGTTTCCCCTAGAACATCCTTATGAGATATACAGCAATTGGTCCTCACACATGCCAGCCTCAAATGGTAACACATGAGTGTGTGAATTAGGAAAAGTTAAAGGATTATGTGTAACATTAGGATAAGTGTATACACTTGCTGTCAGTATGTAGGTCAACAAACTTCTGAATCTATAAATCCTTTCACCCTCATGTCCCTTGAATTGAGGATGGGGAGCCCTCCTGCTCCCTCCTAACCCTCCTTCCAGAGAGGCTGGGTTTTCTTTCCCCGGGGACTCCTTGCCTAAGCATGGGTCCCAGAGAACCTCCCTGGGCTCTTTCCAGCCCTGTTGGGTCAGAGGGAGCAGATGGGAGCCCGTGCCTCCTGGCTTGCTTCTCACGGCTCTCGGGAAACCATGGCTTCTCCTGCCAGCTGTGGGAGGAAACGCCAGTGCTCAGCCTTGGTTCCCAAGGCCACTTATAGCCCCAAGACTGTGGGGAAGTGAAAGTGCCCAGCCCCTACAGGAACAATCCTGCATCCGCTCATCTCAATGCATGTAACTTTTTTGGCCCAGTTTCTCTTCTCTACAGTTCTGGGAAGAGTGGCGGAATACTTTTAGATTCTCCTCCCTCCCTGGGAGGACAAATTCAGACTCCCGGGTGGCCAGGCCACATGATTCGAGGTTAGCTAACTTACCTGTAAAGCACTACACAGTGGCTTTTCTCACAAGGGGATGGGGTACTAACAAGAAATATGAGTCATCCCAGCAGATCAGCATACCAGGAACATTTTAATTTTTTTTTATGTATTTATTTGACAGACAGAGATTACAAGTAGGCAGAGAGGCCGGCAGAGAGAGGGGGGAAGCAGGCTCCCCACTGATCAGAGAGCCTGATGCAGGGCTCGATCCCAGGACTCTGGGATCATGACCTGAGCCGAAGGCAGAGGCTTTAACCCACTGAGCCACCCAGGTGCCCCAGGAACATTTTAATTTTAAACTTAACTTATGAATGGCTAATGTGTTAACACATTGAACTATGCAATATACATAAAGAATATAAAAAGACATACAGTGGAAAGGCTCTCTCTTACCCTTGAACCCTACCCTCTCTTCCTAGGAAGCAAGATGTCACCATTTTAGAATGTATCCTTCCAGAGATATTCTATATAAAGAAATACCTCTATAAAGAATATCTAGTTCTTTCTTCCCAGCCTTCTACTTTTGTCAAAAGGGGGAATCTTCTCATATGGATACATAAAGAGCATCCTCAGTTTTGTGTATCTGTTTTTATTCTTTTAAAATTAGAGTATGGTTGACACATACTATTACATCAGTTTCAGGTGTACAACACAGTGATTCAGCAAGTCTCTATGTTATGCTATGCTCGCCGCGGTGTCACTCCCATCGGTCACCACACAACGCTTTAACAATATCACTATGGGGGCACCTGGGTGGCTCAGTGGGTTAAAGCCTCTGTCTTCAGCTCAGGTCATGATCCCGGGGTCCTGGGATCGAGCCCCACATCGGGCTCTCCGCTCGGCGGGGAGCCTGCCAAGTCCCCTCTCTCTCTGCCTGCCTCTCTGCCTACTTGTGATCTCTGTCTGTCAAATAAATAAATAAAATCTTTAAAAAAAAAAAACAAAACAATATCACTATGTTCACTGAACTGTACTTTTTACCCCCATGATTTATTCTGTTCTCATTTGCTTTTACATCTCTGCTCTATGATGTTTCAAAAGGCACTTATCCAGTTTCCTATTAGTGAACTTCCAGGTTGGTTCCGGTGTCTCCCAGTGCTGCAAAGAAGAGGCTTACAGACAAGCACACAGTCCTTGAAACTCCCACTGCTCTTTATACATATTCCTCAGGAATTCTTTTTTTTTTTTTAAGATTTTATTTATTTATTTTACAGAGAGAGAGAGAGATCACAAGCAGGCAGAGAGGCAGGCAGAGAGAGAGAGAGAGAGAGAGAGGAGGAAACAAGCTCCCCACTGAGCAGAGAGCCTGATGTGAGGCTCGATTGCAGGATCACGAAGAGGCTTTAACCCACTAAGCCACCCAGGCGCCCTCTTCAGGAATTCTTAAGCAGGTGTTTGGGACCCCTTAGAAGTCAGCAGATGTAGAATTCAGAGAGAGAAACTCCAGAACCCTGGAAAACTGGACGGAAAAATGCTTATTTGCACTAACCTCTAATTGAAATTGAGCCTTTCCCTCCATTGTGAATAGAGGCAACAAACTGCGAGTACTTATTAGCAGTATCTGTAACTCTCCCACATGATTGACTGTATTTTGAGATATCATTTTGAATTGTCATTCATACCTCGTCATTGTGGTAGTAAAGGAAATCGTTTCTCTGCTTACAACCCTCTGACATAGAATGTGCACGCTTTCCCACAACGTCAACCGATTTTCCAACTCTCTGTACGCCAACTTGGTGTCCTGTGATTTTATTCAATTCTGATACTAACTACCTGGAGTTAGTGTCAGACTCTCCAAGTTTAAGGGTTCAGTCCCACAAGAGCGCCCTCACTTCAGATGCCAGCTATGGTCACGGATCGCCAGAGCGCCCAGGGGTCCAGCCTGACTACAACTAGGGGAATTCCCAACCACCCTCCTCAAGCTGGATCATTGACTAGACAAAACTTGGAAATAATACCTCTACTATAATTGGCTGACAAAACTTGGAAATATTTACTTACACTTACCAGTTTATTACGAAGGATATTATAAAGGTACAGATGAACAGCCAGATCAAGGTACACATAGGGTGAGGTCTGGAAGGCTCACGAGCCCAGGAGCTTCTGTCCCTGTGGAGTTGGGGTGGGCCACCATCCAAGCGTGTGGATGCATTTACCCACCTTTGAACCCCATAGTTTAGAGATTTTTATGGAGACTTCATCACACAATCATGACTGATTATTAACTCAATCTCCAGCCTTCTCACCTCAGTGGAGGATGGGGGATGGGACTGAAAGTTCCAAGTTTCTAAACAGGACTTGGTCTTTCTGGTGGCCAGCCCCCATCCTGATCCATCCAGGAGCCCACCCAGAGTCTCCTCCTTAGACCAAAGATGCTCCTCTCACCCTGGAAATCCCAAGGGATTTGGGAGCTCTGTTTAACACACTCTTATCAACTCTACCACTTGGGAAATTACAAAGGTTTCAGGAGGTCTGTGTCAAGAATGGGAGCAGAGGCCAAACATATATATATTTCTTACTATGTCATTAACAGGCAGTTATTAGATTTTCCATTAGATCTGGTTATGGTATGCATTAATAAAGAAACATTACTATATCACATATTTGGCTTTCTAAAAAAGTATTTTGATACCTGCATTTCAGTATAATTTCTTTGTTGTAACCTTATGTATTTTTTATTGTAGTAAATATATGTAGCACAAAATTGACCATTTTATCCATTTTAAGTGTACAGTTCAGTGGCATCAAGCATATTCACAACATTGGGCAACAATCCCCACTATCCATCTCCAGAACTTTTTCATCTTCCCCAACTGGAACTCTGTACCCATGAAACAGTAACTCCCCATTACTCTCTGTTCCCCCTCCTCTACTGGCTACTTACTGTTTACGATTTTGAGTGCTCTAGATACCTCAGATAAGTGAAATCATACAATATTTGCCCTTTTGGGTCTGGCTTGTTTCACTTAGCATGTCTTAAAGGTTTATTCATGATGTAACATGTATCCATTCACCTGCTGCCGAACTTTTGGGATATTTCCACCTTTATAAATAAAACTGCTATGAACATTGGTGTAGACTTAACTCTTTGGAGTCCCTACTTTCAATTCTTTGGGGGTATATACCGAGGAGTGGAATCGATGCATTATATGGTAGTTCTGTTTAATCTTCGAGGAATGTGTATTCATTTTTAAGCATGTAAAGATCATCCTGAGATGAATAGCTTAGCTCAGTCCCCAACACTTTATTTTGCATGCCTGTCGTGGCCACTAGATGGGGAGCTTCTTAGCAAGGGCTCCCCTGTCCTTCCGCCCCCTCAGTAACTCTTCCAAGGTCTAGTAAATGCATTCAGGGCCCAGTGGGCTCCCTGCGGGCCCGCCACTGGCAATGTGCCGGCGACACAAAGATGCAGAAGGTACCCTAAAGGAACTCAGCCTAAAGGGAGAGTTTACGCCTGAGGATGACTAATTAAAGGCGCCCAACTCCCGCCCGTGCCACTTCCTAGATGTATGACTTGAGGCAAGGTAACCTTCCTTGGCCCCAGCTTCCCCATCCTGAAATGACTTAAAATCAACTTCCTTCCCCAAAATACAGCGCGGCCTTTAGCACAGGGCCTGGCCGGCGTTAGGCACGCAACCAAGTCGTTCGGCTCAGCGGCGGCAGCAAGATAAGCTCCGCAGGCGACCTGCCTGCACGCTTCCGGCCGGTGGCGGCTAGGGTGCGACCAGGCGGCCCTCTCGCGCCCCGGAGCCCCTCCACGCCAGCGTGGGAGCGCCCAGGGAGTGCCCGAACGCTGTCCCTCCGGGAGGCGCCGCATCCCCGCCCCCGGGCACCGTCCTGCCTCCCCCCGCGGCATCGCGGGCCGGGCCCTGGGTGCAGTCCCGGGTGCCCGAGGCTCCGCCTGGAGGGTGGTGTTCGCGGCCGCGGCCGGCTGGTCTTCCGCGCCGGCGGGCGGCGCTAGTCCGGATTCGGCCGGGGGCGGCGCTCCGGCCGGGCTCCTCTCGGCGGCGGCGCACGGCCCTCTCGCCGTCCGCGGGGCGGGGACGCGGCGACGGTGGCGGCGGCTCCGTGTCGCCGGAGCCGAAGCGCGCAGGCCCGTCCCGGCGCTCGGGGGCGGGCGGGGCGGGGGAGCCATGTGGTTCATGTACGTGCTGAGCTGGCTTTCGCTCTTCATCCAGGTGGCCTTCATCACGCTGGCCGTCGGTGAGAGTGCGCGACCCGGGTCCGCGCGGGCTCCTGCCCCGGCATCTGTGCTGGCCGGGGGTCGCCTCACGAGGGCGGTCGCATCAGGGGGCGCCGGAGCAACCCGGAGGACTCCTGTCCGATGCTCCAGCCTTCGCATCCCTCCCCTTCCCTGTCCCGCCGGATCCTGCCCCCTCTTGCTGACCCCACCAGCCCAGTGGGACCGTGGGTCCCTCCCGGGGTCACTGAACCCGCCCTGGCATTGCCTGGGAGTGGCTGACTCGAGTGCCCCTTGCCGGAGCTCGCGCATCCCCAACCGCTGCCGAGCCCACCTTCGTGGCCCTATGGCGCTGAACTTTTCCCCGACGCTTACCCTACCCGTTGGCTTGTGGCCCTTCGTACTGCCTACTCAGTTGGACTTTGACAGGCTTTTCCCTTCTGGCGAGTTTCTACTCTTGGTCCCAGCCGAGATCTCACCTCCTCCGGGAAGCTCTCCTCATGGGGTTTGGTTGTGCCCTGTACTTTGTCTGACGTAGCACCTGTCACACGGGGATCGGCTGATTGCTCTCCCTACCCCTACCTACCCACGCTGGGTCAGGGAAGGGACCTTGCCTGGACTGGGCCCGGCACTTGACCCATACTAGGTGCCTAACAGATATTTAGTGAATGAGTGAATGAAATTCCCCCTTCGTGGACCAGAGGTTAGCATTGTGCTGAGGCATCAGATACAGGTTTTTCCATTCAGTTTTACGAAATCTTTTTTCAGTTGCCCTGACAAAGTTTTGCTTCTTCAGACTTGGGAGGACCCCACAATGGGCTGTTTGGTTTGTTCCTTAGGGAGTTCATGAGGGGTTGATGGGATCCCAGCTGCAGACAGAGGCAGACCAGGATGGTGGAAGTGACCCTGGCTAATGTTCTCCCTGCTTGCTCCTCTTCCCTACCCCGCCCCCCAGCGGCTGGACTTTATTACCTGGCAGAACTGATAGAAGAATATACAGTGGCCACCAGCAGGATCATAAAATACATGATCTGGGTAAGTGGCAGTTGTTTCCCAGGATTATCCCCTCTTTTGGCCTGCCAAAAGGGATGATGAGACCTTTGTCCCTGCTGTTTTCCTGAGGGCGCCATCCCTACCTCCTTCACCTGCCCCTTGTCTCCTGAGTCTGCTCTCTGGGTCCAGGTGTTTCTTCGCCCCCTTCCCCAAGTGGCAGTGTTTCACTGCAGACCCTGTTCTCAGATCCTTAGGATGACAGTTGAGTGCACACTCTGTGTTGACAGGACCATGGCTTGGCCTTTACTTGGTTGTTTCCCATTGACTCTATAGCCCCTTGCTCCCTCTGCAGCATTTAGAACGAAGAACGAACCTAAGGATGGTTTTGAGTACTTGAGTTAGAGTACTATACTCATTGCCCTCTTTCTGATTGGATCAAGTGACTTGTCCTAAGAGAGAGACGCCTTCCCTGGCCTAGGCCCTGCCCTCCCAAGGTCTCACGGAAGGCTTTTGTTCCTGAAGACACAATCCTTGCCATTGATGTCAAAGTTACAGGAGTGCCTGCTGGCGGATAGATTCCTTCCAGCTGCAGGAAGGTGTGGGGATTGGGACCATTTGGATGGGAGAAGTCCAGTGCCTCTCAAGTCACCTGGTGTCAGCAACCACTCAGATCATGGCTTGGGGTAGAGAGTTAGTAGTGGAGACAAGACCATTAGCAGTTAGCTCTGGGTTCAGAGGCCTGGCCTGGGGCTTTTGGTACAGGAATTAAATCTTCATTCTACCAACTGCCATTTGTTAAGTGCTGAGGATCGTAAATCCTTCAGAACAGTGTTTCTCAAGTCCTAGGTCTCATTATTGGGTTGTGTCATCAGTTCAGTAGGTCATGATCGGCATTTTCAAAAAATAGAAGAGACTAGAATTGAAATTTGATCTGTAAAATGTTTACATTTTGCTGTAAAAAATTTTGAGAATGCCATTAAAAGATGCTGCCCTTTGGGCGCTGAGAGACAAGTTGGGGAGGACTTGTGAAACAAGAAGAGATTGAAGCATGAACCTAGTGTTGCCCAGAGCGGGCGGGTGTGGTTAGTAAGACCAAGAAGGCTGCCTGGAAGAGGCTCCCTGCACTGTGTCCCTCTGGTTGTTTCAGTTCTCCACAGCTGTGCTGATTGGCCTCTACGTGTTTGAGCGCTTCCCCACCTTCATGATTGGCGTGGGCCTCTTCACCAACCTCGTCTACTTTGGCCTCCTCCAGACCTTCCCCTTCATCATGCTGACCTCGCCTAACTTCATCCTTTCATGCGGTGAGAGGGGCAGGGTTGGGGAGGCAGTCGAAGTGGTTGATCTTGGCCAGCTCAGTCCAGGGCTCTCTGGGGATATAGAGAAAAGGGGCAAACCACTCAACCCAGGTCCTCCAAGAAGCCAGGCTGATTGGGAACGTGGTCTTCTGACACTTGAGGAGTCTAGAGTCTACTTGGCTCTAGTGACTAATATTTGGGGGGATGGCATGGGGGAGTAGGATATTTAGGGAGGGCTTTCCCAGGGAGGTGAATTTGAGAAGGGAGAAAATGTGGGTTCAGTGTGTAGTTATGGGCCCTAAGAAACCACTTGGCCAGGAAAAGCCCAAAGCCCTACCCTGGCAGGCAGGTAGCTCCCCGCCTAGTCGTCTGACCCAAAGTCTTGATTAACACAGGCTTCATGGGGCTGTGGGCTCCCCTGCAGGTACCGGCATTGGGGTAGACAAACATGTTTAGAGGACCCTGACCTTTCTGCCTTTAACCTGGCACTGCTTTCTGATCCTGGAGTCATTTTTCCTCTCTGGCCTTGGGTTCTTGATCTATTCAGAGATGATGGACTCAGCTGACACACAGTAGACAGTTATAGATTATAAAAAAGATTCTGGGAAGTGTTTGGTTATCAGGATTATCTTTTCTCCCATTAATCATTACTGGTCATCTAGCCTTTGGGCAGGATGTACATGTAATTGGGAGTTTCCTAGAGCTACTTGACTTTCTGTGGGAGAATGTGGAAAGAGAAGATTCCCAAGAAGGGCACCGGGTTAAAGCTAGGACTGGCCTCTTACCCTGAGTGCCTTGGTGGAGTCCACCAGAGGATATGTTTGGTGAGGGTTGGTGTGGGGAGTCCTTCCCTGGAGACCAGGCCCCTTCTGCATCTTCCCAGAGGGTAGAACCCTCCCTGTCCCTGCTACTATAGGAGCAGGCCCTCCTGGCCTCCCTTTGTCATTCCTCCAACCTGCCCTTTAGATGTCTGAGAATTTTGCTGAAGATCTGTGGGCATCAGGCACCATCTGTCTTCCAGTTTCCCCAGTCTTAGCCTGTGGCTAGGCGCGGCCAAGCTCTGCAAGAGAGGAGGAAAGAGAAAGAAGATGTGGCATTTGGCTCTGGTGGTCAGTTTAAGTGGGTGCTTTGTTTTGGTGCCTGCCCTTCACCTCACCATGAGAACCAGCCGGGATGCCTTTCTCTGAGCAGCGCATCCCCAGGATCTGCAAGTTGTCTCTCTCTTCCATAAATGTTGCTGCGTCCTTTATATACCAGTTTAGACCAGTGAGCCCTACCCTGGGGCAGAATGAGGAAGGACCCTCTCCCCAAGAATTTGGAGGAACCCAAATTGCACCCCAGAGCATCTAGCAAACTGTGCCCTTGTATTCCTGAGGAGTGAAAGCCTCCTTATTCGAGGTCTGCCCAGTTCAGAGTGGAACCTCTTGGGAGTATGTTATCTGCCCACACATGACTTCCTGCACCCACTACCCGGGGGAGGGTACTCTTGAGGACTCACACCCATTTAAAAGCAGGTTAATTGTCACAGTGCTTTGGATTATGTAACCAGTCTCATTCTTATGCCATTCAAAGAGCTTTCTTATCTGCCTTCTAACCCTTCTGCAGTGGGAAGGTAGGAGCTAACCCCCCTATTTTTAAAGAGGGAGAACTGTGTTTCGAAGGGTAGTGTACTTGGCTTATAGCCATACTCTAAGCTGGGTGTAAGATCAGGACTAAGACTCGGGCTCCCAACCCCCAGGGGCCTTTTGAAGGTTAGAAGTCCAGCTTCTTCTACAGTCTTCCCCCCAAACTGACTGACTCTTCATTCCCTCAACAGGGCTAGTGGTGGTGAATCATTACCTAGCGTTTCAGTTTTTTGCAGAAGAATATTACCCTTTCTCAGAGGTAAGAAGTGTTTGGTACATCAAACTACCAGCAGGGACAGAGGAAGTAAAGGAGACTTGCGTGATTTGCTTCGTGAACTTAGCTGGGATTTGAACTAGTCTACTCGGGGATAACACATTAAAAAAAAAAAAAAAGTATTGATGAGTTTAGAAAGTGGTGTGGCTGAGGGGCAGGGATGTCTTTGGCTGAGGCGGGGAGGACACTGCTCTCCCCCAGGGAGTTTTTTGGTTCTCCCAGGATCACAGCCTAACACCATGAGGTCGGGACGGGGCGTTGGGCTGGCCTTGTCTGACCCAGACCTCACGGGGCTGGGCAGTTTGCAGCCCTGCGGCCCGGCTCCTCCCAGCAGCCTGCTAGGCTTTTTTCCTCTCAGGGGTTCTCCACATGCTTCTGCTCCAGTTCAGACCCCTGGGAAGAACAAGATCACTTTTGGGGGGAGTATGGGTCAGTCATGGTTTTGCCCTCCATCTGCTTCCTTTAGTTCGGAAGAGTAGTTTGTCCTAGTGACCAGGGTTTGGGGATTGTGGTCCCACTCGGTCATCCTTGGCCTGCACCTTTTCCCAGTGATTATCTCCATGTCTGGGGTTGCCTTCTTTCTGCTTCCTGGCCTCCTTCAGAGATAGGTGTGGGGCCTTCTGTGCATTCTTGACCGCCTCTGCAAGATGCATGGTGACCATGTGTCGCCCACCCTTGGCATCTCCAGGGCACCGTCTTCTCAGTGTCTCTTGTTGCCAGGTCCTGGCCTATTTCACTTTCTGTCTGTGGATAATCCCGTTTGCGTTCTTTGTGTCCCTGTCGGCTGGGGAAAACGTCCTGCCCTCCACCATGCAGCCAGGAGGTGAGAAGGGGTTTGTCATGGGTCACAGTGGGATGACCTCAGGAAGGCCTGGGTCGTGTGGGGAGCCCGAGCCCAGCCCTGTGATGGAAACACTCGGGCACCAGGTGGGGAGAGCCATGCTCACATGTAGACGGTGGCACACACACTCATCTCCCTGCCTATGTCTCCACAGATGACGTGGTCTCCAATTACTTCACCAAAGGCAAGCGGGGCAAACGCTTAGGGATCCTGGTTGTCTTCTCCTTCATCAAAGAGGCCATTCTACCCAGTCGTCAGAAGATATACTGAACCCCTTGGGGAGGGGATGCGGGGACAAGATCAGGAGAGTCGGGGCCTGGGCCTCTGCACTAGATGGGGGCTGTGAGCCTGGAAGGCACCGTCCCCTGGCCCTGGCCCTTGTCCCCTTGACTCTCCCTGAAGCCCTCATCCCCACCTTCCTTGAAGGGCTCAGCTTGGCTCAGATCTGACACTGCTAGGGGCTGCGACCTCAGAGGGCACTGGGGAGGATGGCAGAGCCTGCTTAGCCAGGAGGTCACGGTCCATCTGGTTAGGCAGAAGCTGAGCTCTCTGTGACCCTCCTGCCCGCCTCCGTGGTGTCAGGAGGTTCTGGCTCAGCTGGGGCAGGCAGGGCGGGAGCTATGAAGCTGGAGAGCAGACAGGAATAAGTTCTCTGGGCACATGGCCGTGGGGAGGGGCCATGGCTTGGCACTTCAGAGAGAAATAGTTTTTGCTGTTAAACTGTGATTTCTGTCCCAAGTGCTGGTTCCCATTTGAATAAAGATTCTAGGTGGTACTGTTTGCCTTAATATCCTGAAAGTTCATCTCCCTTTCTTCCTGTTGACCTTCTGCCCTGGACTGGACTGGCTTTTCTGCTCCAGAGGCTCCTTTCCTGGGTTTGGGTCTTGCCCTCCCAGAGGGACTGCTCTCACTGCCCTTTGTGAGAAAGGGGCAGAGCTGAGTAGCCAAGCGGGGTCAGGGGAATTGGGGGCGGAGGCAGCCTTTCTCGTGCCCCTCCCTTTTCTTCCATCTCTTCTTTCCCCAAGGCTCCATGGCTGTGACACTGGGGGCAGAGGAAGGACAGTTTGGGACTGGGTTGGACTTTCAGAACATCTGCAATATCCTATTTGTAAGCCTTCCCCTGGGGAAAAGGAGTGGTTTCTGGCTGAATTCTATCTTAGGCCCAAGGAGAAAGAAAATAGAAACTGGCTTCCAGGCAGCCTGGGTTACAGCCTAATATTTAAGAAATGGGACTGAGGGGAGAAACGGTTTGTCACTCTAAGAGCCCACGGAGGCTGGCCCTCTTCTGCGTGCTCTTGGCTCCCGGGGAGCTGACCTCAGTCTCCTAAGAAGGTGGGCCAGATCCTGGCACAGACCAGCATTTGCTGACTTTGCACTCCAACTACAGTGCCTTGCAAGTACTCAGCAGTACATACGGGAGTGAAGCCCCCATGAGAGCCGTTCCCAGCTGCGTCCTGTACGTCAGAGCAGGACGGGCAGGTGCGGAGATGGACAGTGCAGTGCATATGCAGGACCGTAAAGCCGGGGAAGCCCCTGTGCTTGACATTCTCGGTATCCTGCCCCAAGTCCCACCACAGCCCTTCATTCCCTTGACTTCAGCATTTCCCTTTCCTGAGAGGAGTAGCACATTTTGGTTTCTTCCTGGCGGGATGGAGATGGCCAGGCCTTTTTAGCTTATGCAGACAACGGAAGACAAGGTAGAGGACACAGGAGGCCAGTATCATCCTCACTGCTGGGTCAGCAGCCGGCTCTGCTCTTCCTTGCCGTGTCCTTTGTTCCTCACCCCAACAGTAGTGCTTCTCTCCCAGGGGTTGCCAGTGGCCTTCTCGTGCTAAACCCAGCGGACCCTTTCATACCTTCTACTGGATCGCTGCAGCACCTGACAGGGCCCGTCAGCCCCGGCTTCTTGGAACTGCACTTCCCTGGCTCTCCTGTGGCTGGTCTTCTCCTACCTCTGCTCTTCCTTTCAGTTTCCTGTGCAGGCTTCTCCATTTGCCCCATGCACCATGGGGTTTCTCAGGGTTCTGTTGTGGGCTCCCTGGAGGAGCCCATCCATACTGATGGCTTCAAGGACTCTTTGCCGAGGAACTGAGAGTTGACCTCCAGCCCCAGCATCCCTCCTGATCTTCTGAACTGTTGTTCTGCTGCCTTTGGGTGCACAGACAACTCTCATGGCCCAGAGGGCACTTGTTCCTGTCCTCTGCAAACCTGCCTCTTTTGGGTACCTGCCGTGTCCCCAAGACTGCTCAGGAGCCAGACCAGAAACCTGCTTTCTAGTCCTGCTTTCTCTTTCTGCCCCTCCCCCTGCCATCTGATCTCTAAAAACTGTTAAGTTTACCTTCCCAACATCTCTTGACTTGAGCCACATCTCTTGACATCAGCTTACACCCTGATTATTTTGACAGCCTCCTTTTCTGTCCCACAGCCAGAGTTATCTAAAGTGTATAGATGATCAACTCACTTCCTGGCCTACAACCTTCCATGGCTCCCTATTGCCCTCAGGTTAAAGTCCAGACCCCTTAGCATGGCTTGTGAGACTTGTGATGTCTGGTTCCTACTCACCTCTCTGGACTCATCACTTGCCACCCTACACCGTGTCCTCACCTCCTATATTCAGAGATGCCACTTTGATTCCCCTTTCTGCTCACCTGGGTACCTTCTCAGTCAGTTCTCAACTTAGATCTCCCTTACTCTAAGCTTTGTCCCCTCTCCCCTCAGGACACCACACGGATCACTCTAGGCTTACTTGCCTGCTTACTGGTCTATCTCCCCACTAGACTGTAAGCTCCCTGAGGGCAGGGACTGCCCTTCAGTTTTTGTATCAGCAGTGCCTGGCTTGGTGCCCGGTACATAGAAAGGACTCAATAAATGTTTGTTTAATGAACGATTTGTAGTGATGCGTCCAGGGCATAACAGGGGACCCAGGACAGCTTCCTGGAATAAGTACAAGTGCTTGTACAGCTGAAACTGAAGCCACAGGTCCTCCCTCCCTTCCCCCCACGTATGCTGCTTATGCCTCCCTGAACTACAGAAACCTTGAAGGACTTCATCTGAACAAGAGGCAGACTTTTCCAGTGGTTCCCCCATCCTCGAAGCCTTGCTCCTGGTGGGGAGGAGAGATAGTGGGGACACCAAAGTGTCACTTTTACGATGCAAGTGCCCAGGATAGAGACTGATGCCCACTCTGAGGCCTCTGCCCTAGCTTCATCCTCCTGGGGAATCCAAGAAATTTCTTCGTGGAGAAGGGAGTCCTGGGATCTAGGCTTTTGTTGAAAGAGAAGGGGCTCCGATCTTTAAACTTGGGAGCGGGAAGTGGGAAGCCTCTGGGTACTCCTTTCCCTTCCATCCCCATCGTGAATCACCACACCTCAGCCCTCACTGGGCTGCCTCAGGTTGAGACTCTACCAAAATAAGTTTATGGGAGACTCTTGGGGGAGGGCAGAGTGGGGAGCCCTTGATGGGCTCGCACAGCGGCCAGGAAGGCTTCATCAAAGGTCTCACGCAGGTTCATGGCCAGAGTGTCGGTCCAAAAGTTGTCGTCACTAAAGTGCCGCTTCTGGGGCACAGTGCTCATGCTGACAGGGCCAAAGCCCTGGGGCACTTTCAACCTGTGTGGCCGCACTGAAGGATGCAGCTCTTGGACTACCACCTCGAAAGGCAGCTGGGGCACAGGTGCTATGAGGCTGCCGGCCACCGTACGTAGCTGTACACCACCGTACCGGTCAGACCTCACCTGGAGGAAGCTGCGGAAGTCATGCTCCGGGCTGGGGTCCGGATGCACACCCAGGCGGATGCCCTGTGGGTAGCCGATCTGGGTGGTGGGTGATCTGGCAGGGTTGTTGCTAACATTCCATGACTTGGGCCGCCTGACCATGGGCTGCATGTAGGTGGGGGTGGGTATCCCCGAAGGTTGCAGCTTGGGCACTGAGGTCTGCCACAGGCGTGCCTCCGGGGAGGGGTAGAAGCTCTTCTGGGGCCCCTGGCGCTTGGGGGTCCTGGAGACAGTGCTCACTGGCTGGGGGGCATAAGGTACTTGCTTGGTGTTGCAAGTCTGGGACTGGCCTCGGAGCAGCTGCTTGCGATGGAGCCACTTCTTGCAATCGGCTTCTCTCAGAACTTGGTGCTCTTTCTGCAACATCAGAGGGTACGAGACAGAGACAGTCATGGAGGGCTGCCCCTCCTCCCTACTCCCATAGAAGGGGCTCTTGTGGCTGTAGCCCTTGGAAACCTCAGGTGTCACTGGCCAGAAACAGCCACACCCCAGGAGGCCTAAGTTTGATGAGACAGACTTCCTGCCTGATGGGCCTTTGTTCTGCCCTTTTTCTGACAGGGAGAGAACTATTGCCCGAAAGGAGCCCTTGGGCTGATGGGGCAAGTAGAAGCTCTCCCATCCAGGGGACTGCCAGTCTGACAGGGCCTCTGCCCTAAGTGAGGTCTCCAGTCCCTGCCCTACGGAAAACCTCAAGTCTCATGGGGGAGACAAGCCTCCACCTCCAAAGTCCCCCATCTGATAGTGGAGATATGGCCTGCCCTGAGAGAGTCTCTGGTTTGATGGGGGAGGAAAGGCACATCCTCGACCCTGGAAGAAAGCAGAAAACTTTGGAAGGCCTGGAACTGGGGGGAGCCAGTCTGGATAGGCTTCTGGAAGTGGTGGACCTTGTATATTGGGGGATATAGTTGGCTGGCTCTTTGGGCTGGATGCTCATGACTCTCTACCTCTCTCTTTTTGCCTCTACTAGAAGTGAACTTTCAGCTGGTCACAGAACAGCCCCTTGTCCACGCCCTTGTTTCAATATCTCACCCCCCCAGACTGTTGCTAAGCCATGGTATGGGGATTGATGCAGCAGCAGCTCGGGAAGTAGGCTCTGATTAGACTAAGCCAATCATCATAATTGCATCAGCCTTGCCCCAGACCCAGGTCAGTCAGTACCTGGCTTTCCTTTAGCTCCAGGAGTTGGAACAGAATAGACACAGGATCCAACCGAGGCCACAAAGAGATAGGGGAGATCTGTAAGGGGCTTCTGGGAAAGTTAAGAGCCATGGGAACAGATGAGCTTTGCCTCCTCTGGACCCATGGGACTATGAGGACTGGGCAACACTGACAAAAGAGGGCGGGGCTGAGAAAACGAGAGATATGCACCTGGAAACCAAGCTGAGTACTGGATTGTGCCAGCCCTGAAGCCCTCCCCACTTCTGGATCCACTTAGGATTCCCAGCATCTTCTCTCTGGGTTTTTTGGCTCTTGCATCCTACGTCATTACACCTTAAAATCCTTTAGCTACTCCCCCATTCTTCGCCAGCCAAGGGCTGTCATAGATCTGAGCCCCTCCCAAATTTCTAGCTTGTCAATCTCCAGCTCACAGCTGTTCCCCTAGCTGTATTGACTTTGTACTTCTCAGCATATACCACGCTCTCTACCTCTGTGCCTCTCCACAGGGCTGTCTGTTGCTTCTGCCTCGTCAGCCCTTCCCTTCATATGGCCAACTGCTGCACACCCTTAAAGATCCTCCAAAGCATTAATCTCTCCAGCATCCTCCTGGACCCTTCCTCCTCTGTGGGAATATAACCCACCTCCCATTCTAGACCCTAAGCTCCTTAAGTGAAGGGACCACATCTCATTTGTCTTTGTAGCCTCAGGGTCCAGCAGGTGCCTAGCCAAGAGGAGGTGCTCAGTGTCTGTTGGAAGGGATGGATTTTTTTTTTTTAAGACTATTTAAGTAATCACTATACCCAGCATGGGGCTTGAACTCTCAACCCCGAGATCAGGAGTCACATGCTCCACCCACTGAGTGAGCCACATGCCCCAAAGGATGGATTTTTTTTTTTTTTTTAGATTATGTATTTATTTATTTATTTGAGAGAGAGAGCACAAGCAGGGTGAGGGGCAGAGGGAGAAGCAAACTTTCCACTGAGCAGGGAGCCCAATGCAGGGCTTGATCCTGGAATCCTGACCTGCGCCAAAGGCAGGCGTTTGACTGAGCCACCCAGGCACCCCAGGGTGGACCTTTTTGACCAGTGTGACTCCCAGTGTAGTCAGGGCATGCATCTCGCTAGAGATTTCCCTCCAATCCAGGAGGCAATGCACTAGGAGGGGTGCCGTAGTTCTTGCTAATTTAAGCTGTATTTGCTAACACAAAATAAGACTTTTGACCTAGAGGAGTGGCTTTTAAGGGTGGAATTTCAGAGGATGAGGAGAGGGAGGCTTTTCCCGGATGGGACTGCTACCAGCCACTCTTCTAACGGCACGTGAGTCAGGCCTCCTGTGCCCTCCTGCGTGGGTGGCAGTGGCTGCCCAGCACCCCCGGCCACCTTCCCCCTTACCTGATACTCAGTCAGGTAGTCCTGTTCCATGAAGGCCAACTGGTCCTTGAGCCTCCTCAGTTTCCCCATCTCACGAGCAAAGTCCTTCTTGTCCCGTTTCCACATGGCATCCTTCAAGTACCTGACACCAAGGTTGGGGGGGCAGGGTATGTTATCCCCCAGGGACTGAGCTTCACCCCGGGCTGGGAACACGGACTGCTGCTCAGAGCCTGGATGAGGGTGGGAGGAGCCACCAGAGGAGCCATCCCCACGGCCCAAGGCCCGTCTGACTAACTTCTCTCCTTCTAGGTGAGAGAGGAAGGTGTCTGACAGTGTGATCACCACCCCCTGCAGAGGACCCAAGGCCTCCGGGCAAGGCAGGGCAGTGCTAAATCCAAAGGGGTGAGGCCCTGTGGACAGCCCTGGGAATAATAACCTGGGCTGTGGTCTCCGCCGCAGACTTAGCTCCCAGCCCAGCCCTGCCTGGTAAAGGCTCAGCCTTAGGTGAGAGCCCCAGGGAAAGGGCTGGGAAGGAGGGAAGGGGCAGCAGGCCAAGGGTGCTTCCCACACCCTCACCGGGCACAGTCGCGGTGGTTCCATATTTTGCAGTAGTCGATGGGCTTGCAGCCCAGGGCGTCCCGGGCATGGACATTGGCACCATTCTGCACCAGCACCTTCGCACAGCTCAGCAGGCCCTTGCAGGCTGCCAGGTGGAGGGGTGTGCAGCCACTGCATGTCTGCCTGTAGACAGCCCCACCGGCCAGGAAGAGGGCAGAAAGGAAGGACAAAGGCCATCTGCCCATTAGAGAGGTGGGCAGGCCAGCTTCTGGGCCTGCTCTGCCACTAGCCTACTGGGTGACTCTGACATGTCCCTTCTTCCCTGAGCTTCAATTTCCTCAACTGTAGAAGGAGGCTTTGGACTAAATGAATGGTGGGAGCTTGATTATATGGATATAAAAAGAGTTAAGATCGCCTGGAAGGAGAGTTGGGTTGGCTGGAGCTCAGAGGCTACTAACCTTACTGGCTCTTAAGTCAGCCAGCCCTCCTGCCCTCTCCCCCGTCTGGCCAGGCACACAAGGCCTCCATGACCTAGGCCCTGCCTCCTCCTCACCCTCATCTTCTGACCTTGACCCACTCTTTCCCAACATGTGATCTTTGTACATGATGTTCCCTCTACCTGGGACACTTTTCCCTGGCTCTTTGCATGGCTGGCTTGCTCTCAGTTTTCAGGTTGCTATTTAAATGTTATTTCCTGGGTGCCTGGTTGGCTCAGTGGGTTAAGTCTCTGCCTTCGGCTCAGGTCATGATCTCAGGGTCCTGGGATCGAGTCCTGCATTGGGCTCTCTGCTCTCTCTCAGCGGGGAGCCTGCTTCTCCCCCCATCTCTCTCTGCCTGCCTCTCTGCCTACTTGTGATCTCTGTCAAATAAATAAATAAAGTGTTAAAAAAATTTAAATGTTATTTCCTTAGATGTGACTTCCCTTTCCAAAATAGATCCTCTCCCCTACCCCTCGCACTCATCAGCTCATCACCCTGTTTATTTCCTTTATAACTACTTACACTGTCGCTTTGTTCATTTATTAGTGTGCTACCTCACTGTGCTGCTGCACTAGTACCCCAGCTGCGTGAGGGCTGGGGCCATTTGCGTGTCTTCAATGCTGTATTCAACTTGGGCATGGCACTGAGCACACAGCGCTCTGTAAATGTGAGCGAGCGCAGTCTCCCATCGGCCGTTCAGGCACTTTTGTGCATTTCCTCTGTTAGCCACAATAGTCTCGTGTCATCCTCCCCCATTGCAGTTGAGGACACTCAGGAAATAGTTCCCAAACTATGCTGCCAATTAGAAACCTCTGGGTTTTAGGCCTTCCAAAGCCCAGATGGCACCCTGCACCAATTTTGGTCTTTGATTGACACACAGGCACTGCTCTTTCTGAAGCTCCACGTGGGACTCCGGTAAACTGACAGGCTTGGCAGCCAGAGCACTGGGGCTAAGGGCCGAGTGACCTCCCACAGGTCTTGCTGTTTGCTAGCAGATGGCAAAGCTGAGATGTGAACTGGGTCTTTCCCCTCCCAGAGCCTGATCTCCTTATCACACCGTGAGGGCTCGCTGACTGCTTTATGGGGGACCAGATCCTTGTCACCCGAAGCCCTCTGCCTGGCCTGCATGGATCTGCCTACCTGATGGGGGAAGGGGGGGATTCCTATCTGCCCAGGCTCCAGGACACTTTCTGGACACGGGCTGGACTCACGTGTTGAGGGCCGCCCCTTGCTCAAGTAGATAGTGAATGCAGGGGAGGGTCATGCTCTTGTTGTCCCCGTCGATGACCAGGTGCAGCGGTGTCTGGCCATTCTTGGTGGGCAGGTCCACGGGAAACTTGTACTCCTCTACTAAGGCCTGCAGGCACGTGAGCTTGCCACTCTGGGCTGCAAAGTGGATGGCAGTGAAGCCCTGTGGGAGCGGGAGGAGGGTAGGAGGAGACTGAGCAGGACTGAGGCCCCAGGGTCACAACCTAACCTACAGAGCAATTTCTGCCGGCAGAAGGTGACTGCACCCAAAAGGGTATCTGTGGGTGCTCCACAGGCAGCTCTTTGCCAGGGAACCACTATGTGAGGAACTTTCTGTGGTACAGAGGACTTCATTTCTTGCCCCCAAGCTCCAAGGCCTTACCTTGTCATCTGCCGGAATTTTGTCACGGCCCCGACTCAGACAGAAGCGCAACCATTCCAAGTTGCCCAGTGCGGCCGCGAACAGCTCGTAGTAGTTCCCAGCGGCACTCTGGTTCCCCTCATCGTCAGGGTTAGTGTGGGTTGGGAGAGGGCTGGTGAGCGAGAAAGTGGAGTCGGTCTGGGCCCGCGGCCCTGCGGAGGCGCGTGCGTGAGGGTAAGGGCTGTCCCTGAGCACCAAGACCGGACCGGGGCTCGCTGGTCGTCAGCGCAAGGAGGAAGCCACCATCGCCGAGCACCCCTCGGGAGGCGAACCCGGACCCCCGCCCCGTTCTCCCGGCTCCTCGCGCCGCCCAAGGGCTCCCGCCCGCTCGGGACCCTGCCCCTCCAGAGAGTCCCCGCAGCCCGGCCCCCTCATCCCCGGCCCACCTGGGCGACTGGGACTCCGGGCCTCTCCAGCTGACCTTGTAGACTTTCTCCCCCGGCAGCATGGCGACACTTGGGCGCGGGGACTGCTCCCCCACCCTCGGCGCGCCCTGCCCGCCCGCGCCGCCCACCCGCCGAGGCTCGAACGCAGGCTGCGGCCAGACCGGCTCCTCCGCGGACCCAGCCGCTTCCCGCGTCTCCAGGGTCCCGCCGCGCGCCTCCGGAATATCCTGCCGCCGCTCACTCGCCCCCCTCCCCGGGGATCCCGGGCCCACTCGTCGTGGAAACAGCATCGACCACACACACAAACCGGAAGACACTTGGGGTTTGTTTCTAATTCTAAATTAATAAGTGCTGATTGTAAAAACAGAGAAAAAGGACGATGAGGAAATTAAAAATCACAGTCCCACCACCCACAGAAATCACGGTCTATGACGATGTGTACATACATATCGTACAGACCTTTTGTTTGTACTTTTTGTTTAGCGTTAATTATTAAGAACTAGCATCCACTGTCATGCCATATACTAAACGACATTATGACGCCGCCCCAGCCCAGCGTCACAATGGCTGTGCTATCATTTCACACGCGCAGCAGGAAAAAAGGATTCATCTTGGTCGTTTTCTTAGGATGGATTTCCTGGAAGCAGAATTACTAGGTGAAAGGGAATGAACATTTAATCGTTAGTGTTTCCAAACTGCCCACCAGCAAAGTTTTATACTCATTTACACTTTTCCCTGCAGTGAAGCAGGTTCCCTGCACATGAGCCATGGGACTTCGGGTGAGTTACTTGACCTCTGTGTCTCAGATTCTGCATCAGCAAAATGCGACTACTACTACCTACTTCAGAAGGAGGGAAGCCAGGGGAGCAGGGAGACCAGGCCAGCCATCTAGAATTTTCTATTATTAAAAGAGGAACTACTTGAAAACCTCATCACCAGTGCTGAATACTGTGATTTTAAATAAACATTTGCTAATAATTTGGTAGTGGAAATGGTCTAATTTGACTCCTTGATGACTTACTAAGAAGTTAAACAATTAAATATCAGTGTTTTTCTCTTCGGGGTATTATCTGTTTCTTTGCATTGTTCTGTGAGGGTCTTAAAAGTGTTTCTTATTGGATTTGTAAAACTTATTAACATGGTAGTATTTGTTGTCAGTGTTTTCCTTTTAAGTTTTTATGGTATATGGTAGTCAAGCAATCATGTGGCTTGATTCAGTGTTGGGTCTTCTCAGGGGGAATGACCCTAAGCTTATCAGAGGTTTACTGAGGCCCCAGGGGTCAACTCTAGGTATCCCTGATCATACCACCCACTTCTAACTACCTACTCCCCTCTGGGCCCCATCATTCCTGGTATTTCCCCCAGAGAAATCTAAGGAGGGGGAGGGAGGGTCTCCCAAGACCACAGTGACTCAGGGAGGGACAAAAATGCAGATTCTTCACCCAAAGCAGCTCTCCCTCATTCCAGGGAAAACCTCCTCTGGGAACCCACTCACCTCCCAACCCCAGCGGTCTGAAGGAGTCAGCAGCCCTCCTGAGCACTTTAAAAACTAGCAAATTCTACTGGGCATCTGCCCCAAGGGGGGCCTTAACACCTGGCTTCAAATTAAGATAAAGTGACAATGCTTTGCAGGGACAAAGCTTGAGCATTTCCTGGCAGTTGGGGGATTCTGTGGGCTGTTGCTTCTGAGGTATTAGGGTCCCAAGAATGACAACAAAACTATATGTCGGGGTTGGAGAGTGTCTCAGGACCTCTTCAAGTTCACCCTCATTATCTACACCTGGATTATCTTGCAGTGTCTATACTACTGGTTGCAACTCCAGCTGTACCTGGGGCGGGGTGGGGGGGGGGGGCGCGGAATACCAATGCAGAGGACTTCTGCCTCCAGATTCAGATCAACTGATCTGGTTTGGAGCCTGGGCCTTGGTATTCTGTAAAGCTCTCCAGGTGATTATCCCAAGCTTAATACAGGCGGAACAACCTTTTGTTCTTTCCCAGTGCAGGGAATCCAAGAGGAGGGATGAAGCGTAGGAGCCCGCCTCCCGCCCTGAGTCGGCGGGGGGCTGACAGTGGGCACTCAAGCGGTTGGTTCAGGTGTGCGGGACCTTGGCAGACACCGAGGCGGTTGTAGAACTGGCGTAGAGGAGGGGCTCCCGGGATGGAGCGCCGGGGTCCGCCTGTGGGCGGGGCTAGAGCGCAGTGTCAGAAGCGGGGTCCTGCGGCGCCCCCTCGCGGGAGTAGAACTCCTCAAGCACGCTCTGCGGGATGCGCTTCAGCATCTCCTTCGGGAAGATGCGCAACAGCTTCCAGCCCAGGTCCAAGGACTCGAACACGGAGCGGTTCTCGTAGGGGCCTAGGGTCGGAGCAGGAGGGTTAGGCGTGTGCGCGCGTGTATGTGGCCGGGTAAGGGGGTTACTGCCTGCACGCCCCGAGCGCGCCTCACCCTGGTTGATGAAGTTCTTCTCGAATTTCTGCAGGAATTCCAGATAGAGCAGGTCCTCCGAAGTGAGCGCTTCCTCCCCCACCACTGCCTTCATGGCCTGCACGTCCTTCCCGATGGCATAGCAAGCATACTGGGTAAAGGGGAGAACGGTCCAGCCGTCACCGCAGGCGTATCACGGGAGCCCAGTGGCCCCCAGTTTGGCTGAGTGGGGACCCCAAAAGGGGAGGGATTTTGCTGGAGAACAGCTCATGGTCCAGGAAGGGCTCAAACCTCTGGCTTCTGAAACTAGCATACCCTCCAGTCCCTGGGCTTTCTCATGCTTACCAGTTGGTTGGAGACGTCTCCATGGTCCTTTCTCGTCATGCCCTCCCCAATGGCAGACTTCATCAGCCGGGACAGGGAAGGGAGCACATTGATGGGGGGATAGATCTGGGGAAGCAGAAGAAGGAAGTGGCAGAAGGCAGGGTCCAGAGTTTCCTTTCCTTTCTACCCGTACTTGTCTTTCCTCTCCCTGGGGTGCTCAAGAGACTGCTGCTCACTTGTCCCACAGAGAGGGGGTTAGTCACGCCACCCTCCTCTATCGCCCACAGTTCTAGAGCTTGGGCATGCAGGTGTCTAAGGTATGCTCCTAGACAGGAGGGTGGAGGGGGGACAGGACATGACATTAGGTAATGGAAGTCACTATTTTAAAACCTCTGATTATTTGGACAAAAACCAGGTTGAAGCTTAATAGTTAATAGCTGTAAAGAAGGAAGCTACTAAGCAAAGAGGGAAAAGTCACAGGGGTTGCCTTTAACCTCAGATGGAAAAGGCACATTTGTAACCTGCTGGCACATTATTCACCATCTACTTGTGTCAGTTACCCACTGTTTTGTTCACTGAGCAAATCACCGGAAAGCAAAGAGAAGCGGTATTTATTGAGTATCTACTATCTGCTGGAGGCTTTCTATATGCCAACTGATTGTATCCTCTGCAATGCACTCCACTGAGTGGTCAGTACTATTATTTCTGTTTTATAGATGAGGAAACCTAGCATCAGAAGGATGAGATAATTTTCTCAAGGTTCCCACAGGCAGGTGGTCTGGATTCTAGCCAGACCTGTCTTGTGTCTGTGACCACACAGTCTTCCTGGGTCATCTCCTCTTTTCCTCTTTGGAGGTAGCCTTGCCCACCCCCTCCTAATAGAGAACTAAAGCTCTGTAAGTGCTGGGACATCTGTCCATCAGTGTCTCTGGGGTTGTGAGCAGAGCAATAAGTCGTAGGGAGGGGACAATACTTGTCTGTTATGAAGCTGTCTGTCCACATAGATCTGTCCCTCCGTGATGAAGCCCGTCAGGTCTGGGATTGGGTGGGTAATATCTGGAAGGAAATGCAGTGGTGTCAGTGTAGACGGGGCACACATCTCCACCAGCTCAGGGACGCCTGGGCTCTGTTCCTCTCATGAGAGTGATGGGGTAGGTGGAGGCAAGGAGAAGACAGAGAATCCCTTGATGGAGAAACAGAGCTACTGCACATCTGTGCAGAAAACCACGGGCCCTTTAAGCATCCCAGTGAGAAGGGAGGGCAGGGGGCTGCAGAGGGCAGTGGGCAGCCAAGAGACTCACCATCATTGGGCATGGTGAGGATGGGGATCTGAGTGATGGACCCTCCCCGGCCCTCCACGCGGCCGGCCCGCTCATAGATGGTGGCCAGGTCTGTATACATGTACCCCGGGAAGCCTCGGCGCCCCGGCACCTCCTCTCTGGCAGCTGAGACCTGCAACGTCAGTGTCACTGGGCTAAGAGAGGGGGCAAGAGGCTGAGTGGGAGGTTCAGTGACTGAGAAACAGAGTGAGTGGCGGCAGGCTTGGATGGGTGAGTTTCAGGGTAGAGGGACCAGGGAGAGGCAGGCATGACCCCGACACTCTTCCCAGGCTGCCTCACCTCCCGCAAGGCCTCTGCATAGGAACTCATGTCAGTAAGGATGACCAGCACGTGCTTCTCACACTGGTAGGCAAGGAACTCAGCAGTGGTCAGTGCCAGGCGTGGGGTGACAATCCGCTCGATCCTGGAGGAGGGACACCCCATGTTCAGAGAGCCCAGAGGCCTAGGCCTGTGCTCCATTTAGCCCCAAGTGCTGAGTGGACAGTCAGCTGTGCACAGCAGCAGGGGAGCCGGTAAGATGAGCCCCAGCTCCCAAGCCCCGTGTCGGGGCTGTGGTTCCTGGGGCAGGCAGTTCATCAAGAAGTCCAACGTTCCTCCCTCCTGCTGCCCAAGGGAGGAAAGGGTAGGGAGCCTGGAACAGCAGGGAGTTGGGTTGGAGTGGGCCAGGCAGGGTCAGGGGGCTGATGGAGAATGACAGCACCCTGTCCCTGTGGGCCTGAAGGTGAGGGGGCTCTGGCCTCTCAGAACGAGGCAGGGGCAGGGCTCCTGCTGTCGCTCTGTCTTCCCCAGCCTCCTCCTCCTACCCCCACCCCCACACTGGCTCAGCTGGGGCACTCTATGGATTCTTTCCATAAGGTTCCTCTCCCTACTCTAGAGCATGCCTGGTGCGCACATCCCATAGGCTTGCCCTGCCCGCCTGGCAGCCCCCTTGCACTCTGAGCTCTCCTGACTCCCACCCGCTGGCTCCAGGCTCTCTCTGTCCTCAAGCTCTGTTCCATGGGTCTTTTCTCTGGCGATATCCTCCTGGCCTCCGGAATTCTGTTACTTCATTTTTGGAGCACCTTCAGTACCCGCGATGGTTTTATCAGAATTTTTTTTTCGTTCACCTGACCCACAGACTTAAACTCACATTTCCTAAACTTTAAAAGTAGCAGTTTTCCAAACGAATAAACCAACAAAAAGCAGGACCTATACATACAGAGAATAAACTGATGGTTGCCAGAGAGAAGCGGTGGGGAGATGGGCAGAACAGGTAAAGGGGAGCGGGAGTCACAGGCATCCAGTTCCAGAGAAGGGCACCGCGGAGGGAACAGGGCCAATGCTATTGTCATAGTGCTGTATGGGGACTGACAGTAGGTACACCTGTGGCAAGCACAGCATTAAGCCACAGAGAAACTGGACCGCTATGTCGTACACCTGAAACTAATGTAATATTGTATGTCAACTTTACTCATGTAAGAAAATTTTTAAAAAGACAACAGCAGTTTTTGTCAGTATGTGGTTTAAGGAAATCTCTCCTTAGTGGTGACTTTGTGGAAGTGACTCAAGGATAAGGAGGCCTGACTGGGGACAGTGGCTGGACGAAGATTATGGGAAGAACAGATGGGCTGCAGGTGGCAGGCGGGGCTGTGAGCCTGTTCCCTCTCTCTCCACGGGCTAGCCCTACCCCTTCCCGAGCCTCATTTTCCCCATCTACACAACAAGGGGTTGTTTTCCCAGCTCTGGCCCATGGCTGTGGTTCTGGGATACGCCTGAGCTCTGGTACTGTGGGTGTTGAGAGGGGACAGGGCCCGCTGCCAGCAGACAGTCTGGGTATCAGGGAATGGCTCACGTGGGGTCGTTGGCCAAGTTCAGGAAGAGGCAGACATTCCCCATGGTGCCGTTCTGCTCGAAGTCAGACTTGAAGAACCTGGCTGTCTCCATGTTCACCTGGACACACAGCAGGGAGGGTTGGAGTGAGGGGGGGTTGTCTCTGCAGCCTAAGGGCAGGGGCCCTGGCCCCTCCCATCTCCTCTCAGTAAAGCGTATTGACTAACAGTCCCTGGGATGACCTAGAACTTGAAAAGGCAGGGACTGGGTTTGCTCTCCCCAGGTCCCCAAAGAGTTCAGATTTCTTCAGGTTGAGCTCTGCTCAGTGCCATCCCAACCCCTCACTCAGCCAGCTGCTTCCCTGCTAAACCCCTCCTTGGGCCCTCTGAGGGCCCCATGGTATCCCCTCCCTGAAGCTGTCTTCCCAAATTCCCTGGCTTCTTCCTCCTCTAGGCCACCCTGGGCTCATCTGATAAGCTGCCACGTCCTCTGGAATGCACTGACGGACACACTGTCCTCGTCAGTGAACCACCCTCTTCAGTCATGTTCTTGCTTCTCCCACCAGATAGGCCTGGACACCAATAGCTTCTCAGGGAGAAGGATTATACCTCCTTTATCGTATCAGGCAGAGCCAGGGTCTGAAAAGACAAGACTGCCTGCTCACAGCTTCCAGAACTTGCCAATCTGCCCTGCTTCTCTTACCCCCATGGCCGCAAAGACAATGGCAAAGTTGTCGTCATGATAATCCAGCACAGCCTTGGACTTCTTCACCAGCCCAGCCTGGCGGCAGATCTGGGCAGCAATCTGGGGTGAGGTGGATTGGAAGGAAGGGTGTCAGAGCCAGAGCCCGAAGCCCAGCCCACTGACCACCACGGAGGATGACGGATGGAGCAATTTCCAGTCCTTCCTCCTGCCGAGGCCTTTGATGAGAGGGATCCAAGGCCAGAAAGATGAAAGGGTTCCCCCAGGTCCTATAGCCTTCCTCATGGTGGAGGCTTGAAGACCCCCTTGGGGACCCTGAGGAGGTCTTCTGCAGCCCTGAGTCCATGAGCTGCCAGAGGACAGCTACCAGTCTGGACAGTGAGGACTCCCGCATGGCTGGTCCCTGCCTGTTTGACTCAGGAGACCCTCCTCACTGGCCACCAGCCCTGGCCTCTGCCCTGTGCCTTCCTCTTGGTCACATCAGCAGGACCCTGCAAGTCTCACCTCATTGTGGGGGAGCCCAGCTGCTGAGAAGATGGGGATCTTCTGACCACGGGCAATGCTGTTCATGACGTCAATGGGAGAGATGCCCGTCTGAATCATCTCCTCGGGGTAGATGCGGTCATGGGGGTTGATGGGCTGGCCTGGGAGAAGGCGATCATGGACCTACGCTTGAGGGTTCAAGTCCATCCCTGCCCGCCCCCAACCCTGCCCCATACTCCAGAGCAGCACTACTGAACAGAATTTTCTGTGATAATGAGTATGTGTTCTAACTACACTGCCAGGTCCAGTAGCCCTGGTCACAAGTGACCAGTGAGCATGTGAAAGGCGGTTTTGAAATGCAAGTGTATTGCACTTGAATTAGTTTGTATCTCAATAGCCACGGCCCACTGCTCCCTTGGACAGTGCCACCTGGCCTATTAGAAACAGCAGGCAGGTGGGCACTCAGGCCAAGGCCCCCAAGGCTAAGCAGGGGTCATGTGTGCCTTCGAAGGAATGGAGGGTGGCCTGGAGAGCTGTTCCCTGAGGGGATGTGTGTCCTGGGCTCTGCCTCTGATTTGCTGAGTGGTTGGGGGCCAGCCGCAGACCACTGTGGGGCCTCCATCTCATCCACAGAACTGACAGGAGTGGAGGACTTGGGATGGCCTCGGGGCTGTGTCTCCTTCTGCAAGCCAGCCCAGGGGCCTCTGAGGGGCGGGGACGGGGCACTGGAAGGAGGGAGAGTGAGGGTCTTGGGGCACCCATGGAACTTTGCACATGATGATGACACTGAAAGGAATGGGACACAAAGGGCATTATTTCAGGCTCTGTGGCAGATTTGGGGACAGAGAGGCCTCTGCAATTCTCACTGCACACCTGATCTGCCTGGTGGTCTGACCAGCTTTCGGGTGAGCCCTGGCCCATTGCCTCTGGCCTGTGTCTGAGGCAGAACTTCTGAGGGCAAGGTGGCAGAGGCGGTGGCTGGGAGTGAGGAAGGTGACTGGGGACTGGGTCCCAAAAGCTGTCCAGAGCCTCTCTCTGGTGACTCACCATTGATATCCAGGAAGTCCTCTGCCATGACCACTGGCCCCTTGTCAATGGGCTTGCCAGAGCCGTTGAAGACGCGACCTGTTGGGGGATGCTCAGGGCCAGCCCTGGGTCTCCCTTACTGCTGCTCACCCTCCACACCACCACTGCCTCCCACTGGCCCCTCATGTCCCTCTCCCATCAGCCCTTAGTTACCCACAGAGAGCTGGCTACAGTGACCGTCTCCTTGGGGATCTTCCCTCCTCACCTGGAAATCTTTACAGGTGAGGCGCTAGCCCAGGAAATTACTCTAATGGAGGGTTTTAGAGCTAGAAAGAGGAGAGGGCCAGGATGGCAGATCTTGGGAGAAAACTGGGGAGTGTGTACTCTGTTTCAGCCTAACCCAAATAGACGACTACCTACTGTGCCCCTAGTAGACTGAACCTGCCTTCCTCATTTACGGAACATCTGTATGTCTGGTTCTGAGCTAGAGTTGGGGGATCAGAGAGAAAAGACACACCTCTGACCTCAAAGAACTCACAGGGAGGCAGACAGGCAAAGAGGAAAGGACAACACAGTGTGCTAAGTGTGTGGTTAGGGAAGCTGGGCTGGGAGGACAGAGGAGCACCCTCCCCATATTCCTACCCCCATCCTCACCCAGCATGTCTTCTGACACTGGAGTCCGTAGGATGTCCCCTGTGAATTCACAGGTGGTCTTCTGGGCATCGATGCCAGAGGTTCCTTCAAACACCTATGGGACAAGAGGTTAATTACTCTAATAAGGGTCTTGCTGGGGAGAATGGGGCCTTCCATTCTAGGCTCCCTTGTGCCCAGCTCTGGGCAAGACGCTCTTGGGAAAATAGGACATTTCCTGCCTTCGGAGCCTATTAAGATAGTCGGGCACTTTGCGGGTTCGTTCATTTATTCAGTCAGGCAACATCGCCCTGACACCACTTACCTGAACAATTGCCTTGGTCCCAGACACCTCAAGCACCTGCCCGCTTCTCTGAGTGCCGTCGGGGAGGGTGAAGTTGACGATCTCAGCGTACTGTGCAAACTGGCAGGAGGGGAGAGCAGCCCAGAGCAGCAGTGAGACCAGAGGTGAAGTCCCTATCTCCCCCCATCCCTCCTTGACCCAGTCTCAAGCTTCTGTCTTGCAGTGACCAAGCACTATTAGGTGAACTTGAAGGGCCGGAGGTGGGACATTCGGGTTCTGTTTGGAAGGCAGTACACCTGGATGGGTAGAGCACTGACTTTAGAGTTAAAGACCAGGGTTAGAACTGAAGCTCTGATGCTTAGAAGCTGTGTGACCTTGTGAAGTTACTTCACGTCTCTGAGCATTACTTTCTTCGTCTTTCAAGTGGTGGTAATAATACTTCACAGGGCTTCTGTGGGGAGAAAGTGAGCTATGTGAAGTCATTAGCTGGTGCCCGGGACCTGTAACAACTCATTAAAATGTAATCATTACTATGGCTGTTTAGGTCCCATGGACAGCACTGTTGTCTCTGCCCCTATGGACTGATGGCGGACACACTGGCACAGTGTGTCCTGGGCTGCCAGGTGTCCCCTCGTGCCAGTGGCCGTCTTTCCCTAGCCACCCGGCTGGGGCTGAGTCATGTGTCGTCCTCACAGGTTTCAGGAATAAAAAGAATCAGGCAGGGGCACCTGGGTGGCTCAGAGGGTTAAAGCCTCTGCCTTCGGCTCAGGTCATGATCCCAGGGTCCTGGGATCGAGCCCCACATCGGGCTCTTTCCTTGGTAGGGAGCCTGCTTCCTCCTCTCTCTCTCTCTGCCTGCCTCTCTGCCTACTTGTGATCTCTCTCTGTCCAATAAATAAATAAAATCTTAAAAAAAAAAAAAGAATCAGGCAGTCACTTCTCTTTTGGCTATGAGCAACTGTAGTTATCTCTTCTTATCCGTTTGAAAAGAACCAGGCTAGGGGCGCCTGGGTGGCTCAGTGGGTTAAAGCCTCTGCCTTCGGTTCAGGTCATGATCTCAGGGTCCTGGGATCAAGCCCCGCATCGGGCTCTCTGCTCAGCGGGGAGCCTGCTTCCCCCTCTCTCTCTACCTGCCTCTCTGCCTGCTTGTGATCTCTGTTAAGTAAGTAAATAAATAAATCTTAAAAAAAAAAAAAAGAGGGACGCCTGGGTGGCTCAGTTGGTTGGACGACTGCCTTCGGCTCGGGTCATGATCCTGGAGTTCCGGGATCGAGTCCCGCATCGGGCTCTCGGCTCCGCGGGGAGTCTGTTTCTCTCTCTGACCTTCTCCTCATTCATGCTCTCTCTCACTGTCTCTCTCTCAAATAAATGAATAAAAATCTTTAAAAAAAAAAAAAGGAAAAAGAAAAAGAAAAGAACCAGGCTAGTATCAGGAATCTATAAAGAGCTCTTACAGCTCAACAATAAAAAATACAAATACCGAAACTTTAAAACAAGCAAAGGATCTAAATGGACATTTCTCCAAAGAAGATACACAAATGACCAAGAAGCCCCTAAGATGCTCATCCCTCGCCATTGAAGAAACACAGATCAAAACCACGACGAGATACCAGGTCCCACTCGTGAGTGTGGCTGAAGTCCGAGGGACTACCATATGGTTGAGGGTGTGGAGAAATCGGACCCCTCGAGATGGTGCAGCCTCTTTGCAAAACACTCTGGCACTTCCTCAAAGGGCTAAACAGAGAGATACATATGACCCAGCAAGTCCACTGGCCCAAGAGAAATGAAAACCTGGCCACATAAAAATTTGTGTATGACTGTATACGAATGTTCACATACAAGTAGCAGCCTTATTCATAGTAGCCCCAAGGTGGAAACAACCCAAATGTCCACAGACGGTGAATGGAGAAACAGAAGATGGCGTATTTGTACCACAGAGTATTATCAGCCTTAAAAACGAACGCAATACTGATCCTTTGAAAACACGGATGAACCTTGGAAACACGCTAAGTAGGCGAAAGATGCCAGAAACAACAGGTAACGAGTTATATGATTCCACTGAATACAAAGTGTCTGAAATAATCTGATCCATAAAGACAGAAAGATTAGGGGCTGCTGGGGGTTGGAAGGATGACTGGGGGTGACAACAGGTACAGGGATTCTTCTGGAGGTGATGAAAATGTTCTGGCATCAGATAGTGGTGATAGTTGTACAACTCTGTGTATGTACTAAAAACCACTGAATTGTGTGCTTTAAAAGAAGGAAGTTTAGGGGCGCCTGGGTGGTCCAGTCATTGGGCGTCTGCCTTGGGCTCAGGTCATGATCCCAGCATCCTGGGATGGAGCCCTGCATCAGGCTCCCTGCTCAGCGGGAGGCCTGCTTCTCCCTCTCCCACTCCCCCTGTTTGCGTTCCCTCTCTCGCTGTGTCTCTCTCTGTCAAATAAATAAATAAAATCTTTTTTAAAAAAAGAAGGAAGTTTATATGAATTATAATTTTAAAAAAATAAGGCTGTCCTTCCAGGACCACAGGGAGCAGGTGGAGCAGGTTGGGCAGGTGGAGGTCTGCCCCAAGGAAATCCCACAGTCCCTGCAGTTTGTGCATGCTCCAGCAACCAGGGTCCCGGTCTTTCCCCACTTCCAGAAGAGGCTGAGGCCGGAGAGCTGGGCTGGGAGAGCCGACCGCCGTCCCCCAATGACACAGACTTCAGCTCTTGCCAGCCCCAGAGACCTAAGACCTGCCTGTACCTTCTTCCAGGGGAGGTCCTGGAGGGAGTCTCCCTCACCTAGCTTCCCTGGTGATTGAGTTACTTCAGGGAGTAAGTCAGAATCAGAGTCTAGTAAAAACAAATGGTAAAAAGATGACATCCCTCCCCACAGTGCTCCTCATATTCTGAAAGGTTAAAGTACTCCACTAAATTACTCCTTGGACAGCAGAGGGAATCAAAACTGACATGCTAGATGAAATGGAAAAGAATGAGAAAGGGTATCCTTTTGTGCCAAGACCTATAGAATAAATCGGGCTGTACTATGTTTTCTGACCATAATCAAAACAAGTTAGAAATCAAAAACAAAAAGATGGTTAGACAAACTTCATAGATTTGGAAATCTCAAAACCTAATGTAGAAGAAGACAGAATTAGAAAATATCAAGCACTAGGGCACCTGGGTGGCTCAGTGGGTTAAAGCCTCTGCCTTCGGCTCAGGTCATGATCCCAGGGTCCTGGGATCAAGCCTTACATCGGGCTCCCTGCTCAGCGGGAAGCCTGCTTCTCCATCTCCCACTCCCCTTGCTTGTGTTCCCTCTCTCGATGTCTCTCTCTCTGTCAAATAAATAAATTAATTAAAAAAAAAGAAAATATTAAGCACTAAGCAATAATGAAAAACTGCATATCGATATATATGTGATGCATCTAAACTTTATTTTTTTAAGATTTTATTTATTTATTTGAGAGAGAGAGAGAGAGAGCATGAGAAGGTAGAAGGTAAGATGGAGAAGCAGACTCCCTGCGAAGCTGGGAGCCCGATGCAGGACTCGATCCCAGGACTCCGGGATCATGACCTGAGCCAAAGGCAGTGGCTTAACCAACTGAGCCACCCAGGCGCCCCTAAACTTCATTTTTAAAAAAATATTTCTTTATTTATTTTAGAGAGAAACCGAGGGGGAGGGGCTAAGGGAGAGGGAGAGAGAATCTCAAGCAGCCTTCACCCTGAGCACAGAGCCGGATATGGGGCTTCAACTCAAGATCCTGAGATTAGGGCCCTGAGGTCACGACCTGGGCTGAAACCGAAAGTCAGGTGCTTAACCAACTGCTCCAGGTGCCCCACATTTAAGCTTTAAATGCTTATGTTAGAAAAGAAAAAAACTGAGGAAGTTTAAGAGTATGCAACATGAAAAGTGAGAAAAAAGAAGAGCATTAAAACCCCCAAGAAAGTAGGATGGGGAGTGGGGAAAAGAGGTGATGGGGATTAAGGAGGGCACCTGTGATGAGCACCTGTGATGTACGGAAGTGTGAATCACTATGTTGTAACACAACACTATGTTAAATAATGGGAACCAAAAAAAAATTTTTTTAAATGTGTATATATATATATATATATATATATATATATATATACTAGAAGAAATAATAAAAGGTCAGAAATCATTAACATGGAGAACAAATATACAAGGAAGATTAAGAACCAAATTGGTTCGTTGAAAGCCTAGTAAAATAGACTGATAAAATAAACTGATGAAGAAAGAGCAAAGACATAAATAACTGTTGGAGTAAAAAAGTCAAAACCAGCTACACTAATAATATTCAAAAGGAATAAAAAGGAATTGTGAACAACCATATGCCATATAGTTGAGAACTTAGATGAAATGAACAAAGTCTTAGAAGAATAAAACTCAAACCAAAACCAGCTAGAAACCAAACAGAAAGCTGGAATAGTCCTACAGTCTTTAAGATATTACATAAATAGTGTAAAATCTTTCACAAAGGAAACACCAGTCCCAGGTAGTTTCACAAGTAAGTTCTGACAAAGCACAAATAATTTGAAACTTACCTGAGCTCTTCAAAAGACTAATGGAAAAGGGATGGTCTTTAATTAATTTTATGAGGTAAGGATAACCCCAATACAAAATAAGATAATGAAGAGGAAATTATAGGCAATCTCGCTTATGAATATAAATACAAAAGTCCTATGCAAAATATTAACAAACCAAATCCAACAAAGTAAAAAAAAAAAAAAGGCCAAATTACAAACCAAATAATAAAAGAAAGATTAAAAAATCAAAAAATAAAGACAAGCACACACACACATAAAAGTTAAAAAGACCAAGTTGGAATTATTCTGACAATTCAAGGTTAGTCTAATATTAGAAATCTGATAATGTAAATTAATTTACCTTATTAATGATTTGCAGGATTAAAAAAAACCCTGCGATCATCTTAACATTCCAGAAAAAGTTTTAAAAAACTATCCATGATTAAAAACAAAAACTTTGAAGATTAAAGAATCATGATATCCACAATTAAAGAACAAAACTACTCTTTGAAAATGGAGAATAAAAGGAAAATTCCTTAACTGCAAAAGGCATCCTCAAAAAAAAAAGCTTCTGATAACATACTCTGATGTAACATATAAGACAGTCCCTTTAAAATTAGGAGCAGGGGCGCCTGGGTGGCTCAGTTGGTTAGGCGACTGCCTTCGGCTCAGGTCACAATCCTGGAGTCCCGGGATCAAGTACAGGGACCAAGTACCACATCGGGCTCCCTGCTTTGCAGGGAGTCTGCTTCTCCCGCTGATCTCCTCCTGCTTTCTCTCTCTCTCTATCTCAAATAAATAAAGTCTTAAAAAAATAAATAAAATAAAATAAAATTAGGAGCAAAACAGGGGCACCTGGGGGGCTCAGTCGATTAAGGATCTGCCTTCTGCTCAGGCCATGATCTCTGGGTCCTGGGATTGAGTTCTGCATTGGCTCCCTGATCGATGGGCAGTCTCTCTCTCCCTCTCCCTCCACCCCTCCTTGCCTCACTTGTGTTCTCCCTTGCCTTCTCTGCTCTTCTCTCTCAAATAGGAATAATCAGCTTGTGTTTTTAAACATATATATATATATTTTTTTTCCCCCAGGGGTACAGGTCTGTGAATCTCCACGTTTACAAACTTCACAGCACTCAACATAGCACATACCCTACCCAATGTCCATAACCCCCCCCCTCCCAACCCCCCTCTGCCCAGCAACCCTCAGTTTGTTTTGTGAGATTAAGAGTCACTTATGGTTTGTATCCCTCCCAAACCCAACTTGTTAGCTTGTGTTTTTAATAACTCGATTTGTATTCTCCCAATAACTTTCTCTAGTGTAATATCTGCTGGGATAATAATTTTAAAAAATTCAGATCCTTCAAAATAAATAAATAAATAAATAAATAATTTTTTTTTTAGAAAATTAGGAGCAAAACAACAACTGCTATTATCGTTCTATTCAATATTACATTGGAAGAACCAGCCAATATAATATAATGAACAGCGGCGCCTGGATGGCTCAGTGGGTTAAAGCCTCTGCCTTCGGCTCAGGTCATGATCCCAGGGTCCTGGGATCAAGCCCTGAATCAGGCTCTCTGCTTGGCGGGGAGCCTGCTTCCCCCCTCGCTCTCTGCCTGCCTCTCTGTCTACTTGTGATCTCTGTCAAATAAATAAATAAATAATTTTTAAAAATAATATAATGAACAGAAAGAAACACTAGAAGGCAATGAAACTATAAAATAGAAAATTTCCCAAACCTCAAATGTAGTAAAGATAGGACCCCCCCAAAAAAGTAGACCAGTTTCTCTTATAAATATAGATGCAGAAATTATAAACTATTAGCCAGTCAAGTCAAACAGTGTATTAAATAAACAATTAGGTATGATCAAACAGGGCTCATCAAAAGAATGTAAGCCTAGATAAATCAATCTTGGGAATTTGTCAACATTTGACAATATATAATTCATAATAATAGGGAAGTTTCTTGTAAACACGAATTAAAAAAGAAACCCTACAGAATTATGTAAATAGAAACTCAAAAGGCTTTTGATAAAATTTGGCAGTGCTTTTTGTTTTTAATCTTGTTTATTTATTTGTCAGAGAGAGAGCACAAGCAGGAGGAGCAGCAGACAGAGGGAGAAGGAGACTCCCAGCCCGAGCAAGGAGTCCGGATGTGGGACTTGATCCCAGGACCCTGAGATCATGACCTGAGCAGAAGGCAGAGATTTAACCCACTGAACCACCCAGGCGCCCCCCCACTTTTATTTCTAATAAAATCAGTAACACCCAGAGATGCCCATATTGCTGTTGTTACTTAATATTGTTTTGGAAATTATGGTTTATACAAGAAAACCCAAAAAAGAGAAATTAAAAAGTATACTATAATAAACGTAAGTGGAGAATGCTTCATCTTAAAAAAAAAAAAAAAGATAGTGAGAGAGGAGACTGTATTCTTCAGAAATATCAGAGAAAGGCTGTGGGAATGTTCTGTTAAAGGAGGCTGCAGAGATGTGACCACTAAAGGCAGGACCTGACCTCAAGCTGGATCCTCTGCTGGAGGCCAGAAAATGCTATATAAGATTTCATTAGGGCAGCTGGTAAACTGGAATGTAGATGGTTGATCAGATAAATGTATCCGTGTAAATTTCAGAAGTTGGTAACTACTGTTGTTATGCAAGAAAACATCCTTATTCTTTAGAAATAAACACTGGAGTTTTGGGGGATAACTTACCCTTAAAAGATCTAGGCAAAAATTATGCACACACACACACACACACACACCTAGAGCAAAAGACAGAACAAATGGGGTAAAATATTAACAATTGGGTATATAGACGTTCCTGGTACTATTTTTATTTTTGCAACTTTTTATAAGTTTGAAATTGTTTCAAAATCACAAGTAAAATTAAAGCACCCCAATGGAAAAAGAGGCAGATTTCCCTTCATTTCGGATGATATTGTATATCTAGAAAAACCAAAGAGGCACTCTAGTTAAAAAAATAAAACCCCCAGAATTAATAAGAGAAGTTGGCAGCTGTATAAAGGATAAATGCATAAAAATCAATCTCTTGTACCATTGTGTGTCCATATTCTTTAGTTTAAAAAAAAAAAAGAGGGGCACCTGGGTGGCTCAGTGGGTTAAAGCCTCTGCCTTCGTCTCAGGTCATGGTCTCAGGGTCCTGGGATTGAGCCCCACATCGGGCTCTCTGCTCGGAGGGGAGCCTGTTTCTTCCTCTCTCCCTGCCTCTCTGCCTACTTGTAATCTCTGTCTATCAAATAAATAAACAAAATCTTAAAAAAAAAAAAGAATCTTTTTTTTCTATTCCAGCCATAAACGGATGAGGAATTGGAGAAAAATGTTCCATCCACAATAGGGTCCAAACCCGTACAATATCTGGAAATAAATTTGACAAGAGAGGTACAAGAGAATAATAAAATCTTGGTGAAGGACATTGAACAAGCCCTGAACAAATGAACAATACTGTTGTCCAAGACAGAATGACTCGCTGTCATAAAAATATCAATCTTTTTCAAAAGTATATAAATTAAATGCATTCTTAATGGATTCTTGTTTCTTCTAGAATTTAATAAAATCATTTTAAAAATTCTTCTAAGTGTCTGACAATATCCAAAAATAGTTGCGGAAAAGATCATAGTGGAGGACTTGCCTTAGCAGATGTGAAAATGTGCTCTGGGGTGGGGGCTGGGAGGTTGGGTAAGCCTGGTGGTGGGTATTATGGAGGGCATGTATTGCAAGGAGCACTGGGTGTGGTGCATAAACAATGAATTCTGGGACACTGAAAAGAAATTTAAAAAATAAATAAATTTTTTTTTAAAAAAGGAAAAAATTAAAAATGAAAGAAATTATCTGGGATAATTCAAAGATCAGACTTAGGTCAAGATGTATTAACTTTTATTTGTATGAATTATAGTACTGTATTAGCTATTTAAAAAAAAACAACAACCGTGTTCTGAAGCTACAGAAGTCACAGGGTTAAGTGTCGAGGTGGGGTAGATGGACGGATCAGTGGGGCAGATTCGAGTCCAGAAACGAATCCCAGGGTTTTAGAAGACTATTGTAGAACAAATGGGGCACATTACTTCACAGGGAAAAATAGAATTTACTGAATAAATGGTACCAACAGAACCGGTATCTACTTAGAAGATACCCACATCATAAACACACATACATTCAAGCCATATGTAAAACCATTACATACAAAGCTAAGATGAACCAAATACTACAGGAGCCTTTCTTCTTCCCTTTTCTTAGCTCTTCTAGAAAAGCTGGGCAAGAAAGATGTCTTTGAGTAAGGTAAGAAATCTGGAAGCCATAAATGCAAAAACAGAGATACTTGACCGTAGAGGCTCCTGGGTGGCTCAGTGGGTTAAGCAGTTAAGCGTCTGCCTTCCGCCTCAGTCATGGTCCCAGAGTCCTGGGATCGAGCCACACATCAGGACTCTCTCTCTCTCCCTGCTCATGCTGTCTCTTGCTCTCTCTCTCAAATAAATAATAAAATCTTAATTTAAAAAATGCAAATAAACAAGGAGCTCCCATAACTCAAAAGGCAAACCTCAATATGTAGGAAGATGTCATAGAGGAGAAAGTGAAACCCAAACAGATAAAAAGACTCTCAAATATAAATAAAAAAACAAGGTAGTATTATTCTCATTGATTAGACAGGCAAAATTCCCAGAAAGAACATGTTCGGGGCTGGCACGGATGCTGGAAAGTGGGTCCTCTAACACAGGGGAGACAGGAATGTGAATCCCCACAATCCTGCTGAGCTGGCAATGTGATCCCCAAATCTTCAGTATCTATTTAAAAATCTATTTTTTAAAGATCTTATTTATTAATTTGACAGAGACACAGCGAGAGAGGGAACACAAGCAAGGGGAGTGGGGGTGGGGAGAAGCAGGCTCCCCGCAGAGCAGAGAGCCTATTGGGCGGCTTGATCCCAGGACCCTGGGATCATGACCTGAGACGAAGGCAGACGCCTAAGGGCTGAGCCACGCAGGTGCCCCTAAAATCTATTTTTAAATCAATATACATTTTGAAGTAGCAATTTCATTTTGGGGGATCTACCTTACAGCAATAAAGGCACCAGTACGAAAGGGATGTGTTTTGCTGTACTATCTGTAATAGCAAAGCCTGGAAACACAGCGAACGTCTGCCAATGATGAAACCACTGAGTCCATCACAGAACGTCCAGGCTCCGGGCTGCTCTCAGGAAGAACGCTACTGACACGGAGGGAATCCCTGACATGTTTTTAAGAGATGGACACCAACGTAAAGCTCCAACATGCACGCTATTTGCCTCTTATCAGCAGAATCTTCACCTTGGTTATCTCAAGAAGCCGGGGATAAAAGAGGATAGGGACAGTTAACTTTTCTCCCACCGTTTACAAGCAGCATGTTTATTATTATTATTATTATTATTATTATTGGTAATTAAAAAAGTAATTGGGGATGTTCAAGTACTGTGCGACTGGTCATCACCATCCTTACTATATTAAATCCCCCGCTCGACCTAACATAGTGACCTTAAGGGTTGGGTGGGGTGGGTGGCTCAATTTCCCAAAGGGGTGTGAAGAGGCGGGGCACCCTGCGGGCCTGGGAGGGTGGAACTTGAGACCGGAGCGTTTGCTGCTTTGACGGTCACTGGAGGAAGCTCCGGCTCGGGCCCCTCCTCGTTCTGCGACGAGGACGTCAGGAAAGCTACGTCCTTCTGTCCTTCTCCCCCAAACCACCCACCCCTCGGAGTGGGGTTGCTGGGAGAGCAGGGCTCGCCCCCGGAGGAAGGCGCGGAGGTCTGCGGGCAGCTCCGGTCCAGCGGTCTTTGGCTTGTCAACCACGAGAGGGCGCCCAAGAGCCAGGGCTGGGACGCCCCGGGACAGACGTTAACTCAAGCCCTAGTTTTCCAAGGCTGTTCTGTGGGTCAGTCTCTGTCCCAGGTAGCCACCCGCCTCCTTGCCTGCTGGGCTGTTAACCTCAGGAGGAAAACTGCCCGGCAGAGGGCTGGCCAAGGCGGGCCCAAAAGAAAGGAGGCCAGGAGCCCGATAAATACCAGACAGCCAGGTGATAGAAAGTCATCCCTGTTCATGTGGGTTTATGAGAGTGAAGGAGGGGAAAGGAGAACAGAGAGGGGCGGTGTCCTGTGTGTCCCTGAGAGATGACATCCATGAAATAAGAGGAAATGAACTGTAGAGAAGAGAAAGATTGCAGTCAGACATCGGGAAGAATGGTCAGGACCATCACACCCCGTCATGGAGGATGTGGTGGAATCCTAGAATCCTCTAGGAAGAGAATACCAGGCTCCACTGTGTGTGTCTGCCTGGGTTATTTGTGGTGGGCAGGGGTGGTCACAGCCCGTTAGAACAGGGGAGGATAGGGAGAGGATTCGAGGGTGTGATGATGACCTTATACTCAAAGGAGCCCCACTTCAGAGCCTGATTCTCTCAACTCCCACTCTGGGTCCCTAGGAAGACTGGGGGGAGGAGGAGATGGTTTAGGGCCACCTTCGTCCTCTGCCAGGGATTCTGCTGAGTTCTCAGCCAGCCAGGGCTCAGGCAGAGAGGAGCTGCTGCCCACAATGTTGCACTCCTCGAAATGGGAAGTTCTTAGCAAGCCTGGCAAGACTTGTTTGAGAAAACCCTGGCCTTGAATCCTTTCCTTCGGACGATGCCCAGGGCAGTTTGGGAAAAGCCCTCTTTGGAAACTGTCTTCAGAGCTGATACATATACTTCTGAAAGCTTTTTCCTTTACAAGTTGGGAAGTAGCCTCAGACATTTGGAACCAAGTCTGGTGGATAAGGTGAGGCTTTCTTCAAGTCTCAATAAAGATTGGTCTGCATCAAAACACAGCAGCTGGAAGATTTCTAGAGCACTGAATCGTCTAATGTGGTCCCCAGCCCAGCAGCGGCAGCAGCACCTGGGAACTTCTCTGAAATGCAGATTCTTGGGCCTTAACCTTAGACTGCTGAATCAGAACTTTGGGTGGGACCCAAAGAATCATTCCAAGGGATTCTCATGCATGCTCAAGTTCAAAAACCACTGCTCTAGTAAAATCTCTCTAATGAAACCCAAGCAGGTGGCTGTCTGCTAACCTGACTCCTCGTCAATGCTTGCACAACCTGTGTGTGACTGTTTGTGAGATCAGAGCTGGGAGTGTGGATGTTTAGTAATCTGGAGAGGGGGGCGCTTTTTAAAGTCTACACTCAGGGTTTTAGCCTTTAGGATTTTTTCGTTTCCACTCTGACCTCCAAAAATCAGATGAAAACTGTGGAAGCTAACTCTAGTAAAATGCACAGGCACATGGATACATGACTTCAAAGGTTTGCGTACAATTTCAAGGCCCTTATTCCCTGGGCTGAGAACTTCCAATCTACACAAAATTCTTCCCCCTACAAACATTTTTCCTTTTGAGAAGGATGGAAGCCTAAGTGTCATCGCAGGTGTGGTTCGATTTGGGCAGCAGGTGGCGCTGCAGAGGAGGAATTGTGGCATTTTGCCCAAGCAAATGGGAAGGGGGAAGGGGGTGCAGAACCCAAAGAGGGGTACATAAAGCTGTCTTCTCCATCTCCTGAACTTATGAGACTATATATAATTGCTCCTTTTTCTTCCCTCTGCAAGTCCAGGGTCCTCTGGGTGTCTCCATCACCCACTTACTCTGTTCTAAGAGTTACAGATGCATATAACAGGCACAGAGCCACAGGTCTGGGGATCTGTCTCGTTTCCTAGTCTAGCACCATTTAATGGCCGGGAGAGTGGATGGCTGTGCAGGTACTGACTCTCCGTACCATGCAAGGGGGCAGCAGATGGCACCAACTGCCTAATCAGGCGTATCAGCATTTCTGCCTTCCAGGCAGAGCTAGGGATACCGTTCTCAAGGAGGAATAATAAAAATAACATTTATCTGATTTGATCCTCACAACGACTCTCTGACCATTTACTGGATGAGGAAACCAGCATTCACAAGCCGAAACAGATGCTTCTCAAACTTCAGGGAGCATCACATCACCTTGAAGGGCTTTTAGAGACTGGTTTCTGCATTCCACCCCCCTGCCTCCCACCCACCTTAGAGTTTCTGATCCTGTCAGTCTTGGGTAGGAGCCTGAGAATCCATATTTCTTTCTTTTTTTCTTTTTAAGATTTTTTACTTATTTATTTGACAGACAGAGATCACAAGCAGGCAGAGAGGCAGGCAGAGAGAGGGGGGAGGAAGCAGGCTCCCCGCTGAGCAGAGAGCCCATGACCTGAGCCAAAGGCAGAGGCTTTAACCCACTGAGCCACCCAGGTGCCCCCAGAATCCGTATTTCTAACAAGTGCTCAGGTAGTACTGATGCTGCTGATCTTGAATTGACAGGTAGCTAGTAGGAAGGGTGGGCTGGGGAGTCTGAGTCAGACTGCGGGGGGGGGGCACCCCACCGTCACATGCACACACATAAGCACTCCATCACACCCCCTCCCACAGCCTCCCCAAGTTTAGTGGGTCAAACGGGAAGGTGTGAAAAACAAAAAACAAAAAACAGGGAGGTCTGTATGAACTCGGAATCTGGTTTCCGGGAATGAGAGGGTCAGATTTAGTTATTCTAACTTACTCGTTCTTGCCTCTCATTCATGTACTCACCCTTCCTTTGAGCAAACTGAGCACCTGCAATGGACTGGGTGTTTAGCAGAAGTACAGGGTGGGGCTCCGGGGACTTAGGAGTAATGTGCAATGGGAGGGACACTGTGGAGGCAGTGAGGGGACATGTGGCCAGGTGGTGCTCAAATGGCTTGACAGAGCTGCAAAGGGGACAGTACGAAGAGGGAGAGGAGGGACAGGCTCATTGCCCAGGGACCTGGGCAAGACATCTAGAAGTGACCTCTCAGCCAGTCCTGGGGTGAGTCAGAGGAAGGCATGGGGGAAAGGTAGCTGGAGAGGCAGAGGGAAGATATGAGCAAAGGCCTAGAGACATCAAATGGCAGCTCCATGCAGAGAGGAGGGGATGTGGTGTGAGAGCAGAGAGGTGTGCAGGAACCCAGACAGAATGTAGGGCCTGTAAGGTGAAGGCACTGGGAGTTCTAGATGAGTCTGAAGCAGGGAAATGAAGGGGTTCAGGCTGCAGGGGGGAACATAGGGGACAGGAGGGCCCCACGCTGGGGGCCCAGAGGCCATGGCCAAATCAGGGAGCGCTGGGGTGGGAGACTGCTAGCAGATCATTGGCAATGACGGACTGGGGTCCACGAAAGGATGACTCCAGGGTGGCACCAGTTTCCCAGTCTGGGGTGGGTGACACGCAGTGGGAGCCTGGGAGGGACACACTGCCTCCACAGTGTCCCTCCCATTGCACATACCCCTCTCATACCTTGCAGGGCCCTTGATGGCTTAAGAATCCCCAACCCCAGGGCGCCTGGGTGGCTCAGTTGGTTAAGCGTCTGCCTTTGGCTCAGGTCATGCTCCCAGGGTCCTGGGATCAAGCCCCATATCGGGATCCCTCTTCTCCCTCTCCTGCTTCCCCCTAGCTTGTGTTTCCTCTCTCGCTATCTCCCTCTGTCATAAATAAATAAAATCTTAAAAAAAAAAGAATCCCCAACCCCAGATTCAAAACGCAGTCAGTCTCTGCCAGGGTCTTGCCATTCCCCGGGGGACACAAAGGAGCCAACATCTCATTTCTTTCTGGGAGACCCACTTTACGTCCCACCCACAGCACAGCTGGTTCCCAGGCTGAGATATTCCAAAAGCCTCTGAAAACCTTGAGCTCTGGAAAAGAGTTAGCTGGCATTGCCCCTCTGCCTTCTGTTCCTTTGAAAGGATGCAGCTGATGGAAGCAAGGTCAACACAACCATCACACTGCCAAAGGAAGAGGCACAACAGCCTAGCTCCTTGGCGGTAGGTGTGGGTCCCTGAAGGCCCAGAGTGGGAATGGGGGTGCACTGAAAATGCAGGAAGGGAAACCAGGGTGGCTGGGGAGAGAGCTGGGGAGGAAGAATGTGGGGACGTGTGACAGGGAATTAGAAGGGACAAGCGGGCCCATGGGATTTGGCCTTAGGGCCTGGGAAGAAATAGAAGTCTTACCTTGACCTGGTCCAGCACCACCAGGGGCCCATTGACGCTGCACACAGTCCTGTAGGCTGGGGGGAGGGGTGGAGGTGGGTGAGGGTCTCACACCCAGACACACACACACACACACACACACACACACACACAGGCATCCTCTGCTTTCCCTCCCTGTGCGCACCACCCCCACCCCCTTCCCAGTCTGGGCTGTCAGGGTCATTAGCTGTGACAGAGCCAGCCACCATTGCTGTAAGGGTCATGCCCCTGCCCGCAGGGCCCCCCGCTGGCTTGGACACCTGCAGGAGGCTGGGGGAGGGCCAGGGCAAGGGCAGAGGCCCCTCAGAGTCCTCTCCTCCCCCTCAGCCATCCAGAAGTCTTTCTTATCTTGAGGCTGCTTCCCCTCCGGCCTCAGCCCCCATCTTATCCACCCCCTCCTCTCTGACCCACAGCATTTTCCAAAAGCTTCTGGCCCCCAGCTAGAGAGGACAAGTGAACTGCCCTCAGTGGCCCTCTGGGATCACTCGACACTGACTGAGCACTTCGCCTGTGCGCCTGCGCCCACGTGCACCTGTGCGCCTGCGCCCACGTGCACCTGTGCGCCTGCGTGGGGGTGGTGGGGGCTGGTGCAGGCACCGATGAGAAAAATCAGCCAGGGTCCCTGCCTTGTCATGAGGCCTTGCCAGGGAGGGTCCTAGACAACCTGGTCTCCCTGGGTGCCTGTGGGGGAGGGGAAAGAATGACAAGGAAGGAGAAAGAAGAGGAATGTCCCAGTCCTAGTGGCTGGAGAGAACCAAAAATGCGGACATGAGCTCAGCTTACAGGGAGCCTCTAACTCCAGTGTTGGGGACCCCAATAGGAGAGCCACAGACAGCCAGACAGGAAGCCTATCTCGCTTATGCTAGAGGCTAGCTGGGAACCCCTGGAGCTCTCCCTCACCCGTGACCCTGGGATATACATCTCTTCCCTGTGAAGCACCAGTGGGACAGCTGAGATGAGGGACCCTGGCGGGGCAGGATGGTCAGAGTGTCTGTAAGGTCACGGGATCACTCACAGTTTGGAAGAACCCTGTTCTAACCCTCTTCTCAAAAGGGGAGGAGAACGGGGGTGAAAAACCTATTCCAGGGTCAACCAGCATGCTCGTGGCAAAGCTGGGGCTGGGATCCCAGTCTGCGCTTCCCATCAGACCACACCGGCTCCCAGCCACTTGCCCTCATGCTTCCGTGCAAGCCCGGTGCCAAGTCACCAAGTCACCCCACACCAAGAGAAACTCAATGCCCCCAGCTCAAGCCCTCCCCAGTCTGGGGCTCAGTGGTCACACTGGGACTTGGGCTAGGGAGACTAGCTGGGCAAGGCTCTTCTGAGCTTAGAGACTGCTAGGAAAACTCAAGAACAGGAGGGCACGAGAAGACCCTTTCTTTTGGGCTTGGCCCTGGAGTGGCAGGAACTCCTTCAGGTTCCTCTGGAAGAGGGGAGAAAGTATCCAACCTTTCCTCTTAGACCCACCTTTCCTGGCCCCAGGGTCCAGGCTCCAGGATGACTGCTGTCTAGGGGAAATGGCCAGTGCCTCCTCCTCTGTTGGCCCTCCCATCAAGCAAGCTCTGGTATCTCCCATCTTACTTTTTAAAAAAGATCTTATTTATTTGAGAGAGACTGAGCAAGCAACAGAGCACATGAGCAGGGGGAGAGGTAGAAGGAGAGAGAGAAGCAGACTCCCCTGGGGGCAGGAAGCCCAAGTCGGGACTCAATCCCAGGACCATGGGATCATGCTGGAGCCCAAGGCAGATGCTTTTAACCCACTGAGCCACCCAGGTGCCCCTGGAATCTCCCATCTCAAGAACCACTGCCTCGGCCCCAGTCCTTGCACCGCTGGGTGACCCTCACAGCCCAACTTCTGGCTCCATTGCTGACTTCCTTCGCCCACCTTCCTCCCTCCCCCTGCATTATCCAGTGAGGCTTCTCTCTAGGCCACCCCAAGGGGACCAGGCAGAGCAGACCAGAGCCTGATTTTAGAAAGCCCTGGGAAGAGCTGGCCTCCCGCTGGCCCTATAGCGAAAATACCAGACCCGGCCCAAAGGGCTGAGATGGCTGAAGAAACTTGCAGAGTGGGTGGGGTGGGGTGGGGAGGGGCTCAAGGTCCACAAAGCCCCAGGGAACTCTTTCCATTTCTGCCTCTGAATCTAGTCTTTCAACTTCCTCCCTTCGTCCCAGCGGGCTCCCCCCATTTCACAGCTTCTTTCCGGGAAACCTATCTGGTGGAAATCCCCACAGAGCATCCTCGGGGAGGGCACCTGAGGTGGGGGGTGCAGTGGTGAACAGCTGGGAGCAGCTCAGAGGGCCCTTGGGTTGGATGCCCAGTGTGTGGTCTGTAAGCCCCCAGCTCATCCCACCAGCCTCAGCCATAAACCAGCTTTCTGGGTTTCCAGAGGCGCTGGTCTCACGCCTCTCTCTCTCTCTCTCTCTCTCTCTCTCTCTCTCTCGGGGTTCCTAAATGCTTGCTAGATGAGTCCACCCTCCACAGGCTGGGCCCTTTGGCTGCAGAAAAGCCACTCTGGCTGTTCCGTGTGGCTTTTCATATCCCACAACGCCCAGCCCCTGACTTAGTCCTACAGCCCCCTGGCTCTGCTCCCCACTGAAGTCCCACAGCCCTCAGGGGGCACCCTAGATAGAGGGCGTCCTCTTTTCCAGCCTGTGGTCCTTAATGAGATGGGTCATGTCGCCCCCCTCAGACCAGGGCTCTGGTGCCTCCCAGGTCAGACTGGAGCCTATCTTTCCTTAGAGGCTGTCTAGTCTGGTCACAGCCAAGGTGGGGGCTGGGCCAAAGGTGTCCTTGACGGAAGCTGGGTTTTTTGTGTGTACCCACCCCCAGCTGATTGTGGACCAGAGAGGCCCAGAGGTTGGCTGATTTCTCCTGTGGCACTGCCCCCAGCCTTGGCACCTACTCCTCAACCTTGGTGAGGTCCAGGGGGGCGGGTAGTACTGGAGGCAGGGGCCTGGCCCAGAAGACCTCTGAGGGGCACTCCCTCAATAGGCCTTCCTGAGACTTTGCAGACACTCCCTCCCTCGGCTCTTCCCTCTCCCCTTCTCCATTGTTCTAGCTGACACTTCGGGTAGCACTTAGGGCCACAGGCTTGGAGCCCCTCCCTGCCCCCATCTCCCCCTCTGCCTTCCCTGTCAAAGGCTCAGCGGGGCTCCGCGCAGCCCACTAATTAGGGCCAGCCCAGCCACACCTGCAGCGTCCTGGGAGAGGGCTGAGCCAGTCGCCCAGGCGTGAGGCTGGGGTGGGGGCAAGCCTGGGGCAGCAGGTCCCGCACCTCCTCCCTGATCCCCTCCCGAGGGATTAGCAGAGGGAGGGCAAGGGGCTGGAAGCCCAGGCTTCTTAGAATCAGTCCATGACCATCCGGGTGGAACTCTTTCAGTGTGACCTCCCTGGACTTTCCGTTGAGGAAACTGAGTCAGGCAGCAAAGCTGGAGGTTTGGCACTCCAGCCTCTGGGTGATCTGACCTGGCTCTACCCCTCCAGCTGGGCTGATAGCCTGTGGGTCCAAGCTTTGCTCCTGCGGCGGCACCCTGCCCCCGCCCCGCCCTGCATCCCCTTCTACCCCAGGCCCTGCCTAGCATCTTCTGCCCCACGCAATAGGAAAAAACTCCATGCCACCTCCTCCCCTTGGGGAAAGAGCTCTAGCTCTCAGGGAGGCAAATGGTCCCTTCTCAACCAGGGCGCATATTGCTGGAATTCCCTTCCCATCCAAGTCTACCCTGCACCCACCTTTCTGGCTCATTCCCTCAGCCACTGCAGTGAAATCACCCTTAAGGCCTCAGGCCTGTTGGTCCCTCTCCTCCTCCAGGAAGACTTCTCTTGGACTCACCCCACCCATGGCCGAGGATGCCCTGGGGCTGGAAGCCAGTTGCCCCATCCCTGTCCTTCTGGTCCCCCACCTTTCCTCCTAGGTTCCTTCTATCTTTACATAAAGTTCTACTGCCCAGAAATCCAGAGTGGGGGTCAGAGGCCAGGCTCAGGGAGATGGGCAGAGAGACACAGGAGACCTGCCTCAGTGACCTGAGCGCACAGCTGTAGTTCTGCACCTGCCCTCTCCCCACCCCCACCCTCCTCTCCCAACCCCCCTCCACACCCTTCTGGCAGGAAACCCCTCAGGCCCCAGAGGAGAAGGGGGATGGGAACTGGAGAAAGCTGTGGTCACAGAAGCACACTGAGGAATCAGATCTGATCCTGGGTTGGGGAGGCTGTCAGTGGGGCAGGGGCTGGCCCCTGGGGGGTACGCTAGGAGGAAAATGGTGTGCAGCCTTTGTCACTGCAGGAAGAATGCAGGAACAACTTTAATGCTGGTGGGGAGAAGAGCCGGTGGGGTGGAGGGGGGAGGGGCTCCCCCTCAGCAGAACCTTGTCTCCAGGTCAGCTGTTGGGTGTGACACATTCACCTGGGTGGGGGACCCGTGAAGGGACACACAGACACCGGGGGTGCTGCCACCCCTGGGTCCCAGCCTGGGTCACATCTCCTGGGTGTTTCTCTGTACCAAGCCTTGTTGACTCTAAATAAGGTGTGGGCTGGAGGGAACCGGCTGGAGGGGGCCCTGGGGTGAGGTGGCACCTGTCAGGGTCCCTGGGAAGGCACCCTCCAAGGAAGGGTAGTTGGGGGAGGAACTCAGATCTCCACCAGGCCTGGGCTCTGGACCCAAGTGGGGGACCGGCTGGGGTATTTCCGGGCCTTCATGACCCCTGCTTTGCCCCAGGGGGGATCTGGGCCTCAGCGCTTCCCGCTGACAGGGCCAGGCCTGCAGGGCCTCCTTGCTAAATCTGGCCCCACTCAGTTTCTCCTCTGCTGGAATGTGCTCCACCCCTCAGTGCCTGCCTCAGGCCCCTGGAGGTGCCCGCACACCCCCTGCTGTGTTCCTCCGCATGGGGCCTGCCCACACTGCACATGGTCTGTTCTGGGTGGCTGCCAGCCCCATTCAACGCAGACCTGGCTCTCCAGGCTGCCCTGTCGGGCGGCTCCTCCCCCTGCGGCCCGGGTAACAGCAGACAGAGGGCGGGAGGCTGTGCTGGGCCAGCTTCTCTGTTCACACGCCCTGGCCCTGGCGGGAGCCTCTGGCTCTCCGTGGCCCATCCTGGCCAGGCCGGTTTATGCCAGTGAGCTGGGCTGCCTGAGAACCTGAGAACTGGAGAATGACCTTGGCAAGGAGAGAGGCAGCCAGTACCCACTTTGGTCCTCAGAGCCTTACTGGTTTCTGTGCCCCAAATATCTGGACACACCTCGGGGTCTCCCCCTGAGTCCTGCAAGGGCATACACTGGGCTGCCCCTACACAGACATTCGACATCACCTGCCCACGTACCCACATTCTCTCCATGAGCACGCACGCTCGTGTGCGGACCCACACGCTCACGCTGAACCTACAAGCATGCACACACACTGTCCCACATTTCCTCACTCTGATCACACCCATCTGCAAGCGGTCACACACATATTTACACCCATCCCCACCTACGTGAAGGTGGGAGCACACACGGACCCAGGCACGCGCCTTGCCCTGGGTTAGACACACAGACACCTTCCCCAAAATGCACGCATGACATGTACCTGCAGACACGACACGCAGTGGCACGTATGTCCCCACCGCGAGAAAGCACACAGTCTGCCCTGCCACACACATTCCCTGAGAACACCTGATGGCACATTTCCTCATGCTGAGTATCCTGGTGTACACGCACAACCCCCCCGCCAACACACACCGATTCACACAAAGCATGTATCACAAACACACACTCTTGGGGCAGCGGGGAGCTCTCTCTGGACTTGGGGTCTCAGTACAGGGTAAGGGAGATGACTGAGAGGTTCCTGCAAGGTTCCTGCCCTCCCTGTTGGGTAGCCTGAGCTGGGGACCCCATCCCCCAGCTACAGAGATGGCCCCTCATCCGGGGCAGCCCATGGTGTCACTCTGCTGGACCGAGAGCCCCCTAGATCTTCCTCCGCCTCAGATCCTCCTCTTTCCCTGAGCCTAAGAAGCAGAACCACCCAGCAGCGCCCACCCCCACCCCCCTGCGGGGATTGTACTCACTGACACGGGGGTGGGTGATGTAGTTTCTGGTGACCGCTTGCATGTGTTCTCGGGCTGTGCCCAGGTCACAGCCACTGCCAGGGACTCCCCCGGGCCTACTGTCTACCCTCATGGCCATGGCGAGGCGGCAGGCTGGGAGCTGAGGACGGGAGCCTGCTGGTGGCAAGTGCAATACTTGAGGCCTGGCTGGAGCTGGAGGAGCTGGAGAGGGCGGCTCAGACCGCCCCAGAGGCCACCCCTCCCCTCACCAGTCCCCTCCTCCCTGAGTTGACTGTAAACAGGGAAACCGGCCTCTGGTCCAGAAGCTCTTCCGGATCTGGGAGGGGACCTAAGCCAATGGCCAGCAGCAGCTGCCAGGAGGGTAGCAGTACAGGGGTATGGCTGGCCCTCTAACCTCTGAATCTGGGTGTTCGTTTGCCCCCAGTGGGGCAAGGGTGGCCAGGGTGAACTCAGCTCTTCCCCTTGCTCCAGACCACATCTCTTCCGGGTCTCCACACCACATGTACTTTCTGGCAGGCTGTTCTCTCCCCACGTCTCTTCCTCACTGTCTCCCCATTCTTGTGCCAGCTTCAGTGCCACCTCCTACAGGAAGCCTTCCCTGCGTTCACCACTCATCTGGTGTCTTTCCTTTGTCATGCCCTTTTGGAGAATTGTCTCTTGTCACTGCCCCTAGACTCTGAGCCTCCAAAGAGCTGAGTTTGTGTCTCCTCCATCAGACTTGGGTCTCTTTAAGTCTTTCTGTCTCATAATACTGAGAGCTTTCTGGGAGCTGGCACAAGTCTCCCTCTATCCATTCCTAGGACCATCTTACCTTTTTATATTTCACCTGCCCAGTGTCATGCCACAGACCTATCCTGACATTTTTCAGCTCAGAGCAGAACGTACAAATGGAGGAATCCTCCTGGTATCTAGTGGCTAAAGGAGTCATGGGGTCACAGGTCTGCTGGACAAGTCAAGGTGGGCACGAGATAGTGGCTCAACCCACTGAACCGAAGGTTTGCCCTGGTCACTCCCATGTTTCATTCCAGACTCAGGATGTCCAGCCGGCAAACTATACCGCCAACGCAGAGGAAAGGGAGGAAACTCTGTTGTCTGGGGACCCCTGTCCAGGGTGACTCAGGCCAGCCAATCCGAAACCAAAATATGTCTTCCCCAGAGCAGACTGTGGCGAACCGTACTTGGCTTTTCTTCCCCAAAGATTAAAATCTCACCTCCAACCTCTGGCCTGAGGACCCACTTTGGGTCCCTGGTCCCTATCTCAGTATTTCCATTCTTTCAACATCTCCTGGGTGTGTGTGTGTTGGCGGGGGGGTACTTTGCAGAGGGGACCTTTGTGGTCATTGGCAACCCTGCACCCGGACTGCAGTGTGGTAGTTCCACAAATCTCACCTGGGGGATACAATGACAGGGAACCACGCCCACACAGTACCCACATCCATTTCCTGCTCCCAACAGCAAACTTCGCTTATGGAAAATGCAACTACTGGTGGACACAGGGCGAAGGGTACAAAGATTTCTTTGCAACCTGCTATAAATCCACAGTCGCTGCCAAACAAAAAGTTAAACACAAGCGTCTTACTTGAATAAAAAGACCGTGGTGACCGTGGGGGTGGTGACCGTGGGGGTCGTGTTCTCTGGGGCACGCGGGATCTCACCTGGTTTTACCCTGTCTAACTCTGGATCCTGATCCCACCTTTCACTGTTTACCCCTCTTGGAGGACTTAACATTTTCACCTCTTAGGTATTTTCGCTTCAAGGAGGAGCTTACAAAGAGCAATGTTTAACCAACCAAGGCATCAGTGTTGCAGCCTCGGGCTTTGCAATGCCCAGGTGGGAGCTCTAATTGGGAGTAGGCCTGAGGTGCCTGTCATCCCACACATGTGGTACCCGATCCTCCCCTTAACTGTGAACATGGTCTAGCGTCCACTCCCCCGCCATTAGAGCACCCCAGGCTCAGCCCATTCTTCTTCCCAGAGAGAAGGAAAGAAGGGATTGAGGGCAGTGGTGGTGCTGTGGGGACTCCGTTTCCCTTCTTGTCATTGTTTTCCTTTTATTTCCGTGAGAGGCACACACACACACACTGCACTCACACGCACAAGCTGCAGGACCAAGGCGTTCTGGTGGACAGTCTCTGAGCTGGGGGACTGGCGGGGCCGGACACGTGCTGCCCCCACGCTCTGGGAGCCGGGCTCCGGGCAGCCCACGGGTCAGGGCAGACAGGGACGGTGCCGTGCTTGGGGACTCAGTGTCACAGGGTGGTGGAGGCTTAAAAATTGGCTTTCTTGCCACCTCCAGGGCTGCCTCCTCTCTTTTCCAGCCGACTGTAGGGCTCGAAGGCTGAGGAGCTGAGTTCATAGCAGGCGGGCAGGTCCAGGAGAGGAGCCATGGAAAAGCAGAGTGCTGGTGGAGGGGGTGGCCGTGGCGGGGACGCCGAAGCCGAGGCTGAGGTCAATGGGTTGAGGCACGGGGAGGAGTTCCTGGGGTCACCCAGTGAGGTGGCCCTGTGGCCGGCAGGTGGGCCCAGTGGGCCAGGGTTCAGCGCCAGGAGGCTTGGGGCCCTGGGCACGGACAGCAGCCGGCCCTGCTCCAGCAGCCGCAGGATGTTGGAGGTGGCAAAGGCCTCAGAGGCCGAGGAGGACGCCCGCTTCTCCAGGTCTCTGCTCTGGTCTTTCTTCTGCTTGGTGCGGCGGTTCTGGAACCAGACCTTTACCTTGGGGCAGAGGGTGGGGAGGGGTGCCAGAAAGGGAGAGGGGACAGGTGACGCAAGGAGGGGGTAGGTGGGAGGAGAGAAGGAGAGGGAAGACATTGAGGGCAAGGGAGTGGGGAGTGGGGGAGCAAGGGTGGAGCGAAAGGGGGGGAAAAGAGCATTCAGAATGTCACTGAGGTCTTTCCACACCAGCCTGCTCGGGGTGAACCAGATCATGGACATGCGGTGTGATCTAGAAGGTGGACACAGACTCCCAGTAGGCAGCATCTGTGGGCTCGCAGAGCGCTCACCTTATAGGGAGGAGCATGGCCCGAGAAGGGGCCGGGGGAAGCATGGGGTCCCAGGCAGGGACCAGCTGCCAAGTGTGAGGACCTTCCCACTGCTCCTGGTCTCGACCCCCACACTGCCTCTGAAGGGAGCTTTCTTTCCCCATCTGTGTGAACCTTTCAGCAGCCCCCTCCCCCCTCATGCCATATAAAGGCCGCCAGCCAGGCTTCCTAACGCGACACCAGGTGTGACAGCATACAGAAGGTTGCCAAGGGGGCTTCCAAGGGCCACACACTCAAACCTTGGGACAAAGAGGTGCCAAGTCCTCCACATCTAAGTGCAGCCACCAAAAAAAGGGCAGAGAGAGCCCCTTTCTCCAGGTCTAGGAAAGGAGGCAGGAACAGCCTCTCCCACCACCCAAGGCCTGGTGCTCCGAGCCCCGTTCTAGTCTGTAGAAGAAACTGGAGGCTGGGAGCGAAGCTCAGGGTCAGCGCTCATGGTGCCAGGATTTCCTCCCCACTGTGAGAAGGAGAGGGTGTTCCCCTCACAGAGGGCGAGGAGCATGGAAGAATCATTTGTAGGGACTGGAAGGACCTGAGAGAAGAGTGACGCTCCTTCCCCAGCCGGAACGCTTGTCAACCCAGCATGGCTGCACCCAGATTTGTAGCCCAGGAGTGCAGAGGCTGTGCTTGCTTCTGGCCTGGAAGTCAGGAGGCTGGCAGCTGGCTGGGGGCAGTGTGGGCCCACAGGACAAGGTGGGGGGGCACAGAGAGGAGGGCACAAGAGAAAAAGGATGGGGTAGCCTTGCTGGTGGACTCCAGCTTTGCGAGGGTGTAAGGGAGGCCAGCCACTCCTGTGGCTCCAGGGAAGGAGCCCAGAGGCAAGAAAGAGGAGGCAGGAGTGGGAGGGCTGGCTGGGTGAGGATGAGGGCCCAGTGGAGGCCCCCTGGGGCGATGCCTGGAGAACCCATCTCCTAGGAGCAACCACCCCTCTAGCGCCCCCAATGGTGAGTCAGACCTGTTCTGAGTCAGACCTGTTCTGAGTCGGGAAGGAGAGGAAGAGGAGATCTGAAATAGACAGGAGTCTGGTGTTTTAAATTGGACTGGATTGAGTTTCAATGATAGAAATAACCAGAAGGTTATGGGATGTACTTGAGATTGAGGGCTTCCTTCCTTCATTCATTCATTCGCTCAATCATTCATTCTGTGGCTATGTACTGAGTGCCTACTACCTGCTGGGCGGTGTCCTCGACGTGGGGGGCGGAGAATGAGCAGGGACGAAAGCAGAGCAAATCCTTGGTGTGGAGGAGAGAGTACCAAGGGAGAGCCAGAGACGAAGAAGGGCAAATGAGAACAGCGTGATTGTCAGGGGGCGTGAAGGGCTTTGGGCAGTGTCCCTCAAATTATTCGTGCTGAGGAACCGCCTTAAAGTTTCCAGTCTGTTGTGGACCAATGTTTTTGTCAAATACAATTAAAACGAATTACACTTACTCTCCCTTTGTGCACCTAACTCGTCCTGGACAGGGAACAGTTTGCGGGGGACCCCAGACCTGAGAACCGTACTTGGAGACACTGGTTTGGGAAAAGGCCGCAGGATGGAGGGGGAGAGAGAGGGGAGGGGACTAGCTCATTACTTAGTGGGTGGCAAACACGGCCTCTCTGAAGAGGTGACATGTGAAGGAGATAGCAGTAAGGGAAGGTCAAGGGCATTCGACTAAGTATGGCTGAAGGAAGCCACTGGAAAGAAAACCTTCCTGAGTTTGTCACTCCCTGGAACTCCAGGAAAGGGTCCCTCCAGACCCTTGGGGAAGTGGCTCTTGTAGGACCGAGGTACCACCCCAAGAATGCCCCAGCTCAGTTTCTCATCTCAAAAATGGGGACAAAAATACCTGGGCTGTTGCAGGGATCAGATAAGGAAGTCCATATAGACGGCTCTGCATGGTGTCTGGCCTACCCGGAATGGGAGCTCCTGGCTCTGAACTAGGGGGAGAGGACAGACCCAGAAGTCAGGATTCCTGTCCTGGGGAAGCTGAGGGTCCAGGGGGAGGGTGGCACTGACCTACTCCTGGCAGCAAAGGGAGTGGCAGTAACAAGAATGTGATCCGTGAGGAATGACAAAGCTTGGGTGGGTTGGTGGGGGGAACAGGGAGAGGGACATGTGGGCTGGCCCCAGGTCCAGAAGTCTCCTGGGGAAGAGGGAAGGGGGGGCAGGGGCTAGGGTCTGGCATGCCCATTTCTTGGGCCCTTATGGGCCACATCAGGGGCTGTCAATCCCTGAGATTACCTGGAGTCATTTTCTAGCAAAACCAGATGCCCATGCCTCATCCCAGCTCAGAATCTCTACAGGGTGAGGCCTAGGCATCCTTATTTTTAAAAACTTTCTGGATGTGATTCTGATGTGTGAACTAGGGTAGAAGATGCTGGGGCTGCAAAGGTGGGGGCGAGGCACCAGGCCTGTCTACTTCCTATCATCAGTCCCACAGTCCCTAAAGGGCCAATTTGTAAGGCTCAGCAAACAAGTAAGAGACAGGCTCATAGCCTCTGGGCTCATCCCTCCCTTTCCTCAAGGAAACTTTCAATTCCACCACCAGGGCCACCCTCTCTCAGGGTTAAATCTGGGTACAGGTCCTTTATGGCCCAATTCGATGACATACTGGATGGGCCTGGATCCTGTGCACAAGTATACTTCCTGATGCTGGCCTCCCCTTGCTTTCTTGGTGCCCTGCTGTGTCTCCCTGCAGGCTGCCATCCTGCCTCCTCCTTCTCCTGGTTCCCCTGGAACTCAGGGAATCCTTGGGGCCCTCTTACCCGCAAGGGACCACACGGTGAGTCAGTAAGTCAGTAAGTCAGTGAGTGGCACACGAGGGGAGGGGAGTGGTTTCTAGCCGGCTGCCAGGATTAGGGAGGTGTTTTCTGGGAGATCATCTGTCCCCCTTTCTGGGCTCATGGTTGGCCTTAAACCCCAAGCCTCACTGTGGATTTGGAAATGGCATTGGTCTTTAAGAGGCTGCCTCCTGGGGTGCCTGGCTGGCTCAGTGGGTCAAAGCTCTGCCTTTGGCTCAGGTCATGATCTCAGGGTCCTAGGATTGAGCCCCACATCAGTTCTCTGCTCAGTGGGGAGTCTGCTTCCCCCTCTCTCTTTGCCTACCTCTCTGCCTACTTGTGATCTCTGTCTGTCAAATAAATAAATAAATCTTTAAAAAAAAAAAAAAAAAAGAAGAGGCTGCTTCCTGTGACTGTGAGCCCAAACCTATTAACAGTACTTGCGTATCTGCGACGGCCCTGGTTTTTGTAACCTGGAAAGTACCCCCTACTCTGCGGTTCCGGATGAAGTGATCTGGGGCAGAGGTGATGGGTATGGGGCTGAGGTAACTGTCGAGGAGCCAGAGCTGCTCTTATCCGAGCTAAGGGATGACCAAGTCAGTATTGGGACGTGGCCCTTTGTCTTCAGCTTCCAGCCTGTCTGGGGCCCTGGCCTTGAAAAAGTCTCCCAGGTCAGCCGAGTGACGGGGGTCTTGGAGCCAGCCTCCCACCTTCCTTTTCTCCACAGCCATGTCTTCTTTTCTTGTTTCCAGCTCTGCCTCTAGTCATTCATTCATACAACACATAAACAGCAAGCATCCAGCCCAGCATTGCCAGGTGCTAAGGAAACAGGAATACCTAAAACTCACCCACTTAGCTCTCAGATGCCAGTAGCAGGGAAAATGGACAGGTTGGTAAGAGTTACAAGACAGTAGATGTTTTGGTAGAAGTAGCAAACAAGACAGTGAAGATCTTGGGGTCAGACAGACCTGGATTCAACTCCGGCCTCTCCTTGATTAGTGAGAATGGCATGGGGCAAGTTACTTAAACTCTCTGGTCCTCAGTTTCCTTATCTGTAAAATGGGATTGTAATAATGCTTCCTCATAGGTTTGCTGTGATAACTCAATGAGCTAATACTAGTGGATTCAGTAAAGTGTCTGGCAGATGCTTAAGTCTTCCCAGCAGTGTGGTACCACAACAGTTGAAAAATACAGAGGTTGTTAGGTCTTCCCTAGAAATTCTGACTTGGAACCTGTGGGCTGAGTATGGAATCTGAGCCAGGAATCTGCATTTTAATGAGAACCTCAGGGGTTCTCCACAAAGGTGGTCTGCAGACCACACTTTGAGAAACACTGGTTTAACCAAGCACCATATATTCTCTTTGAAATGAAGCATGGGCACGAGGTGTATCAGGAGGTTTCTAAACACAGCGAGAACTGGGCTAAGTGGGACCACCCTAGTTCTCTGATGTGGAGAAGAGCACATGCCGCTCTGGGGAGCTGGGGGGAGGTGATTCTGATGGTTCCAAGAAATAGCTCTTTCTGAGACCCCCACCTGCTCTCCAGCCTTCAGGGTCTCGGCAAGGCCAGGGCCAGAGGTCAGTTGTGTCCTGCCTCGTTCATTGTCCCTACATCTGAAGAATGCCTCAGCCTGCAGAACTCTGTAGGCGGTGGGGAGGGAAGGCTTCACTGTTCTGCCCACCAGGTCCTATAAGGGGGCTCTCATTAAAAGTGCAGACAACTTACCTGGCATATAGAGATTAAGGAGGAGATAGGGAATGAGAACGGGCCCTGAGTAAGCCCATGCTCTCTCTGCCTGAATTAGGACCCTCCTGATAACCAGGAAGAGGGCAAAGATGCTGGTTGGCAGGAGGAAGAGAAGTGGACAGAGGCAGTCACTTGGAGAGCAGTTGGGGGCATAGCTGGGAGCTCCAGAGGGCAAGGCTGTACTTGGCATTGAAGCCCTCGGGTCCAAAATGACCTTCAGCTTCCACTCTCTACTAGGCCTGCTACACCATGGTTCCTATTCTTGGATTTCCACAAGACTGTGCCTCCTGTTTCATCCCTTAGAAGTCCATCTATCATTTGAGCACACTTGAAGGAATCTCTTATCCTTTCCCCCAGAAGAACCCAGACCAAGACCGTTAGGTAAATCAGAGAACATCAACCCCCTGAGAAAACTCAGACATATCTTCCTGACATTTCCACTTGGATCTCAGACTGAACTGATCCAAAACAGAACTCTAGATTCTTCTCCCACTGTCCTGCTCCTCCCCGGCTTTCTCAACTTGTCCATGTGGGATGTGGCATATGTGACCATTTTTCCACATACACCTGTTCCAGTCCCAACCACTTCTCTCTCCCTTGCCCAGTGCACATAATTCATGATGAGCAAGTCCTAACAGGCTCTATCTCCAAATCAGAGTACGTCTCAGATCAGTTCACTTCTCTCCTTCACCATCACCCAGAGCTTGACACAACATGGCAGTGGCCCCACCTTGCCCTCTCATCCGCATTCTCCAGATGTCAGAGTGATCTCTGTAAAATGCCAGTCCTCTCTTCAACACCTCACTATGGCCTCTAAACACTATCTGCTCTGCCCTACCTACTTTCCCTATTACCCTCCAACTCCAGCCACACTGGTCTTCTGACACTTCCAGAACATTCTATGCTAGTTCCAGGTCTTGCCAGTTTACTCTGAGTCTTGACTCCTCTTCTCTGGCTCTTCCTCTGGCTGTCTCCTTTCTGTCATTCACACCTCAGCCCATCTCCTCAAAGAAGCTTTCCCTGATGACCCTAAGGAAAGATTTCTAGTCTCTATTTTATCATGTTTTATCTGCCTCATAGCACTCATCACTCTTTAAATGCTATCTGTCAGGGCGTCTGGGTGGCTCAGTGGGTTAAAGTCTCTGTCTATGGTTTGGGTCATGATCCCAGGGTCCTGGGATCTGCTCTGCTCAGCAGGGAGTCTGCTTCCCTTCCTCTCTCTCTGCCTGCCTCTCTGGCTACTTGTGATCTCTATCAAATAAATAAATAAAATCTTTTACTAAATAAATAAATAAATAAATAAATGCTATCTGTCTCTGCAGAATGGAAGCTGCTATGAGGCTAGGTGCCTGGTCTGTTTTGCTCTGGGCTACGTTTCCAGTGCCGAGAACAGTACCTGTATGTAGTAAGTATTCAGTAATATTTTTGAACAGAGGTATGGGTGAATATATGGAGAATTCCACTGAATTTTAGCTATATAACCTAGAGCAAGTTACTAACCTCTCTGAGTTTCCTGAAATGGGGATAGTACTGCCCATAAAGCCATCTTTTTGTAAAGATTAGTTGAACTAATGAATGTATGTGCCTACTTGATCTTTATTTTTCTTCAAGATTTTTTTTCTTAAGTAGGCTCCACGCTGGGCTTGAACTCATGACCCTGAGATCAATACCTGAGATGAGATCAAGAGTTGATGCTAACCAAATGACCCACCCAAGTGCCCCTAAAATATTTTATTTTTAAGTAATCTCTATATCCAGTGTGGGCCTTGAACTTAAGACCCCGAGATCAAGAGTCGCATTCTCTACTGACTGAGCCAACCATGTTCCCCAAATATGCCTGCCTTAAACTTTGAACGTGTTATTTAATTTCTTTGTGCCTCAGTTCCCCTCTCTTTAAAGCAGAAATAATAAAGGCCTCTTCTGGTATTTAAAAAGTGTACATATTTGACCTTTGTCCCTGGTTCTAGATAGGGAGCCCCTAAAACCCTTGGAATTCCTTGAGTGATAGGAGTGTCTTTTATCATTGATAACGGGTCCCTTTAAGCCACATCTGAGATTATGCTAACAAGGTGACTTCAGGGTGGGCCCTGCACAGTTTCAGGTAGCAGCACTGGTCCCAGAAAGATACCCCCCGCATGATTAAAGGTTTGGAGTCCCCACTCCTGCCCTCCAGGAAGGGGAGAGGGCTGGGTTATAAAGACTCTTGAACAGTAAGGATTCTGAGAGCTTCTGGGTTGATAAGCATGTGGGAGTCTTGGGGTCTGGCACACCCAGAAACTGTACAGAATCTCCTCGAACACCCCCACCCCAACAGCTTGCTCTATGGATCTCTTTTGGCTGTCTCTCTCCCCTGCCCCAAACTGGGATATTTCTGAGTTCTATCCTTTACAATAAGACTGTACATGGAAGTAAAATGTTTTCCTGAGTTCTGCCAGCCATTCCAACACACCGCCAAACCCAAGAAGGGAGATGTGGGAACCCCCAATTTTCCAGCTGACCAGTCAGAAGTACAGGTGGCCCAGGGGGGCCTTGCACCTGGCACCAGATAGGAGACTGTCCTGTGGGACTGAGCCTTACCTGGTGGCGTCTGTGCTCACTGCAGGAGTCTGCGTCAGAACTGAATTGACTAGTTTGACACCCAGTTGGTGGGAGAAATGGGAGAACTGGTTGCTCTTGGTGTTGGGAAACACCACACACTGGGCGTCAGAAGTACAATCTGAAGAAAAACCTCCCTCCCCTCCCACAAGGTCGTGGGGAGGACGACAGGAGTTAGGACACCTCGAGTACTCAGAGCCTGGTACAGAGGTCCCGGTAAAGGTCAGCTGTGCCTTATAGGACCTACAAGGCCTGGGGCTGGGGAAAGAGAAAGGAGGGGAGTAAGCAAGAGTCAGTAAGTTGAGGATTCCCTGGGGTGGGGGTGGGGGTCTCTGTTTGCCCAGCTGTGTGCTGAGCTCCCCAAAGAGACCTGAAAAGGAGATGTGGCTTTCAAACACATTCTTGTCCCCCAGAAGTGTATGCTAGCTAGTGCCCAACACACACACACACACACACACACACACACACACACACGCTACATGCCATATGGAAGGGTCTCTCAGGTGGAGGTCTTATGGAAGTCTTCCTGGAAGAGGAGGGGTTTGGCCTCAACCATCAAGCGCAGGTACACTATGGTGTCTAGGGGTCAGAGCAGGGGAAGGATGAGGATGGAGAAGGAGCAAAGTTTCCAGGTATAGTGTGCGGGCAAAGCGAGGCCAGGCAGAGGGCAGTTAGGATAGGGAGGGGCAAGTATGGAGGGGTGACTCTCTGCCTCATTTCGCTCCAGGAGCTCTGGCCTGGCGCAGCCACTGCAGCCCTCTGTCTGGCAGAGTCTGGCTTGCCAGCCTCTGTACTGAGCATAGCTGGGGCGAGGGTCCCTGTTGCCCGGGGCCATCAGCCGGGTGGTTCGGGGCTCTGCGACTGGCAGCTGCAAGAAAACAGGTCCAGGTGGAGATGGCCCAGGCTCGCAGGACAGCAGCCACCCATGACTTAACTGCACTGGGTTGCTGGGAGGACTTGGTGAATTACTCTAAGCAGAGCCCACAGAGGAGCTCCTGGGCACAGCAGGTCCTCAGTGGTATTATTACCATTATTGTTATCATGCATCTGTTACAGCTTGAAATGCCTCCATTCCCACAGAATGCACACTGACTTTACAAAAGGTTTTCCTTCCGGTCAAGCTTATTATTGTTAAAATGCTAAGCCCTTCCTGGGTGAAGGGGGTGTTCAGACTCCTTCTCTCCAGCAAGAACTTCTGAGGCACAGTGGGATAAAGGGTGTGTATGGAGAGTATGTATGGAGGGGGGCAAGGGGATGGCCCAGAATGGGGGAATAAGTCCCCAACTCAGCTCTTTGATGTTTCTTCTCTTCCTGGAATCTTTGCTCCTGGCAAGCCAACCCCTCCCGCTCCTTTCCTGCAAGGTCCATCTGGCACCAACACCCCCTGATTTACTCCCTGCATCCTGGAGCCCCCTCCTTCCTATTTCTCTGGCTCTTTCTCATATCCCACCCCAAAGTGGCAGATGCATTCAGAAGGCCCCCTGTGGGCCTACGCCAGCGCTCTCTTGTTCCCACTGTATTTACTGCTCTGGTTTACCTCTAACTCTCAGCTTTTCCCTGATACATGTCCAAAGTCCTCCCAAGCTGGGTCTCCCAGTAGCAGCCCACAAGGCCTCACACCCCACAAAGTCCCCAGGCTGCAGGCCGGGGGTGGAGCGGCCTGGCCCTGCCGGCTTACCTGGGTCTCGGAGAGGTTCAGCTGGCGGGCCAGCTCAGTGCGCTCCCGGCCCACCACATACTGGCAGCGCTGGAACTCCATTTCCAGGCGGTAGAGCTGCTCGGCCGTGAAGGACGTGCGGGTCCGCTTGGGCCGGTCCAGGTCCAGGCCCTTAGGCAGGACAATCTCCCGGATGGTCCCCTTGGCATCTGCAGGGGCCATTAAAAGAGGCCAGTTAGTTCACCAGGTAAGGAGTTAGGCCACCAACAATCATCTTCACAAGAGGCAGTGTGATCTAATGGGGAGCTCTTCCGCCTGGGTCTGGCTCTGTGGTGTCTGACAAGTGGCTTACCCTCTCTGGGCTGAGCTTCCTTCATCATCCAATGTAGTATGTTGTATCTATCGGGCAAATATATGTGAACGGGCCTCATTACAAATTTCAAGTCCTCTACCATAGACTGGGCAGAAAGGATTCACTCTGACTCAGCCAGGATTCTGTTCCCTCGGCAGAGCAGAAGGACAAATGGACAGAGATATACCAAGTCCTCAAGTGCAGAGGAAAGGATGGGTTAGAACCGGGCCTGATCACTCAGGTAAGGCTTACTGGAGGAGGCATCCAGGGCCGGGTCCTGAGCCCTGTGCTGGCATGTGCATGCATAGGGGAACACTCAGTCCACAGACCCTCCTGGGGTCCATGAAGAAGCTAGCCAGTGTGGGGTGGGGGGCAGCCTAAGGAGCTGGGATCCCCAGGAAAGAGCCGAAGAACCACCGCCACCACATCAAGCTGCTGCAGTGCCTTCCAGGGACGAGATTTCTACCACTCCCCTTGTACCTAGTTCTGAGCAACAGGACCACCCTCCTGGGTCCTAAACCAACGCCATCTGTGCACAGGGTCTCCAATATTTTGAAGCCTCCTCAAGAGTGGCTGAAATCCCTGCAGCTTACGTTCACTAGATATTCCCACTCAAAGAACTGAGAAACAACAACTAAATGTGCAGCAAAAGTAAAATATGAATTGGAAGGGGGGCTTGCTTATATATACCTCAGCTTTAATTATAGGGGCAGAGACAATCTATGTTCTCCCTCTAGAAGCATATGGCGGGGCTGCTCATGTTTTAGGCGTAATAAAAGCAGACACCTCTGCCATGTTTGCTCTGGGCCAGGCACTGTTCTACGCACCCAAACCCTCCCAATGTCTCAGTGGAGCTGAACTATTTATTAGTCCCATTTTACAGATAGGGAAGTGGAGGAACACATTTTAAGTAACTTAGCTGAGGCCGCACGGACACTATTCCATCAGCTGTATAAATACCCTCACTTTATCTTATGAAGACCATCTTTTGGTAACACATAATGATTCAGTGGATAGGTTATAATGAAGAGAACTCTGGTCTTGGGTACAGAAAAAGAAAAAAAAAACAACTTTGGTCAGGGGTATAGGAAAGGACCTGAGTTTGGGATGTGCTGTCTGGCAGGGGACTCCTGTGAGCCTCACCACTCTGGATTCTGCTTCTAGAATCTCTGCCCTAGAGGGTAAATCTGACCCGCTGCCCCCGGATCCTCCACCGTATGATCTAGGAGACTGGCTCTTCCTGGTACTTTCTACATTCCGAAAAGGTGGGGAGGTAGTATTTGTGACCCCGTTGACTGGGTCCTCTTTGTTCAAGTCCTGTTATTTCCAATTACGAGACCTGTCTCAGAACTTTGTCACGACACCCAAGTAACTCCATCTCCAAAGGCCTTGATTTTATTAAAAGTGTTTTAGGGGGTGTAGACTGGAGGAAGAGTGGCGCTGTCATATGTGGTGCTGGCAGCTTCACGTCTCCTCAGTGAGCCTCTGGAGACCACCTGAGCCTGTGTTCCTGACCACTAGGGTCAAATCACACATGTCCCCTGTCCTTTCCTTCTTGTAGAAGAGCCGAGACAAGCATTCCTGCCTCAGGGAACAGACAAAGTCAGCTCTTCCTCTCAGGGTCAGGGAAGGCAGGAATTATAGGCACCTTGCCCACCAGATATCAAAATGGGCCATAAAAATAAGCATAGGAAAAGATACCCAACATCGCAAGCCGGTAGGGAAAGGCAAGTTAAAATCACAAGAGATACAAATTAGAATAGCTAAAATAAAAAATTCTGAGAGTGTCAAGGCTGGGAGGATGCAGAGAAACTCAATCTCTCAGGCACTGCCAGTGGGAACATACCTGGTACAGCCATGCTGGAAAATGACCTGGAACTTTCTTAAAGGTTTGAATATATATTACCATAAAACCCAGTGACCACATTTCTGGCACTTATCCTAGAGAAACAAAATCTTAGGTTCATGGCAAAATCCATACATGAATGTTCACAGCGGCTTTATTTGTAATAACCACCCCCATGGAAACATGCCACTGAATGTCCCTCAGCAGGTGAGTGGTTAAGCAAACAGGGGTACAGCTAATCCATGGGATATCAACTGAGCCAACCAGGCACCCCTTGATAATGTTTTATAGATATGCAAAATGTCACTTTTGGGAGAAGGGGCACCTGGATGGCTCAGGCGTTAAGTGTCTGCCTTGGGCTCAGGTCATGATCCCAGGGTCCTGGGGTCAAGGCCCGCATCGGGCTCCCTGCTCAGCAGGAAGCCTGCTTCTCCCTCTCTGCCGCTCCCCTTGCTTGTGTTTCCTCTCTCACTGTGTCTCTCTCTGTCAAATAAATAAAATCTTTTAAAAAAAAGATATAAAACTAGAGCTGTAAAGGAAAGACAAAGGATATAGCCGACTATATTAAAGCTAATGCCTTTTGTAGGACAAAAGCACAAATTTTACCAAGATAAAATATTTTTTTAAAATTGAAGAAAAAAACTTTTTAAAAAGGTAAAGAAATTATCTATAATGCAATAATAAACAATTTTTTAAAAAAGCAAATAGTCTAAACTGAAAAATGGTCAAATAATTTATCTGGGCCATTTAGAGAAAAAGATACCAAATGACCAATAAACATAAAAATGAGACAGCTTCACAGAAATCAGGATGCTGCAAATTCACACGATGGAAAATCATTTGTCTCCCATAGGACTGGAAGGACATTAATGAATGGTTAATAAATCAATGATGAACTGTAGGAGGTGCCACACTCCCATTTAACGTTGGTAGGACTGTAAACTGTCACCACCTTTTTAGGCTGCATAAGACACACGTAACTTTTGCCCCAGCATTTTATTTTAGTAAGTATTTATCCAGAAAAGCATACATTCAAGTGCTCCAAAGTATATGTAAGGATGTTTGCTACAGCTTTGTTCAAAATTTTGAAAATCTGAAAGCAACCTCAAGGTTCCCCACAAGGGAAATGACTGAACAAATGATGGTAATTCATACTACAAAATAGAGTGCAGCAATTTAAAAGAAGGACAAAGTATTTACATGAACTGACATTAAGTGAAACAAAGTTACAGAATAACATATGCAGTAATATCCCACTTAAGTAAACGAAACACATCTTCATATCCAACCATTCAATACATATTTAATGAGCACCTACTATGTACCAAATACTATTCCAAGGTCTGGAGATATAGAAATGAGCAAAAGAAACAAGGTCCTTGTTTCCTTAGACCTTGTACTGTGGACAGAGAAAAACAATAAACTTTAAAAATGAGTACGTATGTAATGACAAATGCTAGGATGACAATAAAACAAGATAAGAGGATATTGCTGACCCTCTCCAAATTACCAAAACCCAATAACCATAGTGTGTATGTGCGTGCGTGTGTGTGTGTGTGTGTAGTTGCTACTTTAGCTATAACAGAGAAAGCTACTAATCAAAGTTAAGTTAATGGATAAATTATGAATGTTGTTCACCAGTGTTTCCAACCCCTCCCCAGCACATGGTAGGGTTGCACTAATTTTCTGCACTTTGAAATTAGATACAACTATATGACTGACTTTAGCCAAAAAGAAAAGAAAAGGTCACCTTCTGGTGGACACTTTAAAAACTGGTTCATAGGGCGCCTGGGTGGCTCAGTGGGTTAAGCCTCTGCCTTCGGCTCAGGTCATGATCTCAGGCTCCTGGGATCGAGGCCCGCATCGGGCTCTCTGCTCAGCTCAGCGGGGAGCCTGCTTTCTCCTCTCTCTCTCTATGCCTGCCTCTCTGCATACTTGTGATCTCTCTTTCTGTTTCAAATAAATAAAATCTTTAAAAAACAAAACAAAACTGGTTCATAATCTGCCATGGCCCTTCCCTCTCACTGGGATGGTCCTGGAAATAGGAGTCAAGACGGCCGGTCATCAGCCTGGATCTCTGAGTACCAAACTGAGCCTGAGCCTACTTGTGATGCACTTATCATGAGAGTGAAAAGTACACTTGTGTTTTATTCAAACTCTAAGATTTGGGGTTGTCTCGGAGGCAAAACCTAGCCCCCTGGACACAGCCCCCTTCCCTGAATTTTTCCTTTTCTGGGTGGAGTTTGGGGGAAGCACCTAGAAAGAGGGACAGCTTTAATTCCAGGGCCTCCTTGTGGGTAGGGACTTGTTAGGATGAAAATGCACCCCCGAGGCTTGCTGCCTTTCCGGTCTCCTCAAAGAGGCGTGAGTCCTAGGGGGATGGGAGAGGGTGATCCTGTCCAAGGAGACTTTGCCTTGGGGGAGGTGGTCATCTCTGACTAATAATGGCTAGCCAATGTCCCTGACCTCTAGGACCAAATATTACCCACTCCTGGTCCCTCTCCCAGTAGATGCCCACAGAGCCCTTCCTGATTTCAACCCCCAGCACCCAGGTAGTTCCTTTGCATGATGAGCTGGTAATGTGCCGATTTTAAAGTGTGACAAGGTCCTTCCTGCCTTAATCTACAAGGTGATTATTATAAAAGTTCCTTATGGAAAATTCATCTTCGAGTTTATTGGGAAAATTAAAAATGGAAGAATAGTGAGGAAACAATGTGAAAGAATGAGGCAAAAATGCTTGCTTTACCCACCCCCCCCAGTAGAACATATTACAAATCTACAGCAACTAAAATGGTATGGTGCCGGCACAAGAATCTGGAAGCAAATCCATGCATATATGAGGATTTTTATAAAGAAGACATTTCAGGGATGCCTGTATGGCTTAGTTGTTAAACGCCTGCCTTTGGCTCAGGTCATGATCCCAGGGCCTGGGCAAGCCCAGCATTGGGCTCCCTACTCAGCGGGAAGCCTGTTTCTCCCTCTCCCTCTGCCTCTGCTTGTGTTTCCTCTCTCACTGTCTCTCTTTCTGTCAAATAAATAAAATCTTAAAAAAATAAAAGAAGACATTTCAGGTTAGAGGGAGGAAAGATAAGATTATTAAAGACCTGGCTTTTGGGGTGCCTGGGTGGCTCAGTGAGTCAAGCCTCTGCCTTTGGTTCGGGTCATGGTCTCGGGGTCCTGGGATTGAGCCCCATATGTGGACTCTCTACTCAGCGGGGAGCCTGCTTCCCCGCTATGCCTACTTGTGATCTCTCTCTCTGTCAAATAAATAAACAAAATCTTAAAAAAAAAAAAAAAGACCTGGCTTTTGGACAATTAGCTCATTATTTGGAATAAAGTAATTCATCTCACACTGTGTGCAAAAATAAACACAAGATAGATGAAAATCTTCATATAAAAATAAGCTCTAAAAATTGAAGAAAAATACAATTTTTTAAAAGGAAAATAAAGGACAAATTTGAGTACCCAGAAATTAAAGCTTTTACAGGGCAAGACATTTAAAAGACGAAAAACAGATTAGGAGAAAATATTCATAATACCTGCATAGCAGAGTCCTAATGTCTGGTACAAACAGCTTCTAGAGACTGAGGAGTAAAGTCCAGCGGTGGGAAACTGAGCAAATTTTATGAAAGGTTTATTCAGAGAAGAAGAAATGCAAGTGCCTAATAACTATGAAAAAATACTCAACCTCAGAGGGAATCAGAGAAAACGGAAGTTAGAACAGCAAATGAGATACAGCTTTTTCTTTTTCCAGACGCCATATTTTATCTATCAGCCTGGGGGAAATGTGCTGGCAAAAATGAGGGGAATATAGGCTCGTTCAAGCTCCGTTTTTATAAGAATATTTGTAGAGTGCAATTTCACAATACCTAGCTAAATTAAAACTGCAATAATTCCACTGTCCTAGAAATTTGATAGAGGTTTCTATGCCAGAGAAATATTGATACACTTTGATAAAGACAGACTCACTAGGGCATGGTTTTTAAGAGAAAAAATAAAGGAAAAGGTTCAATGTTTATCAGTAGAAATATTGTTAACAAAATCACAATATTAGTCATGCCTTTGGCTTTTATGCAGACGTTAACAAGAATGAGGTACATCCCCATATACCAGTCTGGATGGATGCCCCTTACATGCTACTTTACAAAAACAGCAAGTATGTACAAACCTATTTTTACAAAGAGCAAAAAGTAAGACTACACTGTGTGTGTGTGTGTGTGTGTGTGTGTGTGTGTATGCTTGTTCCTACATAGGCTCAAGTCCGCAGGATAAACACCTCTCTTTTGTTCGCTGTTCAGAATCGGAAGCTGGTCAGGGAGGAAAAATTTTCCCTAATCTTACCTTGCATACATTTTTGTTTGGTTTGTTGCAAAGACTATTGTAACAAAATTGAGTTTTACCTTCGGTTCCACAAGAACTTTCTAACAGAACTAAATGACCCAAGAGAAAGGACCATTAGATATGATCACAATTTAAATTTGAGTTCAGAAAAAAAAAAAAAAAAAACCTCACAGAAAATTTTTTAAAAAGGAAGAGATTTGGGCGTATTTGCAACACATGTCACAGGAAAAGGGATTATTTCTTTAGTAGAAAAATAGCGTTCACAGGGGCGCCTGGGTGGCTCAGAGGGTTAAAGCCTCTGCCTTCGGTTCAGGTCATGATCCCAGGGTCCTGGGATCGAGCCCCGCATCGGGCTCTCTCCTTGGTGGGGAGGCTGCTTCCTCCTCTCTCTCTCTGCCTGCCTATCTGCCTACTTGTGATCTCTCTCTGTTGAATAAATAAATAAAATCTTAAAAAAAAAAAAAGAAAAATAGCGTTCACAACTATAAGAAAATAATAAACACAGAAATAGCTAAGCACATGAATAAAAAATTCACAGAAGAGGAAATTAAAATGAGGACTAAGTATATGAATACATGCTTAACTCACTAGTAATTAAAAATGCTAATAAAAATACTTTTTTTCCACTTGATAAAACTTCACTCTAAGACTCAGTATACCTGGGTTGGAAGAATGAGGAAAATGGCACATTTATACACAATTGCTGGGAGTATAAATTTTTGGTATGAATTTTGGAAATACTTATCACAATTTAAATATGATACATGTGAAATAATGCTTATTATGTTAAACATTTTATTATGAGAAATTTCAAACATACACAAAATTGGAGAGAATAGTAAAGCTCTGATGTACCTATTCCCCAACTGCAACGATTATAAATTCAGAAGCAATCCTGTTTCTTCTCTGTCCTCATAATTTTAAGCAAATCTCAGACATCATATCATTTCATCCAGAAATATTTCTCTGTGTATCTCTAAGAAAGACTTCCTTCCAAAAAACAACCACAGTACTACTGTCACAACCAAAAACATTACCTATCATTCCTTAACATAAAAAAGTCCTACACATTTCCACATTTTTCAGATTGTCTCATGAATGGGACTTTAAAAAAAAATCATCTGTCCAAATTAGGATACAAAGATGCTCACTGACACATTGTGTGTAGTAGTGGAAAAGTAGAACCAACCTAACTATCCATCAATAGAAGACTGGCTAAATTAATTATATCTGAAGAATGGAATATCATGCAGCTGTTACAAAGAACAAGACAGTTCTAGACGCAAGGTGTCTACAAATGTTTATAAAATGGAAAAAAATTTGCAAAAACAATTCCTACTCTTGTAATATATCACTTACATCTTTATATTTTTCAATTAGTAGAGAAAATTTGAAAGGTGATATCCTGGGAGTATACATGCTTTATTGGGGAAAAATGAAGAAGTTTCCACTTATACATGATCTAGCAAAACAGCACGGTTGGTTTTATCATTGGAAGGTTATTTTATCCATCAGAAAATAAAAGACATCAGAAGGAAATTATAAACTTAAATAAAACTGCAACACATATTGAAAGCAATTAGCTACTATCCTTAATGCTGAGTTTCTACCCATCAGCACAGAAAGGAATATCTGAAAATTAAAAGTGGCCAAAAGAAATGAGTTAATAGATAACACCGGAAGAAATATACTGGTCAGTAAATATGAAAAGATAGTTAGCTTCACTAATAATAAATGAAATAAAAATTAGAATGCCAATGAGGCACTACTTAACACCTATACCATTGACAAAGGTAAAAAAGATGCGTAATGCCCAATATGGGCAGAGGGAAAAGATGAGGATAGAAACTACAAAGAACAAGATGACAATATGAGGGTATAAATTGCAAAGAACAATTAGTATCTATCAAGATATACAATACAAACTGTGGTGGCAAGATTTGGCAATACAGGGGCGCCTGGGTGGCTCAGTGGGTTAAACCTCTACCTTTGGCTCAGGTCACATCTCAGGGTCCTGGGATCAAGCCTAGCATTGGGTACTCTGCTCAGCGGGGAGCCTGCTTCCTCCCCCACCCCCGCCCCCGCCCACCTCCCCGCCCGCCTCTCTGCCTACTTGTGATCTGTCAAATAAAGAAAACAAAATCTTTAAAATATATATATATACATATATATATATATATATATATATTTGGAGATGGAAGCACTTTCAGGCATTGTTGCTGGAGCTGGAGCTTGGGTGGGGGTGGGTGGGGAGTGGGGTGGTATACAGACGGAAGGCAATTTGGCATTATCTTCCAAATTACAAACACACCCAGTAATCTGCCTTTAGGAACTTCCCTAGACACATATCTACACAAGTAGAAATGACCGAGAACCAGTTCATTTATTGCAGCATTGTATATAATAGCAACATATGAGAACAAAGCTATATGCCCACCAATAGGACATGGGTTATGCAACATATATTATGGCCCACCCAGTCCATATAAATGGAATATTATGCATCTGGGAAAAAACTGACGAGAAATTCCTCACATCCCAAAATATATGGGTAAGTGAAAAATAGCAAGGTGCTGAAAAATATGGAAATGTCACCATATGGGTATAAATAAATAAATAAACAAATAAATGCATGAAAAAATAAAATAGGGGCCCTGACTTGCATAAGCATGAAATGGTTTTGGAAGGACAAATGAGAAAGTAAAAATCATTGTCTTAGAGCCGGGTGGGAACGGGAAGACGGAGGGCGGGGATGGGAGAGAGTCTTCCCGGCGTCCGTAAAACACCGCCACCACGTTGTGAAGTTCCAAATCACAGGAGTTAGTTACTCTTTTGGAATCAAACAAAAACACGTTTTTAAAAAATTGTGCTGTGCGTAAACTTTTTTTTTTTTTTTTTTTTGGTACTGCAGTCCCACTGCCAGGAATTTATCTCACGGAAATACTCAAGGGCGCAAAGCCCCGCGCCCTGGGACTTTATTGCACGGTGTTTCTGTTGGGGAAAAACAACAAGTGGAACATCCCTTCAGCGGTTGGGAGAAGTTGGGCTTTCCCCAGCCGGAGGGATCCTTCTGGTTCCGTCACGGGACAGCGCGAAATGGTTGACCCGAAAAGATGACCCCTGCGGATTAAATGTATTTAAAAAGGTAAGTTGCCAAACACCTTCTGTAAGACGATTCCACTTTTTCAACGTTTGTTTGCGAGAGTGGAAGAATCTGGAAGGACGCACCTGGAACTGCGAACTGTGGCCATCTGGGGGAGCCTTCAGCCGCTCCAGGCTTTGTTTTGCTTACGCGGAGTCCCTATTGCTTTTTGGAATGCAATCCTCCGCCGGCCCTTCTCGGTGTGAGTGTGGCCCTGGAGCCCGGCCCCGGCTGCCCGCAGCCTCACGTGCCGCCGCGCTGGGCGGCAGCAGGAGCGAAACCCGCCCCACACGCCGGCTTTGGTCACCCAGAGATGCGCAGCGCCAGCGGCTGGCTGGAGGCCTGTGAACTGAGCGCGGAGGGGGTGGGGGGCGCGGATGTACCTAGGTATTGCTTTCTCACCCACGGCTGGCTTTGCGCGCCGAGTCTCGCACTAACAGCCGCAGAGAAGCGGGAGACTTACTACCGATCTCACCGTCCTGCGCCTGGCACGACACCCTGCTCCGGCAGGGACCGGACTCTAGCCTCCCCCCACCCCGCACCGGCCCTGGAGACCCAGCGATGAGTCAAAGAAACATATTCGAGGTTTTCCACGTTTTACATTTCGGTGGTTCGCAAAGTAGAGGGCTGCACAAAATTCTAAAAATATGGCATTGGTAATTTTTTTTTTTTGGCATTGGTAATTTTATGTTTTAACAATTATTCTGGGTTCTGGCACCATCATGGTTTCATAAAAGAAACGGTATTGTAACGTCAAAAAAAATGAGGATGTCGTCTCAGAATGAACGTTGCTCCCGGGGACGGCGTTGCAGTCTTCTACCTAAAGAAATAGGCGACGTTGACTGCTTTTTTGTCTCCTTTCATTCACTACACAAATACTGTGTATTGTGTGCTAGGAACAAATCCGGGGAGATGGTGGATTTGGACGGCGCGGTGACCTCTTCCGTGATCCCAGCACCTGCCTCCCTGGAATTTCGCTCAGGCCTCGCTTCCCCGCCACCTCTAGGGTGGGCGGGTCAGGAACCCCGCACTTCCAAGTGTCTGAGACAGTCTCATGTTTGGGAAGCTGAGCGCTAGCACCTGGGTCTGGCATTAGTAGGTATTCACTGATGTTTGTGAAAAGAATCAACAAGTGAAAGGCAAGACCGCAGGAGAACCTGGGAGAGAAATGGTTCGAAGGGCCTTTGCGGGGCCCCAGCTAGCACCTAAGACCCGACCCAGTCCCATCCCCACCCACCCCTGCGCTCCAGGCCCTGGCTTTCTGTCCACTCTACTGCTTTGTAGACCAGATCCCGTCCTGGTGCTGTCCTGTCTTGCCCTTTTTGCATTGTTCGAGGCCACCCTGGCACCCTCAGGCCCTCCAACCTCCCTCCTGGATGGGTGGGGGAGACCGCCCAGCTCTCAGGGATTCAGAGGCAGGCCCACCCTGCCTCGGTGTCCTTGATCAGAGTTTCTCAAATTGGGGTAGGGAACTGGTGGGGGTGGGGCGAATACACGCCGTGTAACCCTAACAGCTTAACAAGGAGTGAGGTCAATCTTTATTTTCTTTTTTAAGATTTATTTATTTTTAGAGAGAGCGCTGCAGAGGGAGGGCGGGAGGAGGAGGAGAGGGAGTGGGAGACAAGAGTTTCCAGCAGACTGCGCTGAGCCGGGAACCCAAAACACGGCTCAGTCTAGTGACCCTAAGATGAGGACCTGAGCAGAAAACAAAACTGGGATGCTTAACCAACTGCCTTACCCAGGCGCCCCAGGCCAATCTTTATTTTATATTAAGCAAACAGGAAATAGAAGTATAATTAATATGCTTCCTGTGCCCCCCCATGCAAATCAAAGAGATATAGGGAAGGAGCTCAGGGCCACTATAGCCCCAGGCTCAGTCCAAGGTAATTGAGGAAATGGCCTAGAGCCAACAGGACCCATAAAGGCTCCCTCTCCCTATAGATGGTGCACAATGGGCCAATGTCCCCAACAAGAGCCAACCATCTACCTATACCAGCCCAAGGACACACACCCCCCACAGTCCCCTCCCTCCCCTCCGGTGCAAGTACTCGCTCAACTGTCCCAGGCTCCTTGCTCTGCAGGGTGAAGGGGTGGAGGTGGGAGATAGAGGCGCGGAGGGTAGGGGAGCACCTAGAAGCTCTAACCCTGCAGGTGTGTGTATGTGTGTGTTTGCACGTGGGTGTGGCACACACCCAGGCGATGTGGCAGTGGGTCCACGGGCACTAGAGCCCAATCTACCACCCAGAACAACAAATACAGCATGAAACACAAGGAGCCTGGCAGAGTTCCCTAAAAATGCAAACTGCACGCAAAACACATCAATGAGAGGACACATTCGGTTGCCGGGACTGCTTCTGTGTGTGTGTTGGGGGAGGCGGCATGTGTGTAAAGGGGAAAATAAAGACCAAAAGGATAGCACCTGCTCTAGACCCTTGAGGAGAATGCGGGTCCTTCTGCCAAAACAAACAAAGCAAAAGGAAAAACGTAACAAACAGAACAAAAACAATCCCAAGGAAAGAAAAAAAAAAAAAAACCTAATACAACCACACAAGCCCCCAAACTAAAAATTACATATAAAACCAGCATTCCAAAGTGCAGGCCCTGTATGAACCATTAAACCTTTCGACTGCTGCCTGGGGCCTGGGCCTGGGTAATCGCGCGTATTCACACACTCTGATTGAGGCCAGGGGCCTGAGATCCACCAACGGCCCAAGAGCTGGGACTCACAATCCCGTGCTCATTTACATACAACAATCTGCCCCACCTTCTCGGTTGTCCAAATGCCCGCTGGGCAAGTGGGCAGGTGTGCCTTGTGGAGCTGCTGCGACGTGTAGGGTGAGGCCTGCAAGGTCAGGGCTGAGCCAATGTACGTCCGGTGGCTTTTGTAAATCCAAGCAGAAAGCGAGCAGATTCGAAGGGAAGCTGAGCCCAGATCTGACTGCAGGAGGGGGGAGTCTGTTCCCCCACCCACCCAGGCCGCTCTCAGCTCAAGCCCCAGAGGCCTTGGCCTCTTGCCCAGCGTCTTCGGATGAGTCTGGCAGCCAGGGCCTGCCTGGTGCAGGCCATCGTGCAGCCCGTTTACGTGTTTGGAGGTTCCGCGTTCTGGAACACAGCAGCACTGCCCCCAGATGGGCAGTGGGCACGGATTCCACTAAATTCAGTGCCTCCCTTCCCCACACCCACATCCACAGCGAGAATTGCTAGATGGTGCTTGAGGCCCTGTTCTTCCTGGGTTTTCTTGCATCCATCAAGCTCCCAGGTGAAAGCATTTCAGCAAGTGGGTGGTGGTGGGCGGGTCAGCTGTTCACTCAGTCATGGGGTCCCTAATTTTTTCCTGTCCTCCTGCCGCCAGAGGTGTGTAGAAATGAGGAGGGGGGTTCTCCGCTTCTCACAGAAGGGGAGTGCTCTGGGGGGCAGCTTGATCCTGTTTCACCTGGAGCCAAGGTGCTCACATTGAGCGGAGGACAGAGGATGCAACCAGAATGGGGTGTTGGCACCCATTGGCCTAAGGGACCCCTTCAGGGGAGCAGGTAGCGGTGCTGACCATTATTCACAGAAGTCGGTGACACTAGCAGGCAACCCTGCCGGCTCTACCCAGAAGGGTTGTTGAATTTGCATCCGGATTAATCTGGGAATCACTCAGGCACATCTGAGTGTGTGGACGTGAACAAAGATTGTGAGGTTGCTGGAAGTTTCGGGTGAGAGTTGGTCCTCATCTTCCAACTGCCGGTGTCCCAGGTCCAGCGAAAAGGCCATTACATCTGGTCCGCCCCGTGCGGTGAGAGCCGAGGCTGGGAGGCGGTCTGTCTGACTGCCTCCAGCTCATGGTTGGCGCGCCGTTTCCAAGTATAAAACAAAAGGATCCCCCATCCATGCTCCTCACCGACCAACGGGCTGTGCACGCAGAGGTGTGGTGGCGTGCGGGGCTGTCTCATCTCGTAGGAGCCTGGCTGTGTACACGGGGCGGGGGGGGTGTGCGCAGACATGCCTGTTGTGCACACTCCCCTGTCATCTTTGTGGCCTTGTTTGTGTCCGTGTGTGGCTTGAGGCGGCCTCCATTTTGAGGTGGGGATGCAGCAAGGTGCGCCTCCCTGGCTCCCTAACCTACATTTCGCCGAGGCAGCAGGGAACTTGAACAACTGGTGGAGTGAGGGTTCTTGAAGGGGATTGGGGGAAGGCTACACTTCGTGGTCTGCAAGGTGGCACTAATCTTCCTTTCCACAGCTCTCAGCCCCTTGGCTGCTCACCTCCCAACGCAGGCACAGCATTTTGCCAAGGCAAAAAGACATCAAGTCCCCGATAGCGGGGTTGAGCTGAGCTGGAGGAAGCTTCTGAGGAAGGAGGCCCATTCCCTGAGTGGTTTGTGGGTGACCTCAGAGCAACCCCCTTTCGCTCAACAGAATATTTTTGGAGATCCTGCTGGGCGTTTGCAATTTTATAGACATCACCTCTGATATTTAGCCCTGACTTTCAAGGTGACAGCTGTGGGTTTCTATGTACAATGAGGAAGATGAGGCACAGAGCGACAAAGAAACTGGCTTAAATTTAAAGGGCTCTAAGGCTGGTATTCCAACCCAACTTCATTTAACTCCAGTACACACACTTTCCTTCTATCCCCCTGTGCCTTGGAACTCCCCTCAAGAGATCAGGACTGAAAGAAACAGAAAGAAGTGCTAAGACCCAGAGGAAGTGGGGTTCCTTCCCAGAACTATCACCCCATCAGCAACCTAATGATCTGTGAAGGCAAACACCTCCCTTTCTACCTTTTTATGATTTCCTCCAAGAGTACTTTGGGAGGCTATGTCCTGGGAGGTCAAGGGCAAAATGCGTTTGTTACTTAAAGCACACTGGAGGAACATTCATCCTGACGCCAGGCTTTTCATCTGTTAGAGCCTCTACCCTGAGCCCGGGTGGGGCCAGAAGGGATGCAGGTGACCCTGGCTAGGGAGCAATTAGGGTTAAATGACACGCCAGGTATCTCAGGCCTGAAATAACCTTTTTTTCATTAAATGAGAAAGGGCAGAGGGATTTATGAGGACCTTATGTACCTTTTCTTTCTTTCTTTTTATATTATACCAATATAATGCATTGCTGTATGTGCACACATGCATTTATAAAAACATATCTCCTGACAATGCACACAAGCTATTCCACATACAGTCTGTGTGTGTTGAAGGGGTGTTCATCTCTGTCCCGCTGTGGACTGCTCCTAGCGTGGGTGGCCTCCATGCTACCACACTCCTACCTTCTATGAGTTTACAACTGGGAATTATTAAACTGGCCATCTGTACACAGAATTTATTTGTTCTACATGCAGAGTTAGTAGAGTGGAAGGGATGATAGGTGGCATAGAACTCACGATGGTCTGGAACTCACAAATACCCACAGATAATGTATGAAGTGGTGAGTGTCGCAGCCAGGGACTTGAGTGTCTTAATCTGGGAGGGTGGGCTTAAAGGGCTGATTTCTTCATTTCCGGAAGCCTTGAAGATTTTCTCAATGGAACTCCAAGCTGGCTGCTGATATCTTGTATTCAGGACATCCTACAGTCTATGAGAGGGATCCAATTTAACCCCAGGTACCCAAAAGGTCCACACACCTGCTGGAATTGCTGCTGGGTGGGGACCCCCCTCATACCCAGTCCTGTAACTGCCTCAGCCTGAGCCTTCCCTCAGAACAGCGCTTAGTGCCCCATCTCTAGGGGACCACACCTGACACCAGGAGTGTTTTCAGACCAGGGCCGTTGAGTCTGTGTACAAGACAGTCTATCAGTTGACTTTACACTGGGCTGCCTCCATGCTCAACACTAGCCCTGTCCCCCATTCCCAGAGCCACTCAAACCCAGTGGCTGTGGGGAAAATGTGCAAAACCAGGCCAAGGTGCCCCGGTCTGTGTGTGGGTGGCCTAGGTCAGATCAGACCAACTCGGGATCCTGGCGCTGGAGTGTTCTGGGGCCAGCAGCAAGCTGGTTTCCCTTCCCCAGGACCTGATGGCCAGGGAAATCAGTTCTGGCCGGTGGCCTCGTAAAGCCTAGCCGCTTGCAAGAGGGCGCTCAGGAAGGAGAGGCAGTAAAAGGGCCGCGGGAGGAAGCCGGGCTAGGGAGTTGGAGGAGGCCTGGGGGGGAGCCTTTAGAGGCGTGTGGCCTCTTCTGGGCGCTCGGTCTGCCGGTGCCCGCGCTCCGAGATGCTGGGGGAAACAGACCTCAGGCTCTGGCCGAGGCCTAGGGACAGGCTGACGGGGAGACCCCGGAATTCCCTTTCTCCTCCCATCTCTCTGGGCGAGGCCCCGATCCGGCGAAAGCTGAGCCTGCAGCTTCCCGTGAGGCTCGCTTTAGGGGTCTGGGAAGTCTCGGCCTCGAAGCGAGGAGGCCAGGAGGAGCCGGGTACTCGGGCGCAGTCCAGAAGCGCTTGTAGGAAAAGAGGGCTGGGGAGCGCTCGGCAGAGAGAAAAGGCCAGGAAAGAAGAGAGGAGGGCGAAGGAGAAAGCGAGAGCCGCGAAAGGCCAGGCCGGGAGAAGGCCGCAGCGAGAGCCGGCTGGGCCCGGGCGCCGCGAGGAAGTGGGAGCCGAAAGAGCGAAGCCCAGGCGGGCAAGCGCCGCGCACCCCGCGCTCCGTGCCCGGGTGCCCTCTCCCGCGAGCAACCGGTGCGGTCTGCGTCGCTGGGAATGAGAAACCAGGCTGGCCAGGCGGCGAGGAAGCGCCTGGTCTCTGAGCGGAGCGCCGGCCTTTTCCTCCCGGGGTTCCGGACGCTGGTCCCTCCTTGTCCTGACCCCGCTGAGCGCTCGTGACGCTTTTCTCCGCACCCGCCGTTTGGGACGCGGGGCGGGGACCGGCTCTCGGCATCCCGCGCTCGCGCCCGTGCCCCCGCCACCGTCAGCGGCTGGGATGGGCCTAGGGTGAGCGGCCGGCCCGAGAGGCTGAGAAATGTAAGGCAGTGACACGGGGATCTCTTTGGTCCCGTTCGCCGCTTTGTCCCCTGCACTCAGCTCAACGTTCAGCACACAATGGACGCTCAGAATAATACTAGCTGAATGAATGACTGAGTGATGACTGACGGGCTGAGTACATGAATTGGGAGGTGGAGGCAGCAGAAGAGCGGGGCGGGGGGCGGGAATCCGGCGAGCCAGGACCGCGAGCTGTCCGCTTACCTCGCACCAGGATGCGGCGGCAGTGGTCTGCCTCACCGAGCCCGGGGTGGCCGTCGCTGTCCGCGCCGCTCTCCCTGGAGCCCGCGGGGCTAGAAGCAGAGGTCCCTGCAATTTCCCTGGGGTTCCGGCGGCTGGCATCGGTACCCGAGTCCTCCGCTCCGCCTCGGTCCCCGCCGCGGCCGCCGTGCGACTCCCGGCGTGCGGGACCGCGGTCGCGCTCGGCGCCCCCATCGCCCATGCCGGCCGCCACCGCCGCCTTCGCCACCGCCCGGCCAGCCTACGCTAGCCAAGCCCGCCGCTCCCCGCCCCTCTCGCCCCCGCGCCCCTCGAGCCCCCCGCCCTACTCCTCCTCCGGCCCCGCCCCTGCCCGGCTGCTCCACCCATCCCTGCTGATTGGGCAGGAGTCGGGGTTCTCCGGCTCCCGGAAGATTCGGAGGCAGCTGCGCTGCGCGGGGGTGGGGAGGAAGGGAGAGGGTGGCCCACTCCTCCACCCCTAGTCTAGCCCCACACCCAGCTTGGCAGAGGGAGGCTGGGGCGGCCCTGGAGTGCTGTCCTAGCCCTACGTCCTCCCCTAAAGTTTATCAACTCCCTCCCCCAACCCCTTGCCTACTCTCCTCCCCACTCCCTTCATCCCTAGGGAAGCAGGCTCCGCGCTCCGGCCCTTTCAGCGGGATCAATAACCGCTGTGCTCCAGGAAGGCGACCCCAGAGAGATCAAGCAGAAAGGAGGTTGGCCATGCTCCGGCGCTTGGCGGAGTCGGGGGCTGGAGGCAGAGACTCGGCCTGGGGTTCAGTACCCCACTCTCGTCCCCAGAGTCATACCTCCACCCACACTCAAGAACTCGGACAGACTTCAGGCGGGTCCCGGCGTTCCCGGGAGGGCAAGGCCTGGAATGTGGTCAGTGAGCCTGAGTGAGGCCGGGGGGCTGACAGAGTGACGCGCACCCGCCGCCGCAGAGAAAACACGTGCAGACAGACAGCCGGGGCCAGGAGCCCAGAGGGTCGAGTGAGGCCGAGACTGGCAGGCAGCAAACGCCCGGTTCCCCTGCGGCTCCCCAGCCCTCAAGCGGGGCCCGCACCCTCAGACTGGGTTAGCAGGTGGGCGTTTCCTTGTGCCACCCCTACCCCACCGGCCTCCGTGGAGCTGCCCCCTACCCCAGCCCTGGTCTCAGGTCCAGCTTTCGTGGGCTGAGAGAAGCGAAGCGCGGAGGTGACAGCGGCTAGGAGCCAGCTGCGCTGGGAAGCGAAGGGGTTGGGAGTCTTTGGGCAGAGCGCTGGGCCTTCCGAGGCGTCACGGTCCCCAGCACTTTCTGAGGACCCCGGGCTCACCCGACTCTGGCTTCTCCTTTGACAGCACCAGGAGAGGCCGGGCTCTTCGTTCCCTTCGTTTGACTCAGAAAGGGGCTCGAAGAGAGATTGAGAGACCCCAGCGAAGACGCGTGTACAAGGTGTGTGTGCGCGGGAGGGTCGGTGAACTCCGCTAAAGCGCCGTAAATTACAGATTTTGCTTCCATTTTCCCGCCAGTAGACTCGGTGAGCGAGGGTACCCCAGTCTGTCCGGGGGGTTCTGAATGAGTGTCTTTGGGGGCAAGGCCCATGGATGTGCTGGGGGTAAGTGGCTGTGGCGGGGCTGAATGTGTCGCTGGTGCAGCCTTCATGATTCGGTGAGCCTTTCTGTGAATGTGCGTGTGTTGGTGCCTTAGCGTGTATCCAGTGTGCGTGTGATTCTGTCCAATTTCAAACGCCTCCAGCAGAAAGCGAGGTGGGCTGGACACCCCAGTTATGTAATTGGGTGACTAACAGTGCCTTGGTGAAGGGTTTGAGATGTAGGAAGAGGGGAGGGTAAAGAGTGGAGGGGAGGAGGACTGCTGCTCCGTTCTAACAGAAAGGAACTAGTAAAGAAAGAAACTTGTCTACTAGGTACTTTGGGTAGGGCAGGAGACCGAGGGATGGTGTTGGGGTGCTGGGCAGTGTGTGCAGAGGGAGGGCAGGCTGCACCCGCTGCCCGGTGCTGACAGTTGGTGGCCCCTTGTACACTGGGAGGAGGGAAAGTTTATAGTTAGAGGAGGACCAGAGCAGTGCGACCTCGCAGGTCCGAGCTCGGTTGGAAGGACCCATGTGGCGGGCACTGGAGGGGCCGCAGAACTCCTCAGTGACCCCCACATGGGCCAGGGCATCCTCCGTCCTGGCCCAGTAGGTCCCTGGTTGCCTTCGCTCAGCATGCTCTGCATTTCAGTCTTTCTCCTCTCTGACTCTCTCAAGTTTACTTGTTTCTGCTATTCATGTAAGAAGCAGAAAGTAAACACTAGGCTCCAACCTTCCCGGGCCCCCATGCCCTAGCTCTTCTGCCTGCCCACAGGCGCAGCCCCAGTTTCTGTTCAAAGAAAAGTGGAACAGCACCTGCTGAGCCCTGCCAGGTTTTCTTTTCACCCTGTAAATTTTCATTCTACAAATAACATCTCCCAGTGCCATCCTGGGGGGGTGGGGAGGTCTGCAGGGAGAGGCAGAAACCCGAGAGACCGGACCCAGGCAGTTGCGGCAACCTCCCCTTCCCCAGCTTTGGGCAGGGCTTTCCTGCTTCTGCAGGGTTCACTCTGGGCAAGTCCCGCTCTTCCTCTTTCACCCGCATTTTATTTATTTATTTTTCCTCCCATTCCCTCTTTGAGGGGTAGGATTTGGTGTCCCGGGGACATCAGACTCTTTCCGCTCTCCAGGCCTAGAGGTGAGGTCCTGGTAGGGGATATCTTGCCTGTGCCAGAGAGAGCGAAGAACTCGGGGCTTCTGTGCGCTGAGTCGAAGAGTGTGTCCCCTGCATGTGTGGATGTGTTGGGGGGAGGCGTTGCTAGATATAGGCTCTGAGCCTGGGCTCTGGCCCAGCCAAGATGCCTGCCAGGCCATCCTGGCTCCTGGGCAGCCCAGTGCCTAACAACGGAGGGGACGGATTGCGCGGGGCCACTGGTCTTCCACCCACATCCTTTCCTCTCTGGAGACCTTGTCCTGCAGGTCTATTTCCTGAGCTTGCTGGGTAAGGAATGCTGGGTGCCCTTGTACCCAGTGTGGCCATGTGGCAGGGGTGTGCAGGGTTGGCCTGGCTGAGTGTGTGTGCACGCTCACATGTTGGGATGCCGTTTGGTTCTGGGACATCCTCCTGCCAGAGCAGGACACACAGAGCTCCTGGTGTTGAGCCCACCTGGCATGAATTGACCGAGATCCAGGATTCCTCACCCTGTGGCACTGGGACCAATGGCCTGTGCATCCTATGCTTTATGCTCTCACTGCCAGTCTACACTTGCAGGGTCACTGTCATCTCAACCTGCTCAAGATCCTAGGGACATGGAAAATGCTCTCTCTACACACCCCCTCCCTTTTTGTAAAGCGATTCAGGCACCTTCCTGGGAGGGATGTGTGTGTAGGGGAGAGGGGAGGGGCAGGGACATAGCCTTGGCCTAAACTGCTTTCCCTGTGCCTCTGACCCTTCTAGGCTCCAGTGCTGACAGACCCCAGGTGTTGATCCGGCCCTTTCTGAGTCCCACAGAGTCTCCACAGCTCACAGCCCAGGTTCCATCCCTGCGATGAGTCTCTGTTCTGGCCTCTGCCGGTCCCAGAGAAATAGTGGGCTCCTGCTTTGCAGGATGAGGAGGTCTGGTTACAAGGAGCTGTTGTTTTCTGGGCTAGAGTCCCATGATGCTCTGCCACCAGGCGCTCCCTGGCCACATGGTGGTCCAGGTTCCTCCGCTCAGCTCTAGGGGTGGGGGGACAGCCAGTCAGGAAAGGACTCCACCAACCCAGCACTCTCCAGATGCTTCTTAGCGCTGGGGGATCCAGAGAGTTTCTCCAAAATGGCCTGAGTTGGGGAAGGAGGCTGTCCTCCCTCTAGTCTCACCTTGCTTAACTGCCATCTCTAATTCTTGCTGATTTTTCTCCTGGAGTGGGCTTGGTCCAGTCTTTCTCCCGGGATCCTCCAGGCCCTCCGCATCCACCTTCACCAGGCCTTCCAGCAGTTTATTGAGTGAGCCTCTGTCCTTCTGAGAGTTAGGTTCCCTGCCCCCACCACTTCCTGCATGGGTAAAGAGTCTCTCTACCCCCACCCTGCTGGGCAGTAGGCCCCATAGGATCAGAATATGTCACCTGTCCTGGGTTCTGGGGGAGCCAAGGTGTGCATATGGTTGACTGGGAGTTGGAGTCCAGGTTCCCCCAGGAGCTCCCAGTATCTCAAAGCCAAGCCCTTGGGTCCTCCATTCACAGTGGGCCTGCAGCTCACAGGAGTCTTCAGCATCCCCTTCTGTGCTCACAACCTGGGAAGTCGGGGCCCCATCCTGTATCTGGTTATTCTTCCTTCTTCTGTATCCCTAGGGTGCTCTGGCAAGCCCATCACATCCCTCTCCAGGCCTGGACCCATGAGCCCAGCTCAGCCCTGCTCCTTCTGCAGCTTGGGCAAAGCTTGCAGCCTCTTCAGGTGCCTTCCCCAGCTGGCTTCCTTCCTGCACCCCTCCTCAGCCTCTCTACCTCCCTGCTCCCTTCTCTCAGCCTGTGTTTCTCCCTAGTCTTTTCCTGGAGGCCTAGAGACTCAGGAGGCTGGGTTCCTCCACCCTGCCTCTTCCCCCTTTTTGTTTCGGTCTCCTGTCCATCATTCTTCTTGCTGGTTTGGGGGGGGGCACACAAAGGTCCTTGGGAATCCTGGATGGCATTCTTCTAGCCCCCAGCTATTATTCTGCAGCAGCTGAAGTGAGCTACGGGTTTGGTGAATGGGGAAGGACACTCCTTGAAGAATCAGCTGGGGAGTACAAGTCCTAGGTGGCAGAAAAACTCTGTGCATCACTTCCTTCCCTGACCCTGCCTGTACCCCACACCCACAAGCCTGGGAGCCAGACCTCTGTACTGGCACATTAGAGAGGGACCCCACATTCCACTCTCTGGTAGGAAGGATTGACATTTTAGAAGTAGATGGGGTGCTGTTGGAGGTTTTGGGGTTTTTTGGTTTTTTTTTTTTTACAATGAGTATTGCTATTTTTGTAAAAACAAACAAACAAACAAACAAACAACAAACAATAAAATGTGTTCCTTTCAGAGAAGAGTAGCAGTGCTGCAACCCAAGGAGGGCTGCTCTCTCGGTGAGACATGCTGTTTCTGGGGTCAGTGGGAAAGGTGCCCAGGTGCAGTGAGGCTCCTCAAATTCCAGGGTGTAGGCTCCTCCTAGCTAGCTAGCTGCCTTCAGGCTCAGACACTGGGCTCAGTCACTGACTCAATTTAGGCAACACAAGATGCCTGAGGCCTGTTAGTCATTGTTACCCTCTGAGGATTCTGTAGGGAGCAGACCCTCTGGGCCCTAGAGGGACCCAGCAGGAGGATAGAGGTCACTTCTGCAGGAAAAGCAGGGAACCCAAGTTAGTTGAGCTGGGGTGGGCTGGTGCAGGGTGAGGTGGGCAAGGCCCTGCTACTGCCCCACTTCTTTGCCTCTCAAGGCAACACTCCCCTGCTTTGCTTTGTCCCCCCTTGTGCATAGGCAGGGATCTCAGCCTGGGCAGTAGGCGTTCTAGGGTGGTCAAAATCTGCTGGTGCCAGGTTCTAGTACAACCCGCTGGTGCCTTCCCTGATCTGGTGAGTCCCAAGGCCTGTGGGGAGAGCTGCCCAGGCGAGGCTGTGGGTCTAGGTCAGTTTGCAAAGAGGGCCACACTGGAGTGACAGTTGTGGGCAGGCCAGGGCTGATAAGAACCTACCACCCAGTGGCTATCAGCAGGCAACTCCTGCCTTGGCTCTGGCCTTGGACCAGTGCCAGGAAGGCTTAAGAGAGGAGGCAATGGATTTCACAACTTGACACCTATTAAATCACCTGGATAATTTAGAAAAAAAATTCACTGGTGCTAGGCTGCCCACCAAATGGCTTCAGTTCAGGTCCAGTGACTTCAAATCAGATCCCCAGTGGGTTCCTGATATTTAAAAGGCTTCCAGGGGAAGCCTGGCTGGGAACCCCTGCGCTGGGCTGAGTGTAGGGGAAGCACGCTTTGCTGGATGAAAGCCAGAAGCAAAGGTCTTGAGTGGTTGGTATGCGGTAATCAGGGAATGAGAAACAGGACTTTGGGTGGGTGGGAGAGGAGGGAAGCCAGCAGAGGTCTGGAAAGTGGGGGCAATTTGGAGGTAGGAAGATCAGAGAGGGTGAACAGGCTTGGCCAGGATACAGCTGGACCCAAGAAGCAGGTGTCTAACACGATCTGAAAAGCACCCCCCACCCACGGACTTGGGATTCTCTTGAGGAGAGGCTACCCAAGGGTGAGAGAGCAGGCGGCTGGCTGGGCAGGGAAGGAAGTAGAGTTAGCCACTAGCACAGGAATGGGTGTTCCTAGGTTCTAGAATAGGGGCTTGGTGGTGATAGTGGGGTTGCGGGGGTGGGGGGTGCTCTCCTGATTCGCGGATCATCTCTGCTTTCTTCTAGACAGATTTTCCCCAAAGCTCTCTTGGCTTCGTATTCCTCTTCCCTGGTAGTGCTCTGTGAATTTTCTTCCTTGCCCCTTCTCTGATAATTTGCTACTTCATCTGCCTTCCACCTCCTCCCTCCCTCTAATTCTCCAGTCTTCCTCCTTTCTCGGTATGGTCTTGACCACCCAGCCCCTCAGCCTCCGTAGCTCTTTTTCTCTTTTTCTCCCTCGCCTCTCTCTGCCTTCCCTCTTTGGTTCCCCAATTCCCCCACTTTCCATCAGCCTTCCCCTTGCTGGGGCAGAAGCACCCACTTTTGCTTACCTTAGGAAAAAACCATCCCAGCCAGGTGCAGACTTTAAACCAATGAAAAAGCTTGGGACTTGAGAGTATCTTCCAAAAATGTTTCCTTCTTTCTTAACAAACAAAAGCCACTCACTCCTACAACACTCTGATTTGATCTGGATCATTCTCTGAATCAATTGACAAGTTATTTGTCTTCTAGCGACAGATACAGGGCTAAGTGCCCCAAACTGTGCAACACTAATACTATCATGAAGGAATCACGACACCCCTTAGGGTGGGACTTGATTGCTCCCTTCTGCAGAGAAGGAAATAGACCAAGGTTACATACCTACTTTGTGTGGCTTCAACTGCAGGTGTGGGTACCTAGGGCACTGCTAAGACAAAAATCTCTTTCCTTGTCTCTCACTTCACTCTGAGAACTGGGCTCCCCCCGAACTCACTCAGGCACTGGATGGCCCTGGTACAAGCTGGTGGCTCCTAGCTCAGCTGCTGGGGTAGGGACTTTCAGATTGAGTGACATGGTGCCTTGGCAGCTTGGAGGGGAGCTGCGGTCTCTCCGGAGAGACCAAAAGAAGCCTGCTCACCCAGAGTGTGAAACCTAGACTCTCAAAGAGCAGAAGATGAGTTGAATGTGGCTGCCTTTACTTTGTGTTGCTTTGTTTTTTGTTGTTTTGGTAATGGCTTGATTGAAATATAACTTATATAGCATCCAATTCGCACACACTATACAATTCAATAGTTTTTAGTATTTTCACAGACATACTCAAATATGTAGTAAATATTCAGATGTACAGTGCATCTGTCACCACAGTGAATTTTCGGACATTTTCATTACCTCAAAAGGAACCCTGTACCCTTTAGCTAACTCTCCAAATTCCCACCACTGCCCCCACCCCCAGCCCTAAGCAACCACCGCCAATACACTTTGTTTCTATGGATTTGCCTATTCTGGATTTTTCCATACAAATGGAATCATATAATAATTGACCTTTGTGTCTGGCTTTTTCCACTTAGCATAATGTTTCAAGGGTCATTCATGTTATAGCATATATGAGTACTATATTCCTTTTATGGGTGAATAACATTCCATTGTATGATTCTGCCATATTTGTTTATCCATTAATTATTGATAGACATTTGGATGGTTTCTATCTTACCTGTCTGTGGGAGAGTATGGGTACACCCCTGGCTCGAGGTGTTCCACTGGTACCTCAGAAGAGGTAGGAGGTTTTCTGGGAGGAGCATGTTGAGGCTCAGGGTTGGGGCCTGCACTGGCTGTATGTCCCAAGCTAATGGGTCACTTTCCAGAAGCTCCTTTCCATTACTGTCCAGTAAGGAGGGGATGGCTGGACTGGAAATCTTGTAGGAATTCTAGGCTCTGTAGTAAAGATTCAGAGCCTTGGGGTGCCTGGGTGGCTCAGTGGGTTAAGCCTCTGCCTTTAGCTCAGGTCATGATCAGGCTCTCTGTTGGGCAGGGATCCTGCTTCCCCCTCTCTCTCTGCCTGGTGCTCTGCCTACTCGTGATCTCTCTCTCTCTGTCAAGTAAAATCTTAAAAAAAAAAAAAGAAAAAAGAAAAAAAGATCCAGAGCCTTGACTCTTGACTAGTTGGGTTAGAATCCTGGTTCTACCACTACCTGGTTGCTAATACGTTATTTAACCTCTCTGTGCCTCACTGTCCTCATCCATTAAATGGGGATGTTAGTATCAAACTCCTGGAGTTGTTATGAGGGTAAATTAATCTGTGTAGAGCATTTGACCTGGTACCTAGGACTCAGTGGGGTGCTGGAGGGAAGAAAATTTAAGCTTTTATCACTTAAGACTTAGGGCCAGAGCTCGCAGGTAGCAAGAGTTTATCCCCCTTTCCCTTTCTCCAGGATAGATGAAAGAATGAAGATTTTAGCCATGCCCAAAGGGACTGAGGGAGGTTCTCTGACCTGGGGCTGGGAGCCCAGATTCCAGGCCCTCAAGCCCAGCTGCTTAGGTGGAGTCAGGATGGGGTTGCTGGAGAAACACATCTCACCACCAAGGCCTCTACATAGCAAATCTGCTGCTCTCATCCAACCTCGTGTTTCTCAAGAGCAAACCTCGTTGAACCTTGCTTTCAGTCATCCAATGGCATGGACACTGTGGAGTGTTCAGTGTTTAAAGTGCCACTCTCCGGGGCGCCTGGCTGGCTTGGTGGGTTGGGCCTCTGCCTTTGCCATCAGCAGGTCATGATCCCCGGGGTCCTCGATCGAGCCCCGCCCCTGGCTCTCTGTTCAGCGGGGAGCCTGCTTCCCTTCCTCTCTCTCTGCCTGCCTCTCTGCCTACTTGTGATTTCTGTCTGTCAAATGAATGAATAAAATCTTAAAAAAAAAAAAAGTGCCACTCTCCTCTGCCAGCAAGCTAGGTTTTTCCCTTCCCTGTTGGAGAACCCCAGCCAGCCTACAGCCCTTCCCAAGACCCAGGCCCTTGGCTCGGGTGAGGAAGGAATGGCAATGTGAGCCCGGGAAGGTTCTGAGTCCCGCAGCCTGGAGGCAGGGAGATCCCCGCAGGAGGTGTCCTGGCCCCCACCCTTTCCCACCACACTTGGCCCAGGAGAGAGCAGGAATGGCTCCTTGGGCTACTTTTGGGGGAGCAGCCTAGAGGCCAGCAATGGTGGCTTTTATATCCTTTCACACCCTTTGAATCTGTGGGGTGTTGTAATTCAAACGAATCTAGTTAAACAATCTTTTAAATATTGTTAGAATAAGTTTGAAGAGGTATTTTGTTTTGATGGCTCCATCAAAGACAGCTGCTTAGTTGTTCCTCCCCTACTTTGTGCCTCCAGGAGCTGGCCCATAGTGACTTACCCTGTAGACATGGTTCCTTTTTGTCTTTGCTGTAATTGCTGCCACACTGCACATTCAGGGTCACCAACCACCCCAGTCCCAAGGGAACCCACTAGTCTTGAACCTTAGTCCCAAGAAGGGATCCTTTGCCATCAGCATCACCCCCAAAGTGGGTTCCAGGCTACCCTGGGGAAAGGGAAGCTGAAGAAATATGATTCCTGGTACTCCCTTCAGCAGTTACGCTGGACCTAGGGACTCTCTTACATCTCCGCCTGAAACTTCCTTGCTCTCTGGGTCACACAGGTCCAGATTTGAGCATCTGAGTTCCCTCCACTGGGTGGCCTGGCATCTGCTGCCACGCTGAAAGGGAGTTAGCTGGCCATGAGCATGGGGTGAGCCTGGAGGAATTCTCCATCTCCTGACCCTGGGAAAGAGCTTCAGAAGTGGAAGATCAAGGAGTTGCTTGGCAGCCTATGTTGGATGACTGTTGGGCCTTATTGGAATGTTGGGAACTCCCTGATGGCTAGCCAAGGCCCCCTCCAGATAGTCCCTTAAGGTGCGTGTCCTATTACCCACCCCCCCCATGTTGCTAAGAATGTATATTCACTGGGAGCTACTGCACACTCTTTGGAATATCCCTCCAACAAATATTTATTGAGTTACTACTACTTCTGGACAGAATGTCAGGTACTAGGACATTTTTGAACCGAACAGACCTGAATCCCCACAGTCAGGGATCCTACATTATTGGGGACAGCTAAACTTCCCTTAGATAGTGAAACCCAAAATGGAGTCATAGCAGGGGACCTGTATGGTTGGTCTTGAGGGGGTCACTTGGCCTGACTGATGGTTTGCTGCAACGCACAGACCAGCCGGTGACTAAGCACAGGTTTGTTTTGGGGACTAGAAAATCGCCTCTGAAAATAACCCATGAAAGAGGTGCTTTTGGGCAGCCTTAGTGGTTCTGTAATAAAGGAAAATCCAAAAAGGGGAATGCATTTTCTCCCGTTCAGTTGGCTAAAGAAACAAAGGAAAACAATCATACAAACAAAAACCCCCAAACAAACATGCAGTCCCATGCCTTGGGTGTGTGTGCGCGTGTTTGGCTTTTGTTCCTAAGTGTGTATGTTGTGCACAAAATTAACTTTTAAACAGTTTTAATTTTTTTTAAAGAAAACATTCATCTGAGAAAAAAAAAAAAAAACCCTCTAACCAGCACAAAGGATTATAAAATGACAAGCAGGGGTCTCTCCAGATCCTCAGCCCCATCCCAGAAGCCCCATATTCTTGCCCCATCTCAGACGTACCCGCCGTCACCTAAAAACAGGAACGAAGTGACACTGTCCCTCTGTTCTCCCTCCTGCCCTTTCCCGCCTTCGCCTGCGCTAGGCACTTGCTCGGTAGTATAGTCCGACTCCCGCTTACCCTTTCTGCGCCCTGGTTGCTTGCCAGCCTCGTGCGAAAGTGTCCGCTTCCCCACAGCCTCGCCAGTTCAGTATGTTACCTAAAATTTTTATCTCTGTGGATCTGATGGGTTTCTTAAAGAAACGAGAATTAAACTAAGGGGAAATAAGAGAAAGCAAAAAAAAAAAAAAAAAAAAAAGAGAGAGAGAGAGAGAATGTTTGCAGCACGAGACTGCTTTTTTGGTCCGAGGGCGTGTATGTGGGTTGGAGCGAGGTCGGGCATCCTAACCCGCGAGCCGCGGTACCGCACCGCACCGCACCGCACCGCACCGCCCCGCCCTAGGGGGCTGAAGCCCTCGCCGCCCTTTCAAAGCCTGGGGAGTGGAGAGAGGCGGCGGGGCCGCGGGGTCAGTGGGAATTAGCGCGCCGGGCCTCGGCGAGGGATCGCCGCGGGGCGAGAGTTCGGACAGGATTAGCGGGTTCAAAAGCAGGTCAGGGAGAGCTAAACGAGGCGACGAGGTCCCCGCGAGGTCAAGGTCCTTGGTATCCGCGGGCCGGGCGCGGGGACAGCAGCGGGGGGATTGCGATCTCGGGAGGCTGCACGCAGAAGCCTGAGTTCCGAGCGCGTGGATGGCTTTGGCAGGCTCTAGAGGACGGGTTCCTGCGGCCGCGGGACTAGAACACCTCCGGATTCTGGGTCTCGGCCACACGAAATGAGGGGCTGCGAAGTGAGCCCAGAGATGAGTCCGAGGCAATTTCAAAGAATAAAGAGCAAATGTGCCCGAGCTCCCGATGCGCGCCTGTGGGCATGTGTGTCAGAGGAACAGGGTTTGCCTATTTTTCTTCTAGATTTTAATTGCCTTTCCTTTAATTTATTTTTAATATTTCTTTTTTTTTTTCTTTCTGACAAGGTAAAATACGTCTTGGGCAAACATACATGGTTCAACAGACAGTACCGAGGAGTGCGAAGGAATTTTTTGTCAAGAGCTCGTCTCTCTCCCTTCCCGTGGCACGCTTCGGCGGCCTCCGCGGCGGGACAATCGCGGAATGTCACACCATTTGTGTAAAAATAACCACGATCCACCCTTTACACGTTTCTGTGTCCTGTATGTGCATGGAGGGAGAGCTGGAAGGACCGCTGAGAGAGCCAGCTCTTCTCCTGAAAAAGGTGAGTGTTTGGGGGAATGTGTGTCATTTTGGAGCCTGACTTGACGTGTTTTTTTTTTTGTTTGTTTGTTTGTTTGTTTGTTTTAGGAGAGTAAGAATGTACTGATATATTCCTTGAGCTCGTTCTCTCCCACCTCCCCCTGACACTCATGGAGAACAAACTTGGGGATATCGGGGGACGCGACGTGGGCTCTCCACTCGGAAATCCTGGCTTTGGTAGATCATCCCCAAACCCCAATAAACGCTCGGATAGACGACGGATAGCGCTCAACGTCACCAAGTGAAGACGGCCCCTCCCTGGTCGCCCTCTCTAGTATCCTCCCACTCGGTCATTCCTTCTCCAGAGACCTGCCTCGGCCTTTCGCCTTCCCTTCCCCAAGGGCGCCGCCGGCGCTGTCTGGAGTGCTGGGGCCGAGAGGCTCCGGCCGGCGTCCTGATCTCCACGAAAGCCCGCCCCCTCGGTTTAAGTCTTACTGATTTTCTACAGAGACCCCCTTCTTTAGAGTCCGTTCCCTGGGGCAAAAATTGCAAATCCTTGGGAGGATGGTGGTGGTGAAGTCTGTGTTAGAGGTCCTGACGCGGGAGAGGTGTGAGTGAGTGTGTGTGTGTGTTGGGTGGGTGGTGAGGGCAGAAAGGGAAAGAGAGTGGGAAGGAGGAGGCCGAGGGGAGGGGGACAGAAGCGGTGAAAGCAAGGGTGCCGGAGCCCAAGAGCGAGAGCTTGAGTCGGGGAGAGGGGGCGGGAGAGTGGGAAGGGGCGGAGCCGGAAGCCGGGAGGCTGCAGGCGATCCAGACAAAGCGCCTCCTGGTCTCGGTGGAGAGTGATCGGCCTTTCCCCCAGTTTCTCCCGATTTCTTCGGTTTGGTCCGCAGGCCGGCTGGTCTCAGTGGGAACTGGCAGGTTGTTAATGGGGAAGGTAGTCTAAAGGGACGGATCGCTGGAGAAATACATGCACTCAACTAACCGGCAATCCGCTCCGCTTAGCCTGACCTGAGTCGCAGGTGCGGAGTGGCTGGCTAGTGGGCAAGGGGTCCTTTTCGTACCAATTCTTCCAGGTGCACTTGGTGGTCTTGGCTTTGTTCTAAAAGACCCTGGGAATCCTGTTCCCGGTCCCCAGCCCCCACTGGCCGGTCAAGGTGCCGAAATCCCTCGATTAGAAATGCAGTCCTTAAAAAAAAAAAAAAAAAAAAAAGCAGTCCTCTTGTAGACAAGGTTGAAACTCCTTTTAATGCCTTCCAGCCTCTGCACACTAGTCATACAGTTAGAACAATAATAATAGAATGGAGAGAAGGGAGAAAAAATCCCAGTGCCCAAACCTAAATTCATCACCTTTTTTCTTGGGAAAGAAGGAAAAAACAAAAAACAACCCACTCTTTTTTTTTCATTGCACCCTTAATTTGCATCGTTTTAATCATGGTGAACACGCAGTTTTATATTCTGCATTTTCTAATTGAGGTCTCAACTAAATATTTGACATGTGCTATTGTCCTCGTCTGTACTTTTCAATGGCGAAGAGATACGCTGTTCCTGGTAATTTACTTTAACCATTCGGTTGTTAAATGTTCCGCATGTCCAGTTTTTCAGCATTAAAATGATGCTCATACCAAAATCTTCAAATAGGTAGTTTGTTCCTTTGGGGAGGAGTATTTCATTAGGATCCTTACTAAGTCCACAGGATAGGGACCTTTGCTTTGCTCTTGTTAATACAGTGCCAAACTGCCTTAAAGCATTTCCCCCACACCCTATGCCTCTGCTGAGACAGGTCCCCGAATGAAGCCTCTAGGTGGAGGGAAGATGTGACAACGGAAAGGTGGTGAAGATGGGGATGGTGTGGGGATGGTGGGGTGGAATGGTGAGGCTGGAGGAGAGAAGGACTGGAGATTCCTTCTCCTGTCTGAAGAAAGGTAAGACTTTCCATTGGAGGTGATGTCCCGACAGCCTCAGGCAGGAGTTGTCGAGTAGAAACCAAGGGAGCAACATAGGGACCTTCCTGTGCACAGGCTGGGTAGCTGGAGGGCTTTCTGGGTTTGGAGGGGCAAACTTTGAAGAGACTTATACTTTGCGGGAGTGTTGAGGGTGGTTGGGAAACTCTGGCAAGGTAAGACTCTCACCTTTCATTCAACGGAATTGGAAACCAAGGACCTCCTCATTGGGCGTATGCACTGTGTTAAACTGTTCGCTATAGGAACAGGGACGAAATTACATAATTATTGTTTTAAGTAGTGTTTTGTTAAAAAGGAATTTACATTCCCTTTAAAATAAATTCCAATTGTCCTTTAAGAAACAATTTCTTATCTTAGCTACAGTGATATGTATCTTAAAACCATACATATATTTCTTGATTTTGTTCCAAAATGAGAATATATTCATGCATTTTGTGGTTAAAAATTATGCTAACACAAGCTCATTGTAAAATAACCAGGCTGAAATGTACATAAGTCCTTTCTCCTTAATCCTCCCTCCTTAAGTAACATAGCTGATAGTTACAATGTTGCATGTGCAAACTATATGTTTTTCATCAACCGCTTATATTGTTCCTGCTACTGGGCAAATCGCTATTGGAAAAAAAGTTTAACCATAGACCATGACATTCTTATATATCAGTGGATGTAGCTCTCTCTCAGTTTTTAAAAAAAAAAAATTTATGAGAGAGAGAGAGAGAAAGAGAGAGAGAGAGAGTGAGCAGGAGTGGGGAGAAGAAGAAGGAAAGGGAGAAGCTGACTCCCTGTGGAGTGGGGAGCCCCATGCGGCTCTATCCCAGGACCCAGACCCCAGGATCATGCCTTCCCCGTGGGAGGCAGATGATTAACTGAGTGACAGGGACACCCCTCTCTCTATCTCAGTTTCAATAGCCCCTCTAGATTACATTATATGGATGTTCCATTTTTCCTCTATTTTGAAAATTACCTAAGTAATACATGAATATATTTTATATCATAAAACAATTCAAACAATGCCAAAACATAAAGATAAAACACAAAACAGCCTGTGTTTGTATGATGTTTCTCCTCTTCATGTTTGCCTCCACTCTTATCCCACCTTATTCTTCAGGAGTTTGAAGTCAGAAATTTGACTTTTGTTCCTCTAAATACCCCCACTCCAGTCTTTAAAAAATTGTTTTATTTGTTCTCTTTAGCCCCAAGCTCCCACTTTCCTCCCCACCCCACTCCCCCATTCAATTAAGGAACCATTGAGTTGAGTTTGGAATGTATGTTTTGTTGTTATACTTTCTCACAAAATATGCATTGTTTTTTTGTGTGTGTGCTTTTCATTCATGTGCGTTGGCTGTTATATTTCATTTTGTTTTTTAAATATTATTCTGAAAAACTTCAGTTTTAAATAATTTTAAATTTATGGAAAAGTTACAAGAGTAGTACAGAGAACTGCTGTAAACCCATTTCTTAGCTGCATTTGCTTTATTGTTCTCTTTCCCTATATATTTAGAAAATTATTGTTATTGACACATTGGAGAGTAAGTGGCAAACCCCATGTCTCCTTATATTTCCAAAGAAGGAAGTCCTTCACCTGCGTGGCCATAGGGCAATGATCAAAATCAGGACATTTAACATACTATAATATAATCTTCAGATTTTATTCAAAATTTGCCACTTGTGCCAATAATGTCCTTTATTATTTTTTTTTCTGATCCAGGATCTAATCCAGTATCACTCATTGCATTTAGTTTTCGAGTTCTTATTAGTCTCCATTAGCTGGAAACAGTTCATCAACTTTTCTTTGCCTTTTTGTAACAGATATTTTTTAAAGAACATGGCCCAGGTATTTTTTTTAATGTATTATGGTTTCTTGTTTTATTTTAAGCAATCTGAAACTTATGGAGAAGTTGTCAGTTATAAAGAATTCACCCTGCCCTGGCCCCATCTGAGCATCAATTGCTGGTATAAGCTTTATTTTGCATGTCCCTCATAATCGTAATGGAATCGTCAAAATAATAAAATCAACATTATTGCCATGGACGAGTTAGACCTCATTAAGGTTTGCCAGTTGTCCTGACAATCTCTCTATAGCAAAAAGATCCAGCCAAGTTCACATGCTGTATTCGATCGTCATTGTCTCCTTATTCATCTTCAATCTGTAATAGTTCCAGTCTTTCCTTGACTTCCATGGCAAGTTATTATATGTAAGTTCTGTCAGTATGGGTTTGTCTGATATTTTCTTGTGATGCAATTTAGATTATGCATCTTTGGTGGGAATACCACTGAACTGGTGCTGAATTCTCTTACTCTATCCTATCACAGGGGACATGATTTTTAGTTATCCGGTTACAGGTGATGTTAATTTTGGTCATTTCAGTGAGGTTGTGTCTGCCAAGTTTCTCTCTCTAAAGTTAGTATTTTTTTCCTTTGTAATTAATAAATATTTTTCAGGGAGGAACTCAGAGACTACAGAAATATCTATCCTATTACTCATCAAATTTTCTAAGCATTGTTTATAACAATAAGTACAATGAACTCATATTTTATTCAATGGGTTATGACATGTTACTATCACTATTTACTTAATTTGCAAATTATCCCAAATGTAGTCAATGGGATTCCCTTCAGCTGGCTTCTGGGTTTGTTTGTTTGTTTGTTTGTTTGTTTGTATTTTGGTGACAGTTTTATTGAGATATAATTCACATACCATACAGTTCACCTATTTAAAGTATATAATTTAGGTGTCTCGTTAGTGCAGTAGGTAGCGCGTCAGTCTCATAAAGTATATAATTTAACAGTTTTTAGTATGCTCACAGAGTTGTGCAACCATGCCCACAATCAAATTTAGAACATTTTCATCACTCCAGTGAGAAGCCTTTAGCTATTCTACTCAATCCTCCTATGCCTCCAGGCCCTGGACAATTATAATTATTTTTTAAATTAAAAAAATATATCTTATTTATTTATTTATTTATTTGGCAGACAGAGATCACAAGCAGGCAGAGAGGCAGGCAGAAAGAGGGGGAAGCAGGCTCCCTGCTGAGCAGAGAGCCTGATGCGGGGCTCATTCCCAGGACCCTGAGATCATGAACTGAGCCAAAGGCAGAGCTCAGGCAGAGCCTGAGCCACCAAGGCGCCCCAAGCCCTGGGCAATTATTAATCTACTTTCTGTGTCTGTAGCTTTACCTACCTCTCCTGGACATTTCATACAAGTGGAATTGTATAACATGTGGTCTTTTGTGACCAGCTTTTCGCATTTCTCATCATGTTTTCAAGATTCATCCACCTTGTAGTGTGTAGCCGTCCTTTATTCCTTACTAATGCCAAAGAATGCTCCACTATATGGGTGTACCACATTTTATCCACTCATCAGTCGATGGACATTTGGGTTGTTTCCACTGTTTTACTATTATTAATAATGCTGTAGTGAATGTTCTAGTAAAAGTTCCTGTGTGATCATATGTTTTCCTTTCTCTTGGCTAAATACCTAGGAGTGGAATTGCTGGGTTGAAGAGTTAACTCTGTGTTTAACTATCTGAGAAACTGCCACACTGTTTTCCAAAATGGCTGCACCATTTTATGTTCCTACCAGCAATATGTGAGGGTTCCAGTTTCCCCTACATTTTTGTTGTTACTTGTTATTACCTGTCTTTTTGATTACAGTCATCCTAGTAGGTGTGATATGGTATCTTATTATGGTTTTGATTTGCATTTCTCTGATGATTAATGATGTTGACTGTCTTTATGTGTCTGTTGGCCATCTGTATATCTTTTGAGAAATGTTTACTGGATCCTTTGCCCATTTTTAATTGGGTTACTTGTCATTATATATTGAGTTGGAAGGATTGTTTGTATATTTTAGGTACAAGTCCCTTATTGGACATATGATTTGCAAATAAATCTCCTATTTGTGGGTTGTCTTGTTACTTTCCTGATAGTGTTCTTTGAAGTACAAAAATATTTACTTCTAATGAAGTCCAGTTATCTATGTCTTTGGTTGCTTATATTTTTGGTATTATATCTAAGAAACCATTGCCAAATCAAAAGTCATGAAGACCAGGGACTCAGAGACAAGAGTTTGGGAAGAAAGAAGGCATCACTGAGAGGGTCTCCTGGTTTTAGAAATATAAAAAAGCATTGCAGGTCTAGTTAGGCAGTGAGGACTGTGCCTGGGAGCAGAGCTGAGCACAGAGGAGTATTCAAACATCCTGGCCAAGACATGACAAACAGTGGGGGAAGAGGCCACAAGCTTCTGGAAGCTACCCTGTAGATTCCATCAGTTTCAGAGTCAGAAGCTTTGGAGGGAGGCACAGGGAGCTGTGGGTCCCCTGATGGGAGTAAGAAGTGTTTTCTTCTTCTTCTCCTCCTCCTCCTCCCCCTCCTCCTCCTCCTCCTCCTTCTTCTCCTCCTCCTCCTTCTTTTCCTCCTCCTCCTCCTCCTCCTCCTCCTCCTCCTCCTTCTTCTTTTTAAGCTTTTATTTATTTATTTGACAGACAGAGATCACAAGTAGGCAGAGAGGCAGGCAGAGAGAGAGGTAGGGAAGCAGGCTCCCTGCTGAGCAGAGAGCCCGATGTGGGGCTCTATCCCAGGACCCTGGGATCATGACCTGAGCTGAAGGCAGAGGCTTTAACGCACTGAGCCACCCAAGTGCCCCAGAAATGTTATGTTCTTATAGGAATAGTCACTGCCCTCATCACTGTCCTGGAGTGTAAAGGTGGACAAGCAGACATCTGGTGACTAGCAGGATGCAGTTTTCTGCCATGTACAGTTTGAGCAGGTTGGGCATTATACAAGGTCACCTGGCCTAGAAGGCAAATGGGGACTGAAAACCAGCCTGAGCTAATTTTCACAAGGGTGCTGTGTGGGTTAGAGGTGGACCAGCCTTTGAGCCATAAGGGAGAAGACAGTGCCCAGGGCTCCCTGGCCTCAGGCTCACTAAGGAAACTCTCCAGTGGAGGGTCCCCGGGACCTTTCTCTCACCAGCCATCTCTTCCTGAATAGGACACATTTTCCTTGCCAGCAGTCCCTCAGGGCTCTGCAACCCCTCTAGGGAGATCCCTTTGGGCTGAGCCTGAGTGGGGCTGTGCAGTGAACAGAAGAGTAGAATTTTCACAGGCTGCAGGTTGAGGTAAGGGCTGAGATTCCAGCTGTGTTTTGGGGAGAGAGTTGAGTAGGGCTAATCATATATACCAACTTCAAGCAGGAGCTAGAAAGGTGGTGTTCCCTCCTTTTCCAATCTACATCCGTAGTGATAGACACAAGCACAGATAAGAGTTGGGCAGAGTCAGAGACACAGAGGTGGGTGGAGACCCAGACAAAGCACTCTGGGGAGGACTAAACGCCCTCTGAGGGCTAGGTGGACCAGGGGGGTTCAGGGAGGGAGCAGCCCATCCTTCCACACAGCAGAGAGGTTAGGCTGCTGGGACAGAGCAAAGCCCTTGGGTTCCATGGGGCTGGAGTCTGCGGATCTGAGCAAATGATTTGGACTGAGGTCTGAGCAGGGGCTCTGTAGTACCCCGTGTGGACCCTTTGGGATCTCATCCCAACTCAGCACCTTGGCTTCTCCCTGGCTCCCTGAGCAGTTTTTTTTATTTTTTTATTTTTTTTTTATTTTTTACCAGGGCTGGTGCTGTGCATGGTAATACCAAGTTGACTGACCCACACTATGTACCCAGGGGACTCACCGAGTCAGCGCCTGTGGTGGGTCGGGGTGGGGGTTCCTGGGGGGAGGACAGATATGCACAGACAAGCAACAATGTTGTACGAAGAAAAGCGCTGATAAGGGTTAACATTTATTATGCACTTACTTGTGTGCTTGCGAGCTCCATAATGACCCAGTGAAGTGGGGTCTACTACCCCCATTTAATAGGTAGGAAAGCCAGGGCTCAGGCCAGATAAGGTGCCTAAAATCAGAGTAAACGGTGAGGCTGAAAGTCTTTCAGTCTCAGGCCGAAGCCTGTTTCCTCAGCCACTGCACCTCTCAACCCCTTGCCACACCACGCTGACGGTGGGGGGGAGCATGCAAGCGCTCGGTATGGGGTGGCGGGGACGGCGGGGGTCGCGCCAGCATGCTCTCTACTGCCACGTCCTATCCTTCCGCTAATTTTACCGGGAGAAGCTGGGCGCTTCTCTTCTCTTCCTCGCGGCTCCAGTGAGGTGCCAGCCCACCCTCCAGCCACAACGTTTTTAGCTCCTGGCCACAAGCAGGGAGGCGTCCTCGTGTCGCCCCCTGCTGGTTGCGAGCTCAAGAGACAAGGGGGTTTCGCCCCCGCGCCGACGACTGCGCATGCGCGCTGGGCGAGGGCGCCGGCCCTCCTGGTTCTACCAGCCTCCGCGAGCCGGATGCAGAACCCAGTGAAGTCGGCGGGAACGCCTGGAACAGAGGCCAGGAGCGGGTTTCATTTCTCTGGTTTATCTGTCTGCGCTAGGTGCTGGAGTCCGCTCTCCCTAAACCCGGGTCCCTTGGCAGGGGGTGGCAAGGGGGCGGGACCTTACCACCCGGAGCCCAGAGAGCTGTGGCCGCGGGGCCAAAGGGCATCCTGTATTAGTTTCTGAAGCCCTTCCTGAGTTCTGAGGGTACCAGGATGATGAAAACACCCACTTTGTGGTAGTGAACAATGACCACCCCCACCCCAGGCCGCCCTGTGGCCTGACATCACCATCCTCCTCCCTTCAGTGTTGTCATTTTCAGTGTCTGGTAGAGGAAACAGATATAGGAGCAAATAGCACAGAATGATGATATGAGAATAACTGTGAGTATAAAGAACAAGCCTGGTACCAGGAGGGTCAGGGGTCACCATAAGGTTACACCTGAACAAGCATGGTAGACTCTGTAAGAGCCCACCAGGTGGAACTTTCTTGTGCAGAAGGGCCCTACGAAGACAGATGGGGGGGAAGTTCTGATGTGTGCATTTGTGTCTGCTTTGTTCCAGGCCTCACCTGGCTCTTTCCTGAGCTTCCTGTCACACATTGGGCAGGTGGCTGGAGATTAGATCCTTCAGGACCATGGGGCAACAGTTCTTAACTGTGTTTGCCAACTTAACAAGAGGACAACCGCTGTCTTTAGCTGAACAGGTAAAATATGACAACAAAAATACCGAAAATGTTGGGGAAGTTGGGTCCTCTGAAAGATCAGGAGGACAGGCTTTTTCTAGCCTGCTCTTCTGTCCTGTGAGAAGGCCTTCCCTGACTGAGTACTGTTCTCCAGGAAAACAATCACAGAAGAGAGTCAGAGGCTGTTGCTGTCATCTCTAAATCTGGTCACTTTGGACTCTTGGTTTCTGTGGCTCTGTTTTGTCGTGTATGTAAAGTTGAAGGAAATGGTCTATGGCCATTAATTCATTGACCTGTCAGCATGTGAGATCCTGGTGCTCCTCAGGTCACTGCTCTGGATGTGGTGGACCCGTGTTCAGGACAGTGGCTCGGGGCCATTTAGAAGGGCAAATATGTGGCTTCTGTGTATGAGAATCATCTAAAGTGAGCCTAGAGGATGCCACTGGGAATTTGTGGTGTTTTGAATCATGGGCCTGTTTCAGCAAAGTAGCATTCCTCGAGGCCACATGAATGAGCAGAGGAGATGTGATAGATATACAAATAATGAAATTGTGTGGTAGAAAGCGATCAGGACCTATAAAAGTTGTTGCCAATGTGGGCTGAGTTCAGAGAGGAGAGGATCTTGCCATGGTGTTCAGAGAAGGCTTAATGAAGGAAGTGGCATTTTTTGGTGGGTTGTGAAAATGGGGAGGATTTCAACATGGACAGTGTTGTAGCTACCTAGACATTAGGGTCACAGGCTGGGAGAGGACCCTGGAATCTGATGATAAGACACTGTATGTGTATGTGTGTCTGTGTGTATTTGAGATACTTATTAACTTAAAAAGCTGCAAAGAGACGAAAGTGTCTGTTTAATTTGGGGCAGAATATTATTTTAATTTTGATTTGGCCTGTCCCTACTCTGTTGCTTTTGGGAAAACATCATGTCCTCCCTCACTCTGTGAAAATCGAGCTTAATTAGGTGTCGTTGGGGTACTATTTGGACAGAGAACAGGTCTTGTTGGGGTAACTGGGAAAGTCACTGGGAACTGACTGGCCTCCTGAATTTATTCTCTACTTTTCCTCTTCTACACTCCCAGGGCTAGGGGGTCACAACCCAAGAGACCACCCATTCCATGGGATCCAAAGTAGAAAAGTGGGGTAAGAGCACACAGGTGTGATTACTTGTGGTTCTGGTGCTCATCGTAGGCTCATCTTCTCCCTTCCATTTATGTTCACACGGCTGACAAGGACCAGAGTTTGAACTTCTGTTCTTTCCCTGAACTCACTATCAGACAGAGTGGTTGGAATTTTGTGGGGAATATGAACTCACAAGCCAAAAAAGCTAGACACCTGAGGAAAACAAGTTTCTCAAAAGAAAGTAACAAAGGCGATAACACATATCTTTTGAAGTATTAGAACAGATGGATCAATAATTTAAAATAACCTCAATAAATACACTTAAGGAAGCAGGGAAGATATTAATAATATAAGAATAAGGAATCATAAAAAGAAGTGAGAGGAAATATTAAATGTGAGCAATACAATAGTTGAAATAACACAACAGATGGGATAAATAATAGAATGGGTACAATTAATATTGCAAGATCAGATGTCTTACGGAAGGAAGCAGTGAAGAATAAATAATTAGGAAATTTTGAATTGAAGTTAAGAGGTATGGCAGTAGAAGTACAAATGCCAGAGTCCAGATAACAGAAGTCATAGAAAGAGAGAAAATTAAATATCCAGAAGAGGTATTCTGAACAAAAGATTCACAACAGCTGTGTTTTGGTTTCGACAAGGAAAGAAAATTTCGTTATTATTATAGAAACCTAATAGAAACAGAAGAGAAAAGGAAGCTACACTTAGATGAAGGTAACAGTAAGCAATGGATGAGAATAAGGCAAAGTTACATCAAATTGGGTACTTATTGAGAGGCTAAGGGATGTTATTTGTGAGTCTCATGCTGTATGAATAACCTTGAAAGCCCAGTTTTTAAAATATATTATGTGGCCTCCAGGTCAAAACTGGCACTTCTGTTCTAGATACCAAGAGCTACAATCATGCCTCATATCCCCTCCTGCTCCAGGCTGGGCTGCCCCCCCGACCCCCACTCCTCGTGGAATCTGGGAGAGGAGGCAAACACACGTAGCCCAGTCTCCTTAAAAATGTAAAAACATGATAACATGGAAATGCAGCTTGCTCCAAACTGCACATAGGCAAACAAATGTTTCACTTCAAACCCTGTTATATGCTCTATAAATCTGGTCCTTATGGGGATGGTCAGTTGGAAGTCTCCAGCTCCTCCCAGGCCTCTATCCATTTCATTGCCTTCAAAATATGTCTCCTGGAGTGGTTAGATGCCCCAGAGAAGTTTCTCCCAGTTCCCTGCTAGGAGGGAAAGGCGAAGTTTCTAGCAGGTTGGGAGCCAGTGGGAGAAGAGGGCTGGGTATGAGAGTGCAGGTCTCAGCATTTAGTGATTGAACCCAGCTTCCCCTGGTCCTTCTGATTACCTCTGAAGGAATTTGTAATTTTCATAAAAGAATTTTACCAAAGATTGAGGGAGAAAAGTAGTAACAACGAAAAGACACAGACACACACACGCACAAAGAAGGAAAGCAAGTAAGCAAGCCTTCTGTAAAAATAGCCAGGTTCTAAGGATCAGATTTCTGACCCTATCTGAACAGACTCACCTTTAAGACAGCTGGGTTCTTTCCTGGTTCACAGCCTCTTTGTCAGGATTACCATGCCCCAGCCCAGAGCTGAGCAGAGAAGGCTGCTCTATCATCTCAACTCTGATTGGTTGACTATGGCTGCCTGGGGCACTTTGCTAAGAAATTCTCTCTCTCTTTAGCCTTTTATTATGTATTTATTATTTATTATGTATTTTATTATGTATTAAGCAAATACATAAGCAGAGAGACTGGTATAATAACTGCCATATACCAATTACCCAGCTTCAACAACTGACTGATCTTATTTGATCTCCACCCCTATTGTTCTCCCTCAAATTGTCTTAAAGCGAGTCCCACATATTATATCATTTTGCTACAAAAACTCCAGTATGTCTAAGAAGTAAGAACTCTCAAAAAAAGGGAAGAACTCTTTAGAATAACCACAATAATGCAATAATGATAGCTATAAATTAGTACTAATTCTTACATTGCCAAATACCTAGTCATTGTCTGTATTTTCTATATTATCTCATGTGTCTTTTTACAAGTAGCTTATTTCAGTCAGTATCCCCCCAAAAAAGAAAAACCCATATACATTGTGTCCATCTGATACACTCTTTTGGGCATTTATTTATTTATTTATTTGACAGAGAGAGAGAGACAGTGAGAGAGGGGAAAACAAGCAGGGACAGAGGGAGAGGGAGAAGCAGGCTTCCCGCTGAGCAGGGAGCCCAAGGTGAGGCGCTCCATCCCAGGATCCTGGGATCACGACCTGAGCTGAGGGCAGATGCTTAATGACTGAGCCACCCAGATGGCCCTCTTTTAGGCTTTTAAAATCTGTAACTGTTCAACTTTGTGTGTGCATGCACACACATGTAAAAACTAGACAATAAATCCTTCGAATTTTTGACGCTGGCTTTTGCTGGCCCCTCTGGTGTCTTTAACCATGTTGCTTTGTTCTCTGGCAGTTTGATTTGGAGGACTTATCAGATTCAGGTTTGATTTTTCTTTTTTTTCCCGGTTTTGGACAATAGAACCTCGTGAGTGGTACTTGCATCATTATCAGGAGGCACTTGTTGTCCAGGTGTCTTTCTTTTTTGGTGGAGGTCTTCTTGCCCTTGGCAAGAACAGCTTTGGTGGAGCAGGCAAACATGGAGTCCCCCTGCTGCCTTTCTTCCTGTTTGCAGGGGGGTCTCCTCCCAACAGGGACCTGGCATTTCTAAATGTTCTAGATTCTTGGGACTGATCCCATCAGGGCTTGCTGTATTGAACAATCACAGCTGGTGGGAGAGAGGCCACCTCCACTCTGGCTGGTTTCTGTAGGCCAAGACTGATTGTCCGCATCTGCTGTTTGGGGATAAGGCCATTCCATAAAGCCATCACCTGTCTCTCTCTGTTCAAAGAATCCCCCTACTTTATGCATTTACAGAAGCCTCATGGGTCCTGGCCTGGGAATGAGGGATAGGGATGGGATTACTAGTATTGCTTGCTACATTTATTAAGGGGGTTTGGAATTCTTGGAAGGCCAGGATTCCATTATAACTCTCATGCCATCCTACAAAATTTTAAGGAGGACCAGATTTCACACACATTGTAAAAACCGTATTCTAAGTGGTAGCCTTGAGTAATTCTGTGTCCAGGCAAAGGTAATGGCGCCATCTATGGGCCACTGATGGAGAAAGCATGGTGTAATTGTGATAAGGAGAGGCAGAGGCAGGACAGTAGGGAATGGGATTCCACACTCTTCCTACTGATTTTTTTTAGTATTATGTTCAGTTATCCAACATATAGTATATCACTAGTACTTGATGTGGTGTTCAACATATTGATTAATGAAGTGTGAGCTCTACAGATCTTTGTTTAATGACCAGACGCGTGGCCAGTACTCTCCCGGACACTGGAGGAGAACCTCTGCAGCTCTCTGGAGTTGAGCATCTGTGCAGCTCTCTCCTCTTGGGAGCTCTGTGCTGTGCTCTGTAGTGGCCTCCATCTTCCTGGACTCTCAGTTCTGTCCCGTCAACTGAGGGAGTATGCTGGGCTCTGCCTGTTCTTTCCTTGTACACTGTGGAAGCTCTCAAGATACAGCAGGGGCAACTGTAGGGCTCCCCTCACTTGTTTCCTACATCTCAGGGTTCCTGTCTTTCATTGCCTATTGTCCAGTGTCTTTTTTTTTTTTTAGATTTTATCTATCGGTGAGAGAGAGAAAGAGTGTGTGCAAGTGCACAAGCAGGGAGAGGAAGAAGCAGGCTCCCCACAGAGCAGGAAGCTCAATGCAGAGCTTGATCCCAGGACCCTGGGATCATGACCTGAGCTGAAGGCAGATGCTTAACTGACTGAGCTACCCAGGCATCCTGATGATGTCCAGTGTCTTAAAGATCATGGTTTCTTGAATGTTGTTTCTTCTTCCGCTGTTATTCCTTCTTGGACAGAAGTAGAAGTCTTCATTCAATCACTTTAGTTTTGAACTAGCTCAACCCAAGTTCCTGGATGGCTTTTAAGACACCACTAGCAGAGTCTCAGGGTATCTCGGGAGATTAGGACCCAACCTCTGCTCTCAGGGTTCACATAGTAAAGATATCATCCCTCCTCACACTAGGTAGGTGTGGTTGGTGTCCCAGATGTGTGACATGTCTGGTTCTGTGGTCCCAGGTTACACACTGAGTGCCAGTCCTGGCAGGAAACAATCTTTCCACTTTGTGGGGCATCTTCTTAGTCTTGGTCAGGGGTCCCTGTGACACAGCCTTCTGGATACAGTTGCTTCCTCGTTGGTTTGTTGTTTCTTCTTCTTCTTTGTCGTCTTCTTCTTCTTCTTCTTCTTCCTCTTCTTCTTCTTCTAAAGTACGCTCTATGCCCATGTGGGGCTCGAATCTATGATCCCAAGATCAAGAGTTGTGCACTCTCCCAACCAAGCCAGCCAGGTGTCCCACTTCTTGGTTTCTTTTTTTTTTTTTTTTAAGATTTTATTTATTTATTTGACAGAGAGAGATCACAAGTAGATGGAGAGGCAGGCGGGGGGTGGGGGAAGCAGGTTCCCCGCTGAGCAGAAAGCCTGATGCAGGGCTCGATCCCAGGACCCTGAGACCATGACCCGAGCCGAAGGCAGCGGCTTAACCCACTGAGCCACCCAGGCACCCCAACTTCTTGGTTTCTATGTCCCCCATTAAGACATGTTTGCCCCAGGGGTTCAGATACTGCTGTCAGAAAACAACAAACCCTTGGCTCCATGGCCCTTAGCTGAAAAATTCCTCACTACTGTTCCAGCTTAGAAGGACCCAAGATCTGAGCAGCATCAGGACAGTGGATCCCAGGAGACACCTGGAGGCCAGGCTCAGCCACAGTTGGTGCACACCTGCTGGGTCCCCAGCTCAGTCACCACTCAGCACTCTACCTGCGAGGGGCTGTTGAGCTGCACAGTGTTTTGAAAAGAAAATCGTAAGTTGAGTGTAATCATGAGGAAGCAATTAGGCAAAGCCAGAACTGGGAACATTCTACAAGCAACTGGCCTGGACTCTCCAAAATGTCAGTGTCATGAATGATAAAAAGATGTGTGTGTGTGTGTGTGTGTGTGTGTGTGTGTGTGTGTACGCGCACGTGGGAGGATGAGGCAGTGAGCCTGGTCCAGGTTATAGGAAACTCCAGGACCATGACAATCAAATGCAATGCACAAACTTCAGTTGGATCCTAGAGTCAGGACCTTCTCCCCACCCCCAGGTGTAAGGGACTTATTTTTTAGACATATATAGTTTAGATATTGCAGCCACATTAAATTCCTTGAGTGTGGTAATGGTATTATGATTATGGAGGAGAATGTCCTTGTTTTTAGAATAAATGAAGAAATATCAAATAATGCCGCCATGCTGCAATTCACTTTCAAATGATTCAGCAAGAGAAAGTTTGTATATGTACATACATATATATACATACATACATTTGCAAGTGCAAAGGACCTGGGGAAGAAACAAGCTTGGAATATTTCCAAATGTGAAGAAAGTCAGTGAGAAGGAGTGGTGAGAGATAGGAACATGGAGGTAGACAGATGCCAGATCCTGAAGTGTTTTGTTGAAGATGACAGGTATTTAATTTTCTTTCCAGGGTAATGAGCATCCTTTGAAGCAAGGAACTGCCTAATCCCATTATGCATCTCATTTCTTCCCATACCTGGGAAATGTCCCAAGGTACCTGGAGCTACTATACCCATGGGAAGAGTTTTTGTTCTTTGTGGACAGATAGCTATCCACCCCCACCCCATTTCTGCAGTGGCTAAACACTGGGCATGGTTCTCACTTCAGGGAAAGTACCCAGAAACCAGGGGATTCCCTTGTCAAGTCACACACTCCCAAGAAGGTAATTGGAAACCACAGCCAGGAAAGGGAGCTGTGCCCTCATCAGGGAGTTGTGGTCGTGGGGGACAGCCAGGCCTCCTGTGGCCAGGGAAGAGGAACAGTTACTTCTGGAATTTACAGACAGAACTTAAAGCAAACAATAGCACATTTTTGGTGGAAATGGACAAATAAATGCTCAGAATGGAGGACCCCTAAGTGGGCTGGGCGCTCATTCCTTCTATTTTATGCTGGGTCTTTGAATCTTTTCCCCTCTTTAGGTCTCCCTGATAGCATTTAACAGTACCCCTGTCCTTCTGTCGCCAACCTACAGCTGCATCTCCTCCTCTCCTTCCTGGAGTGCAAGGTTGGAGAAAAACCACATAACTGGATAGATTGGGGCACAGGAGGAAAACATTACTTATCTCTTAGTGGTGTGCTAGAATTAGCCCTTACAGGCCGTGAAAAGCCTATCATATGCATCTTTTCTCAACTCTGCTTTCAGTGACATCGTGTTGGTTACTTAATGGCCGTGGTGGAAATATTTACACAATGACAATTGGCAAATATTACAGATCGGGGCTTCTCCTCTAGATCTAGAGAGCCAGTTGTTAAATGTCTTTGAGCATACTACTGCATATTTCATTTGTTTAAAATTTTCTTCTACCTCCCCCCACCCCCCATATTAAAGTTTCCCAGGACTTTCCTCCTGGACTAAAGGACTTAATCTTGAGAGTAGGTTTAACCTTAAGCGTGCTTGCTGGTGAAAAGATCTTAGAAACTATAGCAGAAAGCATTCCCTCCCACGTAACTGTAGGGAAACAGACCTATTTATTTATTTATTTATTTATTAGAGATTTTTATTTATTTATTTGACAGAGAGGCAGGAAGAGAGAGAGGAAGGGAAGCAGGCTCCCTGCTGAGCAGAGAGCCCAATGTGGGGCTCAATCCCAGGACGGGGCTCAATCCCAGGTTAGGACTCGATCCCAGGACCCTGGGATCATAACCTGAGCCGAAGGCAGAGGCTTTAACCCACTGAGCCACCCAGGTGCCCTGAAACAGACCTATTTAAAGTGAGTTCTGATGAACAGGTGTATTGCGAAAATATACAAAGAACACCAATTTTACTCTCCTTGCCAGTGAGAAGACTTGAACAGGTATAATCCTGTTCTGTTTTCATATAACAAAAGAATCTTTTAGGATGTCTGGAGTTCAGAGGTTGTTAAGTGCTGTGAATGTAACCTTTTATTCTTGAAAGCCTGTAATTCCGATTGCTTGTCACTCAACAAGTCAGTGTCCTGATAACAATATTTACATTGATATATTTTTTCCTGAAGGTATAACTTGCGAGGTTTTGATTTAGTCCAGAAAAGGAATGTTGTCATTTCCCTTGCCAACCTCCATGCATGGTAGATTCCTTTTTCAAAGGATCTGAGAGCCTTTGAAATGTACAAGGCCACTGTATGAATATGTCCTCTCAGGGCTGTCTGTCCATTTCCTCATCCCCAGGGAGCTTCCTCTTCCATTCTCCTCTACTGCTATTCTAAATCTGCACTCTTCTTTTCAGTTTCCCAGTCCAACTCTAACAGATCATCCCCTCCTGCTTCATCAGACAATCAGGCAAGAGCGAGAGAGAAATAGTCACAGAGAGGCTTACAGGCATATTTCTGAGAAAAATGGTGGGGTGGGAGCTGACCAGCTAACCAAACCACTTCCGCCTGACTGGAATGAAAAGAACGAGATGAGGAAATGTAGCAAAGACCTCACCAGCAGGGCTGAAGCTAGGATGGCCAAAAATTTTGAAAAGTGTCCTTTAGACATAAAATTTGGACTCTAAAATTGAAATGAGATTGTATAATCCAATATGGTTCTTTCTGGAGAGTGATCGTGGGGCAGAAGGGGGCCCACAAATGACACCAAACCCATTACCAGGTCCTGTTAATTCTGCTCCTAAATATATCTGGGATCCCCCCTATATCTCTATATAGTCGTAGTTTTAATGGGTTGTTTTGTGTACCCAGGAAAGTTATTCATGTGGATTGTTTTGTCTGTATGATTATTGAACTCTCTTATCAATTCAAATTACTATTCCAGATGGTTCTTTCAGATTCTTAGGGAAAACATCATTTCATCTACAAATAAGAATAGCCTTGTCTTCTTCCCTTGAAAAGAAAAAGGCTGGGACCTACCTGAAGGAAACTCAAAAATGTAGACTGACAGATATAACAGAAGCAGATACCATATGGCTCTAGATGTGAAGACTATTTTAAGGATGTCAGGTCTTCCTAAATTATTTTACAGCTTTACTAAAATTACTAAATTTACTAAAATTAACCTTTGCATAAAATTGCATTGGACTTTGTTTCTGTAACTCACCAAAAGGTAATTCGAAAGAACAAGAATAACTAAGAAAATTTTATTTCAAAAATGGTTAACAAGGGGGATCTGCTGTATTTTCAGATTTGGTAAAGCAATTATTAGTAATTCTAAGGTTAATAAAGCCACATAGAGAGGCCTTTAACAGACCTGAGAAGAAAATAATTAATGTCAAAGAAAAGTATATGAAATTAAGGGGGAAGGTACATAATATTCAACAGATTAGGGCTGATATTCTATGGGTAGCCTCTTTGGAAGGGGGTGATGACTCTTTGTGTGATTCAGCTGGGGAAGTGGCAAGACCTCATAGAGCAAACAAACTGGAACTCAGAAATTGGAGGGAACTGCAGTCTCTCTCTGAATCTTCCTTTTTTTGGCTTCAGGACAGTGTTTCTCAGAGTGAGAAGTGTCGTCAAATAAGTGTAAAAGAAAAATGACAATGGAAACCCTGTTATAAACAATGTTAAACAGATTTTCTTAACACAGGACTTCTCAGAACCTTTAATATGCTCGCAGCTACCATGACTTTTCAAGAAATGCATACAGCATGGACTGTTTACCAAACTTATTTAACCTCTGAACCCATTTTGAGCATACTTCTGGACAAGTGTTCCATTTAACACACTGCAGGGAAAACTGGATCAATCCTAATAGGAAGGAGATCTGTCCGTGGGTGTATCAGTTAGGGTTCTTGATCAAAACAACAAGCCCGCATCTGCATAGTTTAAGCATGTAAGAAATTTATTGAGAAGGTAACCACTTGTTCTCAGACTCAGTGTGAAGGTTTGGAAAATGGGGCAGGACCAAGGAAAGGAGGACATCAGAGAAGACTCCCTTCAAGAATTCCCTTGAGGGGCGCCTGGGTGGCTCAGTGGGTTAGGCCGCTGCCTTCGGCTTGGGTCATGATCTCAGGGTCCTGGGATCGAGTTCCACATCAGGCTCTCTGCTCAGCGGGGAGCCTGCTTCCCTTCCTCTCGCTCTGCCTGCCTCTCTGCCTACTTGTGATCTCTGTCTGTCAAATAAACAAATAAAATCTTTAAAAAAAAAAAAAGAATTCCCTTGAAGACTCTGGTATCTCTGAGGTAGTGCATTATTGTCTTGGTCATGCAGATGGTGACATCTGATTGCTTGTGCCTGAGTAGTATTTGAGGGAGCTTGAAAGAAGAAATGTCTGATCCTTTTTGTCTTCTGACTCGGAGTTGTGGTCCTATCTACCACTGATTTTGAGATTTTTCATTATTAAGAAGGGTACTGCCATCCTGGACAAAGAGACAAGTATCTCTACAGCCCAGTACCTGTATACACACTTTCCCTCATCCTAGCACTTCCCCAAGCTGCTCTTGCCTGACCTAGTGCAGCTGTAAGCTGTCCAGACACATCTTCTTTCCAAGAGCGGACAGTCCACTGTCTTCTGAGTTACTGCAGCCAGCTCCAAGTCCAGCATCACTGAGTGATGTGTCATCCTCTTTAGTTCTGTCATGACCCTATCTGGGTATCCAATGATAAGTGAGAGGAAAAAGAAAAGAAAGAGAAAGAAAAATGAAATTAGATAAAAAAGATACATGACACAGCAAGAAGGAAATACAGGTATAGTGGCTTTAGACCTTGTTTCTGCTAAGTTCACAAGGCCATGTGACCACCCTCCATGACCATTTATTCTGTCTTCCTTTGCTCTTCAGTCAGCATGTCGACTGCCTGTGTTCTTGACTTGGTGGGATAAATTTGACCTTTGTTTCTGAGCTGTCTTATTCCTCTGTTGGTCAGCCCATTTGTTAAGGATGCCAAACTTGACAGGTTGACCTAGAAGATGCCCCAGGGTATCTATTGCTTGAGTTTCAGTCAAAATCCTCCCTGCCCCCTATATTAGACATCTATGGCTGACTAACAAATTACCCCCAAACTCAGTGGTTTTAACAACAGACACACTTTACCTCAGTGTGTGTGGGCTAGAATCTAGGTGTGGCTTAGCTGGGCACCTCTGCCTCAGTGTCTCTCATGAGGTCACCTTCAGGCTGTTGGGCAACAGCCACTGTGGTCTCATCTGAAGACATGACGAGTGGGGGAGGGCCATTCTTTCAAGATCCCCAGGGCATGACTCCCAGGAGGCCGAGATCATTGGGGACCATCTTAGAGGATACCTACCACATCCCATTTATGTGTCAGCGAACCTTCTTCCCTTGACTGTCAGACCAACCATTCTACAAGGTAGACATGGAGATATATTTCCCAGAGCCCCCTTCAAAGAAGAGCTTGTTGCCTGAACTGGTTGTTGGGGCTGTGAGCAGATGGTCTCCAGCTGTCAGCTCCTTCAGGGCTGTCCTTCTGTGGGTGGCCTACACTCAACGAATGATTAAGGCAGGGTTCATCAGGTAGGGACATTTTAGTCTAACACGGGACAAGTCTGGTGAGTTATTGATGCTCTGGAGCTCCTCATGGGGCTGACTCGTGTTTGTTGCTCCTGTACTGAAGTTCCACAGTTTTGCTTCTCTCTCTGCCTAATTTTGCCTTTGCCCACTCCCTTCTGCAGATGTTGCTCCTTCATAGAAAATCCTATACACCAAATGCCATCTCAGTGTCTGCTTTTGGAAAATCAAGTCTGAGACATTGCCAAACCTATGATCTTTTTTCTTAAACCTGTTTTTTCCAGTGGCATGAGGTGTTTGAAATAGCCTGATAGCAGTCCCAGCTCCTAAGTCAGGGGAACCTTTGTTGTGTTCTCTGGTACAAATATCTCTCCTCTGGGTACCCCCAGTCAGCAGATCTAGACTTTCAGAAAGGAAGTAAGACAATTGAGGATAGGTCATTTTATGTCAATGTGAGAGATACTACCTAATTATACTCCTTAGTATAAATACTCTAGATCCATGTACTTTGGGGGAAGAAACAGCCCTATTTTATTATGATTTTTTAAAGATTTTATTTATTTATTTGACACAGAGAGAGAGAGACTGTGAGAGAGGGAACACAAGCAGGGGGAGTGGGAGAGGGAGAAACAGGCTTCCTGCCGAGCAGGGATTGAGCCCGATGTGGGGCTCAATCCCAGGACCCTAGGATCATGACCTGAGCCGAAGGCAGACACTTAATAACTGAGCTACCCAGGTACCCTGAAATAGCCATATTTTATTTTATTTTAAAGATTTTATTTATTTATTTGAGGTAGAGCAAGATTGAGAGAGACAGAGGGAACACAAGCAGGGGGAGTAGCAGGCAGAAGGAGAAGCAGGTTATCCACTGAGCAGGGAGCCCGACACGGGGCTCAAGCCCAGGACTCTGGGATCATGACCTGAGCCGAAGGCAAATGTTAAACAACTGAGCCACCCAGGCACCCCAAAACAGCCCTATTTTAAAGCAGATCCTACATGCTGTTGAGCACCTCCCAGTGTTTCAAGGCATTGTCTCCTAGCTGGGACTGCAACAGACTCTTCAGGGCCCAAGTCTGTCGTTCTGCAAGGCCAGCTCTGACAAGGTCTTCCGTTCACAGGCTCTGAGTGCTCCTTGTCGTCCTCTTGCATGTCACTTAACACAGCACGTGATATACTTATTGGGACTATATTTATTGTAAGCTCCTGTGTTTATTGCTGACCACCCAGTGTAGTCTGGCACCCAGAAGGTGACTTTGCTGAATGCCTTTGGTGAGAGGTTTGGGGCATGTTCTTGATTCTCTGTGAATACGTTAGTGTTTTCTGTGAGTGACTGCCAGGGCTGTGGGTTACTGTTTTCAAGGTGAGAGCCATGAAGCAGTAGAGTCTTGAGGTTTGGGTTTCTTGGCCACAACATGGCTCTGTCCTTTTTTCCCTTGCCGGTTCAAGATCATTAACACTGGACAAGGGCTGTTAGGCATCTTCATTCACCAGTCTTCTACACAGAGCAAATCTTGTTATGCAGCACTAAGGTGTTTCCATAGAAAGTTGTCTCACTGCTCTTGATCTTACACAGGTGACATACGCTCCCCTAAATAACTCATCCACGCAGCACTGTATGGAAGAGCCAAGATCCCATGCCAGAACTCAGGTTTTCCCACTATATCGATGGTTTTCAACCTTGACTGCATGTAGGACTCACTCAAGAGTTATTAAAGATGTTGATGCCTGAGCCCCAACCCACACCAAATAAGTCAGAATTTGGGGGGCATGGCCTTGACTTTTTTTTTTTTTAAATAAATGTGTTCCAGGAGTTGAGGACCCCTGTGCTGGGTCCTACACTCATAACTCTCATGCTCCACCACCCCACCAGGGAAGGGGGCTCTGTGAGCATAGTTTTCATGTGGTTGAAAGTCAGATATACTAGGAGAAAAATTTACTTGCGGGAAATGAAAGCATGGACCTATATTTCTCTTTCTTTCTTTCTTTAAAAGATTTTATTTATTTATTTGACAGACAGAGATCAGAAGTAGGCAGAGAGGCAGGCAGAGAGAGAGAGGAAGGGAAGTAAGCTCCCTGCTGAGCAGAGAGCCTGATTTGGGGCTCGATCTCAGGACCCTGGGATCATGACCTGAGCCAAAGGCAGAGGCTTTAACCCACTGAGCCACCCAGGTTCCCCTGGACCTGTATTTCTGTACTGTGTTTGATTTGATTTGATTTTTTTAAAAGATTGTTTATTTGAGAGAGAGAGAGAGAGTGGGAGTGGAGGGGTGGAGGGAGAGAATCTTCAAACAAACTCCCCACTCAGCACAGAGCCTGACACGGGGCTCGATCACAGGACCCATGAGATCACGACCTGAGCAAGAGTCAGATGCTCAACCGACTAAGACACTCAGGTGCCACTCCCTGTACTGTGTTTTAAATAGGAGTAGTCTGGGAGAATGTCATATTTTACACCATTTAAAACTGCAGGTTTTTTGGTTGTTGCTTTAGGCTTAATCATGGATACACTTTATTTTCCTTGCAAGAACACAGGTGGAATGCCAAGAATTATTCAGAGAGAACTGCATTCTGCTGCAGGACAGGAACCGTGACTGTTTTGTTCAAGGTGGAGTTCCCAACAGCTAGGCGTCGAGACCGGCACCCGCGAGTACTTGATAAATTTCACTGGGTGGGTAAATGGATGCTGGAGTGACTGGATGCAAGGCAATACCATGAATTCCTGTGAGGATGTTTCCCATAGAGGAACATCCTGGAGACAGGATGGGAGATGATCATCCTAAGGTCCTGGATGAAAGCGGCAGGCAGCCGGTAGGAAACAGGAATGTCTCTAGGGAGCAGCAGGAGGCAAAGGAAGTTTAAGGTTCCAGGTAGGACGACTGAGCCAGTTAAAGGGCCAGCTGGAGATCTTAAGTTGGGGAAAGAAGTTCGTACATGGTAAGCTGGGAGAATAACCTAAGAGCATAAAATGGTGGCTGAGAGCAGTTATCTCATCACTTGTTGCAAAGGAGCAAAATTGAAATATTTGGAAAGAGAAACCTGTTGCTAAAGTTGAAGTAGAAAGTTGGAGGGAACCATACACAGCATCAGGGCATGAAGTGAACGGTGTTATGATTTGTTAGAGCGTAGGTATATATTGGGATTTTAAAACTTATTGGCTTAGTGGCTTTCGTTTGCAGAGGCCAGAAAGCCCTGTTGTGACATTGGAGATGTTGTTGTGGGATTTGGGGTTTTCGGAGGTCCTGTTCTTTTTTGTGGGTTTGGGTACAGATTTGCGTAGCACATGCGTCACGGAAGTCACATCAAGACAGAACTGGACAGTGGCTGGGTTTCACTCACTCTGGGCATTGGGAACCTGACTCCAGCTGCCAAGCAGGATCCCTGTGCTCAAGGACGAAGTGACGATTATACAAGAACTCTTTGGCTTGGATGGTTCAGAGCAGCTTCCTCTGCCTGAAACACAGCGATCCTTCCACAGAGCCAGGCTACTTGCTCATATCCACACCACCCTGCACATGGTGTCGCCAGACGTAATGGTATATTCACTGACGTCTGGCCTGTGGTCATTGTTTCAGAGAAACCTGCCCCTACCTAATGTTCCAAAAAAGAGGAACCTCTTCCCAAGGTCAAGGAAGGCCTGGAGAGGCCCCCTGCAGGGTCCTTGGTCCTTTTCAATCTTGGGAGAGTCTTGGGAGATGCACATGTTTTCAACAAGAGGAACACTATTTCTGTGGGCAGGGTCTCTGGCTGTCTTTCTCCTCACACCTGGTGCACAGTGGGTGTCCCAGAGGAATGTAAGGATGAGTGGTCCCACCTAGCACCGCTTTCCTATTGATTTCTCTGCCCTTGCCCCTGTTGCCAGAGCACATACCCAAAGGGTAGCCTAGGAGTCTTTGATTATCTGGGGTCTGCTGGTCAAACCTGGCATCCCATGATACACAAGGGACCCCTCTGATGCTGTGAACAAGCCTGATCAGATGTCACAGTGTCTTCTTTCTCACATCATAGCCATTTTCCCCTCTCTGTGCTCCTCTTCTTTTCCCCACCCCTCTCCCAGTGTGTTGTCCACTCTAGTTTCCTCCATGCCTTGACTGGAGGGAACTGGATTCCTCTCCTTGGAGATGACTCTTGGTCCTGCTGGGGCATTTCAAGCAACCTACGTCTCTTCTCCACTCCCACTGATTGTGTCCATGGTCTACCCCCAGCAGAAAGAGTCCTGACCAGAGAAGGGGAAAAGTGGCCAAACTGTTTCCTTCCACCACCGTTCTACAAAGAAGGTCTTAGAGCCCCAGGGGCATGGCAAGTGGGAAAACAGAGAGATGACCATGAACTTCCCTTCCTGTCGTCATAGCAGTGATTTCTGGTCACTCCAACTCTGGCCTAAAGTTCCTCCTCTGTTTGGAAGAGCTGGGCTTCCCTGAGTGTCCAGGAGAATCTCCCATTTTCCTGGCAGGAAAGTATGGTTGAGGCGCCTGCCTCCTTCTCTTTTTCCTTCCCAGGCTCTCAGCTCAGGGGCCAGAAAGGCCCCCAGAGGGATGCATGGGAGATGAGCTCAGTCAGTGCCTGTGGACAGATGAACACGGCCATAGGAAAAGAGCTCGTGACTCACTCCTTCCCTGCCAAGTGGGAAATGAAACTCCTCATGGCTGGGACTTCTACATCCACCATCTCTAAAACCCCAGTGGGCCCACAGCCCAGGATTTCGGTTGCTTCTTGCTTAGCTTCCTCATGCTGGATCAGCTGAATATCTATGTGAGGCACCCATTTCCATTACTCAGAGTAGATGCTGCCCAAGCCCAGGCCTTCTTATGCAGTAGGCTCCATCCTGGTGAGGCTTCTAGATCCTCTTCTGGGACCAGTGAGAGGGCATAGAGGCATTTCATCAGTACCTCATGCTACAAACCAGCAGAGGTCTGGGAAAAGTCAGCTCTTTGACAGGGAAGAGGCCACACACTCCAGGTAATATTGTGTGGCGGCTTTTGTCCCTCCCATGCCTTAGAAGGGGACCAGGACCCCCAGTGCCCCTTCTACCAGAATCTTGAGTAACTTTGCTTCTTCTCCCCCAGGCCCTGGACTATGACAGGTTGGAGCCAGGAGCAGAAGGTCTGAGATGACTCTGGAGTTTGACTGGGTACCAACCACGAAAGCCCAGAATCAGAACATTCTAACCCTTTCTGAACACTGGTAGAACCAAAGTTCTGCAACCAAATGAGCAGCCTGAAGAGAGTGGGTATAGTCATAAGCATTCGGAGACAAGCAGTCAGTTAGGGTGAGACCTTCAGTTTGGGGGATGAACCAACGTCAGAGTTTAGAAGAGGTAGCAGTCCTGGAAGCTACAGACAGAAAGTGGGTAGGGAAGAGATGAGATAGGGCAAAAGGGACACAACCCCTGTGGCCCAGTTTCTTTCCCACCATGTGGGAAAAGGATTGTAGCTGGGCATCCATCCTCATTCCGTGAGTGGAGCAGCTCCAGTGTGAGGCCCAGTCTGCCCGGAGAGAGCAGCAAGGGGCCCGTAAGTATAGCGGGCTGAGTAGGGAGGTAGGATCCTCTCCTATCAGAGAGAGATAGTGAGAAAGGGAACACAAGCACAAGGGAGCTGGAGAGGGAGAAGCAGGCTTCCCGCCGAGCAGGGAGTCCTGATGTGGGGCTCGATCCCAGGACCCTGGGATCACGACCTAAGCCCAAGGCAGATACCTAACGACTGAGCCATCCAGGTGCCCCGGATCCTCTCCTATCAAAGCAGCAGAAGCCTCTGCAGGGGTGGGTGGCTGTTTTCTTGGCCTTCCTCATTTATTTCCTGCCCTTGTCTCTGACACCACCCTGTCATCCAGATCCATTGGCTCAGATTCATTAAGGCTGGGCCAACTTTCTCGTCCCATGGTCAGAAGTGTCATGCATTTTGGAGTAAGATATAAATCACAGTTGTCTCGTGTCTTTGCTGTGGAAATGAATGGGAACTGCTAGAAAGAAGCAGTAGCTTCTAGAAGACAGATCCCGACCCACAGACGATAGGTTTCAGGGTTGCGAAATGATCAGCCACCAATTCTTCCATCCACTGATCTCTCATCTGTTCAGCCAGCCAGCCAACCAGTCATCCATCTAATCTGGACCTCATCCCTTCCTTTTCTCCTTCTCTCCCTCTCTCCTCTTCACTCTTGTCTTCTCTTTCCTCTCTTCCAAGTAATATTGGCTTAGAGTCTGTTATGTGCCAGGCTTCTCAGCTGCGGCAGACTTCTTCAAAGATGAGAAGCTTCCCAGGAGAGAACTTAGTCCCTCCCTGAGCCCTGCATCAGCTCCTCTGCCCTGAGCTTCTCCCATATATGAAGGAGCAGTTCCTGGCCTGATGGGGCTAAGCCTCTTCACTTTGAGAAGCTCACAAGTGCAGGAAGGCAGGGAGGAGAACCCCCATCTTACACTTATATGTTGCATCTCCAAGCCCTACTTTATAAAGCAATGCTCTGTCATCTGGGATGCCTTAGTAACAGCAAGTATATGATTCCAGTGGTCTCCCTGGAAGCCTTGCTTCCAGGCTTCCCACATCCTATTTGATGTTCTTCACCACTATCAGAGTGAACCGTCTTCGGTGGCCCTGTCCTTGTCTCTCTCCTGCCTGAAGGCCTTCACTGGCTCCATGTCATCCATAAGTCAAAGTTCAAGCTGCTTATTATGACCCCAGTTGTCTCTCTTGCCCTATGCCCTTCCCACGCCTGTCACACACTTTATATTCCAGCACCACCAAATGGCCCTCCATGCTGTCTTATGCCCCCTTACTTTTGAATATGCTAATCCTTCTCCCTGGAACTTTTTACCATTATTCCATCTCTGTACTTGCTTGAATGGTGCATATGCCCATCACACTCTATTGTAATTGATTTGCTCTGGTCTGTCTTTCCTACCAGATTGTGAGCTGCTGGAGTACAGACTATGAGTTAGTCATCTTTGTGGCCCAGTCCTTGTATAGTGTCTGGTACCTAGGAGGCCACTCAGTGTGTGTTTATGGTATGAATGCCTGTGTGGATGGATAAGGGTTGAAAGGAGTCTTATAAGAGAATTGGAGTAGCTCTGGGACAGTAGAGTTAAAATGTCTGTGTAACAGGCCCATGGAGAAGACAAATGGCCTCTTCCTGAGAGCTCGGAACTTTGCAGAGAGGCTGAGGCCAGACAAGGTGTCTAAACCAGGAATGGGGAACTTTGGGATGATAAGACCACCTCCTCTGGTACTCACTTCCCGTTTTTTTCTGGATAAAAGGTCCTCGGGGAGCCAGCCAGCTGGAAGCACCTGTGCTGCAGGGGTGAGCGTGCGGGATGAAGGCTGCTGAGAGTGAGGTCCCGGATGCGCACTTCACTGTGGATAAGCAGAACATTTCCCTCTGGCCCCGAGGCAAGCACCAGCCTCTACTCAGAGTCTGCTTGCTGTGGTATGTTCTGCTGTTGGCAGGTCCTTCAACAAACATTCTCTTCTTCTTCTGATAGAGCCTCCTCCCAAGACGGACCCGTGCCTAGTTCTGAGGAAGCCTCTCATGGTCCGGGCTGCAGTCATCACCCTGATGCTGGGCCTCGCGGCCTCCATCCTGCTACAGGCCATTCTCTGTAAGTCCTCGGGTTTTATCGTCCCCGCTTGGTTCTTCTCCACCATCAGCTCCCTAAACATCCAGACCCTGTCCTTCCTGCTGTCCAATTGTGTCTCCCACCTCTGGCTTTTCCAGTTGTCTCATTTCTCCTCTTTCTAGGTACAGCCACGGGGTCCCCTGTCCCCAGGAAGATGAGCTGCTGCTCTCTCCTTCCCGATTCTGGGAAGATTTTCCTGATTGGGATCAGCCCTTGCATGCTTGGGCTCAAGGATGTGTTCTTTTGTCCCCAGGAAACATTCACCCATTTCTTCATCCCATGTCATCCCCACCCCTGGAGCTGGGTCCCTTTTATTTGGAGCCTTGTGGGCAGCTGTTAGCAGTGAGCAGAATATTTCCTGACCCCACAAAAGAAGGACTTCCAACTGTATCCTCAGCCCCAACTGACTAGTTGGAGAAGCTGCCAATGAGCGGACAGATCTTGTGGTTCACCATCCTTACCAGGACCCCTTCATGCTCTCTTCGTTCTTCTTCCCATCCCTACTGAGGGCCCATCAAAGGAGACTTCCTCCTTGTTCACCAGCTGTGTGACATCTCTCCTCCGCTTCTGCTTTGTCCAGCCCCTCCTGTTCTCCGCTAGCAGAGCCTTCTGCCTCCCACCAGGTCTCCAGAAAGAAGGGGAGGGAACATTCGTCTTCTCCCTTTAAGGCTTTGGGACATATTTGGTCTCAGATGTGGCGCCTCTGAGCAGAGTTTCCTCTTGGCTTATCGTCAGTCCTACCTGGCACCAAGCCTGTGATCTGAGCAGAGCATGACAGTGGATGGGATGAGGGAAGCAGAGAAATGGTTTCATAATTCCTTCTTTCCATATTCTCTGGAGAAGTCACTTTCAGGTCAGAAGTCTGTATTGTTGGCTCCCACCCTGGTCACAAGGGGCCTGTGGACAGATGTGGGATGGGTGCTGCCCTAGCTGATGCCACTGCAGGGGCCTCCAAAAGGAGAGAGCTGGGAAGCAAGTGATGGAGCCCCTGGGATGCAGCAAGGGGGTAACTAGGGCATCCTTTGTGCCCCGAACACGCAGAGAAAATTTAGGACTGGGTGCTAATCCCCACTTCAACTTGCCTGTGAGGTCCTCCAGTGGTCTGTATTTTATTAGTCTTTGCATTATCTGCATCTGCAAGAGTTCCTGGCCAGTGCTAGTTTCCCATCACATGTGTGTTGAATGAATATGTCACAAATGAATGGAGCATGAGCAGCGGGTCTTTGGGAGCTTGAGCCTCTCTCCTCCTTTCCCCTCCTTTTATCACCCTGACAACACTCCCAGGCCCTGAGAATCCCCTCGGCTCACCTCTTAACTTTCTCAAATCCAGATCCCTGGTTTATGCGCACAATATCAGATGTAAAGACCAATGCCCAGTTGCTGAAAGGCAGCGTGGACAACATCAGCACTCTGGGTTCTGAGATTAAGAGGAACAGAGGCGACGTGGATGTGACCAGCCTTCAGGTCCGGATGGTAAATGCCAGCCTGGCTCATGTGCGTTCTCAGATCGGGAAGTTGGAAGCTGGTGTGAGGGATGCCGCTGCCCAGATCCAGATGCTAACAAGAAGATGGGAGGAGGTCAATGACTTAAATGCCCAGATTCCAGCACTAAAAAGAGATCTGGGTAAAGCCAGCTCTTTAAATGCAAAGATCCAGGGACTCCAGAGCCATTTGGAGGACATCAGCAAGTTGCTCAGACGGCAAAGTAAGTGACTCAGGAAAGAACATTGCAAGCTGACCAGTGGCCCGTGGGACCTTGCCAGCCACAGGGATGAGGCCAGCAGGCTGGTGTGTGCAGAAGGAAGGGGAAGAGGAGCCGGGCAGGTGTGGTTGGACAGTTAAGAAGCAAGGGCTTAGCTGTGGGCTTGGAGGACTTAGGGGCTGGAGAGAAGGGACCAGGCACCAGCATGGGCTCTCACACCAAGGCACAGAATATGAAGGCATTAGGGAGTTTCTGTTTTGGCCTACACCTAGCTATTTATCTGTTGAGTTCCTTCCCCAAAGCTGGGGAGCTCAGCCCCTTGTGATGGTCAACAGAGAATTGCTTCCCTCTTCTGGGAAAGACAGATTCTTGATCAATGTCTCTAACTCTCCCCTCTCTGAGCCTGGACACTCTACCACTCTCAGCCAGACCTTCAGCAGGTGGGACAGTGTCCCTGAGCCCTTACACAAGAACCCCCGGACTCCAGAGCCCAGCCCTACCCACTGCTGTCTCTGAGATCCCACTCAAGAGCCCCCTACAGACAACACCCAAAGGAAACAGGAACCCCAGTGTTCATCTTTCACCCTTGTTCTCCAGATGACATTCTGCAGATGATTTCTCAAGGCTGGAAGTACTTCAAGGAGAACTTTTATTACTTTTCTCAAGTCCAAAAGACCTGGTACAGTGCCCAGCAGTTCTGTATGTCCAGGGATTCACAGCTGACCTCAGTGGCCTCGGAGAGTGAACAGGTGAGTGAGTGCTGTTCTGACGGGCTTTTGGAAGGGGGTGTATTAACAGCTGTATCAGGCAGGATGGGCAAGAGTATGCTGCAGTGACAAAAGTCCCCGAATATTGGTGACCTAACAGTGGAGGATGACTTCTCCGTTACACTGCCTGCCCAGCAAAGGCCTGCAAGGGGTTCTGCCCACTGTGGTTACTCAAGGACTGACGCCAAAAGAGACTTCATCTCATCGTGTGTTTCCACAATTGCTGAAGCAGGGAGAGAGAATGTGGCAAATTGTATGTTGGCCCTTAAGCTTCTGCCTGGAAATAACAGATATCACTTCTGCTCATATTTCACTGGCCAAAGCAAATGAAGATCTAGTCCCAGCTTCAGAGAGGGCTGGGAGGTACGATCTTTCCATGGGCCCAGAAAACAAAGGCGTTAATAACGTTAACGTAACCCAGGAAGTCTCCTACCCGGTCAGCAGAATACTGAATGAGTCCCTTTCATCTGGGAGGTGGGCTGCTAGAGCAGGTAACAGTGTGTGCTCTGGAGTCTGGTCAAGAGCCCCAACCCTGCCCCTAACCACTTCTAGAGCCCTGGGTAGGTTCCTTAACTTCATCAACTGAGCCTGCTCATCCATGAAACATACCTGAGAATAGTCCCTGCCTCAGAGAAGAGCTGAGCAGATCCATGTTAAGTGCTCACTACGTTTAGTTGTCATGACCTGGGCCCTTCTCCTGGGGTCCCTGCTCTGGGGTTCAGCTGAGTTTTTCTTGCGCTCCAGCATCTGCTTCCTGAGGGGCCAAAAGGCCCAAGTCCTGAGTCTGTAAGTTGTGGGGCAAAGATAAATCAGAATTTGGAAGATGGACTCTGGATAGGGAAGGGGCTTGAGAGAGGTCAGTGTGTGCTGTCACGGAGGACAGGTGAAGGACACCCAGAGGGACAAACGTTCCAGCTGAGTCGTGGCAGTGTCTCACTCCTTCTCCTTTCCTACAGGAGTTTCTATACAAGATGGCAGGTGGACTTTCCTACTGGATTGGCCTGACCAAAGCTGGGAGTGAAGGGGACTGGTACTGGGTGGATAATACTCCATTTGACAAGGTCCAGAGTGCACGGTAAGCCCCAGAGCCTCCTTCCCGGCCTGACTTTCCCGGGTCAGGGCCAGGGCACAAAGGATGGGGTGACTACAGTGTTTGTGGTTCTTCCCTGTTCTCCTCCACTCATTGTCTGTGGGCCTGGGGACAAATCCGTGGCCTCTCCGTGGCTTCTGGGGTTTGGCAGCATGGCCTTCCACCAGCCTCAGCAGGGCCCCTGTTCTAAGTCTCGGGCTTTGCCATGCGGGTTTGTGTAGGGCCTTGAGAGCCATGGGCTGGCTTGGCCCTATCCCCTTCCTCTCAGGCACGGGTGCAAAAACGTGATGATCACCCAGGGTCATAGCTGGGGTTGAAGCCACTCATTTCTTCATTGGAAACAAAGTTTTGCTTTGTTTTTTTCCTTTGGTAGGTTCTGGATTCCAGGTGAGCCCAACAATTATGGGAACAATGAACACTGTGCCAATATAAAGATGTCCTCACTTCAGTCATGGAACGATGCCTCCTGTGACAATAAGTTCCTTTTCATCTGTAAACGGCCCTACATCACATCAGAACCATGACAGGATTGGCCCCAAGCTCACACACTGAGCTCCAATGCTTGTCGAACTCGAGAACATGCCCCTCTTTCTTCCAATTCCAGTGTGACTTTGCACCTTCATTTTTCTGGCTTCAAAATTGTCTCAGAGGCACCCTGGAGTTCATCTGCTTTGGCTGGGAATTCTCTGACCCCATAGAGGCAGCTGGAATGGAAAGGAGACCTTGGAAAGGGAGAGGAGAGCAGAGAGGATTTAAAAGTTCCACCTGTAAGGTGATCAGGACCTTGGGGTTCCCTGTCCCTTCAGAGAAGCCTCAATTTTATCACATGGAGGTCGCTTCAGACCACCCAAACAATTATGATACCCATGTTTAGGGCTTTTCCAGTTCATCCCACAGAATTCCCAGTTGCCTGCCTCGTGGGCCGTGTTCTTCTCAGTGGGAAGAGCTCTGCACTTGGTGACCCTGTCCAGGCCATGACCCCACTGCCCTCTGCCATCCATACTTCCTGTCACTTGAGCCCCTTCTTCTCTGAGATGGGGGCATCTGGTTCCGGTCAGGGGCTGATGTGGAAACAAGTTTCCTTTAGAGCTGGATCAGTATCCATGCTCCTTATCACTCCGCCTCACTCTGCAAACTCCGTGCTCCAGCTCTGTCTCTGTAGTCCTCCGCCCAGCCCCTCTGCCTCGCCTCCTGCACATCCTCTCCGGGCTGCATTTCCTCCCTGCCCTTTAGATATAGAGGAGGTGGTCCTCTGTCCCTAGAGAGTTCACCTGCAAACTGTATTGGAACGCACTACTGCCGGGTAAAGCGTGTTTTACCTCTGCGGGCATATTTTATTCCTGGATGTACAGGTGAAAGTGCCAGCAAGGCCATCTGCTCCGCTGGACATGAAGTTCTGGGGTAGCCCCACGAAGCAGCTGGGGGCTCAAAAATGACAAGGGGTAGAGAAGACCTGGCCCTGGAAATGCCACAAAATATAAGCAGTACTTACCCCTGGTTTTTATTGAAATAAAGGAGAGTGAGCTCTGCAGTGTCACGACCCTCTCGGTGGCCTTTCCTCTCTGATGTTCACTGGACAATCTTCTGTTGCCTGGCTTTACTCCCGAAGGGGAGACTTGGCCATGTTTCCCACTCTTCACTCAGACCCCATTCATGGGTATCAAGTCCAAACCCTGATCTGGTGGCCAAGGCGGGGATCCAGGCAGGGGATGAACCGCTGGGAGGAGAGTAGAGGGGGATCAGGGAGGATGTGGTGTGAGCACAGGGGTGGGCTCAGCAGAGCGCCCTCCTCTCCTTAGGTCCTCATCTGGGCCTTCAGTAGGGTCCTGGGGACAGGACATCTTCCTTTAATGACTGTGACCAGCAGGTGGTGTTCTGGGTGCAAAGGGGTCAGGCTTAGGGCAGGGGCATGAGGAAGAAGCTTGAAGAAATATGGGACAAATGGGATTTTTAAAAAAACAATTATTTATTTATTTATTTATTTGACAGACAGAAAGATCACAAGTAGGCAGAGAGGCAGGCAGAGAGAAAGGAGGAAGCAGGCTCCCCGCCGAGCAGAGAGCCCGATGTCGGCCTCAATCCCAGGACACTGAGACCATGACCTGAGCTGACGGCAGAGGCTTAACCCACTGAGCCACCCAGGCACCCCAAATGGGATTTTCAAACTATGGCAGTGGGTAAGGGATGGTCAGGCAGTGGTCATGTCCATGCAGGAGCATTTGTGGGCCAGTTCCAGAGACTGCTGAGGTCTGAGGGCATGGGCTTGTCAGGGCAGAGAAGATGGGCGAGCCAGTATGGCTGCTGTAGACAAGAAAGAATTCTACATCTTCATTAAAAAATATTTTGTTGGACGCTTGGGTGGCTTAGTCAGTTAAGCATCTGCCTTTGGCTCAGGTCATGATCCCAAAGTCTTGGGATCGAGTCCCACATCAAGCTCCTTGCTCAGCTGGGAGCCTGCTTCTCCCTCTGCCTCTGCCTGCCACTCCCCCTGCTTGTGCGCTCTCTCTGTCAAATAAATAAATAAAATCTTTTAAAAAAGAGAGAGAATTTTGTTGTTCCTATTCTTTGTAATTCCAAGCAGAAAATTAGGGAAGAATTTTATTTTTTCCCAGTGTTGGCTCTCCGGTCCTAGCACAAGCTGGTACAGAAATTAAATACAAGCTGCTTCTAGGAAGCTCTCCCACTGGGTTTCCAAGTATTGTGCTGCTCTCCATTTCACTCTCCCACTTGCCATGTTAGTCCTGATATCTGGGCTGCCATATTGAGTAGCATGTGGCCCTGCTTCCCATTCCACCTGCCTTCCGAGGTGGCACTTGTCACCGGGACAGCTGATTCAGAACCTTGTACTGTAAGGTCTATAGTTTCATGTGCTGCTGTGACATCTTTGAGCCAGTTTTCATCAGAGAGTCACCCTATGTCACTAATCCCTCTATCCACTGCACCAGCTGCATTCCACCCAACTTGCAACCTGCTGGGTTCCACAAATCCACCTGCCCGCCAACTCAGGAATCTATTCCAACACGCTGATCACATCCTCTTGCAGAATCAGGGCCACTGTATCTTCTGGTTACTGTAGTGCTTGCCTACCACAGTCCTTGCCAGTTCCCTCTGCTCATGGGTATAACCGCCATGGGGGTCGAGGACACCTGCATCCTATGTGGTGTCTCCTCCTCCAGACTGTGATATGTGACTAAGAAACGACTGTCCGTCTCATCCGTTCAGTGTTAGATGCTATCTGTTTGGTCAGCTTGCACTATTTAGGGCACGAGATCCTTCCCTCACTGCTATGGACTGAAGGGTTGTGTCCCCTCAAAACCTGGACATTGAAATTCTAACCTGCAGCATGATGGTGTTAGGAGGTGGGGACTTTAGGAAGGAATTAGGTCCCAAGAGTACAGCCCTCACGTTGGGATTCATGCTTTTATGAAAACAGACAGGAGATCTTGCCTCTCTCTCTCTGCCAGGCGAGTTTACAATGAGAAGACGTCAGTCTGCAAACCAGAAGGCTCTCAGCAGGAACTGGACCTGCCAGCACCTTGACCTTGGACTGCTCAGCCTCCAGAACGGTGAGAAGCAAGTGTTCCTTGTGTAAGCCTCTTCGTCTATAGTATTCTTGATATCGTAGCTTGAATTGACTGCGTCACCCACCACTGGGGTGAACAGGCGGCGTTCAGAACGAGGTTGGTCCTGGTGTGAAGATGTGAGCAGGACCTTCTGACCACTTCTCTGGGAAAGAATTTGGGGTAGAAACACCCTGGGGATGAGGCCGCTAATAGGGAAGTCTAGCTGGAAGGCCCTGACTTAAAGAAGGGCTGCTAGGGCCATCATGGAGCACCTGCAGAAACGAGGGACAAGCAGAAGCTACGGGGCAGAAAGGCAGAGCGCCTGGGAGCATATCTGGCAGGGAAAAGAGAACGGTGCAGGGGAGAGAGTAGCTGAGCTGCAGAGGGGAGGGCAGCAGAATGAAGGCCCAAGGATTCTGGCTGTGGGGCTTCCTGGTGCCACCTTAGATCCAGACCAGTCCTCCAGACCCTCCTGGGTCCTGTGCATGTGGATGTAATGACAAGACCAGCCCCGCCCTTCCACCCTATTGTCGTTTTTCCAAACAGAAAGAGCCCGAGTCAGTGAGGATATACTTTTACTGGGAGTCTGTGCCTTGGGTCAGCGTCCTGTGGTCTTGGCTCACTTAATCCCCACATCCAGGGCCCACTTCTCCAGTGAGGTCCCTTCATGAGTACCTGCCCCTCTGCATGCTGGAGTGAGGGCCTTCCCCCCCGCCCAGTCCCAGATTCCTTGTGTCTTGTTGTGTCCTTCTATATGGGAGAAGGGGCAAGCAAGTTCCTTGGGGCCTCTATCCTAATAAGGGTGCGAATCGCATTTATGAGGACTCCACTCTAATCCCTAATCCTTCATGACCTAATCCCTCCGAAAGGCCCTACTTCCTAGTACCATCCAATTGGGGGGTTAGTATTTTAACATACAAATGTGGGGGGGGACACGAACATTCGGACAATAGCAATCACTGTGTAGCCCACACTTCAGAATTGGGAAGTTACACCCTATTTTCTTGAAGATGGAATAGCCACACAAATTATTTGCAATTTTTCTGTGTGGGAGATTTATCTATTTATTTATTCAGACGTTTATTTTATCAGGATGGATTCATGGATTTTATACTTTGGGTTATAGTCCAATACAACTTTTATTTTCTTACTTAAATGGTTCCAGTTTGGGCCAGTAGGCTCTCTTTTATGTAGCTCCTGTGTCTTTTTTGACAAAAATAAACAATATTTTTATTGTTATTATTTTTTAAAGCATCTTTTTACTTTCAGGCACAAGATACTCTGGGTGCCTTTTTTATATGTCCTGCCCTGGTCCTAGAATCAGCCATTTCTCCAAAGAGCCCTGGTTTCCTTTTTTCGGATAATGATATTAGAAACTGAGATCTGGGTGCGTGTGTGTGGGCGCTGCAGCTGGGGTATTTGCTTCTCCTTGGCTGAGGGAGCAAGGGAATGTGTATGTGGATACCTGATTTTTTTTTTAAAGATCATTATACATGCAATATGGTGACAAGACTTGCAGGGGGCAAGACTAGAGGCAGGGAGAACAGTTAGAAGGTTAACTAAATTGAAGCTGAGTGAGAGGGGGCACCGGGGCCTGTGAAGGGAGGGATCACTGTTACTCTTGTTGGATTTGCTATGGGATGCCAAGTTGGGACACTTCATGCAGCTGGATGCCCACATCTTGCCCCGAAGCTGCCTCTCTCCAGCCCTACCCTCTGACTGCGTCAGCTTAGCGCCAAGGGCCAGGCAGACCTTCCCCAGGAGCGACGTGGGTAGCTCCTCCTGGTTTTGCAGCTTCAGTGGGATGTGGTCCCTTTCCCAATAGTTCCAACAAAAATCCAGCGTTGGCTGACATGCTCATCCCTAAAGCTATAATGGAGATCAGGGAGATGGGTTATGTTGAGCAAGCCACATGCTCATTCCTGGGCCTGGGAATTGGGTATGGGCTTAGCCTCCCCATTACTGGACAGACTGAGCAGGAGGGAAGGGTTATTCTCAAGATAAAGACCTGCAGAGATGCCAGAAGACAGCAGACTGTCAGCTCTCAGCTGCTGAGGGCCCCAGCTTGCAGGCTTCAGGTCTCCCCTTTTCCTCAAAACTGCTGGATCTGGCTATTCCCTGGAAGGCAGCTGACCACCCTGTGTTGTTAAGGGTCGATATGGGTGACTGAAAGGTTTCTGTAGGTGCCTGGCTGGCTTAGTCGGTAAAGCCTCTGCCTTCAGCTCATGTCATGATCCCAGGATCCTGGGATCGAGTCCCACATCAGGCTCTCTGCTCAGTGGGGAGTCCTTCTCCCTCTCCCTCTGCCCCTCCCCTGGCTTATGCTATCTGTTTGGTCAGCTTGCACTATTTAGGGCACGAGATCCTTCCCTCACTGCTATGGACTGAAGGGTTGTGTCCCCTCAAAACCTGGACATTGAAATTCTAATGTCACCATATTGCATGTATAATGCTCTCTCTCGCTCACTCTCTCTCAAATAGATAATAAAAAGAAAGAGAAAAGCTTCTGCAGCTAGGCGTCTGCACCTCTAGAAGTGTGACCCTGTGCTCTTTAGTAGGTCAGGAAAAACCAATGTGTAAGAGGTCCCAGTGGATGAGCAGTTCTGGTATTAATGTATAAAATATCCATATGATTTATTCTGGCCAGAGAACAGAGAAACCTCCCAGCAAGGATGTAGCAGCAGCCTCCTAGTGTTTCCTGCTGGCAGATGGTGTTCTTATAGGAGAAATTAGAGCTGGGAGCCTGGGGTGGGACAGGAATGGGGACAGGGAAGAGGGGAAGGACTGGGCTGGTCACGCCTGAGGCCACCACATCTGCAGGACTATGCCCTCTCTTGGCCCAGACTCTACCCTTCCAGTTCTGCTTTTGAGGCTCCCTCAGCTGTCAGGCTCCAGGAGGAATCAGCTCCTGAGTGGGTCTGGCCTGGGTCCTTCCTGAGTGTGGGGAAATGGAAATGAAAGCGGGCTCTTGCTTTTCTTCTGCCACCCCTGGGTCTCTTCTGGGCCTCTGGGGAAGGACCTCAAGCAACTCTCCCTTCACACAGAGGTGAAGGGGTTTGTTAGACACTCCTGGGGTCTTAGGCAGAGCTGTTGACTGGTTCAGAAATGGGTGCCTCCAGATTCCTCCTGTGTCCTTTCCTCCCAGGTCAGATTGCAATGGACAGGAGGTAACAGGTCTCCATGGATGCTCTACCTACATACACACACATGCACGCAGGCACGCATGCACTCACACATGCACGCACACACACACGCGCACACACACATGCATGAATGCATGCACACACACACATGCACACGCACGCACACATGCATGCACACATGCACGTGCATGCACACACACGGCCTCATGAACTGTGTGTAGGCAACCACCCCCTTCCTCACCCTGCACACCCGCTGTGCGCTCCGCTAACCGCTGGCCAAGTTGACAGTGGCCTCCGTGACACAAGCTCTTCTTGGGCAGAAGCTGCTCTCCCAACCCCCCCTTGGGACAAGGCACTCGAAGGAGAGGGTCTCCATCACTTCAGTGGTGCTGCAGGCTTCTTAGTCAGAGGACCTGTGGGAGGCTGACTCCAGGATTTGGGAAAAAGGTGTCGGAACAGAAGAGGGAAACTAGAAACTGAGATTGAAACTGGGAAGAAGCCACGCAAGAAGGATGGCACAAGCCATTTGCAAGGCAGTAACTGACATCTTGCCAGTGGGTCGCTGGTGAGATAGGGGACAAATATATAATTAGATTTTTATGAGTTTAAGAAAATGTGATCCGTTTTGATAAGATTATAACCACCTGAAGTACTGGAGAACCAAGGAACCATTAACTTTGAACTGACTTAGGGAGAATGGATTCTGGTCATGAACTGGCCAGCCAGTGGGAGTATTGATTCTGCTCAGCTGTTTACCCCTTGGGGGCTGGGGACTTTGGGCTCATGTGGCTTCACCAGGATGCCTCACTTCCCTCTTTGTCTTCTGAGTCCGGGCTCACAAGCAGCAGGAACCCCCTGAAGCCGGGACGTCACAGGGTCTCACTGCAAAGCAGCACATCGGCATATCCATCAGTTTCTGTTCAGTTAGTCTCAAACCTGATCAACTCAAGGAAGCGTGGATGAAATCAGCTAGAGGTGCGAAATTGGATCAAGCTGGGTCCTGCTTGCTGTTTTCTGACACCAACCAATTCTCTGACATCAATTGGGTATCCTACACTTGAAGTTAGTCCTAACAATGACTTTGGAGTTAGCACAGACCGCACAGGTTAAGGGCTCCAATCCCACAAGATGGCCCCTACCTCAGATGCCGCCTGCAAGTGGGGTCTCCAGGCAACTTCTGCACAGCCCACTGCAAATCGGGGGGCTTCCATGACCCCCCTCTGCTTTGAAAATTCACTAGAATGACTCACAGAACCCAGGAACACACCACGCGTTCTATTACAGTTTACGGTAAAGGAAACATGTGAACAGCCAGAGGAAGAAATACCTAGGGTGAGGTCAAGAGTCCAGAAGAGTTCAGAGCAATGGAACCTCTGTTCCTGTGCAGTTGGGATGTGACACTCTCCAGGCAGGTGGATATATTCACCAACCAGGAAACTCCCTGAAAACTGCTTGAATCTTTCTCATAATCTCATCTCCAGGCCCCCTCTCCTACCTGGAAGTCCTGGGTGGGGGGTTGGTTTTTCTGGGATCGGCTCCCATCCTGAAACGATCTAGGGGCCTACCCTGAGTCACCTCATTATCATAAACTCAGGTATGCTCCAAAGGGCCTCTTTGTGAATAAAAAAAGGTAGTCCTGTCACTTAGGAAATTCCAAGGAACTGTGACAAAGACCAAATACACTTTTTAGTCTAGCATAGACCCTTTCCTTTCCCCGCCAGTTGTGTGGTCCTAAGTGGTCAAGAGTCACCTGAGCCCTTCCAGCTACCTCCTACACTGACCCAGCTCCCTCCTTACCCGACCTCTTCTTACTTGAGGGGCTCTGGGGCTAGGTTTAAGGGTCAGCCACAGGTCACAAGGATGTTTTTCTACAAAGCTGAGAAGGATCCCCGGGCCCCCCTCCAGAGTGGCCCTGGAGGCTAGCTTTGGGGACTCTGCTGGAGAGTGGAGGTTGGGGTGAAGGGCTTGAGGGGAGGGCCAGTGCTGATGCCAGGGAAGAGAGGGAGAGGGTAGGTCAGACTGGCGCCTGGGAGCCTGGAAGGACAGGACCCTGCTAGGGTGCTTCTGCAGAATCAGCAGGAGAGGGAGTTCCTACTCAGGGCCATATAAGTCCCAAGGAGCTCAGCTTTACTTCCCAGTGCACAGCCTGCAAGGGGCCTGTGGCAGGGAGCAGTGGTGGAGGGTAAAGGAAGAGATGAATGGTGATGGGGTCCACTTCTTTACGGACAACCAGAAGGTCTTCCTGCGCCTCCGAGGTGAGAAAACTGAGGCATCACCCCATCTTCCTCAGGGACTGGCTCGCTGGTCTTGCAGCCCTTGCCATTCTTGTCAGTCCTGCCTGGCAGGCCAGAGCTCGGCTCCTCCCTGTCTCAGCCTCCAGAATAAATAGGCAAGAGCTGAAGGTGAGTTAGGTGAGGACAGAGAGACTGGGGCACACCCCAGTCTCTGCAGGAGACCTCCCCAGACCCCTTCCCTTGGAGATGGCAACTGACAAAGGAAAGGTGAACTTTGAATTTGGAGGGACCTGGTTCTTGGTCCCCTCTCTGCACGTTGGCTTGGCGCCCCCAGGCCTCAGGGGTTCTAGGCTGGTGTTTCTCTGGCTTAGAACGGATTCTGCTGTACACTGTTCATCCCTAACCACACCCCCAGACTCAATAGGTGTAGCTCTTCTTAGGACACCCATGCAGGGCTTTCTGACCCCAGCAGAGGAGGACTCCAGCACTGACCTACGGCAGTCTGTGGGAGAGGCAATGGTCCCAAAGGGCTGTGAGTCCTGCTCTGGTCAGGGTTCAAGAGCAAGCCTGGCCTGGGACTCAGAGGTCAGGTTCCTGCTTTGTCCCTTCCCATCTCCTTCCTTTCTTCTTTCATGCAAACTACATGTTTGCTGCCCTCCTCCATGCTGGGGTCCATGCCCTGCACCCCTCCTCCAGGTTCTGTGGTCTTCTCTTTGCCTTTGAGTTGCTACCACACCCCCAGTTAGTGCAGGTGAACACTTCCAAGTGCTTTATTTCCCATCTCCATGCTAAGCATGGCCAGTGTTCTCATCCCCCTCAGATAGTCCAGGAGACTGAGCCCAGGGCTGACCCCATCCAGTCTGTGTAGCACACACCTCCTGTACACTGGCTTCTCCCTTGCAGGGATGGACTCTGTGGCAGGGGCTCCTGCAGCATCCAGGAGGCCAAGGCTTGTTCAGACCATCCTGGCAGTTGTGGCTGTGACTCTTGTCTCCTCTCTGGTGGCTCTCTTTGTTGTGGGTAAGCTCCTAGGTGACCTGAACGCCACTGACTCTCTCTGTCTTTCTGTATAAAGGTCCCACAGGGGCTAGTTGCCTACCCTCTGCTTCCAGAAGAGTCATTCTACCTCTGGCCCCAGGCTTGAACCAGATCTTATCTGAGACTCAACCAAGGCCCCCGTCCAAAGGGAGACTCCCAAGAGCTGAGGCCCATGGAGGAAAGTCTGAAGTGGGGGGCATCTCCCTCCTTCTAGAACCCTGACCAAGGGTGGGGCAGCCTGTTCTCCCAGCCTTAGTGCAGAGAGTATGCTGACCCAGGAATGGGTGTCTCAGTTCTACAGAAGCCAAGACCTCCACTGGAGCCCTATGCCTCCTTCCAGGAGTTTCCAGCCATGATTCCTGGAGATGACAACACAACTGGACAGTTACCTGTGGAACCCCACAGTGAGTAGCCACAGGGAGGTGGGGGTGGGGTGGGGGAGCTGGGGCATTCAGATGCCCAGACCCTAGGAGGAGCCTCTCTTTTGATGCCTCCTATGCCCCTGAATGGGTTCCAATTTTCTCACAAGAAGATATGATCTTTTTATAAAAACAAACAAACAAACAAACAAACAGCTTTATTAAGGTGCAGTTGACACATAATAAGGTACAATCTTTAAAGCGTACACTCTGATAAGTTTTGACTTATGTGTATACCTGTGAAACCATCACCACAGTCAAGAAAATGAGCGTATTCATCATCCTCCCCCCACAGTTTCCTTGTGCCCTTCTACATCCTTCCCTCGCCCCTCCTCTCTTCATCCCCAGGCATCCGCCTATCTACTTGCAGTAATACAGACTGGTTGGTTTTTTCTAGAGTTTTATGTGAAAAGGATCGTACGGTATGTACTCTTTTTGCTCCTTTATCAGCATGTAATTTGCAAATATTTCCTCTCAGTTAATGGCTTGTCTTTTCATTCTCCTAACAAGATTTAAATCTTAATAAAGTCTAATTTACCTTTTTTTTTTCCTTTTATGGATTGTACTATTGGTTTCATATTGGAAACCTATCCCAAAGTCACAAAAACATTTACCTATGTTTCCTCCTGGAAATTTTGCACTTTTTGGTTGACATTTCAGTCTATGATTAATTTTGAGCTAAGCTTTATATTAACAGTGTGAAGCATGAAGTTAATTTTTATTTTGTGTGTGGATATATAATTGTTGCAGCACCATTTGTTGAAAGATTATCATGAGTTACTTCTGTGTCTTTGTAGAAAATCAATCATCACTATATATGTAGGTCTATTTCTGGATTCTCTATTCTGTTCCATTGATGTATTTGTCTACCGTGACAAGGCAGAATATTTGACTGGACTTCTCATATCTTCAAAGGCCACCTAGCCCCACCTGGCCTTTCCTCAGCATAGTGCCTGAGACCTCCTACATTGACCTGGGTAGGGCATGAGGAATAGGGCAGGATTCCTCCAAAAAGTGTCCCGGCCTACTTGGATTCTCCCTATTCCTGAGAGAAGGCTGGCATCGAGAGTCTTAGACCATGAATGTCTGAGGTGAGGTCTTAGCTTGTGAGGTGAGCAAAAGGTGCTGGTAGGACCAGCTGCAGGAGGGGTTGGTGGGAACTATCATGCAGATTGAAAGGGGCTGCAAGTTCCCTGAATGACTGCGATGACTGGGGCTTTTACTCAGCTCTCCCATATCCTCAGACTGTTCTGTGGGAAACATTCTGCTCTGCGTAACACTGGGTATGCCAGCCCTTCAAAAGGCCCTTTCCACTCCAGGATCTAGTGTCACCTGGAGGGCCTCCACCATAGCCCCATGAGTGGACTGAACAGAGGGCGTCCTCTACAGGTACCTATTTTGTTTAGTTTCTGGAATTTGTGATCTGAGAACTATGTTTGCCGTCTATTCCGTTTTTAGGAGGTGAATCAAGAGGCTTCGTGCTTGGTGTACAAATACAGTGAGTGGAAGACTAAACGCCGGCTTTATGCATACCTAGTTTCTTTTTTAATTTCACCATTTAATGGTGAAATGTCAGTGGAGTTAAACTTCAGCAGCTCTCAATGATATCATCAGTTACCTTCAAGTTCAATTACAAGGGCAAAATAATCCAAGTCTGACCAGCATGACTCTTAGTGGTAGCTAGTTTATAGTAGGCAAGTATTTCAGTCCTTTCATTGCTCAGTTCATGGGGGACAGCTAAGTACACCTTTATCTTATTTTTTGGCCCACAGTCTGAGGCCACACATCCCCAGGGTCTGGATGGCTCTGGTGAGCAGGAGGCCCTTGAGGAGCACCCAGGGCTGTGCCTTAGACATTTCCCTTAAAAGACGTGAGAACACTATGGTTGGCCCATATTATGAATGTTTGCCTATGTAACGGGCCTCTGCGGCTGCCTTGTCAATTTCCTCCCTCCAGATCCCCACCGCTCTGACCGGGTGGCACGGTTGCAAGAGACTATCCAGATGTTTAAAAGCCATGAAGAGAATTCCAGCACCTGGATCACTGAGATCCAGATGTTGACTTGCAGAGTGGACAGTGTCAGTTCTCAGATCCAGGTGCTCCGTGGTCACCTGGAAAACACCAGTGCTGACATCCAGAGGGTAAAGGACATTCTAGAGGACGCCAGTACCTTGAGTTTCCAAACCCAGATGTTGAGGAGCTCCGTGGAGGGGGCTGGTATGGATCTCCGGAAGCTGAAAGGAGATCTGGAAAAGGCAAATGCTTCGAATTCCCAGACTCACAGTTTCTTAAAAAGCAGTTTAGAAAATGCCAGCCTCGGGCTCCACATGCTGAGCAGAGGCTTAGGAAATGCCAATGCTGAGATTGCGATATTGAAAGCAGGGCTGAAAATGGCAAATGCCCAGGCCCGGTGGGCGAACAGCAGTCTAAAGAATGCTAATGCTCAGATTCAAGTTCTGAGCGGCCAACTGGCTGGTGTCCAGGAGTTAAGAGCCCAGAGTCAGGTTTTAAGAAGCAGTTTGGAAGGAGCCAGTGCTGAGCTCCAGAGGGTCAAGGGAAGCCTACAAAATGCCAGTGCTTTAAACTCCCAGACGCAGACTCTTCTAAGAGGCAGTTTAGACAACACCAGCGCTGAGATCCAGTTACTAAAAGGTCATTCCAAATGGGCTGGTGATGAGATTCACTTGTTAAAAAGAGATTTGGAAACTGTTACTGCCCAGACCCAAGTGACCAGCAACAGTCTAAAGCAGACAGATGCTCAGATCCAGTTATTAAAAACAGAGCTTGAAAATGCCAGTGCCCTAGATCCCAAGATTGAGGTACTAGGTGTGTATTTGAAAAATGCCAGCAGCGAGATACAGACCCTAAAACAAGCGATGAAGACTGCTGCAGCCTTAGGTTCCAAGATCCAGAGGCTGGAGAGCAATCTGCAGAAGGCCAGCGCTGAGATCCGGCAGTTAAAAGTGGATTTAGAGAACACCAAAACACTAACTACGAAAATCCAGGAGGAGCAGAGTCGCCTGGAGGCAGTCCGTGTGGCCCTTGGCTCCCAGGAGCAGCTACAGAGGACCCAAAGTAAGTGGGATGGGAGAGCTTGGCCTGGGAGGTACAGTCTTCTGGACGGGCAGAGTCTTCTGTCCCTTCAGCCTTTTGCTTACTTTAAAACACTTTTAAAAAAGATTTTATTTATTTATTTGACAGGGAGAGAGAGAGGGATTGAGAGGGAGCACAAGCAGGAGGAGTGGCAAGCAGAGGGATAAGCAGGCTCCCCGTTGAGCAGGGAGCCTGATGTGGGGCTCGATCCCAGGCCCCCAGGATCATGACCTGAGCCGAAGGCAGACGCTTAACTGAATTGAGACACCCAGGCGCCCCTGCCTTTTGCTTACTTCAACATGCATCCCTCTGGGAAGGAGGGTGGGAGCTGGAGAAGGGCTGAAGCCCCCCAAATAGGCTCTATGTGCCTAGGCAGCGGTGGAGGTGACATAAGGCAGCTATCCTGCTCTTAAGTGGCTTGTCGTCTGGTCAGAGTGACAAAACAACACATGAGAAATGAACGATGTGTGGAAGGCAGGTGGGGAGGCGTAAGAAGTGCTATGTGAGAGGGAGATCGAGGAACTGGGGTGGAGAGGAAGCAAAAAGAAGGGAGAAAGAGACTTGCTGAGGTCAGTGTCCTCTGGTATATAAAAGGGATCTTCTGAGTGGGGGAGGAACCTTCTGGAGGAGAAAGGATCAAAAGATGCTTTGTAGAGAAGAGGGCCCTTGAACTGAGTCCTAAAGGACTAGTAGGTGTTTGCCAAACAAGTAGGGTAAGAGGATGGCAGGTTCATAGGCATGAAGATGTGAAGTCATGAGGTTCAGGAAACTTCAGGCAGTTCTGTCTGACTGGACTATGGCCAAGAGGGCAGATGATGAGGTACAGGCTAAGAGGCTAACGGGCAGGGACCACTATGGTAGCTTTCAAACTGTTATGAATGTAAACCTGAAATTCATTTTATATTGTGGCCTGGTATAATTATGTGTCACACACACACACACACACATACACACACACACACTTCATAAGCCAAAAGTTTTACCACACAATTGTACTCTGATATTTTATAATCTGTTCTTAAAAAAAAATAATACCTTGATACTTCCCACGAATGGGTTGATAATTGCACTTTGAAAATCACCGTACTAGGAAACTAGGCAGAACTGGAGAGATGCCACATGGATGTGGAAGTCCTCTGAGTTTGGGTTTTATCCTTCAGGAGATGAGGGTGTATTGGAGGGCTTCAAGAAGGCTGATCAGATGGGTCTCCATACTGAGAGGGAATAAAAGAAGGGAGAAAAGCAGTGAGATTTGGGCAGGCTGAGCCTGAGATGCCTTGGGGGGCTGTCATCTGCAGGCCATCTGGAGTGTAGGGGACAGCCCCTGGCTGCAGACCCAGCTGTGGGAGCCCTGGGTACATTGGGCTCTGGTTGTGGCGGTGAGAGTGGGGTCAGGGGAGGTTTGTATGAGATAAAATGCTTTGTGGGAAGGAAGCTGAGGGCAGAAACAGGAAGTCAACTTTCAGGTGGCAAGAGGGGAAAGAGGTGTTTTTGAAGAAGACTACTAGGGACGGCAGTCTGAGAGGCAGAAGGAGAACTAGGAGAGGGGCAGCTGGGGAAGTCAAGAAGGAGGGAATTTCAAGAAGGAAGTGGCTAGTTCTGGTGAGTGCCTAAGAGGTCACATAAAATAACCAATAAGCACCCACTGACTCTGGGCAATTTATAAGTCACTGGGAATGAAGTTCCAGTGGAGAGCAGTGTGTGGCCTGGAGGCCAGACTACCTTTGGTAGGGTGTGAATGAGTGACCTTGGCTGAGGAGTGAAGGAGAACAATGAGGCTGAGGTGGGGGGATGGCATGGCGGAGGGAGGGATTAAAAAAACGCGTGTCACTGGGATTTACATTATAAAACATCCATATTGATTATAGACAATGTGCAGATATTGAAAAAGAAAATTATGAGAAAATAACCACTTGTATTTCCACGAACATTTCTACAGTTTTGAAAAGATGTATTTATTTATCTGAGAGAGAGAGAGAGGGAGGGAGAGAAAGAGCACGAGCAGGGAGAGGGGCAGAGGAACAAGGAGAAAGAATCCCAAGCAGACTGCCCTGAGCACAGAGCCTGACATCAGGCTCCATCCCACGGCCCTGAGATCATGACCTGAATCTCAGCCAAGAGTTGGGCACTTAAACGACTTAGCCACCCAGGCGCCCCTCTACATTTTCTATATGAGCCCACTGCTCGCATTTTGGTGAACTTCCTCAAGAGGGTTTTTCTAGATTAAGAGAATAGGCTTGATCTCAGGGTGGGAGAAAGGAACCAGCAAAGAGGGAGGTGGTGGGAGGAGAGAGAGACAGAGAAGCAGAATGAAATGAGCCGCTGGGGGATTGACCTTGAAGGGCTGGGAAGATAAGTACTTGAACTTCTGAGGCTGAGAAGGTGAGGTGGGGCAGTAGGTGTTCACCCAGGTTTGCAGATGCTGGAACAAGAAACTGAGGGAGCTGATCTAGGTGTCTCTTCCTAGGTAGAGTATGTCACTTGCTAAGGGTGCTAAGGGTGAGGGGGGCGTGGTTTGCTCAGTTGGTTAAGCGTCTGCCTTTGGCTCAGGTCATGGTCTCAGGGTCCTGCATTGGGTTCCCTGCTCAGCAGGGAGTCTGCTTCTCCCTCTCCCTCTTTCCCTTCCCCTTGTTCCTGCTTGCTCTCTCTAAATAAATAAATAAAATCTTAAAAAAAAAAAAAAGAGAGAGACTCCTGGTCTGGGTCTGTCAGAAGCCTGGATGTCTGACCTTCTTAATGCCTCTGCAGTGCCCCCTGCTGTCCTCCTAGTGCCTTCCCATGTCCACCTACTGCTTTAGCAGAGACCCATGTTTCTCTGTTGTCCGTCACATTGGGCTCACCCAAGGAGCTTTACTTATACTGATGACTGGGACCCACCTCCAGAACTATGGCTTTTTTCGGCGGGCGGGGGGGGGGGGGGGGGGGGGGGGGGTGGGATGCAGTGTGGACATAGAATTTTTTAAAAAGCTCCCTAGGTGGTTCTAACAGGCAGTCAGGACTGAGAACCATTAGCTTAACTTTTTCTTAAAGGGCCAAATAGTAGATATTTTGGGCTTCTGGGTAAACAGCCTCTGTTGCAGCATCTCTCCTGCTGTAGCAATAAAGCAGCCAAAGATGGATGTAAACTGAAGGGTGTGACTGTGTTCCAATAAAACTTTATTTATAAAAAGAGGTTGCTTGCCAGTTGCAGGTTGCAGTTTGCCAATCCTCAGTTTAGACTACTGGTTCTTCAGCTTTGGAACGCAGCAGGATCACCTGGAGGGTTTGTTAAAACACCAACTGTTAAGACACAGTTTCAGATTCAGCCAGTCCGGGATGGGTTTGAGCATGTGCATTTCTACTTAATTCCCAGGTGATGCTGATAGTCTGGGACCACATTCTGAAAACCACTGGCTTCCATGCTCAGCATCGTTACTGAGATATTTGCAATGATATTCTGATTGGTGTCTCTGGCCTGGTTAGGATCACCTTCTTCTCGCTCAGTCCCCACACCATCCCCAGGTCACTATTAGCACAGTGCAAATCTGGAGCACACAGATATACTTCCTAAAACCTTTCAGGGCTCCCCAGTGCTCAGAGAGGCAAAAACCTCCAAATTCCTGCACATGAGATGGACGATAAGAGTGCTGGTGAAGCTGTCCAAGTGCGTCTCCCCTCCCTTATGCACTGACCATCCCAAGTACTTGGACAGGTCAGGCCATGCCATGCTATTTCACACCTTCACCCTTTTGGTGTCTAATTTTTCCCCTTGCCTGGGATGCTCTCCTTGGCACTGACCACCTGGCGAACACTTTCTCAGTGTTTTAAGACTTAGCTCAAGTGACAGCTCACCTGGAGTGTCCTTCCTGAGTGCCACGTGCAGCCCAGGTGACATAGACCACCCCCTCTTTTTATGTCTAACATGTGCATGGTCTTCCATGAAAGTTTTTCAATGCCTTTCTTACACCTCTGTCTCATTTGCTAGACTGTAAGCTCCCTGAGGGTGGGGATCATGTCTTACTGATCTTTGTCTAATAGTTCCTGGTTCACAGAAGTCAAACACCATTGAGATGTGGATGTTGAACAAAAGAATGAATGAATGAATAAGCAAGTCTATTTTGGCACCATTTCAAACAGCTGTGGTGCAGATGATATTAAAAAGCAAGGTGTGGTTGTGGGGAGGGATGGGAGAGCTGAGAGCACCGGAGGCTTTTCCTCACGGAATGAGATTTTAGAGCTTGAAATGGGAAGGTCAGGTAGACCAGGTCCCGCGGATGGTCCTGGGTGTGGGCAGCAGCTGACGTTGAAGGATATGGAGGGGAGGAAGTGAGTGGTACTGTGGGATGGCTGCAAAGTCTCCCAGGGAGATGGTAGGAACCAAGGTCAGCAGACTGTCTGGTGGGAGCTGTGAGTGGCAAGAGAGGGTCGTGGAGCCAGAAAGCAGGAGTCTGGAAAGAAAGGCTCATCTGGGTAGCAAAACTCTCTGAGGGTCCCTGGAGGGATACACCCAGGTGTCCTGAGTGGCTTCCTGGTGAACTGAGTTTCAGGCCAGGAGTACAGCCTCCCAGGCCTTGCCCCTGGAGCACTGAGCATTGAGGGCGGCATGGGCTTGCAACCCTCGGTGGCCTGTCCCAGGAGAGGTCAGGAAGGGCAGCTCTTGGGCATCTGCAACCAGCCCCTGGTTCTCTCTCGTCCCCAACCTTTGCTCCAGATCAACTTCTTCAGCTGATCCTGCAGGGCTGGCATGTCTGCGGCGGGAGCGTGTATTACTTTTCTCACGTCAAGAAGTCTTGGCACGAGGCTGAGCAGTTCTGTGTGTCCCAGGGAGCCCACCTGGCCTCGGTGACTTCTGAGGAGGAGCAGGTCAGAGTGCAGCCTTGGGGTGATGTTCATGGGCTTGACGTGGGATATGGACCCAGGACCAGGACCAAGACCTCTGCCCACACCCAGGACCACCCAGACTTTGGCGTGGTCAAAAAGTGAACAGCGGGACAGGGCAGAGGCCTGTAGTCTCTTAGGTCAGCCAGGGAACAGATGTTTGAGTTCCCATAAGCATCTTGCTCTGGAGGTAGAAGCACTGACAGCAAACCTTGATGATGTCCTCGACGAATGAGGGAGACACCCAGAGACCCACAGCTGTCAGCAGTGAGGAAGGGCAAAGGGAGGTTAGCACTGGGTGACTGCCCTTAAAGTGTTGGGAGTATAACTTCCCTCCCCAACCCCTCACTTTCCCTTTAGCTGCTGCTCTAGTTGTCAATCCTGATATTAACATCAGTGAATCCAAGGGCCGTGGAAGGCCCACAAGCAGGAGACCCAGGCTTCTCAGGAAAGCCAGACGTAGAAATCTGAGGACCGCCAAAGGCACTCTAGACCCCAGTGGCCCATCTGCTGAAGGTCCTTACCAGAATTTACCAGGGTTATTGTCAAAGGACCATAATGGGTTTGGTCCATTTCAACTCATGGAACTGCTCATTCTTTGTGGTTCTCCTGAGACTGGTCTTGTATGTCTGTCAAAAGACATGCTATTTTTTTTTAATAAAATACATCTCTTTAATAAACTATGGCCAGGCTGGTCTTCATCTCAGTGAAGCCACATTCATCAAGTCAACATGGGAGAAGCTGGGCTTTCTCTGAGGGGACCGTGGTCTTGGCCTCAATCCTGGACAAACCATGCAAGGTGCAGAGGAGTGGGCTTTATGACCCAGGACCAGGGAGAGGACAGCCTAGCCTCCTTTTTCACATGGCCGGGAGAACCAGCTCCTCACACAGGCTCCAACAACACTTCCTTTTCTCTACAGGCATTTCTGGTAAAGTTCACGAGTACCTCTCACCACTGGATTGGCCTCACTGACAGCGGCGAGGAGGGCTCCTGGCGCTGGGTGGATGGGACACCATTCAATGCCGCCCAGAGCAGAGCGTGAGTCCAGCCAACACTGTCTGGTGCTGTCCCAGGAACACAGGGCAGGCCTGGCTGGAGACTCTTTGTCCTTGTCTTGTGTGTGGATTCCTGCCTGATGAGTGCCAGTGTTGTGTGTGTGATATATGTGTATGACGTGGGTGTGGTGTGTGTATAGAGTGGATGTACGATTGTGTATGTGATGTATGTGTGATAGGTGTGTACATATGATGTGTGTGATGTGTGTGGGTATGTTGTGGTCCTTGCGTAGGCCCCTCTACAGAGGGGCATCAGAGTGGGATAGGTCCTGATGTTGGCAGGGAGACTACGAGTCTTCCTGTGCTATTGTTCTTTGTTTGTTTTTTTTGCCTATACTTTTTAAGATTTTATTTATTCATTTGAGAGAGAGAGAGAGAACACATTAGGGTGGAGGGACAGAGGGAGAGGGAGAAGCATGGAGCCTGATGCAGGGCTCGAACCTGGGACCGTGAGCTGAAGGCAGACGCTTAACCATCTGAACCACCCAGGCACCCCTGTTTTTTGTTTGTCCTATGCCCTTTTTAGGCCCTGCCTTCATTAGAAGGTCTCTGAATGTGAATTCTGGGGTGGGGGGTTATAGCATCAGACACCCTTCCTGTCCCTTGATCCTCAGTAAATAAAGACAGTCAGCAGAGCCACACTTAGGGCACCCTTGAGTCCAGCTCTCCTCCAGGAGATAAGGGACCCATGACACTTCAGCTCCTTATGCCATAGTGGGGGGAATGGACACTTTCTTCATCTTGTTTCCAGGTTTTGGGGCAGAAACCAGCCAGACAACTGGCAGTCCTGGGATGGGCAGACTGAAGACTGTGTTCATATTGAGCAGAAGTGGAATGACATTCGCTGTGACACCCCCTATAACTGGGTCTGTAAGAAGCCCATCAGCCAACATGTGGCCTGAGACATGCCAGATCTGAGGGGTCACCGTCGCTGCCAGCTCTGGACCCTCCCCACCTGATGCCTGTGAACCTCTGAACCCAGCTTATTCTCTGGGTCTTTCCATTTGGCCTTTTGTGTTTCCTGCTCTGTCCTTCCATTTAACCCCTGAAATGTGTTTATCATACATAACCTGGTGGGATCAAGGGCTCCTCAAGGCCAAAGGCTTGCTGTACTTCTGTATCCCCATTAGCAACCAGCACGGGCCTATGAGACAGCAGGTCCCCAATAAATACTGACCGAGTGCACGGAAGTTTTCTGCTTGTCTCTGTGATAGCCATCACACTCTTCTCTCCCTGAACTGGTTCTCCTTCCTCAATGTCCCTTCTGTCCTGAAACAAACATATCTTTGTTAAAGGGCTTTATAGCTATGAACATTTAGTTAGTCACTGAAAAACAGAAGGGGTTTAACACAAACTACAGGGATATCATACAGGGGGTACAAATTCCCAAGAAGCGATAGTGATCCTAGATATTCCTTGCAGTTCCTTTGTTGCAGATGGGGCGGGAGCTGGGTTTTGCCAGGCCTTTAAACCACTCCCCAGACTTCTTCCTGTCCTGTGGCTAGCCCCATCTCATTTCCCAACTGTTAACTTTTGATGCCATACCCCTGTCTTTGGCCTCTTCTTGTGGTCCCATCCCCTCTTCCAGGGACTGGGTTTTCTGCCAGCTCAGTTTAGAATGAGAATTGGCTTCTTAGCTTTTTATCAACCTTAGAAACTCCTCTATTGCAGGACTGAAATCACATTTTACTGTATTTTTTCTAGTACTTTTATAGGTTTTTTTTTTTTTTTAGATTTACATATGTTACTGGATTTTATTTCCTTATGGTTTATCCCTTGGTATTTTGCATCTATAGCAATATAGATATATAGGGATGGACTCATTTTCTTTTTATGTATTTCTAGTCTTTTTTTTTATGGTTTTCCTAGCTTATACAAAAAAGGGTAGGAGCCAATATTAATATGTCCCACTTTTGGGAAATTTACTGAGATTATCTCTGTAGCCTAGTAGTGTCTGCTCACTTTTTATAAATGTTCCACAGGCATATTTATTAGATTAGGCTTGTGATTTTCATTTTTCAGATGTTCTTTATCCTCATTTATATTTTGTATACAACTAGTCAGTTTCGTTAGGAGGATTTGTGTTAACTCTCCCATGTAGAACATTTACCTACACTTATCATCCTGTCATGTCATATTTCTAATAGCTTTTGATTTATATATTTCAGTGTTACTTTAATGTCTAAAGATTCATAACCATGAAGTCTACTTGAAGACTTCTACTTTTTATCAATATTCATGCAACCCAGAATTATTTGCTGTGCCTCCACCATGTACCAGTCACTCTTCCAAATTTTCAGGAGGGAAGGAAACAGGGGCTCTTGGGTGGCTCAGTCAGTTGGGCATCCATCTCTTGATTTCAGCTCAGGTCATGATCTCAGGGTCATGAGATTGAGCCCTGCATTGGGCTCCTTGCTTATCAACGAGTCTGCCTGAGATTCTCTCCTTTGCCCTCTGCCCCTCCCTCTGCTCTCTCACTCTCAAATAAATAAATAATAATAAAATCTTAAAAAGAAAAAACCACTCCGAAGTGAATGAAACAGATGAAAAGATGAAAATCCCTCTCTCCCCCACCCCAGCCAGCATTTTGGTAGTGAGGAGTGGTAGTTAGGACACCCAGCCCCTTCTCATGACCTCAAGGAGAGTCCGCTGGAGCCTGAAACCCGAGGGTGGTGACATCCTGGAGTGGCAAGCTAGCTGTTCGTTATCTATCTAACCAACCATGGTCTGTGGCCTAAAGCGAATGGAACAGGGACAGATAAACATACTCACACAGCAGGGTCAATTCTCATGCCTGGACTGGATCTTTCTCTCTCCAAAGAAGGTCCTGAAAGCTGCAATTTCCTCAAGAGTCAGAAAGGCAGAAGAATTCAGTTCTCCACAGACTGAGTGGAGCCATCTGGGGAGACAGAGTGGAGCCCTCAGTTGTCCTGGGGGAAGTGGTCAGCTTGTCACCCTGGAGTGCCTGCCCCACCCAGCCTCTGCCATGGGAACCCTGTATGGCTGCCACACTCGGTGACCATGGATTGCACTGGTGACAGACGTAGGCTGTGACAGACTGCTGCCACCCCATAGGTGTGCTGTTGGCACCCTGATGCCTACAGCCTTTTCTCCCAGAGCCATGGTTTCCAGGCTCTTGGTGTAGGAGGACCCAACCTGAGAGAGTCTGGAGTCTACACAGCATGATTTAGGGGAAAGTCCAACTCTAGCACAGGGAGGAGAAGGCATATACTTCTTGGCTGTCATGAACTGACCTTCCAGGCTTGGTTTTCTAGGGCCAGAGAACAATATCTCAGTCAGGAGAGTAAGCACATTCTGGAAGCAGATGTCACAGCATTTTGAAGATGACATAAGTCATTAGTTCAGAAAAAAAAAAATCTACCTGTGTTTATAATCAGCAACTCTGAGTGTCCTCTACCAGCCAATGCCCTCTGCCCTCTCTACTCTGCAATTCTTAGAATGCTTTGCTCTCATATACCCAGATTTGGGCCTGGGCCTTGGTCCGACCCCCTCATATGCCTACACCATGCTTATTGGAAGGAGCCTCTCCCTTTGTGGGGCTCTTTCATTTAACGGCCAGTTGTAAGTGGCTCTTCCTCTCTCTCCTGCTAGCAATTCCTACAGTTCAAAGATAACCAAGTCCAGAGACCCCTACCACCAGTGAGAGTCCCAGGCCCCAGTGAGAGTTACAGAAGAGTGAGGAGGCCTGGGCTTCTCTTGGGAGGGATGACTTACGATAGAAGGGAGTCTGCTAGCTGGGCCTCAAGATGGCTTCCTTCCACGGGACAAGCCCCATGCAGCAGGGTACCTACCACACAGCTGTGCCTCCAGTTCCCCCTCCCCTCCCCAAAATAGCCTGTAGCCAGCTTCCTCTTGAATATCCTCAAAGCTCTGCTTTTGTTGCAGTCTTATCCTATTCTTAGATCTAACAAGCATTTCCCGCTCTAGCTGGTCCCAGGATTGGGATTCTAGGCCCTCTTCAAGGTAGTGCCAATGAGCCTTTCATGACATCTCTGCTACAGGGTCACCAGACCTGAGCCCTGGACCTCAGTGTCTCTTCAACCCACTCTCGTTGCAGCTTCTACACTTTTGCTCAGAACACCCTCTGCCTTGTCTGTGTATTAGCCAAGTTTCCAGACATTCTATCTGGTTCATATATCATCATTGCTATTGTAGCCATAACTTACAATGTGGTGGGAATCACGTGAGGCTGGAGACATTGGTGATTATAGAACCAGGCTCCATGGCCAGACTATCTGGGTCCAATCCTAGCCTTCCCCCTGTCTAGCTGGGAAACTTGGTTACTTGACTTTCATGTCTCAGTTTCTTCTTCTGCGAAAAAACCAGAGTACCCCTCTCTTGAGGCTGTTGCGCAGATTAAGAAAGTTAATCCAGGCCCGTGGCCGATGGAGCCTGCGATGGAGCCGGAGGCTCTGGAGGCGCGAATCAACAGAGCCACCAACCCCCTGAACAAGGAACTGAATTGGACCAGCATCAACAGCTTCTGCGAGCAGCTCAACGAGGACTTTGAGGAGCCTCCACTTGCACCCAGCTGTTGGCTCACAAGATCCAGTCACCACAGGAACGGGAGGCGATCCAAGCCCTGACGTTTCTGGAAACATGCATGAAGAGCTGCGGCAAAAGGTTCCATGACGAGGTGGGCAAGTTCTGCTTTCTCAATGAGCTCATCAAGGTTGTGTCTCCCAAGTACCTGGGCTTGCGGACGTCGGAGAAGGTGAAGAACAAGATCTTGGAGCTCCTCTACAGCTGGATGGTCAGCCTGCCTGAGGAAGTGAAAATCACAGAGGCCTACCAGATGCTGAAGAAGCAGGGGATTGTGAAGTCTGACCCGAAGCTTCCAGATGATGCCACTTTTCCTCTTTCTCCTCCATGACCCAAGAATATGATCTTCGAAGACGAGGAGAAATCCAAGATGCTGGCCCACTTGCTGAAGAGCTCCTACCCCGAGGACCTCCGAGCAGCCAACAAACTCATCAAGGACATGGTGCAGAGGGACCAGAAGCGGATGGAGAAGATCTCAAAGCAGGTGAGCGCCATTGAGGAGGTCAACAACAATGTGAAGCTGCTGACCGAGATGGTGATGAGCCACAGCCGGGGCGGGGCCTCAGCCCGCAGCAGCAAGGACCTCATGAAGGAGCTGTATCAGTGCTGTGAACGGATGCAGCCAGCGCTCTTCTGACTGGCCAGTGACACAGAAGACAATGGCGAGGTCTTAGCTGAGATCCTGCAGGCCAAGGACAACCTCACCCAGTACAACCTGTACAAGCAGCTGCTGAGGGGTGAACGGCGATGCAGCAGCCAGCTCCCTCCCTGGGAGCACCTCTGCCCTACTGGACCTCTCCGGCCTGGATCTCCCTCCTGTGGGCACCACCTACCCTTCCGTGCCCACCTGCCCTACTGACCTGGCCAGCCCAAAGCAGCCTAGCACCTCAGTTTCCCTGCTTGACGATGAGCTCATGTCTCTGGGACTAAGCGACCCCATACTCCCTCCAGGACCAAGCTTGGATGGTGCCGGATGGAACAGCTTCCAGTCCTCCGATGACACGGAACCCCCAGCCCCACCTCGGGTCCCCAACACAGATGCCCCTGCCAGCGAGCAGTGGTCTAGATGACCTGGATCTCCTGGGGAAGACCCTCCTGCAGCAGTCACTGTCCCCAGAGTCCCAGCAAGTGTGGTGGGAGAAGCAGCAGCCAGCACCCCTGGCTCACACTTCAGGACCTGCAGAATAAAAGCAACTGCAGCTCGCCCAGCTCCGGTGCCCCCGGCCTCTTCCACACCGCCTCCCCCGAGCCCCCTGGGCCTCTGCAGCAGCCCAGGACAACGGAGCTCTCGCTGGCCAGCATCACTGTGCCCCTGGAGTCCATCAAACCAGCAGCATCTTGCCAGTGACGGTGTATGACCAGCATGGCTTCCAGGTCCTCTTCCACTTTGCCCGAGACCAGCTGCCCGGGCGCTCAGACGCGCTGGTGTTGGTGGTTTCCAGGCTGAACACCGCGCCCCAGCCCATCTGCAACATTGTTTTCCAGTCAGCTGTCCCCAAAGTCATGAAAGTGGAGCTGCAGCCCCCCTCAGGCACAGAGGTGCTGGTGTTTAACCCCATTGTCCACCCCTCAGCCATCACCCAGGTCCTACTCCAACCTCCAGAAGGAGAAGGTTTTGCTCCGCTATAAGCTTCTCTTCATCATGGGCAACCAGACCTACAACAAGATGTGGGATATGGATCAGTTCCCCCCACCCGAGACCTGGGGGAGCCTCTAGAACAGAGAGGTGGTGGGGAGAGGAGGGGGCAGCAGGACTGGGCACCGTCTAGCCTGGGTGGGAGGCTGTGGTGGCCCAGGATATCCTTTGTTCCCATGGCGAGATCCCCTGGGCCTGGTGCTTCTCCCCTCACCCCTGTGGCCCCCCTTCTTCCTTGTCCCCCTCCCCTGCGGAGCTGAACCCAGCAGGAGGCTGGGCCTTAGTTTGCACTGCTGGGGACCTTCACCACAGTGGGGAGCCTGGAGCAGGGAGCAGCTGCAAGGCCCTAGTAGGACCTGGGGTCATGGGGGGAAGCGTGGCTGTCGGGTGGGGGCCAGGACCTCAGGCCCAGCCCTGACCCCAGCCCGAGATGGGGTCATCCCCACCTGTCTCATGCCTTATGGGAAGGCCCAGCCATAACTCGGGGGGCCATGCTGGTGTGGCAACCAGCTCAGGCCTTCTTCATAGGAACTGTGTGACTGGGGGGAGGGTGAAGCCTGCTCCCCCAGCTCTTTGCACTCTGTCGTGTGTGGTTTGACTCTTTGCTTTTCTTTCTCAGTGGCCCTGTGGTCACCATCTCAGGAGGCCCAGTTGGGGGAGCCCCCCGCAATCCCCAATCCTCATAGGGGTTTCACTCCACCCACCTGCCCCCTTTGCCGTCAGGGCTCCTGAGGGGCTGTGGAGGCTGTGGCTGCTGGCCCAGAGGTGGTGGCAGAGCCTCGTGCCACAGCTGGGGCCTCCAGGGCTCCTGGCCAAGGGAGGCCCTGCCCTGGAGTTCCTCAGTGCGTCTCCTTCAGTTGCCAGCCTCTGCCGGGGCCTCCCATGGGTGCCTCCCCTCTGCCCATCCATCTGTCCGCATCCGAGTGGGGTCAGTGTGTGAGTGAGAGCAGAAGTACTTATGGAAATAAAAATGTCCTTTTTTCCTGGAAAAGAAAAAAAGGAAAGTTAATCCATAAAATGAGCTTAGAAAAGTGCACAGCACATGGATCCCATCATATAGCATTAGCTGTTATCTTTGTGCCAATGGCCTACTTGACTCCTCGCTATAATTCTGAGGAAGCTTCTATCACAATCTCCGCTTTACAGCTGGCAAGATGAGGCCTAGAGAGTTTGAAGGTCTTGCCTGTGGTCCTACAAAGTCCTGTGTTGCAGCAGCTCTTCCCCTCGGACCCACGACTAATCCTCGGGCCCTATGAGTCTCAACTCTTCATGAGGCCCCACAGTCTGCAGGGCTCCAAGCCTCCATCCATCTACTCTTTCAGGAGGCTGTCAGGCACCTTTCTGCATCTTGTCAAAGCTGGAGGCCATTGGCTGCTGCTGGCATGCTGGCACTTGAGCTGGGTCCCTGACCTCTCACCAGCCTCTCGGGGACAAAGCCTGTGCGTCTGTTCCCTTCTCTGTTCTTGGTGGAGAAACACTTCTGACCCACAGTTAACTCTGCTGTTGGTGTGGTCAAGACAGTAACCCCAGCTCATGCCCAGTGGGGGCAGAGGGCCAGGAACCTCAAGTGAAGTAAAGTATGGGGCATGGCAAGCAGGGAGGCCCTGTCGCCCGGGGACCAGGTCAGACGGTATTGTGGGCCTGGGCCTGGTGACCCCGGGATAGAGGACATTCAGATCTTGAGGAAAAACGGACCAGCAGGGTGGCCTTGGCTAGTCCCTCAACTTCTCTGGACCTGATTTTCTCATCTGTACAATGGGAGGAAAGTCCAATTCCCAGGAACGTGGTAAGATAAAATAACACATAGTATGCAAGAATAATATGCATTTAGATTACTATAAGTAATAATATGGAATTGCCAAATTGATTTAGATAGGAATTCTGGGCAATATAGACTTGTCTCTTTTTAGTTTTTGATCCCTTTTAAAAATGTCATTCTTTGCCTTCCCTTAGTAAAGCTGTTCTTGTGTTTTGTTTTGTTTTGTTTTGTTTTAGCAGCTCTTTCATGTTTTGATTGAGCTACAGAGATTAAGGGAACTATATTTGGGCCACAAACTGGTCATTGTGATGAGGGGCTGCCAAGGACCCAGGCAGATATGGGGAGTGTTCCTCTTAGTTGGGCCCCAGAGTAGGAAACAGGAAAGACTGATGAGGTGACTCTGCTGGGGCAAAATATGGAGCAAGGGCCAGTTTGTCTAGTTTCTCTGTGTCTCAGGGTGGAGGACACAGTGAATCAACTCCCTCATTCCCCACTTCCTCTCCCATCCCTTCCCTCCCCCTCCTCCCCTCCTCCAGAGTGCCTCCCCGCATTGTAGAGGCAGGAAGGCTGAAATTCCATTTTCCAGAACCCCTTATTCCCAGGGTTTTGGATGCCAATTAAGATGGCCTCCTTAGAAACAGGTGTGTGAGCTGGTGAGCATGGACATCAGGCAGAACTCACGTCCCTGTCCTTTTGTTTATTTTCTGTGGACAAGCCCAGGGATGGGGACTTGGCGTTTCTGTGCAGCAATGTCCCTGGGTCCCCTTTCCCAGCAGTGGGGGAGTTGAGTGGCAACCCCAGCAGCACTGGTTCCTGCTCCCCAGACAGCAGCTTTGGTAGTATTTTCTCCAACTGAGCCCCTCCGCTCCACCAGCCCTCCCAGTGATTGCGTTAGGTGCCTAAATCCCTGAATTAAATCATTTGGCATCTGGTTGGAATACCTAGAAGAGTTTCTGCTCCTGCTCTGAATCTTGACTGGGGTGAATGAGCTGAGGCCTTTGATGCTCTGGGCACCAGAGATGACACAGGCCTCTAATAGGACGGCTCCATTTTTGAAAATGACGCTCAGGAGCAATGCTGAAGGGGCAATGATCTGGAAGGAGCTTAAGCCCCAGGTGATCATGAGGAGCAGAGAGGCATCACTGACCTGCACCTTTCACACTACCAAATGAGAGAAAAATTAACTTTTTTTTGTTCACTAGGCCATTGCATCTTTGGGTAATGGCAAGATAGGGGCACCAAGTCACCATCAGGTGTGACATCTCAGTTCAGATTCGTTCATAGGGTTGCTCTCCCTTAGGACAGAGGGCTCCATATAGGAATCGAACAGACAAGATGCCAGAAAGTGAGAGTTGGAGTTAACAGAGGGGAGCAAGGATGAAGGAATAACTTCTGTGGTTCTCACACTGGGTTCCTGCTACACACCAGTGTGCCCACTCAAGGGTTTAGAATAAAAAAGAAAATGGCAATCAATAATGTCCTTTTTGATGCTGAAGGAAATTTAAATAAATGGGTAAGTGATTTCCATTTTAAGCTTTATTTCCACACATTTGGCTCTTTTGCCTTGTTTGCTAGCAGACAACACCAAATAAACTTAGACCAAACAAAATCATTTTCCTTAAGTACATAAATACATACTTAAGTACATAAATATAAATATAAATATGTATATATATATGTGTGTGTGTATATATGTATATATGACCCATGCTTATTGTGAAAAATGCAAGACATATGGAAGATATGAGGCACAGATCTTGCCTCATTCCAAGGCCCACTGCTTGGGGAACCCCAGTTAAACATTTGGTGTGTCCTCTTCTCTTCCCTCGCTCTTCCCTTGTAGGCAGTGACATGGGGGGAGCTGAGGACAAGATGGGCCTGAGGAGGTGGCTGATGTGGCTAAGAAACTGGCTATGGAGTTAAGTGAGTAAATAAGTAAATACATTGAGGATAATGGGAGTCAGGTTTCTAGCTGTTAGAGAAGGGAGTTACAAATTAAGGAGAAACGTTGAGAAATCTTAGCAATTGGATTGGAATTGGAGGTATTAGTGTGAACTCATGTTTTTTAAATCTATTTACACAGAAATGTATATCTATATATAGTTGTATGTGGGTGTATGCTTGTGTGTGTACATATGTATATTTCCTATCTGCTAAAAAGGTTTAGAAGGATTGCATTTCAAAAAGAATTAATATCCAAGCATCCAAATCTTTGTTTCTTTTAAAAAAGATTTTGTTTATTTATTTGAGACAGATAGAAAGAGCAACCATGCGTGGGGGGCGGGGCAGAGGAGAGGGAGAAGCCCCAAAATGGGACTTGATCCCAGGGCCCTGAGATCATGATCTGAGCGGAAGGCAGATGCTTAACCAAGTGAGCCACCCAGGTGCCCCCCAAATCTTTGTTTCTAAATTTCATTTTCCACTAAAAGAACTGACTGATTCCATGGCTGAACTGGGACAATCAAAGATGAGCATTTTGGGGACAAGTAAGAAAGCACGCAAAAAGTGATGGGGCCATGTCAAAAGAACAGAAAAACTAGCATGAAGGGGCTCCTACAGGCCAAATCGGGGCCATCTGAACATTGAAATAGGGATATGAATAAATTACATCTTATTAAATAAAATAAAAAGTCATGAGTTCATGCCGACATAAATACAAAATGAATAAATAAACGGGGGAGAAGGAAAAGCTCTTCCCCACAACAGAATGTCAACAACTTGGCCATGAAATGATGGTTAATTCAGGCAGGAGTCAGCAATGGATGTTGCTAGAGGATATCGGTGATTTCCTCACAAAATATTTATCAATCAGAAGGAAAAAATAGTCCATTTATGGTGAAGGGACCTGGCAGATACCACCTTGACTGGGTGATCAAGGTTAACTTCACCAGTTGTGGGACAGGTCAGCATCATGTATATCCCGAAGGGATGTATGGAGACAGCCCAGCATCTTTTCTGTGGAGTCCCAGTCAAGAAGGAATGGCCTAGGTCTGGACAGGAGGGAACCCTGGGCAGACTCCAGTTAAGGGACGGCCTTCAGAATGGAAGACTTCTCCTCTTTGAAACTGTCAAGGTCATGAAGATGGGGCAAGACTTAGGAAATACTTTAGTAAAAGATTAATGAAATCGGGAATATTCAGAGAGACAAGGAGGGCAATGGAGTAAATGTGAAAAAAGTTAACAAGTGGAGAATCTAGGTGAAGGGGCTACAGGACCTCTTACTGTTCTTGCAACTTTTATTTATTTCACAATGAACTTTTAAAAGTTTTGTGTGTAGCCATCAGTTTTTCCGGTAAATGTATACATGTACATTTATATATTTGCATACATGTGTATACATGTATCCAGAAGCGCAGTCCCCAACCTGGACTGACCAAAGTAGAATTTTGGGGATTGGTACCCAGGTGGGCGGATTAAGAATAACCCAATTCCCCAGGTGATTCCGGTGTGCAGCCAAATTTGAGGACCAGTTGTTGTCAGGAATCCCGTGTTCACCGAAATCACCTGCGGAGCTGCTGAAACCCAGATCCCCAAGGGCCAGTCTTCCCTACAGCCCCACCTGACTAACACGAGGCAAGCAAGAGAACAGCGACAGGGGGCCCAGACTCCGCCCCCGTGCCTCGTGAGGCCCCAGGTGCAGGCGAAGAAAGGCCGCGCGGGCCCCTGCGCTCCGGCCCTCCGCCATGGACGCAGCGCCCGCGCCGGCTCTCCTGGGCGTCCCGCCGGCTGAGGTGCTGGAGGACCTGCTGCGGGAGCAGTTCGGGCCGCTGCCTGAGCTGGCCGCCGTCTGCCGGCTCAAGCGGCTGCCCTCGGGAGGCTACTCCTCGACGGAGGACCTCCAGTTGGTGCTGGAGCGGCGCCGCGTGGCAAACGCCAAGGAGCGCGAGAGGGTGAGCGCCCTGCCCCGCGCGGGTCCCCAAGGCCACCCGGGCTCGACCACCCCACGACATGCTGCTCTCCGCCGAACATCTGGCCAGTACCCGGTGCACCCACTCACGACCCCCCACCCCCGCTGGCCTCGGAGGCGACTCGAACCTCCTGAGGCCCGGCTCGAGTCTCTAGCTTGAGAGAACGGTAGCGGCCTTGTTACCCTCCTCCCGCGTCCAGCCGCTCGTTCTTTGACGGTGGGATGGCCCTCTCACCTGCTAACCGCCTGCAAGGGGGTCTGGGGGTAGGACGGGGGCACGCGAGGCCCGTGACGGCGTCGAACATGTCTCGGCTTGGCAGGTGCTTTCAAAAAGGTTAGCGCCCGGGAGTTGCGCCTCCTTCTCCCAGCGGCTCGCGCTGGGTGAGCGCTTGGGGCGCAAAGCGCTCCCACCGTCCCTTTCCCTCTCCTCTGCATCTCTTTCTGGAAACAAGTGTGGGATCACGGGGCCCAGTGGAGGTTATTCGTTTCTCTTTCTTGGAGTGAGGAAACACGGGGCCCCGGTGTGCCCCGGATTCCCACTCCAGCCCGTGCCTCATTTCCCCGTCAGGCAGGGACGCGGCGAATCACAAGGGGCAACGGTCCTGGGGCCCGTAGTCCGAGCGACATCTACTGGTGGCTTTTAGTGTTTCTAACTGAACCGGGGCCCCGTTGTGTCCAGTCTGGTCTCCCTAGTGCTCTTTGCAAACCTGGAGTTTGACGGCAGCCCAGGCGTCCTAGAGAGGGAGCGGGGGCGGGGCACGCGAGGACGGAGGGGCGCCTTCAAGCTGGGGACTTGAGGGGGGAGGTTCTGCTGGGGACGCTCCTGCATGCCCGGGCCCTTTGGAAGTGTAGCCCTTAGGGAATCCGCTAGGGGTGTGGGAAAGAGCAGGAGAGAGGACCAAGTGAGAGTTGAAGACCGAGGGAAGCTGGAGAAACTCCAAGAGTGGGAAAGCATGGTTTCACCTGGCATTAGACCCCTTGTGAAAATAACCCTGCGATCTGAGTGACAATGTGGCCTCAAACAAGATTCTTATCCAATAGTTTGCATTTTATATGGGCCTTCCCATCAGGAAGCAAGTGCTTTCTGCAGAGAATTCGTCCTGGTTTTATCCTCTATTTTAAAGCTAATGACCTTCATTCTTCTTTACAAGGACAAAATTAATGCACCTGAAGATTAGAGAAATGACTGGGGAACAGAAACACCTATAACACAGATATAACTGCTATGAACTAACATTCTTGTATATACCCTCCCAGTCTTTTTTTTTTCTAGTTATGTGTGCACATATATAAATTATAAATTTGTGAGATGGTACATAGTTTTCCATTTTTTTCAATCAACGTTATCAAAAGCATTTCCTGATTATTTTTTAAAAATTCAGCTAATTAACATATAGTGTATTGTTAGTTTCAGAGGTAGACTTTAGTGATTTTTCAGTCTTATATAACACCCAGGGCTCATTATATCCCATGCACTCCTTAATGTCCATCATGCAATTACCCCATCTCCCCTGCACCCACCCGGTTCCCCAGCAACCCCGTTTGTTTCCTATGATTAAGAGTCTCTTATGGTTTGTCTCCTCTCTGCCCTCTGATTTGTCTTGTTTCATTTTCCCCTCCCTTCCCCTATTCTCCTGTTTTGTCTCTTTCTCTCTCTTTTTTAAAGATTTACATTCTTTATTTGAGAGAGAGTGAGACAGAAGAGAGCCAGAGAGCATGAGTGGAGAGAGAGAAACAGACTCCTGGCCAAGCAGAGAGCCTGACATGGGGCTTGATCCCAGGACCCTGCGATCATGACCTGAGCTGAAGGCAGAACTTAACCAGCTGAGCCACTCAGGCACCCCCTCCGTTTTTGTTTCTTAAATTCCACATATGAGTGAAATCATGTGATAATTGTCTTTCTCTGATTGAGTTATTTCACTTAGCATAATACTCTCTAGTTCCACCCACATCATTGCAAATGGCAATATTTCATTTATTTGATGGCTGAGTAATATTCCATTGTGTATATATACCATATCTTCTTTATCCATTCATCTCTTGATGGACATCTGGGGTCTTTCCATAGTATGGCTATTGTAGACATTGCTGTTATAAACACTGGGGTGCAGGTGCCCCTTCAGATCACTACATTGGTATCTTTGGGTAAATCTCTAGTAGTGCAATTGTTGGGTCATAGGGTAGCTCTATTGTCACCTTTTTGAGGAATCTCCAAACTGTTTTCCAGAGTGACTGCCCCAGTTTGCATTCCCACCAGCCATGTAAGAGTTCCCCTTTCTCCTTGTCCTCACCAGCATCTGTCGTTTCCTGACCTATTAATTTTAGCCATTCTGACCCGTGTGAGGCGGTATCTCATTGTGGTTTGGATTTGGCATTTCCTCATTCTTAAGAATTCTTTGAAAGAACAGCTTTTTACTGTATACTCTGTCATAAAATGGACCACACCTCTCCAGTCTTTATGCTTTTTGCAGGTTTTCCTGGTCTTTATGTGCATGTGTGGTAATTGCTCTCAAATAAAATTCTAGAAATGAAATTACTGGGACAGAAGATATATACAATCTCACAACTTTTGATACCAGATGCCCAACTGCTTCTTCCTAGAGAATTTTATTAATTTTAATCCCTTCTTATGGGATAGAATACTCTTCCCTTTGCTCATCTCTATTGCTGGGTATGACTAACAATATTATCAGCTTGGCACATGAAAAATGATACCTAATTTCTATTTTCTTTTGTAGTTATTTTAACAAAGCTCCACATTTTCATTTTTTTTTCATTGTCATACTTTTGTTGGTCTTTATATTCTGCTGAAATGGAATGACTGTGTCCATTATTCACTTTGATCTGGAGTGGGAGAGGGCCCTCAATATGAGTATATTGGCTTTATGGTGTAGTGGAAGCCAGTTTTTCCAAGGCCAGTTCCCTTTGGGGGATGGTCGTCAGCGTTCCAAGCCTTCAGAACTGAAGGATTAGATCCTAGAGACTTATAAACACAAAGATAAATAACCTTATTCTGCCTTTCAAATCTTACCAACATGCAGATTCTCTAGACTCTAACTCTTTACTCCGTTAGGCTGGGAAAGAGGTGAAAGAGTTGATGGCATGGTGCTTGAGTAGACAAGTATTTGCACATTTTATTCATTATCAGTACCACTTAGGTCTTTCTTTGGGCCAAGTCAGGAAGAAGTGTCTTATGTGTGATTATATTAATCACCACAAAAAAGCTTACAAGGTGGGTATTTTCCATTTTGCAGTAAACCATAGCTTGGTGATATGAAGTATCCTACATGGAGGAGCTGGTTTTCAAATCCTGATGTTTTGACTTTGAGTTCTAGCCATTTCCCCACTGCCTGAACATTGCAGTAGGTATGCTATTGGAGGAAGAGGAGGGGTTCAGCAGGAATACCGACCCCCTTCCCTTCCAGCCCATTCACCCAAAGTGCTGAGTTTACACCAGCCCTTCCTCTAGTGCCAGCAACGGCACTGCTGGTGGAGTGGTGATTCTGGCATGTGCTTTGGTTCACCACCCAGACAAGAGCTGTGCAAACAAGCCCTCACAGCCCTCTTCTGTGGTTTTGGGGCTGGGGATGGCTGTACAAGTTAGCTTCTCTGTATGTCACTTTGCTTTTGTTTGTTTGTTTTCCAGATAAAAAATCTCAACCGTGGTTTTGCCAAACTGAAGACACTTGTGCCATTTCTTCCCCAAAGCAGGAAGCCTAGCAAAGTTGATATCCTTAAAGGTGCAACGGAGTACATACAAGTTCTCAGTGATGTTTTGGAAGCAGCCAAAGACTCTGAGGTAAAGCCTTAAGAATTAAGAGCAGTATCTACCATTTATTGAGCCCTTTCCATTGCCAGGCAGTTTATATGTTTCAGTTGTTTATAACAATTCTGGGAATTAATTATGATCCATGTTTTATAGAGGAGGAAACCAAAATACAAGGAAAGGCCACATAGCTAAGAAATGTCCGGCCTGGGGTTTGAATCCAGATCTGTGTGAGCTTTGGAGCCAAGTTCCTGGTTGAGGTCTATACTTACCTCCTGTCACTGTTCAGGGCATCTGGCTCCTGACTGCTAAATCTTTAATAGAACATTGATAGCTAGGGATGGAGAAGAGGCTTCCACTCTGTAGTGGTGGTTTTCCATCGAACTGGACTCAGAAAGGAAGAGGCATTTCTCTTGGAGAGGCCCTCCCTGTGAGACCACTCTGGTGGTATGCTCAGCAGTGGTTGTGATGCCAGTCTCATGGGATTTGCAACCCTTTGGTGGGATGAAATAATTGAACCTGCTTTGCAAACCGTGAAGCACATAGTTGTCACCACCATTATCGGGGTGCAGAGCTCAGAAAGGCCCATTAGGTGGTGGAAGCTGTGGGCTAGTTATACGGGCTGGATGTATGGTCAGGCAAGCCTTGAAGACCTGTAAGTGGATCAGTCATCAAAGGAGGGAAGACACAAAGAGAGAAAGGCCTTAGAAATGAGCCCTCAGGGACACCATTGACAAGATGGAGGAGGAGAATCAGACAGGAGAAGGTAGCAGGCAGGTGGAGAGGAAAGCTAGAACCTAAGGTCAAGCAGGGGAGAATCTTGGGAATCTGAGTGTAGGAAGTAGTGCAAGAAGCTACAGAGAGGCCCAGCCCGTGAGACATGGAATAGTAATGGGCTGGAATTCTGCTTATAGGGGGTTGAGTGTAGGTTAGTGAAGTCCAGGCAGAGCACAATGGCAAATTTCAAGTCCATTAAACCTGGAGATCTGAGACAGAAAAGAAGGATCAAAAGGAGGGAAGAAATGGTTAGGTTAGTGGAAGTCTCTTCTATGTAGTGATGTGATTGTGTTTAGGGACAGAAGAGAAGGACAGATACTAGAGAGTAGAGAAACACAATTATTCTAGAAACTTAGGGCAGGAGTGGCCAGGTATAGAATGGTACTTTCAACTTTTTTTCCTTGTCCACTTATCCTGCAAGGGTGACTTCTGAGGGGATACATTCTGCAATGGTGGGAATGGATTATCCTGTTAGCCAATTGGATGTTTGGGCTGGGGCCTGACCACAGTGTTTGCACATGGGCCGGTGGCTGCCTTAGTTTTTCCTTGTATAGGTGACAGAAGTGCTTTGTGCTGCATTTATTATAAACTACAGTATCTGTTCCATGGGATAATCTTTTTAATGCAGTTGCCAATTGCACAACATTTTAAGGTTGTAGAAAAAAATAAATACAGTCTATTGAGTTTTCTTTTCTTTTCATCTATAATAACTTTAGATTGCCGTTATCACTTAAATGAAAATACATTGATTAAAATTTTAAAATATATTGACTTAGATCTTCAAAATATGACTGTACTATTATACTGTTTGACAAATAAATATGATTTCTAGAGACAGAATCCGGATCGCCAGACCTATAGGAACAATCCTTCTGAGGCACCTATATCCTTGGCTGGAGACCTATCCAGAAACATCACCCAGCATGCCAGCTGTACTGTGGGCTTGAAGAATGAGGAGGAAAGGCCCTGGGCAGATGGTGGCAGTGGTGAGTCAGCATATACTTGTCGCCAGAGTGTGATGTCTACGACTGGAGTTATCTCCCCAACCAGGAGTCTGGTAAAGTGTTTCTTCTTAAATAGCCACATTGATGTAAAAAAACCCAAAACATTTTCCTTGAGGCGTTTGGAATTTTCCAGGCTAAAAGATGCTTGAAATAAGATCATTTTGTGAAAGTACCTAGATGGGAAAAGTAGAGTTTGTTAGTTTGGAAAATCTATTATTATGTTTCCAGTTAATTGGTAAGCAACTCAAGGAGAAGTCAGCCCCTGAAAAGTTATCTAGTACAGACATAAGTTTACATTTTTATGACCCTAATTAATTCATCAAAAGGTTTTCTAGGGACATCTGGGTGGCTCAGTCGGTTAAGCCACTGCCTTCGGCTCAGGTCATGATCCCAGGGCCCTGGGTTCGAGTCCCATGTTGGGCTTCTTTATCAGTGGGGAGCTTGCTTCTCTCTCTCTGCCTCTGCCTGCCACTCGGCCTGCTTGTTCTCTCTCTCTCCTTCTGACAAATAAATAAATAAAATCTTAAAGTCTTTCTAACTCTGAGGTCTCCAGAAAAAGAAATAGCTTGCCATACATAAAGATCCATGGTGACCCCACATATGCATGCACACATATTTTTTGGTTAGCCTTGTGGGAAGGCAGCATTTTCTTTTCTTTTTTTTTTTTTTTAATTTAAATTCAATTAATTAACATACAGTTTATTATTAGTTTCAGGGTAGAGTTCAGTGATTCATCAGTTGCATACAACACTAGTGCTCCTTCCATCCCATGCCCTCCTTCATGCCCATCATCCAGTTATCCCATGCCCCAACCCCCTCCCCTCCAGCAACCCTCAATTGTTTCCTGTAGGAAGGTGCATTTTCTAAGTACAAACAAGAGTTTATTATAATAGCTCTTGTTTCTTTGCCACACTAATAAAGCTGCTAGATACAAGGCTCAGCCTGCCTCTCCAAGTCCACAAAGTAGACTGTTGGCCCTTGCTGTGTCTCATTATCACTCTGATGAGACCCCTTGGTCCATTCTCCAGCACAACTGCTATAGAAACAACGGCTTGTAGGAACTGGAGCCAAGCATACTGTGATAAACAAGCTGCATAGTGCGATGTACAGGACAATGGGAGCTGTGGAGTCACAAGTGACGGTTGGTGGTGGGAGGCACTTTAGAACAGCAGCCGAATGCAGGTTCTAGAGACCAAACATGGGGGTTCAAATGCTGGTTTTAACCCTTGCTAGTTGTGCATCCTTGAGTGAGCTACTGAATCTCTAATCCTCAGCTTTTCCATCTGTGGAATAGAAATGATAATTGTACCTACCTTGTCCATCAGGAAATTGTGAGGCTTAAATGGAATCCTGTCAGTGAGGTGTCTGGTGCAGTGTTTGGCCTGTCAGTGTTCACTTGGACATATGTTATTCAATCTGCTTGGCTCATCATGGGTAATCAATATTGATTAGTGAGCAATCAACAATAAGCTACAGGCATCCTAGCTCTGTCTGTGCTCTGAGTTTATCCACTTGGCCCTTAATAATACTCTATTCTGGTTTGAGGTCTTACAGGCTTCCTCGTGATTGGCTGGCCTTGACTGCCATTTCTTTTTCTTTCTTTCTTTTTTTTTTTTTTTTGCATTATTTATAATTTTTAATTTATATTTCTTATTCAAAACATTTTTGTGGTGACAAAATAAAATTTGAAGATATCATTAAGCTATAGTATTCAAACCAGAGTAAAAAATGAAACCAAGTTACTAAACAAGATTGTGATTCACATAGATGAATTATACCAGAATACCAGAAAAGAAGGGCTGATTTATTACATAGACCTAAACCAAAATTACTTTTGTCTTATCTTAAGTCAAATATGCATACTATCAAATTTCATACTTTGTTTTAAAAATATTTTCACAATTTTAGGGTCTCACATATAAGGAATTCCTAAATTTACAAACCAAAAATAAATGAGTTTTAAAAATTAGACCATTTTAGTTTAATAGTTATTTTTTTATTATGTTAGTCACCATACAGTACCTCATTTGTTTTTGATGAAGTGCTCCATGATTCATTGTTTGTGTATAATATCCAGTGCTCCATACAATCCATGTCCTCCTTAATAGCCATCATCCATGGCTTCACCCATGGTGAACCCAGGCTCACCCATCCCCACCCCACTCCCTTCTAAAACCCTCAGTTTGTTTCCCGGAGTCCATAGTCTCTCATGGTTTATCTCCCACACTGATTTCTCCCCCTTCATTTTCCTCTTCTCCTAATTCCTCCATGCTATTCCTTATGTTCCACAAATAAGTGAAGCCATATGATAGTTGACTTTCTCTCTTTGACTTCTTTTTTTTAAAAGATTTTATTTATTTATCTAACAGAGATCACAAGTAGGCAGAGAAGCAGGCAGAGAGAGAGAGGAAGGGAAGCAGGCTCCCTGCTGAGCAGAGAGCCTGATGAGGGGCTCAATCCCAGGACCCTGGGATCATGACCTGAGCCAAAGGCAGAGGCTTTAACCCACTGAGCCACCCAGGTGCCCCTCTTTGACTTATTGCACTCAGCATAATCTCCTCCAGTCCTGTGCATGTTGATGCAAAATTTGGGTATTCATCCTTTCTGATGGCTGAGTAATATTCCATTGTGTATGTGGACCACATCTTCTTTATCCATTCATCTGCTGAAGGGCATCTTGGCTCCTTCCACAGTTTGGCTATTGTGGATATTGCTGCTATGAATATCGAGGGTGCATATGGCCCTTTTTTCACTGCATCTGTATCTTTGGGGCAAATACCCCATAGTACAATTGCTGGGTCATAGTGTAGCTCTATTTTTAATTTTTTGAGGAATCTCCAAACTGTTTTCCAAAGTGGCTGCACCAATGTGCATTCCCACCAACAGTGTAAGAGGGTTTCTCCTTTCTCCACAGTTTCTCCAATATTTGTTGTTTCTTGTCTTGTTGATTTTTGCCATTCTAACTGGCATAAGGTGGTATCTCATTGTGGTTTTGAAATGAAATTCCCTGATGGCTAATGATGATGAACACTTTTTCATGCGTCTGTTAGCCATTTGTGTGTCTTCTTTGGAGAAGTGTCTGCTCATGTCTTCTGCCTATTTTTTGACTTGATTATTTGTTTTTTTGGGTGTCGAGTTTGAGAAGTTCTTTACAGATCTTGGATATCAGCCCTTTGTAGTGACATTTGCAAATATCTTTTCCCATTCTGTGGGTTGCCTCTTTGTTTTGTTGATTTCTGACTTGATTACTGTTTTCTAAGGATTCTACTTCCTTACATGTTCAGTTTTAGATTTTCATATTCTGGCCACTTGACCTATAAATCAAACCTTCCCTTGCCAGTCAACCCTTAGGCAACAAAATCCCCAAGGCTACTACACGAGCTGACAGGGATTGCCTGAGAACGAGATAAGGATGAAGATATCACCTGAGCTGAACCTTGAATGTGCTCTCTGTTAATAATAGTAATGTTAGTTTCAATATGTTCTGTGTATTAAGGCAAGACTTTTACTTGCATTTAATCCTCACTGGTTTTTAGCAGGTAGGTATTACCATGTCATTCTCATGGTGAGATGCCTGGCTGCACCTTTCTGCCAGTCCTTTTGGGCTTGTCTGGGACTAGAACCTGAATGGAAAGAGAGTAGGCTTACGCTTGAAATCACCAGCAGCAAGGTTGTACAGGATGTCCTTGTCTTCTAAGGATTATTGATTCTGGAAATAGGCCATTTATAGTAAGTAGATTTAAAGTTGGGGACTAACATTTTCTGGTAAGACACAAAGTTCTAACTGGAACTTCTTTTAAAAAAGGGAGGTACATACATTTCAGTCTTTTAGCTAATGCAGTTTAAATTGAAGACTGTGCTAATTCTTAGAATGAACAAAGAATCCTGTTTCTGAGATTTTTTGGATATGCACGTACCCTCTGCCAAGTGTGAGTTCCCAAGCCTGAAAGTAAAGAGTGCCATTTTTTGCAGAAATGTTCTAGGATTTCATCAGTTTTGTGAAGAGTTTCTCATTCTTTGACATCTAAATCATTTATTGTTAACATAAAAGGATTTATTCTGAAACAACTTACAGAAGGGTTGCAGGTAGAGTACAAATAACTTTTTTCCTGACCCATTTGAGAGTAAGTTGCCAGCTTGATACCCCATCACCCCTAATTAGTGTGCATTTCCTATAAATGGGGACATTCTCTTGTAGACCACAGTGTGGCTGTCAAAATCAGGAAGTCAATGTTGTGACATTACTGCCACAAAATCCTCAGGCTCGATTCAGGTTTTCACCAACAGTCAAAGTCTTTTCTAGCAGAAATACCAGCTGAGAATCATGAGTTGCATTCAGCTGTCATATGTTTTTAGCCTCCCGCTGTCTGGAACACTTTATTGGTCTTTCCATGACTTTTGTGACCTTGACACATTTGAAGATTATAGGCCAGTTGTTTTGTAGAATGTTGGATTTGGGTTTGTCTATTTCCTCCTGAGTTAGATTCAGACATGAATCTTTGGCAGAAATATCACAGAAGTGCTGCTGTTTTCTACTCCTTGCATCCTATTGGATGGGGGGTACATTTTGATTTGTTCTATTACTAAGGATATTCACTTCAATCATTTGCTTAATGGGATGACTGCCAGGCCTCTCTACTTTAAAGTTTAGCTTTTCTCCTTTGTAATCTGTGTTTTGTGTGAAGGTGTTTTGAAGCTATCTGTATATCCTATTCTTCATCAAACTTTATTTGTGAAAATTTTTATTTTGAAATAATTACAGATCCACAGGAAGTTACAAAGAGTACAGAGAAGTCCCATGCATCCTTAACATGGTCTTCCTTAATATCGATGTCTTCTGTAACTATAGGACAGTATCGAAACAAGAAAATCGGCATTGGTACTATGTGTGTATACTTTCCTTTCATTTTGTCACATGTGTAGTTGTGCAGAATCACCACTCCTGGGAAGATCTAGTACTATTCCACCCCCATAAAAGTCTCCTGCCTGCTACCCGCCCACTGTCCTCGCGTCTCCACTCTTCCTACCCTCCTGACAACCACTAATCTATTCTCTATCTCTCTATCATTTGGGGAATGTTCTATACTATATGGAATCATGCAGTATGTATTCTTTAGAATATGGCCTTTTTACTTAGCACAGTGCCCTTTAAATCATCCCCGTGGTTGTATTGAAAGTCTACTCTACTCTTCATTGCTGAGTATTAGTCCATGGGATGGGTGTGCCACAGTTTAACCATTTACTTACTGTAGAACCTTTTTTTTTTTTTTTTTTTTTAAGAGAAGGAGAGAGGGAAAGAGGGAAAGAAGCAGAAGGAGAGAGAGAGAACCCCAAGCAGGCTCCATGCCCAGCACGGAGCTAATGCAGGACTTGACCTCATGGCCCTGAGATCATGATCTGAGACAAAATCAAGAGCTGGATGCTTAACTGACTGAGCTACCCAGACACCCCATTTTTTTTTAAATTGTAGGACATTTTGGCTGTTTCTATATTCATTTATATTTTATACAATAGACACATAGTTTTCCATTTAATTCAGTAGATTACCATCATAATATCATAGTATTTCACGATCTATTTTGTTAATCAAATTGTCCTCATTGTGGCCAGTGAAAGTCCCTTCAAATTGGCTGGTTTTCTATTTGACCAGCCACTTTTTTGATCCCTTCCTTTCTGGCAGAAGATGTTCTGAGCTTGAACATCATATACTTTCCCACCCTGAGCCTTGGAATGAATCTTTCAACAAGGATACCGCATGTGTAACTCAGTTCTCCTCTCTGTGCTGTCTCCCCCGTGATGACTCTTCTCTTCACCCCTTTTGGGCTTTATCACCTGTATTGCCAGGGCTGCCATAACAAAATACACAGATTAAGTGGTTTAAACAACAGAAATTTATTTCTCATGGTTCTGGGGGTTGGAAATCTAAGATCGGGACATTGGCAAATTTGGTTTCTTCTGAGACCCATCTCCTTGGCTTGCAAATGTCCTTTCCTCTGCATGTGTGTGCCCCAATTTTCTCTTATAAGGACACCGGTCATACTAGATTGGTGCCCACCCTTCATTATATATATTTTTTTAATTTAAATTTTAGTTTACATATAGTGCGATTTCGTTTCTGGAAGAGAATTCAGTGATTCTTCATTTACAGACAACACCCAGTACTCATCACAAGTGGCCTCTTTAATACTCATCACCCATTTAGCCCATCTCCGCCCAACTCCCACACCCTTTGTTTTAACTTAATTACCCCTTTTAAGGCCCTATCTCCAAATACAGTTACATTCTAAGGTATAGGGGTTAGGACTTCAACATATGAATTGTGAGGGGACTTAATTCAGCCCATAACAGTACCCATGACAAGCTGCCTGGCCATAAGAACCCTCTCCCTGGCTCTGCCATTCTACTCAGGCCATCCCTCACTGCATATGTGGACATCTCCTCATTCTGCTGGGACTCTGGCTCACCACGTGAGGTCACCTACACACATGCATGACTGCTGGAATTGGCACGGGCGTCTTCTCCCCATGCTACTCTGCCGCTCTGCCTGAGCATCCTTCTTACTTGGCTTGGGTCTGACTCCATACCAGGTCACCCCTCCAAAGCCCCTCTCCTGCTGGTTGGATTTTGCCACTTTGCACTGGGCCACCCCGCTGTGTAGCCACTTCCCTTGTCTGCTTGGTCTCTGACATCCTCTGACATGGTCATCTCCATGTGTGGATGCCATCCTCACCCTGCTCAGCCTCCAGAACTTCACTCAGGGCCACCGTGGATCCCCCTACCTCACTGCGAGCTGGTAGCATTAGGACTGAATTGTTCAGGATGGGAAGGGGGAGGTGATTTTTTTTTTTTTTTCTCTTTGAAGTGCTACTGTGTGACTATCTTTCTGGTTAGTTTTCTCCTTATTAATAGGTTTAATTCTGAGATCCTTATTGGCATGTGGCTTGAGCAATTATTCAAAACAACTTTTAATAACTTTATAAAAGCTTGCATTTTACAATCAAGAACCAGGATGGAGTGAGAGGGGCCAGGGAAACAAAGCTCAGCCCAGTCTTTGTTTGCCAAACAATTCTCATAATGGTGCAGTGCAGTTTACCTGAAGAGGTGATTATATAGAGTTTCAGGGTCCTGGCCAGATACCCTAACTGGAAACCTGGATATTGCTGATGTGACTTGTTGGACTGAATTGCTATATACAAAAGAGCTTAGGATCTGGGAGGCAAGCCCCCTCCAGATTCAGTTTGCAGGCATGGCACTCTTCTTCCTGCCCTTGGAGAGGAGCTGAGGAGTGGAATCCTGGGGCTGGCAGAGATGGGCATTGTTGGGGATTTGAGGATGGAGTCAGAACAGGCTGTGCAAGATCAACAACATTCCTGAGAGGCAAAAATCCCAAATGAAGTACATAAGAATCTGCTGATGGCAGGCATAGAGATTAACTCTTGGGGCCAGAGCAGGTTCACTTGGGGACTGAATCAGCAAGTAATGTGTGCAAATGTAGAGGGTGATGAGCTGTGTGAAGCCATGGCATCTGGCATTGGTAGGGATAGGGATCAATGTCCAGGTCCTGACAAGAATCATTCAGAATTGGACTTTTAAGGTGTAGGGTTTTGTTGTTTTGGGACTGGGATGGGTGACAGATGTTCACTGACCCACTATTGTTTATTACATTCATTTGACACCTGTGTTTATGGCTTGGGCATTTCATATCTTACAAGGCTCTGAATTTTGTTCAGAGATGGCTGTGATTCTATAGAGGTATGTCTCTGGACAAAGATCATCCTCAGTGTTGTGGAGTGAGATACCAATTGTGTTGGAGTCAGAGGGACTTTGGAAAGGAGTATGTGGACAAGCATAAGTGCCTGTTATGGGGCCTGGATGTGCTACCATCTCATACTTCTAAATTTTGGCCTGTTCTGGAAATATGCCTTGGAAGGGTTTCTGAGAGAAGGAGGCCTCTAGGGGTGGTAGATTTCCACGACCCTGTCTGCAGGTTGTGGTAATCTGTGTGTGAAATTAATCACTGGGGACACCACTTCTACTAGCATTTTAAGTTCTGAAGTGAGATGGTCTAGCCAGCTGGGATGAATTCATTAGCACCCTGGGAAGGCCTTGAAGCATCAATCTCCTGCTTTCCAGCTCACATTTCCCCAGATCCTGGCTGTACGCGATAGCAAAATATCCCACCTCAGTGTGGTGGTCTACAGTTCTCCCTGGGAACACAACTGTCTGTCCCAGTGTTTGCTGGTGGCCCGTGGGGCTTATTCATGGGTTTAGCGAGCAGAGTATTTTAAAAACTCGGACTTCCCTTTGTTGGGGTGGGTACTCTCTGGTTGTCAGCCCCACCATTCCTTCTTGCATTACGAGTTTAGGCATTAAACTTTGCCGCCCTGGACCAAGAGCTCTGGGACTCAGCATGAGTCTGCACTAGTGGTTGTGTTGGCTCAGGATGCTACTATGTCTTCTAAACTTTGGGGGTTTAGGGAGTGGTGCCTTGATGGATGCTGGTTGTCCTCCCTGGAACTTGGGAAAAGTGAGACCTGGAGCATACAAGACAGGATCCATCTAAACTCAGAGCAATGCCACCTCCAATGGAGGGTGCCCTGGGCTGCAGCTACTCAGGAAGAGATCTAAGCAACACCCAAAGCAGACTCTTGAGACCCCCATGTGATCAGCATGAAAAGAAAATATTAGAGGGAAAATGAATTTCTTCATGAAAATAAGTGGGGGATTTCCTTCGTTGTAACTCTCAATCTTCTGTCCCCACAGAAAAATTAAATCAATCACAAAAGTGGGTTTTGTGTATGTGTGTGAAGTTCAGTGTGTTTGACAAAATCTCTACTGGTGTGTGCTCCTAACTCTGGCAGTGAGCTGAACATATTTTGAGAAAGCTAATCATTTCTGTCTCTCTGACCTATGATGGGCCTGGTGGTTAAACTAATTGAAGTAAGTCTTAATGAATTCTAGTGGACTTCCAGAGGGAATATTTATATGAATTTTATAAAAGTCTTATCTCGTTGGTCCCACATAGATACAGAGGAGAACGGCAAGAATTGAGTGGAAGGGTCTCTCAAAGATAGAGACAGGACTTCTCTGATGTGCTACTGACCTCCCTTGAGACAGACTGCTCTTTGGGTTAGCAGAGAGGCATTGAGTACTGGGACCACATAAGCTAGCCCCTGAGGGAAGTCACTGCGTCCTCCTACCCTCCACCTTCTCTGCTTGTTCTAATCTCCAGGTTATCCCATTGCACTGGATTAGCAATAAAATGGATTCCAAAGACACAGTGTTAAAGGTAGATCTTTCAATGGGAGGGTAGGGTCTATAAATATGACTTGATTATTTTGGGGACCTCTTCTACTCCTCTTTGGATCCCTTCTTTCCTTTTTGGAAGACTTTGTTCCCCAAGAATATATTGTTCTAGCAACACCAGTGTGGAAGATGGGCCTGGGGCACCTGCCTCATTGGGGTGTTCTGAGGTGAGAAGAACCTAAGAGAGTTTTCCTGCATCATGCAATTTGGAGTTGGTCCCCAAGGGAAGAGACAGACCATGTGGGACTTGGTGGCCAAAGCCCTGCTCATAATAAAGGAGCTCATTTGCTGGAAGATCATCTGTGCAGCTCTCCCTATAGATGTGAGATGGCAAGGCTATGGTCACAATGCTGGGTTCTAATCTCACACTTCAAAGCAGGATTGACAATTATGAGCACAATTTAGATGGGAAGAAATGTAACTTTCTACATTGAATTCTACTTTTGAGAACCCAGTAAGACCCTCTGACTCAGATGGTGGCAAGACTGGTTTACCTCATTAAGGGTAAGTACTTCTTTGAGTAAATACTATGTCTGTTTAATGTTCAGAATCCCCATGGAGCTTTCTTGTCTCTTATGCCAGCTCTCCTAGGAGATCCTCTCATCCTCCTTTAGGTACAGCAAAGTGTATGTACTATGGAGGCTGGAATGGGAATGCTCACGTGTATTTCCCCAGCTAGTCCTTGGGCCCCCGGTCTTGTTGAGCTGACATCTGCTGTGGATGTCCTTGATCCCATTGTGGCTTCTCTTCTCTAGGCCAGGCTTGCTCGGCTTTCTCCCTTTAGAACCCAGACATCTTCTGGTCTCCCTGACTCCCCCACTGCCAGATGGGCTATGCAGCTGCCCTCAGGTATGTACTTGATGATGTCCCTCAGGCATGTGGTCTCTAAACTTCCATGAGAGGCTATACCCCACAAAATGGTATGAATCCTTGCTTTCCTCAGATTCTTCTTTACCTTTCTGTCCCCTTATGTAATTCTTCCCCATCCCTGGGTCAAGGCCTGGGATGGCGGGGTGTAGGACCCCTTTCCAAGGATCAAGCAGCTTCTACAAACTATTTGTCTATCCCCTCTGAATAACTACTTCCTGCTGTTTCAACTTTCATCTCCATTTTTGGTTGTAGGAATTCTTCCCCACATCATATCTTGCCTCCTCCCTGCTTTGTGTCCACCTGAGCTGCCATCTGAGGTCTGGTCCACCAGAACCCACGTGTTTTTTCCAACAAAGTCAGCTTCTCTCAAATGAGAGCCTTGCTTTTCAGACTACTATTGCTGGGAACTGAATTCTGAAGCTAAGTAAGCAAGGGCTTCTGGTTGGTATCTATCTACCTCTCTCCCTGCACCCACCCCCAAGCCTTGGCTCAGTGGGTGGAGGGTAAGGTACATTGGATGATATGTCAAGCCATGCAGCTAGACAACCAACGACAGCAGCATGCCCACCTTATCAGAGGGGCTGAGTAGCAAGCTGAGTCTGTTTCTCAGACCACCCTCTTCCTGGACCCTCAACTATTCAGATGAGGTCAACAGGCATTTTTTTTTTTTTTAATGAACTGTGAGAATAAAGCAACATCAATAATCTCCAGCAAGTTTTCATTTTCTGATTCTTCAGTATTACATTTCTGGAATTTTCTGGTAAATACTTAAAACCAAACTAAGACAATAATCTGTAATACACTAGACTCTAGGCTATAGGATCAAATTAACCTTTACCTCTTCGGAAAAACCCAGCAATACCTGAATTTGTCTCTTAGGTTTTTTGTTGTTGTTGTTGTTGTTTTAAACTTTTTTTTTTTTTAAGATTTTATTCATTTATTTGTCAGAGTGAGCACAGGCAGACAGAGTGGCAGGCAGAGGCAGATGGAGAAGCAGGCTCCCGCTGAGCAAGGAGCCCGATGTGAGACTCGATCCCAGGACGCTGGGATCATGACCTGAACCAAAGGCAGCTGCTTAACCAACTGAGCAACACAGGCGTCCCATCTCTTAGGTTTAACATACTCTGGATATGTGAAAATTTTTTAAAAATGAAACTTTTAAAGCTAAACTGGAACTCAGTGTTAACTTAATCATGTATATAGTGGGAGGACTTGATCAAGATCAGAAAAGTTGTTGATACTTATTTTGTGCTGGGCATGATTCCTGGTGGTGTATATATACTAACTTATTTAATTTGCATGACCATCCTGTGCTGTATAATTATATCCATTTTACCCATCAGGAAACTAGAAAACAGAAGTTAAGGAACTTGCCCAGTATCCCCTGGGTGGGTAAAGGATAGAATTAGGGCATGTAGGTAATAGTGTTAAACTCTTTACTGCCTTTCATTCTAACAAAACTCACCCTTTAAATATAGAGGAGACTGGGCTAGGAAATAGGTAAATGTGTTTTTATAAACTGAATTAAAGCATATGACTACAGTGCTATATTATCCACAATGATTGATTGGAGTGACTTTGTTTTTCATCACATTTTTTTTTTCTTCAAGTTGAGATTTCAGAATACTAAGACCCAAAATGATCTTACCATCTTAGTAATGGAAATATACTAAAAGGCTTCTAAATTTTTTTCTACAACTGAATTAAGAAATTATCACATTTATATACTACTGTATGTTCTGTTTCTTCTTATTCTATCATTAACATGTAGTCTTTATTATAAGTTTTAATGGTCCATTAAATAGAATGGTTTTCTAATTTTTGGACACTTAAGTTGTGTTCAGTATTTTGTTCTCATAAACATGGCAAATAGCCTGATGTGTTTACCTATTTCTTCCTTTCCTTTTTCTTTTCCTTTCTCTTTTTTAGGATAGATTCATAGAAGTGGAAGTCCTGAGTCACAGGTAGGTACAATCTATGACTTGATGCATGAGGCCACTTAAAATACCATCAGTTTTTAGGGCCAATTTCACTATATCCTTGCTAACAGTGGGATTTATTAAAATGATAGAATTTTCATAGGTAAAACCCGGTATCTTTCCATTTAAACAGTTTTGGTTACTAATGAAACATTTCTTACATAGTTCTTTTGGTACTGTCTGTTTTTATTGTTTAGCCATTTATAAGGGACTCTCTTCTCTGTTACAGGCTCCCCCAAATATGAAAAGTGAAAAGGACAGCCCAGGGCTACCTTCTAGAGACAAATAAATGCAGTCTTGAAAGTTGAAGTCTCTTAAAAAATTGTGATAATTCAAAGTTTAACAATTACCCTTTAAATGGCCTAACTTGTCACATACTTACTCAACTCTTTTTCCTTAATCTCATGCTTTGAAAAAATAGATCTCAGAGTCTTTAGCCTTCATGCTTATCCTTCAGCCCTATGCAGCTTCCATTCTCATCTTTTCAGGACTTATATCTAATATCTTTCATTCTGTCTGTTTTCATCACTTAAAGAATAAGTGCCTATTACCCTTCCCGGGGAAATTAACCTTTAATAGGAATGTAAACTCAAGCTAGAAGAGTATGGAGTGGTAGGCTTTGGCCACTGGCAGTAACAGTTTTCAAGGCTGTCTAAAAACCCAGCTAAGGCCATAACCCTGAGCATAGAGACAGTCTTCATCTTTATAACATTTCTCATCTAGCACTTAACATATGCTGTATCTGTTCCCATACTTTACATATGTTACCTTGCTCTCATAACAGTCCTATGAGATAGACCTGCTGGTCCCTGTTGTACAGGTGGAGAAACCAAGACACAAAGTGTGTATCTCCTTGGGCTGACAAAATAAAAATCCTGTACTGGGTGGCTTTAAACAATGGTTTAACAGTTCTGGAGGCTGAGAAGTCCAAGATCAAGGTCAGATGGGTTTTGGTTTCTGGTGAGGTTGTTCTTGCTGGTTTGCAGACTTCTCTCTGTGGCTTCACATGGTAGGGTGGGAGTGGGTGGAGAGACTGAGCAGTGGTGTGCGTGAGTGAGCAAACTCTTGTCTCCCTTCCTCATAGAAGGACACCAATCCTATTGGATTAAGAACCCCAACCTTATGACCTCATTTAAACTTAGCAACCACCCAAAACCCCTATCTCTAAGTACAGTCATATTGGGGGTTAGGCTTCAACATATGAATCTGGTGGGGGGGGGAGACACAATTCAGTCCATGGCTTTTGGCCCCTGACTCTAAAAGTTCATGCTCTTAACACATGCAAAATACATTCAACAGCTCCAAAAGTCTTAACTGGTTCTAGCATGAGTTCTAAAGTCTGAAGTTCAAAGTCTCATCTAAATATCCTCTAAATCATGTATGGGTGAGAGTTGAGGTAGGATTCATCCTGAGGTGAAATTCTCTTCCAGCCATGAGTCTGTGAAACCAGCTAAGTATGTGCTTCCAAAATACAGTGGTGAACAGGCATAGGACAGACATTCCCATTCAAAGGGAAGAAATCAGAAAGAAGAAAGTGATGGGTTCCAGGCAATTCCCAAACCTGGCAAGGCAAATACCATTATATCTTAAGCCTTATACCTCTTTGGCTCAGTGTCCTACCTTCCAGGTCCACTGAGGTGGAAGCATCAACCTACACAGCTCTGGAGTGGCCCTGCCCCCTGAAGTCTGGAGGAAACCAACCTGACCCCTGGGTCTGTGGTTGGAATGGCAGCCCTGGTGATCTCTGAATCATCTTTGGGGTCCTTCTTCCCTTTCCTGGAAGAGCAGTGCACATTTGCAACTGAGTAGCTTTGTGGTCTCATCCTGTAAGATCCAAGGAATTCGACAGCCTTCCTTCATTATGTCCTGCTTTAGTTCAATCTAGCACTCTCTCTTTTGGAAAAACCCATCTATTCCTAGCCTCTGCTAAGATGACTGATAAGGTCCATAAGTTACACTCCATGACCTCTTTATCAAATGGTTATTCAGCCATACCCTTAGTGCTGTTTTCAGAACAAGCTTTTTCACTTTTGGCAACATGGATGGACTGAGAATTTTCCCATTCTTCAGCTCTGATTCCTTTGTGTTTAATGATTCTTCCTTTAATTCATCTCTCCTCTTGTATTTTACTATAAGCAGTAAGAAGGACCCTAGTTGCACTTAACACTATTTTGCTTAGAAATCTCCTCTGTAAAATATCTAATTTTATCACTTGTAAGTTCTACCTTCTACAGAACAGTAGGACACAATTTAGTCACGTTCTCTGCCACTTTATAATAGGAATTACCTTTCCTCTGGAGTCTGGGACCTTTCTACCAGTGTGGGTGCTGCTTCACCACCCCACCCTATATGGTTCTTCCCTGGGGTTAGGGCTGCTGATTGTCTCATTCTGATCAGTAATAAGACTAAGTACTTACACTTGGTATCCTATTTTGTCTTCATGACAACCCTGGATGGTAGGAGACTTAGTTTTCTGGGGTTGCCATAACAAAGTACTGGGTGGCTTGAACCAGAAGTTTACCCGAGATCAAGAAATCAGGGTGTCAAGAGAGTTGGTTTTCCTCTCCTTGGCTGTGGGTGGTTGACTTCTCCCTGTGCCTTCACATGGTCTTCTGTCTGTGCCAGTCATGTCCACATTTCCTCTTATACCCATCCTATTGGATTAGGACCTATCCACATCACCTACTTTTTTAATCTTTTAAATATCTCATTGATTTATCTCCATTATCTCTTTGAAGACCCCATCTCCAATTACAGTCACATTTTGAGGTTCTGGAGGTTAGGTCTTCAACATAGCAATTGGCGAAAGGGGTTTGGTAGGGGGAGCACCATTCAGCCCACAGCAGAGGGCAAGGGCTGTTACCCTTATTGTACAGCTAGAAAGTGAAACATGGGTCGGTTTTTCCTCGGTGCACACAGTCACTAGGAGTGAGACTGGAGCCCCAGGTCCTGGACTCCCAGTTCATTTTCTTTCCACAGCAGGCCTCAGCCACAGGTTGGCTGTACTTTCGCCTGTTTGGAGAGGGGCATCTTCAGGAAACCTAGACTTAGAATTTGTCATTGGTCTTGCTTTGAAAGCACTGTCTTTCCTCCCTTCTTCTTAAATTTGATTTCCCTCAAAGTAGGCCATGATTTATAGTTTATTTGGGAGACAAGCCCAGGAACCACCAATAGGAGAGTGGGGAAGTAATATAGGGAAGAAAAGCCAGACTATGAAAGATGCATGACTGGGCAGGTTGCTACTGTGGGCCACTGGGTCTTAGTCCTGCTGAGGCACTCTGGGAGACTATGTACAACATGCTTCAGAGGTGTCCTTCCAACATTTAGGAATGAGGGAGCCAGGCTGTTCCTCAACTCCTGATGGTCATTGTTTGAGAGCTGATCCTCTGGGGGTCAATCCCTCCAGCACCTCTGACATGCCCTAGAGAAGGCCATTGATAACTATGCCTGTGCCTGGAGGGTGCTAAGGCACTGTATTAGTTATCTATTGCTGTGTAACAAATTACTACAAACATAGTAACTTAACACATTCATTATCTCACCATTTCAGTGGATCAGGAGTCACACCTGGGCATGGCTTAGCTGGGTCTTCTCCTTTAAGCTCACTCTCAAGGCAGAAATCAAGGTATTAGTCTGGGCTGGGGTCTCAGCTGAAGGCTTGACTGGGGAAGGATCTGCTTCCAAGTTCATTCCTCTAGGACTTATGGACTGATGTTTTAGCTGGTGGTTGACCAGGTGTCACCTACAGTTCCTTGCTGTGTAGCTCTTCTTAGCATTGCTACTTAATCAAAGCATACAAACCAAGAAGGCAATCAAGAAAGTCAGCAAGATGAAGAATCTTATGTAAGGCAATCACAGAAGCGATATCCCATCCTCTTTGCTGTATTCTGTTGCTTAGGATCAAGTCACAGGTCCTGCCACACCTAAGAGGGAGGGGATTACACAAGGACATGAATACCAGGAGGTGGAGGCACTATGGTCTGTTACACAGCCATCTGCTCACTTGATAAGTTATTGCTGACTGGAAACATTTTTTGTCAAGAGACCTCAGGATTAGAAATAATTTTACTGCAAATCAGTCAGAAAATCTAATTTTAAACTAAAATTTATTTATCAATATTTATTTGACGTGGTCATTGGGGGCTAGTCAGATGTGATTTTTCTGGACTTGACATGGATTCTTCTGTGCTTTCCTGTCCCTAGTTAGGGGCTAGGCATCTTGGGTTTTCTGTGGTAGGGACTCTGAATTCTTATGATCTTCCCAGGATAGCCTGTGGAGCCAACTGCAGTTCTTGTTCCTTCTGTAGGATTTCAAGGTGAATTTGGAATTGAGTGAGAACTTCGGGAACTTCAGCTAAAATTCCATATAGGTTCTTAATATGGAAATTTATATACTGAAGTCTTGCTTCCTATCTGATATTTGAACAATTCCTATAGCCACAGGATGGCATTAATCTTTCCAGCACTTGTCACATCCAGATGGCATATAAGAGAAGATGGCGGATTTTTTATTTATTTAATTAATTTATTTATTTTAAGAAGAAAGAATCACTTTTTTGGGAAAAGAATATATCAGCCTTATCAACTTTATCAGTGTCTTGTTCTAGTTCTGCATTTTTAAAAAAGATTTTATTTATTTATTTGACAGAGAGAGACCCAGCAGGAGAGGGAACACAAAAGGGGAGCGGGAGAGGGAGAAGGCTTCCCACCGAGCAGGGAGCCCGACGTGGGGCTTGGTCCCAGGACCCTGGGATCCTGATCCGAACCGAAGGCAGACACCTAATGACTGAGCCACCCAGAAGCCCCCTCGTTCTGCATTTTAAAGTTGTTTTTTTTTGTTTTTTTTTTTTTTTTTTTTGTCTCCTTCCAGAAGCCATGTGCAGGATAGTGGTTAGGGCTTATGAGCTCTGGAGCCGTATTGTGTGTGTTTGAATCTTTGCTCAACCACTCACTAACTGTGTGACCTTTGGCCAGTTACCTCTCTGTGTGTCAATCTCTTCAACTGTAAAATGGGATAATGATAGTACTGTCTTTATGGCATTCTTGTGAGGATTAAATGAATAAAAATGGACAGAACACTGGCAGGAGCCAACAAGAGTGTGCAAATTTAGTTTGAGAAAGCTAAATAATACATCAGGAAGAGAAATTTTTGAGTGATGGAGATGACTAAGGGGATTTATGAAGCTTGTTATTTCTGGACTAAACAAAAATTCTCTATTCCCTTTTTGGATTCTATTTCCGAAAAGGGCCCTCCATAACTATGATTTCAGAGCTCTGGAGAAGATGTTCTTAACTCCTTAGATCTCCTCCCTCAGCACCAATAATACGTAGCCACCTGAAGTGTCTCAATAAACACATGACTTCCTGGTTCTGGCCAGACGGAACTTGGATCTTCGTGACTCAGCTGCTTATAATTCTAGCAGGTTTTGACAGGAGAATGGGGAAAAAAGCTTGTGGATTCAGCAATTCTGAAAGTGAAATGGGAGTGAGTGAGAAGCTCTGGGTAAGAAAGGAGGGGATAGAGACTGGGGGGATGAAGGGGCTGGAAGAGCTAAAGCAGAAAGACACAATTTACTCTGGCATCTGAGATGGAGTATTGGCCAGTTCTTGGGTTGTGGTGGCCATCTTCTCTTTTTCCACACCAGGAGTAGCTCACATAGAGGGGCATTTCTTACATGTCAGAGTACAAAGGAATTACTAGGGATGCTTGTTAAATAAAAAGGTTCCTAGGTCCACCTCCAGAAATTGTTTCTGTGGCAGCCCTGTGATGGAGATTGGTGGGTTTTATGGGAGCATCTAAAGGTGGTGGTGGTCTAGAGCTAGAATGAGCAGAGGGGCCATGATCTGGTTGGGGGAAATGACCAGGGGCTTTTCCGGAAGCCATACTTGCCCTGCAATCAACATTAAAACAAACAAAAAACCATGTGGAGTGAATGCTGATTTGGGGAAGCTGGTGGAGCTGGGTAGGGGGAGTGGTTTCTAAAGTCCTAAGTTACCACGTGACATTCCTACTGTGAGGGCATATTGAGAGAAACTGTCAGAAAGTAGAAGTGGAAGATGCTTTAGGTATGCTGTCATTTTACAGACTGAGACAGTACTGCCCAGAAAGGTTAAATGATTTCATCAAAGTCACACAGCTAGTTAATGGCAGGTCTGAGACTGTAATCAAGTATTCTGGTTCTCCACCCAGTACCCTATTCACTGAATACCTGTTCCCTCTGGGATGAGGAGGGGTTGAGAGGAGAAAGTAATGAGAATTGGAGGGAGCTGGGCGCACAGCCCCAGACCACAGGACAACAAAAAATTTTGCTATAGTAGAAGAATTAGAATAGTTATTAACTTGGGCTCAGAATTCAAATGGTCAACAATTGCTATTAAAACCCCTAATAGTTAATTTTTTAAAGGCAGTAGTTAATTTTCTAAAGGCAGATTTCCCCGGGAATAAATGTTCCAGCTGTAGGACTTTTTTTTTTTTTTTTTTTTTTAATCCCAGTGAGAATATATCGTTAAAGGAAGCTCACGTTTCAGATTTCCTTCCTAGTAATAAAATCCTCATACTAGCTCTTGGCTAAGTTCGTAGTGCCCGAGCGGACGTGGGCAGAGGCCAGGCGGCGGGACTGCGGCAGCGCGGGCGGCGGGCAATGCGGGTGGGGGCACTGCAGCATCGCGGCCCTGGGGCAGCCGGGCAGCGGCCCGCTAGAGGGGGCGCTGTGGGCGCCGCCAGGCGTCCTTTTGTCAGCGCGCACGGCCAAGAGAGCTCTCATTTCCTCCCAGCCTTGTGCGGGAAATGGATTTAATTCTGACCGCAGGGCTGTAAGGGACGAGCGTGAACGACAGCCTTTTGTCAAGGAGTAGCGGCTTCTGTTGTCTGTAATCACCGCTGACGCGGGGAAGCTGCACTGCTGGTGGAATTCCAGGCAGCTCTGACAAGTGTGGGGCTGCGGGATGGGAAGAAAACATTGCTCTGCAGATTAGCTGGGTGCATTTATTAAGCAGACACCCAAAGGAAAAGACAACAAAGCAAAACAGCAACCCGCCGTGGAAGACCAGGGATGGATAAGATGCTGTGCAGGAGGTAAGCCCGGCTTGGGAACGGGCGTCGTGGCTTGCCTTGGTTTTGTTTCTTTTGATGGAATTTGAGACCCCTACAGCAACCGTCCGTCCACTGTGCGCGAGCTGGTTGGTCCCGATTGTCGAGGGTCTGCTTGTGTGTGTGTGTGTGTGTGTGTGAGTGTGAGAGATGCCGCCCTTCCCCACGGCTGTGTGTTTTGTGTCTAAAGGTTTCTGTGGATGATGTAAAATTGGAGGATCTCCGGAAAGATACTCCGGGGCTGAGTAGGGCTGGCCTCTGCGTGGGGACGGTGGGACGCCCTCGCTCCGAGCGCCACGCCTGACAGGTGGGGCATTCTTCTGGGTCAGGGCTGGCGGGCGGCAAGCGTCGCTTCACGGGGGCTGCCCCTCCCTAACCTTCCTGCTTGGCCGCCGCCCTCCGGGGGAGCCGTGAGGAGTGCTCGGCGGGCTGGGCGCGTCCCCCGGGCGTCGTCAAGGCTCGAGGCGGGGCGCTCTGCTGCAGCTGCGAGGCAGCAGGTGCGGCATCGGCGGCGGCCTGCATTTGGAGCAGGGGAGCTGGCACGTGAGCGGGCCCCAGTGGATCTGGATTTTTATGCCACTCCACCACTTTGGAGGGAAAAAGGGCCACTGTCCCCAAGAGGTCTTGCCAGTCTGTTCCTCCCTTAGCTTTCATCTTCCCTCCCCCTCTATTTTCCTGCCTCCTCTCCCCTCCTGCCCCCGGGTTGGAGACCACCCTTGGTCCGGGAGGCCGGGTGGGGTGGGGGGCGGGCAGCTTCTGCCAGTTTTGAAATCACAACCACTGAGCTACCAGGTGTTAGGTTTGGGATGGAGTGGGGGCGGGGCAGACTGCTTTAGGATGCCGATCAGGCGCTCTGTCTAGCCTATTGTCTTGCTTTTTCTCCCCCTTCCTTTTCTTCTATAATCTCCACCCCTCGCCAAAGAGAGGGAGAAAGAAAGACCGAGAGAGAAAGCCCCAGGAGAGAGAGGGAGGGAGGGAGGGGGAGAGCGAGAGAAAAGGGAAGGGGGGGAAAAAAGCCCCAGCCCACACCCTATCAAATTCTTTTAAAAAAATTGTCATTTATCTGTGACACATGATTATTACCCATCTGTTTCTTTACACCCACTCTTGCCTCTTGCAGTTTGTTGTCTAAGATTCAACTGACTCAAATGAGCCTTATTAATAATAGAAATCAAATCTCAGTTTGCTAAATGGACATTTTGTGCTTTCTGACTAAGCCCAAAGGAGAGGGTGATCTGACATCCTGGTGGGAGCAAGTGATTGGAGAGGGCAGACCCACCTCCTTTCACATCTCGTGTGGGTCTAGATAAGGTACATGAGATGCATGTTTAACTTGTAGGGGTGGCCTCGTTAAAGAGATTTAAACATTGGGTTTCATTTTAAGAGAGAATTGGTAAACATTTGAAGTGAAAATGGTTTAAATGAATAAGAGCAGATAACTGAAGTTTCAGACTTGCAAGTCACTCTGGCCACTAGCATATGAATAGTCTATGTTAGATTTTACAGAGGGATTTAGATCATTTAATATTTTTGCTTTATAGTGTTATACCTTCATTCTGTGGTCAGGCTTTTGTCAGTGGGTAGGGACCAGGATCTTGCCCAGACCTGTCTCTTTCTCCACCCCTGTCCACTTTTCATCTCCTCACCCCCAATAGCAAAACTTTTATTACTGTAATTATAATATATTTTGGAGAACCACTAAAATCTTTGATCCAAATCCATACAGTTTGTGGGAAGCCATATATTCTTTCTTGTCCAATTGCTTAACCTTATTAGAAATCTGCTTGTTACATACAAAATACATAGCACTGCCTGAAATGACACACCGCATGTGGTTTCTGGGCTTGAGTTGAATTGGCTTTAAATGTTAGGATGGTGCTAGAATTAGCACATCACAGTATTCTCTAAGAGTTTACAGGTGATGAAATATGTTTATTGGGACAGAAATCAGTGTTAAGGTTTCAAAAGTATGTTGGAAAGACTTTGATAAATGTATTTATCTACCTTGTTCTACAAGAAATCTAAGACAGTTTATTGGTCTTTATAAAACATAGCAAGGGAGACTAACTTAGAAATAAATGAGAAAGAAAAAAGACTAAGGGTAGAGATATAAAATGGTATTAAGAATGAAACTAATACAAAAATACAAGCACAAGACCCTCTGTACTTGTTATGAAGGTAAACAAATCCAACTCTAAACTTTCCAGCATGTCACAGAACAGGAAGAACTGACCAACCCATGACTCACGTGTTTTATTTATTTATTGACTCATCCACCCATTTGTTCATTTAACAAACACTCAGTGAGGCCCTACTATGCGCCAGGTTCTGTGAAGGGTGCAGGGACAGACATGGTCTCTGTCTTGACAGCACTTAATGATGAAGGAGAGGAACTGACCTCCATCAGGAAACCCTATAAATGAATGCATAATCACAGATTATTCTGAGAGCTGTGCAGAAAAAGCATGAAACGCAGAATGTCACATGTCCAGAACATAAAACACAAAACAAAAATGTAAGTGAAGCACAATAGTTCTTGATTCTAAGAGCAGAAAAGAACTCTTCGAAAATATAACATTGTTTGGAATGGTGGCTTCAATCATGTTCTTGTCAGATACAAGGAGGGATTCATACTGCTGTTTGTTTGTTTTTTTTTTTTTTTAAGATTTTATATATTTATTTGACACAGAGAGAGAGAGATCACAAGTAGGCAGAGCAGCAGGCAGAGAGAGGGGGAAGCAGGCTCCCCAATGAGCAGAGAGCTCAAAATTCGATCCCCGGACGCTGAGATCATGACCTGAGCTGAAGGCAGAGGCTTAACCCTCTGAGCCACACAGGTGCCCCAAACCACTGTTTTTAAAGTGTTCCTCAGTGTGAGTTTATACCACTCATGGGTCTCTCAGACCACTGGGGTTCTGAGATCTATACATTTTGAGGGATCTGTGTCTTCTCTAAAATTAGCAGTTTTACTTCAGTGATAATCTTAAATAATTAATAATAAAATATGTTCTGGATTATCTTGATGGCAACTCCAAAGCCAATGGTGGGGCCTGTATTTGCCTCTGTGTCTTTCCATGTGAGCCAGGAGCAGGCCTGGTGGCTCAGGTCATGAGGCAGAGAGGAGTTTAACTAGAGGTACATGGAGAGAACAGTGAGTCCACACAGGGCATAGGCTCGTCAGGCTCAGAAGAACAATTCCTGGGATCAGCACTATATTGTCAAGGACTGATGCTCTCATGCTAGTCGTACCTTCATAGTTACTGAGTTGCGGGAACTTATTAGCAGCAGGTGTTGTAGTGAAAACACAATGACAGAGTTCCTGTTGCTGGTTTCAGCAATAATTGGATTAGATCTAAATTTGATGCAGATTTAGTAACCCCCCCAAAACTACCTTGTGTCCAAAACAATGAGACCGGTAATTTGGTGTAATGACTGAGTGGAGCCAGACTGTCTGACTTCAAACTAAATTTTTTTTTTTTTTACTTACTAGCTGTGAAACTTGGGCATTATTCAACCTCTGTGATCCTCAGTTTCTTTTGATAATATGGAGATAAATATGTGGTATTGATTTCATAGTGACATTGCAAGGATTAGAGTCACTACATGTGAAAGACTTGGAGCATATAGTAAAGTTCAATAGATGTTAGTGATGTTAGTTACTATTTTTATTAGTATGAAATGGTACCCATTTATGTAGGCATCTCAGGATGGTTTTTAGAAGAATTTTAAATTATGGTACCTGATTATCTTCAGTGTAGCAAACACATTTTTGAGGTTACTAATATTATTTTGCATACATGCTTTATTAGTTGCCCGCATTGGTATCGTTGAAGCCAAAATTCAGATAGTGATAACATGTAGTAACTAGACCTGAGACTATATCTTTCTGTTGATAAACCCAAAATGGAGTTTTAATTCCAGCAAAACAATATCATCTGTTGCAAGAAGATAACTTTATGTATTTGACATTTTAAAGTTTTACAGTTGCATTTATTCGTAAATTTATTTTGGCATTTTAGTTATATGAAAGCTATAATGCCTGGGTGTTTTTAACTGGTCTTTATGAGTGTACTTATTTCAGTTACATTTTAATAAATGTGACTTAGGTCAACCTTGGGTCCATGAGAAATTTTTTCCTTCAAAAGAGATTTCTGTAGGGGCGCCTGGGTGGCTCAGTGGGTTAAGCCTCTGCTTTCAGCTCAGGTCATGATCTCAGGGTCCTGGGATCGAGCCCTGCATCAGGCTCTGCTCATCAGGAAGCCTGCTTCCCCCTCTCTATGCCTGCCTGCCTCTCTGCCTAATTGTGATCTCTGTCAAATAAATAAAGAAAATCTTTAAAAAAAAAAAAGATTTCTTTATAGTGTAAGCATTTTGGACTGTGGACAAGGACACACCCAAGATGTTTGAAATAGAATTTTGAATCTCTAGAAGAGAGATTGCAGCCATAATATTTTACTCTGTATACCTTGGCTACCATAGTTTTAGCTTGAAAGAATTTTAAGACCATAATACCAAAAACTGCCTCTGCTTACAACAACATCAAAGTCCCCCAGACTCGTAGAGCACCTATGGAATGGCAAGGTTCCAGCAAAGATTCATCCTGACCTAACTTCCATGGTAAACTACATCTGAGAGGTTTGCCAATGTTACTGAAGGAGGTAAAAAGAGTCTTTGTGAACTGCAATGTTCAATTGTATAGTTTAAAATGAGTTTACTGATTATATTGTTCAAATCTGTTTTTTTTTTTTTTTTAAGATTTTATTTATTTATTTGACAGAGATCAGAAGTAGGCAGAGAGGCAGGCAGAGAGAGAGAGGGGGAAGCAGGGAGAAGAGAGCCTGACATGGAGCTTGATCCCAGGACCCTGGGATCGTGACCTGAGCTGAAGACAGAGGCTTTCACCCACTGAGCCACCCAGGCGCCCCTGTTTTTAAGTTTTCTTTGCACTTAAGTGATCTGTCAAAGATTATAAAATTATGCCAGTCTCCCACTATAATTGTATTTTTGATAGCTTTCCTTTTAATATATACCTATCATAAACCTATGCATTTATATTGTATTCTATTACACACAGGTTTTATTTGCTGCTGTGTTACTTAGGGCCCTGGTTGCCAAGGACTGATGGCTTTTTTGGGATGGGGGACATTTAATGCGAAAACCAGGACATGCCAGGCAAAGGAAGACAGATCTATTTTAGTTGCAGAGAAGAGAGAGATATCAAAGGGCCTAGATTCTTCAAGGACTCTCTAGAAGATATGGTAGAGTTGGTGCCAACCAACATCAACCAGCCCATGAGTCAACAAGGGGCCCTCCCCAGAGGAAGCAGGGATATTCTTCCAGCTGAGTCCTAGAAAAATACTCAGGCTCAATGCACCAGACCTGGATGCACTATGGTGTGGTCAGGGGGAAGGTGGGGGTAATAATCAAAGGGCTTTAGGAACTTTATCAGCACCTTCTACCTTGAGTAACTGGACCCCCGATCCTGATGTGTGCTGAGGGACCCCCGAATAATGTGGGGCTTTAAGATAGCCAGCTTCAAACCAGGTCAGTTCTGATCACCCCCAACAGTTACAGCTGAAAATAAAGTACATAAATAAATGTCACTTGACCCAGCTGTAAATACTTCTAATGTACTTGGTCTGACAGAGGATCCCCTAAGCAACCCAGGCAGGACCTGGAGGCTAGGGAATTTCGGATGTGGTTGTCAGAAAGCAAATATCAGTGCTCCATATGATATCTGGAACGGTCTTCCCTGGGCCCAGCCTTGAACGTACTTACCAAGCCAAGGAGAAAATGCCTTTGACTACTGTGAGTGGCAGCTTTAAGGACCGCTGACATCCTTCACCCATGCCTTCGCCCCACGCAGACAGCTGATTGGATAGGCATAGACCTGTGAGGACTTAGGATCTCAGGGCAGGGTGTCCATATGAGGCCAAACAGGGAGGGGGAGTCAGGGTGAGGAAACAATACAAAAAAAACCAGTTCCAGCCCCCCCCAACACCATCCAAAACAAAAAAAAACAGACATGAGGGTGTTGGTAAGTCATTCCTCTGCTCCCCTAGCCAATTTAGAGAAGAAGCCACTTGGTTTTCCTGAGGTGGCCAAGTGATTCTTGTTCTGGTAGCTTCCATGAGGCCCAGCTAGACCTTGGTCTCTGTGTTGATGAGGTTGCCTTCCATCCTGCCGGGGCTAGTTTGCTTGGGCTTGGGTTTCATCACTCCCTCTTGGATTCCTCTGGATCTTCCCACTTCTCTTGCCTACCTTGAACTCAAGCTCCTTCCATCAATCTACAGTGATCTTTCTGAAACAGAGATTCTTGACAATCTTCTACTCTTGGAATAAAACCCAAATTCTTTACCTTTACATCTTCTTCCTTCACACTCCACCCACCATCTTCCTGGACATGTCCCCTCTACAAACCTCCCCCACAGTCTCCACACCTTTCTCAAGCTCTTTCCTCCAACCTTATGTGCCCTCCCCCCACTTTTGTCTGGCAAGTTGCTTCTTTTAGAAAGCCAACTGAACAGACAAACTTCTAGCAAGCCTGATTATGATTAAAACAATACTAGAAATGAAAGGTGGGACAAAGCAGAGAAGAGATTTGAAATCATAACACTGCATTATTGTATGCTAACATATGTGAAAATCTTGATGAAATGGACATTTTCACAGAACATGTGAACTATGAGTATTTCAGAAATCCCGAATGTCCTGTTTCTGGATGGGAAGAGTTGATGTAGCAAAGATGTCGATTCCTCACAGATTCTGCCACGTGGTTGGCAGTCTTCCTGGTAACCAGAAGTGATGCAGATTTGTTCCTATTTTTCTCTTTTTTTGGTCATTTTCTGTGGAATTTCGAAAGGGTTACTTAACTGCATATGCTCTTTTGCAAATCATTGTATCAAGGGAAAGCCAATACATGTGCATTTGCATGTCATTTCTAAATTGTTTTTCTTGAAGAGCAAATGAAGTCATTAAACTTGAAATGCTTGGGGACTCATGAAGACAATTTCTTCTAACAATGGATGTGATTTTCAGCCCATGTTATTTTATTGAATATGAATTTTATTATATTTACTTTCTTTACTCAGCAAGGAGCCCATATAAGAATCTCTTGACTTTTGCTTTTAAATAAATTGATGGCGAGGGGGTGCCTGGGTGGCTCAGTCAGTAGAGCATCCAACTCTTGATTTCAGCTCAGGTCATGATGTCGGGGTCATGAGATCTAGCCCCGGGTCAGGGCTCTGTCCTCAGCATGGAGTCCGCTTAAGATCCACCACCCCCCCCCCCCCTCCTGCTGACCCTCCCCCAACTCATGCTCGCTCACTCTCTAACTAAAATAAATCTTTAAAAGAATTGATGGTGAAAAAATAGTCAAAAAGTGAGGGTGCGTTCAGTTCTTTCCTCCTTTACTGTGTCAGATGGCAGAGCGTCCATACTGATTATCTCGACATTCCTTTATTTAGAATTGATTCTTCTTCCCTCTTAGCACCACATTTCTCTTAGATCCTTCCAACACCCTCATTTGTGTCCCAAATTAGCTACATCTGTTACCATAGTTATGCGGTATCCAGCTTAACCCATTCCAGGCTTGTTCCTGCTGCAGGGTGCTTGAGATTTCCTTTCTTGCATATCCAGAAGAACTGTCATTATTTTTCTTTCTTTTTCTCCTCCCCTCCCCACCCCAGGTTTGTACTGTTTTAAAGGCAATGCGTGTGTATAGTTGATAAATCAAATAGGACTGAAGGGCTTCTAACAGAAAGCAGCAATCCCTGGCCAGCCCAAATCCTTATCCACAGACAGGCAAACTGCGTTTAGCTCTTTGCTGTTCTGCCATAGTTACCTCTGTATCTCAAAATAATATGCATACACTGCTGCTTCGATCAACTTCGATCATCCTCTGGTGACCTTCTGCCATGACAGTCAAGGATGTAGTTTATTTACATCATGCCTTCTACCTCTCCTTACTCTCTTTCTCCGGTTATCGCTGAGGCTTCAGACAATGTCTTCATTAAAACGAGCTTTCTCATTCTATGGACTGTTAATTGGGTCACTTGACTTACTCTGTGTAAGGTAAGGCTATTACCACCACCTCTTCTTGCCCTGCTTCCTCCTTACCTTTAGCTTTCCTTTCCTTTTGCTTTATCAAAGTTGATAAAATATTCATTCTGCTCCGTGGCCATAGTTAGTTTATATGATTTGTCTATAATGACGGTAATTCTAAAAGCTGAAAAATTTTAAACTGTTCATTATCTGTGTTGATATTGTTCACAAGTAATAATCTAGAATTTCATATCCTTCTCAGGGGCTCCCATATCTCAACCCTTGGGCCCCTAGATAGGAAACGCTCCCAAGATGACCCTGGGGACACAAACACCACCACAGCTGCCCTTGTTCACCCCCTGCAGGGTGTGCAGTTTCTCTAAGAAGACCCCTCCGCTCATCAAACTGATGAACTGAGAACACCTGCCTACTATTTTGAGATACAGAGGTTACCACAGCTGAGTGCCTGGCTTCGGGGGGTGGTGTCACTGTGAATGGGCACAAGAGAAAAGGTGAGTGGGCTCTGCTCTGCTATAGAGACCCACAATTTGTGCTGCGGTGTCCAGTCTCTTTTTTCTTCCTGCCCTTTATCTTGCCTGCCATATCACCAGCTGGGACACTTCAGGGCTCTGCCACAGATCGTCTGCTTCCTGGGCTCTAGCATCCTTTACCTAAAATTTGGGCTGAGGCTTCTTTTGCTTCAAACATTAGTCACCAGTTCCCCATCTGCTTTTTGTCCTACAGAAACTTGCTGAAATCTCTCCTCTGATAACAACCTGCTTTTACTTTGTTATTATGGGATTATGCATTTTTATCCCCTTATGGTCAATTTAATGGAATCCAAGGAGAGAGAGAGAGAAGAACATAGGGCTATGTGGGATTAGGCCTGCCATCTTGAATTAGAAGCCAAGGACATTAGTTTTCAATCAAGCCATGCATAGTAGTGATAAAATAAGCTGCTGGCATGCCCATGGTTTAAATTAAAACCCAGTGAAGTTTGTTCTTCTTTGTTTTGAAAATGCCTTCAAATATGTATGGTACCTACCAACTCAATTCCAACATCTTCTCTGGTCTAGGATAGTGCAGAAGCTCTGAATCATTCTTTCACCCCACTCTAAGATGAATGACGTTTAGCTTATATACAATTCTAACAGGCTCAGTTGTTTCTCTTCAGAAAGGTGCAAGTCCCAAATTAGAAGGGTTTGGCTAATAGTCTGAAAAAGCCCAGGATAAGATGAGGGTTAAGGTAAGACAGAAACTTCTTTGGGGAACCTGGGCTGCAGTTATTGGCTAGTTGCTACGGAAGGTCATTTGTCAGAGTAGCCAGTACTCGGTTTGGATGCAGAAAGTAAGGAACTAACAGAGAAAGTTAGTGAACACTGCGTGTCCTCACGGAGGGAGGGGCTGCTGGCTTTTTTTTTTTTTTTTTAAACCTTGATAAAAAGGAGGGATTTTTGGGTTCCACAGGTGCTTTGTTCAGAAAGTAAATGTGGAGTTATACACATTAAGAAGTTTCAGTTGTTTCTCTGTCTCCGTTTAATTTGGAGATAATTGCTTCATTTTTCAGCCCTCGCAGTGATCACTGAGACAGAAGACAGTTTTGGGGATCCTGCTTTATAGATCTTAACTGTTGAAGTTACAGGCTATAAAAACTGTTGCCAGCTTTGAAGCCTGTCCTTGTTATACTTGGTTCTGAACCGAAAATGTATCAGGTTTAAGGATGTCAAAGAATTAAAATCTGCTTTTCAAAATCTATTATATTTATGGATGAAATGATCAATGTCTATGATTTGTCTCAAAATCTTTTTTTATTGGGGTATAGGTGGGGTTGAGGTGAATTGAGATGGACTACAAGTTGATAGTTTTGAGACTGGGTATAATATCTAAACTGACACTTTTTAAAGTGAAAGGAGATGCTATTAATAATTACACTGGGACAAGAGATGTGACCCAGACCCTCTCGGGAAAATTGCAATCTACTCTGAAGTTAGACGATGGGTACTTGGAGTTCGTTATATAGTATGCTCTCCAATTTTGCATATTTGTGAATTTTTTCATAATTAAATATGTCTGCTGTTTTATAGTGTTTGCTCTTTTGTTATAATTGGAGACTTTCATCTTAATCATGATGTTAAACATTAGTCAACTTCAAGCACAAAAGGAAAATAGCTAGAGAATATTGTTAAAGGACAAATCTATTAAGTTAATTTATAATAATGGGACAAAAATCCATAGCTCCTACAACTGGGACACCCAGGAAGCAATACTTAATTAAGTTGACAATGTTTTAAAGCAGATCTCTAGCTTTAGTTATGCAAAAGGACCTCGTTTTTATTGCTGTGGATTGGGTTCATTGGGATTTTATGGATGGCTGGGTGCATCCCCAGAAAGTTCAAGTCTGCTGGGAAATGAGGAGCCAAGCCAAGAAAGTGGGGCTTCAATTTGCAGAGCAAGTCTACAATGCTGATCTGTAATTATCTTAGTGTCTCTCCTGTTGAGGTTCTGCATTACTTTTTACCTGCTAAAATAGTCTTTCAAAGTTAGTCAGAATTTGAGAAAGAAGGTCGCCATTCTTGCTCTATAATTGCCACAGTATGTCATCCCATGGTTAGTGAAGTTTTTGCTTCTGCCAGTGTGAGGTGGTATGGCTGACGTATGTGGATAAGGCAGCAAGGCTGAGCTCTGTGTTTCAGGATGTCAGTCATTCTATTTCTGCCCATCGGAGGACCAAATGGTTGTGGATTTGGAGTGAGGTTCTTAGCTCCCGACAGAGGGGCTGAGATGAATGCCCAGCTGCTAGATGACCCCTTGAAAAGGAGCCTGGGAGTACCAGGAAAGGTACTCTGTCATATGTGAGCTCTTTCCATCCTAGTGTGCTGCTTCTGTGGGATCAGGAACCAGTTCTGCAAAAATGATTTTTTCTGATGCTATTTGTGTTACAGGTATAATTTACTATTGTGTCCCATGTGTTATGCAAAAGAACATCACTTTTTAATTTATTGGCTTGTGCTTTTTAAAGTCAAGCGTGTTGAGGTATCATAGAGTACAGTTCACCTTTCTTAGGCATATTGTTCTATGAATTTTGACAAATATGTACATTCATGTTACCAGCACCACAATCAAGACAGAACAAGGTTCCTTTGTGCCCCTTTGGAGTGAATCTCCCCCATCCACCCACAGCCCCTGACAACGACCCAACTGGTTTTGCCTTTTCCAGGATGTCCTATAAATGGGAGCATACAGTGTAGTCTTTTGTGTCCAACTTCTTTCACTTTGTATAATATTTTTGAGATTAAACTTTGTTGCTACAAATATTAATGGTTCATTTCTTTTGATTGCTGAGTAATATTTATTTGGATGGCTGTACCAGTTTGTTTAGTTATTCACGCATTAAAGGACATTTGGGTTGTTTCCAGTTTTTGATGATTATGAATAAAGCCACTGTACATATTGATACACAAATTTTTGTGTATTTTAGTTCTCTCAGGTAAATAATACCTAAGAGTGGGGTTGTGTTGTGGTATCCTAAGTGTATTCTTAACTTTATAAGAAACTGCCAAATTGTTTCCAAAATGACTGTACCCCATTTTGCATCCCCACCAGCAATTATTAGAGTTCTAGATGCTCTAAACTTGGTATTGCTAGTTGTTGTTTTTTTTTTTTAATTTTAGCCCTTATGATAGAGGTGGTAGTATCTCATTGTGGTTTTAATTTGCATTTCCTTAATGTCAATGACTTTGAACATCTTTTCATGAGCTTGAATGCCACAGTATCTCTTTTTTGGTTGTCTCTTGTCTTTTAAATGTCTGCTTGTTTAGGCCATTCTAAGGCAAACAGGAGAAGGGCTATTTCCTTAGTCTCAAAGGGGGAGCAGAAGCATAATGGGCCATAGAGTGTGGGAAGTACTATAGAGGGATGTAAGGAGAGTTGCCCAAGAGGAAGGTAATATGGGAGAGGTGGAGGGGGTGAAGTCAGGAGCTAGGCTATCTCATCCTTCCTCCTACCCAGGCTGCTTCAGGATTTCTTCTCTGGAGGATATTGTGGTTTGTATTATGAGGAGCTACTCCCTTAGGAAGTAAGGGAGGGATGGAAGAAGACAGCTATAATACTGACTCCTTTTTTCTTTTTCTTAATGTGCATACTTCAAGTTCTGGTCTTTACTGGTTATAGAGACCAGTAAATATCTCTTTAAGATAGATGTTTAAAATAGAGAATTTTGAAATAAGTCCAGTTTGCACAGCTGTATGCAAGGGTCAACTACTCAGATGTACACTGGGAGCAAGGTCTTGTAGTATTTAACCAAAGGTGGGGTTCTCTGAGGTGAGAATAGTAGAGGAGAGAGGAACAGAGGAGTTAGAGGTACTTTGCAAGGGGATTATTACCTGGCTGGACTAGTTAATACAAGCTAGATAAGAAAGGATGTGAAGAGTGGACTTTGGGGGTAGATAGTGAAAAAATGAGTACAAGGTCTTGGAGACATTGGAGAATCAGAGTAGGTGGGCTGGAAGGGGATGGTCCAGGAGGAGGATGTGAAATCCATACGTTGGAGATGGTAATCTTATTGGTGATGGCAAGATCTAGGGTATATGACTAGGGGAGTGGGTGGCTGAGGCTGGGGTGGAGAGAGAGATGATTGGCATGAGAGGCCAGGAAAATGTGAAGGCTGGCTATTGGGTGGATCACTGCATAGATGTGAATGTTGAAGTCATCAGGAATGAGAAAGGAGGGGAAGATGGTAAAGTCATCAGTGAGTAAGGGGAATGACCAGGAAATTGGAGGATAGCCACAAGGGGGCTGATGGCAAGTCTGTCTAAATGGGAGCCATGGACTTCCAAGGCAGTGGGGTCTTGAAGCAGTAGAAGAAGTAGATGTAAGTGGCTATGGGGCACACAAATGCTATCCACATGGTGCCAAGGCCCCAAGTATATGGGATGTGGCTGTGAGATAACAGTGAGGAGAGTGAGGCTTTAGATTTTTTTTTATTTTTGGATCACAGAAATGGGCTTTATGTAGCAGATTTAGGGAATCCTGCAAAGAGTTATAGGATTGTTCATAAGATTGGCTTCCAAGCAGGAAGGAGGGTAACCAAGGAGGCGTTATTGACTTTGGGCTTGTTCAAAACTCAATTAAAGGCAATTAACAGTATCTGGTGTTGTTTATGAAAGTACTGGTCTCATGAGAGATCTCCTAGCAGTTCTTGTGCATTGTGAGAACAGAAGAAAAACTTCCTCTCTTGAGGCATCTTTTGTCTTCATGTCATTATTCATGCATTACCCCCAGCCATAAATCTCATGGAGGGGACAGAAGGCTTCTGTCCTTCCATATCACCATCTTGCTGTGGCTCTGAGATGACTTCCTTGTCTAGACTTGCTCTGCTGATGGTGACCTTTAACAAAATAAACTGCGACAGGAAAAATAAGGATTGATGAAGAAGATGCACTTTCTCAAAATTCATACTCATGCATTGGAACAGGACGTATTTTGAGGAATGAAGCATGTTAAAGGGAAGTGTGAGGTTTCTTAAATGCCTGACCAAAAATCTCAGAAAAGCACCCTGCATTACATGGCAATCCTGAGGCATTTACTTTCCCACTCTCCAAAATAAGTATTTCACTCCTTTTTTTTTTTTTTTAATCTTCTTTCCTTGCATTCTCACCCACCTTGCTGGGTGCCTCCAATTTCACTGAGAGACAGAAGCAATGAGGAGAGAGGCCCTGCTTTTATCAGGGGCCATTCTTTCTCTGGGATCTGGGCCCTGGTTCCTCTCACCTTCTAAAAACCCCACTCCAGCAATTGGCCATTCTATTTTCTGCATCATTGGCTTCTCTCTTTCTCTCTACTGCAACATTTCCATTGGCATTCAGGCATGTTCTAGTATCTCCTACCTAAGCATCTCAGGTGCTACCCCATTTTTCTCTTTATGTTCTCAGCAAAACTCCTTGCAAGAATTGCCTTGCTCGCTGTCTCACTTTCTCTTCCCCATTGTCTCTACATGGGCTTCTGTCCTCTCTGTGCTACTGAGACTGCTCTTGTCAAGGTCATTAATAACCTTGTTGCTAAATCTAATGGCCTCTTCTCTGTTCCTATCTTACTGATGCATCAGCAGCTTTCAACACCTTGGACCTCTTCTTGCAACATTCTATTCTTTGGCCTTCTGGGACCTTTCACTCTCCTGGTTTTCCTTTGCCTCTCTGGGTGTTCCTCTTCTTCCTCTGTGAGGTTCTATTCACCTCTACGAGACCTCTGAATGTGGGAGCGTCCCATGGCTCTACTCTGGGCCACAAGTCTCCCTTACACACCGCCCCCCACACACACACCCAGGGGAGCTCATCCAGGCCTTAGCTTTAGACTCTGTGTATATGCTGATGAGTCTAGTCTCTTTTTTCCCCACAACTCTATAGCTTAGTGCTACTCAAACTTCATTGTGCATATGGATCACCTGGAATCTTGTTAAAATGTACGTTCTGATTCCATTGCTCAAAGGTGGTGCATTTCCAACAAGCTCCTCGGTGATGCTGAGTCTGCTGGCCTTGGGATCTTATTTTGAGTAGTGTTGAGCAGTGAGGTTGCAGACTTATATTCCCAACTACCTCCTTGACATTTCTACGTGATGTCTAACAGATAACTCAGACCAAGCCTAACATGGCCCTAGGGGAGTCTTGATTTCTTTCCTCAAACCTGCTTTTCTCTGTGTTAGATCATCCTCCCCGTTGTTCATTACCAAAAAATCTTGGAATTGTCCTTGGTTTCTCTCTTTTTGTCACTTTTCTAATCAATCTATCCAAATTCTATCGGCTTAGTCCTCTAAAACATATCCCAAATATTTCACTTGGTTCCATCAGAAAAGTAGTAGCTGACTTTTACTGAGCACTTTCTGCATATCAGGCTGTGTTAATGATTTGCTATAGATCAGATGTTTATTTCTCCCCAGAATTCATATATTGAAACCTAATCCCTAATTCAATGGTATTTGAAGGTGGGGGACTTTGGAGATGATTAGGTCGTGAGGCTCTGCAATAATGAGATTAATGACCTTATAAAAGAGACCTCAGAGAGTTCCTTTGTCTCTTCTACTATGTGAGGACAGTGAGAAAATAGCTGACTACGAACCAGAAAGCAGGCCCTCACCAGACACCAAATCTCCTGGCACCTTGATCTTGGACTTCCCAGACTCCAGAACTATGAGAAATCAATTTCTGTTGTTTATAATCTACCCAGTCTATAATATTCTGTTATGGCAGCTTGAGCTAAGGTAATATTGTATATTTGTTTTTGTATATATTAAAAATCTGATGATCACAACCACCCTATAAGGAGGATGGTATCATTAATCTCATTATGTAGATGAGGAAAACTTATTTCTAGGTAAGGTATATAAATGAACAGTTTATGACTTAAAAACCCAATTCATTTCTTTGGTTTGTTTGTCTCCTTTGTTGTACATATGGTAGTCAACAGGGCTATATACTTAGAGAATTAGGGAGGCACTATCTTAAGTTTCTGTGGCCTTGCTTAGTACAAATTACATTGGAAATATCCATAGGCAAATGTCCAAAGGGTGTGCATGTTACAGAATTTATAGCCTCTTTAGCTTTCTCAAACCATTTTTGGCAAGGGCTAAATGCACTTAAAACATTAAAAATATTTATGTCCTTTAATTATAATATCGTGATGCACCTTACAAAGACACTGTGTCTTGCAATGTCCTTGTGCAATGCAGGGATTCTTTTATTTTCACTCCTGCATTTCCCGTAACCTATAGGATACTCTGAGAACACAGCCTTTAAACTCCAAGATAGATTCCTTTGCTAAGCTTCATTTGCATTGATTGGTTTCAAGAGTATGGTGCTCTGTGTTGGTTATCACACTTATAGCCTATGATGGGAAGTGGCTGGGGTTCAGGAAAAAACCTACATGATCTAGTAGAGGGGAAGAAGTTTGTATGAAGAAAAATCTCAAGGATTCAAGGGTTGTTTAGATTGGAGAACAGGTTGAGCCACTAGTCCACTAGTTTGTTATACTGTTCTTTTAAAGGAAATCTTTAGTAAACTTGTTGGTAAAATAAAGACATAAAGATATCTCTTTTTAAAAGATTTATTTATCTTATGGGGAGGAGACAGAGGTGGGAGATGGGCAGAGGGAGAGAATCTTCAAGCAGACTCCCTGCTTGGAGCCCGACACACCAGGCTCTATCCCATCATCCTGAGATCATGACTTGAATCAAAACCAAGAGTCAGATGCTTAACCAACTGAGCCACCCAGGAGCCCTATAAAGACATCTTTCATAATGTGAGTAATTTACCTGACTTTAATGTGAGTTTCTCTTGTGGGGGGGGGAAGGGAAACACACATTCACCATTATCCTAGTGATTTTTTTTTTTTAAAGATTTTTTTTTTATTTATTTGACAGAGAGAGATCACGAGTAGGCAGAGAGGCAGGCAGAGAGAGACAGAGAGGGAAGCAGGCTCCCTGCCGAGCAGAGAGCCCGATGCGGGACTCGATCCCAGGACCCTGAGATCATGACCCAAGCCGAAGGCAGTGGCTTAACCCACTGAGCCACGCAGGCGCCCAATCCTAGTGATTTTTATTACACCTTTCTCTAAAGAACCACTCCTCTCTTTTAGAACTTCCATATGCCAAGGCAGATATTACACCAAACAACCAAATATAACACTGCAGTCCTTTCTCCAGCTCAGTTCATATATCCTTGGAAGTAAGATTCTTGCATATAAATGAACTCAGGAATGTTCTAAAGGAGCCCTCACCATTAATTAGCAAGGGCCTGCCATTTTTATGTTTCTGGGGAACATGTGGCAGATCTCCTATATATGAAATGCTCCCTGGAATTCCAGTATGTCAAAATGGAAGGGGCTATGCAGACCTTCCAGTCCACTCCTGGAGCTCTAGAGAGTGGACAGATGAAGCCAAGAGAAGACAAGACACTGACCCAAGGTGAGGCCATAATTACTGGCAAATCCAGGGTTCCTGAAAAGCTGTTCTTCAGGACATTTCTCTCTAAATGTCAATTTCTCCCTTTTTTTAATGTCAGAGTTTTCAAGATACTATTTGGTTTTCAAGGAAAAGAGACAGGAAGAATATAAGTTCCTTGCAAGGATCTTAAATATGGTAGAGGAGATAGATGGGGCTGAGCCAGGCCTCCATCCTTGAAGATCCTTAATCCTCATCCTGGACATGGGGAAAAATTTACAGTGATTTAAACTTTATTACAGTGTCACAAAGTATATCAGTTTCCTACAGCTGGCTTAACAAAGTACTATAAACTGGATAGCTCACACAGCAGATTAATTTGTTCATAGTTCTGGAGGTTGGACTTCTGGAATCAAGGTGTTGGCAGGGCCATGCTCCCCCTGGAAGCTCTAAGGGAGGAATCCTTCCTTGCCTGTTCCTGCCTTCTGGTGGTTACCAGCAATGCTAGGTATCCTTGGCTTACAGCCACATCACTCCAGTCTCTGCCTCCATCATCACACAGGCTTCTCCTCTGTGCTTGTGTATCCTCTGTGTCTCTTTATATCTGAATCACCCTCTCCTTATAAGGATCCCCATCAGTGGATTCAGGGCCCATCCTAATCCACTATGACTTCTTAATTTTCTACAAACACCCTATTTCTAAATAAGGTCACATTCACAGGTTCCAGTTAGACATGAATTTTGGGGAGATGCCATTTAATCCAGTATGCAAAGCTACAGTGATTTTATGTTTTAAATTTTGCTAAGAATTTATGTTTGTATGCTCTGAAAGGTTTTTTTTGTTTGTTTGTTTGTTTTTTTTTTTTTAGTCCAGAAAGAGAGAGAGACAGAGATGCACCTGAAACACTGTTTTCCAAAGTGTATCTGGTAGAACACAATTCTCAAGAAATGTAAAATGGTAAAAGTTTCAATGGTCAAGAAACTTCAGGAGACACTGTATCCTGCTCTCCTCTTGAAGCATCATAATGTATCTAGGATAAAAAATGTTGAGAAAGGCCCTGTAACCAGGACCTGTGTATACCCTACCAATTCCAAAGTTTATAGGACAGGGAGCACTTTTGTCTGTGTCTCTGTATTGATTAAGGGCTGCCTCCACCTCATGAAAAAGAAAGCCAACCACAGTAGCTTAGTCTAGTAGGGATTTATTTCTCTCATCTAGAAAATTCGGAGGTCAGAGTCTGGGATTGACACTGGCTTATTATGGTACCAATAAATCAGGCTCTTTCTATCTCTCTGCTGTGCCATGCTCAGCAAGTGGATTCTTTCTCTTGAATGTTTGCAAACCAGGTACTCCATTTCTAATTTCCCAACTACCGCCCAGAGAGGAGGAGGAAGTGGTGAGGGAGAAGCGGTAGCATTTCTATCAGGAAATCCGGCTTTCCCAGAAATTCCCAGCAGATTTTTCTTGCACATTATTGATGAGGACTATATTATATCGTGCTACCAGCTTCAGGGAAGGCTGAGAAGTGCAGGGGTTTTTGTTGGATACAGTGTACTTTGGATGAAATTGAATTTCTGTTAGGAATGAATAAGGGATGTGATATTGCCTAGGTAGCTGGTTGGGATGGCCACACACATTAATTTCCCGTGGCATTAGTGACCAAGAGATCACCCTTGTTAAAGATGTGTCCACATTGTCCCTCATTAGAGAGTGTTTCCTATAGAGTGCTAAGTGTTTCCCACCAGCCTCCAAGTTTAATCCTACCAAGCATTCTAGCTCAGCTCAACTCAGGAAGTTTGAAGTGCCCATACTTGTATGGCTCCATGCTACCCTAAGTGCCTTTTAAATTATTTAATGGCTTGATGTGTGCTTGCACTCCTAAGCTAATTTCATTTTCTTTAATGTGCTCTAATGGAATTTGGAGCTTCCCTCTCTATGACCCCAAATCCCTTAAATATATAGCTGCCCTGTTTAATACATTCAGAATGCATCTTAGAAGCATCACCATTTTTTCTGTCCAACATTTAAAGCAGTGAAAAGGGAAACTTCCACCTTCTCTGAGATAAGGATGCTGTCTTGTGACTTAGGAGGCTTTGTCATTGCCAGGGTTCTCAATGATCACCATTGCCATCACTCATTCTAATCACCAGGGGCTCCAAAGCGCATGCCTCTGTTCCCAGGTAGGACCTGCAATTGCAAGCCTATTGCAGGAGGAGCCTGCAATAAAACTCTGTTTCATTCTCCCCCTTTTACTTTGTGTGGTCAGGGAGAGCACACAGGCTAGGAGAAAGAAGGCTAGCTAGTGCAGCATAACATAGCTTAGCCTGAATACAGCAGGCCATAATGTCAAAGATACAGAGACATACAACAGATTCTAAAAAAGGTTTTCTTTTGATCTTGTTTGAATATGTGGTGTTTCTAATCTTACCTCTGGAGTTAGGTGAGGAGGAGGAAAGGACCCACAGGATGAGGCAATTAGGTCATTAAACCTGAGAACAGCGATGTTCTTTGCAAGTGAGGGCCTAGTGGCCTGGGGAAAACAATCATGGAGATGGGGCCGTTTTCCATTCTCTCCTATGTGTACAAGATCTTCCCTTCATTCTTGGTGCAGGTAACCAAACTGGGATATCAAAACACCTGTTTTGGGGCACCTGGGTGGCTCGGTGGGTTAAAGCCTCTGCCTTTGGCTCAGGTCATGATCCCAGGGTCCTGGGATCAAGCCCCGCATCGGGCTCTCTGCTCAGCGGGGAGCCTGCTTCCTCCTCTCTCTCTGCCTGCCTCTCTGCCTCCTTGTGATCTCTGTCTGTCAAATAAATGAATAAATATTAAAAAAAAAAACACCTGTTTTTCCTTTCACCAAAAACACATCAAGATTTCTTAAAAACCATTTAAACTTTATGCCATCATACATTTCTAACAAAACACAGGTTATACTGGCCTATCCAAAGGCAGCAGCTGAAAGGAACAAATGCCCTTGTACTCTTTTGGTAGTTGACATACTATTCAGAAAAAAAAAAAAATAGAATTTGTAATCCTCTTGAGAGCAAAGGAAATGATTTATTTATCACAGAGTAATGTCTCAGAAAGGTCGCTCTGAAAATTGTAAGTGGTTCCCATGCCACTGACCCATAGACACTGTCCCCGGAATATAAATGTGTACAAAAGGTATAAGGAGAAGGGTGATGTAGCAGAAGCCAGGGTGAGTTTCTCTGCCTGAGTGACTGGGTTGGGGCATGGTGGAGGAGCTCGTGCCCTGAGGCTCGGGATTGTATCTCAAGACTTGGCTTCCTTGTCTGAATCCACTGTTGGACTCTTAGTTCTGGATTGCAGGGATCATTTCCTAAACCTTTTTTTTTTTTTTTTGGAAGTTGTCTGGTTTTAACACAAATACGATGTGCACATAAGCTGTCTATTCATTTTCTTCCCTGCGCAGCCTGGCATTGGGATTGGCAACTCAGGGGGCCAGCTGGGCTGCTCTTTCCGCAGTAGTCTTGTGGTTTTTGGTCGAGACATTGTCAGCAGACTCCGCACCCTGAGATTCGTTGCACACCAGCAGTCCTTCAAGCTCCTTCATGCTGTGGGCTGGGGACTTCTGGAAGCCACTGGGCAGCCTGTGCTCTGTTTTCTTGTCACTCCCGTAACCAGGGTTGGGCATCCAGATCTGGCTCTTGAATTTTCTGTGTACCCTATTGTCAGTGCTTCGGGGTTTCTGCCAGTTGAGCTTAATTTTTACATATGGGTCTGACTGGTGCCAGATGAAATTCCTGGTCCTCTTTTTGATAGTCTTGGGCTTTGGCAGAGGTCTGAGGGTGACCGTGATGCCGAGCAGGAGAGGGCCACCACCTCTGCAAGCAGAGCCTACTTGCTAAACCTTTGCTGTCTCTTGGCGCATAGCCCAAAAGCTGTGAGATGAGTAAGGGCACAGGAAAGAAAGGATGCCCTGGCAAATCCATCCAAAACCATTCGGTTCAGATGCTAACCCAGTAACTACAGCTGTACTCAGTGGTGGGAAGCCAAGCCCCTTGGGGGACAGTTGCTGTCTTTGAGGTGAGGATGGATAAGACCTGGAACTCTGGGCTTGCAGGGAAATCTCAAGGCCAGGGAGTCCAGTGAGTACCGTAGGATGACACGGCTAGTAAACTACCAGAAAAAGACCTTGACTCCAAGTATTTGGACCCTCAGGCCAGCGCTTTCCCATCTCCCCCCAGTGTGCAAGGTGGAACAGTGGGATTGCCTGACTTAGAAACCTGATGGTCCTCACTTACTAGCTGTGTGACTGAGGACACATCTTTTCACCTCTGTTGCTGGGTTTACTCCTCTTGGTGGGACCTACTTCATTGGGGGTCACTGAGAGGATGAAAGGAATGATTGCACAGGGTTAGTGCCTGGCCCTATGAACTGTTCCCTCATGTTAGCCTCTGCCAGCTCTACTGTTAGAGCTTTTCACATTTGCATCTTCTTTAAGGCCCCAGAGTAAGAAGAAAGCTGAGTTGTATGCAGGTGCTGAAATAGAAGAGAACCACCAGAGAGATGCCCCGTGCTAATAATCCCACTACCCGCTGACAAGTGCTGTAAGGGCTCGGACGAGAGGCCTGTTAATTCTGCTCAAGAGATCAGAGGAAGCACCGCAAAAGCGCTGACATTTGAGCTGGGCCTTACAAAGCAAGTTGGAATACTCCGGCTTGATTTGATTCCTTCTTGAAAGACTCCTTTTAAGCACAAAAACTTTATTTATTGGGTGCTGTTCTATAAGTGATCATTGCAGTTGCTGGCTCATTATTATTTGCGTCTGTCAAGGGGATATTTATTACTTACAACTTCTCCCCACCATTTGCATAACCTGTAGATTTAAAAAATAGATTTGCTTCGCAATGAATTTAGATTGTTAGTCCTTGTTTTGGCCATAATCTGCATGGAGGGATATTTATGCAATAGATACAGTTAATTTGTTTCTCTTACTATTGGCTACAGATGCTAGACTCAATTTATCTCCTCTCTGCAGGGTCCTTTGTTGTCCTTGAATATCCATCTCACATATGTCCCTGAGTATGTGCAACTGATTAATCATAAAAATGATGACATTCTTTGGAGTAATTGGACATTATATAAAAAGCATCTGCTGTGCTTTTCCAAGAGGGAGGGGCAGGCAATCTCCCAGTTAGCGGAGCAGCTGCTCTTCCTGGGGGGCAGTGTTCTGAGGTCATGGTCTGGCAGTGGATGGGGACTTGGCCCTCAGCACATGGTGCTTCCCTGCTTTGTGCTGGGATGTTAGAAATGCCATGCTACGCTGAGGGCTGTGGCCTGTGCCTCAGGAGCAGACCAGCCCCCGTCACATCTAAACGCCTCTTCCATACTCAGAAGAACTTCTCCCCACAGCTTTCATTTGCTTAGTCTCTGGTTCTGTACTTTTCTTCCATACTCAGAAGAACTCCCCACAGCTTTCATTTGCTTAGTCTCTGGTTCTGTACTTTGTGGCACTCTCTGGAAAAGGGGTATGGGAATAAGAAGCAAAACAAAGCAAACAAAACCCAAACCTATAGCAAGGGTAAGGTGGGGCACTTTAATATTTCCCCTTGAAATCTTAGGTTCCGTTCCCTTAGCTTATCCGAAACTTAAGAGGACCAGAGGGCACATCCAGGTCACTACCCAGTCCTGTTTGATTTTTTTCATGTGTCTCCTGAACATTCCCAAATCCATGCACTTTTTCCCATCTCCCCTTGCCCTGAGTCCAAGCCTCATCATGCCTGTCACCCCACCTGGACATCTGCAGTGACCTCTGACTAGTCTCCCGATTCCCACTTGTGCCCTGCCGCTGGTGTCTGTGGTTCACACTGTTCTTGCTTCATTGTTTCCTCTTACTCTTCCTCACGGTATCAGCTCCAAGGTCATTTCCCCTGGCAAGCTGTCTCAAACCTTCTTTGCTAGGTGCCTAAATCTGTAAGTATAGTTATTCCTGTCATGGTTGGGTCCCTCCTAAAAAGAAGTAATCACAGGTACGCATACAATTGTTTCTGCGTTACTGGCCAATGCCCCTTTCTTACACCAAACTGTACTTTTCATATTTGCTAGGATGTTTCCTGGTTTCGCTCACTAGCCTACCTTCCGTATAGCATATGCCGAATGCTTTTTTCCCTCAACTGAATCACTGACAACATCTAACAACAGTGTTCATTTCTTTTCTCCAAGTGTTCAGTTTGGATGGAGTCAATTGAACAAGCCCCTTAACCAATTTAAATGGTTTAGGGGTGCCTGGGTGGCTCAGTGGGTTAAGCCTCCGCCTTTGGCTCAGGTCATGATCTCAGCAGGGAGCCTGCTCCCCCCCACCCCGCCTACTTCTCTGCCTACTTGTGATCTCTGTCAAATTAAAAAAAAAAAAATCTTTAAGAAAAATCATTAGTGTTTGGTAGAAAATTCTTCTCAGTGGGCTTTGAATACTACCAATTGTCCAACAATGCTATTAAATTTTTCTTTAGCTATTCCACCCAGATATTTACTCAGAGTTTTGAAATAGTCAAGTACATGCTGTTTGGAATGTTCAGTCCAAATGCTTTCATTTTTCAATACTGAATGATGTATGAACAGATAGTATTGTGACCCTAAATTGCCAAATTAAGTTCATTTGATTTATTAAAAATATCAACAAGATATGCAAACTAGGTTATTCTTGTTATGTTTCAGAGGTATCTAGTAAGATTCTTGTCAGAGAAATAAACTCAGAATAATTTCTTGCTTCATTTAAAATATTTACACCAATACCTTGCCTTGAAATAGACAATAAAATTTGTAATGAAAAGCTAATATTCTGGAATTCGGTCTCTAAAATATTACAAAGAATTCTGGGGTGAGAGTGTTTAAAGACAATGTCTTAATTTGCTTGTCACATTAAAACCTTGATTTGAAAGCCGTTGCCTCCTTCTTAATAGCTTGTGCACAAGGATAGCTTTAAATAAGCTACAGCCATGCTTTTGGGACATCTCTCCCCCTGGGTTTTTAAAACCAGGTTTAATTAAGGGGTGCCTGGGTAGTGCAGTCAGTTATGCATCAGGCTCTTGGTTTTGGCTCAGGTTGTGATCTCAGGATTGTGACCTCAGGGTTGAGAGATCGAACTCCGTGTGAGCCTCTGCACTGAGCATGGCAGAGTCTGCTTGAAATTGTCTCTTCTCCTCCCTCTGCCCCTCCTACTCATATTCTCTCTTGAGCTCTCTCTCTCAAATAATTAAATCTTAAAACTGGGTTTTATTTTTATCTTATTTTTTAAAATTTAAATTCAATTAATTAACATAGAGTGTATTATTAGTTTCAGGGGTAGAGTTCAGTGACTCATCAGTTGTATATAATACCCAGTGCTCATTGTATCACATGTCCTCCTTAATGCCCATCACCCAGTTACCCCATCCCCTCATTCCTGTCTCCTTCAGCAGCCCTCAGTTTGTTTCCTGTGGTTAAGAGTCTCTTACGGTTTGTTTCCCTCTCTGATTATGTCTTGTTTTATTTTTCCCTCCCTTCTCCAATCCTCCTCTGTTTTGTTTCTTAAATTCCACATATGAGTGAATTCATGGGGTAGTTGTCTTTCTCTGATTGACTTATTTCGCTTAGCATAATGCTCTCTAGTTCCATCCATGTCATTGCAAATGGCAAGAGTTCAGAAACCAGGTTTATTTAAAAATAAACCTGACAAACCTTTCCAAATTTTACAAATGTATTTGAGATTTTATAAAATATTTTCTTCTCTTCTTGTATTAATGTTAAGTGTGTCAAAGCATGTATTCTCCCTTAAATTACCTGAATGATTGTAATGTCCAAAAAGCAGCATAAAGAGAACCACAAGTTCCGACATTTTTCTGTCAATGAAACTGAACATTTCCTGTGGAGCAGAAGTTCCTTATGCTCACATTTATCTCATAGTATTCCAACTCCCAGAAAAACAGTAAGAAATATGACCAGATTTTATTTGCGTGTATTCTTTTGTGAGTCAGACATTACAATGTACATATTACATGCACATTACTGTGTGGGACAATACATAGAAAACCATGCTCTATTACCATTGAGATGCTCAAGGATAATTTTGACTTTAAACAATTTTGTCCCTTTTAATGCACTTCGGAACCTAATTCATCACAGATGTGACTTTGTGGTGATAATTTTGACCCACTTAAGTCATTAAGTGCATAGTCTTAGATTCTTGGGGGGACTGTGCTGACAGCAGTGTTATATTTTTAAAGTAGGCTTTTCACTTAACACATATGTAACAAGGTCCATAACATAAGATTTAATAAGCTTTTACAAGAGAGCATGGGGTTTTCCCTCATGGACAATGTTAAACATGCATGGTCAAACTTAAATATTATATAACTTAAAGAAAAACACATTAAGATGTTTGTTTTATAGTAAGTGAAGCCAAGAACTTCATTTTTAGGCTCACTAGATATATGTTCTATGGCAGAGACCGTAAGGTTATTTTATCAGAGTTTGCTACAAAGCACAGCAAGAACTTGAATGGATCTTGTTGTCCTGAAAGGTGAGCTCCAAAGACAGATATTAGCTACTGCATTTTCTTATCTTTGAGTTTTTATGGTCTTCCTCCTATTTCATTCACTGCTGTTCTGTAGCCAAAAGAGTTAAAGGGTCAGTAGGTACTAGTTGAGTCTGTCTTGATGTTTCACCTTGAACTTGATCACTTTGGAAACGCACCATTGTATTTTCTTTTAAAATTCTCTCTCTAGGAAGCCTGGGTGCCTTGGTCGGTTAACTATCTGCCTTCGGCGCAGGTCATGATCCCAAGGTCTTGAGATCAGGCCCCACATCAGGCTCCCTGCTCAGTGGGAGGGATGCTTCTCCCTCTCCGCTCCCCTTGCTTGTGTGCTCTCTCTCTCTCTGTCGGTCAAATAAATAAATTAAATCTTTAAAAAATAAAATAAAATTCTCTCTTCAACCAGCAATTCATTTCTCCTTTTAACAGTTTAACTATTTCACTTCCCCTAAATGAAACAGTGTGTATAAATTAAAGATAGATAGGAACACCCAGAACTTAGTTTTGCCATATCAGGAGCTGCCTCCAAGCACAAGGGGGTTGAGCTGCTCATGGTGTCTTGTTGGGCCCAGGGCACATATTGTCTGGTGATGTACTTGATGGTACGTTTTCATATGCGCAGACACGAAAAGGCTTTGCTCTCTCAAAAAAAAAAAAAAAAAAAATCACCAGCTCAGAAACGGAACTTTCCTGTCCTAGGATATGTTTAAGGCAGTTCCCCAAACTGCAGAAGGAAAACAAGTTATGGAAAAGAAGAATTAGCACAGGTATTGGTACTCCCAGACATATTAGGAATATTAAAGGTATGGCATATTATAGTCTTTCAAATAGAAGAGATGGAATCAAATGCTTATAGAATGCCTGATGCCTTTCTTTAGAACTTGAGCATTCTCAGGATAGCTTGAAAATTTATAATACAGACCAGCATCCTCATTTTATTGCTGATTGGAGAGATGTCAAAATGGGATAATTGATTTGCCTTCAAGTCCACAGCTGGGTTCGCAAGTGGTGGGGGAGCTGAGATTATGATCCTGGCATCCTGACTCCAGGGTGACCAGACTGGTCTGAAGTTAGAGAAGAAGGGGAAGAGAAAAGGAAAAGAGAGAAAGCTAGTAAATGCCAAAGGAGGGCAATAAGGGATGGTTGCCTAGTCAGAGCTGCAAATGATAGGTTTTTGTAATGGAGGTTTTTTTAGAACATTTTTAGGTTCACAACTAAACTGAGCTGAAGGTACAGAGGTTTTCCGCATACTCCCTGACCCTGCATATGTTTAGCCTCCCCCATTATCAGCATTTCCTACAAGATTGGAACCGACAGGGACACATTATCACCCAAAGTCCATAGTCTACATTAGGGCTCACCCTTACCAGTCAGTTTTTAAGAAAGGGCTCAAGCTGGAGGAGGGGCTTGACCTGACCCTGAAAGGAGAGGGAAGGCCTTGATCATTTCCGTCTACAGAAGTTTAACACAGAACTCTTGTACCGCATCTTGGGGGCAAGTTGTTCCCCTGAAGGACTGTGGCTCCCTCGCCCCTCTCCGATAACGAGTGGTGCTCTGTGAGCCAGTACGAGGCTGAGGCAACCGTCTGGATCCGGGGAAGTATGGATTTCAGTGATGCACCATGACCCAGTCATGAAGACGTATCTGTTCCTTCCCTCCCAACTGCAGAACAGAATTGGGTTGTTCTCTGTGTTGAGAACTGTGCTTCTTATAGGCTCATTATGCATAGAGCTTGTTGAAAATATGGCTCTTCCTGGAAGTTGCCAAATTAAATGCTAACACTGAGCACAACACAGGCAGCCATTTTCCAAAACAAGTTCCTTGCTGAGTAATATCATATATCCCTCCCTCTTCTCAGTATCTCCCCTAGCCCCATTGGCTGGGCTGGCTTTGCACCTGTCCTCATAGATTCTTTCCTCTCTGTAAATTGATATGTTCCCAGTCCCATTCCCAATTTCATGTATTAGCTATTTCTTTATTGAGTTGCTAAGAATATGTCTTATTTATTTATAACCAGGTCTTGGATTAGTTAATTGTTTCATTAACTTTTATTATCCTAATTCGCTTCTTCTTTCCTTAAACTTACTCTGTCTTTCTTTTTTAAAAAAGATTTTATTTGAGAAAGAGAAAGTGAGTGAGAGAGAGAGAATGAGTGCATGAGCAGAGGGAGGGGACAGAGGGAAAAACAGACTCCTTGCTGAGCAGGGAGCCTAATACTGGGCTTGATCCCAGAACCCTGGGGTCATGACCTGAGTCAAAGACAGACACTTAACTAACTGAGCCACCCAGGAGCCCCAGTCTCTCTAACTTTTAAAGTTGAATGCTTAGATATTTTATTTTCATTCTTGTTAATAAAAACATTAAAGGCTATAAGTTTCTTTCTAAATGTGGCTCTGGCTTCAGTCACCAGTTGTTGATATATAGTGTTCTTTTTGTCATTTTCTAAATAATATGCAATTGCAGATTGGATTTCCTTTGTGAACAAATAAATGTTGTTTAGGGGAGAGTTTTAAGATCTCTAGGTGAATTTGTTTGTGGTTAAAAATGTATTACCGGGCACCTGGGTGGCTCGGTGGTTTAAAGCCTCTGCCTTTGGCTCAGGTCATGATCCCAGAGTTCTGGGATCAAGCCCCACATTGGGCTCTCTGCTCCACAGGGAGCCTGTTTCCTCCTTTCTCTCTGCCTGCCTCTCCACCTACTTGTAATCTCTGTCTGTCAAATAAATAAAATCTTTAAAAAAAAGTATTACCTAATTTTAATGTTTTGTGGTCAGAGAATATGTCTTTCTCAATTCTTAGGATTTATTGGAGATGGTTTTGTATCTCGATTCATAATAAATTTCTATAAATGTTCCATCAATGTGTAATCCAAATGTCTCCAAGATCTCCAACCCATTTTTTACATACAATTTACCTTTCTTTTAATATGTAATCAAAATGACTCAAACCTCTATTCCACAAACTGTGGGAAGGTCCATGCCTTTCACAGATTCTGCAAGACATTTTGGGTGGAGGAACTTGTATTTCTTGGTCCACCTCTTAGTTCTGTATTATTTGTGGTTCCGACCATGACCTTAGTCAGACTGTTTGTTATGACAGACCTGTTATGCTGTGGTATCAAGCCCTTCTGTGACCTCAGTGGCTGAACACAATAGAGATTTACTTTCTTGTTCTTGCTGCATGTCTATGGAGTTCGGTTTTTTTTTTTTTCTTTTTCCTGGTGGGGTGGGGACCTGTCCTATGGCTCCCTTACTTAGAGACTTAAGCTGATGGAGTTGTCACCATCTGGAAATTGCTGGTGGCCAAAGCCGGAGGACCGGTTCTAAAAGTCTTCTTCCCAGATGAGTTTCTGTTCATATTTCATTGATCCCAAGAAGACATCGGCAGTGGTGAGCTGGAAGCAGGTCGGAAATTATCCTCTTCTATCTCTGGAAGTAGAGAGGAAACAGATACTGGTGAACAGGAGTGTCCATCATACTTGACAGCTTGCCTCCCAGAAGAGCTGCCCTCTTTGTTAATACATTTGCCCCCATTAAACACTGTCCTTTCTCCGTTCTTCTCCCAGAGCACCACTAACACAAGGCTCTTCTGCATGTCAGACTTCTAACCAAAGGATTAGGCACACAGAAGTTTTTTATTTATAGTATAGGGCTGGAAACGACTTTTAAATTCAATTCAGCATCAGTGATATTTGAAATTTATTGGCCATTCTCTATCACAGGGGGTTTTTCATTGTCTGTTTCTTTCCGTAGGCCCCCATTCTTTGCCAGGTTCTTGTCCCAGTGCACCTGTTTTTGCATCTCCCATCTTTCCCCATATGGTGCTGGTGCACCACTTCGATTTTTTTTTAAGACTTTATTCATTTAGTTGAGAGAGAGAGAGAGAGAGAGAGAGAAAGAGAGCATGCACAAGCAGTGGGGAGGGGCAGAGGGAGAAGCAGACTCCCTGCTGAGCTGGGAGCCCAATGTGGGGCTCAATCCCAGGACCCACGTATCAGGAAGCCGAAGGCAGACACTTAACCAACTGAGTCAGCAGGTGTCCCCCCCCCCCACTTCTGATATATTTGTTACTCTTTCTACAAGACAATTTATCCCTTTGTTTCCCCATCTTCTTCCACATCAAGGCTGATAAGTAAAAGGAACTTGTTTCCTTTACCCTCATTTCTGACATGAAATGTGTAGTTTTGTTTGTTTGTTTGTTTGTTTGTTTTAAATACTGACCAATTCCATAATACAGAATAATTCAGTTCAAATCTGACAAAACCTACGTGGAGTTAGCAACAGATGCAACAGGTTAAGTGCTCAGTCCCACAAGACTATAGCCATTTCAGATGCTAATTGCAAGCCTAGGCCTCTGCACACTTCTTACTGATCGGCTATAAATCAGGAGATCCCCTACCCCTCTTTGGGTTTAATTATTTGCTAGAACAGCTCACAGAATTTAGGGAATTACTTATATCCACTGGTTTATTATATAATGAAAGCTATGATACAGGATACAGATTGTCAGATGAAGAGGTGCGTAGAGTGAGGTCTGGAAGGGTCTCAAGCCCAGGAGCTTCTGTCCTCGTGGAGTTGGGAGAGGCTACCCTCCTAGCATGGGGATTCGTTCACCAACCTGGAAGCTCTCCAAATCCTGTATTTTAGGGATTTTTATGCAGCTTGATCACATAGGCATGATCAATTATTAGCTCAATTTCCAGCTCCTCTCCCTGTGCTGGAAATGGGAGATAGGACTGAAAGTTCTAGGCTTCTGATCATACCTTGGTCTTTCTGGTGACTAACCCCCATCCTGAAGCCCACCAAGAGTCACTTCATTAGAAAAAAGGATGCTCCTATAATCCAGAAAATTCCAAGGGATTTAAGAACTCTGTGTAAGGGGCACCTGGGTGGCTCAGTGGGTTAAGCCTCTGCCTTCAGCTCAGGTAATGATCTCAGGGTTCTGGGATGGAGTCCCGCATTGGGCTCTCTGCTCGGCGGGGAGCCTGCTTCCTCCTTTCTCTCTCTCTCTCTCTCTCTCTGCCTACTTGTGATCTCTCTCTGTCAAAAAAATAAATAAAATCTTTAAAAAAAAAACAAAACCCAAAACTCTGTGTAAGATGTGCCTGTCATCCCTATCACTCAGAAAATTCCAAGGGTTTTAGTAGCTGTGTGTCAGGAACCTGGGTCAAAGACCAAATATTAGAACAGAAGACACTCCTAGTACCCCTAATTCTCAGGAGGTTACAAGGCTAGAGCTCTGTGTCAGGAACTGGGGGTAACATATTTCTTACTTCACCACAAGGGAGGAAGGAATTTACTTTTCTTTTTTTTTTTTTTTTTTAAAGATTTTATTTATTTGTTAGAGAGGGGCAAGAGCACAAGCAGGGTAAGCTGCAGAGGGAGAGGGAGAAGACGATTCCCTGCTGAGCAGGGAGCCTGACGACGAGGGGCTGGATCCCAGGACCCCAGGAATCATTACCTGAGCTGAAGGCAGATGCTTAACCGACTGAGGTTAAGCAGCCCTCACTTTTCATTTTTTTAAGAGGTCCATCAAAAAAGTTCCTAGACCCAAAACACATACAAAAAACCCTGAAAGAAACCATAAAGCCCCCCACTATCTCACTCAGGTTAAATGATGCTTCTCCTAGAAGGAAGAAATGTTTTGCTGGACTGTTTTCTTTAACAGGCATTTTGCCCTGCACTTGATGCTTACAGTGAAATTGCTTTTACAGTATTAATGTTCAGTATACATCTTGTCACCCAAACCTATTGACTCCTGAGTTTGTATTGTGAGAATGTGAATATTGAGAGATACATTTTAGTCTAATCAACCTATTCAGGTTTTTGTACCCTCCACCCAACTTTTCTAACCTCTTTAATTTGTTATGAACTAAGAAGTATATTAGTGTCATCCATTATCATTTGGATCCTGTTGTTTTCTCACCAATTCTCAACTGTTGATATATACAGGTATATGTATATATAACATGTATATATGTATGTATAACTAATATGTATCTATATACATATGTATCAAAATACATACATATAGTCCAGTACTATGTTATTTGATACATAACATCAATCATTCAATATGATATTTTCATTGTGGAAACCACTCTCTTCATATATAAAATAATCTTTGCTTTATCTAGATGTTTTTACCTTGAATTTTTTTATCTTTGATAAAAATGTAACCCATTGTTTGTTTACATTTATTTTTTCCTGGATAGCTAATGATTATTAATTATGTTGAATGACATACATATATCTTTTTATAAGTAGCCTAGAGGTGGATTTTGTCTGACTCCCACACATATCCTATTACAGTCTCTTCTTATCTGTGTCTTCAGATCTCTGGTGTTAACTTAATATTGGAATCTGTGTCTGTCCCCGGCCATGTTGCTTGCCTAACACTGTAGTCCTGATACAGATGTAGCATGAGAGATGCTCACGGTGATGATACATGTGAAATGGCCCTGACCACTCAAGGGAAAGCTCCACATCAGAGTGGGAAGGTTGCTAAAGTTTCTGGAGAGTACAGAGCCAGTAGGCAGGCAGTGGGGGAAGAATAAGGTGTCACCTTCTATCTGATGAGCTTTCTCTCTTCCAAATGACAAAGACAGATGCCTGTGTCAGTCACTCTTTGTGCCTCTCCTTTCAATAACATAGGTCTTGTGATGAGTAAATATTCCTCTGTTGTTCTGGCTCAAGTTGAATTGTCAGTCTTTGTTTCTGGAGTATTTATGAGTTATCTGATTTAGTGTGTGAGTCAACATGGGGTTTTAGTGAAAAGTTGGGGGAGACTGAGTAATGGAGAACTAGGTAGACACCATCCTCAGTTGGAATTTCTCATAGTATTTGTAATTATTTAAAACATTTCTGGTCATCTATCACCAGATTTTTGTTTTCATTTATAAATAGGTCTCTCAAGTAGTATTTGATTTTCTTTTTAAATAAACAAGCTATGGAAACAATTGCATGCCTCTTGGTACACTGGAGTTTGGAATCAGATGAACCCAGGGCTAGTGTTCATTCAGCTCAGCCACTTATTAGCTTTATGATTCTGAGAACCTTAAATTGCTCTGGGCCTCAGTTTCCTTTTTTGTAAAAGGGGATAACAATTTCCACTCTAAAGAATGGAGTGAAGATTGGAGGTTATCTATGGTATGTTTGCCAGAACTTGCTCTCTTTTGGCTTCACATGGATGTGAGAAGCTGAATTGCAGAAGAATTCTTAGGGAGATGGAATCAGAGCATAGCTTGGATGAATTAAATGTTTCAAAATAGTATCAAGCCGGAAGTATCCTTTTTATAATAGGGATGGTCTTTCTCTCCTGAATTGTGCCGTTATGAGAAACTAGGTGGGCTAAATGATTCTGCCTTCCTCCTGGTATTATTTAAGTATTTTTTTTTAACATGTTTTATTTATTTATTTGAGAGAGAAAGAGAGCACAAGCAGGGGGAGGGGCAGAGGGAGAAGCAGACTCCTGCTGAGCAGGGAGCCTGACATGGGGCTTTGTCCTAGGACCCTGGGATCATGACCTGAGCCAAAGGCAGACATTTAATGGACTGAGCCACACAGGTGCCAGGTACTTATTTAAGTATTTCATTAAAAAAAATTTTTTTTTTTTAAGCAAGAGTAGGGAGAATAAATATTTATAGGTCTGAAGTAAAGAGTCTTATTAAGACTTTCTGAACAAGGCAGCTTGAAAGGCATTTGAAGAGTTCTAGACATTATATAATAAGCTAAATAACTTACCTCCGTACATAGCACTCTGTCTTGTCTTATTTGTTTAGAAGTTTCAGCTGAATATTCTGACTGACCTCAGGGAACTGTTATGCATTATCACGAAGCCTAGCGGGGGCATTTTGCAAAAATACTTGAAAATTGTAGGTCAGCACGATCAAGGAGCTGTCAGAAGTTTTCTGTCTAATCAGCAGGAGCAGAACCAGTTTCAATCTCACCATTAACGTGAGGAGTCTTGTAGAGAAACCTCAGCGAGGGAGTGTTGCTTCTGTGAACAAGCGGTTAACTGACACTCTATTTTCTGCATAAGCCAGTGTTAACTTGTGCAAGGATGTTTCCGTGCAGCTTGATGATTAGTGCTCTGAGCTCCTGCCCAGCTGGCCCACTGTTTAATCCAGCATCCCACTGCTGCTCTGTGACCCTCCTAATGCCTTCATGCCTGTCTGGGGCTCCTTCCTCTGGACACAGGTTTTCTTTAGGGGATGGGGCCGAAGACATTGCCATCTATCTGATTGTTCTCAGTGTCTCTGCTTCCTTGACAGTTGAAGAAGATTCTGTTCTGTACACAGAGCTTCTTCCCTTGCCCTGTTGGACCCTCCTGAGGGGGAAAGGCGTGACTGACTGCCTAATCAAGCCTGTTTTCCTGGCTTCTGGAGTGGAAGGTGGGGGAAGAGAGCCAGGGCTTGGAAGGAGAGGTGGGCAGGGTAGGAGAAAGGAAAGACAAATTGAATGAGGTTTAATTTGCATGATAAAGTTGAGGCAGTCCGGGAAAGAGGGGAAAGGAGCGGGGCCTGAGGTAGGACTAAGGCAGAGCTGGCTGGGGCAGAAGAGTTTTGGGCAGTGAAGAGATTGAGACTTGGGAGTAAAGGTCTATGGTAACTGTGTACGTGAGTGTAGTGAATCGGAGAGGAAGAGGGAGATTAAAAAGTACAGGTGGAGTGAGTGCTGTGAATGTGTAAGACTGATGAGTCACAGTCCTGTACCTCTGAAACAAATAATACATTACATGTTAATTTAAAAAATTAATAAAAATTTAAAAAACATTAAAAGTACTGCTGGAGGGACGCTCTATTCTTCTTGGTGCTTGAGAAATCGAAGCAAAGGATTCAAGATATTTTAGAATTTTGTGTTGCATGAATTTTGTCCTCAGGACTATGCCATCCTTCCAGGACTGACATGGGTGTGCAGTGACACTGTCAGATTAAACTCCAGTCCTACCGGACAAGGACTTAGCTCCTCTTTCAGTTAATCATTATGTCTGTTTGCCCCCAGCCCTGTGTATACTCTTAGGGTTTAATTCAGAGAGGGCGTTTAATTCCCCATTTCTCTGTTCATGTGTCTCATTGTAGCTTCCCTGTGTGGACAGGGACCAACACCATCACCATTGGTGGTCTTACCGGTTATAGTAAGGCAGTTGCAGTAACTGGGAGAGTCAGATAAAGCACTGTGGGAAGTGAAAATCTAACCGATACTCTTGGAACTCGAGAGTTGAAAACCTTAAATTTCTTTCTCACAATCACTTCAAAATTGTGAGCACTTTCTGTAGGTGATTTCACAGTGTCTAGAATAAGCATTCATTCATCATGAAAGCTCCGCAGACCCACATCAGGCCTCGTGTGTGCAAGTGGTTCTTCCAGCTCTGTGAGGGTAGAGAGATGGGTCAGAAACGGGTCTGTAGGACTCCTGGTTTAAAAGGACAGATGAGGGGCGCCTGGGTGGCTCAGTGGGTTAAGCCTCTGTCTTTGGTTCAGGTCATGATGTCAGCGTCCTTGGAATCAAGCAGGGAGCCTGCTTCCTGTCCCCCACCCCCACCCCTGCCTGCCCCTCTGCCTGCTCTCTGTCAAATAAATAAAATAAAATCTTAAAAAAAAAAAAAAAAAGGAGGACAGATGAAGTATGTATCCAGATGGGTATGATGCGAGGTAAAGGGTGCTCACTTCTGAAAAGGGTACTGACAGTGTTGGCTCAGGGAGTTCAGAGGATCAAGTGCATGGGTTGTTTTCCAGGCAAGATTGTCCTTAACGTGTACCCCTTTAGGGCCCCTTTAACTTATTCCCCATGCTTGGTTGTCACAGAGCATATCCCTGAAGGTACCAGTCATCATATTCCTTCTCTTGCCAGCAGGCAGTTCACTCTGTCTTTCCCTGTTTCCGTTCTATCTCAGACTCCCACTTCCCTGGTGGTAATAATATTGGGGTTTTCCTCCCTCCTTCTCCCCAGATCCCTGTCCTGTCCCCGGCTCTCCAATGCCCCCTCCCAAACAAGGGAACATTTACCCAGATCCTTCCCCCCAAAAAGCTTCCCTGGGCCCTACTCCCTGCCTCGGGTAGAAAATCAGGTTGGAACCCTTGGTAGATCCCAGTGGGCTGACTCTCTTGTTTGGAGAAATGTGGGATTGGATATTTTGAAGGAAAAAGTGCTGGGTGGCATTGGGTGGTCAATCCTCCTTCCCTATGCCATTTCTGGTAACATGGGTCAATCACTTGTCCCTTGTCAATTGTCCTGTCCCTTTCTGTGTGGATGAACTCATTTCCCCCCATGGATTTGTTCATGTGGGCTGGGCTGGTGTGGGCTGTGGAAGGAGCCCCTGCTCCACCAGCCAGGGCTAGTGATTTTGTGACTTGGTCTTCAGTGTCCCCAGCAGGGAAGAGATGGCGGGCCCTGTCGAGAAGTGAGCAGAAGGCACTGCTGAGGCCAGGCCCAGGCTTTCTAATTCTAGAGCTAAGAACAGACTGGTTTCCTTGACAACAGAGGCGAAGTCTGCTCATCTGCTCCTAGGGGTGGGCTTTGTGTGTCTGTGGAAAGCACTGGGACTTGGGGACAAGAAAGGAGATCCTTGCTTTATCAGTGCGGCAACCCATTTCTGAAAACTCACCAACTCTTACTGTATTTTAAAAATATTATAAATTTCCCAGGTGGCACAATGACATCAGTTATGTAATCTACACATTGGCAATCCAAACATAGAATCTTCCCTTCCTTTCCACTGCATTGCTTCTGATTCTTGACATATTTTATCAGACCGGCAACACCTTTTTGATAACATGTTTTAAGATGTCAGTCAAATATATACTTAGCACTCTTGGTGGCTAAATGAAAAGCATTTTTCCCTTCTTCAGCTAGAAGAGATTTGTGTGGCCAGGCAGCTGGGAGGTAATGAAAATCAGCACTTGACAAACTGATGTTGGCTCAAACATACACTTGTCATATGGCATCTTCAGAAAAAGCTTTGGGATCTAAACGCTTTCTTGATACAAACCACAAGATTCAGGCTAAAAGCTGATCCCTTTGAATATTTACCCAGCCATCAACAAGGATGAAATCCTACCACTTACATCAACATGGATGGAACTGGGGAGTATTATGCTGAGTGAAATAAGTCAATCAAAGAAAGATGATTATCATGAGATTTCACTCATATGTGGGATATGAGAAACAGCAAAGAGACTCATAGGGGAAGGGAAGGAAAACTGAATGGGAAGAAATCAGAGAGGGAGACAAACCACAAGAAGCTTAACTATGGGAAACCAAATGAGGGTTGCTGGAGGGGAGTTTGGTGGGGGGATGGAGTAACCGGGTGACTGGCATGAAGGACGGTACCAAATCCTAAGGGACTTGCTTTGAACACTGGGTGTTATATGGAACTGACGAATGACTGAACGCTACATCTGAAACTAATGATATACTAGATGTTGGCTGATTGAATTTAAATAAAAAAAAAAAAAGAAAGTTACCCATTTGCTCTGCCCACCAGGCCTGATTTCAAGGCAGCATATCTTGGTAGCGGTTTGGTGTTGAATTCATGCACTACCCTTCCTTTCCTATGCATTATTAAAGCCTCCTTAAAAAGCAGCCTGCAGATCACAGGGAGAAGACAGGCCAGCAGTGACTTCACGTCTCCTGCAAGAAGCAACATCTGCTGCCAGAAAACTCAGGAAAAAGATCTGCAAAATTGTAGCCTGTGGTAGATTTGATAAAGATGGCTCTTGGACCCTGAGCTTATAAAAAGCAGCGAATTTGTCCAAATCTGTCTTACTTTTTGTGTGTCTGTGTCAGTGCACAGCATTCTTGAATGCTAGGTAATTTAGATGAGAAATTGTGAGGAGTACTTATGTGCCAGGAGTGACTGATGAGATGGGAATTAATTAGCAGAGGAAGGCCGACTCTGACAGATGCACGAACAGACAGGTAGGGGCCAGAACCCTGTACCTTTTTTTTTTTTTTTTTAATGTTTATTTATTTGACAGAGATCACAAGAAGGCAGAGAGGCAGGCAGAGAGAGAGAGGAGGAAGCAGGTTCCCTGCTGAGCAGAGAGCCCAAGGCGGGGCGCGATCCCAGGATCCCGGGATCATAACCTGAGCGGAAGGCAGAGGCCTTAACCCACTGAGCCACCCAGGCACCCCACCCTGTACCTCTTCCATGAGATGTTTTGGTGACTTTTTCTTCTTGTGAAGTCCAAAGCACTAAGACTCAATCTTAGCTCTTGCATGCCCCCCTCCCAGTAACCAAGGGAGGAGCTGTGGCATTCGAAAGCCCTGTACAAGTTCCTTTGTTCCTTTCATCTCCCCCAGGCAAAGGCTCCCCTGGCAGGAGAATTCCTAGGCTGAGTTCTTTGTTTAGAGGCAACCTCCCTGCCCCTGGGACCTTGCTACTCTGTATATGCCACCAGATTCTCTTCCCTACCCACATTTCCTACATCTCTGAGGGCCAGCTGAGGATGACCAGGGAGAGGGAAAGCCCACCTCAGCCCTTCCCCTACATGGACCAAGCAGAAACACCACTGGAGTCAGTCAAATCACAGACTCTCAGTAAAAGAGCATCTCTGTACTGGAAGAAACTTCAGAGGCTGTCTTATCCCACATTTTATTTTACAGATGCCCGGAAGCCCAGAGGTGTTGAGGGACTTGCTTTGGTCACACAGCAAGTTAGTTAGAGAGTTAGGACCAGACCTCTGGCTCTTGAGTCTGTCCAGGGCTCTTTCCCAGGACACAATTCCTGGAGTGCTCACTTAGGGCTGTGGTTTCTCAGTATGGTGTATAGATCAAGTGTATATCCAGGGCTCAGGAAAGCTTTGTTTTATACATATATGACCTCCGCTGGTCCCGACATACATTGCATTCAAATGTTTCTCTGTCAGATAGAATTTGAAGACTTACTGTGAATCTAGAATTGTGCAAGGAGGTTCCATGTGAAGCTGGATTTTTGTAGATGTGTTTTGGTAGGAGTGTCACTGGCTAAACCCAGTGCTGGTTTTGATTTGTTGACCAATGATTTTGCAAATTATAAAGATCTGTAAGTCTCATACTGTATATTTTTGTACCACGTCGTCGTTTGGTTAGAAATGACTTTGTTCTACCTTCCTACGGAATCATGGCTAGATTCTTACCTGCTATGTATCGCACTTAATCCTCTGAACCTCATGGCAGGGAGGGGGATGGGGAGACTGAAAAGAGGTCCATAAACATCACCTTGGGACAACAGAATATCAGCAGTTTGATTTTGCCATTGTTGCCTCCAAAATTAAGGGCAGAAAATAACCCAAAGAGTTTCCCTTCAGTCTCTTCAGGTACAGAGCCTGCCTCCTGTTGAAGGGCGGAAAGGTTTGGTTGAGGGAAGTTTAAGGTTGGTTGGGGCAGCATCTACCTTCCTGTCGTGGGCATCAGCAGGGAAGATGCCCCAGTTGCTTGATACGACATGTGGGCTGACCATCCAGCAGATGCTGCCTAATGGAAGCAGTGACCCGGGGGAACAGCGGAAAGCCTGCCGAGCTCAGCATACATAGCTGTAGGGGAGTGCAGAGGGATTTCCCTTCCCCCCAGAGCCCCACCCACAACTCCAGCAAGAGACTGTGCCGCCACAATGGTCAGTGGGCCATCAGAAAGGCCACTGGAAGGGCCTGGGGGTGCCCTCCTTGCATGCTGGTCTGTACCACCCCATTCATTCAGCCAGTTCCTGTGGGGGCCCTCCCATCTCTCAGGCACTATTCTAGATGCTGGGGATACAGCACTGAACAAAATCAGACAAGGCCCTTCCCTCTTCGAACATCCAGTTTAGTGACAAGTGAAAGCCTCTTCTAGTCCTTTGCTATTTTTAGAATTTCCAGAAAATAAGTCCCACACAATGAGCTTTTCCCCAGTCACACTCAGTCTCTTCTCCCTAATTGTCAACCTTTTGTTCATGTCTCCTTCTTCCCCCAAAGAAGAAGCAATCCCGAGGTCATAGTGGGTGTGGAGAGTGGGAGCAGGTGCAGATAGGGTTGTCCTAGGCAGAACCCTGGGCAAGTAGATGCTCCCTCCTCCCCCGTTGGGGCCCCATCAACCTCTAAAAATGCCTTTCCTTGACTCCTCAGGTGCCCAGGGTCCCTGGTACAATAAAGTAAGGCAGCCTGCATCTTCCCAGTGCATCCCCCTAAGTGTTGCATGTTCCCTACGGGTTCCCTGACCCATCAGCCCCTGATGTCTGCAAAGCTCCAGGAAGACAGCTGTCTCATGAGGTCACACTGATGTAGGAAGAGAATAACAAGTATTTGGTCAACTCCTCCAGGAGTCCTGTCCTTTAAAGGCAAGAGACATTAGTCTAAGAAACCTCTGAATGATTGAATTTCCGGCACAGAGGGGTGGATGAGGACGTTTAGGCAGCCTGATGAGATCTGGGGGCCGAGTGCCACAAGCGCCCACTCTGCACCTGTGGCTTCATTTGCCTTGACTGTCAGATTCATGCAGACTGGGGTCATCTTGCCCTGGCAACTGGCTTTTCCTTATAGGTGCTGTGTGTGTGTGTGTGTATGTGTGCATATGTCCAGGTCTTCTTACTAGGTCGCTGTTGAGCTTATGTGTGTCTATGTAATCAACCTGGGATTGTTGGCCCTTAGCAGAGCATCGCTGTTTAAAGCGTCCAAGGTGATGCTCTGCTCACATGTCCCTGTTACTCAGCCCCGGGGGAGTTGCCCTCGTCATCTCCTACCATTTTGTTTCCAGGAGGTGGAAGAGACAATATCCTTCACATACATAGGACTGCAATTCAAGAAGGGAATAGGATTCATTTTCTTGACACATCTTTCACCAGTTACAAATAGTAGCAACTGCCTCTTGGACTCTTGAGAAATTATGAAGTGTTAATTAGCAGATGCACTGTGTGTTTAAAATATGTGGTGCATTTAAATAACTATTAAATTAAACCTACTTTGCAGAGTTGAGAATCCATCTGGTCCAAAATCTAAGGAGTTGAATTTTGCTGCAAATATTAAGAGGACTGTTTAAATGCTTCTGGAAAGGATAATTTTTTTTCTTTTTTTTAAAGATTTATTTATTTATTTATTAGACAGAGATCACAAGTAGGCAGAGAGGCAGGCAGAGAGAGAGGAGGAATTAGGCTCCCTGCTGAGCAGAGAGCCTGATGCGGGGCTCGATCCCAGGACCCTGGGATCATGACCTGAGCTGAAGGCAGAGGCTTTAACCCACTGAGCCACCCAGGCACCCCTGGAAAGGATAATTTTTTTTATCCTTTATCCTTTATCAGGAAACTTTTGTTTCCTGAGATGTAGAAACCGAGGCACAGAAGCCCAGGGTGACTGGCGGTGATCACAGCCTGGCTACTCTAATTGATGTGACTCCATCCCTCAGAGGAAAGGTTTGAATCGTTCCTCATGTCCAGAGGGCATGTGAAAGGACTGTGGTTATGCCTTAGAATTCACGTCTTGCAAACTTGTTGATCTCAATGATTTGCAACTCTTTGACTTAAAGGTGAAAATAAAGCATTCCCTGACATTTTCTGCAGAGATGAGGAGGGCAGAGCCAGGAAGGCCAGGCCAGACACTGACCAAAGTATCCCTGAGTCTTTCTTTGGACGAATCACACTTTCTTGGCCTCAGTTTTCTCACAGGTTTGATGAAGGGAGGTAGGGAGTTGGGCCGTGTATCAGTCAGGCTCTAACAGGGAAAATAGAAACTTCTCTAAGGATCTAAGCAGAGGGCATTTAATGCAGGACATTTACACAGGTAATGGAGAAGGTGAAGCAGATCACGGGGAGGTGGCCCAGAGATTAGCCCCCGCTGGTCACTTCTGCCAGGAAGGAGGGAAAATGTGGGGAAGTGATACTATCCCAGCCCTGGGACCAGGGCCACTCACCCTGTGGAACATGGTGGCCTTTCAGGTGGGAACAGGGGCCATGGAGGAGATGCCATGTGAAGCAGAGAGGAAGGGAAGAAATGCCCTGGCATCTTCCTTCCATCTTGGGTTGGTGCTTCCTATTGCCCCCAACCCAGCAGGAAGCCAGCTGACATGGAGCCTGCCATGGTCGACAGGGAGGGCTGAGGAATTATTCGCTGGGAGCAACCCAGGCCGGGTTGCTTCCAAAGTCCCCTTAACACTGACATTCAGTGAGAGCCAATGGGCACGTGAGGCCAATAAGGTCAGAATGGTTTTTAATGAGATCCCCTGCTCCCACCATCAGAAACAAACATTCCCAAGGTGCACCTAGCATGTTCTGCATTGGACTTGCCTCTATGCAGGGAAGATGATGCAAGCCTTCAGGGATGGTGTTTGTGGATGAGGGGAGCAGGGAAAGTACAAGGGTAGGAAAAGATGAGAAATTGGAAATAGGAGATGGGTCATACCTGTGAGTGGAGAGCTGAACCCAAAGGCAAAGGCTCAGTGATCCTTTGGGATGATCCATGATCTGGGATGATTACTATCTGTGCAAAATTATGATTCCCATCATAAAATAATTCACAGCAGGTCAGTGTCCATAGCACGCTTCTCTGGAATGTTTAATGTATTTTTATACAAGGCACACTTTCATAGTGTGTCTTCAATCAGTACCCATCAAACCGGATTGGTTTGCAATCCCCTCACTAGACTACCTCTTCTTGAAGGAGGAAGGAAGGGAATGGGGACTGGCAGTCACGCTCTGCTGTCAGCTCCGGACAGGCCGCCCACGCAGACATTTTAGCTGCAGTGGAATTTGAGAAGTTACCGACCCCCTTTCTTTGGGCTTCAGGCTCTGAATCTGTGGAGTGAAGATGTTGGGGAGCATTCAGGGCCAGCCTGACTCTGCCACTCTGGGATCTGCCCCAAACCCTGGAAGACAGGCTCAGGAGTGGCCCCTCAAGCCATATGGGAAAAGAGCAGGGGAGGCATAAAGGGGATACTTACGCAGCCATGTCCCGTGAGGGTCAGCATGAGTGTGCTGCTGTGACCTCAAGGACAGATATAAATAATCAGAAGCCTTTTGTGATAACTTATGGTTTTGCATTTCTTGACTGTGACATGGGGCATCTGTAGACCACAGCAACTCCTATAAATCCACCTTTCTCTGTGGCCCGTGGCCCTCACACCTCATATTGCTGCTCCTTTCTCAACACAAGACCTTAAAAACCCACCAGCTTCCTTGAAGGTCCCTCCTCTCTTTTTCTCCCAGCTCCCTTCCCTATTGATTCTACCTCACAAAGTCCAAAAGAGCCAATGAGTCAAGGAGAGCCCTTCTTGGAGTTTAGGGAGAAGAGGCTGTGGGGAGGGGAGAAGCTGGGAACACTCATGCATTAATCATTTTTGTCCTGACTCATATACAGGGATGAGTGGTAGCAGGAAAAGATGGCAATTTGGTGGCAAATGAGAGGTGCCAGAGCCAAGAAGAGGAAAAGAATCAGGTGCTGGAGAATGGAAAGACCTTGACCAAGGAAAGAGGAGAGCTGGGGGCTGATGTGGGGTAGAGGGTGGTCCTGTCTGTCTGGGGTGGGCATTTCATGCAGAGGAAGACTGGGGGAACTGCTGGCTTGAGTAGCTTGAGAGCCAGGATGACTTTATCCTGTTGTTTGGGAAGAAATGGCGTTGTGCCACTCCCGGTGCCGTGAGCCCGCGGCTGACCCAGAAAATCAATCTCCTCCTTTCAGACTGAATGCAGAGGAGGACTCAAGCTCTCTTAAGTCAGTGCCACAAATCCACTGGAGTTGGTACATGATCTAAAGCCTTGTGGCTATCTTCGCTACAGACAGTGAGGAGTCTTGGGTGGTCTTGTGAAGCATTTTAGATAAAACCCTGTATGTAGATTGGATTGCAGGAGGGGTGCTGGAGAAAGAGATCAGTGGGAAATGAAAGTAGTGAGAATTCAGGCTGTTAGAAACAAAATTCATCTGAGTAAATATAAAGATCAACTTGGCTTTATTCAGTGATTCATGAATCGGGCAACATCCCATTTAGCAAACAGAAAGGAGTTTGGAGGAGCGGTACAACATGGAAGGGTGTTACAGGCAAAACAGGGGCAAGACAACTAGCAAGAGACTAGAAAAGATTGTTTTGGGAAGGTCACATTGCCTTAGAGGACAGAGCAGGGGGTCTTATTAGGTGGATGACTTCATCTTCCTTCCTGACCGATGAGGGTCATGTGACAGATTACATCACTGGTGCTGATCAGAAAATTCCTGACTGGCCAGTTAAGATAACATTTCTTGGGAGAGGTTGAAACTGCAGTTAGGTTAGGTAGTGAGCCCTGCTTTGGTGAATTGGCCTAGCCTAAGTAACTCTCTTGGGCTAGTGCTTTTCTTTGTAACAAGGCTTCTTGTTTTTCTTTCTTACAAAGAAAAACACGGGCCCAGGGAACATCTGTACCTTCTGCCCATTCCTACATTCGACTTGGCGGAACAGCTTTTTTTTTTTTTTTTTTTTTTTCCCTTAAACCCAGGCTGTTTTAGTGGGTAAGCTACTCCACGCCCAGCCTCATCCTGGGACCTACCAGTGGCCTCTCCTCTCTTGTTGACCCTCCTGAGCTTCTCAATATCAACACACATAAGAGCCCAGGCTACATTAGTGGCAAGTTCTCATCCCCTTTTCGGACCAAGCATTTTTCACTCCATGAAAACAATAAGGCAGAGGTGCCTGGGTGGCTCAGTTAGTTAAGTGCCTGACTGTTGATTTCAGCTCAGGTCATTATCTCGGGGTCGTGGATGAAGCCCCATGTTGGGCTCCATGCTCAGCATGCAGTCCGCTTGTCCCTCTCCCTCTGTTCCCCCAACTCTCTCTCTCAATCTCAAATTAATACATAAACAAAATCTTAAAAAAATATAGGGCATAAGTGCCGACATATAAGTCTCCACCAAGTTCATTAAAATTAGGAAACTGGGATTCTATCACCAAAGTTTCCATTCTACTAGGAATTATTCTGGGCCCTCCATAAGCCAGGGATGAGGAAATCATATTTTGTTTTTGTCTTTTTTTTCTCTTCATCCAAAAGGATGAGACCACTTCTTGGTTGACCCTGTTAGAGACTGATGAGCGGGAGCAGTCAGAACCCATTAGTGCTGCCCCAGTGAGCTGCTGTTCAATTCAGAAGCATCGACTGAGTCTAGGGAGACTGCTAGCAGAGCTCAGTGACTTGCGTCTGCCCTTTATCCTCCAGCTGAAAGGGGGGGGCTCCTCTACTGTCACAGTGGCTGATTGGATCTATAACTTCAGTCCCTTTGTTCCAGGCATCTTCTTTGTCATCACGCAGCTGTTGGTGACAATATGCTCTTAAACCCTTGCTACTCAAAGGTGGTCTGTGGACCATCAGCAATGGCATCACTCAGGAGCTTCTGAGAAATGGAGAATCTCAGGCCTCACTCCACCCCTGCTGAATCAGAACCTGGGCAGTTAGTATGCATATTAAGGTTGGAGTAGCCCTGAGACACATCTAGAGGCCAGAGGTGCAAAAAATGTGTCAGCAGGGCTGTGCTCCCTCCAAAGGCTATAAGGGAGAATCCTTCCTTGCTTCTTCCAGCTTCTGGCAGCTTCCAGGTCTTCCTTGATTTGTGGCTGCATCACTCCCATATCTGCCTGTCTTCACGTGCCCATCTCATCTGTGTGTCTCATAAGGGATAAGTGAATTATCCAGGGGCCCACCTGGATAATTCAGGATGACTTCATCCTGAGATTCTTAATTTCATTGTTCAAGATCCTTTTTCCAAATAAGGTCACATTCTCAGGTTCTGGAAGTTAAGCCATGGACATATTTTTTGACGTCCCACTGTTCAACCCACTACAGACCCCACTGGAACGTTCCCGTGCTTCTAAGCTGCATGCTCAGCTGGTCCAGCTTGGTGTTTGGATTCACTCATGCTGCTGACAGCTGCCAGATAATAGCAGCATTATTGAATGTGTCTCCTGTGACAGATATTGTCCTGTGTGTTTTCATGGATGGATCCATTTGATGGCAACAACCTTTTGGGGTTGCTACCATAATTACCATCCCCACTTTACAGATGAGGAGGCGTGGGGTGGTTCAGTAACTCGCCTAAAATCTCACAACTAGTAGAGGTGAACCTAGGATACAAATCAGGCAGTCTTCACCAGAATCTGCGTGCTTTGCCATATCATAACACTTCTGAAATTATGTAATATGTTTCTGAAATTATAGAGGGTTCACAGGGGTAGGAGAGAGATGGCATCAAGGCCCTTTGTCCTACTTCCCAGAGAGGCTGGGCACAAAGAAGGCAAAGATGGAGGGTGTGCAGCTGCCCTATAGTGTAGGGAGGTTGGGGGACCCCCAGCTATTATTTATTCTGCCCCAAAGTCTTTTTCACTTAACACTGTATAGGTGTACTTTTCCATGAGACAGCTTGCCCAGGCTAAATGCCTATGGGTGTTTCTTATCAAAGGCGTCTTCACGTGAATGTTTAGTGTGGCTTCCTACACTCTCAGTATGGATCATGTCTTGGGCTCATACTTGGGCTCATACATTCCATTTGTTTACTAACCATATGTGAAACTTTGCTTAATTTGCTTTAAATGCCTTTGTTTTGAGTGATGAGGAGTGGGCTCTCCCCCTATATTTGTTCTCTTTATACCCTCCATGATTTTCTGCCTCGGTTTCCAATCCTTTGCCACTTTTTTTTTATTTTTCCCAGATTGAAAACCTCACCCCTTTCTTTGGATTCTAAACTTGACTGCCAGTAAGGGCCCGAAGTCCTTCCTTCCCAAGGCACAAGCATGTCAGATGGATGGGCACAGCTTTCTGTGCCTGTAATAAATAGCCAGGTCAAGGAGGTCAGGGAATTAGCTGGAAAAACCTGTAACCAGTCCAAGCAGTCTTGTCAGTGATGCAAGGAGCATTGTAACATCACTGGAATCTCTAGATTTACCTGCTCAATGGAGAAGTGGAACCCACCATTTAGAACTGCCCATCAACCAAAAATCTACCTGTGTCTTTAGTACAGAAATTCAGTAGCAAATATAACCTGCCTAATTTTATTAAGCTGAGTTTCACAGATGCATTGACATTCCCTTGAGAACATTTGTTGGGGCAGTGAGCCCAGATATATGCTTGCTGGCAAGATGGAATCCAGATGGCAATTTTAAAAATTCAGTTGTTATGATGTCAATAGACCACAGGAAGAATGATTTAATAGTAGCACCTAACATTTACTGAGCTCATGTTATTTACTAGGCCCTGTGCTTTCATATCTTATTTTATATAATCCTCTGAGGAGATTCTATTCCTCTTGCCATTGTACAGATCAAGAAACTGAGGTTTAGAGAAATTAATTAATTTGCCAAGTACACACAGTTAGACAGATGCAGAGCTGGGATTTGATCCAGGGCCCTTAATGCTTTCCAGAACCTGGATTCTTAGCCACAAGGCTGTATGGTGGAGCCAGCTCCCTGGGTGTAGGGAGACAGCTTTGGGCTTCTACTGAGTTATTTACCACTCCGCCCACCCCCTCAATAATTGTTAATTTTCCCTCTTTGCCTCAAATCTGTCTATTCCCAATTGAGAAAATGCAAGGCAGATCTCCATGGCAGATCTGGGAGGTTTCTGAAAGAGAGGATATAGGAGATGGGAACTAGCGTTTGTTGAGTACCTACTGTGTGCTAGGCCCCCTGGAGAACACTTCCAGCCACAGTGGTTTTCATCCACTCAGCAAATCAGAAATCCAGGTGCAGGGTCCCTCTCCATGTTTGTCTCATCTTGTCTCTTAAGCTTTGGCCTTCTCATCCTCGTCTGGTCTAGCCTTAGGACATGATCCTTCTATTTCACAAAGGAGGAAGATGCTTCCTCAGAAGGACATGGGTGTGCGCGGAGTGAAATATGTTTGGCAGTTGGGCACATCAGTCTGCCTTGCGGTCACCGATATAGGATCACTGCCTGGCGGAAGCAGGACTGGCAGCCAACAAACCTCGTCTGTCCAAAAACCCTGGGTCATGGTTCATGGGCCTCTCCTAAAGCCTCATGGCCTCTTTCTCCTGTCCCATAGCTTGGCTTCCTGACCTTGTAGATGACCTGCCACCCATATGTGAAGAGCAGTCCCAAAGTTGGTGACCTAGCTTCTAAGTTGGGTTTCCATACTTCCTCAATTCTTTTTTTTTTTTTTTAAGATTTTATTTATTTGACAGAAGGAGACACAGCGAGAGAGGGAACACAAGCAGTGGGAGAGGGAGAGGGAGAAGCAGGCTTCCCGATGAGCAGGGAGCCCGATGCAGGGCTCAGTCCCAGGACCCTGGGATCATGACCTGAGCAGAAGACAGACGCTTAACCGACTGATCCAACCAGGTGCCCCATACTTCCTCAATTCTAAGGTACACATTTTCCCTACATGTCAGCATCTCTGAAATTGGGATGTGTCTTCCAATTAATGATTACGTACAATTACAACTGGCAGTGGTTTTCCTCTTCTAGTAATACCTAAAATAACAGCATATCAACCAGTGGTGTCTTAGATTTGAAGAAATACAGTAATGCCAATGTTTATTTTCACCCCTCACTGTCAAATCAATACCTGGGCTTATATCTTTCTGCCTTCACTTGAGGCCTGACTCAAAAATCTTCCTTGTGCTCATCTGTATGACTAGCTTCCCGTGTCATTTCTTCAAGCAAGAGGTATCCTGGGAGTGAAGATGACTGAGTGTCCAGGATCTGATATTGTCATCTTTCATTCCCTTCTTCCTAAATCTTATCAGTAGTTTTATGGGCTCTCAGGAAATTATGAAGTGGGAGGTCCTATTTTAAGATTTGTGGATTCACGTATTTATGTCCTCAAGTCTGATGTTAAGAGACCCATTGCCTAGAAATGAGTTTGATTAAAGGAGTACCCACTTTATAACCTAGATGTAGGATTGGGTTGTTTTCCTTGATAATTGTCCTTTTATATCTTTGATCTTATGTGAACTGATTATTAAAGTAATTGCTGTGGTCTGCTAGTACAGAAATTGCCACATGGTATTAAAAGTCACCATTCATTGTATGTACACTGCATCTATTTCCAGCAAACCTGTGGTTTCCTCATCACCTTTTGCTAGAAACTATTTTCCCTATGTATTGCATCTTAGGGGACTTGATTTCATCTTATTTGAAAACAAAGGGAAGGAAAAAGCAATTAGAAGTGTCTTGAGAAACGGCACTTCAGAGGAATACAGATGATCTGGAACACTTGAAAGAAGCACGTGCTTCTTGTAATAATCTTCTATAGGAATCACAAGAAAAAAGTCGGAACGTGACTTGGTTTCCTCTGTACAGTACAAAAAGACACAGCTTCTAAGAAATAGGAGAGGACAGCCAGCCTGAAGGGGCTGAGGGGAAACTGGACATAAAGGAAAGTGTGCCACAGATAATATGTCCCATGCTATCATGAGAAGCACACTCGTTCACAGAATTAACGTTGGTGAAGTGGGAAATAATGACAGACTGTCAGAATGCAAGGAAAGTGTCAATAATAAGACTAATGAGAGGAAAATGAAAAATTTAGAGAACAGAGATTCAGCATCCTGATAACTGGTAACTGGTGATCCTGAAGGAGACATCAGAATTAAGTTAATAGAAGACTATCTTGAAGTTAAAAAGAAAAAAAAAAGACTATGTTGTTCAGGGTAGGCTGTCTGCTGTAAGAGCAAGCTCAGCATCTCCAATCAGATGCTCAGTAGGCTGCCTTCAGGGACACCATGGCTCCTTCCATTTGGTGGCTGCACTATCCCCAAGGGCCCCGGAATTTCTACAGGATCCTCTGCATCCAGGAGAGAGGCAAGAAGGCATTTCTGCTCTTAATGTCCTGGGTTACAGGTGATGCACATCACTTCTGCTTATAACCCATTGACTTATATTCCACTTGGCCCTTGCGAGAAGAAAGAGGGGAGGCTGGGAAATTGGGTACTCAGGAAGAAGAGCAGTGGGTTTGGTGAGCACATGGCATTGTCCTTGATGCAAACACACACACACACACACGAAGAAAAGTTGGAATTGTTCCTCCCTTAACACCTTCACAATAAAATCCAAGCCATATAGAATCACAGGGAGCATCACAGAGCGGAGAAGGTCAAACAGTATGCCTCCTGTTTTTTTTCTATCTTTGTGCTGACACTCTGTGACAGTCTGAACCCCCCCTTCTCAGGCTTTGGGGATATCTCTGCATGGATATCCAGAGGCCAGTAGAGTTTCCCATGGGAGCCTTTAGACCGTCCCGCCCTTTAACATGTTTCCTTACCAACCCTTCTTCCTGGGCCTGTGAAGTCTTCTTTCCCACACCCCAACTCAGCAAGGCCCGAGTGTCACTGTGGTTGTGAATTTTTATAGCTTCTTTCGTCTGGAGAGGGGTGAGATGGTGTCAGATTCCTTTCTAGTTCCAGATGCAAGGTGTTCTTATAATTTTCTCTTTTGCCCAGTTAGGGAAATGCTGCCAACAAAACAGTTCTGACCTGAATGTGCTAAAAGAGCATTTGTTTTCACCTCTGTGGCCTAGGATGCACTTTATTCCACTAGACAGAGAAGGACACATCATCCCGTAGCTGTTTCCTAGATTTCTTGGCTGGAAATGGGACTGGCGGGCAAGGGTTGTCCAGCCACGGGGTTCAGCGGATTACGTTTCACCTTCCTAATGAAGAACAAAATGTTCTCAGATTAGGTCAAAAATCAGAACCCACTGTTTTATGTTGGAACTTGACCGAGGTGAAGCTTTTCAAAATACAGTGTCTTTTGGTCTTCGGTGCAGTCTTGCCAGAAGTGAAAGGGAAAGATGACTGCTTAGAAGTATCTGTGACTGGATTCTAGGACAGCCTGAGGTGTGGAACAGTGAATCCAGGGAATGTCCATTCAATTAGACAGTCTTTTTGATGAGCTTTTATCCACAGAGTGTGCAAGTTTGGCTGACCTTTTCACTGAAGGGACTTAGTATTTAAGGCTGAACCCGGCCTTCCTGCTCCCTCAGCATTGCCTCTACATCACCAGGGTTTCCTGAATCCCCCTTTCTTTCCCCTTCATTGAAGCCATGGTCTTATGATTGGTGGCAGAGATATCCAACAAGTGGATTAAAGCTTAACGCTGGAGACTCAAGGTTGGGGCCTCTCTGGAACCCCATGGTTCATGAGCCTCTACCAGAGCTCTGTGCCCCCAATACTGTAGTGATCTCTCTATGGTCCACACCTTGCCCCAGCTCCATCGTGGGCCTTTTGAGAGCAGGGATTGTGAATTAGACTCTTTGGTGTCCCCATGCTGGAAATCGGAATGAGAATTATCCTTTAAGTGGCTGGCTTCATCCTTGAGGCTTCTTCAAAGAATATGAAGCCTGGACCTCAGGCTTTAGCTATTTGCTGATTTCCATTCCCCACCTTCCTTCCAGGTCTCTTGCATGTGATGGAGGGGAGGAACTCTTGGTGAAGTGGCAAGCGAGACCAGGCTCTGGAACCAGATAGGTTCAAACTAGGCTCTGCCCTTGAATAGCTCTGTAGCCTCAACCAGGTCACTCCATTTCCTGGAGCCTCCAGTTCCACATGGGAAAGCCAGTGCAGTGAGCCCTGCACTACAGTGCTGAGAAGGGCCCAGCACACCCCTACCCATCTGGGTTTAACAGCCCAAATTTTGTTGATTGAATAATGGCTTCCTTCAAGATCTAACCCAGAACTTTGGTCCTCATAAATGTGGATCCTGGTGTAGGGGGGATGGGGTAACCGGGTGACAGGCATGAAGGAGGGCACGTGATATTATGAGCACTGAGTGTTCTATGCAACTGATGATTAGCTGAACTCTACTTCTGAAACTAATGATGTGCTCTTTGTTGGCTAATTGAATTTAAATAAAAAAATAAATGTAGACCCAGAGTTTCCAGTCTCCTGTTCTGAAAACATTGAATACATACATTTATTTTCAGTTTCCTTGTGTGTGTATGATTATACAGGAATACATATATATATATGTATATATATATGTGTGTGTGTGTGTGTATATATAGGATATACATATATACAGACAGGAAACTGAAAATAAATGTATATATTCAATATATCTATAAATATATATACAGGAAACTGAAAAAATATATATATCAAGAGACAGAAAGAGAGAAATATACAGATATACACCATCATTTCAGAGATGGTCTGAAATGAATGTGTTCAATGCTTGTTATACACACACACAGTTTTATTTGTATTCATATTTTTCAACTTAATACGACTATGGGCCTCTCTACCAAGCGGGAACCAAATCTCACTTCTTTTGGAAATCTTTCCACTCATGCCCAATTCCAGTACTTGCTTTACTCTTGGGCATGAGTAGATACTCAACAAATAATTGTGCTTGTCCAGTGAGAGGGAATGGGACTGATTTTAAGTGCTGAGAGAAAAGCCTGGGTCCATTCATTCCACAGCAGTGCAATTTCTGGATAATACAAGAATGAAAAAAAATTACCTACCAACCATTAGGTCTGGGGCCTTTTAATAGAAGGCTTTTAAAATTCACTGGACTTTTCTGGGAAAGGATGCATCAGGGATGCTCAGAAATGAGCACTTCTTAGACTTGCAGCAGTCTGGGGGTTCATGGATTCCTCCTGCCCAGGGGTTCCAGAGATGGACGGAGGGAGACTGTACCATTTCTCTCCTTCCTCCTTCTCCCTTTCTTCTTTTAAACTATTTTTGTCCTAAATGGTCACAGCCGTTGATACCTAAAGTAGGACTTGGGAAATTTGGAAACGTGTGAAGAAGCTCATGATAGGCTTTCCCCAGAATTCCGCCCTGCAGAGGCGTGAGCTTTCTCTTTATCTGAATACACCAGGCAGGGTGTGGTCCAACCTCTGTTTGGCAGGTTCCCTTTACTCTGCAAAGTAACAGCAAGGCCACAACTGTCTCCTCTCTCCCTTCTGGAAGTCTCAGGGATCGGTGAGTGTGGGTTCTGACTTCAAGTCTAAGGCTTGGAGCAGATGCTAGGCTGGGGGCCAGGGGCTTTCCAAGGCTGGCACCACCCCAGGGGGAGGCCATGCCCATGGCGGTGGTGGGGGTAGCCAAGAGCAATTGCTTGAGCATCTTTCCATTTTGGGCTCAGTGTGCTCAGACTGTCCGTTCCTGTAGGGACACCTCCCATCGGCGGGGCAGGAGATACGCACCTGCGTCTCTTAGGTGCACATGGAGCTTCCACAGCTTCTAATAAAAAGTCTCACAATGTGGGCATCTGTTACTCTCCTTCTAGACCTTCTGTTCCCTTTATAGCTGCTAGGAATGACCCATAGAATATAATTTTATACTCCAGTGATTACATATACCTGGTCTTCAGTGGGACAGGGAGGAAAATGACTTGTGACTGAGTGATGATTTGTGTTCCCCAGCTGCTCTCTGAGGAGAGTGAATCCTGGCTGGAGTATTTCCTGAGTAGGGGTCAAGGGTGTGAGGATGCAAACTGGAGATGCTGAGAGGGAGCCACAGGGCTCCCCTGAGCAAAGAGTTGAGAGTTTGGGGGCAGAGAAGGGGTTGCTGGAGGGAAGAAGTGAATGAGACAGATAAGGGGGCACAGCTGAATTTTGGAGGACCAAAAGGGTTGCAGCTGATGGCATGTGGAATCTATTGTTTTCTCCTCTGTCTCCCTATAATCAGTGTTATATTGTGAAGCTGGACTTGTTAGTTTAAGAGTTGTATTCGATTGCTAGAATTCTGCTTCCAAATAGGCAAGAAGAATGGCTGCTAGAGAGGGCCCAGCCATTTGGGGGTCATACAACAAAAAGATATTTTGTTTTAAAGGAGGAGATTTGGGCACTAAGGAACCTACCATGCTTACCTCTACCAACATTTGGCACCTTACTAGGAACTGTCTCCCCACATGGTTTCATGAGCGCCCCTAGGGCCTCTTTCCCCTCTGGGACCCCAATGCTGCTTTGCAGAACCCACCCAACTTGCAATGCACTGTTACTAGAGATCCATTCAGCATCTACCTGGCACCAGGTCTTATGGCAGAGCATGAGGAACAGAGGAGTGCCACAGACACAGGCCCTGCCTGCTAGGAGCTCATGGTAATAGTCTGTTGCTGTCAGATAGTAAGTGGAACAAAGGAGGTGAGTGAAGGTGATGTGAGAGCCAAAGGGACAGGGGTGTAGGTGGGAGGCTTCCAGGAGGAGAGGACAACCTGAGTGGAAGGGAGAAGGAAAAGAGGAAATTGTTCTCTGGGCAGAGATCAGCATGGACAAAGGCACAGAGGTAGGAACTAGCCTGGTCCCTTCCAGGTCATGTAAATAGCCCCAGAATACCCATGAGAGGCAGGCGGGGTGCGGGCGGGCACTGAGATACTCGTGGGGCTTTGTGTGCCAGGTAAGAGTCAGGATAGCATTCTACAGGGTGGTAATCCTCAAGAGGAAGGAGGTGGGCAAAGAGAAAAGGGAGGGGCCCTTCCCTGCCCCCCATTCTCTGATTGGGGATGGATGGGTTTGAATTTCCAGCATGGAGCATGTGTTTGGTTTGAAAAAGCAAATTGAGAATTAAAACTTTATATTTGATAAATGTAAAAGGATACCTGTCGCAATCTAAATTTGACTGAGTTTTGGCTAGAGGAGCAGGAATTGGGGAAAAAGAAAGTGAAGGAATACTCCCCAGGTGATGGGAGCCTCAGGTGGGATTTTAGCAGGGTGGTGACAGGCATGGGCCAGTTTTGCACTTTTAGAGCAATAACTCTGGCCACTGACTGGATGGTGGATATGAGAGAGGAAAGACTGCACAGACCATGAAAGGGTTGGAGAGATGGCAGGCATGATTAAGGGCCTTATGTTCTGGGTAGGGAGATATTTAGTGGACAGAAAACCAGATAACTTGGTGACAGAGAATGTGCACAGGGCGAGAAAGGGAAGAGTCAGGCTGCATTCTACAACTCTTGCTGGGACGTATCCCACCAACCCTTGCTGGGTAGTGTCAGGGATGGGAGACTAGCTGGGGGAGGGAGGCTCTGGTGGTTGGTACAGGGTAGCCTGGTTCTGAGAAGTCAGTTTTAAAGTGGCTGTGGAACATCTGACTGAGCAAAGGTCCTTGAGCATCTGTGACTTGTCCATGTTCACACTCTAGTGGGCTACCATCTAGGGCTGGGATCCTATGTCCAACTCTTTCCACCTTGCAGCCCAGCTTGACTGGACATGGAGACAAGGAACAGGTGGCCCTGAGGTGTTAGGCCTCCCAGGAGGTATCAAGCACCCTGGGGGTGGGTGCTGCTCTTCTCATGATATGGAGTAGCCCTTGCTTCTTAGCTCTGTCCCAGGGGTGTGAATGGTTGGAAGGTAGGTTCTCAAAACACATGCTGGGGAAACCAAAGGCTGAATGGATGGTGATGCCAGCCTCGACACTGCAGCAGGTACAGGCTCAGAGGGTTGTCACACCGGGGTCCCCTGAGGTCCACCCAGGGTGACAGCTCAACCCCAGTTGCTAGACCCTTTGGAGTGGCCCTGGCATCATGCCTCTTTCTCATTAAGAATTGGTGCCTGTCCTGGCCCTGCTTAGCCTGACTGTGCAATCAGAGATCTGATAGTTTTGGTACCACAGGGGAATGTTTTACAACATTTGCCTATGATACCTCCTAGACATGTTTTCATTTTAATCAGGGGATAATACTGTAACCTAAGGAATGAAACTCTAATAGTGGAATTTCAACACCAATAGAGATTGGGATGGGAATTATTGTGTTCACTGTATACTTATACTGTATACTGGGGGACAGATGCCTGTCTTCTTACAAAATGGCATAGGACACTTCTGGGGGCAAAATATTAGTTCTTTCCATGGACACAAGAAATAGCTCAGACTCTGAAAATCCAAATCTTAGCAAGCTATGGCCATGAGGCAACCTCATATTTCTGTGGCACAGGCTGCTGGGGAAGGGGAAGAAACTGGTGCTTCAGGTAAGACAACTTATGAGGCTGCAGGATTAGTCTTTAGGGGACAGCAGTGGTCACCCCTCAGAAGAACAGCACCCAGGGGTATGTCAGTAAACCCTGCATAGAGCCAGCTGGCCCTGGGAAGGAGGGCTCCCTTTCCTGTTGGTGGGCATTGGACAGAAGCAGCATGAGGTTGTGCCTGTGACCCTGTTCTAGCTAAAAATAAGACTAATGGGAGGAGGACCCCAGCTGACAGCTGGATGTGCAGAGCATAGAGAAGAGGTTATGGAAGCAGCTGCCAGGTCCCTGACTAGAGTCATGAGCATCAGGACTGGGCTCAGGGTATCCTGGCTGGGCTGAGAAGGAAGTTGTGCCTCAGTGGGTATGCACTATCCTGGCCTTCTCAGCCACACCGTACCGACCATGATGGATTCTCTCTGCCCCTCAGTGGGAAGTCCAGTCTTTCCAGATGCTCTGCTGTAGGCAGTGCTGGAGCTGAACTGGCCAGTGTGGAAGGACGGGCGGGGACTGGCCCCAGAGCCATGTGGCAATAAGAGTTGGTGTCCAGGATGCTGCCAGCCCTGGGGGAGGCAGGCCTCCTTACTCTGAGCAACAGAGTGCCCCAAATGGAAAACCATCTCTTGTGGTTTTTGTTTGTTTAAATATTTTAACAATTAACCCTTTGAAGACCTTGATCCCCAGTATTTTTAGAGTAGTAACTCATCCCTGTTTGTAAGATACTAATGCTTGGTGAAATTGTCTTGAATCCAACTAATGGCCTGTGCACCTCTAAAACCCTTCTGCTGTCCTGGGGTGTGATATCCTTCAGGCAGCTTCTGCTTCTGCTGCTTCAGCTCTCCGAAACGCTCTCATACCGGTGTCTGTGAATTGAGTAACAACTAGTGAAGTACTGGGGGGTGGTACCAGGAAGGGGTCATAATGCCTTCCAGCCTGGCAGGTGGGAACCCTCCGGGCTCATGCAGGAGTTCCACATCCTGTTTGCTCCTCTGTGGAGAGCAGCTTCTCTCCTCAGGTCCTCGAAGCCAGGACTCTGAAGAGATTTTCCAGTTCCTCTCTTTGAAAAGAATTTTGGTCCTACTCATAAAGATAATGAAGATTTCTGCGCCTTTCATAGACATAATTTGCTTTTAAAATAAAATTTCATTTCTAGTTTATTTTTAAGAATTTCTCAGCAGTCCTGAAAATAAATCAGCACGTAATGGTACTGCAAAACCGGGGTGAGGAGCCCTGGTGGTGCACACAAGACCCTAATGTTCGTTGTTTGTGTCTCTCAGCTTCCATCCAGATGTTTGAAATCCAGTAGATGTGGTCGGCGTCCCTGAGAACGACGCGGGGTGCACGGGCCGAGCACTGAGAAGCAGCAGCCTGGGACGAGGCTGGTCCAGCCTCCCGGTAATTTGTTGGCAGTTTTTGGTGATGGTGGGGGGTGAGGCACACTTTTTGTTTGGGTCCGTCTCACGAGGATGAACTTCCAGTCACCAGCAGGATTAGGGGAGTCACTGCCATGGGTTCCCCCAATCCTGCTGACTTGTGGAGCTACCATGGGATCTGAAGGACTTTAGAAGGCGGTAGTGCAACCCCCTATGGGGGCAGAAGCCCTTCTACGGCATTGTGGAGTCACCTGATTCTGAGGAGAGAGTGCACCGCCTGCCTTCACTGCCTGACCCACCTTCCTGTTCCTGAGCAGCTCCTGCTGGTGCAAAGCTGTCCATTGCACCCTCCACTGAATCCTTTTTACCTCCTGGGGGCCCTGGAGGCTCTAAGGAATCAGCTCAGTTCCTCTTCCACATGGCAGCCCAGCAGACATTTGGGGACAAGTGGAGTGGAGGAGTGCAGGAGGGTCTGGAGCCAGAGACAGTCCTGGTTGAGACCCTGACTCCATTGTTATCTGTGTGATCTTGGGCAAGTTAGCTAACCTCTCTGCAGTGCAGTTTATCTGTAAAACAGCAACAATGACATCTGCCCAAGAAGTAGTCCTGGGAATGAAAATAAATCATGAATAGGAGTCGCCTAGTACTGGTCCACCACCAATTCTCTGATGCAAATGCGTGTCCTACGGTTCAGCTCAATTCTGACACTGCTGAGTTCGGGGCCACACAGGTTACTACCACAAGTTAAAGGGCAAGATCACCAATCAAACTGCCCCCACTTCAGAAGCTACAAGTAGGGTGCTCAGGCCACTGCACTCGTGACTCACTAGGCTATAAATTTGAGGGTCTCCATGCTGCCCTTTAGTCGCTCACTCCCTATAACAACTCACAGAACTCACTAAAGGCACTGGGATTGTGATTATAGTTTTAGTAGAAAGGATTCAACTCAGGAACAGCCAAATGGAAGCAATGCACAGGGCAGGGCCTGAGGAGGGTGGGGGATTAGAGCAGAGCTTCTGTGCCCCCTCCTTATAGAATCTGGGTGCATCACCACCCCAGCATACCAATCAGGAAGCTCCTCTAAGCCTTGATATTTTTAATGGTGGGCTTTATACTACTAGGCATAATGGTTTAGAGCAACTGCCACTTGTTTGAACTCAATCTCCAGCCCCTCCCCCACCTGTCCTCCATGGTTTGTGGGGACAGGGTGCTCAAGTTCCAACCCTGTAACCATGTGCTTGGTCTTTCTTGGTGGCTAGTCCCTCCCTTGAAACATCGAAGGGCCCACCATGAGTCAACTTGTTAACATGGATTCAAGTTCCATGAAATGAGCTCATCATGAATAACAAAAGACCCTCCTAATGTTTTTTGGATACTTTAGAAATTCCAAGGTTTTTTGAAGTTCTGTGCCAGGAACTGGGGAGAACGGCCAGATATATTCTTTACGATATCAGACCTGGCCCTTCGAGCAGTGGCCTCTGATGCTCACCACTCTGCTTATCCTCTTTGTTGTGATCTCCAACTTGACATGTTCCCAGTATTTGGTCAGAGAACTAGTCATTCTCGTCAGTCTTTTTCTGGATGTTCTTTTTGTTAATATAGCTCAAGATTGAATTAGTTCTTTGGACTACAACATGTAATTACAGTCATTGAGTATGCACCTGTTTACAGTTGAATCATGAGCCTCTCATTACTCGAGTTCCTAATGCTATAATAATTCCAGCCCCTAAATGACACATAATAAGAGCAAATGCTTAATAGCACTTGATACACACCAGGCACTGTTTTAAGTACTTCACATACATTAACTCATCTACATCCTCACAACAGCCTAAAGAGGTAGCTAAATAGTTCAATCCCATTTTATACACAGGGAGACTGAGGCACAAGAGGTTAGTAACTCACCCAGCAAGACAACACAGTGGCATAGTTAAGATTGGAACTCACCGTCTTCTTGTTCCAGAGTCCATGCTTTTAACCACTAAGCCACACTGCACATAACGTTGGCCACCTATGCAACACTTTGGAAGAGAAGGAAGGAGCATGAAAGGATGCTCCTGGTTCACAGAGTCAAAGGGTGGTTTCCTCTGGACCCCATTGTTATGGTGAGGGTGTCAGGGCTTCCATTTTCTACCCCATTCCCATTGGAGCATCTGGAGTAACCATCTGGGGATGGGCTCTGAGAAGTGCAGGCAGGCCTAGGGTACATGTTGGTGTGGACTCCCTGCCCAGCAGGACCTGGGCTTCTTTGTTCCTTGTGTTTCAGGGAGGGAAGTGCTACTTCAGGCCTTCACAGACCCATTCCTGGGAATGCAGCCATTCCCAGAGGAAGGAAAGAAGATTTAGGCTAGAAATAGAAAAGATTTAGGCTAGAAACATTCAGTACTGGGCTGTACTGGCCAAAATGACCCAAATCCCAGAGAAGCTGAGAGTTCAGGGGGCTCTGGAGCTGGTGGGACCTGGAGCCATGAGAACACAGGGCGTTCATCCCCATGTGCATATCCATGGTACCCATTTGGAGGTTGCTTGTTTTGTTTTTAAAATAACATCAAAGATCAGGACTACAAAAGTGCTAAAGAGAATTTAAACAGGAGGGGCAGTGCCTCTGGAAAAATGTCTGCAGCGCTGTCTGCCCTGGAGAGTCTGGCTGGTGACCGCATGTCTGCCTAGCTCTGATACATTGTCTTTGTCCTTGCTATCCCTCACCGCTGCTTATTATTGCAGGGATGAGGCTGGCCGAGAGCATGGTGGAGGTGAAATGTTCTGAACTCGCTCTATGCACAGGGGCTTGACTTGAACCTACAAGGCAAATGTCAGTAGGTCATGTGTGTTCTTTGCAGTTGCCCATTTTGGCATTTGGCTTGAGGGGTGGGGAGACAAGGATGGAGGAGGAAGGCCTCTTGCTCCAGGAAACCCAGATCCTCCATCCTTCTGCATTTTCTACACGAATCTCTCTCTCTCCATATAGTGTAGAGCTGGAAGGGGCTCCAGAGTCTGTTCTGTTCACTCCCTTATTTATAGATGGACAAAAGGAGACCCAAAGAAGAAAATTACCCCCTGCCCAAGCCCATGAAGCTAGAGAATGACAGAATGAGGGTGATACTGTAGACTCTGACGCTAGCCCAGAGCTAATTCCACTGGAAATATCCCTGATGGACTCAATCACTCTTTCTCCTCTTAGATGAAGAATCTGGCTTGAGTGTTGCTAGGTACAACTTCAACCATTCTAGCAACCTCTAAATCTGTTTCAAATCTTTCTTTAGAGATTTTTTTTTTCTTTTGGTTTTTTTTTTTTTTTTTTTTTTTGGCTGCCACTTCCAGAAGATGCCTCCTCCATACTCTATCACTCACAGGCAAATATTTCATCTACAGGACTGGTAGGCATGGTGCTGGTTGGGAGACATTGGTGAGGGCATTCATAAGGAAATAATTAATTAGTGAAAGAATGAAGATGAGGTGTCACAGTTTGGCAGACTTGCAAAAGCAGGTTGTGGTGTCATTTGGAGCACTCCTGCTGTCTCAGGTCAAGTGTATGGTGGCAGGTGGTGACTGGCATTGGAATATGGGGCCTGGACAGCCATGGGAAGTAGCAATAGTGTTAGAAGATGAGGTTTGTGCCATCTTTAGCTGGCTAAATGGCCGACATCTGGAATGGATACCATCCAATACACGGTACAACTATTAACATCTAGCCAGTGGTATTTCAACTCTGGCTGTCAGGGAGCTTTTAAAAATCATGATGTCTAGGTCATACCCCAGACTAATACACTAAACTCCCTGGTATCAGTATTTTTAAAAGTTCCCCAGTGGATTGCAGCATGCACCCAAGAACCACTGCTCTAGGCCAAGGGTTCAGGCTATTAGCTGAGGGACCCTGTACATGTACCCTTCCTTGAATGTGCTATTTGCTGTTCCCCAAAAGGGGAAAAATAGGAAGGAAGGAAGGAAGGAAGGAAGGAAGGAAGGAAGGAAGGAAAGGGAGAGAGGGGGAAGAGAGAGAGGAAGGCAAGGGAAGGGAAAGGAAGGGAAGGAGGGAGATATGGAGGGAGGGAGGAAATATGAAAGAGGGAAAGGAAGGAAGATCATCTGAGTGTTCAGGGCTGATGGGGTAGGTTCCCACTTCTCCCACAACCTAGTGGTTCACCCACCTGCCTCACTCAGAGGCACTGTAAGTTGGAGGGTAGAATCCCTCCATGGAAGGAGGTCACAGCTCAATGACAACAAGACTATGCTTTACTGGCTGCCAGCAAGGCCTCTTGCATAATGAACTGCTGGCTGTAAGGAAGGTCAAGGTTTGGGCTAACCAAATGGGCCAAGGGGGAAGAACAGATGAGGACAAGGAGGCAGGAGTGCTCTAAGAGAACAAGAGAGTATTCCACATCCCCTTGGAATGCAAATGTGAGCTCACAGTGGTAAAGGGAGGGAGGGCAGGTTAAAGATGAAAGCCATGTGTCCCGAACCCCTGTAATGCTCTTTTGTTGGCATCTCTCTACTTGTGTTCAAAAGCTAATTCTTGTTCAGTCAAGGCACTTGCCTTTCTTTGCTGAGAAGGGGATCACACAGCAGGGAAAAGGCTAGGGCTTTGTTAGGCTGCCCTGGGTGTCAGAAGGCTCATAACCCAGATTGGAGAGCCTAGTGGCGCTGACACACAAAAGGAGACTGGTGTGGCCAAAGCCCCACAGCTGGGAGGTAGAGGCTGGAGCTGCAGCCTGCTTCTTCAGGAGGGCTCTGTAGTAAGAGAAGACATTCCTTCATTCACATCAGGCCTTAGGGGAAAAAGCATGCTTGAGTAGAAAAAATAGGGGTCCCAGCCCAACTCTCCAAAGGCTCCCCTCGTCCTCATTCCAAGGATCAGGTCTAGATCTAGTACATTAGTAAGTACTGATGCCCAATACATAGTTTTACACTATGTAGGTATGCAGCACAGAAATGATGCAAAAGGTATGCAGGTCCTACTTGCGGGGTGGCAGTGTAAGTGCGGCGGGTTGGCCGGGCAAGGGTAGTGGGCCCGCGTGCCTGTGCCCCATTTTCACTAGGTCGGATGGTGTGTTGGCGCCCCCTATCGACCGGCAGCCGCCGGCGCCCTGCCCTCCACACAGCCGCTGGGCTCACACCCTCCTGGGAAGAGCCGCCGGCCACGCAAATCCCACGAATCCAGCCCCTCCGCCGGAGGAAACTGTACTGGGACCCGCGCTCCCTCTTGTCTTCTCCGTAGGCTTCCAGGAGCGGATTGCAAGCCCACCAGGACAATGAGCGAAGAGACTGTCCCCGAGGCTGCCTCCCCGCCGCCGCCGCAGGGGCAGCAGTATCTGGACCGCTTTTCTGAGGACGACCCTGAGTACCTGCGCCTTCGCAGCCGCGCGGCGGACCTGCGGCAGGACTTCAACCTGATGGAGCAGAAGAAGCGCGTCACCATGATCCTGGAGAGCCCCGTGAGTGGGGTCCGCCCCGGGCAGGCGGGGGAGAAGGAGGAGGAGGGAGGCCAGGGAGCAGGCGGCGCCGCCCATTGGTCTGGCTGAACCTGAAAGATAAACAACCCCTCTTCCACTTGCTCAGTGTTGCCGCAATTTTAAGCTGGCTGAGCAAGATGGGCCCTGCGCTGTGGGGTTTTCCTTCTCTCCTTGGCCGCTCGTAGATGGCAAAAACCTGGTTTATGTGCAGGCGGTTTGGCTTGGTACTGGGAGGGGGTGGGTCCGAGAGACAGGAGTCCTGCCTCAGTTTCCAGGCTTCCCCAAATTTGTAACAATGGACTAACAGGGATATTCCTGTAAACCGGAGGCCAGCAGGGAGTGCCACGTGGAAGGCTTGGGGCCCCCTTTTTGATCACCACAAAGAACTCACTGTTGGGGCGGTAAGGTTGACACGCATGGGGCAGAGGTGAAGAGGGTCTGGAAGCCCCAGGAGGTGATGAGAGTGAAGGATTCAGGGTGCTATGGGCCAGGAAGGGAGGGCAAGGCCTGGCCCCAGACTTGAGGTCAGTTGGTACCTACATGGCATGGAGACAGACCTCATCCTTGAGGCTAGTGGTGCTTTGAGAAGAACAAAGCATGGACCCAATGGACCGCTGAAGTGGGAGGGTGATGTAGGCCCTGGGTGAGGAGAGGAAGAGCAGGGTGGAAGGAGGCAGTGGGAGTGTGAGGCCAGTAGAGCTGGGGGGACCCTCAGGAAACAGTGATGATACTAGGGACTGGGAAGCTTGGGATGGAGCTGGCATCTCCAGGTGCCTGCCAAGATGGGTTCTGCCTCGGTCCCCACTGGGCTTTGGAGAGACAGGACACGTAGATGGGCCATGTGTGACCCTGTTTGAGAGCACACAGTGAATGCTCGGGCTTCACAGAGGACCACTGAGGTAATGGGTCTGAGGTCTCCATGACAGGTGACACTGTGTGAGGAGCCTGGAGGAATATGGCAGGTACTAAAATCTTTGGGATAATGGAAAAACTCCAGGGTGGGAATAGGAGAGATGACAGGTGTGATAGAAGTGGCAGAGTTAGTACCAACCCAAGTTGCGGGCCTGAATGTGTAGGACTCTATTCTCAGGTAAGAAGTGGGACAAAAGGAGTTCATGTTTCTTCTGTCCTTTTATAGACTGACCAACACCTGGAAACCCCCCCCCCACCACCACCCGTTTCCTTCTTAGTGTTCCCTGCTGCCACCTGGTGGACAGGCATGCCTTATTTATAGTCTGAAAAGCCAGGCTTAGAAGTGGAAGTGACAGGGAGGACAGCACATCCTTCAGTATCTGAGGAAACTGAGGTCCAGAAGGACCACAGGCATGGCTGATGGACAGGGAAGATGGCACTCTTTTTCATCCAGTTTGCTTTTTAAAGTGTCTCTTAATTACCAAAGTGAAGCCCTGCCATGTCTGATGGTCAGTGTTGGGGGGTTGGAAGTAGGAGGGACTTCTTGAGTATCACTTAGACCCAGGGAGGACCTGGAATCTGGATTATTGCCCACAGGACATTTTTTTGCTTCCCAAACAGCAGTTTGGGGAGACTCCTGAGGTCCCAGTGGAGTGGGACCTCAGGAGTCTGTCAGTCCCTTGCTGACCCAGGGGATGGAGTGGGCTCCTTCAAGAGGGGTCCTCAGTCTCCCCCATGAGACCCACTGGGGGGACCAGCACCGTGGGGCCTGCTTCAGTCTTTCAGGGAGGAGCTGGAAGGCCTGATCCAGGAACAGATGAAGAAGGGGAACAACTCCTCCAACATCTGGGCCCTGCGGCAGATCGCGGACTTCATGGCCAGCACCTCCCACGCAGTCTTCCCAACATCTTCCATGAGTACGTGGGGAGCTGGGGAGCTGCCAGGAGCAGAGGTGGAGGAAGTGAGGTGGGGAAGAGAGGGTTGGTTGCCAGGCTACAGAGTGAGTGGTGCAGCTGAGTTAGCCGACCTGGGGGAGCAGCCAGAGAGGTACCTGGCTCTGCTTCTGAGGCTGCTAGCTTTAAAGACCCACAGGGGAATTATTCCTGGTGCCCAGAAGTACAAGGGGGATGGCATCTTACGGGAAAACCTCTTTCTGGTTCTGTTGGGGGAGGGGACAGGATGACATGGTGTCACCATTCTGAGAGGCAGGGCAGCCTCTATGTGACTCTTCCTTCCCCCTTCACAAGTGGGTTAAAAAGAAGGGAGGAGCTTTGTAACTCCAAGTCTCTCACATGGCCTCTGCTTGAGGACCCAGGAGTGGAGAGTGCAAATTCTGCTCCCTGTTATTGTAGCTGTGGATACAGAACTGAAGGACAATCTCATGTGCTAGCAGCAGCCCCTGACTCAGGCTGCTCTTTCCTCAACCTCCTGGAGCCACTCCCTTGCAGATGGAGTGGTAGGAATGGGAGGAGGCCGTTGAAGCCAGTATCTTGGTGCCCACAGGGCAGGCCAACCTAACTCCATAGACAAGGACGCAAGCAGCCAGGGCTGGAAATGAAACCCTCTTCCTGGGTCTCAAGTTCTCAAGTTCTGCGCACAACCTTGAAGAAACAAACATCAAAAAACACTTTCCCGGGGGCTCCTGGGTGGCTCAGTGGGTTAAGCCTCTGCCTTCAGCTCAGGTCATGATCCCAGAGTCCTGGGATCGAGCCCCGCATCCGGCTCTGTGCTCAGCAGGGAGCCTGCTTCCTCCTCTCTTTCTCTCTGCCTGCCTCTCTGCCTACTTGTGATCTCTCTCTGTCAAATAAATAAATAAAATCTTTAAAAAAAAAAAAACACTTTCCTGGGGTGCCTGGGTAGCTCAGTGGGTTAAGCCCCTGCCTTCGCGTCAGGTCGTGATCTCAGGGTCCTGGGATCAAGCCCCGCATCAGGCTCTCTGCTCAGCAGGGAGCCTGCTTCCCCCTTTCTCTCTGCCTTTCTCTCTGCCTACTTGTGATCTCTCTCTCTCTCTCTGTGTCAAATAAATAAATAAAATCTTTAAAAGAAATCACTTTTCCTCAACAACAAATACAGGATTATGATGAAAAATTCAGAAAATAATCAAGAAGGGGAAATTAAAATCAATGTCCTTTGTTCTTACAACTACAAACTATTTTCAGTATTTTGGTGTATATCCTTCCAGCCTTTCTCGCTTTTTTTAAATTTTATTTTTTTTTAAGATTTTATTTATTTATTTGACAGAGATCACAAGTAGGCAGAGAGGCAGGCAGAGAGAGGAGGAAGCAGGCTCCCCGCTGAGCAGAGAACCTGATGCGGGCCTCGATCCCAGGACCCTGAGATCATGACCTGAGCCGAAGGCAGAGGCTTAACCCACTGAGCCACCCAGGCGCCCCCAGCCTTTCTCTCTTAACATGTATAAATTAGGAAAACAAAAATGGAATCGCATTATACATGCAAGTATACATGATAGCTTTAACATGTCTTGACTAATTTTTCACGTAATAAAACATGATTCTGTAATACAGTGTTTGGTGAGAGTATGCTATTCTGTGGTATGACTGAATATGCCACAGATTATTTTTACACTGTTTCCCATTTTTAGACTTTTAAGTTGTTTACAACTTTTTGCTCTTATGAACAACAGTGCCATAAATCCTTTCATTTATTCTATGACCATTTTCTAAAGACAAATGACTGGAAGTAGAATGGCTGTATTAAAATATTTGCATGTTTTAAAGACATTAATGCATAATGCCACATTACCCTGGAGAAAGATGGAACCAATTTACATTCCCGCCAGCAATGCAGTGTAGCTCCCTTTTCCTCCCCCTTGATCTATAGTATGTTTTATACCATCCGTTTCATCCTCCTGATTTGATAGGTGATAAATAGTCCTTTATCTGTGCTTTAATGTGCATTTATCTGATCACTAGTGATGTTGGATATATTTTCATATACATGCTAGGATGATTTTATTTTTGTAGTAAATTGCCTGTCACAACCAATCCTTGCCAATTTTCCTACCCGCGTATTCTTTTCTTATGAATTTTCAAATCTTTATAAATTGGGACTATTTCCCTATTATCTGTCAGATATATTTCAGTTTTTTCCCAGTTTCTCCTTTGCCTGTTTTGTTCGTGTTGTTTTTGTCTTATAGAACTCTTTAATTTCCATGCAGCTGAATCCATTGTTACTTTCCTTTGTGTGTTCTTATTTTGATAGCACACTCAGAAACACCTTCCCCGTGTTTTATCATCCCATGGGACAAATACCCTTAATTATTTAAAAAAATAACTTAAGAATTATTCTGTCAAGTCTCCCCTGCTCCCACCCCATACTCAAGAATTCCCTATTGGGATTATATTAAATAAATAGATTAATTTGGTGGAGAATTTATAAATTTACAATTTCATATATTTGAATATAAGCTTCATGGGGAAAAAGATACTTGTATGTTTTGTTGACTGCTGTATCCTAGAATAGCGTCTTGGACTTAGAAAGGTAGCTGGCACAGGGTAGGTATTTTTAAAACATTTGCACAAATGAATTTTAAGTCTGTTCAGAAATGACGTATGTCTTCTCTTTATTTGCTCTTTTAAAAATGTCCATTAAAGAAGGTTAGTAGTTCTTTTCTTATAGTCCCTCCTAATTTCTTGTGAAGTTTGTTCTGGAAATTTTATATAACTTTGTTATTTTAAGTGATTTTTAAAAGATTTTATTTATTTATTTGACAGAAATCACAAGTAGGCAGAAAGGCAGGCAGAGAGAGGAGGAAGCAGGCTCCCCGCTGAGCAGAGAACCCGATGCGGGGCTCGATCCCACGACCCTGAGATCATGACCTGAGCTAAAGGCAGAGGCTTTAACCCACTGAGCCACCCAGGCACCCCTTAAGTGATTTTTTTCTCCATTCAGTTTTCTTTCTGGTTATAGCTGTCATCCAGGGAAAATAGCTTCTTATGGAACTCTTAAATTCTAATAACTTCTCAGTTAATTCGCTTGGGGTTTGTACATAGAAAAATCCCATAACCTGCAAATAGTGATCATTTTAAATCCTTCATTCCAATATTTACCCTTTGGTTTCTTTTTCTAGTTTTCTCACTGCATCCATTAGAACCCTCAGAACAATGCTTAGTAATAGATTAGAGAGTAATCATCCTTGTCTTGCTTCTGACTTTAATAGAAATCCTTTATCACAAGAGTTTGAGTTCATTATTGTGTTGAGGAAGTATCTTTTTATTCTAGTTCAATATGGGTTCTCAGAAATGGATGTTGAATTTTTATAAAACGCATTTGGGCATTTATTGATTTCTCTCTCTTTGAACTATTGATGTGATGAATTATGTTAATAGATTTCTGAACATTGAACTCTTTTTTCTTTCCTGAAATCAGTTATTCCTGCTCTTGATGCATTCTTTTGAAAATACGTTTCTAGATTTGATTTGCTAGACTTTTGTTCAGGATTTGCATATTCATACATGAGGTTGGTCAGAAATTTACTTTTGGGGCAGTCTTCATTTAGTATTGGTTTTAAGGCTAAAATTTCATAAGATAAATCAAAGTGATCCCCATCCTTCTCTTTATCCTGATGGAATTTAAATAAGATAGGAAGTCTCTCTTCCTAGGAAGTTTATTACTCACTTATAAAGCCATCCATATCTGGTAAATTTTTTATAACATTATTTTTCACAGTTTCATCAGGTTTCTAAAAAATTTATTTTGCTCTATCTTGAGTAAATTTTGATCATATGTTTTAAATAAAAAATCCATTTCATGGAGATTTTCAGAATTATTAAAGTGACTTACAATATTGTTTCTATCATTTAAACTTTCTGCTGTGAATGAGATGACATCCCATTCTTATTCCTGGTGTTGTGTATTCCCTCTTTCTTTTATGGCCAATCCAGATGTTGGTTTATTCATAGATCTTCTCACATAAGCCAATTCTTGGATTTCTGTAATTGCCCTACTAATTTTCTAGTTTCCCAATTCATTGATCTTGTTTTTCTATTCATGAATTCTTTTCCTTAACTTTTCTTTGGTTTATTTTGTTATTTTTGTATTTTCTGAAGCATAATAAAATGGATGCTTTGTTTTCATATTTAATTCAATAACAAAGACATTTTAGGCTATGAATTTTTTCCTTTCCTCTGAGTGTAAGTTTCATCTTATCCCATGCATTTTGATATAATATTTCCTTTATTGTTAATTTCTAGATAGTTTGCAGTTGCTGTTTTGATTCTATTTTTAATCTTAAAATTCTAAGATTTTATTTTTATTCTATTTTCATCTGGAAGTGTGTTTTCTCATTTCCAAGTCGTTGAATTTGCATTGTTTTAAGGGTTTGTTGATAATGTGTAGTTTGATTGCATTGTGTTTAGAAAATGTGGCCTATGTCTATGTTGGAGATTTATTGAGATTTTCTCTGTGTCCTAATTAATATCATTTTTTAATAATATGTAGGTATAGACTCTATCTCCAAGGCATAGTATTTAATCTGTATCTTCATTTATTTTTTCTTATTTTGTAAAGAAAGAGTGTCATGTTGTCTTTCGCTGTATATTTAATTAATGTTCATTTCTCTTCATATTACTGGTAGCTTTTGCTTTATATCTTGATGAAATGTTATTCAAAGTGTAAATGTTCTTTATAGCTATAGCTTCATGGTGGATTATATGTTTAATTCATGTAAAATGACCTCCACAGTGGCCCTCCCAGTCATGGCCCCTGCTGCCTGGCTTTGTCTAGGGAGCGTGTGCTTTTGCTCTGCCCCCTTTCTTGCTGCCAGGATGAATATTCCAAAGGAATATGGCTTTCCCTGATTTCTACTTTGATGATATTATGACCTCTGTTTATTTTTTCTTTATATGCAACCTCTGTTTATTTTCTTCTTTTTTCTCTGCTACAACAGAGAAATCTGAAACAGCAGGTTTTTTTGTTCCTTTGTAGGCAACCAACATTTTTTTGGGTAGATGTTTGTGCCTTTTCCTCCCTTATCCTTGTATTTCAGAAAAGTGCCAGGAAGCATATAACTGTAGGCTTTTTCTCTTTATGGACTTTCCCCTGTGGAATCCTTATAATTTATTTACACAGGTCTGTTTTTGAGTACAGAAATTTTTTCTATTATGTGAGTGCTGATTATTTGTATGCTGGCTCTCTGGTCTTGGTCTCCCAGAGGTATCCTATTCTTTCTCATCGTTTTCATGTCTCTGTCTTTATACTTTTTCTCTTGAAAGAGAAATAGAGCCGACTGGCATTCCCTCTGCCTCACTGACCAGCACCCATCAGGAAGAAAGCTGGATACCTAGAAATCTGATTAGGGCATGTCCAGGGTATCCGAGTCAGGGAACGTGGAGAGGGGAAGTTCCAAGAGTCATGAGTTCAAGCGCAGATAGATGTTCTTTGACTAGCTCCATTTGCCTTAGAATTTTGTGGTTGTTTTTGTGTTTTTATTTTGGTTCTTTTTTGCAGTCACGTATCCATCAGTCTTAGCTTCCCTGGGGTCAGTTAGGGACTTTTCATCTTTTTCTGTGTTTCCTTAGGTCCCCTGAGTAAATGGACATGGTTAGATCTAAGTCATAAACCTGGCGTTCAGTCATCTTAACTTCTGTGAGGCTGGTCAGAATAAGCATTCTTTTTCTTGAAACCCTGAGAGCAGAGGCTCTGGGACACTTGTGGAGCCTTCTGGTCTCTTCTGCTCTGGGTCTGTGGGTGAGGTAATATTTACAGCAAAGCTCCACAGAGTGAGGGAAGGAGACACTGATACAAGACACAAAGGATGGGATGGCATGTTTTTAGACCTAGTCTGGCCTCCTGGCCATCTCTGGGATTCCATAGTTAATTTGTAAGAGAAGGACTTACAGAAGTCTGGGTCTAAAGATCCTGCCAGCAATAGCTCCCCTGCTTGGCTTTGTCTGAGGGGCTTATACTTTGGACATGCCTTCCTTCTTGCTGTTAGGGATGAGGTAAAGAGGTGATTGCTTGTCTGGGGAATGTGCAGAGCACAGGAAGGGATCCCAGACTGGTCAAATCCAATGAGAAATTGTTGAATTTGGAATTTCGTGGTTCTTTTTGCCAGTTCAGCTGAGCCTTTGGACCACTTCTTTCTCTGTCAGCTTTGGTTCCTGGACACATGCCCTGGACGTATCCCTCCTCTGATGGGCACAGGCTTTTGGGTGCATATTCCTGACATGGGTGTTTTGAGGTCTGCTCTGCTTGCCTTGTGTAGCCCCAACAGTACCTGGTCACCCTTCACCTTTGCAGACCATCTCATCATTTCGACTAATGGCAAACCTGATGTAAGACATAGATCACAGTGTGTAGTAACAAGTTTATTGAGATGACGGAAGCTTCTAAAGGGTCTTTAATCCATTAAAGTTTTTAGTGGGATGCTGGGAGAGGCAGTGTGAGGAGACATCATTTTAAGCCAAAACCTTTTCCTATTGATTCTTTTATTGGTTTCTAGACATCGACAAATTGAAAGTCTTGGGGCTCAGTCAGATGTCCTCTTATGCCTTCCAGAGGCACACAGGGAATGGTCATCATTTTTAATGGGACAGACTGGGCACCACCTCTTAGACTTCTTACAGGCCCTGAAGATAAGACCATCTAGCCCTCTAGGCCCATTTCCAACTCCCTTCCATATCTCCCATTCCCACAAAGAACCATAAATAACCATGGGACTGCACATCCAGAGGGGAGCAGATATGGCCCCCCTGAAGCCTGAAACCCTTCAGCTAACCACAGTGACTTCTGGAAGTTTATGAATTGTCAGAAGAAGTTGACGAATTTACTTCCTGGCTGACTTGGCTTTCTGATTTGCCCTGTTTCCAAAGAAAAGTTATATTACATGGTATAGTTTAAAAGAATAAACAATAGCACGTCTGATAATTAGCATCTCCTTCATCAAAACTAGCGATGAAATATGCCTATATTTCCACTCAGAAACTTATTCTTGCTTTTGTTCAATGTCCATCTTTAGGATTTATTGTAAGCTTGGCATCCCGAGACATCTTCATTCTGTGGTTTGAATCTTGCCATAATTTTTGACCAAAAGCAATGCCATGAATAAGCAGAAGTCTTCCTTGGGCATAGCTATCCATTCTGTGGATTTTCTCCCCCTGGATGAGGGTCAAAGAGTATTTAATTCCCTGCCAATGGAAGTCTCTTGTGCAGTTGTAGCGCCAGTGAGAATGTAGAGGGGACTAGGGCGAAGAAGGAAGGGGGGCAGACAGCAGCCCTGACCCTGAGAGCTGCCCTGTCCCCACCCTGTTTCTCTGCAGACTTCTCCATGATGACGCCCATCAATGACCTCCACACAGCTGACTACTTGAACCTGGCCAAGCGCGAGCGGAGCATGCGGTGCAAGATCAGCAGCGTTTATCGTCTCCTAGACCTCTATGGCTGGGCCCAGCTGAGCGACACCTACGTCACGGTGAGCAGAGTGTCTTGGGGTGGGGTGGGTGCTGTGTGTGGCCCTGACAAAATCCCAAGGGGAGCTCCTGCCTGTAGGCATGGCCATGCACTGAGCCCTTCCAATGTTTCTAACCACTGTGGCCACCTAAAATAGACAAGCTTCCCATGGCCACTTCCCTGGAGCAGGAGCTAGGAACTCCTGGATCCTATTTCCAGGGCTACCCTTGATCATTGGGAGATTCCTCTTATAGGTCCATTGCTCCAGTTCTAAATAAAGGCCAGGTCCTTTTCATCTCTCAGGTGCTGGGGAGAGATAAGGGTTCTTGGGAGTTTTAGGTGTAGTGGATTCAGGGGAAGAAGGGATTCATGCAGAGGGTCCTTGGAAATGACCCCACTCTCTCCTTGCCACTGAGAACATGTGTCTTCCCTTCAGCTGAGAGTCAACAAGGAACAGGATCACTTCCTGATTAGCCCCAAGGGAGTTTCTTGCAGTGAAGTCACCGCATCCAGCCTGGTAAGTATAGTCTAGCCTCTCGCTGCCCATTGCTTCTTGAAATGACAGCAACCTACAGTGACAGGTCATCTCCAGACTAGCCATTGCTGTCCTGTCCCTCATGGAGCTTGTGGTCTGGCAGGGGTGTAGAGAAGACACACAGCCCCAAAGCAGGATGCCCAGAGCACAACCCAAACATGAGACCAGATATGAGCGCAGGCAGCCAGTGCAATAGGAGGGAGGAGGGGGCGGAGATGGGCCTGCGGTCCTCTGTGCCTGCGATTGGTCCCCAAAGCCTGGGAATGGGAAGGCCTTCCTAGTTTGGGGAATATATTAAAACAACAGCTACCACTTTGTCTCAAAGCAGTGCAAGACTGGCTTAGTGCTTTACCATTAGCAATAGCTTCCAGGACCCCTTTGGTTCTCTTGTTCCTTTTAGGTATAGTAGGAAGAAACTTCCAGAAGTTGGTCTTAATCAGCAAAGATTCCTGGGTGGGAAGAGGAAAACAGTAGAAAGGACTGTCTTACAAGCAGAAGAGGCCCAGGGGATCTTAGATGCTTGGGCTGCAGCTGCTGTGCTGTTCGCCTGAGGTCAGAGGCCTCTACCAAGCTTGAGACAGTGGAGTCCAGGTATGCAATTAAAAGAGTCAGCTGACAAAGTGACAGAATATCTAGGCAGGGTAGGACCTTGAGGGCTGCCAAAGCCCCTTTACAGGCAGGAGAGGACGCTGGTGCCCAGGGAGGTAAGTGACTTGCACAGAGCCACCTAAGGAGGTCATGGCCAAGCCACATTAGGGTCAAGGAAGCACAGGCTCTGCCTTAAAGGCATTTGTGACTAATTGGAGAGGCAGGCAAGACAATGATTAAACTCAGTGAAGAAGGCTCCCATACAGCAGGAAAGATGGAGAGCCCAGAAAAGGTGCAAGGGGCAAGGGAGGAACATCTGGGTTGACCCGATGGTGAAGGAGCTAAGTCCCCAGGAGCCCACAGGAGAAGCAGAGGACGGTTTGCACAAAGCCAGGCACATGCCACATCCTGGTGCACTTGGGAGGACAGTGAGGGGCTGCGTCTGGCTCACGTATTCAGAGTCTGGAAGTGAGGCTGAGAGGGGCATGGGGACCAGATGATACGTGGCCCTAAGAGCATTGTTATGATGCTTTGGCTTTGCTCTGCTGGACGTGCAGAGCCGCTGAAGCACTGTAAGCAGGTGAGTCTCTCTCACACACACACACACACACACACACATACACACACACACACACACACAAATGTGTGACTGCTAGCCATGACATATACTAGCTCCTTGGCTTCAAGAGCAGGTTATAACAGTGACTAGTTTCTACCTGTCCTTTAAGATCTAGCTTTTGGGTGATTGGTAAATGGGTATTTATCATACTATTATCTTTACTTTTGTGTATGATGCTTAAAAATTCAAAATAAAAAACAAACCCAAAAAGTTTCAGCTTAGGTGTTACTCTCTGGGAATGTTTCTCGGATCCCCCTCTTTTACTGGGATCAAAGACTCCTCCCATCTGCTCCTAGAGAATTCTGTGATTCACTCTTTTCTAGCATCTCTACCCAAAGTGTGTTCTGTGGACCAGCAGCACGGGTATCACTTGGGAACTTGTCAGAAATGGAGACTCCTGGGTCACATTCTTGGCCTGTTGAATCAGAATCTGAAAGTTTTTTTTTAATTTAAATTTTAGTTAGTTAACATACAGTGCAATATTGGTTTCAGGAGGAGAATTCAGTGATCCATCACTTACATACCACACCCAGTGCTCGTCACAACACATGCCTTTCTAATTCCCATCACCCAGCGAGCCCTTCCCACACCCGCACCCAGATCCTTCCATCAACCCGCAGTTTATACTCTATTGTTAAGAATCCCTCACTCCTTTTTTCCCCTTCCCATATTTCATCTGTTTTCTTTCTTAAATTCCACATATGAGTGAGATCATATGGTATTTGTCTTTCTCTGACTGACTTGTTTCATTTAGCATAATACACTCTAGCTCTATCCATGTCATTGCAACTGGCAAGATTTCATTCTTTTTGATGTCTGAGAAATATTTCACTGTGTGTGTGTGTGTGTGTGTGTGTGTACACATCTGCTGGTGGTTCTGGCTGGCCCTCAACATAGTAAGGCAGTGGTGTTCACACACACACACTTCACATCTTTATCTATTCATCAGTCAATGGACATTTGCGCTGTCTCCATAGTTTGACTATCGTGCCCCTTCAAATCTGTATTTTTGTATCCTTTGGGTAAATGTCTAGTAGTGCAATTGCTAGATCGTAGGTTAGTTCTAGTTTTAACTTTCTGAGGAACCTCCATACTGTTCTCCAGGGTGGCCACCCCAGGTTGCAGAGAATCTGCATTTTGACTGGATCTCTAGGTGATTCTTACACCCAGTCAAGTTTGAGAAACTCCGCTCTAGCGTTTTCGCTGCTGAATTATACTCAGCCAACTCTCCTGTTAGCCTGCTCCTCAATCCTGGAGGCAGTGGGTATGGCCCACCTCCTGGGAGAGTCCTGAGTGCCCCCCACCCCCGCCTGTCCCCACCCCTGTGCCTCTGAGTTTCTCCTCCCTGTCCAGATCAAGGTGAACATCCTGGGAGAGGTGGTAGAGAAAGGCAGCAGCTGTTTCCCCGTGGATACTACAGGCTTCTGTCTGCACTCGGCGATCTACGCAGCCAGACCCGACGTGCGCTGTGTCATCCATCTGCACACACCAGCCACTGCCGCCGTAAGTGTCCGCTCCCAGGCCAGCATTTCTGTCCCCAAGGCTGGCAGCAGGCCCATGCTGCCCGCTTCTCTGAGGGGCTCCCTGATGAAAGACTTAAGCCTCCCCAAGCTAGTGTCAATCTCCTTATTTAAAACAGTTCTGGAACGTTTTCCTGGAACCTAGGACAAGATGAGGAGGGGAAACATCCAGTGTGGTCACCCTAATCCTCTCCATTTTTCTAAGCACAGAAGTCTTCATCTGGGGACATGAGGCAAAGATATGCAGTGTTTGCTCTACTGTGTCTCCCTTCCCCCACTACATACACTCACAAATCCCACTTACCCGAGTGACAGCACCTCTTATGTTTCCACTCAGTCCAGTCCTACCAGACTGAGGGCTGGCACCTGCCCCAACCCCCACCCCCAGCCCAGGCTCTGGTGAGGAGAGAGCTTGATAAAACATAAGATGGTGGGAACCTGGACTTGTCCACTTTTCATAGCCCGGGGTAGGCTTCGAGCTGAGGACAGGAGCAAGGAAAACTCAGAGTTGAAGGAATACCTTTAAGGATCAGGTTGTCCCCTCAGAGTCTCTGGTAATTTCTCCATGTGTACCTAAAGCACTCTAATGTCACTTGGAAAGGCAACAACCAAGCAGGTCTGGGTGTCATCTCAACCTTCAATCCATCTTACTGACTTCCAGGCCTTACCCCTGCACAAGCAGAGTGGACTGCTCATTGGCCCAGGGTTTTTCTGCAAAGCACACCAGTTATGAGCACTCAGATTTTCCAGAATTTGGGCCAAGACTGAATGATCTGTTTGTGCTGAGTATCCATTTCTGCAGAGCCCTGGCTTACTCATGGGGCAGAATGAGGGAACAAAAGCAAGAGGCTCTCCTAAACCTCTCCATGCTCCTTCCTTTTAATAAAAGGCAGGGTATGGATCATGGATTTTAACCCTATTCCCTGACACTCTTGTTGCCCTGTCACTAGTCAAAGGGGGCTTCTCAATGGGCCTCCCTCTTTCCGCACTGACCTCAAGGCTGAGGATTTTCACCAGCTCACCCCAGAGGCTCCTAGACCCTGCTTCACTCCAGCCTGGTGCTAGGTAGTCCCACTACCCCCAACCTCTTCCCAGAGTCCTAGGACAAGAGAAAAGCAGGGGGGTGGGCAGCAGCACTAGCTTTCTCAAAGGCATTCTTTGTAGCAATTTTAGAGAGAGGTATATTGATGTAGCTGCTGTCAAAATGGTGATGGAAAGACATCAGAGGAAGCAGACAGAAAGCCAGAGCCCAGCCAGGTGCAGCAGAGTCAAAGGGCAGTGCCTTTCTTGAGGGCTTGCTCCCAAGCCCACTGGTCCCCAGAGGAGAGCCAGGATGGGGGAGCTGCAGGTGCTGACACTGCCATTGTCTCACTAAAGGTGTCGGCTATGAAGTGTGGCCTCCTGCCTGTCTCCCACAACGCCCTGCTAGTGGGGGACATGGCCTATTATGACTTCAATGGTGGGATGGAGCAGGAAGCGGATCGAATCAGCCTGCAGAAGTGCCTTGGACCCACCTGCAAGGTTTGCTCAGCTGTTGCGGGAAGACACTTGGGTGGGATTGCCCAAAGCCTACCTCATGAGTGACATGTGTTCAGCGGACAATGTGTAGAAGTTGCACGTAAACAAAAAAGTGAAATGAAATTCTTTATCCCATTATCCCGAGACTTTGGCGTGCATTCCACAAGCATTCACATATCTTTAGCAAACTAAGAACATAAAATTATTTTCCTTTTTTCCCTTAGTAATATCCAGTAAACACCTTTGCATATTATTAAATATTTTCCAAATCACTATTTTAAGATTTTATTTATTTATTTGACAGAGATCACAAGCAGGCAGAGAGGCAGGCAGAGAGAGAGGAGGAAGCAGGCTCGCCGCTGAGCAGAGACCCCAATGCAGGGCTCGATCCCAGCACCCTGGGATCATGACCTGAGCCGAAGGTAGAGGCTTTAACCCACTGAGCCACCCAGGTGCCCCTAAATCACTATTTTAAATCATTAGGTTATATCTCATCATATAAATGGCTGTGTCACCATTTACCTTAACAGTCCTCTGTGATTGGACATTGGAAGGTCCCTTGTTATAAACAACACAGGATGAAAATCCTCTTAGCTGAATCTCTGTAAGTGCTTGAGATCATTTCCTTGGGATACATTCCTAGGGATACACATTTTAGAACTCTTACTTCCTATAGGCACATTGCCCTCTCCTCCCCCAGAATCTAGTTATGAGAATGCTGCTTCCCTGTAGTCTCCCCAAACTTGAGTGTTACCACTCTTTTTAAAAAAGATTTTATTTATTTATTTGACAGAGATCACAAGCAGGCAGAGAGGCAGGCAGAGGGGGCCGGAAAGCAGGCTCCCTGCTGAGCAGAGAGCCTGATGTGGGACTTGATCCCAGGACCCTGAGATCATGACCTGAGCGGAAGGCAGAGGCTTACCCCACTGAGCCACCCAGGCGCCCCACCACTTTTTTTTTTTTTTCTTTTGCTAACTTGATAGAGAAAAACAGAATCTCATATTGTTTGGCTTAAATCTAAAGACTTATTTCTTCACAGCACATCATTAGGGGTAGGCAGCTTAGTATGGGAATTTCTGAAGCTGAGCTTAGATTGATGGACACTTGACTCTGTCCTCGAAAGGCACTCACTGCCTGAGTCATTTCCAGCCTGGGAGCCTCCGCCTTCCCATCTCTGACACAGAGGAGAAACCCCGCCACTCTCTCCCACATTCCCTAAATGCCTCATTAGCAGTGCCCGGAGAGGGAGGAGATGTTCACATCTGCTAAATGCTACAAGAATTTCAGAGATGGGGCATTTACTATCTACAAAGTCTTTTTAGGCCAGAGTCCTCCTCTCTTTCCATTTCTCTGGCACTTGAGAGGAAAAACCTCCAGCTGTTTCAGCACGAGACGATGAGATGATGAGGCCAGTAGGCCTCAGCCTGGGTCTGCAAGGACACCCCCCGCACGCAGATCTGTGTCCCTGCTGCTGGACAGGCATCACCTGGTTTCAGGGAGTTCATGAGGATAAGACCAATCAAGAAAACAGTTTCTGATCTGAATTTTGGGGAGTCAGGCTCTTGGTATAAACTCATTTCTGCTTCTTTCCCTTTTGTCTGCCTGTTCCTGGCAGAGTCACAAACGTTGTTCCAACAGAGAGAACACCTGGGTTCTAGTTCTGATTCTGCCCCTGATTAGCTGGGAGCCTTTTGATTTCTTTAGGCTTCTGTTTCCTCTTCTGAAAAACCAGAGAGTTAGAGTAGAACTAACTAAGCCAACTAAGTCACAGGAGCAAGAGCTTGCTTTTGAGGTTAGACCCTTCTATTGGACATGAAGTAATTTCATTCACTTTAACACAGACACCAGTTTTTCAGACTTCGAAGTTCTCCAAAGCCTAAAAATCCAGGGATAGCCCAAAGAGATCCACCAAGCTCTCTAGTCTCTGTTTTTAAAAGCATCTTCTAAGGGCACCTGGGTGGCTTAGTCATTAAGTGGCTGCCTTCTGCTCAGTTCATGATCCTGAACTGATACTGGGATGGAGCCCCGCATTGGGCTCCCTGCTCTGCGGGAAGCCTGCTTCTCCCTCTCCCATTCCCCTTGCTTGTGTTCCCTCTCTCACTGTGTCCCTCTCTGTCAAATAAATAAAATCTTTAAAAAAATAAATTAATAAAAAACATCTTCTATTTGTTAGGGAGGTTGCTTAGGGTTAGCATCACATGTGGGGTAACACTGGGGTGTTTGTATGGGAAGAATGAACAAGGAGTTGAGGGCATGCTTTGGGAGTGGATATGGAAACTGATCTGGAGTAAGTGAAAGATCTCTCCTTCTTCACTAAAGTTTAAACAGCTTGAAGTTTTAATTGGCCATTTGCTCCTCTGCAGATCCTGGTGCTAAGAAACCATGGAGTGGTTGCTCTAGGTGACACTGTGGAGGAGGCGTTTTATAAGATCTTCCACCTGCAGGCTGCGTGTGAGATACAGGTGAGCAAGGTCCCCTGGGGAGGGGGCCCTGGCGTGGCTCTGGCAGAGGCCCCACCGGCCGTGATTTAAGGAGTCCTGGGAGCCAGCCATCTAAAAGCCTTGCCCTATTTCTCTGCCTTGGCATCACCTTATCCTTCTAAAGATTCACACTTATGATCAGTTTTGTAACTTTAAAATATTCATCACTGTTGCCTAACAACCAGTACCCTCCTCTTGGGGGGCAGTGCCTGGGACAGGGAGCTCCCCAGGTCCATCAGTCGGAGCATAGGAGAAATCGTAGTAGGGGATATAACAGTTCTTACCATGAAGTGTTACCTGGGGTATAATTACATCTAGCTATGCCAGATAGACACCACATCATAGGTTGGTCTTTTCTTTTTTTTTTGTCTGGAGGGTGTAGTTTGCAAAGACCATGAAACATGGTCTGGCCCAGAAAGGGGTGAAGTTACACATGGCAACCCTGAACACCAGGGAGCCCCCAGCATAACATCCAGGGAGCCCATCAGGAGGTTCTCCTAACTAGTCGGGGATGGGGTGGAGGGTGGGTGGGGATTGTCAGCAGCCATGGGACCCCTAAAGAAATGGGTGGAAAAGCAATAAGAAAACACAAATCCTATAGTTTTGCCAGATAACAAGGGGGTGTTACATAAGCCAAACACATGCCCCCTTCAGTGTGGCAAGCTGGCAGGGGTGAGTAAGGGGGTCTTGCCAGCTGAAGGCACTCACCATCCTTCCCAGCTCTGGAATATGTGTCTTTGGGTCAGGGAATTGCTTTCTACAGTCTGTGTTTCCTCAGCTGGATATCGGGGGCCTATGGGGTCCTTGTGAGGTTGGGGCCTTTCAAATAAGGAGAGGTGTTGCTGATGGTATTTTAAGGACTCAGTTGACAGAAGGGAAAGCTCCAGGATGAGTCATTCCTCTGCAAGGTCCTTGGGTGTCCTGTCTGCCCTCCTCTGGCTGGTCTGGGCAGAGCAGCGCCCCAGGCAGAAGGCCTGCCTTTGTTTTAGGAGTTGTAGGACAGGGGAAAGAATGGGATAATCCCAGAGGCATTGCTAGTGGAGGTTCTGTAATTCCCATGGAATGAGAATTCTGCAAGTGGCACCTCTCTCAATAGATTTTAATTGAGTATGTTGAGAGGACAGTTGTTAAGACAATGATGAAGAGGTGTTAGAAGTGGGATGAGACTGCTCCATCCCCCCAGACAGCAGTGGTCAGAACAGAAGGTGGAGAAGGGAAAACCAGGATCAAAGCAGTTCCCTTCTGATGCCCCTGCCCCAACCAAAGGTGGGCCCTGAGCTCTTACCCCTGACTGATGTTAGAACCTGGCAGACTCTTTCTTTTCCCCATATCTGCGCTCTAATGAGTACCCCCCATCTTCCTTCTAAAGAAGAGGTTTCCACGAGAAAATAGTTCTTAGAGCTTTGCAAAGACAGCATGGCCCGAAAATGAATGGTGGGAGATGCCTCTGCCTCCCTCCCATGTGGGGGGGGGGGCTCTCTACACTGAGAAATGGCCTCTGTACTGTTTAACCAAAGGCAGGATGGCCGTCTAGCAGCTGGGGAGATGAAAGCGCAGAGCTGCCAGGCACCGGCCCTGACAGCCCCAGCGCTTCTCTTGGCTCTGCCTGCTGTTACTTTGTTTTCAGTCAGGACACATTCCATGGGACCTTATTAAAGTGCATCAGGCGATGGAAGCAAATAACCCCCAGAAAAGCACCCATGGCTCTTTTCGGCTTTAGGGAGGCTTCTAGAGAGAGAAAGGAAGCTGGAGGGTGTAGAAGCAGAACAGGCCAGATTAGACCAGAGGTGTGCGTGGTTTAGGGCATGGGTGACCCCAGGGGCTAGCAGTCTGCAGATGCTGTTGGGATGGCAGCCCCTGGCCAGGCTCATTTCTGCTTGAACAGCCTCCGCTGACGTTCTGTTTCCGTCGTGGGCCTCCTTTTCTCCCTCACTGACCTTGGCCAACAAGCATACGTGGCTGTGGTCATTTTAGTGGTTCAAGGCTAAGAGCCTAGTCCGTTCTCCTGGGGACAGTGTTCTCATCACTTTCCATCAGTCTGGGGTTCTAGGAAACTGGGTCACCCCAGCTGAGAGAGGCAGCTCCCTGCTCTGCTTACAGCAGACTTGCTCATGCAATTCTTCTCCATCTGCTCCCCATCGCCATGGAAACTGATGGGGGAAGAGGGAGGTGGGAGGAGGCCCAGCTCTTGTAAGAATGTGGGCAGTTCTCTCCTCCGTGAATGACTAGTCCCCTGGGCACATCGTTTCTTTCATAGTAAAACCTCTGCATATATTGATCATAAACACTGATGTGGCACTCTCTGCACCAGGTGCTCTTAGGTGCTTTACAATTATCACCCTCCATAATGCTCATAAGGTAGACACTACTATTTTTTCCATTTTACAGATGAGAAAACAGGCACAGAGAGGGTAAATAGATGTCTCAGGTCACACAGCAAGTAAGTGTCAGTGCCAGGAGTCAAACCCAGGCAGCCTGTGTCCAAGTCCATGTTCTTAAACACTACACTGCACTGCCTGGAGCAGGGGGTTGGGGGGGGGGGGGGGAGATGAAGGTCTTCGGGAAAGATCAGCTGGCAGTCAGCACTGCAAGTCAGGATTCCAGGGTCCCAAGCCCCGCCTTGGCCAGGTGAGGGTCTGGGATGAACCAGGTAATGGATCTGCCAGTTGGGATTGGCTGCCACTGAGAGTGCATTCCCTCGCACTCAGCTTCTGGAGGACGCGGGACTTGGGCATGAGAAAACATGGCAACGGAGGCCCAAACCAGAATTAGTGAACGAACATAGCAAAAAGGTGGATTTGCACTCTGTAATCTGTATCAACTCACCATAACCCTTCTAACGTTTGGACAACAGTGTAGTAGGCTGCCTCACTAAGCGTGCAGCTGGCTATCTTCCAGGGATACTGGACAAGGACCCTTAGCTTTGGTGGGAGGATGGCATCAATGACTATTCAAGTCTCCACCTTTGCCAGATAAAAATGCAGCCCAAATGAGTGTTCTTGCTTCTACCTCTCCATAGGGTGACTGGGGTTAGCTTGCAAAGGTGGCCTGGCTGACCTCCAGGAAGTCTCATAGGAGCCATTTGTTACACTGGTGGATCTAACACACTCTGGGGGTGTGTGACAGGTCCTCACGGGCTCATAGATGCATGTCGGCCAGCAAGCTCAATTGCATCCTTTCCTTTTCAGTAAAAACGGGAACACTGGAAGTTTATATAATCAAATCCTTCTCCTGTAATAAGTAGGCTTACAGGAGATATCAAATATTAATCTGACCACAGCACAGGACACCTGGCTCCCTGCCCAGAAGACTCGGAAACCACGCTCTCTCCCTCTTGCTGGTCTCACCCTGGATGCCAAATCATAACCAATTATATCTGAGTAGACAGAAGGTACCATTAGATGGGTATGGAATTAGAAAATAAGGAGATTAATTAGATTAATAAATGTTTTCTAGGATCATTCTAAAATCGCCTGCTGTATACACCCACCTCTTGTCCTAATACCTAATACTGTGGAAGATGAGCTCTGCCTTTAGGCCAGCTCATTCGGGCAATCAGGCTACTCTCCTGGTTTATTGGCCGAGGAGCCAGCCTATTTCTTTCAAGTGACTTTTTGCTTAAAAAAAAAAAAAAAAAAAAAAGGCAAGGGAAGATATTTCAAACACACAGAAAGATGCAGAAGAATAATGTACACCCACTACCCACCACTCAGATTCAAAAAAATAAAAGCCTTTTTACTTATTACTGACAAGAATTGAAGTCCCCTTTGGAGCCTTTTCTGACCGTACTCCCACCCTCCCCAGAAATAATCACAAACTGAGGTTGGTCAGTATCCCAGGTAACTTTTCAGCCCTCTGTATTGCTTTATTCCTAAGGTTTGACACTTGCTCTTCCTCCTCTTCTATAGTTTCTAAGAACTAACATGAGGAAAAAACTGCTAAGACCTCTTTCCCTGAATGTGGGTTCATGTCCAGTAACTTTGGAGTAGGTTTTCCTCTGGGCAGGAAAAAGCCAAATACAGCTCACATTTCTGGACGTATGTCCACGCGCATGCATATTGAGGTCCTTCTGCTCTTCACTGCAGGTTTCTGCCCTGTCTGGCGCTGGGGGAGTGGACAACCTCATCCTCCTGGAGGAGAAGCACCGACCCCACCAAGTGGGCTCCGTGCAGTGGGCAGGGAGCACCTTTGGGCCCATGCAGAAGAACCGGCTGGGGGAGCACGAGTTTGAGGCCCTCATGAGGATGCTGGACAACCTGGTGGGTCTCCTGCCATTGCCCTTCCTAGCCAGTTGGTTGAGACTCAGTGCCCTGGAACCAGTCAGCGGGGACGCAGTATGTGGGCATGAGAACAGCATCAGGGTGAAGTTGTTAAAGCCTCATTGATTGGCAACTGTCTCAGAATTTGTGGTCATTCTAATAGTAGTTGAGTTTTCTTAAATGATGGCCTTCACCGCCCCCGTTCTAAAGGCTGTCGATGACATCTTATATTGTGGCACAGTTCATTCTTTTATAGTTAGTTCTGCCTTTGTTATCTCATGACTTTAATGTAGAAACCACATAATACTCTAATTTCCTTATTCTGATGAGCAGCATTCGAACAACACCCTGTCGTAATGACTGAATGAATCAGTCATGTAAGGAGTTAACTGGTATGTGTCTAGGTGGGCTTTAAGGATACAAAATCTTGGAGCACCTGCGTGGCTCAGTGGGTTAAAGCCTTTGCCTTCAGCTTGGGTTATGGTCCCAGGGTCCTGGGATCGAGCCCTGCATCGGGCTTTCTGCTCCGCAGGGAGCCTGCTTCCTCCTCTCTCTCTGCCTGCCTCTCTGCCTACTTGTGATCTCTGTCTGTCAAATAAATAAAATGTTTAAAAAAAAATAAAGGATACAAAATCTAACAATTTAGTTGATAATATGACATATAAATAGGAGACAGTTGGAGAACAAAAAGAAAGTGTGCACAATGAGAAACTAGTTGCAGGAAGAAACCATAACTTCTTTGACTACTCAGAGAAGTGAAGATGAAACCTATCCTTGGACCGTTTCTATATCTGATTCATGTTCCCTTCCTCACTGCTACTACCTTGGACCCTCTTTATTGTGTCCAGGTCATTGCAATAGTTAATCTTTTTCTCCTTGCCTCCAGACCCTCCAAATCATCCCTATCTTATTACTAGGCAGACTATGAGGGTCACTTTATACTAATGAAAAACACAACCCACCCTGAAGATACAGTTCCCATTGACATTCATGTGCCAAGTAACCCACGCCTAAATAAAGCACCAGAGCCAGACAGTTTCATGTGGGAATTCTTTCAAATCTTTAAGAAGACAGACAAACCAAAAAAACCCCTTTTTTTTAAAGATTGTATTTATTTGAGAGAGAGAGAGAGCGCACAAGCAGGGGGAGCAGCAGGCAGAGGAAGAAGGAGAATCAGGCTCCCCACAAATAGGAGCCTGATGTGGGGCTTGATCCCAGGATCCCAGGATCATGACCTGAGCCAAAGGTAGGTATTTAACCAACTGAGGCACCCAGGTGCCCAAGATACAGACAATTCTTATACCATTTAAGTTGTTTCAGAGAGTGAAAGTGGGACATGAAATCATAATAATTATAACACATTCAGACCAATCTTGCTTTGAGTCGATAAAAAGTGCTGCATGGAAGCTAGCAGGTAGTATCCTGCATAACCTTAAAATAATAATGATACATAAAAACCAAGTGAAGGCTCATTCCTAGTATTCAAGGATGGTTTACTATCATAAATCTTTTAAATATATTTCATGACATTAGTGCATCAAAGGACCTTTTGGCCATTAATAAATATCAAAAATTATTTGATAAAAAGATAGTATCACTTTATACAAATAATAGCTGTTAAGAGAGGAGAAGACTTATTCGACATGATGAAAATGATATTTTTCTCAAAACAAGAGTCAATATCCTGGTAAAACACTAGAAGAATTTCCATTAAATTTTTAAACAAAACAAGTGATTCTTTCTGTCCAAACTTTTATTACTGTTCTGCAATAACACTAGAACTCAATCTAAAGTGGTGAGGTATAAAAATAAATATTGAAAAGGAAACAAAATTACTATTCAGTTTAGATAGTATGGTTACATGTCTATAAAATGTCAAAGAGTCAATGGAGAAAAAATATTAGAAATAGTGAGTACCTTTTGAAGTAGTCGGTTATGGGGACGCCTGGGTGGCTCAGTTGGTTAAGCGGCTGCCTTCGGCTCGGGTCGTGATCCCAGCATCCTGGGTTCGAGTCCCACATTGGGCTCCTTGCTTGGCGGGGAGCCTGCTTCTCCCTCTGCCTCTGCTGCCACTCTGCCTGCCTATGCTCGCTCTCTCTCTCTCTCTCTGGCAAATAAATAAAATCTTTTAAAAAATAAAAAAAATTTTTTAAAGTAGTCAGTTATGAAAATGTATTTAGAAATTAGTAGCTTTTTTGCATCTCAACATATAATATATTTGAAAATATAGTAATGGGAAAAAATAGCCCATTTGCAAATGCAGAAAGAACATAAAACATGAAGCAGAACTGATTTAAAGAAAACCATAATTAGTTACCAATAGGGATCAAGAGTAAACCTGAATTTAATAGACAGCCACAATTTCCTGTTGGTTAGAAAATTCCATAGGGTTAAGAGGTTGCTTTTCCAAATTAATAAACTCCGTGTAATTCCTTCAGTGAGAGGGGAGCACAGAGGACTTAGCAAAAGTGTTTTTCCAAGTGAACTTCAGAATGGATAGGAAATCCTATAGAAAGAAAAGTAATTAGGGATACTTGTCCCATCACAAGGTAAATCATGAAAAACTTCAGCAACTAAACAGAAGAGCAGAGGGGCACCAGGGCAGAATGAACAGGGGAATCAGTGGGACAACTTATAGAATCCAGAAATAGATCCTAAATGGATGAGAATATAACACGGGGCAAGAAGCCATCTTATAAAGCAGTGGGAGAAAGATTGCTGGCCCTTTGGGAAATAAATAAGTGGATCATTCCTTTCAATAAGATGAATTCCTGATTTATCAAAAATTTGAACATAAAAAGTAAATTCATATAGATATTAAAAAGAAGATTTATATTTTTGATGCTCTTGTATTGGGAAAGAACTTGTCAGGTATGGTGGGAAAGTGTGAAATCATGATGGCAAATATTAACAGATATGATTATATTTAAATGGAAAATGTTTATTTTTATAAACTCTCCCTCCCATCATAAATAAAGCTAAAAGACAAACTATGGAGGAAAATACTGCAACATCTGTGACAGTCAAAAAATTAATATCCTTAATGTAGAAGGAGGTATTATGAATCAATGTGAAAACAATAAATATCTCAACAGAAAAATGAACCAAGAACACAAGCAGTTTACAAAGGAAGACATTCAAGTGGCCATTAAAAATGCCTAGTTTTACTATTAATCAAAAAAGAGTTTAAAAAATTGGAGGATTTTACTTTTAACCCTTCTGATTGCCAAAGATTTTTTTTTTAATTTTTAAAAATATTTATTTATTTATTTGACAGAGAGCGAGATCGCAAGTAGGCAGAGAGGAAGGCAGAGAGAGAGAGGGAAGCAGGCTCCCTGCTGAGCAGAGAGCCCGACACGGGGCTCAATCCCAGGACCCTGGGACCATGACCCGAGCGAAAGGCAGAGGTCTTAACCCACTGAGCCACCCAGGTGCCCCCAAAGATTTTTTTTTTTTAAACCTCAGCAATATTCAGCAGATGGGAGGGAGATGAGAGCTGGGAACTCCAGCCCAACTGGTAGAAGTATAAATTGGCTCAACATTTTGGGTAGATGATAAATACATTAAAACTTTTAATGTATATCCTTTGGCCTGGTACTTTTTATTCTAGGAATTCAAGAAGAGAATAATTTAAAAAATGAAGGAAAATACATTTGCCTAAAGAAAAATGTATAAAGATATTATTTCACAGTAGTTTATGATATTTTAAAAATGACAGAGTGTCAGTGCTATCAATTACTTTTTACTAAATCATTAAAAAATAAAGGTTTCTATGTATTATAGGTTCAGTAATGTGGAAAAAATCTCCATAAACTAGAAAAACAGCTTGTAAAGTTGCTTATGCAGTATGGTCCCATTTTTATCCAGTTATATATATTCTGTAGTTATATATTATATATATGCTAACACACATGCTTGCTTGCTTATTTATTTATTTATTTATTTATTTATTTATTTATTTATTTACAGAGATGACCAGAAAGATTTTTAGTGGTTATCTCTGGGGATGAGTTTTTTTTTTTTTTTAATAGAACCCCCTTTTTTCTTATGTTTTTCCATATTGCCTGATTTTTCTAGATAGGTCTGTATTTATAATTGGAAAAATATTTTAATATCTCTTTAATATATAAAAAAAAAAAGAAGAAGAAGAAGATAGGCAAAGCCAAGAAAGAATCATAGGAGGAGGTGTCTAGGTGGCTAAATGTTCTCACCGAGCAGAGACACCGACCATGTCTCTGTGGGACATGGTCTTGCTTAGGATACAAGGATGTTCCTGAGTCAAGTTTCAGGGTTCCAAGAAGGCAATGGTTTAGAAGTCTTGGAGTCAAGAAAATGAGGGTTGACTGTTAGAAAGAGCTGGAAGGCTTTTAAAAATCCTGCAGCCCAGATCACACCCCTCTCCACCGGAAATCAGCCGCTCTGAGGTGGGCCCAGGATCCCAGTGTGTAGCCAGGGCCAAGGACCCCTGGAGTAGATGGAAAATTGGAGCGATGTTAGGGTAAGGAGCCTTGTCTGTCTGGTCTGCAAGGTTCTAGGGGTTTTCTTAGCTCTGATCAGAGGGCTTGTTGGGGTGAAGGAAGAGACTGGGGGACCAGGAGAAGGGAACAATTCAGAAACACATCAAAGGAGCAGCAAGGCTGACGTTGTGTTATGGAGTTTTTGGGATAAACTGAGTCCTTCAGAAAGAAGGGGGACGAAGTGTGTGTGCGATATGTGCGTGGGGGCCATGTTCCCCTCAGTAAGTGGTTCCGTTTCTGTCCTTTTTAGGGTTACAGAACAGGCTACCCTTACCGATACCCCATTGTTCAAGAGAAAACCAAACACAAAAGTGAGGTGGAGATCCCAGCCACTGTCACAGCCTTCGTGTTTGAGGAGGACGGGGCCCCAGTGCCCGCCCTGCTGCAGCACGCCCAGAAGCAGCAGAAGGAGAAGACCCGTTGGCTCAACACGCCCAACACCTACCTGCGGGTCAATGTGGCCGATGAGGTCCAGAGGAGCATGGGCACCCCCCGGCCCAAGACCACAGTAAGGAGATCGGGGTGGAGGGAGGGCATGTGGCTCCATCTGTGAGTCAAGCAGCTTTAAAAGAACAGAACAAATATCCCTTGGGCTGGGTTATTCCCTTCAGGGCTTCCTCTTGGGCATCTAGGAGCAGCTGCTCATGCCCATAGAGTCTCTGATCACCAGTTTCTTGCAACTCTGCACTGAGTTTTGGGGCTGAGGAGCAAATTTCTCCAGGGGGCTGGACCTCACTCCCAACAGCACAAAACCCAGGAGCAATTGGCTTTTGCTTCTTGCTCCCCCTTTTACAGGGTCCTTCTAGGAAGTACATGGGCATCCAACATTTGGACTGTCCATCTGGTGCAAACCCAGAAAGTGGGGGGGATATTAATTTCTATTAAGTTGTCTCCTCCCTCCCCCACCTTCTCTGTCTCTCTGTCTCTTTCTCTCTCTCTGTCTCCCTCACACACGCACCAGTACACACACACATCAACTCTAATTTGATGTTTCATTAACAGTAAAGTAGCTGGAAGCCAAGTAGGATAGCTCTTTATTAGAAAAAAAAAATGAAGCTCTGCAAATTAAAATCAGTAAGTCAGGGCACCTGGGTGACTCAGTTGGCACTGGACTCTTCAGCTCGAGTCATGACATCAGTCAGGGTTGTGAGATCAAGCTTTACGTGCTCCGTGTGGAGTCTGATTCTCTCTCTCCCTGTCCCCCTGCTCTCTCTCTCTCTCCCCCTATCTCAATCTCCCTCTAAATAAGTAAATAAAATTAAAAATCAATAAGTCATATGATACTAAAGTTCAAGTGGCTGCCTGTTTGTCACATTGGTTGTCAAGGTTCTGAGCCCCACTCTCCAGTGCTCTTGATGGCTGACTGTTGATCTGGGGGCCTTCTTTGGCAACTAGGTCATTTGTTCCCCATCTCTGTTTTGGGAGAAAGACCTGAAGGAGGCCCAAGAAGAGAGAACATCTTTGCATAGGCTTGCTGACCTTCCACAGGGGGCCGGTTAGCCCAGATCTCAGGGGTGGGCCATAGGGGAGGATATGGTGATTTATTCCTTTGCCTTACCCTGGCCTTGTGTGTGTTCAGTGGATGAAGGCTGATGAGGTGGAGAAATCCAGCAGTGGCATGCCAATACGGATCGAAAACCCAAACCAATTTGTGCCTCTCTATACCGACCCCCAAGAAGTGCTGGACATGCGGAACAAGGTAAGACGGGAGCTGCTTCTCTTACCATCTCTTTTCCCCTAAGCGGGGAGCCATCTCAGGTTCCACAAATATGAGCTGACTTTCTGGGATGTACCTTTCTTATCAAAACCCCAGATTCCGCTTAGGGGAAAGAAACGACCATTTATGGGCCCAACTCTGGCACTGTGCTAATTTTATACTTAACGTGGTCCTAAATAACCCTCATACATAAAGAGGGCTTGTGTGAGACATTAGATACGTCTAAAAAACCGGCCCACAAATTGAGTTTTTGTGAATTTTATGCTATTCTCCTTTTGGCTCATTTTCAAAATTTCAAAATCCTTTATATTTATCTCTCAACCTTTGCTTTACAGTTCACTCACTCACGTTTCTCATGTTACTTTAAAAACTTAGGTTGTAGTAGACCCAAAAGGTCGGGTGCACTCCCAGAGCAGTGATTTACTGTATGGTTCAAGGACCCTCTGCAAGGTTGGTTTAAAATGCACGTGCCCGGGTCAGTCCTCTTGTTCCTCCCCAAGGAGGGACTCCAATTCAGTAGTTGTAGGGTGGCGCCAGCAGTTTGTGATGGTCAAGAAATTTCTCAGGGGCTTCAGTGAAGCGTGAGGATCCCCGTCAAGGATCTCCTGTGCCTCATCTCACTCTTCACCTCTTACAGTTACCTCCTCAGAGTTCATGAGAATCTGGTATTTTACAAACTGGTCATTTGTCTCTTAGAGGACACACTGTGTTAAGAAATAGGGGAGAGAGGCCCCTCACCCCCACTGGAGGACCTTTATAGACCCTAGTCACAGGGCACACGAGACACCAGGATGCCCTCCGAATGCCCCCTCCCAAACTCCACACGCTGATGCTTAACAGCTAGCTCACTCTCCCCTTCCCTTGCCTCACAGATTCGAGAACAAAACCGACAAGATGTGAAGTCGGCAGGGCCTCAGTCCCAGCTCCTGGCGAGTGTCATCGCTGAGAAGAGTCGAAGCCCGGTACAGCAGAAGCTGCCCCTGTCTGGAAGGGAAACGTGTTTGCCTTCTGGGTCTTCAGTGCCTGGGGCTGGGCAGCAGGACCCCTGAGTCCTCATGCCCACCCTCCCCTGATCTTGGGTGCTGGTGCTCTTGCTACAGGACAGATGCTGTGAGGACCAGGGACAGTGTGTAATTGCCCCCTGTGGGTCCCGGGCAGGGGGGCAGCAGCCCAGCCTGCCCCTGGAGTGATGCTGACTTCCATGCTTTACCCATGGAACCCCACTCTGCCCTTTGTTGGTGTCCTGCAAAGTGGGCATCACAGGAGTGTGGCCGGCACACCTGCTCCACCACGCCGGCTGCTCCAGGCCTACCTGCCCTGAGCGTTTCTGGCCTCTGTGCGTGGATATGGCATCATGAGGCCATAGCTCTGGGAAGATGCTCACGGGGTCGCAGAGAGGAGGCATGTACATAAGGACTGGTGCTCCATTTGGGACGGTTAGTTGCCCACACAAACCCCCATAGAGTTAGAAGGTATAAAGTTGTTTCCATGCCTGAGATAGGACAGTGTTTGTCTAGTGCTTAGCAAAAAGGATAAAGATCAGAATTCTGGCTTCTGTTGAAGACCACTGCTACTTACAGCAAGGTAGCAACGTGGATAGCATTTTCCTTAGTGGTAGGAAGGGGAAAGATACAGGAACTGTTCCTCTCTGGAGAGTAAAGTGAGATCGTTGAGGGCAGGCTGCAGCCCACAAGGTGGGTGCCCATGTAGGGAAGTGTGAAGGTTATGTCATTGTACCACCATTGTCACCCACTGCCACTAGCCAGGATGAGGAATGCCAAAAGTGCCATGGGACCACGGATAGAGAAACCCCATGGTACTGGGGTGGAAGCTCAATACAGTGAGCAAAGTTGATAAAAACTCTGCCATTTGTGCCAAGTGTTCTCCTTGGAGTCCCTCTTCTTGGGACCCTGGGCTTGGATTCTGTTTTGAACTCTGTGATTCCTTAAGATAGGCCCGTGCTACTTCTGTTTCTGAAGATGCCATGGGCCACCCTCAGAGGACCTGGCAAGCCAGGGAAGGCAGCCCAGAGTGCGTGGCATGGGCCCACTGTCCTGGGCTCACCTCCCCTGCATTTTGCGCTCTTTGGCCTCAGCTTCAGGGCGGCGCATTCTCAAAGGCCAAGCTGAGGATGCCAAATTAGGAGAGAGGGCTACGGGGTCTGAATTATAGACCCTGTCATGGGCTAGAGGGGACAAAGGATTCCTGAAGCTCACACAAGGCCCCGCTGGTGAGCTCCCAGAGGCGGCAGCTCCACAAAGTCCCCCAGGGGTTTTGGCCAGTGTCTCTCCCCCACGTCCCCCACCAGGGACCTGCAGTCCAGGCAGGTTAAAGATCCAAGATTCAGGACCTTGGCCCCTTGTAATTTATGACTGTGTGCAAAACAGGACTAACAGTTTGGACTGAGAACGCTGAAGCCATTGTGTGTTTTGCATTTGACTTCCTGCTGTGTGCTGTGGCTTGTGCTGCTGTTGGGGGGTGGGAGGAGGGCACGGTGGGGAATGGCTGGCATGAAGCGGGCTTGAGCCAATGCTTTGCTTGCTGGCTTTTGGCTAACTGACTCCGGGCTGTCGACTGTATTTGCGTAGTGATGGCTTGCAAGCATCCGCAGGAGGGACTGCAATAAACGTGTGTCTTCCTTCCACTTGGGAGCATCCTTCGATTTTATTTCCGGGGCAGAGGGTGGACTCCCTGCATTCATCCAGGCAGTTGCAAAGAACCCAGGTCTGGGGGTGAGGTAGCCGTGGGAAGGAATGAACAAGCCCTGCCCCAAGGCCCTGAGCTGTTTCCGAGGAGCCACATGCCACGCTGCCCCTGGCAGGACCGCTGGCAGCCACATGAGTCTGAGAGGACGCTCGGGCCTGGGCCCTGACTGCGGCATTCAGAGAGCAACACACACTCTGTGGTTAACTTTCAGTCTACAGAGAGCCAGCTGATGTCCAAGGGCGATGCAGACACCAAAGACGACTCAGAGGAGACTGTGCCCAACCCCTTCAGCCAACTCACTGACCAGGAGCTGGAGGAATACAAGAAGGAGGTGGAGAGGAAGAAACTAGAGCTTGACGGTAAATACGCTGGGCTGGCCCGGAGTGGAGGGAGAGCGGGGGGGCACCCAGAGGGGCAGCAGAGCAACCAGCAAGGCTCGCTCCCGCCAGTGACCCTGGGACCCATGCCTCCCGTCTGACAGGCCCCCTGGGGCTCCGTCTAGCCTTGCCTCGCCTTCACGTTCAGCCTTCACTTCTCCCTCTCCCCCATCACATTCCCAGTTTGCCCTTCCTGCCCCATCAGCCAAGTCATATTCTTACCAGCGTGATGCTGTGACTTACGTAATGGTCCTCATGGCCCAGCACCTCACGGTGACATCGTGCTGCCATGACCTTGTCGGACCCTCTCACCTGGGCTTAAAGGAGGTAATCCTCGTAAGTGCTTAGAACAGGGCCTGGAAGTACAGGGGAGGTCAGTTAAATTAGCTATGATAAGATAATTATAATAGGGATAATTACTATGAATCTGTCAGATCCAGTATAAACCTTTTAGCCTGGCAATGAAAACTCGCACCAGCTACCTCTGGTCTTTTCCTTATTCCTTCTTTATTTCAGAATCTCCAGTCAAGCCCATCTCTCTGTGTTGAGTGCCAGATATGCACTCATGATCGCTTGTATGCTCTCATTCATGCCTTTGTCCCTTCCGGGCATGGTTTCCCTTTTTGGCTATCCTGACCCCAGAACTTCCATCTCAAGCCCCTCTTCCAGCTAAAAAGCCCTCTCTGTCCCTCTCTACCCCACCCCGCCTTTGAGCTATCCCTTCTCTTTGTTTCAAGAGCACTTGGGGTCTGAGACACAGAGGAATTCAGCTCCTGGTTTTGCCCACCAGGCTGGGCTGTCATTCCCTCAGGAGGACCCTCTTCCACAACCCCCCACCCCACCCAGGGTCAGCCATCTTCCTGGGCACAAACAGGCCCTAGAAAAACCCTTGCTAGCTTGCTTGAAGTTCTAATGGGACAGTTGAAAAAATAGATAGAAAATGTGGTGCTTTCTATCCTTAGGGATTATTTGGGCTGAACATGAAAATTAGATAAATAATAAATAAGACATACGCAAACAGATCATGGATGGGAAGCCTGCAGGCTTGGGGTCCACACTGGGACTGACATCCCACTGGCAGATGTGTTTGGGTGGAGGAAACAGAATACGACTCTGACTCCTCCCATTTGCCTCCCTGCCCACCCCCCAGATGTAGTGGCAATTTTTAAAAGTGTGGGGGAAGCAGGTGCACCTGGGTGGCCCTGTGGGTTAAGCCTCTGCCTTCGGCTCAGGTCATGGTCTCAGGGTCCTGGGATCGAGCCCCGCATTGGCTCTCTGCTCAGCAGGGAGCCTGCTTCCCCCTCTCTCTCTGCTGCCTCTCTGCCTACTTGTGATCTCTCTCTCTCTCTCAAATAAATAAATAAAAATAAAATCTTTTTAAAAAATAAAAAGATAAAAGTTTGGGGGAAGCAGCTAACTTCAGTTAGGAGAAATGGGGGCCAGCTGGAAGAAGGCTTTTTTTTTTTTTTTTAAATAAATATTCTCCTTTCATCTATTTGACCCCTATCCTGGAGTGGTTTTCTGTATTTTCAGGAGAGAAAGAAACCACTGCCGAGGAGCCTGGCTCACCTGTAAGGTCTGCACCAGCTTCTCCAGCACAGAGCCCAGCGAAGTCAGAGACTAAGAGCCCTGCGGTCTCTCCCTCCAAGTCTTTAGACGGTGAGTGGAGCTGAGCAGCTAGAAGGGAGGAGGCATCTCCACCACTCAGAAAGGGGTCTGCACGGAAGGGAGGGCAGACATGCTCACTCCAGGGACCCTGCCTCTCAGCAGAACTTGTCTGCTACCCAGAAAGCTTTCTGTTCTGCCATTTCTAGGGAGTTTGAAATAGGGGTTTCCAAATTTAAGCTTGTTTCATTCAAAGGCTGTGACAACACAGCTTACAGTTAAGTCCCTGTTTAAGCAATAATGATTGACTCACAGACTTCTCACCTCTCACTCAGACTAGGTTGGCTGGTGGGTCTTTCTAGATGCACCAGCCTAGTGCTCAGACTCTAATGTGCTTAGGGATCACCAGGATCTTGTTGAAATGAAGTTTCTGATGCAATTGGTATGGGGTGGAACCTGAGACTGTATATTTCTAACAAGCTCCCAGGTAAGGCTCATGATGTCATTCTCAGCCTTTGGAATCTCAACACACTGGAATTACCTGGCGAGGTTTAAAAATCCTGACACTGGCCTGGGTCCCACCACAGCATCCCCTGTGGTTCTCAGTTAAATGGTCTGGGGATGGGGTACAGAAGAGTACACTGGAGTTTTAAGATCTCTCCAGCTACATCAAATGTGTAGCCCAGGCTGAGAACCACTTCATTAGACACGGGTTTACAGAACTAAGGTCTAGGGCCAACTCAACTGCTAACTAATAACAACCCTACTGCTAATTTTAGAAAATCAGATAATCTTTGTGCCTCAGTTTCCTTGTCTGTGAAAAGGGACTACCAGTATTTTCCCTTTTTAAGGTTCTTATACATATAAGAAAGCTGTAGATGAGAACATAAAGCATGAAATGGAAAATATAAAAATTTCATAAAGAATGAAATGAAAAATATAAAAGAAAAAATTTAAATGTAGGATCTGATTGTGATTATGATTAATAATATACATATGGTGGATAATAATACTATTATATTATATTAGTCTATACTACCTAGATCATAAAACTGTCTTTATTGAGGTCCTGGAGTCCCTCTAGGCAAGAACACTGCTCCCTAGGTCCCCTGTGATTTTCCCTGTTCTGGATAGACTGACCACACGTGTGGATGCTGCTAGAACACCCAACCTCTGAGCTCCCTCCACAGGCAGATTGTTGCCTTGAGTGTAGTCCCAGTGTTGCCAGAGGAAACCCATCTGCTTGTGGCCAGAGCTCCAAGTGGATGTCCCCTGTTTGTGTTCATTGTGTCTCATCGTGGTGTTATCAACCTGTCTCCACAATGTCTTCCTTTCTCTTCCCATTTGTGCCTTCATCAAAGGAGTTTCCTCCGATTCTGAATACTTGTCTCTGTAGTAAGTATAGAGAGGCTATTTACTAACTCACCCCAACACTTGCAATGGGGGAGGGAGGTCTCTTTAAAAAAAAAAAAATGTGTTTATCCCCAGCTTTTTCTTTGGCAACCCTGACTTTGGGAGGTTTCCTGGCTATAAAGCTCATGTCCAACTCCACATGTGCTCTGCATGGGCAGGCTTCCCTCTGGGATATGCACACATAGGATGGACTCGTGCACATACACACACTCTCATCCTCACATGGGGCATGCCACCCAGAGGCAACAAGCCTGCACAGTGAAAGGGCAGGGGGGCCAGCTCCTGGGCCCGCCCTGTGGAGGAGTCCTTATGGCCCTCATGGGCACATCGGCATCCCTTTTCCTAATGGCCCCTCCAAGGAGCCCATGAACTCTTCTAGGGCTGTGGCACAGAGCCTGCATGGCCCGAGAACCAACTGCCTTCTGGAGATGCTTAGAGCACCTGGCCTGACCATGTCTTCAGCATCCCCCAGGCGTGCGCACCAGCCGCAGGAGGGAAATCCAAGCGGGAGAGGCAGCTTATGGCAGCAGTGGGACAAGGGATAGTAATCGCATTTCAGCTCCTGGGAACGTCTGGGAGCAACCTCTGCTGTTCAGAGGGACAGAGCATGGCAGGAGGGGTGTAGGATAAGTGCTTACCCACCCCTGACATTATTCCCACGGGTAGCACTATTCTTGCCCTCTCTGGTGCAAATCTGTGCCTTCATGGAGGGGCACACCCTGGTAGAGTTGTTAGAAAAATCAAGATCTTCTTCCCTGAAGATTTGGCCCATAGTACAGACAGAGCTGAGCCCGCACGATGAGGCCAGAGTTGTTGCTGCTTTGGGTAAGCAGGTTAGGGCATAGAGGGCCATGGCCATGCCGCCCAGTGTCTTGCCCAGCTCCTCAGGGCTGACAAGGCTGAGCCTCCCACTCCCATCAAGGTGAGAGCTTTCACATTAGCTCCCCCGTTGAATCAGGGGTGGCTTTTCACTGCGTGCCACCATGCTCTGGTGCTGAGTCACCTCGGTGTCCCTCCTCCTCTCTCTTCTACCTCATCAGCCTCCCTGAAGGAGACTCTTTCAAGCCCTCTTCCTCCACATCTGGTCATCTCTGTCATCGCCTTCTCTTTGATCAGCTCCTGATCCCTGCACCTGCTGACTCCATCCCCCGATAACCTCTCAGGAGCACTGGCTGTGCCTGCCAGAAAGAGCCCTGCATTCAGCATCAGATGCAGCACTGTCACTTACCGATTTTGCCATCTCAAATAAGTCACTTAAAAACCCTGCAGAATGGGGGGCTGCCTAACAAGAATCCTTGTCCTATCCTAAGCCATAGCACTGTTACTGGGATAAAATGAGCAAATGGATATAAAAGGGCCTTGTAACTTGCTTCCATCAATCAGTTCTCATTACGTACTGTGTTCTTGGGATTGTGAGAGAGAATACAGGCATGCTGTTTCAAGCCACTAAACTTGGGGATGGAGGTTGTTATGTAGCAATAGATAATTAGTGAATCACGGTGCATAATAAGAGCTGGTTTTATGGAAATCCATTTTTCTGTGGGTTGACCAGGCTCAACTGAATGGTTCTGTTCCATTCAGGTGAGCTGTGGCTGCATTTGTCTGGGAGCCTGACTGAACCGGGACTTCCAAGATGGCGTACTCATGTCAGGCGCCTTGGCCGGGACAGCTGGAAGGCTGGGCTCAGCTGGGACACGGGGATGGCTGGGTCTCTGTCTCTCTGTCTCTCTTCATGTGGTTGTAGGGCCTCTCCATGTGTGTTTCCATCAAGGCAGTCAGACTTCATTACATAGTGGCTCAAGGCTCCCCAAACTCTGAAAGCAGGAACTTCTAGGCCTTCTTAAGTCTTCAGCTTAAGGCTGGCTCCTTGGCACTTGCTCAGCATTCTGTTGGTGGCTGTGAACCACAGGGCCAGCTCAGATTCATTGTGGCAGGAGACCACACCTAACTGTGTCCTCTTAAAAATAAAAAAGAAGAAGATAAATGACACATGAAACTATAATATGGATATATCGGCAATGGATTTAGAGAATTTGGGGCAAGATCATTGTCAAATTTCAGGGGAGGCTTGAGCCAGATCAGAGGGTTTAAGAGGCCAACTAGCAGGTAAAGGAGGAGAATGGACAGAAGGTTGAATTTAGACAAGTGTATTGATTTCAAGACTATTGCCAGGTGATGACCATGGGGACACATGGTAGGAGGGTAAGAGTGCAGGCCATCGGAGTAAAGGCTGGATGTAGTAGGGAACTTAGTAACTGGATGATGAGAGGACATGTGCAGGACTGTAGAAGGATGGAAGCCAGGGCCAAGGTGTTGGATGCTAAGAGACAGTCCTCAAGAGCCATCTGGAAGAGGACGTTGACTTGCGTAGAGAAGTTCAGAAGTTAGAAAAGACCTAACAAATAAGAATTTGTCCATAGTCAAACTAGCCCATTCTGTCCCCAGATTTACACCCCTCTGTCCTGTGTCCCATGTAATCATACATTTCTCTGGTCTTTACACCTATCAAGTACCCTAGTTTTTTCCTAAAACTTCCTTCCTCATTCCTTCCTTCTGTAAGTCATACCAGTCATACGTCCCCCATTGCTCACATTCCTAGAGAGTGGTGCATGCCCATTACCTTCCTGTGGTATGAGATCTCATACAGCTCACTCACACACACCAGCATTCACACACCACACCCACATACCCATTCACAAACTCACATGCCCACACACACAAACTCAGTACAACTCATACACTCACCCACACACTCACGCACCACACCCCCGTACTTATTCACACAGCTCACTCCACATTCACACACTTACAAATTCACACATGCACACACATCCTCACATACTCACAAACACATGCACACACACGTTCTCATACACTCACACACTCCTCTCAGTTTCACATAGTGAAAAGAGCCCAAAACTGGATGTCAGGAGATTGAGGTCTGCTCACTTTTACTACTTGACTCAGTTTTCATTTCTGTAAAATGGGAGGAGCTGAGCTAGATGATCTTTAAATTCCTTTCTACTTTTCAGAGTCTGTGGTTTTAGAATTCCCCCTCCTCCCTCCCCATCCAGGCATTTCAAAGCTTGAGTGGAAGCAAGGTGGGGGAGAGAGTGGGAAGGGGGAGAAAGGGCAGTAGTGGGGTTCAGCTTCTGGGGCCTGAGCAGCTCTGGCTTTGAACATGGCAGCAATCCAAATAGGTTCCCTCCAGGTGACCGCTAGAGTGGGCCAACCAGGCAACTTCCCCTTTGGTTAATCCTTTTATCTTGGAAATATGGGGTCCATATCACTCAGGGAATTCCATTCTCCCTCTGCCTTCCCCTTTCTGCCTATTGGAAAGATACTCTCCATTTTTCCAAAAGTTCCTCTCTGGTATCGGAAATGAGATTGGTATTAAAAACATGTAATTTCCATGTTAGCTAACTAGAATTTAAATAAAAGCTTTAAATTTTTTTAAAATTTTTAAATTAAATGCCTGGATGGCTCAGTCGTTAAGCATCTGCCTTCGGCTCAGGTCATGATCCCAGGGTCCTGGGACTGAGCCCCGCACTGGGCTCCCTGCTCTGTGGGAAGCCTGCTTCTCCCTCTCCCACTCCCCCTGCTTGTGTTCCCTCTCTCGCTGTCTCTTTCTCTCTCTGTGTCAAATAAATAAAATGAAATCTTAAAAAAAAAAAAAAACCTTTAATTTCCATATTTTTACTGGTGAAACTGAACTGGTTACAACAGTTCTTAGATTCTTCCACTGAGTTGTATGTGTTAGTGGTCTCCTCCTTCCTATAACCTTTCTCCTCACCTGGGTCTGTCCCCACATTTCATCCTACAGAAGCTCTCAACTGGGCCGTATTGCCACATTTGGACATCATTACCTGTTTACATTTGTAGACAAGGACCCAGAATAAAAGACTTGCCAAGGGCCTGTTCCCAAGGCAGGTTTCGTGAAAGGGGATACAGGTTTCGGGTGAGAACCCTGCCTAGCCCTTTCCCCCTACAACGTCAGCCTGTCCCTCCTTTTGCCCTAGACTTATTTTATAGAACTGCCTAGAAATGGTTCTGTTAGCCGCACATGGAAATTCTCACCTGGTCAAAATCTTACGGGTTGTATCTTTTAATCTTTTCCTAGAAGGTGCTAAGAAGACAGAAACAAGCAAAGCCACCACAGAGCCTGAATCCACACAGCCAGAAGGAGTGGTGGTCAACGGGAGGGAGGACGAACAGACCACAGAGGAAATTCTCAGCAAAGGCTTGAGCCAGATGACCACCAATGCCGACACAGATGTTGATACCTCTAAGGACAAAACCGAGTCGGTCACCAGCGGCCCCATGTCCCCAGAGGGCTCACCTTCCAAGTCTCCCTCCAAAAAGAAGAAGAAATTCCGAACCCCGTCCTTCCTGAAAAAGAGCAAAAAGAAGGAGAAAGTGGAGTCCTGATCGGTAGTGCCCTTGGGCTCCCATCCACACCCTCTCCCTCCACCCCTTCCCTTCTCCCATCTCTGTCCCTGGAAGCACAGGGCCAAGGAGGGATAGAATAGGACCCTGGATCACACTCTGAGGGGGAACTTAGAGATGACCCAACCAACCCCTCATTTTCCATTTGCCCCAGAGAAATCAGGTGACTTTCCCAAGGTCACACAGCTAGTTAGTGGTAGAGCCTCCACTAGAATTGGGGTCTCCTGGCCCCCAGTCCAGTGCTCTTTCCACTACACAACACTGCCTAGTTGTGGGCTACCTTTGTGAGGATGCGGTCCACCAGTCTGAGCCCAGGGCAGAAGGCCAGAGTGGGCTGTAAAGGCCTCACAAGTCTCAGACCAAATCAGACAGGTTGAGACTTCCCCTGATCAAGGTCCTCTTCCTCACAGGAATCCAATCTCCTGCTAATGGAGCTGTCACAGTTTAGAAATCTCTCTTTTCCATAGGGTCCCCGCCCTGCTGCTCTCAGTAACCAGACAAACTGACCCGTCCCCTACACCAGGAGTTAATCTTTGTTCCCAAGGGCTGATGGCTTAGCTTGTACTTCCCCAACCACTAACCCTGAGCTTTCTTCACGGAACCTCCTGAATGATGGGTGGATGAAGAATTGTAAGAGCGGGCAGACATAAGGGCAAGCCAAGTCAGCCACAGGATTGGGCATCGTTTAATCAATGTAAGAAGCCAGGAACTTGGCCCATTTGAATCGTGCATCTCAGGCGCTTCAAAACTAAAACCAAATTTAGCTTAGAGAAAAGTTGTCTCATGCTCAGGGCGGAAATTTGGGGTAATTCAGATCCTCTGTTGGCTTTGGGTTGTACAAGGAGGATCAAAACAACACAGGAAATGCTATGCCTTTCTAGCTTTGCATGGTACATGGAGCAATGTGTCTGTACCTGTTTCACTCCTGTCTGGCGGTCAGGTGTCCCCTGACCTTCTTTCCAACCTGGAAGCACTGGCTCACAGACTGGAACTGGCATCTTACCCTTGGCACCTCGACCTTGGCTCCTTTGGGTTCTGACTCAGTCACTCTGGGTCCAACAGAGGAGAATGAGATGAGCCCTTGAGAATTAATTATCTTGGATCAGCTATCAGAACAATCAGCTTGGGTGTCCTTGCCCTGTCACTGCCTGTCCATCCCGGGGCCTAGCAAGAGCCACGGCTGCTGCTGTTAACGCCAACACTCTCCGTTCATACTCTGCCACGGGACACCGATTAAGGAGCATTGTTGGCTCCTACAAAAGTAGACAATCCATTCTCTTTATAGCGCAGTGTCTTCAAAGAGTATTTTTCCTTTTTGTTCTGATTATGGTGAAAGAACTTTTGAAGTTCTTAATCATAGCTTTTCACTTTTGAGCACTTACTTTCTATATACAGACACTGTGCAGGCTTTCCATACGTTATACCCTTGGACGGTCACGATAGTCCTGTGATGTGGGTAAGACAGTCCCATTTTACCAGTAAGAAAACTGAGCCCCCCAAAAGGACAATTGACTTGCTCCGGGTAACTTGGCTAGAAAGATCCAGAGCCTGGATTTGACCTCTGGGTCAGTCTGAGTCCAGAGCCTTTGTTCTTAACAATTACGATGATTCGAAAACTTGAAATCCCCAAGCGGGGGGTTTAATTTCGTCCAGGACCCATTTCTGTGACTGGTCTCCACTGTGTAATGTCAGCATTTGAAATGAAGGCAGGAAACTACCTGTGTTCTCCCTCATCAGTGCATGTTAAGCTTCTGACAAACGTGGACTGTGGCGAGGCCAGTGCGGACCTCTGACGGAGGAGAGGCAGGAGACTTCTGGTTGGGCCAGAGTACGGGGGGCTGTTTCTTGAAAAGAAAGGAAGCATGACTAAGGAGAATGCAGAACTGTGTCTCTCTCGTGCAGATCCCTAAATGCTATCCCAGCTCCTGCTCCGCTCTACTTTCTGATGGGCCTTGTGATGGGCAACCCTGTGATCAGGGGCATCTGATGTCTCAGAAAAGTCAATGGGAAATGCCTTTAAAAGCCAGTCCTTTGATGCCTTCTTTGAAAAACTAGATTTCACATTCATCCTTTCATCCCTCACAATATTTGTGAAGCACCCACAAAGCACCAGACATTATGCCATCATTAAAAGAAACCCCTCGTTGTGGCTAGAGTCAGCAGCAGCAAACAGTGTTATGGGACGAATGGAGAGGATCACCATTGATGCAACTTTTTGTGTTGGAGTGGTTGTAGCTCAGAGATGATGTTGATTGACTCTCCGCATTCAACAAATTCTCTTTATTCCCTTTACCACAATGAGGCCTCATTTAGATGAGAACGGCACAGCCTTGCTGGAGGATCGTCCTTGGAATTTATGCCATGGGTCCATCTTTTATTTATGCATCTGTTCATCCTCATGCCTTCGAACACAACCACAACCACGAATAAAATGCCATGAGCTTGGGTCATGGGTCGAGTCAGAAGGCAGAACGTAGTCCCTGCCCACAGAGGTTTTTAGGTATAGGAGGCTTGTAGGCAAGTTACGAAAAGGGCAAGGGGCAGAGATGACATAAGGAAGTAATGGTTTATTGTCTTCTGGACCAGAGAAACTTTCCTGAAAGATGTGATGATTGAGTTAGGTTTTCCGACAAGGAGGAATTCTCCAGGAAGACAAAAGGGTTGGTGGGATATTCATGGTGAGGCAAGAGCATGTGCAAAGGCACAGAAGCACAAAACTCCATGACAGGCCCACGGAGTCACACAGGAACGCCGGAGCATAAGGTGTAATGGACAGGGGCTTTGTTTCATAGGTGGGCAGGGCTGGCTCAGAAATCTGCAGAAGTGTGCAACTAGATTTTATACTGAAGGGGGTTTGGAGCTGCTGATGGCTTCCAATCAGGGCATCATGGTCAGCTTGACTTTTACAAAAGTCCACTAGGCGATTGGGTGGAGAATGGCTGGAGAGAAATGCGGTGAAGGCTCAGACCTCCTAATGAGGTCCACAGCTCAGAAACGTGCCTGGTGGCCTGCCTTACACTCCGTTTTTTCTTTATAACGCATAGCTTGCTTCCTGCACAGAATTTCACTTCCCCAAAGCTCTTTGAGTAAGGCATCTCAGGAAAGATTTTCAACAAGGAGAGGGAAGCATTCAAAGAGCTAACGCTTTGTGCGGTTTCCAGGTCTGTCTCGTCCCACCACAGAACTGCCACGGGAGCCGGGAGGCCCTCTGCCGGTTTCTTACTCTTGCGTGAGTGTCGCGGGTAGCGCATTGGATGCCGCTGCAGGAGACGTGCAGTCCGAACAAAACCGTGGGCTTCTAGGGAGAGGACGGGACGTTTTCTTTGGGTCTGGAAAAAGTTGGCTGAAAACTTTGACCAGTGACTGTCTGGAGAAAATGTCTCTAAGCGGGGCTCAGAGTGGGTGGGCAGGAGGAGCCACTGTGCTCGGACATGCTGCAGCAAGGGCTGAGAACACGGGAGCCAGTCTGCAGTGTGACTGATGTCTGACCTGGAAAGTGGGGAGGTTTGGAGGCTGTTTCCATGGGAAGTCAGGCAGGGGTGGCTTGGGGAGGCAGCAGGAGAGATGGTTACAGAAACACAACTTGGCTCCAGTGACTCTCTGTGTGCTGGTGGCTGACACCCAGAAGTGATGTGAGAGAACCATCCACACCATGTGACCTTTCTCAAACTTTGCAAAAAGCTTTGCCAAGAGGCAAGCCTCTAGCACAGATCTGTGCTCCATTAGAGCTTCCTGGCCTGTAGTGACCCAAGTAACTGTCCAAATTCAGTCAGGTAACACAGAGATAACAATAACCTGCCCCAAGGGGCGCCTGGGTGGTGCAGTTGGTTAAGCATCTGACTCTTGGCTTTGGCTCAGGTCATGGTCTCAGCGTCCTGGGATCGAGCCCTGTGCTGGGTTCCATGCTCAGTGTGGAGCCTGCTTGAGGTTCTCGCTTCCTTTCCCTCTGTCCCTCCCACCCAGCCTCGCTCCCTCGCTCCCTCGCTCTCTCTCAAATAAGTAAATCTTAAAAAAAAAAAAAAAAGATTTTATTATTTGACAGAGAGAGACACAGCAAGAGAGGGAACACAAGCAGTGGGAGAGAGAGAGGGAGAAGCAGGCTTCCTGCGGAGCAGGGAGCCCTATGCGGGGCTCGATCCCAGGACCCTGGGACCATGACCTGAGCCGACCGCGGATGCTTAACCACTGAGCCACCCAGGTGCCCCTCGAATAGATAAATCTTTTTAAAAATATAGCCTCCCTCAACAGTCCTCTAATGAAAACGGGGATCTTCCTCTGCAGACAGAGAAGTTCTTTTTAAGGGACTTGCAGGGGTTTGGATGAGGACCCCGGTCTGTAAGAACCCCATTAGAAGCATCGCTCTCCTCCTGTGGATTTGCATACACTGAGCCTTGACTCCTCTCCCAGGGTCTGATTCCCTGAGTGTGGCAAGGCAGTCATTCAGATGTCACTCAGCACCATCATAACAGGGCTATCGCTGTCCTTATAGGCCACTGTTCTGCTTACCCTGGATTTGAAAGAACCATTCCCCCAACAGCATGATTCACTTCTGAAAGCCGAAAAGATCAAAAAGAAGTTTGGATTTTTCAATGGAGGTATGCATCGGGGTAGATGGACACGTAGCCCACCATCAGCCTCTGGAGGCCCTTTTTTGCACAGGTGCATAATCTATGTTCCAGTTCTAGGCCAGGAGTGATCAGTTTTTGACTCTTGAGCAAATGCGAAAGCATGCAGTCCTTACTCTTGTTCCTTACGCAGGTCAGTGGAAGCCACTGAATTGGTTGCTAGAGCTGCTGCTGACTCTGAGCGTAGAGGGAACAGGTCTTGTCTCTCTCTCACCAGTTGAGTCAAAGCAAACTCTCAAAGACAATAGCACTGAAAGGGTCTGAGAAGAAACTAGGGAGGAGGTAAACCCATGCTCTCCACGCCCACAGAAAGGACAGGGCACCCCATCATTGTTCCTCATCTGTTTCAAAAGGGACAAGTAAACATGAAAAGCCAGAGGCCTGAACGGACTCTGAAAAAACACGGTCATCAGTTATTCATCTGCTGCAGTTTCCCTGGTGTCGCAGTGTGACTGCCCAATGCCCCGTCTAGCCAGCCCACCCACCTGGATGGGGCATACTTTTTGCCAGAAATAAAAGAGCACAGGGGAGCCCTGTCACCAGAGCACATCCAACCCTCTCGAGCCTCTCGCCCGAGAAGCCACCCTCACCCAGGAAGCGACGTGGCTGTTTCGGGTGGGGGTGTCCTCCTTTAGTGGAGAAATCTTCTTTCCTCATTTTATGTAGATAGGTTTCTCTTTCTAGGAATAATTAGCATCTCCAGTTGAGGGTTTTCTTAAAAATACAAAAATGATGATTTGTCTTGCTTCGTACTTAGGTTTTGCCAAATCGGTGTTTGGTGCCATTTGCCTTCAAGATGACCCCAAAAGTTGGGTCATTGCTATGAGAAACTGGGCCTGAGGTGGAGGAGAAATGGTCACCGTCACTGACACAGGGACGCAGGTGAGGCCGGAGACCAAGCCTCAAGAGCTTTCCCGGTGTGGTGGCTCCTCAGCTTTCTTCCCACCCACCCTGTTCCCAAGGAGCAGGATGAGGCCGTCACGGATGTGGCAAGTCCTCAAACTCTAAGTAGCTTAGAGAAACCGTAAAGGCTAGGGGTGGTGGGAGAAGAGCTGTAGAAAACCCCCTCACCGTTCTCCCCTCCAGCAGATCATCTCATAAAACTTTTAGATCTTCCCTTTCTAAATGAATCAGGAGGAGGATGACAGTTGGACCAAGGACAGAGGGGCCAATTTAAAGTCATCAAAGCTCTTATAAAATGAGATTATACTTTGGGGATCCCTGCCCCCACATTTCAACCACACCTCATGCCTATTAGACCTGCCTTGTGGGTGACGGCTTAATCTCCGTGGTATAGTCCACCCTTAAACTCCTGCCATCTATGCTTCAGCCGCTGAGTCCGGTGCCATGTTCCTCCCTTTCCCGGGAAGCCTCACTTGGGGAGAGGGTCCAAGCTCACCTGGCTGGATATGCAGGGGTCTAGTTAGAGAGTGCCGTGTTCTCTAAAGCCGTGGATGGTTTCAGTGAAATGTCTGTGTCTGACAATCGTCTTCCCTTGTACATGCATTGTCTGTGTATAGCTTTTCCTAGTATTGTGAAGTCTCAGATAGGGGTTCCATGTAAATACTCTTTCTGCTACGGAAATGCCAGCCCCCTGGATCACGCGTCATCCCCACGAATGGTTTTGCCTTTCTCTACGCTAACACTTTTTGAGGCACTAATGTGCAGATTGACGATTAGTTTCTTGGGCTTTTATTTTGCAATTTTATATATATATATACACATATATATTATATATATATATATATATTTATGGGTTGGTTTTGTATAGTTTTCTGTTTGAATCTCTGAGCACCAAAGCTGCCCTTGGATTTTCAAGAGAACTTTCCAAAGCCACTTCCTGAGCCCCCTCCCCCCCACTCCCCTGCTGCTTTGGTGTTTGTGATGCGGATGGTATCTCTGCCCATGGATTTCTGTATGTATGTGCTGTTATCTCACCTATTACCCTAGTAAATCTACCATGCTTGGCTTCCTGGTGTGTGACCCATCTCTGTTGGCCACCCAGCTCTCACTGCTCCCAGGGGAGCAGAAGCCGGGGGAGGGGGGGTCTGAAATCCTTAGAAGGAAACCTCCAGCCACACAGGAAACTCTTATCTTTGAAACCATTCCTCACATGTGGAAAGCCGAGCAGATGACTGACTGAGTTCTGATGGGAGGGAGGTGACAAAATGCTGTAGACCTCTAAGAAGAGAAAAGCCACGTGGATTTGCAAATAGCTCTCGGAGGAAAATCAGTGTAGTTGGCTTGGGGTAAGGGAGAGGATTGCAAAAACAAACGTGGATGGTCCCCATGGGGAAGCAGATTCACCGGCTGGAATGGAAAGAGGTGTCAGGCCAGAATTAGCAGGCTGGGGAGAGCGAAGAGGTCCCCCCAGAGCGTGAAAGGGGAATGGAGGTAGTAGGGAAGAGAAAGACGAAGAAAGAGCCCATTCCACTGTATCCCTGCCCCTCTTTCCTCAAATAAGGAGCCCAGGAGCTGTTGAGCATCTGCACACATAGGTCAGGCATTGTGTCCCACACTTAGACATCATTTGAACCCCATAAAACCCACAGGGAGGTCCTGTTATTATCCACTTTACAGATGAGGAAACCGGCTCTGAAATGAGAAGGTTTTTGTGGGCCACAGGTTAACAAACACTTGCCCTTTCCACAACTTCCCCACTAACAATGTCTTGAGCAGATCCCCCCGAAACAGTCTCCATCGTTACTTCTGGGCCTGCTGCTTCCTGGCAGGCCTATGTCCACAGGGCCGCATCTACACCCAGGTACCCAGAAGCTCCCTAGGCCAGCCCTGCCCCAAGGCCATCAGTGTCTCCTCTCCTGAGGTCACCACGCCCACCCCTCCCCCCAACACACACACAACACAACAGCTCTGTAATCTCACAGCTGGATGCTCTGCTCAGACCAAGGAGCACAGCCATGAGCTGACACCACCCTACAGAGCTCTCTGCTGTTGAAGGCGGTGTTGGCAGCCCCCAAGGGGAGCTCTTCCTCCATACCGCTAAACGTCCACCGCAGAACCAAGGCAGACAGACACGGGAGCAGAACTCCTACCTTCCAGAAATGCCAAGCGCTCTCTTCAGAGGATGCCTCGCAGGAGAGAAGACCTAGGGCCCAGCGACCCGCCATTCCCTGCGCATGGCAGGAGCACCCCCTGGACAGGAAGAGGGAAGGCTGGGGCAGGGGTGCCAGCTTCTACCCAGAGCTGGCCCATGGCACTGAGGCAGGGCTGGGACGCTGGGGGAATGAGGTGGGCTCCAGGCCCGACCTCGAGCAGAGGCAAGGTGCCTGGGCTCACACTGTGGAACCCTGTTTGCAAAGTCGCAGTGAGGAAGCAGGGAGGGGGTGCTCCGTACTGGCCACCTTAATAAATCTGCCAAAGGAAACTTTCCACCAAGTTATTGTGGATCCCCTGCTACTGCATAACTATTCTCTCATCTAACACAATGTAACCATAAGAAATAGAAATCTTTCCTTTTCCTTGAGGCCATTGAACATGGATCCACACATCTGACAGGAACCACATTTAATCTAACAGAGAACTCACGCTGTCAAGAATAAGCGTGGAGAAAAATAATGTAATGACTTAATCGTTCAAAAGCAGGAGACCAGTCTGAGAAATTGGAAGACCCGATGCTCCATGGAGCAGAGTTACTGCAAGAAGCAGCAAGAAGGTTAAGAAAATCTCTGTTAATATCCATTTACCAGAAAACACCAGCCAGTCATGAAAAGGGAGTACTTCAAAAACACATTTTTTTTGGTGGTGAAAAACAATACCATATTTTAAAACGAGGCATCGACAGTCAACGGCAGTTTCCATATTGTTGATGAATGGGGAGAACATAAAGATATGTTTAGACGTGAAGGATTCCAAGCCCACCACTTGAAAAAAAATTAGCCTATCCTGTATCTGGTTGATTGGGAAATCAATATGAGTAAATAACTCAAGAATAGAGAAAACATGAAATTAAAAAACAGTAGTGAGCAATTAAAGCACATAAATTTATAGCTAAGTCTAGTTTTTCATTATCAGTTTAACGAATCTAAGGCAATTGTTTAAGAAGTAGTTACTGCTACGCACACACACATTTGGGTCAGCAGAGAGGTAAATGATGCTGTCCTTATTACTGATGAGAGGGATATAATAGATCAGTTCATTTTTAAAATTGTTACTATAGGAATAATGGTTCGCTTACATATAAAGTTGGGAACATAGAGATTTATAAAAATGTAAAGATAATTTTTATTAAAAGAAAATCTAGCTTTCAAATCACTGAACAGAAAAGTAACCATAAAAAAATCAATAGCAATCCAGCTAAGATGGACTAAAAGAGACCATATTTGTCACCCTGCCTACAGAACCCTCAAAATGAATAAAATAAGGAAAGAATGACGTTTAGGACACCTGAAAATGATCATCCAGTAGGACACAAGAAAGCTTCCTTGTCTTAACCACCCACCCCAAAGCAAAGATTACTACGCCTCCTACTGCCGCTACTAAAGAGGACCACAAGAGGGCGACATTTCCCTTCTCTGCTTCCACTTTGCAGAAACCTCCCAAGCAGTTCTTGCATTTTCTGGCAGATAGACCCTAGCAGTTCTGTCATAAAACTCGGCCTCTTATCACCAGCAAAGAGGTCAAGGATGAGCAGTGAGCCTCCTGACTTATATAGGACCTATGAACCTGATTTCTGAGTAGCCTTTAATGCTTACCTACTAACCAGTGCTCTCTGCCTTGTTCCCAGAATGCTGGTTTTTTGGGGAGCCTGCCCACCGGCCCCAGCTCACTGAGATCTGTTTTCCTGGCCAAGAGGCCATGCACGATAATGAACATGATAGAAGCCATGAATGATAGTGCTTGGGCTGAATCCTGGTCATGTGCCCTTGTTAAGTCACTTAACAGCTCTAATCTACTGTTCCCTCATCTGCAAAATGAGGAAATAATCAGTATGGAAAATCAGAATTTGTGGGACTAATTTTTGGTGATTTAAGATTATTTTAATTTTCGATTGTACAGTGAAGGACACCATAAAATCTTCAGTCTTTCGGGATTCTAAAGGTCATCTTCTACTATTCTTAAAATTAACGCATGCACATACACACAAGCACATGCCCAGACTCTCCCTCTCTTACTCACCCTTTTATTCATTCTAAATAAATTTAAAATTGATTATCTCAGCTTCCATTGTTTTATCTGCTCAAAAGATCCTGACTTAGGAAGCAGGAGAAGTCTCTCCTCTCTTGAAGTGGATCTTTGCCTCTAGTGCCTCAACATGTAACAAAGGTCATCCCTGACCAACACAGCCACTCTGAGCCTTAGGAAGTCCAGGCCCAGAGTGCACTTGGAAGCTCTCATACTATAAACATTGAAAAGTTTTAAATCAAGCTAAACATTTTATTTTATTATCATTTTTGAAGATTTTATTTCTTTGACAGAAAGAGACACAGCGAGAGAGGGAACACAAGCAGGGGGAGTAGAAGAGTGAGAACCAGGCTTCCCGCTGAGCAGGGAGCCCAGTGTGGGCCTCGATGCCAGGACGCTGGGATCATGACCTGAGCTGAAGGCAGATGCTTAACGACTGAACCACCCAGGTGCCCCAAGCCAAACATTTTAAATTAAATATGTTCTATTCTCCTACCTTTACAAATATACATTGATAATGAGGTTGAAGGCCAGGTTCAAATTTAGAAGACTCAGAGTTGGAATTCTGCAGAGGAAGACAGTAGTGTGGGAAAAACTACTCTCCGGTCTCTAACTATTATCCTGAGGTCTGTTACCCTTCTCTTCCAAATGCTGGATCCATTCCTTGACACAAGTGGCCTTGTGGCACATGTGGGGACACCTGGACCTCATGTCCAGGCTCTATTCATAACCCCACGCCAAGAGCTGCCCTCTGGGACCCCTGTGAGCCCCTGGGAGTATGAGCTCTGTAAAGAACCTGTGCAGTCATTAGAGCAGGGCATTCTGGGGTCCTGGATAGTCAGAGCACGAGGTAGCACTACGGGGGCTTGTCCCTTTGGCCCTGCAGGCCCCATGCCCATGGAGGGTGCAGCTAGACAAAGTGTCAGGGCAGGACCCTCTGTAGAGCAGGCCTCAGGGCCAGGGCCCCTCTCGTTCAGATCTAAGGCCAGAGTCCTAGGGAGGGCCAGGAAGGGACCACTGACCACAAACCGAATATTCACCGGGAAGGCGAAGGACAGCTTGGTTTCCTCCAGGCCTCATTAGCCTGTAAATCAACCAGCCACCTCAGACCAGATCTGTCAAGTGTTTTTTGTCTTCCCTGGTTAACACAGGACACTTCTCACCCCACCAAGCTGTCCTTCGCCTTCCCCGGATCTAAACGCCGCAGGAGCTTCTTTTGGTGATACCCAAATGCAGAGAGACAAGGGACCCTTGCACGGCGTTAGAACCACTCCTGTCCTCCCCCTCTCGCTCTTGGCTGCTGAAACATGGCAAAAACACACAGGAAACAGCACGGGATTGTTGGTTGCTTCACTATCCATCTGCCTCTCTCCTCTGCAGGGCCAGAAGACTGACTTTATCAGATCACCCAGGGGTGATCCAGCTCACGATTATAGCTCATTTTCCACAGACTGCATTTCGGGTGATTCCTTCCTGGTGACATGGAGGGAGCCACCCTCATCTTATCCTTCAGGCATCTCCCAAACACAGGTGCTCCCTCTAGGAGAGCGCTGTAGGCTTCTAATCCCGGCCTCTACGTCTCCATGCTCATTAGTGCCACTACCGGCAGCAGCATCTGCTGACCTGGCCACCAGCTCCGCAGCCGCCCCGTATTGTCTATAAATATCACATGACCCACAGCTCAGCCTCAGGCACGGATGTCATCATGTCTCCTAATTTCTTCCCATTCATCGTTCGGTCTACATGGGACCATTTTGGCAGAAAGGCCAGCATTCCCCTCTTGAGGTCTCCCCCAGCGGCATCTAGAATTGTCCCGACACCCAGGCTGGGGATTGGGTCGGAAGTGTGGCATTCAAACACTAGGAAGAGAACCAGAGAGTCACAGGAACCCACTTCTGCCATTTTGACTGTCACCGAGGCTTGCACAGCTGTGGAAGTGGACCCCACATGATCTGAGGGACACTTGTCTACAGCTGAGTAGTTCCCCGACACTGGCCCAATCCCCACAGGGATCAAGCCCTGAGGCAGCCACTTGTTCCCAAAAGGGGACAGAAGCTGGAGAAGCTGTGTTCAGTGGAGCATCCAGCCACAGCCCCCACCAGCTCCTAGGGCTGTGCTGGCCTTGGGACGCCAGCCACATTCCCTTAGAATCCTGCTCGTTCTTGCCAGCCAACAGACATAGGTTACAAGGGTAAGTCTACCCTAACAATAGAGATGCAGGGAGAACTTATAAGGTCTTGGCCTCTTCATTCTGTACAGGCCCCTCCATCTTAACAGAAACTAGCATAAGCAAAAAGTTTGGTTTACTGGATAGATATAGAGGTACTCAACAAACCAAAGGAAGTAGTACAGAAATGGAGGCAGGAGGCGTGCGGACTGGAACCAGCCCTTAAAGCCCCAGGACTCAACTTTGCCTGGACTCATCGTTATCTCTACTGCAGACAGGTTTTCACCAGGATCCTCCATCTCATATCCCATCAGTTTCATGATCCAAGAGGCAAGGGAGTATGCTCCTTGAGAGACACAGAAAAATCCTGGGGAAGGGCTCTGGCTGACCTGGCTAAGGCCCCATACCCTTTCTGGGGACACTTTCTAGAGCTTGGGGTGGCCATCCCTGGCCCAGCTTGGTCATTTGCCCATGCAGAGACAGGGAGCACTGGAGAAGGATGGGGCTGGAGGGGGACCTGAGCTTCGTTTGGCATGCCGTGCTGCAGAGTGCCAAGATACCCAGATAGAGCAGCCAGATGTTTGAATCCAGAGCTCAAAGGAGACATATGGCTGGAGATGTCACCAATGACCAATGACCCAGCTTGGGGGACAGATGAGGACAAGGAAATGTATGAAGGGAGAGAGTGAGAGCTTTAGATGAGGTTCTGAGGAGCCCCAAGCCATGGCAAAGAAGGGCTGCAAGGGCCATTGAATTCAGAGACACAGAGGCCATTGGTGACCTTGGCAAGACCTGCTTCAGAGGCATGATGGGTCAGAAGGCAGAATGGGATGGAATGAGGAAGGAGGTTCAAGATAGAGAAATGCAGATAGGGAGGGTGGCAACACTGTGAAGACCTTTGATTCTGAAAAGGGAAGGAAGAACAGTGGCAGCTGGGGTGCCATGATGGGGGCGGGAGTGGCATTTTAATTTATCATCATTATATATGATAATATAGTTTTTATGTCACTAAAGATTAAGTATCATATAAAATAACATAGTATGTTATTCATTGTATAATACATAACAATGGTATATAAAACATATTTTATTTATGAGTGTATAGCATACAATTCATATTATGTATTATATACTACATTTTATGTATACGTACATATACAGAATAGCATATATGAGGATTATGGTTAAATATACTTATAAAAGATTATGTCACAGTAATAATGTAAAATTACTAATTGTATGTTTCATTTCATAGCACATTCTCTTCTTAGGTACATATATGTCAGAGATATTTATTTATTAAAATTAATATTATAAGAAACAGCTGTGAAACAATCACCCAGTATAAGAACTAGCCTATTGACAATAACTTACGATGTGTTCCTTCTGTGTCCTGCCCTTGGGCTGCCCTGCTGAAAGCAAGCACCATCCTGAATCCTGTTTTTCATGCCTTTGTGATATTTTCACACATGGAACATTTTAGAGCAGTTAAAACGAATGAACTGCAGGTACGTGCCACAACAGGGATGGGTCATAGCAACGTCCAGTAAGTGCAAAAAGTAAGCCCCAGAAGAACACCTATAATGTGCCTTCTTTTTAATCAAGTTACAGATACATAAAATAAATTAGTTTCTTTGGGGTGACTGTTACTCGTTCCTCTAAAGCAGGAAGCAAGGTGGTCTGCTGGGAGTCAGGGGGAGCGGGAGGGGAGGCTAGGGGTGTGTGGAAAGCAGAGACGGTGGAGGGGAAGTGGTGAGCGTGCTCCCTGGGCAAACTCCTACCCCGCCCGGCAGTGGTGGGCATTAAGTGACCGCCCTGCAGAGCCGTCCTGGGAGGCGCCCTTGCTGCTGGCTCGCAGCTGCTGGGACCCCTTTGCGCAGGGGAACTGCCGTGCTGGTTGGCCTGGTGGGGAACTAACCTCACCAGGGGATCAGAGGCATCTCATTTGTTGTCGAGAGAGCACAGGGAGGTGAAGGGAGAGGGACCGGACAGGGAGGGAAGCAGAGGGCCTCTGCGAGGGTGAGGAAGGGTGGGTGGAGGCTGATGGATGAGCCCCAAAGGGCAGAGTCTGGACCCGGGGTCCTGACGAGCCAGCTGTGACCCCGAGGGGCGGATGGCTCCAGCTGATGGATGAGAAGATCCCATAATGGGATTCTGGAGAAAGAACTAAGACTCCAAACCTGACAGGAGGGAGTGAGGCAGTGCTCAGTGGCAGGTCACCATTGGAGTCATGCGGGACAGCAGGATCTTTGTCCTGAGGGCTCAGTCAGGAGCCTGCTGGCCTCACACCAGACTCCACTCACAGCAGCCTGGGGCAGGGGTCTCCAGCAGCCACCAGTGTTCCAAGAGGGGCTCTGCCTTTATGTTGACCAACATGTTATGCCCTCAGGCTTCCCTCTCCCAGCCCCCAACTGTCACCGAAGGAGACTGGACCTAACGGCTGGCTGCTTGCCCTCTGGGGGAACACGAGCTCCTTGGGGGCACAGGCTGGTATGACTTTTCCCTGCAGCCCCAACACTGCAAAGCAGCTGGACCATGCACGGATGGGGGGCGGTGGGGCTCAGATGTTTCTCAGACTAACTCGGAGCAGCGGATAGTGGAGCTGGAGGAAGTCAGGGAGATCCCCGGTTTCCTGCCCTCTCCTCAATCTGCAGGTGAGCCAACGGAGGCATAGAGGTGAGTGGCCCGAAGCCCCACGGCTACTCTGTGATTGAGACCAAGGAAGTGCCCAGAGCAAAGACCCTCTCTCCGGAAAAGTACACATGAACACAAAACCTCGCCTGTATCTCCCAGCCGAAGGAGCCCCTGCGGCTCCGTGCACGGCGCCCGCGAATGCTGGCCTCTGTTGGGCATGTGGAGGGATGAGATGACAGATCGGTGGCCCTCTCTGAGGGCTCTGGAGCAGGCCTCCGCGGTTCAGGGCCCAGCTCCGCCCCCTCCCCTCCTAGCGGGGTGGTTACCGAGGGTCCCCTCCCGTGACCCCGAGAGGCTGGGTCCTTGCAAACCTGAGCACAGCGGGCCGTGGAGCCAACATTCTGTAAGTGTTCGCTGCTGTCACCACTGTCACCGAGCGAACCCCTCAGGGAAGTGCAGCAGCAGCAGCAATATTTTTTAAGAGGGCTGAACAACCCCTTGATGAATGTTTGATTCCGTCTGTTCAAGTTTGCGCCGGGACGCTGACAGCAGTCATGAAACCACTCGCTTTTGAGGAAACCTGGCTCCGGGCCTTAGGTTCTCACTCAGGACACGCGTGATTCAATAGGCAGAAGTTTCTTTTGCAGAAAGTTGAACGAAGGTTAAAAATAACACATGCGTCGCGTCTCCAGTGAGTTTGGGGCCGGTCTGTCCCCCTGGGAGTGGGGGGAAGCGGCCCCGCGTCCGGCTCGCAGCGCTGCCTCGCGGCCTCCAGGGGGCGCCCGCCCCCACACACGGCCCCATCCCTTATTCACATCCTGGCTTGGGATCTTGAAGGACCGCAGGTCCCCCTGGGCCACACCACTAATCTCACGCGATTTAGCTGGATACCTATTTGGATCTGACCCTAAGCGCGCCGCCAGCCTCGCCTGCTGGCCTCTAGGACACCATCCTGTGTCCCAGTCGTCCCGTGTCCCTCTGCCTAGCCTACTCTTCAGGTCTTCCGTCTGCCAATACTGAAGCCAAGTGCGGACTGTGGGGCTCGCCACCTGCCGCAGTTGTCTCTCCATTCTGCACCCCACCCCCAGCGAAACTGCAGCGCCCAGCTCGGTGCCCAGCGAAAATGGGGGGGGGGGGCGGAGAGGAACAATCCAGAACAGGCCCTTTGGGGGTGGGGCCGTGGCAGTTTCCTCCTGGCTGGTTATTTGCATGCATTCAGGGGGGATTCCATGCCCTGGTGCTGTTGAATCTGATGTCACTAATTTGGAGTGCACCGTCGTTGGTCACAAAATCTGCCATCTTTTCATTACTGAAAGGAGAGGAGACACGTCACATCTCACCCCCATCTTTTTCCTCCGTCCAACAATGTTTCTCAAGCTTTGGGAAGGGGTAGAAAGCAACACCCAGAACACAGTTTCTCAATTATCGTCTCACTTTGACGATTGCCTTTGCAGAACTAATTAAGGCTAGAAGGGTTTGGCTTTTCTGGACTGAAGGATTCAGAAGCCCTGCCGGGGGTTTTGAAAGGAACAAAATAACATTTTAATCTAGGACATTCTATGCTGTTCCTCCCACATAATCAAGCCACTGGAGTTCTGAGCGAGACTTGCACAAGGACAACCCCAAGAAAGGACTCGGTGAGACAGTAGCCTGTGGCCTCGGGTGGGAGGCGGGATGGCAGGCCTGGCCTGGAACTCTGGTCCCGAGACTCCTTTCACTTCCGTGCCGAGGGGAATTTGCCTGAACACTCTGCCACATCCTGTCTCATTAGACTTTCTTATCCTCCTAGCAGCGCTGGCTTTGCAGTCAGCTGACCTGCAGTCCCACACTGACATCTCTATTTACTCCCAGAGCCAGTCCTTCTCTCCAGGCCTTGATGTTCTCATCCACAAAATGGGCTCCATGGCAGTACCAGCCTCCTGAGATAAGCAGGTGGCACTCTCACGCAATACTGGGCATCAGCACTTGTTTCACAAAAGTGTTTCACACCAGAGGGTAGTATGATTATTGTGATTATCACTATTGCTCCCATTCATCACATAACAAAACCAAGACTCCAGTCAAGGAATTTGTCTGAGAAACCCATGTGGACAGGGCCAAGGCTGAGCCCCATCTCCTGGAGGCTTCTGTCCAGGGCTCTCAGCTTTCCCAGTGAGGTGAGATGTTCCCTGCCATGGTGACAACTACAGGGTTCCTCCTCTCTCTGAAGGGAGGAAGACGTAATTAATGCTTTCAAGACATTCCAGATGCTTAGATGAAAGAAAGCTCAGGCATGTCATTACCCAGCATTTTTGTCTTATCGCTGCCTTTGAAATTTGTTTTGGTGGAAGAACATAATGGTTTCCCTATGTCTGGTCTATGTGGCCCCGGATCCCTGGGCTCACCATGGCTCTTGGGTTTCCACCTTTTCGGATCCTCCTCCCATCTAACAGATGGGGCTCCGGCCACGAAAGCCCACCGTCCACATCAGTTCTGAGCAGTGAGTGGCGGGCCAACGGGAAACCCTCCCACCCCCACCAAAATCACCTTCTTTGTACAAAAGGCTCGGTGCTTCTGCGTTTCTCTTTTGCTTTGCTTTTTAATAATATAGACTGGGGTGACACCACTTAACACACAGGTGTGGGCTCCTACTTTTAGAAGGACTGGTGCGACTTAGGACTGCTAAGGGGAAAAGGGGAGTGAGGAGAGGCAAGTGGAGAAAAAACTTCTCCTCCCTCACAATTATGAGGAAGGCTGAATCATTAAAGACGTGAATCAGATTTATTCTTGTGGCTTTTAAAATAAACACCACGGGGCTAGCATGACCTGACAGCCTGTCCTTATCCACAGAGGCCTGTGGTCTCAATTTAAAAAAGAAGAGACAGCACGTTCCAACCCAAAAGATTGTGTCATCCTAAAAGGGTGTGCCCAGCACTCTTGCTCTTTCATGGCAAGAAAGAGACCCATGACCCCGGGCTCCTGTCTCCGTGCCATCATGGGCCTGATTGGGTCAATGTGGTGACTGGAAAGGAGCAGGCCATGGGATGCAGGCAGGAGAGGCACAGGCCACAAATGAGAGGACAATGGTGAGCATCTGGGAAGCATCCCGTGGCCACCTGCTCTCCCCGACCTCCCAGGCACCGCTGGAGCCCCAGAGTATGGGGAAGCAGAAGGGAAGTTCTACCCTTTCAGATGAGGGGGAGCCTTTCTGTCCCCAGACACCTGCCTTCATGTCTGAGCTCATGAGTCAGGGGTAGAAACTCACAAAGTGTAATGGAGGCCTTCCAGAAAGGACACTTTCTCAAATATTGCCCCCACTGCCTTTTACCAAGTTTAAAAATCTGTCTCTCATTGAATCAGTGATTTCATTTATTTAGCTCTCAAAGGACTCTTTGGTGTTTAAGAGGCTCCTTTAAAATGCGATCTCACACTGAAGTAATATTCAAGTTTTCCCTCTCAGCAAGCTGGAGGAACTGTCTTTCCCGGGTGGGAGCTGGTGGACCGGGCCATCCCGCTTGGGCAGAGGGGCCACCAGGCAATCTAGTGGTAAACGTGCTTTAGAAAATAAAAATTCTGTTTTCCATGCTGTCATGAGTTGTACGCGTCTCCTCCCCAAAGGTATGTTCAAGCCTTAACTGCCTGGGAGTCTGACCTCATTGGGAAATAGGGTTGTTAACAGAGGTAGTTTGTTAAGATGAAGGCATATTGGAGTAGGGTGGGCCTTTTATCCAATATAATTGTGTTTTTATAAAACAAAGATGTGAAGCGATGAGGGGAGAAAGCCACATGAAGACCCTCATGTGAAGACAGAGGCAGAGACGGGGGCCAGGCTTTCACGAGCCAAGGAGCGCCCAGGGCTACCAGACGCGGGGAGAGGTAAAGAAGGATCCTTCCCTCAAGCCTTTGGAAGTGGCATGGCCAGGCCTACACCTCGATGTCGTCGTACTTCTAGCCTCCACAACCACGAGAGGATACATTTCTGTTGTTTAATTCCACCCAGCTTGTGGTCCTTTGTGACCAGAGCAAGGCCGGCTCCTGTCAGGGGTTCCGCAGCAGGAGGTGGTGGAACACGGTGCACGAGGGCCCCTTCAGCTCCCACAGCGCTTTAAGGATTGTTCTAAGGTGAAGAGGGCAGTCTGTTCATTTGGTTAATGGTCTCTGAGTAGATTTCCCTGCCAGGCTCAGGGTGGGGTGGCGGGGGAGCAGGACACTGCTCTAAGGGAGGGGGTGCCCTTGTCTTTCAAAGGCAAGGTGAGCCTGTTCAAAAGAACGGTTCGGAGGCCTCCAAAAGACCTGCAAGCAAAGGCGCTCGGAGAAATTAATCCATTTATAAAACTAATTTTTTAGCAGTGTGCACAGTTTCAGAGGTCAAACTGAACTAACATATATATTTTTTTTAATTGAAATAATGAGAAAGTGCATGCACAGAGGCAGAGGGAGAAGCAGACTCCCCACCGAGCAGGGAGCCCAGATGCGGGACTCAATCCTGGGACCCTGAGATCATGACCCGAGCCACCCATGAGTCCCTGAACTAACATATTTAGAACAAAATGTGATTCCCTGTTCCAGCTCTCCGCAGGCCACATGGTCCTCTCCCTGGAGGCCACTGCGGTCAACTTCTGCTTCCCCAGCTTTACTCATCCCCATGTTTCTAAAAAACAAGTATACAGTGTTGTCTTTTCCATGATCAGTTCTAGATGCAGTCCGCTGACTTCCTCCTACAGTAGATGAGGATCTAGTTCTCTGACACCCTCATCCCCATCTCTCTGTTTCCTGTCCCTCCTCTTCCCAGTGTAGATTACAGTTTTTAAATCAATAGTCCCTGTTTACATTGTCTGCCTAGGACAAATATTATTCGCCGCGCGGCCCTGTAGTGCATTCCGATTACATTTCCTTTCTTAATTCTTGTTTTATCTGTAGTTAATAATTGCCTTGCTTTTTTTTTTTTTTAAGAGAAAGAGAGATCACAAGTAGGCAGAGAAGCAGGCAGAGAGAGAGGAGGAAGCAGGCTCCCTGCTGTGCAGAGAGCCTGATGTGGGGCTCGATCCCAGGACCCTGAGATCACGACCTGAGCCGAAGGCAGAGGCTTAACCTACTGACCCACCCAGGCACCCTTGCCTTGCTTTTTAATTTACTGAATTTTTCATGCTTAACTGTCGGTTCACCCTATAACTTCCAAAAGTCTCGACATTTTTCTACGAGGTCAACAAACATCAGGCAATTTAGTTGTTTCTTTCTTTCTTTCTTTCTTTTTTTTTTTTTTTTGTCTTTTGCTGTTGGAACCATCCCTGGTGAAGACCTGCTTCCTCCCATCCGGGCTGGTTTTTGGTCTCTAGACTGCTGCATAGCTGCCTTTCTGGGGCTGGCTTCTCTTTGCTGTCATCCCTGAATTTTTTCTTGCCTTTCTCTTTGGGTTGGATTTTCTATTTCCTTCATGTCTTTCTCTTTTTAGTTTAATAGCTTGTTGGAATGGACCACATGCTCCAGGAGCCTCATCCGGTCAAGAAGATGACCCAGCAGTCGAGAGCACGGGCGTGCTCATCACACGTGCCCTGTGAGTGAGCCCGCTCGCATCTGGACAATACACCTGCCCGATCACCTGGTCCACGGCTGTCACTCTGAGATCTCCCTTCACTGTATTTCTAGTGATTTCTTCTCTGGGTTGAATTAATCCTCTTTATCCCATGTTCTTCTCTTTCTTGGTTCACTTCCAGTGGCCTCCTGAGAGGAGGTGCCAGGGAGGTAGAGTTTTTGAATGCAAAGATGGCTTTATTATGTCTGTCCCCACATTTCCTTGATGGTCAACTGACTCTAGAATATTAAGTTGGAAATGATTTTTTAGTTTGGAATTTCTTCCATAATTCAGGGGACATTTCTCCACTGGCCTCTCATTGCCAGTGTTGCTACTAAGAAGTACAAAACCATTTGAATTCTTTTATATGTGATTTAGTTTCTCTGTCTGGAAACTTGTAGGATCTTGTCTTTGTTCTGAAATTTCACAATGATACCCCTTCACGTGGATTTATTTTTAATCCATTATTTTTAATCCAACAAGAACTCATGTTCTTCAGTTCTGGGGAATTTTCTTAAAATATTTTTGATGATCTAGTCTCCTTACCTCCTCTGTTCTCTTTTGAAATTCCTCTTGGTCAGATTTTGGATCTTTTATACTTACCCTCTAATTAATTATGTCACTTCTCTTAATTTCTATTTCTTTCTTCCTTTTGCTCCATTTTTCAGGAAATTTCTTCCCATGTAGCTTCTGGTTCTTCTACTGAGTATATTATTTCTGCCATCCCATTTTAATTTTCAAGAGCCTTTTTTTTGTTGCTATTATTCAAGGGTTTTTGACACATAATTCTTGCTTCAACGATGTCATCTCCCCTGTTCTCCAGGAGTACTAATGATAGCTTTAAAAAAGAAGTTTTCTTCTAATTTGCGTTTGTTCCACTTCCTCTAGATTCTAGAGGGTGGGGTGGGGCAGAGGGAGAGAAGAGAGAGAATCTTAAGCAGGCCCCACACCCAGCACACAGCCTGACATAGGGCCCAATCTCCCAACCCTGAGATCATGACCTGAGCCAAAATCAAGAGTCAGACAGACTGAGCCACCCCAGGCGCCCCTAGATTCGCTTTCATTGTTTATTTGTCGGATCTCTTTATTACACACCAGAGAAATTTCTCAATGTCTGACAAGCCTTGGCTGTCTACTCTTGACTAAGATCGGGCTCTAAAAAATCGACTGACTGGATGTCCTGACCATGTGCAGGCCTTGGCAGATTGGAGCTTGTCCTGGTCTAAAGGGCTGTGTACTGGGCCCCTCCAACTCAGTCTCGTCCTTCTCGGACTGGCCAGATTCCCCCAGGAAGAGCCTACACGTCCAACCTCTACCTCCGCCCCAGAAGCCTGTTTTCTGGGCATCATACAGGCCTCTGCTTCCCTCTTTGCAGAAAAGCTTTCAGTCTGGTGCCGGTTGCGGGAAAGGGCAGCCACGGGGAGTGTGGAGTAAGGAAGAAATCTAATTACTCCTTGACAGCTCTCCACCTCCTCCCCGCCCGCAGCTTCTTGTTTGAGCCCCTCCTTTCCCCCCTGTTCTGAAGCTGCTCAATGTGGCCCATTTCTGAGCCCTTCAGAGGTTCTGTGGAGGAGTCAGGTGTGATGCTCAGGTTCTCCGTGGACAGCTTAACGTTGAGCTTCATCGGCTCTGCTAACTCATCTCCCGCTCACCCCCTGCTTTCCAGCTTCCCAACTTTGTAGCTCTTGTCTCCTGTTCTTCCTATCATCATGAGTTTACGTTCTATTTTGTTTTAAAGTTTCTTTACTGGGGAGAAATGTTAGACGTATATTCTATTCAGTCAAGCACCTGGACCCAGAGGGTCTCAAAGCTAATTATCCAAACCCAATGACAGCTGACCTTTAGGATTTATTGTGGTGCAGGCAGTCATCTAAATACTCCCATGTGGGGCGCCTGGGTGGCTCAGTGGGTTAAAGCCTCTGCCTTCGGCTCAGGTCATGATCCCAGGGTCCTGGGATCGAGCCCCGCATCGGGCTCTCTGCTCAGCAGGAAGCCTGCTTCCCTTCCTCTCTCTCTGCCTGCCTCTCTGCCTACTGTGATCTCTCTCTGTCAAATAAATAAATAAAATCTTTAAAAAAAAATAAAAAAAAATAAATAAATACTCCCATGTACTAACTCGTTGAATTTTCATGCCAGCTCTAAGAGATAAGTACTATCCTTATCAAATGGGGAAACTGAGGCACAGAGCTGTCACGTAGGGCCTCCCAGTAAGTGATGAAGCTGGGATTCAAGCCCCTATATTTGGTTCCAAATCTGTACATGGTCTTGCTTGAAAATGTTACTATATTTACTCTAAGACTTAGTTACCAAAAGACAAAGCCGGATCTGCTCCGACTGGTTAAATTATATCTTTGTTCATTCTGCCTGTTACTATCAGGCACTGTGGACCACTCCTCTGTGATTTTCACCACATTCTTATGTGCTAGGTATTTAGGGGCATGCTATCCATATGAGAACAGCAGGGCAGAGAGATGTTAGGCAATCTGCTGAGATCTCTTATAGTAACTGGAAGAGACAAGATTCAAATTCAAGATCACATGGCTTCAAAGCCAAAGAGGGCTTTGGGGCATGCTCTCAGAATTTGGAAAGTATTTGTCAATACCAGAGACCAGAGCATATGCCATCACTCCCTTTCCACATATCCAAGTATTTAACAAAATACTTATGGTTCATTGCTTTGGTTTTCTTCTTCAATTATGTGCATGTTGGACCTCTTCTGTCTACATCTCCGATCTCAATTTTCTCTATAATCCTTGTTAACATTTTAAATGTTAGGAGGTTCCAAGATGGGATTAAATGTACTTGTGAGAGGGACAGCAAAGGAGCTGGGCAAGGTCTGGAAGGTCATCAGACCATGACGCAGGTGGGATGCTAAGTGACGGAGAGAGGATGAGAAGGTGGGATAGAAGTGTCCTAGACAGCCACTGAGTCAAAGGAAAGGTTTGGCAGAGACACTGAAGAGTCCCCAGTCTCCCAGAAGCAGGTTTGCCTCAGTGTCTCCGCTACAGTCCATCACCGGCTGACAAATGTGTTACAGATTTGAAGCACAAAAGTGGGTCCATCTCAATTATAGTACCCATGATTGGAGACCTGCTGGGTGCCTTTTCCCCGAAGCCATACCTCATTTGCTTTGCATTTCTGAAAACAGTTTATTTCAGCCTCACGCTTTTTACAAGATTTTATTTATTTATTCAAGAGAGAGAGCGAGCGAGCAGGGTGGAAGGAGAGGGAGAGAGAATCTGAAGCAGACTCCACACTGAGCACAAGAGCCTGCTGGGGGCTCCCTTCCAGGCCCCTGAGATCATGACCTAAGCGGAAACCAAGAGTTGGTCACTGAACAGACTGAGCCATCCAGGCGCCCATCAGCTTCACATTTGATTAGAATTCTAGATTCAAAATAACTTTTCCTTAGAACTTCGAAGGAATTGGATCCATTGTCTTCTAAAATTCAGTGGTTGATAAGAAGCCTGACGACAATCTGATTTCTGATTTTTTTTTTTTTTAAGACTTATTTGTTTGAGAGAGAAAGAGTATGAGCAGGGGAAGGGGCAGAGGGAGAATTCTCAAGCAGATTCCCTGGTAAGTATGGAGCCCCACACAGGGCTTGATCTTAGGACCCCAAGATCATAACCTGAGCTGAAATCAAGTCAGCCGCTCAACTAACTGAGACACCTAGGAGCCCTTGATTTCTGATTGTTAAAGAATGTCTCTTTGCCTCCCCCTCTCTCTCCCCACCCCCTACCCCCAATGCCCTTTCCTACTCCCTGTCTCAGCTTTAGGATACACCCTCTCTTCAGAATGTAGAAATTTGTTGAAGATGTGTGTGGCAATCAATATTATTTGAACTTTTAAAATCTGAAAATTGTTTCTTTTGAGCCTTGGGGAAGTAAATATATTATTTTTTTGATCCACTTTCTCTGTTTTTCCTCTGGAAGGTCTATGGGTCAGGTAATTGACTTCTGGATTGACACTTTCAGGCCTTTTATCTTTTCTCTCAGGTTTCCAGCTCTTGGCATTATGTTCTGGGAAATTGCTTGGACTTTATCTTCCAACTGTTCTATTAACTTTTTTCTAAATAATTTTCTAATAGTTTCTTTTTAATAGCACCCTGCTCTTCTTTTTATTCATATCCACACAACATCTCAAAAACTCTGAGGACATTAATTAGAGGGTTGTTTTTATGTTTTCTTCTCTTCTCTGTGTTAACCTGTTTCTTCTGGAGTGATTTTGTTTGTGTATCTTTGTTGTTCCAGACTCAGGTGTCTGTCTTCTAGCTGGTGATTGTCAGTTCCCCCTTAATAATGGGAAACAGTGTTGCTTTTCTCGAAGAGTGGCTGTGGGCTTCCTTGCTTACTTGGGGGTGTGGCTGTTTTTCTGCCTGGGTCTCTGCTAGGAGTGGGTGTGCTGGCAGACGCTTGGCAGGGTTGGCAGGGCTCAGCTGTGAGTGTGCTGTTCTTTCGGATTAGCATGTAGATCACCAGACTAAGCTGGGGGTTCCCAGATGCCCTCATGGAGGGCTTTGCTCACCAGCACTGGGACCCCGCCTGGAGTCCTAGTTGGTCCCTGGAAGTAAATTCAGTATATTTAGAGAAGAGGTCTATAGTTTCGGGCCTGAAGGAAAATGCTACGCTTCCCAAAATTGACCTCTTGGCAAAAGGGCTAAAAAGTTTTGCTGCCTTGTGATCTCAGCGGATGGTTTCTAGAAAAACTGTGATTGCACAATAGGTTACAATGGGTGACAACTGTCCCCCTTCCTGCATCCTAAGCAGGAGTGGCTTTTCCACAGATTGCGCTTGAAATTCATGACTGCATTTCTTTTACTGCAGCTGGGCAGGTCCTACTCCGGTCCCCCCACCCGGGGTGTCATCATTCTGTCCTTCTCTAGAAGACTGTTTCAAACTTCTCCCTCTTCCTTCCTTCCTTCCTCAGCTGATGAATTTGCTTCCCATTTCACTGGTAAATTCAAAAGAAACCTTCTGCCAACTCCTACTGTGACATCTCACCTACCAGGCTTCTCCCTACCTTCTCCCCTGTTAACAGGGTGAGCGGCTCACAATCCCCGCAGAGAACTGCACCCTCACCTGTGGGTCAGGTCCCATCCTCGCTCATCTGCTGCAGGTATCACCCCTGCCTCCTCCCTCCCTTCTCATCAATTTCCCCCCGCCTCAGGGCCCTTTTAAACTTTTCCAGATATACTCTATATCAGGGCCTGCATTTGTGTGTTTTACGTGCTCAAAATGGTTATGTGGGATTTCATTGCCATTATAAAAATGGAGGCAGGCCTAATAACGTTCCTTGAATTTTCAAAGTTTTTCTATTCCTCCTCCCCAGACTCTTGGAAGTTGGCATGCAAATCGCCGGAAATATTCCTTGTTGCCAGCAGAGGGCACTCTCACCGTGCCCACACTCTTTCCAGGAAGTGTACGCTGCAGTCCCAGGGAGCTTTGGTTTGGGAAACGTTTGCCCAGGGTTTCTGATTATCACTGTTCCCCAACAGGCACCTGTTTGACTGGCATTTCCTGGCACGGACCCATCTTAGCATATTTCTCGGTCGGCTGAGTTTGGCTTGAAGGGAGGTTTCAGTAAATTCATTACTTCACATCATCAGGTAAGTTCCAGTTTTCTTAGTTTGGAAACCAACCGAAGCCAAGTGATGAAAATAAACATAATCTTGAGTAACTCTACATGGATATTGCTGTTATACTAATAGGGTGTTAATTAGTAAAGAGTGCTTAACCTTTTTGCTGCCAACCTAAACAAGCGGGCTTTGTTTTGGCTGTGGGCCCTACAAACTGCATCTCAAAGTGATTTGCAAACATTAATTAAATACTTCGGTGCACATCCAAGGAGTAGGTATCTTCGAGCCCTTTTCCAAAATGTAAAAAACAGATGCCCTAAGCCAATCTATCATTTACTTAAGGCACGTACTGCACTGGGGCCGGATTTAGAATTCTGTAAATGGTTCCAAGACTCTCCGTACCCATTTCCCTGGAACTCTCTGGCAAGTCATCACCTTCCAGCAGATATGGCCCATTCTTTGCCAACAACTACAGCGTCCACTGGATATTGCAAGGTGGTGCTGTCTTGTGCCCTGTGCACCTGTCCCAATGGATACAGTGTAACCTGTTACCTCCCTGTCTCCTAACTTCTGTTCTAGAAAATGTGATACTTGAGAGAGTGGTTCACACCATTTGATGGACAGACAAAATGGGCATTTCACGGCAACTACTACACTGTAAGTCCATCCCTCACAGTCAATGTCTGAAGAAGGAGGTTTTGTCTTTTTATCTTCGTGACCTCCAGGTTTGGGACCATAGGGTTTGGAAGACTCAAACCTGGAAAACGCTTAAGCTCTGTGAGGAGGAAGGGGCTCCCTCCCTGGTCCTTCTATTCTTTGAGACCAAGTAGCATGGGGGGGGTGGTGAGGAGGAAAGCAAGGAGGCCCCCCACCCCCACCCCGCATTCCATGTTGGTGAGCCCAAGACGAACTATGCTCTGCCCTGTCTGGGGGTAGTGGCTCACAGGCAGGCTGGGCCAGTTTCACAGAGAAGGTGGAATCCTGTCCCATCCCCAGAGGCCACACTGGCTGTTGGGAGGGAGCCCTGCGGAGTATTGGGCTCAGCACTTCCGTTCTGTCTCCCTGGGCACCAGCTGGAGTTACAAACCTGGAAGCTGCAACAGAGCCCGAGCTTTCCTGCCTGGCTTCCAGAAGGGATGTCAGCCTGACCTGTCCAGCTGGGACAGGCATCTAAGGATAGGCTAATTATGCCACTCCGCTGAGTTACTAGACTATTCCCCCAAACAAGTTTCATACCAGATGAGTAGAATGGACTCAGAATGTGGCGGGCTGTATGTAGCTCATACCTGGCTCCTTCCCCAGGAGGATCCTCTCCTTTTAGTTAACTAGGGAAGGGGGGGGTTCATGGGCACCTTGACCTCCAGCTGATGCTTAGCAAGGGTGGCCTAACTGGGATAAGGGATTTCACCTGCAAGGAGAGCCAAGCAGTGTAGCAAGTGGATTTATTCCAGGAATGAAAGGTAAGTTCAACATACAAAAACTAATCAATGTGATACACCAGAGTAGTAGAATAAAGAGGGGGAACTCACATGATTATCTCAGTAGATGCAGACAAAGCGTTTGACAAAATCCAACACTCTCCATGATAAAAACATTCAACAGTCTAGGAACAGACAGGAACTTCCTCAAGCTGGTAAAGAGCATCTTTGAAAATTCCACAGCTCACAACATATTTAATGGAGAAGGACTGAAAGCTTTCCCACTGAGATCATGAAGAAGGCAAGGATGTTTGTTCTCATTTCTATTCACAAGTGTTCTGGAAGCTATAGCAAGGGCAATGAGATGAGAAAAAAAAATCGATAAAATGTATCCAGCTCGGACAGGAGGAAGTAAGACTGTATTTGCCAATGACACGGTGGTGCCCTTGAAGGGGAGGTGTGGGACTGGTCCCTGGCCATCCTCCAGCCCTATGGCTCTGCTGTGGGGCACCTTGTCTATGAGTTCTCGATGTGTTCTTGCTCCCCAGCTGCACTGGCTACTGAGGTGAGGGTCTAACAACCTTTATTCTCCTTGTCCTAAGGCCTGGGCCTGTTTGGATCAGCCCTCCTGCCTACCTCCCTGCGCCACACTGGGGGCACACACCCCTGAGAAACTGTTCTCAGGTCCACCTACCAAGATGCCTCATGAGCCGGGGATCTAGCCCTTCTGAGATGTCATGTTGGAGATGGGTTTTCCAACCTCCCAGACTACACCGGGGGGGCCCAGGCCCCAGCTTTCTGGAGAGTGAGCTATTCAAGGCAGGAGGTGGAAAGAAGACTCTGAAGACATGGGCACACAGAGTAACGACTTACAAGGGATGAATATGCTAAGGGATTATTCCCATTAATGGAGAGGGTTGGGAAGGACATTATCTAAGTAAGGAGGGAAGAAGCAGGGAAGAAATAAGAGAGCTGCTGACAGGTGCAGTTGTGAACGTTTCTGTTGGTGGAAAGGAGGCTGGTTGAGGAACGGCCGGGTTGAGGGGAGTCCCAAGCAGCCGTCAGCAACCTGGAGCCTTGGTTGGGGGGTCCCACCCAGGCTGCAGGGCACGGTCACTATGGTGCTGCACAGAGAAGCTCTTGGAGACCACGTGCCCCAGGGACGAGCACCAGGCCCTGGAGATGAGGAAAGGAGGTCCAGCAGCTTCATAGAGACTCACTCTCTGAGAAAAGGAGCCACATTTCTGAAGAAAAACTTCCAACATGCCACCCACTCACGGTTATTAATAGAAAGTGGTTTTAGACTTCCATCTCCCCACCGCGGCCAGCACAGAAAGTCCATCTGAAAAGCCGTCAGGGGCCTCCTCACGAGCCGGGGCATTGCACGGCGCCATGAAAACTGCTTCCACTCGGCCCAGATGTCTCAAGGACACCCTTATTTTTCAGCGCCTGCATCCGGTCAGACGTCCCAGAACTGTGATTCCTTCCATAAAAGTCATCGGTTAAATGTGCACGTGAGCAAGCTGTCCTTAGTCATTACTCCTTTGATTGGTACGTAGGTGCAAGTTAGAAACAGGCCTGGTCAGTCCATGTGTCCTGATGTTTTTTTTTTTTTTTTTAGATTTGATTTATTTATTTATTTATCAGAAAGTGAGAGAGCACAGGCAGAGGAACAGCAGGCAGAGGGAGAACAGGCTCCCTGCTGAACAAGGAGCCCGATGGGGGACTCGATCCCAGGACCCTAAGATCATGACCTGAGCCGAAGGCAGATGCTTAACCCACTGAGTCACCCAGGCACCCGGTGTGCTTACTTCTGATTCAGGAAAGACCCCTCTTCCCCTCCCAGCTGTATATATGACATAGCGACTGAGGCCCTGTCTGCTGGGTCCCACCTGGGTCAGGGCAGGGACAAATGTAAAAACGGGCACTACAGGCAGTGAACACCGGAAGTTCAAAGACGATAAGCTGCGCCCAGTGCCAAACCTGCCAAAGTGGAAAACGTCTCTCCCACCCCATAGGCCACCAGGCAGATACCCGCTTGCTCTCTGAGGCCGTTCAGTCTTGAGCTGCAAATCTTTATGATGTCTAAACAGGCACTGGGAGCGAAAGGAAACACCAGAACACATTACTTTGTGGATTTCCTGTGTGTAATGGGAAGTGTATTCTTAGGCTTCCGCGTCACGAAGCCTGTGTTCGAATCGCAGCCCCGCGCCTCAGATGTGTGTGGCCGTAGGTAATCTCTCTAACCGGCTTGTCTCCCCACTCGCCCCTCAGTAGAAGGAAGCTTGGATCCGCTCCGCAGGTGTTGTGAAGATGAAGGAAGGCCCGTTTGAGAACATGACCACAGCAGGTGTTAAATAAGTGCCCGTTCTTATTCCTTCATTAGTGCGAGGAAGCCGCGGGACAAGCTATTTTAGGACTAATGAGGGCTGGGCGTCCTGCCTGGGGAAAAGCAGACCACCCTGGGCTTCGTGCATCCCTGGGTTCGTCGGAGGACCAGTCTCGGGTGCATCTAAATAGGCTTCGGTCACCCAGCGGAGCCTCCAGCTTGAAAATGCACAGTTTGTTTCCCTCTCCCTCTGCCATCTCAGGCTCTCTTGGCAACCTCGTGAATAATGCATCCCCGACTCAGAAAGCTTATCTTCATGGCCCCGCCAGCCTCAGCCGCGCTGCTGCAGAAAGAGGCCCATACATCTTCCCTGCATAGAAACTGTCCTGGCCCGGAACACAGCCTGCCTTCTCTGGGCCTGGGCCTTTCACCTCCCAGGCTGACGTCAGTCCGGTTCTCCTGGGGGCTCCGCACAGACTGAACAGGGGTTCTGCACTGCGTCCCCGCCCTGGCGTTTTCAATGGCCATCGTGTGGGGAGCAAGACAGCGGATGTGTCCGTGGCACCAGCTGTCCCTGATGCTGTGGCCTGAGAACCCTCGGGTCACCGAGCCAAGTGCTGAGTTGGCGGGGGTTCCTACAGCCCCAGCCGCCGGGCCTCCACGTGGCATAAAGAGGAGCATTGTCTGGGCAGCAGAAGAGATGCTGAGATGAATAAGGCTGGTAGCAAGACTGCTTATTATTACCTGACCTCAGTTGGTTCTGTGCCCAAACAGCAAAATAGACGCAATTCATGGAATTCTTTTCTTTCTTTTTACAATAATTATACAGCACAAGCCATACAAGCCTGCCACCAGTGGTATTTGCAAATAGATGTCCTACAGACCAAATTTCACATTCACATTTTTTTTCCCTGCGTTGAGAGACCATCACTAAAATATCTTATTCGTTTCTTTTTTCCATGTGTCCAACCTGAGCTGAGTCTTCAGACCTAGCTGTTGACCCTTCCTCGAGTCCATGGTCCACATCTTTTCTCTTTTCAAGTCCTCAGAACTGTCTCTCAGGTCCCTGTTCCATCCACCCCCTAACTATTGAGCCGGCAGAAGATACCACTTTATCAGGATAATTGGGGGGGTACCAGTAAACAATTTCCTTTTATCTTTTCCTACCTACAAACTTATTCAAATACTGCCCCCCACCCTCCCGCTTTCCCTCCATCCCTCCAGACTCAGAGCACCAGGTGTCTGGACTTGGACCCAAAGCCAACCTTTCCTCTATGTTCCTGATTTGTTGTTTGCTCCTTGCCTTTGGGAACTCGGTCCACTAGCCAGCTCTTCCCTTTCCCATATCTTCAGGCATTCCCTCGCTATTGACTCTTTCCCTCCATCCTGTACAAATGCTGAAGTCTTTCCCACCTTAAAAAGTTCATAGGAGACCCCACCAGCTAGCTCCTTCCCTTTCAGAAGCACGTCTACGCTTGCTGTCCCTCCTTCCCTGCTCCCTCCCCTTAATCCTCTGTATTCGTATTAGAGCTCCTGCCTTGTATCTTGCTGCAGCTGCTCTGGAAAAGGTGACAGCTTTCTGGAAGGTGAAATCAAGAAACTCTGGCCTTCTCCCATTGTGCCCTTTTCTGCAGAATTTGATGCACTGATCACTTCTGTATTCGAAGTTTCCTTCTTGTTGTTTCCAAGACAACGCTCCTCTCTCCGCCTGCCTCTAATTGCTCCCCTTCAGGGTTCCCTTCTTGGCATGCTGCTCTTCCCTCTCTGTTCTCACCATGTGATCTCCCTCTCTCATCATTTTACTACCATCTTGTGCTGAGGCCACTCAAGCAAATAGCACGAGCCTTGGCTTCTCTGCTGTCCTTCCTCACATGGGTGGGTGTAATTGCTTGATAGGGGTCTCCACTTGGAGGATCTGTGAGCATCTCAAACCCAACACAGCTAAAATCCATCTTCCATTTCCCCTTTCCCAGACCTGCTCCTCCTCCTGTGTTCCCAATCTTATAACATATTAACTTTTAAAATCCCAAGCTGTCAGGATGCCTGGGTGACCCAACCCATTAAGCATCCGACTCTTGATTTCGGCCCAGGTCATGATCTCAGGATCGTGAGATGGAGTCTTGTGGCCAGCCCCATTTCAGGCCCCCTGCTGGGAATGGAATGGGGTCTGCTTAAGATTCTCTCTTGGCATCTCTCCCTGCCCTTCCCCCCCTTGTGCACCTGCCCGCTCTCTCTCTCTCTCTCTCTCTCTTTCAAAAAAAAAAAAAAAAAAAGACAAGAAAAGATTCCCAAGCTCTAAACCCAACAGTTTAGACTCCTTCCTTTCTCTCTCATTTCCCACTTTCCAATAATCACCTGTGTTAATGTTATCTCCTGAATATTCCTAGAATTTGTTCTTTCTCTCCATCCATTCAACTATTATCTCTTTTTAGTAACTTTTCAATTTATTAGATTCCATTTGGGTCACGTTCAAATGCCTCTGCCACATAGCCTCTAGAGCAGTTTGCATAAAAGAAATATCTTATTGTTTTGCTTCCATATAGGACAGGAACAAATAAAGTTTTAAAATTCCTGCCTGACTTCTGCTTCTGAGAAGATCGAGTAGATGCACTTTTCCGTATTCCCCTGCTAAGTACAACTAAAAACCCTGAATATTATATGGAAAGCCAATGTAAAAAAGATGCTGGAAGGTATAGAGAAGATAAGCAAGCTGGGGACTTTGAACCAAGGGAACCTCCACAGTGATATCAGAGAAAATCAGCTAAAACAGAAGATCTAAATAAGATCCAGAGTTCCCTATGGTGAGTGCTGTGAAGTGTGTAAACCTGGCAATTCACAGACCTGTACCCCTGGGGCTAATAATACATTATGTGTTAATTAAAAAATTAAATTAAATTAAAATAAATAAGTAAATTTTAAAAAAAAAGATCCAGAGTTCCAAAACACAACATAAAAATATCCAGGTTTTAACTGAAAATCGCTCATCTGATTTTTCGAGAACCGGGAAGAAGATCTCAAACTGATTAAAAAAAAAAAAAATCTATGTCAACCTCAAGACTTCAGAGATGGTAGGATTGTTTAACAAGGATTTTAAAGCACCCATGATAAAAATGTCCCAATAAGCAATTATGAACATGCTTCAAGCATATGAAAACAACAACAACAACAAAGAAAGACGTAGCAAAGAAAGAGAAGATAGAGTCAGGTGGAAATTGTAGAACTGAAAAATATAGTAACTATATATTATATATCTATAAGTAATATAGAAATAAAACCCCCAGTGGACAGTCCTAATAGCAGAATGGAAGGACAGAGGAAAAAACTAGTGATCTGGAACATACAAGAGTAGACACTGGCAACTCTGAATAAAAGAGAGAAAATGAACTAAAAAAAAAAAGCAGAATCTCAGGAAGTTGTAGAACTACAACAAAAGGTGTATCATTCATATTATTAGAATCTTGGAAACAGAAAAGGAAGAGGGCAGGACTGAAAGGCCAGTTGAAAAAATAAAGGCTGAAAAGTCCCCAAATCTGGCGACACATAAACCTCTAGGTTTGAGAAACTAAGTGAATTCCGAACAGGATAAGCCCAAAGAAATCCAGACCAAGACACATCCTAACTAAAAACCGAATGTTTTCCCGTAAAGACTGGCAACAGGGCAGGGCTCTCTGTTCCACTAATGGTTAGCATGTTCTCAAAGTTCTAGTTGATGCAACAGAACTAAGAAAGGAAATAAAAGCACACAAATTGGAAAAGAGAAAATAAATGTGACCCTGTTTGCAGATGACTTGATTGTCCATATAGAAAATCCCAAGGAATATACAAAAAAAAAATTGTTAAACCTCCCTAGAACTAATAAGTGAATCCAGAAAGATCATAGGGTATAAAATAAATATACAAAGATTGTATTTCTGTATACCAGCAACGAACACATGGACACTGAAATTCAAAATGCACTACGATTGAGAATCACTAAGAAGAAAAGACATACTTAGATATAAATCAAACAAAACACGCACAAGGCTTCTGTGCTGAACAGTGCACCATACTGATGAAAGAAATCAAAGAAGATCTAAAATAGGAGGAGGGACATAATGTGTTTATGGAATAAAACACTCAACATAGTAAAGATGTTGATTCTTTCCAAGTTGATATACTAGCTTAACAGGATTCCTATCAAAATCTCAGCAGGAGTTTTAAAAATATAGACAAGATTACTCTAAGATTTGTATGGAAAGGCAAAGGAACTAGAATAGCTCAAGCAATTTTGGAAAAAAAAAAAAAAGAAAGAAAGTGGGAGGAATTAGTCTACCCAATTTTGAGACTTCTGTAGTTATAGTAACCAAGACAGTATTGGTACTGATGAAAGGCTAGACATGGAGATCAATGAAACAGAACAGAGAACACAGAAATAGAGCCACACAAATTTGCCCAGTCCATTTCTGACAAAGTGAAAAAAGCAATTTAAGAATAGCTTTTTAACAAATGATGCTGGAACAATTGGATATAATAAGAAAAACAAAAAGAACCTTTATCTAACTCTCACCACTTGCATAAAAATTAACTCAAAACAGGGGGTGCCTGGGTGGCTCAGTGGGTTAAAGCCTCTGCCTTTGGCTCAGGTCATGGTCTCAGGGTCCTGGAATCGAGCCCCGCATCGGGCTTTCTGCTCAGCAGGGAGCCTGCTTCCTCATTTCTCTCTGCCTGCCTCTCTGCCTACTTGTGATCTCTCTCTCTCTGTATCAAATAAATAAATAAATAAAATCTTTTAAAAAATTAACTCAAAACTGGATCATGAACTTAAATCTAAAATCTGAAACTGTAAAACTTACAGAGAAAAAAAAAAAAAAAAACCAGGAGAAAATCTTTGAGCTCTAGGGCAAGGCAAATTCTTAGATTTGACCCCGAAAGCACAACCTATAAAAGGAAAAGTTGATAAATTTGACTTTACCAAAATTAAAAATGCTTGCTCTATGAAAGACCCTGTCAAATGGATGAAAAGACAAGCTACAGGGTGGGAGAAAATATTTTTAAACCACATATCTGACAAAAGGCAAGTATTTAAAATAAAGAACTCTCAAAACTCAACAGTAAGAAAAGCAAAAATTCAGTTAGAAAATGACATGGAGAAATATTTCATTGAAGAGGATGTACAAAGGGTAAATAAGAACACAGAAAGAGGGGCGCCTGGGTGGCTCAGTGGGTTAAAGGCTCTGCCTTCGGCTCAGGTCATGATCCCAGGTTCCTGGGATCAAGCCCCACATCGAGCTCTCTGCTCAGGAGGGATTCTGCTTCCTCCTCTCTCTCTGCCTGCCTCTCTGCCTACTTGTGATCTCTGTCTGTCAAATAAATAAATAAAATCTTAAAAAAAAAAAAAAAGAACACATAAAGTTGCTCAGTATCCTTAGCCGTCCTGGAAATGCAAATTCAAACCACAATGAGATACCACTACATACCTATCAGGAATGGCAGGAATTAAAAAGTAAACAAACACCCCCCCCCCAAAAAAAACGGTAACACCACCAAATGCTGGTGAAGATGCTGAGAAGCTGGACACATTGCTGATGGGAATGGAAAATGATACGGCCACTCTGGGAAAATGTCTGGCAGCTTCTTTAAAAATTAAACATGCAACTGCCCTATGACCCAACAATTGCCCTCCGGGGTATTTATCCCAGAGAAATGATGACTTCTGTTCATACAAAACTGGCACACAAATATTTATAGCTGCTTTATTTGTATTAGCCCCAAACTGGAACCCACCCAGGCAAGTTTCAAGGGTTGAATGGGTAAACAAACCTCAACACGCCCTACTGTGGGATACTACGCCCTGGTGATGTCCCCCCAGATTCATAAAATCCTAGCTCCCAAAGGGGACGGGGCCTGGGGGGGGGTCCTCAAATCAGAAGGGTGATGGGTTTCCTAAAAGAGGCTCCAGAGAATTAGGCTAAGTGAAAGAAACCTGCCCCCAAACATTACACACCGTGTAATTCCATCTCTTTAACAGTCTAGAAATGACACAGAAAGAAAAGGACAGATCAGTGGTGACTGGCAGCTGAGGAGAGGCCTGGCAGGGAATGGATGGAGCTCTAAAAGGTGAACAGGAAGGATCCCTGTGGTGTTGGAAATGTATCTTGACCGTATCCATCACGATATCATGGTGATAAAATCGCTCTAGGGTCTGCCACCTCAGGGAGGACAGTTTCATCTTGTTGGCCAAGGAAGTGGATGTGATGAAACCCAGGACAGAGGGAGAGAGGAAACGAGAGAGCAAGACAGAAAGACAGACAGATACAGATGAAGGGATGGAGAAACAGAGGGAAACACCAGAGAGATTTAGATCTGGAGCACTTGTTATAAGAAACTGAGGAGAACTCAAAGTTTGGGGAGTAGAAAAATTTTTAGAAAAGATTTCAGAGGGTATTTTGTATGGTATGCTAAGTAATCTTGTCTTCTGGATCTAGAAGAAAACTTAGTAAATACCTGTGTTACTTATCAATTTTTTTTTTTGTGTGTGGGATTTGTGTTTATTTGCATAAACACCCTAGCAATGGTCCAGGCAGCCTGGAATGTTCAGGTCATAGTTGGTGGTTTGTCTGGGTTTTTATCCCCCTGGAAGTCTGACCAGAATGAGCTTTCACGGTGACTATCCAGTAGTTAGGCTCAAGGGAGCGGAGGTAGGCCCGACAGGAGTTGTGCAATTCTCGGAAAGTCCTTCAGGAAGAGGGAAATTCTGAAATCAGAATAGGAACCATGGGGGGAAGGCGTGGACTTTTAGGGCCCCAATGTGTGAAATGGAGAACCACACTTAGCGTGGCTTTATGTAAGCGAGGCTGAGAGGGTTGAAGAAGGTCTGTCAGAAAGCGCGGGCTGGGAATTAGTATATAAATACACATTTTCTGCAGATCCTGAGATCTCTCATGGATGAGGAGGTCAGGGGCAGACATGACTGGACATGTTCCGAGCCCCTGTCTGGCCTCAGGAGGGCAGAAGGTCACGGAGGGACCGGGGATCAAGCCGACCACCTGCTGTGCCACACGAGGCCAGTCTGTGGTCAGCCGTTTCCCGGCGCTGCAGGGGAGGTGGGCCCAAGGCTGGCAGGCCACACCGGAGGCCGAGAGGGTGTGCGAGCCCTGCCCTGATAATTACCTGTAGGCACAAAGCCACAGAGACCAGCTCGGTGGCAGAATGCCTGCCAGCCCTAGAAGGCTCTAGGGTAGAGCTGAGATGTGCCAGAATTCAGATGAGCTCTCTGCACCGGTGTGGTGCGTCCTGGGGAAAGGAAGTCGGGAATGGGGCGTGTGGTCAGGGCCCAGGGCCTTCCGTGGCCACAGTTCACCCAAGGCCCCAGCTGAGCGCCCTGGGGAAAGGCAGGACCAGCTGGCTCAGATAACAGGAACAATTAATGGTCAGGCTCCTGGGTGAAGAGAGATTGCCTCAGGAAGCCGGATTTCTTGCTGTGGGGGAATCCAATTCAGGAGGCTGAAGAGAAAGCATCGCCACTCAGGGAAGGCGAGGAGCTGGGGCTGGGGCTGGGGCCAAAGAGGGATGCGGGCCCCGGTGGTGCCAGGCAGGTATGATTCAGCCTGCTGAGGTCAGGCCCTGACGGGACAGGTTTGGTGGGTGGGGAGGAACCGATGGCCCTGGTAGATTGCTTTAGGTGAGAAAACACAGAGAGGAAAAAAGATATCTGGGGTGGTGGAAGAGGAGGAGAAACAGATTCCAAGGAGAACTTTAGGAATTATTGCAGGGTTCCACGCTGTGTAGCCACCAACTCCCTCCTCCACATCCTCAGTTAGCCTCCAACTGTGAACTATGTCACATTGCCCTTTCCGACAGGGTAGCAGCTCCCCTATGGACAGCTCGTCAAGACTCTAGAACTTTCTTTCTTTTTTATACCACTTTTAATTATTGAAACAGTCTCACTCCAATACTGAAAACTCCAGGCTACAGCTGTGGCCCCAGAAGCTTGGAGGTGGGGGTCGGGGAGGAGGGTCAACTCTCCGAAGCCTTCCATCAGGTCCCATGCATCAGCTCTGAGGGGAGACAAGGAAGAGGTCCCTCTAGTGGTCGCTTTGTGGATGGTGTTACTTTTCTAGGTTACACTGCCAAGTCCCTGGTGGCCTCTGAGGGTCAGATAGTCAAATGCTGTCCTCTCTTAGGCCAGTAAGTCCTCCCCCATGCATTTCCCCGACTCGGGTCGTGTTCCTCATAAAATGCCTCTGGGGTTTTGTCACCTAAAAGAGTGCTCAAGCCTAGCCACCTCCGCTCACCTCCTCTGGTGTCTACTGAAGTGTGGGGAACCCTCCTTTTTTGCTGAGCCGAACAACAGGGGTGCAACTGTCCTGTGGCCACCCTTAGACCAGCTCTGCCATCTCTCTTTCTCCAGGCTCCAGCAGAGTGAGAAGGTCTGTGGGACCAAAGACTCAACAGATCCCAGAAAGAGAGAGTCACCAGGCCCCAAGTTGGTGGAGGTAAGGATGATCCATGTTCTCTTGGGTCACCCCTCTTTAGTGTGAGGGGCTCCGTTGACCCCTCCAGCCTAGCTGTGTTGGCTCCAGCTTGCATTTCATGCCACTGTTACAGCAAAGGGCTTCTATTTATGTGGGGTCCCACATTTCAGTGTTCTTGTGCCTCTCACCCCCCAGAAAATACTCCCTGCTTGAAATCAGGTCAGTCTTTAGTCCTCTCCCAAGCAGAGTGGGCTAAGCATCCCTTCCCACTGCTCTGATCCCACCTGTGGACATACATGTCTCTAGCATGTCTCATGGTATTAAGATAGCGCCCCTAAGGACCTAACTCTCCACATCAGAAGATACATTTATTGAAGGCAGAAATTGGCTGTTTGATTTCCATATATTGTGATGTATGCCGTGGCTGCAACAACTTCTGATTCATGAAGGCAGTCAGTACACGTTTGGTGACAAGTCCGCGGAGAAGAGAGAGATGGACTAATCCCTCATCTTTCACCATGAGGGGCATGAGCAGTAGATGCTTCTGTGTGGGGAACGCCAGCCTCTGACACATTCCTAGGTTCAGGGAGAGAGAAGTGAGGCCAGTCTTTCTCAACTGAGCTAGAAAAGCCAAATATTGTCCCCCTAGACTCCTGGTGACTACAGCTCCAGTGGGTGGCCTACATTCAGCTAACAGGAAGACCCACCAGCGGAAAGGAGCCCAGAGGAAAGGAAGTCAGGACAGGGAGGCTGGTGCCCTGGGGCTCTGGTAGCAGCAGTGGTAGCTTCCCCACCTCTGGGTAGGAAGTCGGACTCTGTAACCCAGTGGAGGCCACCAACCTCCACTCCTCCAGCTTTCCCTAAAGCTGAAATAAGCACCCAGCTTTCTGCCTTAACTCCCTTTCCACTCGAAAGACATGAGATGGTTTCTATGTCCTCCACAGATATCTGAGTAATGTATATTGTTTCCAAAAGGCAGGCCTAAGATAAAGTGACCCATAAAACTGTGCTCTAAAAGGATGACAAAGATATGAACACAAAACAAACCCAAGCAAAAACTAAAGGATGGAAATATTAATGTCAAAGAAGGATATAGAATATATCAACACATGATGCAAATCACAAAAAAGATATAAGGCTCATGCATATTTATGTTCTGCATAAAATAGCATCTAAATATTAAAAAATAAAAATCTTAGAAATCAAGAAGAAATCGATAGGACTGTAATCCAAGTGGTAACATTTATCATTTCTCTTATGCCCTTTGATTAATCAAGTGGACCCACAAGTGAAGGAATTAATATAATCAACAAGCTTTTCAACATTTATAGTCCACAGAAACCTAACTCATATTCCTATAAAATAGCCATTGGACATTTATAAAGTAAGGTGATATGTTAGGTCATAAAGAAATTCCAATAAATTCCTTGATGTAAACTCTTTTTGACCATAATCCAGCAAAACAAAGAATTACCAAGAAAAATAGTAAATAATAGAATCCAAATACCAGGAAATTAAGCAATATTCTTCTAAATAACCCTTGGGTCACAAAGGAAATAAAACATGTAATTAAATAGTGTTTTGAAAATAACCATAATAATAATACCAGGTTTCAAAACTTCTGGCTTGCGACAAAGTCATACTGAAAAAAAAAAATCATTCTAGAATGCTATTATTATTTTTCAAAAAGAATAATGAAAATAATGAATTAACTAGTTATCTAAAGAAGGAAAGTTCTGTTGTTGTTGTTTGTTTCCTGTGTAATTAGAGTGGGTGGTTTCATCTCTTTATTTACCTGCCTCTATCTGACAGCCTTCACTGTATATTCCTTTTTTCCCAACTTCATTGAAGTGTAATTAACAAATAAAAATTGCATATATTCAAGATATGCAACTTGATGCTTTGATTTATGATTCTATTGTGAAATGACCACCACAATCAATCACCTCATATAGGTACCATTTGTTCTTTTCTATTCTTTGTGTATGTGTTTGTGTGTTATCTGTGTGTGTGTTTCATGTGTCCTAGCAGGTTTCAAGCATGTGGTACAATATTGTTAACTATAGTGTGGTACTTCCATTAGCTCTGCAGAACTTATTCATCTTGCATAACTGAAACTTGGTACCCTTTGAACTTCACCTCCCCAATTCCCTCTCCTCCCAGCCCCCACTCTACTCTCTGCTTCTGTGTTTGACTATTTTAGACTAAGAAGGAAAGTATTTTTTAATGTAAAATAAATGTAAAGCTATTAAAAAGTATATAATGAAAGCAGAAATTAATTCATTGAAAAACAGAAAAGTATCATTGATAATTCAATCCAATCTGGTTTCTTTAAAACAAAAATAAATTAGACAATGCCTAAAAGGTTAGTTAAAAAAGAGAGAGAGAGAGAGAGAGAAACTATGCTAGCTGGATTGAGGATCTTTATGAAATGGGCTGATTTTCAAAGAAGAATGTGTAAGTTACCAAAATGGACTAAATAGGAGGTAGAAAGCCTGATTACACTACTAACACTTAGGGAAATTTAAAAGTCATAGAAGAAAACTTCGAGGCACCATGTTTGGATGATCGCTTGGACACCCCTTGGGCATTACTTGGAATCCTGTAGGCCTTAGTTGTCCCAGTGTAGGATGCCACTGGGACCCTGCCTGATGAGCCAGAGTAAGAAGTAGTTAATGTCTTTTGGGTCAATGCTTGACCAAAGCTGAGGGGAGCAAATGGTTAAATGCTTCCCCATTTCTTTTCCTAGGAGCCAGACTCTGAGCTGCATGTCAGAAAGTTCAGACTGTCCATTGGGATTGAGCATCCTGGAGCAGTAGGTCTATTTGATAACATATCCTTGTTCTGACTCTCCTTCTTTTCCTGATTCATTTCCTTATACTTCCCTCACTCCTATCCCAATCCCAGGTCTACACTCCCAGATGAACAATCATGTTTGAGCCTTGGTCTCAGGCTCTGCTTTTTTTTTTTTTTCTTTTCTTTTTCAATTTGCTTTTGATTTCATTTTCTGTTTGAAAATCTTAGTTTTTACATAGCATATTTAATTCACTTACATTTAGTGTAATTATTAATACATTGGCATTTACATCAACTTAATATGCACATATTTATTCTTTTTAAAGATTTTATATTTTTTAGAGAAATCTAGGTTTGCAGTAAAATTGAGAGAAAGGCACAGAGATTCCCTGTATACCCCTACCCCCAGGTATACCTAGCATTCGTCCATTATTCGTGTCACTCACTAGAGTGTACATTCTTTACAGTGGATGCCCCTATAGTGACACATTGTGATCACCTAAAGCCCTTTGTTCACCTTGGGGTTCATTCTACGGGTTTGGACAAATGTATATAATAATGTGGTCCCATCCTTATAACATCGTACAGAGTGTTTTCACTACCTTGAATATGTTCTGTGCTCCACCTATTCATCCCTCTCTTCTCCACCCTCCCAACTTCTGACAACCACTTATCTTTTTATAATCTCCATAGTTTTGCCTTCTCCAGAATTTCTTAAAGTTGGAGTCATAAAATATGTAGCCTTTTCCAGTGGGTTTCTTTCACTTAGTAATATGCATTTAAGTTTTCTCTGTCTTTTCATGGCTTGGTAGCTCATTCCTTTTTAGCACTGAATATTCCATTGTCTGCATGTTCATTCACCTGCTGAAGGGCTTCTTGGTTGCTTTCAAGTTTTGGCAATTATGAATTAAACTGCTATAAACGTCTGTGTGCAGGTTGTTGTGTGGACATAGGTTTTCAGAACCTCTAGGTAAATACTAAGGAGTGTGATTGCTGGATCATACGGTAAGACTATGTTTAGTTTTATGACACTGCCAAACTGTCTTCTACAGTTGCTATGCTGCTTTGCATTCTCACCAGCAATATCTTAGAGTTTCTGTTGCTCCACATCCTTGCCAGCATTTTGGGTGGTCTGTGTTCCAGATATTGGTCATTCTACTAGATGTACTAGTATCTCATTGCTGTTTTGATTTTCATTTCCCTGAAGACATGCGATGTGGAGCATCTTGCCGTATGCTTACTTGCCATCAGTATATCTTCTTGGAGGTGTCTGTTAAGGTCTTTGTCCCATTTTTAAAAATCGGGTTGTTATCTTATTCTTAAGTGTTAAGGGTTCTTTGTATATTTTAGATAACATTTCCTTATCAGATGTATGTTTTGCAAATACCTTCCCCAAGTCTGTGGTTTATCTTCTCATTCTCTTGACATTGTCTTTAGCAGCACAGAAGTTTTTGATTTTAATAAAATCCCTTTTATCAACTGTTTATTTCAAGGACCAGGCCTTTGGTGTTATATCTAGAAGGTCCTCACTAGACCCAAGGTCAACCAGGTTTTCTTCCATCATCTTCTAAGAGCTTTATAGTTTTGAATTTTATGTGTAGGCCTATGATCCATTTTGAGTTAATTTTTGTGAAGGGTATAAGTTCTGTGTCTCGGGGGGTGCGGTTTGCGTGTGGATGTTCAGTTGTTCCAGCACCATTTGTTGAAGACACTATCTTTGTTCCATTGTATTGCTTTTCCTTTTTTGTCAAAGATCAGTTGACTCTATTTATGGGAATCCATTTCTGGGCTCTCTATTCTATTCTCTTGGATTGCTGTAGCTGAATATTGGGTGGTATCAGTCCTCCCACTTTGTTCTTCAATATTGTATTGGCTATCCTGGGTCTTTTACCTCTCCATAAAATTTTAGAATCAGTTTGTCAAAATTCACAAAATAACTTGCTGGGATTTTGATTGGGATTGCCTTGAATTTATAGATGAATTTTGGATGAACTAACCTCTTAACAATATTGAGTCTTCATACCTATGAACATGGAATATCTCTTCATTTATCTAGTTATTCTTTGATTTCATTCATCAGAGTTTTGTAGTTTTCCTCATGTAGATCATGTATGTATTTTGTTAGATTTATACCAAACCATTTAATTGGGGGGGGGTACCAATGTAAATGGCATTGTGTTTTAAATTTCACATCCCACAATTCATTACTAATATCTAGGAATGTAATTGACTTTTGTATATTTATTATGTTTGTGTTTTATACACTTGTATCATGCAACCTGGCTATCATCACTTATTAGTTCCAGGAGGGTTTTTTTTTCATCAATTCTTTTTGGATTTTCTATGTACAGAGTCATGTTATCTGTGAACAAAGATAATTTTTCTTCTTCTTTCCTAATATGTATACCCTTCATCTTATTTTGACTGTTGCATTAGCACAGATTTCCAGATGATATTGAAAGGAGAAGTAAGAAGGGACATCCTTGTCTTTTTTTAATATATAAAAATTTTATTTTTTTATTTATTTGAGAGAGAGAGAGAGAGCACAAGCTGGGGGAGAGGCAGAGGGAGAGAGAAGCAGGCTTCCTGCTGAGCAGGGAGCCTGATGCAGGGTTCGATCCCAAGACCCCAAGATCATGACCTGAACCAAAGGTAGATGCTTAACCAGCTGAGCCACCCAGGTGCCCCGGGACATCCTTGTCTTGTATCCAGTCTTCGTAGGAAAGGTTACAAACTCCTAATACACATTGACATCAAAATTACTAAGTCTCTCACTTACGGTTGACAGATGAAAAGTGAAGTGTTGGGTTTTGAGGAGCAGTGCTTGAATTATGAGAGGCAATTGCAAGTATAAGGATTTTGAAGTTGTTTAATTTTTGTTAATTTCATTGAAAGTCTTGAAAAAAGAAAATGATAGAATCAGGAGGGTCAATTCTCAGCACACAAAGCATGCTGTATAAGGCAGACTGCTTCTATAGAAGGCTTTAGTGAGACCCCCTTCTCCCCCAATTCCAGCAGCTCTGGGACACACCATGTCAAAAACCTGGCCCAGGATCTAATTGTAAAGCTATCAGAATAGAAAAGGAAACAATACATATCCATAATAGGTGTCACATGTTAGAGTCAGGGTCCTGATACAAAAAAGAATGAATTTGTGAGACAAGGCACAAGGACACTTAGATGTATGACTCTAATGATTTAAAACACCCAGATTCCCCTGAATTGTCTGCACCAGGAGAATAGCTGTCTCCCCCTTATCAAGGAGAATAATTTCCCCTTGCCTGGAGACTCTGCAAAGACTTCAGCTGAGGCAGGTACCTTGCAATGTCGACCCTCATCACTCCTAATTATCCACAGGCTGATGACCTGCCTGTAACCAGCCTGAGGTTATAAATACGGTTCGTGCTCTGGGAGAAATTATAGGACCTAACTCATAGGGTATTGGCAGGAACCAGGAATCACATCTGGGTGTAGGCTTTGAAGATTTGAGATGTGGGGATGTAAAAATATAAGGCTGCATAGGGAGAATACATTTAGGAGGGACATTCATCAGTGAGTGGAGTGTAATATTCTGAAAGGGCAGACTCAAACAGTCTGGTAGAGTTATGTCAAGCCTTTAAGAAAAAAATATTGAAGGAAAAGGTTTTTTGTTTTTTGTGTTTTTTTAACTGCTCTAGAGAGGGATGCCTGGGTGGCTCAGTAGGTTAAGCATCTGCCTTTGACTCAGGTCATGATCCCTGGGTTCTGAGATGGAGCCCCATGTAGGGCTCCCTGCTCAGCAGGGAGTCTGCTTCTCCCTCACCCTCTGCCCCCCTTCCCCCACTCATTCTCTCTCTCTCTCAAATCATAAGTAAAATCTTAAAAAATAAATGAATAAATTGCTCCAAGGAATACAAAGCTATAAAGGTTTTCTGATATAGAAACTAAACTCAACTTCTAAAATAAAGCTAACATAGCCCTAAAGGCAAAAGTGATAATAAAGAATACAAACCAATTTCCATTATCAGTACAAGGGGGGAGATTCTTAAATAAAATATTAGCAAATCTTCTTGAACAGTATATTTTTGAAAATATACCACACAGCATCCAGATAAGTGTTTATTCCAGAGTCCAGGGGAACAATCAGAAAGAGAATATATTGGGGCACCTGGGTGGCTCAGTGGGTTAAGCAGCTGCCTTCGGCTCAGGTCATGATCTCAGGGTCCTGGGATCGAGTCCCGCATCAGGCTCTCTGCTCAGCAGGGTGCCTGCTTCCTTCTCTCTCTCTTTCTGCCTACCTCTCCATCTACTTGTGATCTCTCTCTGTCAAATAAATAAATAAAATATTTTAAATAAAAGAAAGAGAAAGAGAATATATTCAGAAGGAAGGTGTGTTCTTATGTGATGGTACTGTACCAAACTCTGTCCGCAGGATTCGTCTGTCATCTTTTGGAATAAATTCTTGTTCTGCTTTCTATGAAAGAATATTTGAACTGATAGGAGAGTGCTTAGATATGTTTTAAAACATATATTAAAAAGTCAATGGTTTTACTATGTATCAGTAATGACTAGCTCAAAATATCCATTGGAAAGAAAAGTTCCCAATGACCACAGGAACTATAAAATATCTAAAAATAAATTTCATGTGAAATAAGCAGCAAATAATTTACACTTAGACAATACAATATACAATTAAACAAAAGATTACAATAAATAACATTAATTGAGATAGCCATGGAACAACAAAAGCTTGATAGAAAAAAAAGATTGAGGCAAAACATTAAAAAGTCCAGAAACAGACAAAAATATACATAACACTCCAGTCTATGGTAAAGGTGATCCTTCAAACCAATTAAATAAAGGATAAAATTTTCAATAATTCGCAAAATGGCTAACCATTTATAAAAATATGAAGTTCCTACCTCACACAATAAATCAGTATCACAACCATAGATTAAAGATATAAATGTAAAAAATGAAATTATAAAAACACTTAAGGAAAATAAAGAAATAGTTATATAGATTTTGGGGTTGGGAAGTACTTTCTAAGACAGAAATTATGAAAGAACTAGATCACTAAATTTTGGCAACATAAAAAAAATCAAAAAATTCTTAAGATTAACAAGCAAATAATTTGGGGGAAAATATTTGCAATTTGGGCGCCTGGGTGGCTCAGTGGGTTGGGGTCTCCGCCTTCGGCTCGGGTCGTGATCCCAGGGTCCTGGGTCCCTCTCTCTGCCTGCCTCTCTGCCTGCCTGTGATCTCTGTCTGTCAAATAAATAAATAAATAATCTTTAAAAAAAAGAATATATTTGCAATTTGTAAAGGAAGCAAAGATTCAATATCCATAATATATGTAGTGCTTTTATAAATTAATAGGAAAAAGATAAATGGTGAGAAAGAAAAATGAAAAAAAAAAAAAACGGGAGCATGAAATTTACAAAAGAAGACCAAAAAATGATACATGAAAAAAATGATCAGGAACAATAATGACCAGGAGGTGTGGAGCGCCTGGGTGGCTCAGTCGGTTAAGCATCTGAATCTTGATTTTGGCTCAGGTCATGATCTCAGGGTCGTGAGATCAAGCCCTGCAATAGGCTCTATGCTCAGTGCTCAATCCACTTGATATTCTCTCCCTCTCCAGCCCCTACCCCTGCTTGTGTGCATGCGCACACGCTCTCTCTGTCAAAAAAAAAAAAATAAATAAATAAATCTTTTTTAAAATGGCCAGGAAATTCAAATTTTAAAAAATGATATATCATTGTATACCTACCAATTTGATAAATACTGAATAATGAAAATAATAACTACAATTACAGAAGATGTAGGAAATGAGTCTCCTGCTAGTTTGAGTATAATATGGAACAGTCTTTGAAGGAGAATTTGGAAATGGATATCAAAACTCCAAATAATGTTTATATATTTTTGAACCAGAAATTCAACATCTGGTGTCCATTCAAAAGCATTTATATTAAAAATATGCACTTTGACCTCAAAAAAAGGCTTTGACCTCAAAAATCTCATTGCCAATAGCAAAAGCAATAGAAGCAATCTAAATCTACAACAATACAGAATAGATTAAATTTATTAATATATTGTTGTATGCAATCCTATGCAAGCATTAGGAATAATGTTTTACAGCTATCCTTGGTGACCTGGAAAGACTAAAATATATCATTAAATCAGAAATCAGTTTACTAAGCATGTGTACCACATTTTTGTTTTTATAAAATAAAATATAACAAGATACACGTCAGTAGTGGTTAACACTGGCTTATGGGATTCCCATTTAATTTATATGACCTTTCGTGACTCTCTGCCTTTTCTAATAGGCAACATAGCACTTTCATAATTTTTTAAGAAAACCATAAAGCCTGCAGTAAACAAACATAAGAACATAAGAACGATTACAAGGTCATACCCCAGATGTGGCTTGTTAGCTGCCCAGGACAAAAGTGGCAATAGGAAATCGAAAATGGAGATATTATTCTTGCATTAATTACTATTATTATGGAGGCACAATTGCAGTCTGTCGGTTGCCGAGTTCCTGTTATTACCTGAGTCTAAGTCTTCAGGGAGTCTCTGTGTCCTTCTGGTCTCTTTCATCAGCAAATCTCAGAGCATCCACAAACATCCCCTTCCTGGTCAATGAGACATGTGGCAAAGACTCCTGGCTTCTAGATGGACAAACGGAGCCCTGGAGGGGAAAAGGGGTTTTCTCATCACAACAGTGGAACCCCTGAGCCTCTGAGCTGGAAATTCCCCTAGGAGGCCTCTGTCACCCCAGTGCACTGTAAGCCCTGGTCCCCTTCCTCGGCAGAGTGCTGTGCCTGAAGCCAGGCCCAGGGAGCGCACCACCTCACAAAAAATGTTCTTTGTCTTACTGGCCTTGCTGACAGTCTGAAGGCCTTTCCTGATATCAAGGCAAAATCTGCATCCCTGAAATTTTCTTTTCTTTTCTTTCCTTTCCTTTTTTTTTTTTTTTTGCATCCCTGGAATTTTCACCCACTCACTGTCTTGGTCAGAGAAAACAGGTTTTCTCGAGTTGTTCTATGTGGCTTTGGGCTTTGCTGGGCTTCCCAGCCGTTGTCCATCCTGCAGGAGAAATTACTCTTGGCATAATAGCTTTCTGTGCTCTGCCTTTTTTTTTTTTTTAATTTAACAGCTTTTGTGTTAAAAATTCACATGCTGTAATAGAGCAATTCCGTGATTTTGGGTAAATTTACCCAGTTTTACAACTATTACCACACTCTAATTTTAGAACATTCCCATCACCCCAAAAAGAAATCCTTATACCCCTTGGCTCGCTGCCCTGTGCTCTCCCCTGCCTATCTGTCCCTAGGTTTCTATTCATATAGGGACCTACAGCTAGGGCATTTCTTGATTATATTTGAGACTAGCATTTACCTCCATACCTTTTTTTTTTTTTTTTTTTAACTATTTACCTCAGTGTTCCCTGTTTTTTTCAGGCCCCATTCTAAGGAATGCGAGCTAACCCAGGTTTAGAAACTGCAGAGGGCTTAAGGTTTTTTTTTTTTTTAAAAAAAAAAAAAAAAAAGTGCTCTCGCGATGCCTAGATGCTACTGTGCTAAACCATCTCCACCAACACGCTTGGCAGGCATCTTTTGAGGAAGATGGCCAGCGCGCTCCTGATTGAGCACCGGGTGTGATGTAGTTCGGCTGAGCGTGCATCATCAACGCCCAGGAGAGGACAGGACCCACGGTCCACCTTTGAACCGTGCAGATACGATGGTTCGCAGAGCCCTTGCTTCACACTGACCTTGCAGTGGCCGGCACCAAGGATTCGAGAGTGACGCCAGTCCTCTGCGGCACCGAACTGGGAGAGTGCTGGACCTCCCAAGTGGAAGCCCTTTATACAGCAACGGGAGGCCAAGAAAAGCTTCCCCACGTCCGGATCCTCAGTGTTTGGGGATGCCGTGGAGACGGGGAGATTTTGGGAATTTGCAACTGTCCATGTGGGTCCTGCAATGGAGATGCGTGCCCTGTTGCTGAGTGCGTAAGGCAAAGCAAGGAGCCGCGGAAGGAATGACTCGGCCCCGAGGAGTTCTTTCCACCTTGACTCTAACCAGGAATAGAAGTCTTCAACTGTGAACATACATCTGTAGCGTACTGTTCCGGCCATATGTTCCTAATTAATTCTGTCGTGCCCCCACCCCCACTTTCATGTTAATATCATCAAGCTAATCCCTTAATCAGCTCCCCACTCCGGTCTGCCCCCGCAAACAGTTTTGGGTTATGTTTCCTAATCCTCGTTCTTCAAGGGAGCCTGCAGCCATTATGTTTAAACTAAACCGAGATGTTCAAGGTCTCTTTCCCTCCCAGCTTGGAGAAATGTTTCACCCCAACTACCGACACCCAACCTATTTCTCCGAAAATGCTTCACTCCCTGAAGTCTCAAATCACTATTTCAGGGGATGTAGTGGAGTTGAGTGGTGAGGAAAACCTCTAAAAAGTGGAAATAAAGCCCCAGAAAGGAGTTAAATTTCCCTGGGGTTTACATCTGAACCTAAAGTTTCACGAGCCTCTCCGGCCAGCTCTAGCCATCCTCTTCCACCTAAGAGAAGAGAAAAAAAAATTTTTAAACCTTTGTGAAGTTCACAGTCTAGAGGCCTAGGCTCACTAAAAGCCTAGGACCTAATCCCAGGATTACAGAACATTTCCCCTCCCCCAACACCTCATGACCACATTACAAAAGGCAGGTCTTTTTACCTGGTACATTGTGTCCTGCTATCAAGAAAAAATTACAAGGCATAACAAAAAGCACAAAAACACTATTTGAAGTGATAGAGCAAACATCAGAACCGGACTGGGAGGGATGTTGGAATTATCAGGCCAACAATTTAAAACAAATAAGATTAACATGCTAAGAACTCTAGTGGTTAAAGTAGACAGCATTCAAGAACCTAAGAATAATGTAAGCAAGAAGGTGGAAATCTTCCAAAAGAACCAAAAAGCAAAAAGAAAACTAGAAATAAAACACTGTATAGAAATGAGGACTGCCTTTGATAGGCTTAGTGGTGAGCCCTGGATACAGCTAAGGAGAGAATCTCGGAGCTGGGGACTATCTCAATAGAATCCTTCAAAACTAAGAAGCAAAGGGAAGAAAGGCTAAAGAAACAGAGCAAAACACCCAAGAACATGGCTCCATCACAGAAGGTGTAACATCCATGTAATGAGACCAGAAGGAGAAGACAGAGAGAAAGGAACAGAAGGAATATTTGAAACAATAATGACAGATTTTTCTCCCCAAATTGATGGCAGATTCAGAAAGCTTGGAGAACACCACGTAAAATAAATGCCAAAAAGATTATACCTGGACGTATCATTTACAAATTACAGGAAAAGTGAAGATCAAGAAAAAATCATGGAAGAAGCTAGAGGTAAAAACCAAATCATCTTCTGTCTCTTCAGAAACCATGCCAGTGAAAAAAAAGTGAAGTGAAATATTCAAAGTGTTGCAGAATTCTGTACCATGTGAGATTATCCCTCAGACATGAGGGAGAAATAAAGACTTTCTCAGACAAACAAAACTTGAGGGAATTTTTTGTCAGCAGACTTGCTTTGCAGTAAATGTTAAAAGAAGTTCTTTAGGGAGAAGGAAAAGAGTAAGTCAGAAACTCAGACCTCCATAAAGAAAGGAAGAGCTTCAAAGAAGAATTAAGTGAAGGTAAAAAGAATAAAACATAAGGATTCGAGGAAGACGAGTAGGTTGGTCAGCCATCTATGATTTGCAGAAGATACATCGAGTGTGGTTCTGCTTTCTAAGAGAAGCCAACTAGTGGGAAAGCAATTTGTTGCAGAGTTCAGTGTTTGGAAAATGTGAACAGTGAGAGGGAGGAACAGGGAAAGGGGAAAAGAAGAGATAGAGGGAAGGAGGTTGGATCCCTGCTTAATGAAAACAGTTAGAAAATCCCCTTAGGGGGGTGCCTGGGTGGCTCAGTGGGTTGAAGCCTCTGCTTTCGGCTCAGGTCATGATCTCAGGGTCCTGGGATCGAGCCCCACATCGGGCTTTCTGCTCAGCAGGGAGCCTGCTTCCCTCTCTCTCTCTCTGCCTGCCTCTCTGCCTACTTGTGATCTGTCAAATAAATAAAATCTTTAAAAAAAAAAAAAAGAAAGTCCCCTTAGGTGCCCCCGTGTAACCGCTTATTATCAATTAGAGTCTTGCCACATTGTCTACAGGACAGTATAGCCCACCTTTAGAAAATCAAACCACTGGAGAGCCTGGGTGTTGCAGTTGGTTGGGCGTCCAACTATTGGTTTCTGCTCAGGTCGTGATCTCAGGGTCCTGATCTCAGCATCATGAGATCGAGCCTCACGTCAGGCTCAGCATGGAGTCTGCTTGGGTCCTCCCATTTGTGCTCTCTCTCAAATAAATAATAAAATCTTTTTTTTTTTAATCTAACTATTTATGACTTCCCAGGGTTTCCAATACCTGGCTTGTGGCTCTGCTTTCCAAAGACAAATCTAAAGACGCACATAAACTCGGGAAGTTTTTAAGAAGCTCAGCTCTGTCTTCTGATTTGGAGGCTTCAGATTCTCCTCTTCACCAAGAACTCTGCATCCGGCATTGCTGAATTGGCTTTGATTACAGGAAGGGACATTGTGAGGCTCAGGCTTCCCCTTGGATGGCTAGGCTTCATTTTAGAGATAAAACTATGCCATAGGTTCTAAATATTGGCTTAAAGTTTGGCAGAAAACGTATTATTCTATAGGCTGGTTAAGAAGGGGAAATATATATATATATTTACAAGCATATATACAGTAAACATATATATATTTACAAATATTTACACATATATATTTACAAAAGTATATGCATATACTTTCTTTTGTTGGCATAGAAACAGAGATGGATAGTAAGAAAGTTGTGTTCAAGTGTGACATGAGGATAAAGATCAACCTTATGGAGTTGAAGTAGACCCTTTAAGCAGGAGAATGGGGTGACCTTGAGAGGGACCCCATCACAGGACTCACCGGATGGACATTCCCTGGTCCCCGCTGATGAATAAATGAATAAAATATTCAAAAGAAAGTACTAAAGGTGTATTCAGAGACCATTTATAACAGGAAAGAACACACTGAAGCTCTTATAGAGTAGACTAATTCAATCCATGGTCTACTAGCAACAAAACCAATGGGCTATGCATATCAAGAATTGTGGTTGAAAGATGACCAGAGAGGGAGACAAACCAGACAAACCATGAGACTCTTAATCTCAGGAAACAAACTGAGGGTTGCTGGAGGGGAGGGGGTGGGAGGGATGGGTGGCTGGGCGATGGACATTGGGGAGGTCATGTGTTATGGTGAGCACTGTGAATGGTGTAAGACTGATGAATCACAGACCTGTACCCCTGAAACAAATAATACATTATATGTTAATAAAAGAAAAGAAAAAGAATTGTGATTGAAAGTGACAGGATATAAAGGAGAAATAAGAACTGTCAATGAGGGGGCGCCTGGGTGGCTCAGTGAGTTAAGCCTCTGCCTTCAGCTCAGGTCATGATCTTGGGGTTCTGGGATCGAGCCCTGCATCGGGCTCTCTGCTCAGCGGGAGCCTGCTTGCTCCTCTCTCTCTGCCTGCCTCTGCCTACTTGTGATCTCTATGTGTGTCAAATAAATAAATAAAATCTTAAAAAAAAAAAAAAAAAAGAACTGTCAATGAGGGCACCTGGGTGGCTCCATCAGTTAGGCTCTCAACTCTTGATTTCAGCTTGGGTCATAATCTCAGGGTTGTGAGATCTGCCCAGATCAGCTTCATCAGGTTCTGCGCTCAGAGGGGAGTAGGCTTGGGATTCTCTCCTTCTCTCTCTGCCCCACTTGTGCTCGCTCTCCCTTTCTCTCTCTCAAAAAAGAAGGAACTCCCAATGAATATATTAAGAAATGATCAAGCTCACTTATATATGAAGAAATGCAAATTAAGAGTTGTCAAAGGTGAAAAAAATAGTGAAAAAGTTTTTTGCAGAGTGCTGATGACAATATGGAAAGTGATTATTCATGTTTCAGGTGGAAATACAACCTCCATGGTGGCCAAATCATCATTTGGGTCATTTGGGTCATCCTTAATTACAAGCCACAGTCATACTCAGGAAATCCTAGCATTGCCCTTGGTACCCAAACCAGGCTTCCAAAGTCAGAGACGGCAAGGCTGAGACTGGAGAACACAGACGTACCCATTCTGATCACCACAGGCTGCTGGAGGTCCTCTGACCTTGACCTTGACCATCATGTTTTTTTCTTAAAAGGGAAGAAGTCTGAGAAAGGGAAAGAAATGTTTTAAAATAGACTAATAATACTATTTTTCCCAATTTGTTTATTTTTTTTTCAAAGATTTTATTTATTTATTTGACAGAGATCACAAGTAGAGAGAGAGGGAGGAAGCAGGATCCCTGCCGAGCAGAAAGCCCAATGCGGGGCTCGATCCCAGGACCCTGAGACCATGACCCGAGCCGAAGGCAGAGGTTTTAACCACTGAGCCACCCAGGCGCCCCCCCCCCCCAATTTGTTTATTTGATGAGCCCAGGTCTTATAACAAGGGTCTGTAGCCTCTATGGGTGACTTCCCAGAAGATATTTTTTAAGCTCAGATCTATTGCTCTGACCTAATTCACCAACATCACATTAGTTAAAAACTGGATACTGTTATTTTTCTAGATCACATTTCAATGTGCTACAGAGCAGTAGAGCAATTCCTGTGAACGTTGAGGTTAACACAATTGTGGTCTGAAGCATGGGTGGAGACCCAGATGGATACAATCTGTTATTTACAGCTGCGTGATTGAAACGAAACCACCAAATCCTAAAAGCTTTAATTACGGAAATGGTAATTTGCCTTTTCCTGCTTGTTTTCAGTATAAGTAGGACAAAATCTCAGCTAATAAGCAGACCTCTTGTTTCATGAAGGTTTAAAATTCATACCTTCGGCCAGACTGGTATATTCAGCTACTTATTTAATATCTTAGATATCGGCTCTTAAGCTTAGCTTGTCCAAAACTGACATTCGCCCCAAGAATCATGTTCTAGTTCCTGAGCAACTAGAACGATGCCTGGTACATAATTGTCATTGTCTTCTGCATGTCAGCAAATGGCTTTTCCAAACTCCCAGTTGCCCAGGCCAAAAATCTCTTTATCTCACACGTTCCCCAGCTAATCTTGTCATTCCTCTCTATCATCAATATTTTTCCAAAATTCAAGCACTTCTCACCAATTTGATGGGTTATCACCCTGTTCCAAGGAAACTTCTTACACCTGCAGTATTGCAAGAGCCTTCTGCCTGATTTTCCTGTGTGTACTTCTGCACCCTCCTTGTTCTCAACCTCACAGCCAAAGTAACCAGGTGATGGGCATGAAGAAGGACACGTGTTGGGATGAGCACTGGATGTTATACGAAAATGACGATTCGTTGAACACTACAACAAAAACTTAGGATGTACTATATGCTGCCTAACTGAACATAATAATAATTTAAAAAGGGATCCTTTTCAAATATCAATCAGGTCATGTCACCCCTCTGCCTAACACCCCCAGCGGCTCCCATCAACTCATGTAGACAATGAGCAAAGTCCTTAAAATGGCCCACAGGGACCTATACACCCTGCCCCACAATCAGTTACATCTCTACTCCTCCCACTGCTTCCCTTTGCCTTCCTGTTGCTCCCCATAAAGGGTAACATCCTCTTGCATCAGGGCCTTTGCACTTACTTTCCCTTACCCCAGACCACTCTATCCCAAATGTCTGCAAAGCTTACTCCCTCACCTCCTCTGGACCTTTGCTCATCTCTTAGTGAAATCTTCCCTGACTACACTTTTTAAAAGGGCTACTCCCCCCGCCGTGCTCTCTTGTTCCTCCCTGTTTCATTTTAGCCCCATAGTACTTGTCACCATCGCATATTTTCTATTTTATTAGTTTATCATCTATTTGCCCAATAGAATGTGAGCTACATGAGGCCAGAATTTTATGCAGGTTTTTTCTGGTGCTGTGTAGTGAACAACAGAAGAGTGTCTGGTGTATAAGTACTTGACACTGATGAACAAATAAATGAGTGCTAGAGATTTGTCATGTCCACGGAAGGAGGTGAGTTCAGGAGCCTCCTAGGTTGCCATCTTGGACTGGAACTTCCAGGAAAAACCTCCTTGATATGTGTCTTAGCAATGATTTTTTTGGATATGACACCAGAATCATAGGCAACAAAAGCAAATAAAGAAGTGGGACAAAAAAAAAACAAAAAACTCTGCACTGCAAAGGAAATCATTAGTAAAATGAAAAGACAACCTAAAGAATGGGAGAAAATATTTGCAACTGCATCTCTGATAAGGGGTTAATATCCAAAATACATAATGAACCCTTCAACTCAATAACAAAGAAGACAAATAATCAGATTTTTAAAATGGGCAATGGATCTGAATGGGCATTTCTCCAAAGAAGACATACAAATGGTCCACAGGCACATAAAAAGGGGCTCAGCATCCCTGATCATCGGAGAAATGGACATCAAAACCATAATGACCTAACACCTTGCTCCTGCCAGGATGCCTTTTATTAATTAAAAAAAAAAAATTCTAAGTGTTTGTGAGGTTGTGGGGAATTGCAAAGTGGTACACAGCCATTCTGGAATACAACATAGAGGTCCCTCAAAGAATTAAAAATAGAGCTGCCATATGATGTGGCAATCTCACTCCTGGGTGTTTATTCACAGGAATAGAAATCACGACCTTGAGGGGATCTCTGCCCTCCCGTGTTCCCTGCAGCAGTATTCAGAATTGCTAAAGTATGGAAACAGCCTGAAGTCTATTGACAGATAGATAGGAAAGAAAATGTGGGAGATTCATACTGCTGTGGACGGAGTGTGCCCAGCCCAGCACAAATTCATAGATTGAAATCCTAACCCCCAAGATGATGGCATCAGGACGTGCAGCTTCCCGAACATGAGCTCCCTTTTCCCTTCCGCCATGTGAGGACACAGTGAAAATAGACCAACTATGCATCAGGAAATGGATCCTAACCGGACACTGGGTCTGTCAGTACCTTGATCACAGACTTCCCAGCCTCCACAATGTGGAAAATAAATTTCTGTCATTTATAAACTCGCCGTCTCTGCTATTTTGTTATACCCGCCTAAGCGGACTAAGACACACGCAGTGGAATATTACCCTGCCATAAAAAGAAGGAAAGTCTGCCTTTTGTGACAGCATGGATAGACCTGGAAGACACAGAGTGAAATGAGTCGGACACAGAAAGACGAACACGGTATGACTTCACTTACATGGGCAATAGGAAAACTCGTAGCAGCAGGGAGTAGAATGGCGATTTCCAGGGGCTGGGGGGAGGTCATAGTCCGAGAGCCCAAAGCTTCCCTTATGCAAGATAAATAAGAGATTAAATACACAGCATTGTACCTATGATAACCATAATATATTTTATACTTGAAATTTGCTAAGAAAGTAGGTCTTCTATTAAGTGTTCTTACCACATACACACATCATCATCATCAATCACCATCACCATCACCATAAAGGACATGGGAGAAAACCTTGGGAGATGGTGGACATGTCTGTGGCCCTGATGATGACAATGGTCTCATGGTTTGTACTTATGCCCAAACTCAAGCTGTATACTTTAAATATGCACAGCTTTTTATGTGTCAATCATACCTCAATAAAATGTTTTTTTTTTTAATGTAGGACATAAAACAATGATTTTATTATTTCCTTTTGCTCCTGGGGGCCAGGAACGCGGGAAGGACTTAGCTCTATGCTTCTGGGATTCCATGCAGTTGTAGTTGGATATGATGGCTGGAGCTCAGACACCTGGGACCCGGAGCCACAGGGGAGCTGAGCAGGTAGTCACCCAGTCTTTGCTTGACATAATCAAAGGGCCTCTCTGTGTGATATCTTGACATAGGCTAGTTTGGACCTCACAGCAGGGCACTCCTTGCCGCTGGAATGCTTACATGGCAACTGAAATCTAAAAGAGTAAGTATCCCAATAATCCAGGTCAAAGTTGCATTGCCACTTCTGATCTGCTTAGAGAGTCATGCAGCCTACAAACCCATCTAGAGTCAAAGAAAGAGAAATTAGACTCCATGTACTCATGGGGCAGTAGCAAAGTCACACTGTAGGAGATTGTGTAAGATTTGCTTTGGGATTGCAATCCTATTTGGAGAGAACTGGTATCTAAACACTATTGTGTGTTTTGACCTGTGAACGTGGTATATTTCTCCATTAATTTTGGTCTTTAATTAATTTATTTATTTATTTATTTTTACTTTTCAGTATTTTGTAGTTTTCAGTGGAGAGATCTTGGACATCTTCTGTTACACTTATTTCTATCTAAGTGTTTGATAATTATGCTATTGTGCATATTAATTTTACTTCACTTTTGCAAGTGGGAGATGGTGTGGGAAAGGGCAGATGGAGAGGGAGAGAGAGAATCTTAAGCAGGCTCCACACTTAGGCTGAAGTCCAACATGGGACTTGACCTCACGACAATGAGATCATGACCTGAACCAAAATCAAGAGTCTGACACTTAGCCAACTGAACCACCCAGGCACCCAATTTTACTTCATTTTTTAAAAAAATTTTACTTTATTTTTTCAGTGTTCCAAGATTCATTTTAAATTATGCATTGTTAGTATCTAGAAATAAACTGATTTTTATATTAACTTATTTTTATATTGATCTTATATTCTGCATTCTTGTTGAAAGTCACTTATTAATTCTAATTATACATTATATTGAATGTTATACATATGCAATCATGCCATCTACAAATAAATTTTGCTTTTTTCCAAACTGTACACTCCACCCCTGCCCTCTAGACTTCAGGGACTATGTTGAATAGAAATGGTGACAGTGGACATCCCTGCCATGTTTTCAATTTCACAGGGAAAACATTTGTTATTTCACCATTAGTTATAATAGAAGCTATAAGTTTTCTGAGATACACTTTAACCAGATTAAAGACGTTCTCTTCTATTCTCAGTTTGCTGAGAATTTTATCATTAATCCATGTTCAATTTTACCAAGTTGTTTTTCTTCATCTGTCAAAACAATCGTTTTTTCTCTTTTCTGTTAATACATGTAATTCATGTAATTACATTTTTTTTTGCAATGCTAAATCAAACTTATATTCCTAGAATAAATCCCAATTTGTCATGATGTAATGTCTTTTAAAAATGCATTTTCTGGGTTCTGTATGCTAAAACTTTATTTAGAAGTTTTTATCTCTTTTTATGAGAGTTGCTGCCCTGTAACTGATGTAATTATGAATAGTCCCCCACTTCCACTCTAAATAGGATAAACTAAAGTGATCACCCTAATAAATTCGACATCTTCTTGGATTTTATTGAAGTTGTAATCTTCCTGAAATTTTCTTCTGGTTCTACCAGAGATTGTTTCCAAGAATCTTCAGAATTCTATCTACTTTTCCTTAATCTGTAGGATTCTTTACGTATGTCCCATTTTCAGGTATAAACAGTTGGATTTTTTTTTCTCTCTCATCTTGAACAAAGACGGGCTTTCTGGACTCCATGTTGGTCATCAGTGAGCCCAAGTGTGTTGCCCTTGGCCACACACTCAGTACACTGTGCGATGAGCATCTCCTTTTCAGACTTGAAGTACAAGCTTCTGTGCACAGTGTCCACACCCAATTTCAGCTTCTAGCAGGCAAGCAGCTAACATGGTTCCATTCTCCTGAGGTAGCACCTTCCTCCATCCAACTCTCTATTCCTCTGGCCCAAGGAGTCATCTGCAAACTCACAGTGGATGGTGTATACTGCTATTAGTGATCTTCCTGTCCCCACCCCTGCCTGTAGTGCTTCACTTGTAAATATTGCACCTCCCAGGATATAATACAAAATTGCTGTTTCTCCTTCCTCCCACCCCTCCCCCACACACTTCCTGACCAGTTACTTCCTGGGAGGAGCTACTTCCAAATAGATGTGGTATCAGCATCTCAGAAATCAGCCCTTTCATGGCACGTGAGTATCTATCTCATGTACTACTTGGTGTAGACCTTGGATCTCTGCGTCTCTAACAAAAAGTAGGGCAATTGGTTTCCTATCGACCTCTATTGCATGAGATTCTACCTGGATAGGTATATACTGATCCAATGTCTTCCACTTTAGAATTAATAGAAATTCTTCCTAAATCTAGTTAAGCCATTGATTGGGTCCAATTTTCTAGTATTTTTTTGAGTTCTTGCCTTCCTCTTTGTTTTCATAAACGTCACTAAAAAAATAAAGTTGAGAGAGACTCATACACTGCTAGCTAAATGATATTTAAAGCTAGAAGTCATTTCTTTGTGGCTACCTATTTTTATATGTGTGTCATCAGGGAGAGAAGCAAGTTTCCAGAAATCTGTGAAGTAAGATTGTTTGGTTTTGGTTGGGCATGAATGGCGTGAAGAAATAAGAGTCCAGACCTCAGAGAATGTTGTTATCATGTCACGTTTCCTGAGCTGTTTTTACAGGAACGGATTTTGTCTATACACACCAGATGTCACTGCACTGATTACAGCATGAAGAGACCCCCCTTTCCTACCTCTCCTTCCCCGGGAGATACTTTTCTAACCACTGGACCATGGCCTTTCCCATCAGTTGAAACCTTATAGAATGGAGACCTCCACGCAGTATGTTTTCTGCAAAGTGAAAACTCCACTGTCTGTTGCTTGCTTCTCAAGTCTCCTTCTTGGGTTTATCCTTTTACAGACATTTGATCATGTGATAGAAAGCTGGAAGAACATAAGAGAAAGGGGTGGTCTGGCAGGACCCATCAGAGGTAGAAGGTGAGCCCTTGATAAACATACTGAATGCAAAGGGGCTAAGGCCCACTCTTAGTAAAATTGTCTTTATTCTTCTTACCTTAAAAAAAAATACCCAAACACCAAAAAACCTCTTTTCAATATTTGTCATTTTAGACTTGCAGGGCTGAATGTAGACTTCTCAAAAAAATGTTGGGTGGTGGGAACTTTATGATTTTGCCTTGGTAGAACTTTCCAATAAGAAAGAAGAGCAAGGAATTTTTCAAAGATTAATTCATTTTTCCGTGGAGTGAATATTTGTTGAGAGTCAACCACATTGCAGACTGTGCTAGGTATGTAAGTTTCCAACAGGGGAAGGGAGACATAAAACTTACAGTTTTGGAAGTCCTTATGTAATTATAATTATAGTATGAGTATAATGGTTATGAATTTAGATAAAAGACCCCTTTACTTTTCTGAAGTCAGATTAAATATTGCTTAGGGTTCCACTTGCCGGGGTTGATAAAGTTCACTCTGGTGAGTCCCGCTACCCTAGAGTGGATGCCATCCAGGAAAACGGGGTGGGGCCCCACTGCTCAGGCTGGATGGCTTCCCCTTTGGCTGCCCCTTATCCTGATTCATGTATCCCTGCAGTGGCAGCTCATTCTTCTGGAGGTTCCACTGTACCTAAGCGTGACCATGAAAGCCCACTGAGGGACCCATGTTGACAGACTTAGTGCCTCCAGCCCCAATTTCTCATGGTTCCAATGCCCACTTTGGCTCCCACTCACATCCGGGATGGCCATGGCCTCCACAATCTTCTGGAGATGCTTCTACTTAACAACCTAGGACACTTGCAAGCCCAAGAGAACATAGTTGGGGGGGAGGGGTTAGCACAGAAGGGCATCCATTTCTGCACTCTGGGGTCAGATAAAACACCCTGGGATGGGAACAAAGGAAATGTCAAGGGTGCCCTTGAGAAGCCTGCAGGGTATTATCAGAGTTCATGGGTGGCCCTGACCGTGTCTGAGGAATCAGAGGAGGTTGCCTGGAGGAAATGGCATTTAGGCTGAGCCAGGAAAGGGAGTAGGAGTGAACTAGGAAAGTTTTAGACTCAGTAGTTGGGAAGGGTGTGTGTGTGGGTGGGTGGGTGTGTGTGAGAAAGAGAGAGAGAGAGAATGTGTGTGTGTGTGTGTGTGTGTGTGTGTGTGTGTGTGTGTTCTGAGAATATAGTTAAGGGTAAGAAGTTAATTATTGAATTTGAAGGATGACTTTTTGATCGTGATCATAGCTTGATGAGTAGGACTAGTTCAACTAACCCTCATGTTTAGATATTTCTTACCTTCCTGGGACTTTTGGAGACATTCCCGAGGAAACCGGTGGTGGTTCTTACTTCCCAGCTGAGTTGTGCAAGAGGCAAGGAATTCAGAGATGTCTCCCAGATTTTAGGTTGTTCAGAATGTTCTACAGAGGTAAATCATTAGACATGTTCCAGACTTTTCTTTGTTCTGGCTTTGATTTCTTTCAAATCATTCACCACCACCATACATGTGAGAACGTGTTCGGTGGTAAGATTCCTGTGTGTGAAGCTCCGCGCAGGTAGAACCCCTCCCAGAGGGAGGCATGCTCCTCATTCCTCATGCCTTTAGTCACTTGTTTCTCGAGTAGCTTCTTTGGCTCTCATGTTTTAAAGGTTTTTTTTTTGTTTTGGTTTTTTTTTAATTGTTCCTCTCTCTCTCTCTTTTTTTTTCTTTTTACACATTTTTAAAAATAAAAAATGGGCAAAGCCAGCTTTCTTTTTTGGAATCAAAATGTAAAACAAATGGAAAAATTGTGGCATTTAACCTTTCCCAGGTCGAGCCCCCACAAATAATGCAGCCAAGTCTCACATTTTCTTTCTTCTTTTTTCCTTTTTTCTAGTTTACTCTATGTCTTCTCTAACCAGGTTCCAAGTTTTCTCTTCCTTCCCAGTTTTGCCAATCCCGTTGTTATCTAAAAAGAAAAAAAAAAAAAGCTTTTCTAAAAAGAAAAAGCTTCCTCTGTCACCCAGAAAACCATAGGGTGGACAAAGTGAGCTATGAGAGTCGAACACAATTCGTGCGGGTCACATGGTCCTCACGTGAATCTGGTTGCTAACATTTCTATTATTTTGTGACAGTGATGCCCAACTGTTATATCTGTGGAAAATGGGGGAATTCCTTTCTTTTTCATGCAGGTGTTACATAAAAGGGCAGTCTCATCAGCTGAACTGGTAGGGAAAATCCAAAGAGGCCAAGAAAGTTCTGAGATCTGAAAAATTGATGTCACAAGAGGACATTGTCTTTAATTCCTCTTTGCTGAGGGACCTGGGGCTGGTCACGCCCTCTCCTGGAGAGATGGCCTTCTCAGAGAGAAGCAGTGACTTCCGTTTAGCTGATGGGAAGTGTCACAGGGGGGCAAATGTTTCCTGAGCCCACTCTATGCCACGTCCTGGACTTGGAGTTCAGGGGCCAGAGCTCAGAAGCTTGCCGTGTCCCTCCCTGGCTGTGTGACCCTAGACGAATCACTCAGGTCTCTCTGGGTCTCACAAGGCTGTATCAGTAGCTTCACCATTTGATTTTGAGGTAAAGATCAAATGAGATAATGATTCAGAAGTTCTTTGTAAGCAGTGCCATGAGAGAGAAGTGTTGGTTATCTACGTCGGTGTGATCCAACAGCAATATCATAGAACCTGTCCCTCCTAGGAGGTCCCGTCCAGGGGAATTCCAAGGTCTCATCCAACTGGAGAAGCAGGTCACTTGGCAGATCCCTGTCTGGCATGGGAAGCCTGTGATAGCCAGCAGGCCAGATCTCAGTGATACTTAAGTCAAGGATCAGGCAAGAGCACCGTAGGCAGCCATGCTCGCTTAGATCGGGATGCCGTTTCAAGACACAGAGAAAAGTGGGGTCACCGGCAGACACCCGCTTCTGCTGAGCTGTTTACTACTCTATCTGCAAACATGTGCCATCAAGTTTATATAAATGCTCACAAGAAAAAAGATATCAAAAACCAGAAGTCCAGTTATATGAGAGTAAGAAATAAAATGACAGCCTAGAGAATCTTTTAGACCAGGATTGAGGTCTAAGGGTGGTGGTTGTCGTTGTAGTTAATGAAGAATGATGTACACACTACAAGGGGGGAAAAATGAAGTGGATCCCATCTGGACAAAGGCCAACTCAATGTAGATTAAAACAAATAAGTAAAATGTTAACACACTGTCCTAAAACTCAGGACGAAATCTCAAACCTTACTTGTTAGGATTAAATAAACCATCATGAGAATGCTTAGTTTCTCACGTTGCTGGTGAACAGAGAGGGACGGCGAGGGATGGTGGAGTGAGGGGAAGGAGGGAAAGGAGAGGCCAGCAGGAGGGTGGAGAGCTGGGCACGTAAGGGGCAGGCCAAGGCAGCAGGAAAGCACGCTGAAATAGGGGAGAGGGGAGAGGAAAGAGAAAGTTCTGGAGTTAGGCAGGAGACAGAGAAACTGTACTTGTCACTTTCCAGGTGGACCTCCAGATAACTTATTACTGACTTTGGCTTTCTGGTTATTTCTCAGAGCAGTCACTTCTGTTCTAGAAATAGCTCAGCTACCTGTTTTAAGAAGAAATGCTTGTTTCCATTGGAACTCTGAAAAGCGTGTGATATGTGACGGAATGGCCTTAAGTATTAGGAGTTTTCTTTGTGTGATCTTAGTTAGGTCTTAAAGTCCATTATATCTTAGCTATATCTTAAATTCCTTATGTTATACCTTACAAATCTTAGTTATATCTTAAAGTTTGCTTACCTTTCTTCCATGTCCCTGCTGGGGGCCAGTCACAACTCAGTAGCTAACGAGGAGTAGATTGTGCGTCTCACCGGATAGCTAGCTCTTCCCTTGCTTCCAGTCAGGGCCTCAGGGGCTGATCTCTGACGAGCTTCCCCAGGAGAGCTGATTGAGGAAGTCTCTGGATCTGGAATGTGACAAGCAGCTGTCCCTTCAGATATTTGCCTCTGATGTTGGTAACCGGGCAAAGGAGGGTCACATGGATATCAATTAGTGTCTCACCTTTCCTCTTCCCATACTGTTCATTTGCACACCACACACATCATGGTGGTATCACCTCTCGTTGCAGGTGGCCCCTCTCCATCTCACGCCTCTGGAAGAGGACTCTGAGGGCAGGGTTGCATGTGGGGTGTGCAGAAGCCCCTCGGCTTGGGTTCTCATCCACCCCCCTTGACTATTACAGATATGATGGGAGTTACTCAAAACCAAGCCGGCATCAGGCAGAACGCCACTGTCCCTTCGGGCTGGGCTCTGCTGGGGCTCCGAGGACTCTCTGTGCTGAGTGTTATGATTATCTTCATCTGACAGGTGAGAAAATTGGCAAGTAGAGAAGTCCAGAAAGTTGTCCCGTTAGTGCCGGAGCTGGGATCTGAACCTAGATCTTGTGAACGTCCATGAAATTTGGACTCCGTCACCGTGGCCTTCGAGACTCCATTCCCTGTAGTCTCAGACAGTCTTCTGATGTAGAACCACCTCGGCTTTTATGATGGAAATATTCCTTTTCCTGGTAAAACTTCCATCTTTGGTAGGTCTAATTTTCTAAGAGATGGGGATTTGAATGAGTATCTGAAAGGAAAAGAGTGTTCCAGCGTGTGGGAGGTTAGGCGGAAGGGAGGGAAGACAAGGCGTGGCCATGAATATGTGGGTGCTTCCAGCCTAGAATGGGCTTCTTGCAAAAGGTCAAAGGTCATTTGTGCCAGCCAACCGAGGTACTGGGAATGCCCCATTTCCTGGGAAATGAATGGACAATTCAGGGGCCTAGTCAGTCACTGCTACTTCTTAGCTTTTAAGCCATAAATCTAAAACAAACAAACAAACAAGGGAAGCTCTTTAAGACTCCCTCAGCAATCTAGTCTGATTGATTTTTATTCAGGGAAGATGCCAAAAATCCCCAATCCATTACAATTTGTTTTTTTGTAAGAAACTGAAAAGAAGGAAAACTCAAATGTTTTTGCTGTCCTTCACTTGAACGTTTCTAATCCAAAGTAAACAGGGGACCTCTGTCCTTTGTGTCGGACGGTGGCAGACACAGAGCCCTTGTTCGGGGAGCAAGCGCGGTATGGGCCCATCACAGACCCAGCGCACACTGAGGCCTGTGTCCCCGAGGGAGAGATGGGGCCCCGTGCCTGTGGCTGCTGGTGCAGCAGCGCAAACAGTTGGTGTTCAGACTTCTCTCTCCCAACCCAGTGATCATCTTTACCGTGACAAGAAAAGAGAGACCCTCTCGTGGCTCTTTCTCCGCCACCCTGAATCCCACCAAACTGCCCTCATGGCCTTTCTCACTGAAGGAAATGTTTGCTCATTGTGGGATGTTTAAATCAGTATGGAGAAGAACAGACAAAGAATCACTCCCTTTAAGCACCAGCCCTAAGGCTTAGGCATGTAGTGTCTCAAGAGCCTCTATCTGTTTCTCTATGCACGTGTATTAACATGCTTACAGGAAGGGGGGGCATTCGGAGCATACTGGATGTTAGTTAGGGATGTATTGTAAAGAGTCCCCCAAAACATGGCAATTGGATTAAAGAATTAAATGCAGAAGGTGGTGGAACAAATGCAGATGCGTATTTATTTCAGCTGTTGTTAACCCGTGGTCCATGCGTAAGCTTCAGAGAGTCCGTAAACGCATATAATAATATGCACAGTTTGGCATATGAATGTAGGTAGACGTGGGTGTGAATATAGTTATAGACAGGGCTGTATGGGAAGTGTGGGGAAGATGCTTCGTAGTTTCCATCAGACTCTCTGACATCTATGTGACCCCAAAACCAAGGATTTATATTAGCCTGGTTTGGGGGAAAATTCCTAATATAGGAGACTGCCTACCACAAAAAAGGGTGGGAGTGTTAATGTGTTAAACTTTTCTGTAGGGCAGTCTGGGTACCCTCGTGTGAGTGTGTGTGTGTGTGTGTGTGTGTGTGTGTGTGTTTTAAAATACACATAGCATATTATGAACCTAAAATAATGCAAAGCAGTGTAAATTGGGGGACAGAGATAGACCAATTAGTAATACAGAATATAAAGCCAGGGGTGGGCGGGGCTAAGAATAGAACATTTCTGTGCAATGGTGAAGGAATTAGTGCAAACTAGTACAGAAGGAATGGGGAAAGTTAATGAGTACCCAAAACCTTAAGGTTCTTCACCACCAAATCAGACTGTATGGAGAAAGTTAATTAATATCCTTGTTTGCTTCCTGCCTGCTAATAGGAATGCTTCTCAAGTTTTCAAATGAAGGATTTTATCCATGCCTATTTGGCACAGATATTCTTTATGCTCATGAAGTAGCCTATTTCTAGTTAACTAAGAACTTCTCCCACAACTATAATTATATTTTATCTTTGATTTTAAAATGTGAAAAATGTGTAATTGTATGTGGGATGTACGTTAACTAGACTTACTGTGATCATTTTGGCTTGTATACAAGTATTGCAGCATTATATACTATATATTATATATAAATATATATAATATATTAAAATTAATATATGTCCATTATATCTCAATTTAAAATGTAATTATTTACATTGATAAAATATTACCTGAATTACCAGAACAAATGCTACTTGGTCATAATAAATTGTTTTTGTTTTTAGGTAGGCTCCAAGCCCAACCTGGAGCCCTACACAGGGCTTGAGCTCACAACCCTGAGATCAAGAACCAGATGCTTAACTGACTGAGCCACCCAGGCGCTCTGGTCATAGCAAATTGTTGTAAGTAATGGTTTGGATTTGACTTGCTCGCATTTTATTTACCTTTTCTCATCTGTGCTCTCAAGTCAGATCTGTCTTTACTTTGTTTCTCTTTTTGTTTATTTTTACTTTTGTTAGTCTGAGGTATCAGTGTTACTTTAGTTTGGAAGACTGACTGTTGGGGGGTGCCTGGGTTGTGCAGTCAGTTAAGTGACAGGCTCTTGGTTTCAGTTCAGGTCCTGATATCAGGGTCTTTAAATCAAGTCCCATGTCAGGCTCTGCAATCAGCATGGAGTCAGGTTAAGATTGTCTCTCCCTCTCCCTTGGCCCCTGTCCCCATTTCGCTCTAAAATAAATAAATAAATTTTGGCAGGGGGTCGGAAAGAAAGAAAGGGGCACTGGGTGGATTAGTCTTTAAGTGTCTGCTTTCAGCTCTGGTCATGATCCCAGGGTCCTGGGTTTGAGTGCCACATCGGGCTCCCTGCTCAGTGAGGAGCCTGCTTCTCCCTCTCTGCCACTCCCCCTGCTTGTGTTCCCTCTCTTGCTCTCTCCCTCTTAAATAAATAAATAAATAAAATCTTGAAAGAAAGAGAAAGGGAGAGAGGAAGGAAGGAACGGAGGGAGGGAGGGAGGGAGAAAGGAAGGAAGGAAGGAAGGAAGGAAGGAAGGAAGGAAGGAAGGAAGGAAGGAAGACTAAATTGGGACACTTTCCATCCTCTTTTATGTTCTGGACCATTTTAAACAACAAGGACATTAAATTCCTTGAGGGCTAAAAGAAATATACTTTATAAATGGAACAGGCACCATTCATTGAGTAATTATTTAACAACTTTTCCCTTTCTTCCCTGATTATTAGTCTTTTCAAGTTTCTACTTCTTCTTAAGCCAATTTGGCATGTATATCTTCCTAGAAAAGTGAATCATTTAAATGAGATTTTTCAAATTCATTGAGTTATACTCTATTCTTATAATTAAGAAATCTTTTCTGCATATGTTCTATCCCATTTCTAATTCCCAACTCTTCATGACTAGTCTTACCATGCGTTTACTGTCTTTCTCAAAAATGCTTTTGCATTTTGATTTTTGTTTTTCCTAATTTATTAATTTGTGCCTTAATTGTGACCCTGTATTCCTGCCTTCCTTAGGTTTTTCTTTTTTAAATTTCTATTTTAGTTAATTTGTTACTTCATTTAGTTTATTTCTTAATAGTAAAAGAAAATTTGTGGCTATAAATTTTTTCTTTGCATAGCTTTGCCTGAATCCCAAACGTTTTGATTTTGTTTCATCACTTACTTTGTAACATAATTTTAACTTTATCTTGGATCCAAGAGCAGTTTAGGAAAAAATTTCATTTCCAAGTGATTGTATGTAAAATGTCCTTTTGTTATTAACTTCTACTTTAATTGTATTACAGTTAATGATTGTAGTCTAAACAGTTTTTTCTTCTTAAAATTTATTAAGGTTTCATTTGAGGGTCAGCATACAATCAATTCTTAAATATCTTTGAAGAATAGTTGAAAGGAATGTATTTGTGTTTGCAGAATAGGAAATCTTGATCTGTATACAGTAAATTAAATTTTTGGATAAATTACTCAAATTCATCATGAGCTCACCTCGTTTTTACCCTTTTGAGGTGTCATGGACAGAAAGAAATGTTCACGTTTCATAATGCGTATCCGTTATCTATGGCTGCATAAAAAACCACCCCAACATTTATAGTTGAAAACAATGACATTTTATTATTTCTCCTGATTCTGTGAGTTGGCTGGTTTCCCTCTTACAGCTGAATTCAAATGGTGGACCAGATGGGGTTAGGTTAAGGAATGGTGGCTTGTTTCTCCTCCATGTGCTTTCCCATCCTCTAGTAGACTAGCTTGCCTGTCTTCTACCCATGATGGCAGAAAAATTCCAGGAAAGCAAACCCTAATGCACCAGCATTTTAAAATCTCTGCTTGTACCATCCTCTTTACTAAAGTCCCACTGAACCAAGCTAGACACATGGCCAAACCCGGGTTTGGTATGGAAGGGGACTACCCAAGGCCATGAGTAATGGGAAATATGCTTCCGTGGGGGCCATTAATATCACAGTCTGCCACACACATGAATTGTAATTTGCCTTTGTAGTTCTCCTTATATTTCTAGTAGTTTTGATCAAAATAATCCTGTTTAGAGACTCCTATTTTTATTTTTTTGGCTGCAAATTTTCATTTTCTTATAATATTACCTCATTGGATTTCTTTTGGTTTGCATTTACAGGACAATTGTTTTTGCTTTTCACATCACTGTTGAGTAGGTTTCTTAAAAGCCTGTAGCTGGATTTTGTCTTTTAAAAGGTGAGTACAGGGGCACCTGGGTGACTCAATGGGTTAAAGCCTCTGTCTTCGGCTCAGGTCATGATCCCAGGGTCCTGGGATAGAGCCCCCGCATTGGGAATCTCTGCTCAGCAGGGAGCCTGCTTCCACCTCTCTCTCTGCCTGCCTCTCTGCCTACTTGTGATCTCTGCCTGTCAAATAAATACATAAAATCTTTAAAAAAAAATAAAAGGTGTGTTAAAACTATTAGTGTTTAATGGGAACACAGACACATGTATGCTTCCTTCTACCATCTGATCATATATAAGTTTTCTGGTTTTCACATTTCTTTTTTGTTTTTTTGTTGTTGTTGTTGTTGTTTTGGTTTTTTGGTTTTCACATTTCTTGCTAACTCAATCTTTCTCTCTCTCTCTCTCTACCTCTTCTCCCGTTTTTCCTCTAGAAGTTTGGATGCTACTATTCTATTTTTATTCTATTACTAGTTACCTTTAATTTTTTAATGAATCTATGTATCTATCAAAGAAGAATTTTACAGTAGCTCTTCAATGAAAGAGGACAAAATAAGCACATTTTTATTTCCCCTTCTCCTATGCCACCCTGTCCTCCCAGTTTCTATAATAACCTGGCCTTTAGATTTAGATGATTATTATGACTTAATCCCAACTCCTAACCAATGCATATATGTTTTCTTTCAAGAATTATCTTTGTGGATGGTACAGTTGGTTGAGCCTCGAGTCTTGATTTTGGCTTAGGTCATGATCTCAGGATCGTGAGATTGAGCCCCACAACTGGTTCAGCACAAAGTCTGCTTGAGACTTTCTATGCCCCCCCAATAAATAAATAAAAATTTTTAAAAGAATTATCTTCAATAGTTTTATTAAATTTCCAAACCATAACTTCAACCTCACATATCAGACTCCATTCCAGTGGCTCACACATTAAGAGCATTTAATTATATAGCACAAGAAGGAGGGATGTGGGAGACAGGTCCAGGTTGGTCCAGCAGCCCTTACATGTCAAGGTGCTGTGTGTGCATCTCTCAGATTCTCTTGACCTTCTCCTTGTAGTCACAAGATGGATGTCATACTCCAGATACTTCATCTCTAAACAACCATCTTCAAGGCAAGAAGAGAGGTCACTTCACTGCCTTTCTTTTTTTTTTTTTTTTAAGGTTTTTTTTTTTTTTTAAGATTTTATTTATTTGACAGACAGAGATCACAAGCAGGCAGAAAGGCAGGCAGAGAGAGAGGAGCAAGCAGGCTCCCTGCTGAGCAGAGAGCCCGATGCGGGGCTTGATCCCAGGACCCTGAAATCATGACCTGAGCCAAAGGCAGAGGCTTTAGCCCACTGAGCCACCCAGGCGCCCCCTCATTGCCTTTCTTTATCAGGAAGCAATTCTCCCCCAAGAAGACTGACAGGAGACTTTCCCTGACATTTCTTTTTGGGGGGTTCTCCTCCCCCCGAGAAGAGGAGGAGAGAGAATCTTGAGCAGGCTCCATGCCTACCACAGAGCCTGATGTGGGGCTTGATCTCATGACCGAGATCATGACCTGAGCCAAAATCAAGAGTCAGGCACTTACCCAACTGAGCCACGCAGGCGCCTCATCTCTGACATATTACTGGTCAGAACTTGATCACATACCCAGCCCTAGGCCAGACATCAACAATGGACGGTGATTTGTCTTGCTTCATCCTCTGCATCTGGGCATGTTGTCAATCACACAAAATTGGGATTCTGTTAGTAGGAAGGGAAGGAAAATGGGCATCCTCTTGGTATCCAACAGTGTGTGGCACAATGTATTAAAAATCAGGCATTAGGCTCATTCACTGCCATATCTTTTATACTATTTCTCGTGCATTATTGAGTATATTTGCTTTGCTGGAACACTTTCTGTGGAATCTTTTTTTTTCCCCCTCAGTTGGGTGGCATCTGAATGGTTTATGTTTTTAGAGCTGCTTGTCTAAGATACCTTGGTAAGAAACATAAATTTTTGTCACAGTCACTTCCTCCCCAAAATCCCATGCATATTGCTTTGTTGTCTTTGGCATTTATATAGCAAACAAAAGATTTTTTTTTTTTTTTCTGAGGTAAGCTGAATTCTTCTGAGTGGCTTCACAAAGTAGAGAACACTTGACTTGTCCATTGTTGAATCCCTAGTGCCTAACTCAGTGCCTGGAACATAACAGGCTTATCATGGAATGAATGGATGGAAGAAAACAATTAAGAGCCAGTTGTCTTTGGAGACTTTCAAAAGAGCAGTTTTGCCATCATATTAAAGAGTTTCTTTCCCCTGGCATGTAACCACATCAAGCTAGCTGGGAGCCACTTTGGCTGGCCTCACCACTGCTCCCATGGCAATGTTCTTGTCTGTGCCAGGCATCAAATCTGAAGCCCCTCAGTGGGCCCCCTGCCCTGGGTGCACCCCTGTACCTGGGCCCTTTCTGGGTGCTTCAATAGGAAGGAGATGGCCCCTTCCAACTTTCCTGGGATTAATTTTGCCCACACTCTTTGTCACAGCCAACTTTGGGAGCATTACTGTGCTCTGGTGGGAGTCTCTCCCTAGAGAGGCAGTTCTTGTCTGTGAAGGAATTGAAGGTTGTCAAACCCTTCTCTCAAACTGGTTTCATCTGCATTAAGTCTCATAGAAATTCCTTGAAGTGTCTGGTATGTGGGTGTACTCCTTGTTCAGTTTTGAACAATGACAGATTTCTCCCTATCATTATTTTCCTTTGGCTGTTTCAATGGGAGTTGGGAAGAAAGGCAGGATGAGAAGTTCAGTTTGAGGGTTTAAATGTCACAGAATGGCAGTCTTTCCTTGCACCTATCATAGGCTCTTTAGACAAAGTCCCCTCCACCTTACAGACCTATGGGAGGTATACGCCCCTCCTATCATCACTAAGCACTCCCAACCAGGGTTCGAGAACAGGTTCTCCTCTATCAGCTCTAAGCTTCCTTGCTGGGCACCCTATGAAAAAGATTTTTAATATTTTGGCTTTGTCTTTCTCAGTCTCAAATCTTATCTCTCCTATCTCTTCTGTCCTTTTCCTCTGAGCTTGGGGGGAATTTCTTGAGTTTATCAGGCAGATTGAGCCATCATTGAAAAATACATCACTTAGTCTCCTTTGTACAACTCTCCCTTGGATTCCTCCTTCCTCAGTTCCTTCTGTTTTCTTTTCCCTGTCTCCCTGTTGCCTCTCTGGATCATCTCCACCCTATTTCCTCCAACATTGTTAGTTTTACTTGCCTAAGGATTTCTAGGCGTATGATTTCGGACTTTCCCCTCCATACTCCTAAGAATTCTGGGGACATCCTCTCAGAAAGGTATGGCTGCTGGGGGGACAGCAGCAAAGGCAAGATTGAAGGCATAACTCTTCTGCCTCCAAGCATGCTTGATGGGATAGTTTGACATCAGCTGAGCTGAATCCTCTGGGTACCTCTACTGCTTCCTGGTCATCTAGGCAGTTCACAGGCTACATGAGAAAATGATGTCTTTAGTCACAGCCAGCCGGTAACTCCCAGTCTTAGATACTGACCAGTGCCTCGATGTCTTGGCCCTGTGTGTACCACCCATGGAAGCATCAACCTCCAGACTTCACTAGTGGGCATTAGAGCCATGCTGTGATATTCCTTGGGGAGGAAAGAGTCAAGCTTAGTACACAACTTCAGTGTGCATTCCAAAGGTAGAGAGCTGGGGGGTGGGTGGGAAACATTAAGCAGAAGGTCAAACCACTCTTTGGACAACATTGGCCATGAAAATCACCCAGGTAGCTGAGGGACAAAGCCAATGTATGTCATAGCTTCATACTCCGCCCATTCTGTTGATGAAAACTGTAAAAATGGATTCAGCACAAGGTTTCCTATTTTTCTCTTGACTAAAGGTAAGGAATATATTAATAGCTGAGGTTGTAGACGGGCCTGATACTTGGACAATACCTTACATTGGCTTAGTTTTCTGTTCCTAAATCCCTTGACACAGTAAAATCTCCTCACTCTGTCTAAAGAGTTCTCCAGAGTTCTTTATAAAAACTCTCTCTCTCTCTCTCTCTCTCTCACACACACACACACACACACACATGACATCTGACCTTTGCCATCCTATTGGGCCAGGCACCCTTTTCTGGTTTCCCTCTGAGCACCCCATCTGCTGCTGCCACTGAGGAAGGTCCCAGAGCCACCTGAAGCCAACTCTGGTCATTGCTCCGGAAGCTTGTCTGCAGGGACTGCCGTCCCGTCAGTGCTGTGGCCCAGAGCTATACTCCCTCCCTAAGAATGCCCTGGTCATTTACTCACTAATATCGTGGGCGATTGCCAAGCTCAACAGTAAGCTCAGCTGGCTTGAATCATTCAGGGAAGACTCTGGTGCTTGTGGGCCCACAATCTCTTCCCAGATGAATCAGGAAAGAGGGGGAGGCTGATTACAGTGAAGAAGGGGACTCTTTAAACATATGCTCTGTAATAAGTATGTAGAAGAAAGGAAAGGGAAAACTGACAGTGGGATTTTACCAGCCGCTGAGTAGAGCACAACACAGTTCTCTTGTTTGTGTAGGGAGGAGAGACTGTCATTGGCTTAGGACAGAAGGGACGGTCCTTGAGCTCAAGGCCAGCTGAAGAAAGTGTGTGCAAAGGCAGCCCAGGCGTATTCCTAGAGGGAAGGCCACATATTCATCAGGCAGTACGTGGACACAGAATCAGGACCTTCGGCGGCCTGGCGAGACAGCTGCCATGCCTACAGGGGAAGAATGCTAGAACGTCACACGGCTCAGAGAGCGACATATTCTATACTGCTAAAATACAAAAACATCACACCATCTTTTAGGAAAAAATGATTTCTTGACTTTAAATCATATCCTCCCCATTGCTCTTACATCAGAAACCAAATTTAGAACTCCTGAGGAACCTGTGAAGCTAACCCCGTAGGAAGGCATGCTCACACATGCACACGCACAGTAGACATGAGCAAAAGAAGTGGTGTGGAAATGATAAAATACGGATCATGCTAGGAAATTGAGAGAGGGGCAAGGCGTGTCCACTGAGAGACTTTCCCTCAACAATGGCTGTAAGTTTTGATAACAAATACGGTGCTAAGCCTGCAGATAGGTTCCTGTATCTAGTCCTCATGTCGACCCAGTGAGTTAGGTATTATCCTTATTAAAAATGTGGAAACTGAGGCAGCTTGGCAGAGAAGCCAACACATGAGCCTGGGAACCAGCTCATTTTGCTTTCAGATTTGGGCTTTGCCACTTGCAAGCTTTGTGACTCTGGGTATTTACTAAATTCTCGCGGTCTCAATTATTTTCAAATAAAGGGAAGATGGACTCTATCTCATAAGGTTGTTGTGAGGATTGGATGAGACATAGAAGATGCCCAAGGCAGAATATTCGCGTTTTAGGATATTAGGTTTCCTCCCAGCTCTATAAATAAATGTTCAGAAATGATCTCAATTCAGTCTACAGAAAAATGTTTAAATGCTTTGTAAGAAAATGCTGATTATCTGTTTGACACGAATGAGTTGGAAGGTTTATAAAACCGTAGATGTGGATCTTGAACATGTTGGCGGAGAATTAAGAATTTCAAAGCATTAGATGTACTTTGATTGGAGTACTCTTTAGTTTACAAGATACCGAATTATCTCTTGATTAAAAAGATTTTATAGTCCTGAAGGGGACAAGCTCATTGGTTTGATTCTGCTGCTACTTCTCCCCACCCATGACTCTGTGTGTGCGCAGCAGGCAGAGAAGGGAAGACTGCTGAATCTGACTCTTGCCAGCCCGAGCAGCTAGCTCTCCACCATTGTGAACTTGATGAGTGCCTCCCAGCAGGGAACAAGAGGATGGGTCCATTTTCCAGTCCTAGCTGGGGGTCCTAAATAATGGGAGAAAGGCACTGAAAACTGATTTCTTCCCTACTGTGACCAAGGCAGGCGAGTCTAGGAAGGAGATCAAAGGGCCACCAGAACAGGTCAATACCAGCCTGAAGGAGGTGGGCACTGAAGGGAGTCGGGGACCACTTACTAAAGAGAGTGTGTGTGTTTACTGTGTGCAGGCATGGTGTGGACACAGGAAAAGATGTACTCCAGAACTTAGCACACAGCCCTCACTGCAGATGATTAAGGGCTGAAAGAACAGCAAAGTATCCTCTGACAAATGTATTGAAAGGAATGGTTTCCCAAAGTAAATTTAGGGTGTTTTCAAAATCCCTTTCTACGCTGGTGTTTCCTGCCAAATGCTGAGGCCAACGGCCTGATGCCTCCTTTTCCAAACTAGGCCCCTCAGCTCCTATGAAACAAACTTAACAAAAGTTAACCCTGAAAGTCTGAGTTTTAGGCCAAGAAAACAGCAAGAGATTTCCCCCAACCTCGACTGCCCAGCCACCCACCCAAGGAAAGTGGGTCTAACCTAAGCAGCCAGGCGGGAGGGGTCAATAGAAAAGATTTAGTCCCTCAGCTTGGGACATCTGGAAAATAAGATGGGTTACTGCTTCTTGGGGGCATACTGTCCTCTAAGAACCATCCTCAGGGGACTTTGGGATGGTCCCCAAGAAACCTATGGGTCTTCCATTCTCCACCCAGAAGATCTTCCCTCCGTGTCCTCCACTTGCCCAAATTCCAGCACCAGGGGCCAGCTCCAAGCCACAAATCCTTAAAGAGCCACCCAGGTGGCTCCAGCCCATACATCCCTCTCTCTGGCCCCCTTGCAGCACGCTACCCAGTTCTTGGCCCCAGCTGCCTGTGGGGGGGGTGCGGGGAGGTGGACTGGGTGGTACTAATGATGGATAACCAGGGACCCTTAGAGACCCATCATCATTATTCATCCCAGGCCGGATATATGAAAGCCCAGGGATCTTAACAATGTGCCCTGGAGGCCGGCATTCCTATCATCGAGAATTCTCTATCGGGATAAGGGTGCGGGTAGGAAACCTAGCTGAACAAATTCTCTTGATTCTGGAGAGCCCTCTCCTGGGGCCAAGTCCTGGCAGGCGGCGGGCGAAGCTCGCCGGTCGCCTTCCGGGCTGCGTCCCCAGTCCCCGGCCGGGAGAGCCCCCCGCAGCCGCCGTCCGCGCAGGTGCCGGACGCCCGCGCGGCTCCGCTCCCCGGCGCAGAGCCTGGAAGCGACCACCGCGCCCGCACTCTCCAGCTGCGCGGCGGCCGCACGGCGCGGCTCGTCTGAGGGTGGTGGCTGAAGTCGGGCGCTTCCTGCCTTCCCGGCCGCCCGGGTGTCGGGCCCGCGCGGCGGGGCTCCGAGATTCCCCCGCTCGCCCCGCCCCGCCCGCCGCCGCCCGCGCCCTGCACGGTGCGCGCGGCGTCCCCGCCCCCAGCCCCACACCCCCACCCACCGTGGCCGTAGGGGGGCACCCCCACCGGGGCGGGAGCGTGGTCCGCGGTGGCCCGGTCGCCGAGTGGCGGAGAGGTGACGGTAACCGCCTTCCCATTTCCGCCCGGCCGGCCGCTCAGCGGGGTGAGTGCGGCAGAGAGCGCTCGGTCCTGCCTCCGCCCGCCCGCGCCGGGGGCTGGCCTTGCCTCGCCGGCGCCTTTTTCCCCCGCAGCGCGGCGCCGCTTCGCCACTCGGGCACCGCAGGTAGGGCAGGAGGCTGGAGCGCCTGCTGCCCGCCGCCCGTAAGATGGTCCCCTCGGCTGGACAGCTCGCCTTGTTCGCGCTAGGTACGTACGCTGCCTGCTGCGCGCCCCGAGCCACCTGCCCTCGGCGACACCCCGCTTTCCCCTGGCCCCTCCATTGCTCTTTTCCCGGGGGTTTTCTGCGCCCGCCTAGGAGAGTCGAGGGAGGCTCCTGCTTTTCAAGGGTTGGAGGCTGGGGGGTAAGGGAAGTCACGAGGGCTTCCTAGGGATTTGGGGAGCCCCTTCCGAAGGGGGGGACCGTGGAGCGCCCAGGCTTTCCCCGGGGAGTGGCCCCCCGGGCCGTGCGTGAGAACGCCGGCCGGGGAAGGGGAAGCGGTGTGTGAACGGGCTTGAACTTTAATCCGCCGCGGCTGTGTGTTCTTCCACTTGCTCACACCTACCTGCATACCGGGCTGTATCCCACCAAGCCCGTCTACGCGGACGGCGGTGAGCGTAGACGCGATGGGAGCGGCGGGCGTCAGCCCCTACGGCGGGACCCTGCCCGCTTCCCAGTCGTACCCCCTGCCTAGCCCTGAGCCCCAGTGACGGGCAGATGGTCACAATCAGCAGAGGCGCCCTCAGTCATCTAACTTGAGGAGCTCTCGAGCTTTGGGGTATGTTTTGGATTTTTGTGCGGATTAATTGTTCTTTTAATTAACTTCCCTGGGAGAAGTGGTTGAAGTGTCAGCCGAGGGCAGGAGCGAAACCCTAGACGGAGAGTTGCCAGTTTCCTTTGAGTTTGTTCTTGGAAGGGAAGGAGAGATGGGGGAAGGGAGGGGAGTTTAACCCGGCAAACCTGGGTCTTGTCTGTGGAGCCCTTGAGTTTTTCCGCGGTGAAGTTCACAGGTCTGCGTGTAAGTGGTGAGGGGTGCAGCGCCGTGCGCTGGCCGGCCGGCCGGCTCTCGCCCCTCGCGGCGCCCGGCCTCTGCGGTGTTGAGACAGCCGGTTAACAGCCCAGGTGTCCGGGTTTATTGGTGCAGCTCCCTGAAATGAATTCCTCAGTCGGTATCCTTTGAGTTTAACCCTGTAAAGCAAGTAGATCCTACCTGGAGAATTTATTGGAGCCTGAGAAGAGCTGTGGAGCCCTCCCAACCCACCTGCACCCCTAATACCCAGCCCCACAGCCTCACCCAGTTTCAGGGTGCTTGCAGAGCCGCCTGTAATCCTGCGCCTGAAACGCTGAGAAAGAGAAAACGGGGGTGGGGGGGTGCGGTGGCAGTAGTGGAACCCAGTGCTCTGGGCTGTACCCTCCCTCACCTGAAACTCACCAACAGGTGGCACGATTCTGGGTGGCTCCCCCCCTTTTCCCAAAACACTTTTAGGTTTTTTGTATTGATGGTTGTTCTGATTTTAGATTTTTTTTTTTTTTTGAAGCAACAAAACGTGACCAATACATCAGAAGCCTTCCCTTTGTGGATGCCTCTGCGATGTGTTTTTGCAAATTCTGTCACTAATGGTCATAATAGCTAATGCTCTCTGAGCACTTACTCCGTGCCCAGAACTGTTCTAAATGCTTTATATGATTTCATTAACTTTTCACACCAACCTGACGAAGAAGGTATTATCTTCATTTTACAGAGGAGGAAAAGGAAGCACACAGGCCCACCATTAGTAAGTAGTTGGGTCAGGATTATTAGAGTGTGGAAGGATTGAGGGTTTGAAATGTCACCTGTTGTCACCATAGTCTCCTCTCCCGATTTGGGGACTTTTCTTGAAGGAGAGATTATATGGAATACCCAAGAACTTGTTAAATTGGGTTTTCTGGTGGACTCCGAGGATCTCAAGGTGGCCTTAGGTCATTAGCTGAAAATCAGAGATGGGAAATGATGAAGGCGTGCAAATTTGAGAACACCTTTGAAAGTTGCCCTGCCCCCCCCATACTGCACTTGCCCATGAAGACTGCAAGCATTCATCATGTTATTTTTCCTTTTTGCTCAAGAGTTGAACCTGATCTTTGCTTCCTTCCTTGAGAAAAAGATGTATAAACCTAAAAAGATTGATCAGTGTGTAAAAAAGCTGCTCATACAATTCCAAAATAGAAGCAGTTGAAAAAAGAAAAAAGAGGAAAAGGCAGGATACCCTTTTTTTGTTCTGTATTTCTTAAAAAAAAAAAAAAAAGCTGTTCGTTCTGATCATTGATTCCAACTTCTGCCTCCCACCTCATTTTCTGCTAGATTACTAAACAGCACTTATCAGTGCCACATGCATCTTTAATTTGCACATTTCCTCCAGTGCTGCTTCCCTCTCTAATTTTTCTTAAATTAGTTGAACGCAGTTCTAGGCAAATCAGCAAATCGAGAAAACCAAGATATCTCCCCTCCTTCCCAGCTTTCGTAGGGACAGTCTGAAAAGGAGTGGGTTGTTTGTAGTCTCAGCTGATGCTCCTGATTACTTGAACCTGAGCGTTGATTGATGTTTTGGCAGCGAGCAGGCGGAGACTGTTGCTTAAAAGGCAACATTGGAAACGTCATCCAGGTTCCTGTGGTGGCTGCCCTCCATGTCGGACTTCCGTCACTGGCCAGGCACACCTTATAGGGGCTTGGCACCTCCAGTCCCACATCCTCCTTTGTGAGCAGGGAGCAAGATGTGTGCTCTTGGGCAAGTTACTTAGCTTTTCTGTGCCTTGTTTTCCTCATCTGTAAAACGTTGCTGTGAATAGGGTGGTTAAATATATTTAATGAACATAGAACGGTGCCTGTCTTGTAGTAGGAGTTGAAAAAATCTTAGGGCCATTATTCATCACCATTGTTGTTGTAAATTTGAATCCCATAGAGTTCCAGATGTCCTAGCAGGTTGTATCCATTCTGTAGCTGGGAGCTTTCAGCTCTCCACCCTTCCTAAGCCAGGAAATACCACCTAACCTAGAAACCTACTTAACGATTTTAGTGAGTCTCATTGGGCAGATACCAATTCAAGCAAGTTTAGAATTTGGGGGGCAGGGACGTCATGAATTTTTAAATTTTTGATGCAAAACATTTGTCTTTCCTCCTTACTGTTCAGTGGTCAGTTTATTGAAGTCACCACTAAGTTTCAGTTTTCTCGGTGGGAATAATAAAATTGTACCTACCTCACAGGTTGTTACGAGAATCAGATGAGATAGTAAATACAGAAGCTGTTTATAAACTATACAAATAAAGAATAACACAGAAAATGAAATTGATTTTATAATCCAGAAATAAACACTATTATGTTTATGGCAACTCCCAGAAGTAGGACTGGGTGTAGCTTAAAAAATGGTCCTAGGACACTCAAGTGTCATTAAGGATGGGTAGAGATGAAGCCCCTTTCCCTGTGGATTTGGGGCCAAGGGACCAGTAGGGGGCAGGAGCTAAGACAATCTTCTTCTCCCTTACATGGAAATTATGTCTTTCAGAGTAGACCGCATAGGTTTGCCCAGGACACATGTTTTCCTTATTGGGCAGCCATAATTAGGGAAAGTTCACTTAGAACATTGGCTCTTAAGGTGTATATGGAAGCCTTAGAGGCTAAGTTTCCCATATTTGCTTTTCCAAAACTTGGTTTCCTAGGATAAAGAGATCTTTCTGTAAATATTCAATGTCCCCTGCAAAGGGGACCTTTCTTACAGGAGTAAATGATGCTTCCTGTTTCTATGGTAACATAGGAAAACTAGCTGACTTTTCCATTAGACCTATCTCTAAGGGCCTTTTGAAAGTGTGTTTGAACAAAGTCCTACTCTTCGGGCTGCCCACCGAAAGAGATGGGCAGTGGGAAGTGGAGCGTGGGTCAGCCAAGATAGGACGAGCCTGACACGCCAAACCGAGCATCTTGTTCTTGGTTTCACATGTAAAAACCACTGTAGGACCTTCCACAGCAGTGCGCTAGAACCACAGCCACCTGGAAGGCTTGGTACACCAGGATGTCCTGCAGGAGGTGGGAGGGTTTGTGTGTCTGATAGGTGTCTAGGTGTCGCTTATGCCGCTGGTGGGGAGGGAAGAGAGGGACACTTGGAGGACCATCGCTCTTCAGCCAGTTGATGTTCGGGCAGCTTCTGGCTTAGCCAACTGTGTTTCATCTAGTCTGTCCTGACATTTCTGAATGCTGCTGTGGGTTTATGAGCCATTATTTAAAAGTGCTTCTGCAGCCGTCTTGTTGAGCAGAGCAAGAACTCTTGCTGAGATCTCTTAATTGTCATTAAGTGTTCTTGACCTTTGGCCCTGGAAAACGTGACGGTCCTTTGTTATTAGACTTAAGTAGACCAACGCTAAGCATGTCACACTTTCTTTTGGGGGGGGGTTGCCAAAAATTGACCTCTGTTTTGCTGCCATTTCAACAATTTTTAATGACCTCAATTTAAAGTATGAATTGAATTCTGTGCTAAAGGCTAACCTGGTTAAGATTGCATCTAGGGGCACCTGGATGGCTCAGTCGGTTAAGGGTCCGACTCCTGATTTGGGTGGGCTCAGGTGGTGATCCTTGGGGTCGTGAGATGGAGCCTCCATTGGGCGCTGTGCTCAGGGCAGAGCCGGCTTGAGATTCTCCCTCTCCCTCTACCCCTTTTCCCACTCACTCTCTCTTGCTCTCTAAATAAATAAAATATTTTTTGATTGCATCTAAATAGAGAATTCGAGTACTTTTACAGTGACTTCTGGTTTTGTTATGCTTTTTTTTTTTCTCCTTGTGAAATGTCAAGTATAAAAATTTTTCGTGAAAATCAGGAAAGCCTAAAATCCAGGCTTCCAGAACCATCTCTTAGGAGCTCTTCAAGTACAAGGCACATTCCCTTTAGATGAGCTCTAAAAATCTGGATAGTCTTGGGGGCACCTAGTTGGCTCAGTTGGTTAAGCGACAGACTCTTGATTTTGGCTCAGGTCATGAGCTCAAGGTCCTGGGATCGAGCCCCACATAAAGATCTGGCTCTTTGTTCAGTGGGGGGGTCTGCTTTAAATCTTTTCTCTCTGCCCCTCCCTTCCCACTCCCCACTCACACGTGCTCACACTCTCTCTCATAAATAAATCTTTAAAGATCTATATTTGGGTAGTCTTTTCACACATTATGAATTGGGTGTACTGAATATGACTTGAATATGGAAGTTTGTTGAAATGGAATTTTATGTCTTTACTAGTGCCTTTTGTGTTTTCCCCTTAAGTCAGAGGAAACACAATTTCGCATGGAGTCTTACCCCAGTCAAGGGAATTCTGTGCTCAGCATTTTTGCTTTTAATTTTTTTTTTGTTGGGGGGCGGTCTCCTTCCCTACCTTGAAAAGCTTTCAGTTTCCCCCATCTTAGTGTTTGTATTTCTCAAGTATTTGTAGAGAGATGGTTAAGGACTTCCTCAAGAAGGGATATACATATAAACTACTTTTTTGTAACAATCTTGTATGATGCCTTGCCTTCTTTGGCTTTAATCTTTGAATATGTTAGCTTTTCTGGCTGGAAACCTTAGCAGTAGAGTTCGGGTCCCTCCAAGTCCTGCCTTGGATTGATATTGGTTGGTGCTTGTCCTCTCTACTAGGTGGAGGGTTCCTTAGAGACAGAGATCCTAGGTCTTCATCTCTGCCCTTGGCCTATTCAGAGAACAGGTAGAGCCTCAGAGGAGACCACTAAGCACTTGATGACCCCCTTGGGGTATCTGGTCCTGGATTCTCCCAACTGTAGACTCAGTTGGCAAACATTTAGCCACATAGTTAACATTCATACTGGAAAAATCTTCATTGTGATAATCAAGGGTAGCAGGTAAATTCTAACAACACAGATGCAACTAGTCTTCAGAATAATTTTTTTAAATAGATTATGATTTAGTGTTTTTAATGATCACAAAAATATTTTTTTTCCTCTAAACCATTTGGAAAATTCTAGAAAGCATAAGAGAAAAAGTGTTGCGATGACCTAGAGTTCTACCACCCAACGATAACCATGATTAACATTTTGTCATACAGCCTGTGGATGAATGTATAGGTAGATATTCTTTGAAAGCAGCTGTGATTTCTGATGGACTCACACCATTTAACTTATTCATTTTTGCAACTTGACAACTTTCATAATAAACATTTTTATGTTATTAAACATTCATTCTTAGTGTCATTACATCATTCTTAGTGGCTGGCAAGTAATCTCTTGACTGTATTTACTAAAACCCATTTTGAAACCCTTTTGGCCATATAAATTTTTCCCATTTTTCATCGTTATGAAGAATCCACACACTTTGTTGGGAATGTAAGTTAATACACCTTTTTGGGAAGTCTGTATGGCAGTAGCTATCAGTTTTAAGTGTGGGTATAACTTGGGTCATTAGTTCCACTGTTTGATATAGATCCTACCTAAATACTTGCCTGAATGTGCAAAGGAAAAAATGTAAAGGATGGTGATTGTTGATTTTGTTTGGAACAGTAACAAGTTGCCAGTACCTACTGTTGTAATTATTTAAGGAGATTCCTTAAATAAGTTATATATAACAATACATTGGTTTACTATGTATCTATTTAAAAGAATCAAGGTTTCATGATATCTTATATTTAAAAAAGGCATAGAACCATATGTATTATATAGTGCCTTGGTTTGAATCTGTTAACTTTTTTATAACAAGCCTATATTAAATTTATAATGCCTAAAGTCAAGGAAGATAAACGATACAACAGATACTTTTGTGCATAAGTGTTTGGCACATTTTTAGGATAAATTCCTAGCAATTGGCCTTTTCTCCCACAAGCAGTATATGAGTGCCATTTTCTTGATTCTTCCCTAATACTCGAAGTTAGTTTTAAGACTTTGCCAAGTTGATTGGGGGAAAAAAAGACCTCCGCGTAATCCTCGTGTTTAAGATGATTCGATTTGTTTGTTGGCCGTGTCCTCTTCTTTGCATCTTCACTTTTGTAATTTTTTTTTCTGATTATTCTTTTCTTAGAGCTTTATCAGACTTTATATAGGAAGGATATTAATATTTGGCAAGTATTTCCCTCCATTTGTTGTAAGTCTTTTACTGTTTTGTTTATGGTGTGTTTGACATCCTGCACATTTTTATTTTTATGTAGCAGAAACTAGAAAAAGAAATCTTTCCCCACAAGTTTTCTACCTTCACTTATGCAGTTAGGACAGCCTTCCCCAGCCTAAGATAGGGCAAATACTTATTTTTTTTCTCCTAGTCTCCTGTATCATGTTGAACTATTCTACCCAGAACTTTTCTTGTGTATGGTGTGAGGTACGACTCACACTTCATTAAAAAAAAAAAAAAAAAGATGGTTTAATAGTTTCAATTGCTGTTTATGGAATAAACTGTTCTGTTGGGGCGTGAAATTCCATTTTTATCACATGCTAAATTCTTATAAGTAATTGAGACTGTAGAATTTTATTTTGGTTCTATTATTTTGTATTTTTGTGCTTATTGTGCATTTGTTCACTCATGTATCCTGCAAATATTTATTGAGCACTTACTCTGTGCAGAGACTGCTTCAGATGCTGGGGAATCAGCCAAGAATAAGACACAGAGCTTGTGTTTTAACGAATTCTACATTTCCCACTGCTCTCTATCCTGACTGGTTGGTGCTAGCCTTTAAAGCTTTTTTAAATATACCTTTATTTTGTAACAGTTTTTGTTAATTCTAATAGTCCTTCAGTTTATTCTCTTAGGTGCGCAGGTCCATGACCATGAAATCTTGAATAATGATAGCTCTGCCTCCTTCCTTTTAATGTCTTTATCTTTTATTACATCTTCTTACCACTGGCTAGAACTTCAGGAACATTTTAAAAAGGTGGTAGATATCCTTGTATTTTTCTTAACTTACTGATAGGGTTTGTGGCATTTAATAGTTAAGTAGGGGGATGACTTGGTTATATATGCACATGAGAATGTCTTTATATCTACATATCTACAAAGATGTATATATGTGTATCTACACACATGAACTATCATGTTAATAAAAGGTATTAGTCTTCATAACTTACTAAAAGATTTGGCATTTTTGCTTTGTTTTTTTTTTAATGCAGGGAAGATAATACAAGTTGTGGGTTTTGTTTCTTTCCAAATGTTTTGAGGACTTTGATCGAGTCCACTGATGTTATGCCATCCTTAAATTCCTGGAATGAACCCCTCATGGCTCTGTGGTATTATTCTCTGGGCACACTGCTAGATTGGATCCCTTCTGAAGTGTTTGAGGCCTTAGTTTCATTTTTAGGATTTGATATCAGCATCATGTCTCCTTCATACAATACCTTTTAAAAGCTTCCATCTGTTTCATACTCTTGAGTAGCTGAAATATCATGGAATTAAGTGGCTCTGTGAAGGCTTGAAAGAAATTGCTAGTGGTCAATTTAATTAAGTTCTCCTCCTCTTGAGTCATTTTTTGGTAATTATTTTCCTCACAATCTATGCATTTCAGATTTTGAAATTTTTAGTGTGGATTTTATAAATAATCTCCTTTCAACCTAAAGGCTTTTGGGTTTTGGGGGGTTAGTTTGTTTGTTTTGGTTTGGGATTTTTTTATGCATCTATGGCCCCGGTTCATGTGACTTTACCAAACAGGGAAGTGAGTAAGCACCTAGGCCCCCAAAATAAAATACATTTTCAGGTTTGTTTTTCTTGATAATACTTTGGGGAAAAACAACAACAAACCCTTCTTTTTAATCTTAAGTCAAATTCAAATGAAGGCTTCATTTTAATAGTGTTCCCAGGAGCCCAGGAAAATTTCACCCACTTATTTGCCTAACTGTGTGTGCCAAAGCTGCCACAGTAATGCCATTTCTGGTTTGGGTGATGCACGGCATTGTAATTTCTAGCAAAGGCTACTGACTAGCTTCCTGTTGGTTCCTTAAGCTTTAAGAAGTTTAAAAACCTCCGAATACACTATTGGGTCCATTAGATGTGACAAGAGTGTTCAAAGCAAGACAACCAGTGCTCCTGTGGGAGATTTTTGCTGTTGTTGGCTCATTTCGTTTGGGGTGATTTTTTTTTGTTTTTAAGATCAGAACTTGGAGGTGGAAATATTGGATTCTTACAAAGAAACCGTATCTTCAGCTTGAGTTCTTTAGGGCCTTTGATCTGAGTCTGAATGAGGTCAGTAAACAATTCTCCTGGGCACATAAAGGATAGATGCGCCTTTACTGCTCTTTCGTCCTCTCTCGCCGGGTCAGAGGTGTTCACCGGGTAATTGCTGTACTTCCAAGACGTGCAGATTAACTGGCTAAATGGTACACGTCATGTGACACAAAAGCAGCCGAAGCTGATAAATGAGAGGTTTGCAATTACATGCTCTGTTCCCCTCCCTCTGCCAGGCCTTGGGACCCAGCAAGGCAAAAACAAATGGAACATAACTTTTCACGATGGAAAGAAGCAGCATAAGGCCTGTCACTGTTACGGTGGCAGGGGCGAGGAGGGACTGGCCTCTAAGCTGTGGAGGGGCCGAAACTGCTCACCTTCTAGGTCAGAGCTCAGCTGGCAACTCCGGGCTTGAGCACTTCTCGCCTTGGAACAGTGTCTGGGTTATTATTTTTGCATTGGAGGAGCGTACCATCGGGCCAGTTTGTATGCTGTACACACTCCCTGCCAGCACGTTTAAACAATGACAGATGTTTTTTGCACATAGCAGATCTTGGGTGTTATAATTAGTGTTTCAGGGGATGAATCATAGGCCCCTGAACGGAATGAAAGCAAGCTTGGGGCCCAAGCATTGTTTAGGGAGGTGAGGTGAACTCCTCAGGCACCCAGATGGGGAATCCTTCTGGATCTGGACTCCCTCTAAACCACAGCAGCCACTCCCCTGCCACGCACAGAAAACCCCAAACCAAACACACTTCTGGGGCAGACCACTTAGGGTTCACAGAACACAGGCACGTGCTGGTGCCCACCTCCCCTCGTGGGCCATGCTGGAGACACACCTTCTCTGCCAGCCTTGGTTAAATCCCACTCACTCCTTTTCCAAAGTCAAATCAAAATCAGAATTTACGAACAGAAGAATAAAAAAGCACCCCCAAGTTTGACTCCCAGAGACTTCCCCTTACTAAGTGTAACTAGCAAGTATCCGACCAGATCTCTTTCTCTGTATGAATATAGATATTCTTTTTTTTAATAATTTATTTTTTATAAATATATAATGTATTATTAGCCCCAGGGGTACAGGTCTGTGAATCGCCAGATTTACACACTTCACAGCACTCACCATAGCACATACCTTCCCTAATGTCCATAATCCCACCACCCCCTCCCTACACCCCTCCCCCCAGCAACCCTTAGTTTGTTTTGTGAGATTAAGAGTCTCTTATGGTTTGTCTCCCTCCCAACCCCAACTTGTTTCATTTATTCTTTTCCTACCCCCAACCCCCCCCACATTGCATCTCCACTTCCTCATATCAGGGAGATCGTATGATAGTTGTCTTTCTCTGATTGACTTATTTTGCTAAGCATAATACCCTCTAGTTCCATCCATGTCATCGCAAATGGCAGGATTTAATTTCTTTTGATGGCTGCATAGTATTCCATTTTATATATATACCACATCTTCTTTATCCATTCATCTGTGGATGGACATCTAGGTTCTTTCCATAGTTTGGCTATTGTGCACATTGCTGCTATAAACATTCAGGTGCACATGGCCCTTTGGACGAGGACCACTACATTTGTATCTTTAGGGTAAATACCCAGTAGTGCAATTGCTGGGTCGGAGGGTAGTTCTATTTTCAACTTTTTGAGGAACCTCCATGCTGTTTTCCAGAGTGGTTGCACCAGCTTGCATTCCCACCAACAGTGTAGGAGGGTTCCCCTTTCTCCGCATCCTCGCCAGCATCTGTCGTATCCTGACTTGTTGATTTTAGCCATTCTGACTGGTGTGAGGTGGTATCTCATTGTGGTTTTGATTTGTATTCCCCTGATGCCAAGTGATGTTGAGCACTTTTTCATGTGTCTGTTGGCCATCTGGATGTCTTCTTTGCAGAAATGTCTGTTCATGTCCTCTGCCCATTTCTTGATTGGATCATTTGTTCTTTGGGTGTTGAGTTTGATAAGCTCTTTATAGATTTTGGATACTAGCCCTTTATCTGATATGTCATTTGCAAAGGATATAGATATTCTTATACCCACTTTTTCCCTTCAAATAAAAAGGCATTTGGTTTTTTTAAAAGATTTTATTTATTTATTTGACAGAGATTACAAGTAGGCAGAGAGGCAGGCAGAGAGAGGAAGGGAAGCAGGCTCCCCATTGAGCAGAGAGCCTAATGCGGAGCTCAATCCCAGGACTCTGGGATCATGTCCTAAGTCGAAGGCAGAGGCTTTAACCCACTTAGCCACCCAGGCGTCCCAAGGCATTTGGTATTTTTAAATCTGCTTTTTACTTACCGTCTATAGGGAAAATATTTCTGTGGCAGAAATACAAATATATTAACCTATCTCTTTTTCTTTTTGATAAGTATAACACATTTCACCATACAACTCTGCCATTGTTTATATACCTGTCCTTTAATGATAGAGATGTAGATTGTCCCAAACTCGAATATTGAAACCTGTAATGAAAATTCTTGCAGCTAAATCATTACAAATATCTTTTAATTATCTTCTACAGCCAAATCCTCAGAAATGGGCTAGTAGGTCAAGTGATCCACATTTTTCAGCTCTTAATATGTTTTGATAATCTGCCCTCCAGAAAAGCTGTACAGATTTACAGTCCTGTCCCCTATTTGTCGGCAAACTTGCCTATGATTAGTATTATAACCTTTAGATTCTGTACATTGTTTTGACCAAATGGTATCGCATTGTTTTAATTTGTATTTGGTTAAAACCAAAATTTGTCACATTGAATGCTTTTTCATGTTTGAGTATTTGAATTTATTTTTTTGTGAATTAAACCATGTTTGGGGTAGGTTAGTTTTTTAAAGTTTTATAAACGGTTTTTATGAAGATATAGTGAAAATATTTCCTTCCTTTTGCACGTTAAATTTAAATGTCTTGTGTTTGGGCTTACAGAAGTATCATTTTGTTTTTAACTTTCAAGGACTTAACATCTGTTCATTTTTCCTTTATGATTTCTATTTGGAATAGGAAGGGATTTGCTGTGTCTCTTTGATAATCTCATTTCCCCTTCTATTTTTTAAAAGGATTTTATTTATTTATTTGACAGAGATCACAAATAGGCAGAGAGGCAGGCAGAGAGATGGGGGGAAGCACTGAGCAGACAGCCTGATGCGGGGCTCGATCCCAGATCCCAAGGTCATGACCTGAGACGAAGGCAGAGGCTTAACCCACTGAGCCACCCAGGCACCCTTCCCTTTCTACTTTTATGTTGTTACTTTTCCAAGTTGAATTTCAATTCTTGGGGAATGTATTTTGGTGTAAGATGTGAGGTAAGACTCTAACTTGCCTTTTTGCTAAATATGGGTCCAGTAGCTCCATGCATGTTTGTTGAACAGTTTATTCTCTAATCACCGATAGCAAATCCTACTTTTGTCACTTGATACAACTTAGGGGTCCTTCAGTCTACCTGTGGAGGTTTTGTTCTGCTCCATTCATTTGAGGCTCATCCCATAGCGAACAATTCTTCTGAGCTGGGAAGCATTATTGCCCCAGGAAGTGGACACAGAAAACATTGAAACTGGGAAAGGAGACATTGGGTACAGTGGATGTCCCTTCATGTTCACATCTCTCTTTCATGACAAGACTTCTACTTCTGTCCCACTTAGAGCGTATTGGAAGAAGAAACCTGGGTGGTGGTAGAGAGGATACTTACTGTGTTTGAATCCTGAGGAGAAAGGATGACGACCTCATTCCTCAGCTTGGCTGAAGACTGATGGACATTGGGTCTCACTGTCCTGAAAGGCATGGCGTGTGCTTGCTTCAGCAGCACATATACTGAAAGGCATGGCGAACCTGCCTGTGTGCTCCTATTGTTTCTGGAACTTTGTGCTTTTCATGAATTGGGGGTCATGAGGCATGCCTGCAGTCCTCCATATGATGTCCTGGTTAACCAAAACTGTGTATTTGCATGTCTCCTTTTCAAATGGGAGTACTGTGGGATACGCAGTGATATGCTCAGAGCCTGGCGTATATGGGTGCATCTCCCTGGAATAAGGAATAATTAAAGAATCAAAAAGGAATTTAACTGGCAAATCATGATATTATTTTATATAGTAAAACAAATTCATCTCTACTAGTTGATAAAATGCAAGATGGAAATAACAAAACTAATTTTTAGGATAGAAAGATAAGTTGTGATTCTTTTTTTTCCTTTGGAATGTTTCAGAGTGTGCCCCAGACTCTAGAGGAATAGGTATGAGTTTCCTTCTCTTTGCCACTTGGGGAGGGGGGTCCTAGTGAAAAAGTTTAAGGAGCACTGTCTCATGGGGAGGACTGATTTTCAGATACTTAAAGTAGGAAAAACAGTAACTAAAACTAATACCTTCATTAGTCTTCTGCTTGTTTTAGATTTAATTTGCTTTTCTATGTTTTCCCAAGATGAAAACTTGGATTATTAGATGAAAATTTAGCTTTTTCTTCTTTTCTAATCTATTCATTCAACGATGTTAGCTTCTCTGTAAGTGCTGCCTTTTCCGCATCCCACAAATATTGATGAGTTGTATCACCGTTTTTATTTAGTTCAGAATGTTTTTAACTGCCCTTGAGATCTCTTCTTTGACCCATGTATTCTTTGGAAGTATATTGTTTAATCCAGTATTTGGGGGATTTTCCAGCTATCCTTCTGCTTATCTATCTCAAGTTTATCTCCATTCTGGTCTGAGAGCAGATGCTGTATGATTTCTAGTCTTGTATATTTTATGGTCCAGAATATGGTGTATCTTGGTGAATTTCATGTGAGCTTGAGAAGATAGTGTATTCTGTTGTTGGATGCAGTCTGTCTATAGACGTCAATGACCTCAGGTTGCTTGAAGGTACTGTTGAGTTTAACCACGTGCTTACTGATTTTCTGCTGGTGAATCTGTCCGTTTCTGATAGGGGGGCATTGAAGTCTCTGACTATAATAGTGGATTCATCTGTTTCCTCTTGTATCCTATAGCCTGACGTTCTGTTGTCAGGCACGTACTCATTAGCGTTGTTAAGTCCCTTCACCATTCTTTAATGATTTAGAAGCTATTTGTGGGTCTCTCGGTGCCCAAAGGTCATTGCTAGGTCAAAGGGTCAACTCTTTAGCCCTGTGTGGTACCTGATGCAAAACTTCGCATTTTATCTGTGAATGAGGGGTTCACCGAATGGGGTTTTCTTCCTGACTGGGGTAGCAGAACTCTGATCTATTTTAACTTATCTTATGGAGAGAAAAGAATCTCTAACAGTCATTAGTCCAAGTTCCTGGACTAGTGCTCTGTTAGGATCAAGATAGTGGGATCTTCTTTGACAGGGGCCATCATCTCAAGTACGTTCTAATTTTGAATCCTCTGTAGGTTGTTGAAGTTTTTGGCAAATGGACCGGTTATGCCCCAGTGAACTACTTGAAAGTTAGAGATTTACACTTAGGAAAACAGCATCAACTCACTTTGTAATGTGAGCTTCTTTTCTTGTGAAGTGCCTCTTTCCTCTACTGCGGAAGTGAGGGAAAAATAAACAAAACGGTCCTTTCAACTAAACTGGATTTTTTGGATTTCAGATAAAAGACCGGCCATTTTTCTTTTAACAGTAATGACAGAGGCATTTGGAGTATCTCAGCTGTCATCCCATATAGAATATATCCAAGTGATCAAACAGTAGTTGTGATTTTTGTGAATCAAGCCTAGTATAACATCCGGTTCTTAATTCACCCAAACTGACTACTTTAGTCATTTAAGGCTGTGCTATAGAGCCAATGGGATGAATTACCAAAAGAAGATCTATCAGGTTGAAATGAGGGATGCTATTTATTTATTCATTTGTTTTAGGTGATTTCTTTTCTACATGGATTGTTCATTACAGCAAACACCTCATGTGTGTGTGAGATCTTCTGCTGGGTTTGGTGATAATAATGCAAAGAGGGCCATGCCCTAGCTTTTGCCCCCAGTCCCTGAATTCTTGGCAGAAGCAGACACTGTTTTTATTTTGTTTTGTTTTTTTACAATATAACACAAGGTACACGGTGGGTACCTTGCACTTAAGACCAGGGTTTTGGGCAGGGCATGACCTGAGATGATGGCCATCACTTAAAACAGCACATGGTAGGTGGTAATTTCTTTAAGAGTTTTATGTGTCATACAAATCCCTTTAGCCCATCTAGCAGCTCTATGAGATAGGGTGATTATCCGCATTCTACAGATGGGGAAACTGAAGCACAAAAATGTTGACTTGTCCATGCTCCCACAAGTAGCAGAGCAAGGATTCGAACCCAGGTGCTTTGCCTGCTGATCTAGTCGTCTCGCTACTCCATGTCATTCACGGAAGCCTGTGGGTGCTGAGGTGCCTAGCTTCGTTCATGTCTGAAAGTGCCATTTTGTAGCAGACTCTAGGCCAAGTGTAATTGGACTTTTCAAACAGCCACTCCCTTAAGGTTTTTCACCATAGTGAGAGTAATTGCCATACAGGTAATTGTCATGTTAGCCAACAAGAAATGTTGCCACTTCCCACTGCTGGGAAATAGAAACAAATGTGGCCCAGGTCTTTTTTTTTTTTTCTCTCCTTCAGGTCGGGAGTTAGCTGTTCGAGAGACAGGTAATCACCTGAGGCATGCTATTTGCCCTATTTCTTTGTAATAAATTGCCCTATTTCTAGTAATAAATTCACTCATGGAGGTTGGTATGCATTTATGTCAAGCATTTTTTTTTCTTTTTTTAAATTTTATTTTATTTAAATTCAATTAGCTTAGAGTATATCATTGGTTTCAGGGGTAGAATTCAGTTATTCATCACTAGCATATAACCCCCAGTGCTCATTCCATCAGGTACCTTCCTTAATGCCCATCACCCAGTTACCCCTCCCCCCCACCTACCATACATTGTTTAAAAGGTATTTGTTTTAAAGGGTAATTTCTTCCATTTATGTGGCAGCCTGTCCTCCAGTGAGTGACATGCCTATAAGTCACATGCACATGAGCTCTAGCCCCTGAGGCTTCTGCTCGACTCCTGGCGTCTTCTCCTCCTCACCTCCCTCCTATGCCCCACCAGTTGACATGTCCCCCACATAATAGCAGAAGTTGGCAGAGTCTTTACCACTTTTGCTTTAACACCTTTAGTTCTTCACAGCCCCACTAAAGATAGAATCTGTGTTAGCACGTTTGCTGGTAGCTGGCTTCCTTTAACACCCTTCACCCTTAACCTGAGCCATGACATGGACCCACAAAACACACAGACATTTCCATTGACTTGCTAGAGCAGCAGGTCAGAACAGAAATGGGCTTTCCTGCTTCACTTGTATGTAGGAACTTCCTTCATTTGGCTGGCAGCATTTTTTTTAATGGCTTTTGCACCTCCAAATAGATAGTTTAGTACCTGGATCCTCAGGTGTGAGCAGGGCCGCAGTGGGGACATTTTACCGAGGTTTATTAAAGGTGGCAATTTTTTCCATTAGGTAAAGGAGTCGTACCCTTTGTCCCATAGTCCACAAGTACCCTCTTCCCCTTTATGAAATTTTGTGTTAGGCCACTCAATTTTACCAAAGACCTACATCAGTGCCTTTTTTTTGCTAACCAAAGGAAATCTAGAAAGAGAAATCGTAGGAGTGAAAATAGCTTCCAGCATCCATTTTGCAGTGAGCTTTCATAGAGGCATCCTGCACCCAAGGTGGCGAGAGTGGCCCCACCAAGCTCATTCCCCCAAACTACACTCAGCATCTGCACCTACAGCCACCATGCGTTTGAACTGTGTCTGTGAGCATCCGTGCTTGATCTCTGTCTGTGCATCTGTTAGCAAGAGGTGTCCTATCAAAGTTGAGAGGCAACATGGGGTTCTGGGGGGCAGGGAAGGAGAAAATGAAACAAGATGGGATCGGGAGGGAGACAAACCATGAGAGACTCTTAATCTCACAAAACAATCTGAGGGTTGCGGGGGGTGGGGTGGGTTATGGACATTGGGGAGGGTATGTGCTATGGTGAGTGCTGTGAAATGTGTAAACCTGGCGATTCATAGACCTGTACCTCTTGGGCTAAAAATACATTATATGTTTATAAAAAATTTTTTTAAATTTATTTAAAAAATCAGTGTCTTATTTAAAGGACCTTACTTGATAATCCTTTTCTAGAACACTCTCTCCCTAATTTGTAACTCCAGAGCATTCCCATCTCTAGTTGGCTTACAGACGATGGCCTCCCCTGCAGTAGCTTCCCCAGCCCCTCTAGAAAAGGGTTGACCAGTGGTCATTTCTGTACAAGCCCATCCTGCTGGCGGTGGAGGGAAAGCTGACGTTTTAGGCAGCCAGGAAACTCAACTATCGCCTGAGATTCAAACACCCAGATAACACCTCCTCATGAAAATTCTGTTGTTGTCCGAGCAGAAGGCCCCCTGGAGGCTCCCTTCAACTTCACTTGCGGCCCCTCCTCTCCAGCGACCCACTATCTAGCATTTCTTCCTCCAACTGATGCTCTTGCGTTGTGACATTCAGCAGGAGAAAAAGAAGAAAGAAAGGTTTAACCTTTTGGAGCAGAACAGTCCGTTCTGGGTTCAGATGCCCTCATCCTTTCAGCTTGACCCTAAGACCCCAAGGAACCCCAGGAGCAGGGAGCTGCTGAGCTCCTGATAACTGGGACGAGCCGGTGGCGGAATAACCCACTGTTGTCCGGCAGAGAAAAGGAAATACACGTGATCAGGGAACTTACTGATCAGGGAACAGCCCTGTGCGGCTGCTTTCTCTTCCCCTGTGGGCGGCGGGGAGAGGGCTCCGCTCCAGGGGGTGACTGTTCCCGGGCCAAGCACGGAGCCGCTCTGTCTGGGAGCCATGGCCGGACAGCCGAGTCAAGCTCCCGGCCTGGAGAAGTGAGCCGCAGGGCCGGGGTCATCCCACAAAACGGGATGATAAGGGTCTTCCCTGAAATACGCCTCATTAAATGAGCAGGTGCCAGCTGCCCTCGCAAATGGGGAAGAGGGTCGGGTACAACATGGTAAGACCTTCCTGGACCTGTGGTCTTCCTCCCCGCGGCTGGCCAGGGCTCCGCCAAGATGCCCTCTGGGGGCCCTGATGTCATCTGACTCCACTGTGAGCGGAGAAGTGGGCAAAGAGCCTCACTGTTTGGCCTTAAAGATAAAGTCATTAACTTTTGTGTAAAAGCTTGCTTAGGCACCCAATGAGGTCATTAGAAAGCATTAAAGACGTCTGGATTGTTCTAAGCCACCTACCCGTGCATGTTCTTGGTTTTTCCCCACTTGAGCCTCCTTAGAAAGGGCTTCGTTGTTTGTACCTGGGCTGTTGATCACCTGGTGAGCTATCTTCAGAGGCTCCCTGGGCAGAAACTCTCTGAAAATCTAGGGCTTTGTTTACATAAAAACCTTCCATTTTAGGATGTAGATAAATTGGTATGAACAGCTACTGATATTATCAGGTACTGCCTCCCTTATGCTGGGGGAGAAGAATCTACTTTCATTTTGTGGTCCTAACACTGGGGTGTCTCCGGGTGACCTCTTGCTCTGTTGACCGTGAGCCTGTGTATGAGTGTGGGGGGTGGGGTTCATCTAAGGATTTCTGTTCCTACTTTTTGACTTTTTCTTTCCCCTTTCCTCTTTCCCTTATTCTCAATTTCTGCAGTGCCTTGCATGATACCTGACATTTAACAGTTGACAGATACATTTTTATTGATGATGAATAATTTACTCCCAGAGTCTCTCTCTTCTTCTCTCTCCTTTTCCTTTTCCTTCTTACCCCTTGCTCCCAAAATAGCATTGACATAGCAGATAGGAACGCTGACTTCTGCCTTCCTTAGAGGGAAGGACTCCTTTCCCAAGGTTATGTGGCCTGTCCTAGCACTCAGCCCCACGCCCAACTCACCATTACACCCACATCAGCGGGGCTGTCTCTGTGTCTCTCTTACAGGCACTGGGAGGCGGGGGGATATGAAGCACAGTAGTGAGAGAGGCTATGCTTACGCAGGGTGGGACATTTAGGACAGAGAAACCCAGAGCAGAGAATAATCTCTTGGTCTGTACATTTGTAGCTTGTGTGCTCCGGTCCCAGGTGAGTTCACTGGTTTTGTTCCTTGTGGGCCCTTCTCTCTCAAGCCTGGAATGCTTTAGTCCAGCCTGCAGGCAGGAGTGGGAGGGACACGTGGTAAGCAGGGTCAGATACTGTGCAAGCTTCTGCAAAGCCTTGAGCCCAGCTGTCATCACCCAGAGGCTAGCTTCTCCTGGATGTTGGATGTGGGTCTCACACGTGAGCCTGCGGTTACCTTGGACAGAGATTCCTGGGACCCGCCTGGGAATAACCAGGGGTAGAAACTTCATTCCAGTTTGTAGCATTCTGGGGGATCTCAGGGGTTCTGGGCAGACTCTGCAAGGGAACTGTCAGTGAAAACTCTTTAGAAAAGTCTGAGAACGTCAGGATCAAGAGAAAATTGGCTTGTGTTGAGCCTGCTAGTGGGTTTCTCTAAGCCTGTGTTCTTATTGGTTTGTTTATTCATTTCTTCTTTTAATTTTTTGAGGGAGATGAGGTCCTCCATCCGAGGTGAGAAGGAAAGATTTTTGCAGACATCGATGTTTGAACTAGGCCTTGAAGGTTGACCATGGCCTAGGAAGGTGAAGAGAAAGTGGAGGAATAGTAGAGGCAGAGACAGGGTGAAGAGTGGGGGACCCTGCAGGAAGGAGACCAAAGCACACCTCCCAAGTTCAGTGAGTCTTGTTTCTGTTCTGTCGTATACCTGACCACCTCTTGAGGCCTCCCCTGCCACCTCTCTCACCTTTTACCGGGACTCCTGCGGGGGTCTCATCCTGCTCCTCCAATTTCCAGTCTTGCCTCCATAAGGCTTCTTCCCTTCTCAGTCTCCTCGGTGATTGTCATAACACCTACATCAGGTGCCACTGTTCCTCTGCTCAAAACCTGCCTGTGCTGTCCAGCTTGAAAGGAAATCCAGACTCCCAGCTCTCCCCATGAGAGACCTCTGCCCTGGCATTTCCCCAGTCTTGTTTCCCTTCACTGTCCTACTCCAGCCTTCTTGATCTTCCTTGAACACGCTACATTGACTCCTACCTCAGTACCTTTGCACTTGCTGTTGTTTCAGCTCTGGATGCTCCTTCCTCAGTAGATATTTGCAGGACTAGTTTCCTCATTTTATTCAAGTCCCCTCATTTATTCAAGTCAGATGTCACCAGTTCAGACCATGACAACTCTATCTGCACGCACACACCTCCATGATGAAGAAAATGCTCCAGCGTCTGAATGATTTTTTTGGAGAACTGTCACCATAGAACAGTTCTAATGGTGTTGCCTTATACCAGAACGAAAGAACCTAGATTTTATAAAGTCCTATGAAGTGCTCCCGCTCAAATAGGAGTTCAAGTATTGTTTTTTGTGGTTCACGCTCCCTGACCGTCTCTGGAACTATCTGACAAGTTTGGCTTGAAAAGCAACTAAATTCATTCAGTGAGTGTTGTTGAGAGTGATCTCTGTCAGGCACTGTCCTCGGCACTGAGAATAGAGCCAACTGAAAAACTCCATCTCCCCCGCCCCACGTGGTCCCAAGGAGACCGAAAATAAACATGCAATAAAATGTCGGGTTATGACCATGCAGGGGCTGGGGAATAAGCCACTTGCTTCATTACCTTGTGTGTGGGTCTTCACAGAAGGATGATGTTGGACAGTTAAAAGGCCCCCGCCCTCTCTCGTTCCTTTCCTGCCTGAATCATAAAAAAGGGCAGGAAGAGGGGGGTGGAAGACTTCTCTGTAACTGAAACTTCAGTTTGGTATGACGAATGCTGTGCTTGACACACGCTTGGGAACCCACTCTTAGATGAAGCAAGAGGGTCAAGGGATTGAGTTGGATCAAACCACCCTTCTAGAAACTGCTCCCTCGGTCTCAGAGCCAACAGCCAGTTGACAACAGACTGAAAATTGTATTCATAACTTGTCCTCAGCTGAGTGATAGCATGTCTACAATGTGTTATCTATTTTATACTAAAAATCGCCAAAGCAAGGCCAGTTGCCCTGAAACCAAGATACTGGATTTCCGTGGTTATTTCGAAGGCCTCCAATTCCTGACTGTCCCTACCAGCCTTTCCCTGGAAGAGCCCTCCCCCTCCCGCCCCTCCTCTGTCTCTGGTCTGTTTCTACAAGGAACATAATTCTCCTCTGTTTTCTCTCATCCATCACACTCTCAGTTTGAGAGTGAGACTCAGGGTGTGCGGCAGCCCAGACCAGTCCGTGACCAGAGCTGCTCATTGCCTCTCCCTGGGAGCCACTATCAGGAAAGGTTTATCGAGCACACCCGTACAACACACTTCACGATGTAAGAGAGCTAATTGTACTTCTTGTCCTCTGAGCTTTCAGCCAGCTGGAATTCATAGTGATGAATTCAAAGCCACACTTCAGCCAAGCTGAAGGACAGGGAGGGAGGCTCAGATCCGTGGCCTCCATGGAAGGCTGAGCAGTGTCTACTCCACATTTCCAGAAAAGTCCAATTCAAGCTGCTTATGCCATGACCTTCCTAGGGCGACATTTGACTTGAACTTAGGGAAGCAGTGTGATGGGACAGTTTGGAACATAGAGTAAAACAATTCAGCTTCCTACTGTGGTAATTGTCAACGGCTGTTTTTTTTAATAGACTTTTTTTTTTGTAGTTTCAGGTTTAATAGAAAAATTGAGTGTAAAGTACAGAGAATTCCCATATATTTCCTCACCCCTCCCCACATAATTTCCCCTACTATTAACATCTTGCCTGTGTGGTACATTTGCTGCAGTTGATGAGCCAATATTAGTACATTATTATTAACCAAAGTTAATTTTTTTAAACAAAACAAATGAACAAGCAAATAGCAGAATCAGACCTGTAAATACGGAGAACAAACCGATGGCGGTCAAGGGGAGGAGGCAGGGGAGGGGGGATGGACAAGGTGGGTGAAGGGGAGTGGGAGGTACAGGCTTCCAGTCAGGGAATGACTAAGTCACAGGATGGAAGGCACAGCGGAGGGTAAATACCGTCAATGGTGTTGTAATAGCGCTGCGTGGTGACCGATGGGAGCTTACGTGTTGTAAGCAGAGCACAGCCTCCGGAGAAGCTGAATCACTGTGTTGTCCACCTGAAACTCACGTAACGTCATGTGCCACCCATATGCAAAAAAATAATAATAAATCGGAATAGCATCAAAAAGTAGCTGTAAGCTCAAAGATAGCAGCTATAGTGTTAATTAAAAATCATAAATATGATGGCCAACAGTTGGGAAAATGCTTAAGAAAGTAGGGTACCACTGCAGGGCAGACGCTTGGGTTCCAGGGTATGGACAGTACTTGCGGGGGTGCGGGGGATCAAGATCTAAGCCTACAAGAAAATATTCAGAGGGAGAAACCCCAAACTGCTAATAAAAGTGGTATTCTCCTCCCCAAAACAATGTTGATGCTCTTTTCAACTAAATTTAAAGTCCCTAGTTCACACTAGAGCTGATTCCTGTGTTGTACATTCTCGGAGTTTTGACAAATGTATCGTGACCTGGGTCCCCCCCGTCCAACACACACACAGTAAGTTGTACTGCCGGAAGCCCCCTGTCTTCCCCTACTTCTCTCCGCCTCCCTCTCTTAAACCACTGGCAGCTGCCATAATTTTACCTTTTCTAAAATGTCCTATAGTTGGACTCCTACAGTTTAAAACCTCTTTTGCTTGGCTTATTTGACTTAATACTATGCATTTAATATTCCCCTGTCCGGGTATACCCCAGTTTATCCATTCATCTACGGGAGGACCTCCTGGTGACTTTAAAGTTTGGGCAATTATGAGGAAAGCCACTATAAACCTGTGTGCGCAGGTTTTTCTGTGGACTTGGGTTTTCAGTCACTTGGGTAAACACCAGGAAGCTCTGCTGCTGGACCGTATAGTTACACGATGTTTTATTTTGCCACAAACCATGCAGCTGTCCCCCAGAGGAGCTGTACCGTCTCACCAGCTGGTTTTGATTCCTAGACCACCTTCATCTAGATAAGTCTGATTTTTTTTTTTTTTTTTTTTTTTGTCTAGGCAATGCTTTGGAAATACACTGAATATCAAGCAAGACCCCCTTCTCACTGCACTCCTGTCTGGGACTGAAATGTGCAGGCTGCCACCCACGTCGTTCTGACGTTCTCCTATTCTTGCCCGAGCTAAACCACCCTAGCAGAAAATGTCATCTTTTCCCTGTTCCCTCTTCCCTTTTGCTTCTCCTCTCCACCCTTTCCCCCCCTCCAGAGGTTCAAAAGAGTAAACAGGGAAAGCGTCAGGAGCAGGTTGGTGTGAGAGATCCCATTTCCATTTCCTGAGAGAAGGGCTACTATGTCTTCCCAGGTTTTTGTTCTTCCTTTAAATTGCATTAAGTTGACACAACTAGAAGGTACATGATGTTGTCCACCCCAAAACTGTGGGGACAGGCATGCCCTCTTCCTTATTGGTTTGTCTTCGCAGCAGAGCAGACTTTGCCCATATGACTAAGTGCTTTTGGGGCATTCGTTGAACGGCGGTGCTCCCTGTGGCCAAAAGAATCTACATTGGTAGAGGGAAATGTGTTGGGGGCCCTAAAATTAGGCAGTGGGCCAAGAGACGAGAATATATCCTTCCTCCTATCAGTTCCTCCCCCTAGGGCTTCTGGGAGTCTCTTTGGAACCCCATGACTATACAACACTGGGAGTGGGCTCTGTTTGTGCTTGGTCAATCTCATTACTTTATAGGTAAGGTTCATATTGTGCAACCCAGGCGCTCCGGGTTAATGCAGAGAGACAGATAGATGAGCACAGGAATAGAGGGAACCGTGAAGGGGGAAGAGAGCATCCCAGTTAAAGCAGGCAATCAGCAGAAGCCCTCCCCACCCCGCTATGAGCTTCCCAAAGACCAGGAGTCTCTAATGAGTGCCACCATCCATTCATGAGACTTCTGGCTTATTCCATTTCTCCCAAGTTTGGGGTACTTCTGCGCATGTGCAGTTGGAGGCCGAATGCCTCGTGCTTGAAGGGACTATCCTGGTGGGTGCAGGACTTCTCAACGGGGTGTACTATGAGCCTCTTAGGCAAGACAAAATCCTGTGCATTACAACAAATTAGTGTCCCTGCTCTTAATGCCTAAATACCAGGAGTGCCCCCCAGTCATTGTGACCATCAGAAGCCACCACCACTAGTTTTCAGACTCTCCCTAGGGAGCACTGCCAGCAGTGAGAGCCCCAGGGTAAGCGTGGCCTGCCCAGGGATCTCCCAGTGCAAGGCTGGCAGTCTAGCACCTCTTGCCCTCCTCTTGTCTGGATCCTTCTCAGCAGCTGGCACCTGCACTTGTCCCCAAGAAACTTTCTTACCCACTCTCTCCTCCTCCTGGCCCTCACCTCCAGGGCCCAAGGAAAAACACTTAACATTTTCCCAGTCAGCAGTGGGATGGGGGGTGAGAAATGTAGGGTTACAAGAACTTCGGTGTGTTTTCCCCTTAACTCTTAAAACTCTGTAGTTCCAGGAATCTGTTTCCTCTGTTTGGCCCCTGCTTCTCGATCAGTGGCCCTCGTCTGATCAAGTGAGTTCTCCTAAGGGGTATTCTGTGGCCAGCCTTGAGAACACAGCACACGATGGAAGCCTGATGGTGGTGATTAGCATTGGTGCGGGGCTGTCTGTCCCCTCTGTCCACCACCCCCTTCCTAGGCTGATGCTACATCGATCTGAAATTCTTCCAAGTCATGCTGCTGTTTATCTTGGCCCAAGCGCTGCAATGCCTTTTGCAGGGTGGTTCTGAGGGTTTCCGAGTAGAGCAGCGGGAAGGGATGAGTCTGTCACCACCAAGCCATTCACATGGAGGAAATGGGACAGAGTTCAAGGATTGCATATTTTTTATCTCCTCCCGGCGTCCAGCCTGCTTCCAAGCCACTTGCTGTGAGTGGTGTGTACTGATGGCCGTGACGTAACTGAGGGATTGGCTGGACTTTGTTGGGACTGCTGAGAGGCTAACTCTGCCAGTCGAAGGTCCAGCCTGAGCCACTGCTGACCCTGGGCCTGGCGGGTGGCCCTGGTGGGGCCGCAAGGCCAGGAGAAACTGAGCCATGGCCATGGGCCTCAGGGGAGGAGGCGGGGTGGGGGGGGATTATAAGGTCCCCGGGGGGCTCTTCCAGAGCCAGCATTTGATTTCTGAATTTCCTGGGAGCCAGGTCTCAGCTCATCTGTCCCCGTGCCGAGGGACCTAAACCCTGCAGGTAGGACCACTGCATCTACCGCTTTGTCCTGGCCTGGTCTCTAGCCCATTCCCCTACTCCTTCTCTCCTCTGGGACTCTGAGAGTGTCCAGTGTAGCCCTTTCCACAGACACTCTGATGCCTCTGATAGGTGTCAGCCGGCTGGCATCAGGTTTCGGGGTGCCTCAGCCTGGCACAGCGGCTTGCCACCTCAGAGCTTGGCCCTGGTTGAGCCTGTTGGTGATTCAGCAGCCAGGGATCTCCAGCAGGCTTGAGGGCTCCATGATCCTCCCCCTGCTGCCCCGCAGTTCCTGCATGGGGCCCCTCCGGCAGCCAGCACGGGAGCAGGCCTGCTGGAAAAGGAAGTTTGACTCAGTACCCAGCCCTTGGCACAGGCCTTTGCTAAGGTTTAAACTCTGTCCAAGAGATGACTGCTTCTTCCCCACAAAAAAGGGCATAGCATCGATCTGTGGGGGGTGGGAGTGGGCACAGGGCCATTCCTGCCCAGGGGAGACGCTTGGTGCATCCTGGCTAGCCCATTTTTTGGTAAAGATATGTTGTCCCTGAATGTGATTTGCTTCAGCGGAGTGAGTCCTCTAAACCACCAAATCAGTGACGGCATTGTTCTAGAAGGTTCTGAGGGGGGAGGGGTGTTAGAAGAGGAAAGTATCTGCATGGCAGTGTGAGGTGTGATATCACCCACCAGATCTCAGAAATGAAGGTATCCCAACGGGCAGCCTCCACATCCGGCTGAGAGGGTCTCTCTGGCTTTTTATTTAGTCCTTTATATTTTTGGCACACCTTTCCTGAAGTCCAAGCACACATCACCCTTTGCCGCCGCATTCCTTCTCTCATGCCTGTGCAGGAGGCCTCAGTCCTAGGCATTAATAGAGATCTCGACTGCAAAGAGCTTAAAGCATTTTGTAAATATTCTCATTTGGCCCTTGAAGGTAGGGGAAGAAAGACCAAAATCATCCGTTCTTCTAAACCAGAGACAGTGGGAAATGAGGTCCTGGCCAAGAGAGGGAGAGCAAGGGGGCTGGCCCATGTGCGTGAGTACAGTGGGACTTGCAGAGCCCCCTACCCCCCAGTGCTGAAGGGGCCCACCCTGTCCAGGGCCGAAAGGAGAGGCATGCTTGCTGGAGAGGTCTGAAGGGTGCTGTGGAGGATGTAAGGGTCTAGTGGGCCCAGAAAGCTGGGTAGAAGGGGCTGGGGCAGCAGGAAAGAATGAGGAAATTTAGGACACCTGAACCAGGTAGACGCATTTGGGTGGAACAAAGGGCTTGACTAGAGATCACCAAGAGATGCTTGCAGAAGGTGGGTAAGTGTGTTTGCTTCTGTTGTGTCTCCTCCTATAGATTTAAACTCCTTTGGCAAGTCCTGCCTTGGCCCGAAGAGCCCCTGGGCGTGTAGCGCTCAGCAAACAGTCCTTGGGTTGGCCCTCCTGCTGCTCCAAGCCATTCACTCCGCTCTGGGCCCCTCTTAACTCTGTCTCTTCCTCCTTGGGGTCACCGGGTGCAGGTCTTCCTGTTTTCTCGTAAAGTTTTCGGGGAAACCCTACAAAATGAGTTAAGCATATGAACATAACCCTCTCTGGAGTCTGTCAGCAGGTGTCCAAACAAGTCAGGGTCATCTCAGCCTGCAGGTTCTGGAGACTCGCTCCAGGCTCTGGAGACAGATGGCGCTGCCCATTCCTCTCTACTACGGAGGCCAGTTCACGTCATTATTGAAAGAGAAGACAGGGACACCTGGGTGGCTCAGTTGTTAAGCCTCTGCCTTTGGCTCAGGTCATGATCCCAGGGTCCTAGGATTGAACCCCACATTGGGCTCCCTGCTCAGTGGGGAGCCTACTTCTTCTCCCTCTGCCTGCCTCTCCCCCTGCTTGTGCTCTCTCTGTGTGTCAAATAGATACATAAGATTTAAGAAAAGAAAAAGAAGTAGAAGACACATTTTAACTACCCTCCCCCCCAGCAGAATGATGGTGCCTCAGATGTTTATCATGGAGTTTAGTGTGAATGGTTGCCAAGAATGGGAAGGATTGCTTCTCATAGGAAGGATCTGTTGCAGGCCCTATAAGAAAGACAAGGAACTTTTAGTCCTTTTCTAGGTCTGCAGCCCCTGGAACGGTGCCTGCCATGTAGTGGTACTCAGCAAGTACTTCCTTTTTTTTTTTTTTTTTTTTTTAAGAATTTATTTATTTATTTGACAGAGAAATAGCAAGAGAGGGAACACAAGCCCGGGAAGAGGGAGGGGGAGAAGCAGGCTTCCTGCTGAGCAGGGAGCCTGATGTGGGGCTCGATCCTGATGTCCTGGGATCATGACCTGAGCCGAAGGCAGACACTTAACACCTGAGCCACCCAGGTGCCCCCAGTAAGTACTTCTTGAATGAATGCATACGTGCATGCCAGGTTTCAAGAGTTGTTCATCTGGCTGAAACCAGAATGAGAACCAAGATTTAGAGTTGTGTCTCTGGAGGGTCTACCGTAGAAGGGAGGAAAGAATTCTGAGGATCAGCTGGTTTTCCCATTCCCCGTCCACACACCCTCAACACTCACCCCTCCACTCTGTTTTCAAGCTGGTGACCTCTTAGAGGAACTCAACTCAGCATATGTGGGTCAAAGACCTAACTAGGTGTGAAACATGGTGCCCCGTGAGGGGTAGAGACGTGGTTCCTGGCCACAGCAGAGAGGGAGACCGAGAAGATGGGAAAACTTCCAAACTGCAAGGCAGAATCAGATAAGGTCTGCTCTGAAGAAGAAATGATTATTTCTGGCATTTGGGTGGGGCTTTGAGAGGCAAATCTGACCTCCAAGGGCAAGGAAGAGGAAGGGGCGTGCCAGCCTGAGTGATCAGCCGAACATTCCCGGCAGCTCTAGGTGGGACCTCCATGTATTGCGTGTTTATTACATGCCACTGTGTGTACCCCACATTTTCCGTGATGCCCTCCCCCCATTTAATCTTCATCACAATCCTGTGCAGGAAAGAGATATCTTTTTAGCTCTTTTTACAGCAAAGAAACCTAAGGCTCAGGCAGTTAAGCATTACAGAGCCAGAAGGGCGGGAATCTGGACCCTGGTAGCACGAGCCCACGGCCCCGAGCCAAGTGAGGGCAGGTTGTACGCAGGGAAAAGGGAACCATGACAGGCAGCTGGAATCTGTGGGTCCGGCAGGAATAGCAGGTGGAAATGGGGTTTGGGACCAGGTTCTGCATGTTGCTTCTCTGTTCAGGACTTCAGACTGGGTTCTGTGAGCAGGAAGCCTGTGGGGAGTTTAGAGGAAAGAAGTGCTGTGGTCCAGCAAGTGTTTCAGGAAACTCACTCTGGCAGCAGGAGCAAAGGTAAAAAAAACCCTGTTGGCAGGCAAACCAGTCAGACGGCTATTGTGATGGCCCAGGAGAGATGAAGAGGCCTGAACTGGGGCATTGGCAGTAGGGATACGGGGATGGATGAGATAGACTATGTGGAGGCAGACTGCGGAGGAGGCCTGGGCTTGGATATGGGGTAAAGGGGAGGGAGGGGTAGCCGATGGCTGTGGGTTCCTCAGCCCCACCTAGAAGCCAAGAGGAGGTGGAACAGGTCAGGGATGAGCCGAATTTATTTTTGAACACGTGGGTTGAGGTGCAGGCTACTGGAGAGTGGTCAGGGTGCCGGAGGCTTAGGAAGCAGGGTGTGGAAACCTGTGATCGGCATGACGCTTGGGCACCCCATCCTCATCTGCCTTTGCTGGCGTATGGAAGACTGTATTTTTCTCTGACTCTGTGTACTCCATTTTATTTTATTTAATACTTGCGGAAGCCCTGTGGGGGTCGTCCTCCATATTTGTGAATGAGTACGCTGAGGCTCGGCAAGGTTAGCTTAACACACCCAAGGCCTCGCAGGGAAGGATGGCAGAGCTGGGATTGGAACCCAGTTCTGAGGGCAGGGCTCCCTTCTGCTCTGCCATAACAGACCCTGAGTCAGAATTCGAGAACGGTCAACCCTGCAGCTGAGACACCCTTGCGCTCATCTCTTCCTCCCTGATTCTGAAGGTTCTCCCTGAATACGCTGGCTTTTTCCCATGCACAGATATATTGAGATGGATATGGAAACTACCCGTGAGCATTCAGCCAACACTGCCTTATTTTCCATGATGTCATAGTCCTGAGGTGTTGCTTAGACCCATCAAGCTGGACTTTGCCACTTAGGGCCCCCCCGAGGGTCATCAGGAGGGAAAGTTGAGAGTCCCAAGCTCACTGACCCAAGCTCATTCCCTCGTAGACTGTGAGCTTGGAGTATATTTTCAAGATTGTGTTGAAAACATAGAGATAGAAAGTGCTTGATTAGGATTAGAAATAGGGTCTCACCCATCTTCTGATATTTGATATAAACGCCGTGGAAAATGAAGGACAAAATTACCATAAACCAAGCTTGCTCGCTGAGACAAGCACACAAAAGGCTATACTTGGTCTGGTCCTTTTTTGAGGCGGGGACCCACCTACAGCATGTTGGAATGAAGCCATTGTGTCCCCCTTCCCTGGCTGGATGGTTGAGGGAGAGGTACAGTCCAGTATCTTCATAGATGCCTGGAATTTATGCCCTGGCAGACATTTTGGCCCAACTCTGTCCTTTAAAGAGCCTAAGATTGAGAGAGCGGAAGTGCTTTGCTAAGGGTGACCCCGTTCATAGGGGACCATCATCTCTGGGCTCCCTGTTAGCCTGTGTTCCCTGTGCCGCAGTGCATACCTGGCTTCTCCACAGGGGAGAGGAGGTGGCGGCGGACTTTTCTAGCATGCCTGTGTTCTTTGTACCTCACAGGAGAAGCAGAAGCCAAGTGAGGACAACTGGACCTGGTGACAGGAACTTGCGGTATAGGTCACTTACAAGCTAGGGGACCTTGGGCAGGTTACTTATCTCCTGCATCTCTACTTTCTCACCTCCAAAATTTGAGCACCACAGTATCTACTTCCCAGCACTTGGTGTGACTCTCGAGGAAGACTGCAGGGCCCGTAGTCAGCTCTCAGGCCAGTGTTGCAGCTCTGACTCGTAGCAACACCGTCAGCCATGGGGGTCATCCTGGGACAGAATTCCGGACAGACAGAGGGGAGAGCTCACGAGACCAACCAGACTCCAGTGGTTTTCCTGCCACCATCGGCCACTGGTGTGGAAATGTCTTCCTGCTTAACTTGTCCCGTGTGACAGCTCTGTTGGGGCCAGGGGGTCTGGACCTTAGCCTGTGTGGGTTTGTAACTAAAAGCTGTCCTCTCCCTGCACGACTGGTCTCTTCGCTGTGCATGGCCACCTCCCACCTGCCAGATGACACTAACACTTTCAGATAGTCTCTCTGGAAGGCTCTCTCCTTGGGTAGCAGGGTCCGGCCTGTGTTTTTAAAAGTGGTGTTCCAGATGTTGTGTTGGTGGAAGAAAGAGCCCTCTGTCCCATAAGCCCATCTGCTCAGGGTGATTCATTCCCGTGTCACATATTTCTGAACTCTCCCTGCTATCCCCAGAGTATCCCTAATCCTGTCTGGCCAGTTCTTCCACAAATTCCTCTGTGGCTTTGCCTGCCACCCTCTGAAGCAAGTGTCCCTGATGTCTCTGTAAGGAAGGGCCAATGTGAATTGTCACCTCTTCCTTGGAGAGAAACCATCGACTCTCTGAAGGCCACCCTCCCTACACGGGAGTGATGGGGGTTGCACGTGTCTGCCTCCAGCCGCAACATTTATGGGTACGCTCGCCAGGGGCAAGCTAGTCTCCTGGTCCTACCACACTTGCTCCTTGTCCGTCCCTGCAGTGTTCTCCCTCTCTCTTCCTAACCAGTTCTGACCCTGAAACCAGCCAGCATTGTCCTGTGGATCAAAACCTCTTGCATTTAAAAATACTGATAAAGCCCTACAATCTTACAGGTTTTGCTATGCACTTAAAATCCTGCCATGCTGGGGCGCCTGGGTGGCTCAGTGGGTTAAGCCTCTGCCTTCAGCTCAGGTCATGATCTCAGGGTCCTGGGATCGAGCCCCACATTGGGCTCTCTGCTCAGCAGGGAGCCTGCTTCCACCTCTCTCTCTCTCTCTCTGCCTGCCTCTCTGCCTACTTGTGATCGCTGCCTGTCAAATAAATAAATAAGATCTTTAAAAAAAAAAATCCTGCCATGCTTACAGGTAAACCTTAAATGTTGGGATGCTGCTCATAAGGGAAGAGGCCTTAGAAGTCATACCAGCAGGCCCTGGGTCCTATGTGACCTGCTCACATGTGTTTTTGTGCCCACACAATTGCTCCCCTGTAGACCTCAGGCCCAACAGCAGGATTCTCCCTCTCTCGGTCCCACCCACCACTTCCTGAGCTCCTGGCTGTGTCCCCGATGACCTTCCAGCCCTGAGTACAGCAGGAGAGGAAAGGCGGAGTGGGTGGGGGGAGGGGAGTTCGGAATCCTGGCTGCCCTCCTTCCGGCACCCATACTCTTTTCTGCCCCTCTCTGCCCCTCTCCCCTGCCTGCATTGTTTCTTCATCCTTAGGCCTCTTTTCAGCACCTCCTTTAAATCCAGGGTATCCTTGATCCAGAAGGGTATACAGCACTCTGTTGCCCTCCCCTCCTCATCTCCCTGATACCGCAACCTCTGCTTCCCTCTTTGACTCAGGCAGCCTGACTTATGGGATCTTAACATGGAGGAAATGTGCAACTCTTTTTTTTTTTTTAATTTTTAATTTTTTACAAACATATATTTTTATCCCCAGGGGTACAGGTCTGTGAATTGTCAGGTTTACACACTTCACAGCACTCACCATAGCACATACCCTCCCCAATGTCCATAACCCCACCCCCCTCTCCCAACCCCCCTTCCCCCAGCAGTTTGTTTTGTGAGATTAAGAGTCACTTATGAGTTGTCTCCCTCCCAATCCCATCTTGTTTCATTTATTCTTCTCCTACCCCCTTAACCCCCCCCCCCATGTTGCATCTTCACTTCCTCATATCAGGGAGATCATATGATAGTTGTCTTTCTCTGATTGACTTATTTCACTAAGCATAATACCCTCTGGTTCCATCCATGTCGTCGCAAATGGCAAGATTTCTTTTCTTTTGATGGCTACATAGTATTCCATTGTGTATATATACCACATCTTCTTTATCCATTCGTCTGTGGATGGACATCTAGGTTCTTTCCATAGTTTGGCTATTGTGGGCATTGTTGCTATAAACATTGGGGTGCACATGCCCCTTCGGATCACTACGTTTGTATCTTTAGGGTAAATACCCAGTAGTGTGATTGCTGGGTCATAGGGTAGTTCTATTTTCAACATTTTGAGGAACCTCCATGCTGTTTTCCAGAGTGGTTGCACCAGCTTGCATTCCCACCAGCAGTGTAGGAGGGTTTCCCTTTCTCCGCATCCTCGCCAGCATCTGTCGAAATGTGCAACTCTTGATTTCTAGGGAGAACGGCTGATCCAAACAGTGGACTGGTTCAGAGCCGGGAAGTAAACACTAGCTGTCATAGATGCCAGAGCAAGGCAAGGTGAACGCCACCAGGATTCCCAGGGAGCTGAGCATGCTTCCCCCAGATCTGAGCTGAGTGTCCACAGAGGAGGAGGTCACCAGGCTGACGGGTGGGAGAGGATAGAGGGTGTCCCAATCCCATGCATGAGTGAGGGGCTGCACTGAGGGACCAGGGGAGGGGGGTTTGCTGCTCTGTGGCCCAGGGGAGATAAGGGCCCAACACCTCTCAGTAGCAATTAGGACTGCCCCACCAGTGGACCGGTTTCATGCTGGCTTTGGTCTGTGAACTCACCAGATAAATAGATCAGCCTCTTTATTGATGTTTTTTTCTGTTGGAAACTTTAAGTTCCAAACAGCTTCTACCCACCCCCACCCCCGCCAAGGGCAGGTCTGGGTTTCCACTCTTCTCTGTATGGGGGATCAGCTTTCATAGCTTCCCCCCCGCCTCACTACTAACCCTTTTTTCCTTTTTGAAGTCCATGAACCAGGGATTCCCGTCTTTAGAGCTATTTAAGCAGAAATGTCCTGGCAAGAGCAGCACAGAAGGGATTCCTGCCCCAGAAGGAGGTCATTGGGGGGGGGGGGGGGGGGGGGGGGGGCGGATCGTGGCCAGTGAAGAGAGTCTGTGCCTGCAGCCTCCAGGCCCCCATCTGAACTGTGTGTGGTCTTCCTGGGGCCACTGCAGGCGGCAGCCGGACCATCCCCACACAGGTGCCCCAGGGAAGGATTTCCTGTTTTGGATGAGCCTCCAAGCCTACCAGGGCCACAGGTTTCTAGAAGGCCCTCATACGGCTTTTCCAAGCACAGCTGTGGGGCTGGCAGTCTGGGCACCTAGCTAGACGCAGATGAGGCAGCTGGGGGTCTGGATTGCTCACACTCTAGCCCCTCAGCAGACGTGGCTCCTAGTAGGGGGAGTTGGAGGCATCAAGAAAGCCCCAACAAGCAACGCACACCTGCAGACCAGAGAGATGAGGCCTCGAGGCTAGGCTTCTGAATCTGTCTGTTGCTCAGACTTATTTGGAGGTTGTAGCTGGTGAGACACACCCGCCATTGTCTCGTGACAGACTGTAGTTAGAGGACCGTGAGCGGTGTGATGATGAAACGCTGTCCTGGGCATGGACTTCACACAGCCTTGAGCTTGAACTTGACTGCAGGAGCTCAGGCAAATTCTTCACCTCTGGAAGCCTCCTGTTTCCTTGCTTGTGAAACCACGTGTTTCCAGAAGCTGGACCTGAAGGCCGGGAAGCAGGAGCTGCCATATCATGGGTAATCAAGTCTGATGAACGCACGAACCTGGGTGCCGGGCTCGGAACTGGTACCTGTCCAGTAAGGGGCACCCCTACATGGTGGGGATGGGGGGCAGTGAAAGAGGTCTGACCCCTGTCTTTTGACCTGGGACCCTCAGGAAAGCAGAGGCCTCTCCTCTCATCTACAGAATTTGTGCCTGAACCAAGACTGCAGGGCACTGGGTTGTTTACCGTGGGATTTTGCCGGTGTAGAAAGGAACTATTCTCCATAATGCTCAAAAACCCAGTGACTTTCATCTGTGGAACGTGGTGATTTTGCAAACTCCGATGAGTTCCCAGAACGCCTTCGTGAGCTCGGCCGCTGATGGCTTTATGGGTGAGGAAGAGAGCAGGCAAGGTAACCTGCCCCACAGCTCGGGGTGGTGGTGGAGCGGTGACCCCTCCCTGGACGCTGGAGAGTGAGCGTGTGTCTCTGCCCTGTCCTGGTTGCAGTTGGACGGTATCTGCTTTCTTGTCCTGCCTTCGCTCAAGCAGCGGTTGATGCGGTGGCCAGGAACTGTATGGGCTCTGCTTTCGCTGACTGACAGGATATGGGGCCCAGGAGGGAGGGGGCAAGATAAGTCATTGGTTCGGGGACAGTTTGTGACAGGCCGCTTCCTCAGAGTTATGCAAAGAATCACCGTGTTCTTTATGTTACTACCTGTCACTGGCTGACTTGGGCCTAGAGTGCTTGGTGGCAGTCCCAGCAAAGTCAGGTCATGGCCAGTCCCCAGTGGGCAATGTGGACCTGGCTCTGGCAAGAGTCCTCACTTAGACGCTTGATGTGTGGATTCCAGACTTGGCTGTTTAAATATGGCCAGAGGAGGACACCTGGGTGGCTCAGTTAGTTAAGCGACTGCATTTGGCTCAGGTCATGATCCTGGAGTTCTGGGATCGAGTCCCACATTAGGCTCCCTACTCAGCAGGGAATCTGCTTCTCCCTCTGACCCTCTCCCTTCTACGTTCTCTCTCTCTCTCTCTTTCTCAAATAAATAAATCTTTAAAAAAATAAAATAAATATGACCAGAAGAATCCTAAGAGCCATGCTTCCAAAATGATCAGTAAGAAGGAATTGCATGGAGAAAGGTGTTCGATTTTTACTTACCCGCTTTCTCTCCTCGCCCCCTGCCCCTACTCTAGCCCCAGTATCTGGTTCCTGGGCTGTGTAAGGGTTTGGGAAATCCATGCCAGACCTCCAGGAAAAGCGGGCCACTGTTTTGTGATGTTTCTTATCTCAAAGGCCAAAAGGAAAGCCCTGAGCATGATTGTTCTACCTGTGCCTAGTTAAGTTTCTCCCCTGAGAATCAAGGCCTTCTGTGTCTGCACCTGAGTGGAAAGGGGAAGGGGCCCTCACAACCTGCATGCAAGAGTGGGTGCTGGTGGAGCAGTACCAGCACCCACCTCTGCCTCTTTCCTGTGCTGACTTGATTCAGCTGTCTTCCAGGCTAACCTATAGGTGGCTCGGCCTGTGTGTGGCCACCGGGGTATCTTTCTACATTTCAGTTTTAGGAAGTCATTTTAATTTAGTGCATGCTGATTGTGTAAATCCCAAGAGGTTCCTTCTTTATTAGAACTTTGCTGCTCTTTCCAGAAACCTCCAGTACTGCAATGGGAGGGCACAGAAAGTCCTCTGCTGGTAGGGGCATCTTCATGGGCATGCAGCCTGTGTCTTCTGACGGAGTCCCTATGCTCACATGCTGTGCAGTTGCAGTCTTGAAATTCCTAATGGTTTTTACCCTTGAATTTGTGTTTCAAAAGTGAAGTCCAGTGGGACAGTAGAGAGTGTCCTGGGGACTTGGAGCCTCGGCTGCCACCTCCCTGCCTCCCCTGAGTGGGTTCTCACCCCTGCCACATTCTGCCCCTGGCAGAGCCAGGACACAAGAAAAGTTGGTGTTAGCTCCATAGCCTGTTCGGTGAGTGACTAGACAGGGACAAGGCTGTCCCCTGCCCCTGATCTAGATACCCGATGCGTCCAGACACAGACCTTGTAATACCCTTGGGGGTCAGTTGTTCGCCTCGGTTGGAGTCCCTGGGAAGAAGAAAGTCCTGTCCAGATGGCCCTGCCCTGGCTGGGTCACAACACATCATCCAGCTGCTGGTGGGAAGGGAAACCAGCTATGGGGGGTTACCTGTGCATGTACACACTTGTCCCTGGGGGCCCTGGGCACCTGTGAGGTTCGCGGCTCAGCCTGCCAGGATCCTTACACCTGAAAGAGAAAGAGATGATGGACACAGCGAAACCACCTTCATGACATGCACAGCAGCCTGAATTACTTAATGCTACCGAACTGTACACGTAAAAATGGTGGACAACAGTAGATCTTATGTGTGTTTCATTACAATAAGAAAGAATTACACAGTGTTTAAAAAAAAAAAAAACACTAGAACAGGTAGAGACCATGGAAGGAAGGAAAAAAATAATATATTGAGTACCTTTAATGGCACACTTTTTTTTGCTGCTTTTTGAATAGGGGTCCAACATTTTCCTTTTGCAGTGAGCCCCCCAAGTTATGTGGCCAGGCCTGCCTTTTGGCCACTCTGTAGAACTGTCTGGTCTTTTCTTTTCAAGGGCCCAGCCCTCAAGTCCTGAAAGCCTCTTACCTTTCCTCTCTTCTCCCCACGCAGGTCTCCTGTTGGCTGTGTGCCAGGCCCTGGAGAACAGCACGTCTGCCCTGAGTGGTGAGTCCTGTCCCCTCTGGGGGATGGTGCGGGAGTACTGGATGGGAACAGACCTGGCTGGCAGGTGGAGCCTGCCCTCCAAGCTTCCTGTGGGCTCCTGCCCTTTCTGCTCTTGCAGGGCTGTCCCCTGCCCCGTAGGTGCCCTTCACGCCAGGGGCCCGGTTGCACTCCTCAGGGGTCTTCGTTGCAGGAGCCGGGGTACAGGGGACTGTCCACCTCCCCTAAGGCTTGCCATCTCCCAGCTCTGTTCAGATAGTCCTTGTGGGCAGGGGTGCTGGAGAGCTCCAGACCAGCCCGAGTGTTCAAGCTCACTTAGTAGTAGATCTATAGAGGAGCCCAGATTCCTAAAGCCTGTGTCTGCTTCTGCTTGGTGATCTTTGTTTTGTTATTTTATGTCGGATTTTTTGACATTTCTGGTAATATTTCCCTTATTTGGAAGATCCTAGATCAACATATTGGGAGGTTTGGGAAATGCAGAAGGCAGACATCTCCTGGTCAGAGTACTGCGGAAGCATCTACTTTCGAGTTGCTCTTAGCTTTGTCCAGGTGTGCTCCTATTTTTACACAACTTGATTCTTGCTTTTTAAACTCAAGTTTTCAAGTTGTACATTTCTCCATGTTGCTGAAAGGTCTTGAAATTTATCCTTTTAAAATGTCATGTCTGGGGCACCCAGATGGCTCAGTCAGTCAAGGATCCTTCTCTTGGTTTTAGATCAGGTCAGGATCTCAGGGTTGTGAGATCAAGTCCCACTTCGGGCTCCACACTCAATGGGGAGTCTGCTCCAGATTCTCTCCCCCTCTCTCTCTGCCCTTCCCCCCCACCCCTGCCAAGCTTGGGTATGCTCACTTGCTCACGCTCGTGGCCACAAATAAATAAATAAATCTTTTTAAAAAGGTCATGATGTTCCACTAAAATGGACATGTGTAATTCAATTAAGCATTCTCCACTGGATATTTATGTTGCCTCCAGTTTAGATTATGATGCTCCCTCTTCGTGCCTAGAAGCTTTTCCCTTCCTTCGGATTCTCTCCTCAGGGTATGTCTCTGGAAGCATGAATAAATATATTTATGACTCTTGTAACAAATTGCCAAATAGGTCTTCAAATGCAGTGAGCTAACTCTCATGCCAGAAGGTCATGAGTCTGCCAGTTTCACTATTGCCTTGTTATTCTGGGCGTGTGTTCCCATCTGTTTCTGCGGCAGACCCCTGCTGTATCTCCCTAGTTCTTTCAGGTAGGAAGATGTGTATGGCGAGGAGGCATGTGGTTCTCACATATTCATAAACCCTCTAACCCTCTAACCAATGACACAGCGTCCCTGGTACTTTGCTCTTCTCCTCTTCCACACCTTTCACTCCAAACCCACTGGAGGGGATGTGGCCGCTCCTGCCAGCACTTCTGTGGCCCCACGCTCTCCCCCTTGGAGCAGTTATCCTTGATGCTGTTGGACCCTTAAGGTATCCAAGCCACCTGGTGGCCCATGATGCCACAGATGGAAATCACTCCCTTCCTCCCTGTTATGCTCTGCTTAAGGGTGTGCCTGTCCCAGAGCATCGCTGCTGGGGTGCTCGGGCTCTGCCAGAGCTGCTGCTTGTTAATTACCTCCCCCGTCACAAAAGGCTCAGATGTGAATATACTAGGGGTAAAGTGGGGGCATTGGATCGTGACCCCACCACGCTGGTCCCAGAATTGTCGCGTCTCCCTTCCTAGGATGCGTTTGTCCCCAGGTGCTTCCTTAGCCCCTCCCAGTCCTCACTGGAGGCAAAGGGCCAGGTTCTCTGCTGAGTCACTTGCAGGTGGTAAGTTGCAGTGAGACCAGATGCTGGCACCGCCATCCTGTGAGGGCCGATGCCGATGCAGCCAGGTGCCCTGGTCACTCTAACCTCTTCCCAAACTCCGTCCATTCATACAGACAAGAAAGGCCTCGGGGGGGTGTCCTCCCTGAGTGTCTTTCGTCTGGTGTGGCTCCTGCCAGGGCCCTTTGGGGTTTCCCAGTCTCTCCTGAGCAAACATGGGAAGACCTACTGTATTCATCCCAGAATGACTGTCCTTGCTGCACTAGTGACCAGCTTGTGTTCCGTCTTTCTGGACTTGCTTCTATGAGAATATCTCTGATATCAACAAGTACCTGATGTTTGTTCTTCCTCTTTATGATAGACCCTCCCAAAACTCGTCACGCCCTCCTGCATTGCACGTTACCCTGTAACAGGCTGAGGGCTGCTCTGTGGCCCAGTGTGGCAGGTGAGGGCAGGGGCAATGCCATGATATCTAGCGTCCGGGGGACCTTGAGATCCTAGAACTGATTAGAGGTCTTTGGAGAAGGAAGTGGGCGGTCTGGCTGGCCTCTATTTGATAGGTCACTTAACTATGGGACTTGGGCCCTAGAGAAGTTGATGGAATATCTCTCTCCCATTTTTACATACTTTCTACCCTGCCCTATTGGACCCAGACAGGAGTCCAGAGAGGGCTGGGCGAGGAGGCGGGCCCACGTGGCAATGATGGTGTCAGAGCCACCTCTCCAGGCGCTAGGGCTTTGCGCCTGAATCAGGCTTGTTTGCCTAACTTCCTCTTCCTCTAGGGTGACCTTCCTCCTCCTCAAAGACTCCTTGGGCCCTGGGAGGCCTTGACCACCCCCACTCTGTCCCTGCCAGACATAACTGAGATCCTGCTGTGGGTGCAATTCAAACTGGGGACCAGCCCACCAGACACTCATGACCCCCAAATATTGCATATTGAACTCCTGCCTAGTTCAGTAAGTGAAACTATTTGCTACTGTGGACTAATGGAAATCTTCATACACAGAAGAGAAATAATAGTGAAATCAATCCCCATACATCCATCACCCGGCTTCGGCAGTTAGCATCATCTGCCATTCTTCTTTCCTCTATTCTCAAACCATTTTGATTTTCTCCCTTTGCTGGGATATTTTAAAGCAAAGTCCATTTCTCTTGAATGTTACTTATAGCTCACAGGTAAGGACTTTAAAAGACAAAACCATAGTCATACCAACAGAAGTAACAATAATCCTTTCTTGTTAGATCTTAAATTTGGAGGGCAGATGATGCTGCATTCACTGTTTTGTTGTACTTCATTTAATTTGTGTTTCCTTTAGCGTTTTCATCTTTTGCTTTCTACTTACATTTCCTTTTGGGTGAACGCTGTTTTTTGTTAAGTGTGCTCCTTTGTAGATGGGGTGACTGACGTGCACATCTGAGTCCCTCCTAACCCCTTATTCTCTGGATGAGGGGGGGCTCCCTCACTAAATCCCAGAACTGTCCATTTAGGTGTAAAGTTGGGTTGTTATAGGGGTGCCTAGGTGGCTCAGTTGGTTAAAGCCTCTGCCTTCAGCTCAGGTCATAATCCCAGGGGCCTGGGATCAAGTCCCACATCAGGCTTCCTGCTCAGCAGAAATCCTGCTTCTCCCTCTGCCTTTCCCCCTGCTCATGCTCCCCCCCTCTCTCTTTCTATCAAATAAATAAATAAAATCTTTAAAGAAAAAAAAAGAAGAATGGGTTGTTGTAGGACGGAAGCTATACAAGGTTTTATCCATGACATGAATATGCAAGTCTTTTCACTCTAAAGGTTGACAGGAATGAGAAACAGTAATGGATATAAGAAGGTTTTGATACATTCTTAAATTCTAGTACTAGAGCACAGGCACACTCAGGATTCAGCTCTAATGTTTTGATGGAGTAGCATAGAGAGAAAATTGTAAACTCTGTGTACCAGTCAAGGGTGGCATAGGAACTTGAGGGAACATGGGGCTGATCCCATGTGGTTTTCTTGTGCTTTTGGAAAAAAAAAAAATTCCATGATCTTATTACTTGCAAGTTGCCTTTGGCCTTTCTTGTTGAGGTTTCATTGTTTTCTTCCAGTCTTTCCCTCTCTCAGAGCTCCAAATGTGAAGGGTAAGTTATGCCAGAGGCATAGGAAACTGGCATATTGTCGTCAGTAAATGCTTTTCAGACATCCACTTTGAGTGGGACACTGGAGAGATACATGTCTTAGGCTGGAGGTCAGGAATCTGGGGATTGGGCCCAGCTGGTCTGTTTTTGCTGAGCCCCTGGGCAAGTTGTCCATCTGTCTCCTGTTTGGATCTGAGTTTCCTCATCTGTTGGACTAGAATCAGGAAGAGCCTATGAGGTTTTTCACATGACCACTCTGATAAATTGGTAGAGATTGCTTGGTAGGCTTTGTTGAGAAGGATTATAAGGCTGCCTGCAGGCTCTTAGGATATATGGCCATGACCCATGGGTGATGCCTGCCATGGACCCTAGGTAGGGAAGCACTAGTGTGATGGCCATGTATTTCATTCTCTTGGAATCAGATGCTTTTTTACACTTAGGTTCTAAAATTCTAGTTCCTGGACTTCTTTCAAGACACGTCTCCAAAGGCAAGGGAAACAAAAGCAAAAATGAACTTTTGGAACTTCATCAAGATAAAAAGCTTCTGCACAGCAAAGCAAACAGTCAACAAAACAAAGAGGCAACCCACAGGACGGGAGAAGATCTTTTCAAATGACACTGTAGACAAAGGGCTGACATCCAAGATCTATAAAGAACTCTTCAAACTCAACACCCAAAAAAACAGATAATCAAGTCCAAAAACTGGGCAGAAGACATTAGCAGGCACTTCTCCAAAGAAGATATACAAATGGCTAACAGACACATGCAAAAGTGTTCATCATCATTAGCCATCAGGGAAATTCAAATCAAAATTACCTTATACCAGGTAGAATGGCAAAAACTGACAAGGCAAGAAACAACAAATGTTAGAGAAGTTGCGGAGAAAGGGGAACACTCTTACACCGTTGGTGGGAATGCAAGTTGGTGCAGCCACTTTGGAAAACAGTGTGGAGGTTCCTCAAAAAATTAAAAATAGAGCTACCCTATGACCCAGCAATTGTACTACTGGGTATTTACCCCAAAGATACAGATGTAGGGAAAAGAAGGGCCATATGCACCCAGGTGTTCATAGCAGCAATGTCCACAATAGCCAAAATGTGGAAAGAGTCGAGGCGCCCTTCAACAGACGAATGGATAAAGAAGATGTGGTCCATATACACAATGGAATATTACTCAGCCATCAGAAGGAATGAATACCCAACTTTTGCATCAACATGGATGGGACTGGAAGGGATTATGCTAAGTGAGATAAGTCAAGCAGAGAAAGTCAATTATCATATGGTTTCGCTTATTTGTGGAACATAAGGAATAAAATGGAAGACATTAAGAGAAGGGAAAAATGAAGGGGAAGAAATTGGAGTGGGAGAAGAACCATGAGAGACTGTGGACTCTGGGAAACAAACTGAGGGTTTCAGAGGGGAGGGGCGTGGGGGGATGGGTGAGCTTGGTGATGGGTATTAAGGAGGGCACGGATCTCATGGAACACTGGGTGTTACACACAAACAATGAACTATGGAACACTACATCAAAAACGAATGACGTACTGTACGGTGACTAACACGACACAATAAAAAAAAAAATTCTAGCTGCTAGGACTGTATAAAGAAGCAGTCCTTCTCCATCCTGGTGCTCAGAAAGCCCACCACACAGATAAAAAGGTAGCTCAGGAGCTCATAATATGAGCCTCATGATGACCTAAGGCCGCCTCAGCCGACTGCTTGCTGGATGATTTGGGAAATAATTGCTGTGGGAGTCAAGTCAATAGTCTGGGGGTTAAGACAGAAAATTTTTATCTGGTTGGTTGTTAGTTTGTAAAGCACGCAGAGAAACCTAGCTGGAGGCAGAAGGAGGGTGGCAGCACGTACAGATTAGAACATCTGTCACACCCTCCCAAGGAAGGAGTTATGACTTAACTTCAAAAGGCGCCTTTTAATGCCCCTTAAAAGGGACAGAACGCAGCCGGTTAAGTTGTTGGGTGGCTCCTTGCTTAACCCTCTGAAATGTTGTGCATTTCCCAGGCCACCCATCTGGTTCTCATGTTTTCATGAGGCTCACTGTAATGGCCGAGGGGTGTGGCGAGGCCCTTGCTCAGACACCTGGCAGCGGGCTCTGGGGCTTCCCCCTGCCATCTGCCTCGCTGCATCTGCACGCCTCTTGAAACCCCTGAACTTCTCCTTCCTCTAGCCCGTGTCTACCACCACCCAGCCGGAACCGGGGAGTGTTTGTGAGTGTCTGGGAGACTTTGCAACAGCGGTGGTGAAAGAACGTGGCGACGATGTTACGTGGTGGTGGTGGTGTTCGTGAGGAGGGTCACCGTGCTCGCTGGCTTGGGGAGATGGTGGTCAGATCTGGGTGAGGACATTGGGCTTAACTATATAGAGAGGGTGAGCTCTGGCTCACCAGAGGGAGCACAGGGGGAGGGAATTCAGATCCCAGGGAGAAGTCTTTGAAGGCGTAACTTGTTTGGGAAACAGGTAGAACGTGGGTCAGCCAGCAAGCAAGAGATCTGTTTATTGCTCATCTCACCTAACAAAAGCTTTTCAGAACTGCAAACTGCTTCCCCGTTCCATTGTCTGGAGTTTTCCCACGTGGAGCTGAAGTCATTCTAAAATTAGAAGGCTCACGTGCTCTACGCAAGTACACGGTTCACTGTTCCAAATACGTGTCGGTAGTGCAGGAGATGGGAGAATGTCTTGGTCCGGGAGGAAAGAGCATACACCTGTGTGTGCCAGGACTTGCTTGTTTCCGACGATGTTTGGAGGAACGTGGGGCCTCCAGAGAGAATGAGGGACTCTTTGCTTTCCTCTTGTCATCCACTTCCTCACTTCACCTTCTACTTTTTTGCAAAGAAAGCTACGCTGGATGAGAGGGAAGGTTGCTCAGGGTAGCAGACAGGCCACAGGCTGTGGAATCCAGGGTTATAATTCTGACTCACTTAGCTGTCTGACCTTACTAGAGCTCTTCAACCCTCCTGAACCTCAGTTCCCCATCAATAAAATTAAGGAGTAGAATTAAGCAGCATCTTTTGAAACCGTGAGTCACAAAATCACTCTAGTGGGTCCAAACCAACATTTTGTAAAAATGAGATTGGATAGCTTAGGACAGAGAATTTCAGCGTACATTTTAGGAAGGAAGGTGAAGGCATGATTCATGATATTCTTGTTTTAGTTATCAGTGGACTCCTGCCACCTGGCATTCTGCATCATTTACTTGTATGATCTGTACCCGTATTGCACCCTCTGTAATTTCCAGGTCTGATTTCTTCAGTGTAAGAGCTTACAGTGCCGTAAATCTTTCTAGACCTATACTCTCCCCCCTCCACATATCCCTAATTTCTTATAGTTGTCTTGTTCACCGCTAATTTAAAGTAGTTCTTTGAATCTATTCCCCTTTAACAAGTCTTTCCAAAACAGTCAACTTATAATAGAAACAACTTGGGCACAGATATTTCATTAGTTTATGTAATATGTAATTACATTACGTAAATACGTGAGCGAGTACTACCAACACAAATAGGTTTGGGAACAAAACACATATGTCCTCCTGGTAAATAGACAGCTTAATTGGTCCAAACAGTAATGGGCTTGTAAACTAGACTAGCCAACTAGCTAACTTCTTGCATGCTGAGGGCACTGGTATGATGTTTGTAGGAGAGGATGGGACTGGGCAAATGAGGTGCGTGGTTTAGGTTGAGCCCAGTTAAGAGACCACGTGCCATCTTTGAACGAAGCAAGGCCAGTGACGCAACTTGTGGATTTTTAACAAATCAAGGCCATTAGAAGCCTTACTGTTTTCCTGCTTTTTAGTTTTGGACATTTATTTAACACACACATTTATTAAATACACAGTTCACACAATCTATAGTCACGTACAGAGCAGGATCAAGGGCATTACACTGGACGGCCATTGCAAGATGAGGCCCGTGTACGCTGACTTTCGTGCCGGGGTCATTATTCAGGAGAACGGTTCTCTTGTAGAAATCCAGTATCTGTTGGGTGAAACCTGCATCCACAGGGTTTAGACAGGGCCAAGAGAGGCTCATGTAGTGTCTCATGCCTGGAAAGAGGAGTTCATTCTTAAAGGAAACAATATTGAACTTGTATCAAAGTCACTGTTTTGATTCAGCAGGCCATAACTGTTAAAAACAAAGATAGCAGAAAATTTCTGGATGGTGTCTGTGTTTCTGAAAAAGGAACCGTTCAGCAGGCCAGTGAATAAGATCTCGGTTATCCAGCTGCAGAAACAGCAAGGTGTCTGATGATTCTTCAGACTTGGGATATTTCAAAGATGCAGGAAAAAGCCGTATATTTATTTGAGGAGGAAAAAATTGCATCTTGCGCCGTTTGGCCCATGGTGCCGGGCTGGATTTCCATGCGATTCGTCATTCTCCTGACTCTGCTGAGCCCCCCACGTTGCAAAAACAGAACCCGACTGCACATCAGCGTAGGTAAGAGGAGGTCGATTTTTTAAGGAATCGGGCCTCACGGGATCCCTGGAAATGCTGCACAGGCTGGCCCTGAGGCTGCAGCAGCCAGAGGGACTGGCGGGGCTCTCAGCTGCGGCCGTTTGTGTACCCTGTACCTACCTCGAAGACAGTTCTGTACCAACTCATTCCATCTCTGTGCCTCGTCCCTCCGAGTCTCCAGAGAGAATCTGACCAGTCTGTCTTCCTAGGCCAACTGGTTACCCAGCTGCGGTGGTAAGGCTGGGAGGGGAATTATCTCTGGCAAATGGGAATATAGGGGATTTTCATTTCCTTCATACTTTCCTTTGTTTCTGCCATATCAGCAATAAGCCTATTTTAATAATCAGGAAAAAAAGGGTGGGGGCTCCCTTTTTCAAAGGAAGTAAAAGGCAGTCACTGGTGTCTGCCCGCAGGTCCGTCGGCCAGCATGGGTTGAACACAGGCACAGGCACTCCCGTCTTGTCCAGCGACTGTGGCGGTCCCCGAGGCTCAGGTGGCTGCTGTTCCTGGAACACCGGGACCTGCCCTCCTGCCCTGCTTGAGGGCTGCCTGGTCCCTGTAGCTTGAAGCCCACACCTTGCTCCCCTGCACGCAGGCCCTCCAGGGACCTTGCTGTCTGGAGAAATGGGTCCCAATCCAACAATCCCCAGTTCACCTCCCAGCTCTGGGGATGCTTCTCCAGACTCTAATAGCCCTTTGTCTCTAGATCTGGATCTACTTTGCAAAACCCAAAGTGCCCAACACCTCTGGATTTCCACAGAGAAGCTGGGCCTTTCTGGGCAGTGGGGCCGGTCTCTAGAATGTGAGTATTTGGAACTAGACAGGCTAAGTTCAAATTCCACCCCTGCCACTTAACTAGCTGTGAGACCTCAAGTAAACTACTTAACCTGTCCGTACCTCAGCTTCCCTACTTGTAACACAAGAATCTAGTAGTACCTGCTTGTGGGGTTCTTCTGAGGATGAAGAGCTTTTGCACGGAGCACTTGGAGCTGTGTGCGTATACAGTAGGCGCTCCAAGTGCGAATGCTACTGCCTTGCTTACTAGGTTATCAGTGATATCATAGAGCGAAGCAAGACCTCTGTCTTCATGCTGCTTTGTCACCTCCGTTCTGTCCTGAGGCCATGTCAGTTGCAGAAGGGCCATCCTGAGGACTGCGGAGACTCAGGTTCCTGGGCCTCGCACTGGCGTGGCCCCGAAATCTGCACTTGTAGTCCTCTGCCACCTGTGCCAAGACCCACGGGCAAGAAGCCGATTGCACAGGACCCTGTGGGCTACGACGCCCTCTCCTGAGGGCAAGGACGCATCCCTTCCCTGGAACGCTTGCCCCTCCTCAGCTAGACAGTGCTGGTTCTGAGAGTCTGGGCTACATTCCTGTTCCAGAACTGACTTTCTGGATTTTTGGTGTGTTGTGTTTTTTTTTTCCTGAATATTTTATTTATTTATTTGACAGAGATCACAAGTAGGCAGAGCGGCAGGCAGAGAGAGAGCGGGAAGCAGGCTCCTCACTGAGCAGAGAGCCTGACGCAGGGCCCAATCCCAGAACCCCGAGATCACAACCTGAGCCGAAGGCAGAGGCCCAACCCACTGAGCCACCCAGGTGCCCCCGGTGTGTTTTTTTTTTTTTTAATTTAAATTCAGTTAATATACAGTACATACATACAGTACATCATTAGTTCTTGATGTAGAGTTCTATTAATTCATCAGTTGTATATAACACCCAGGGCTCAGCACATCACACGTCCTACTTCATGCCCATCATTCCCTGGAGAGCTTGGGAAACAGAACAACAACAACAAAAACCCTCAGAACTCAGCTCATCACCTCAAAAGATCCTCGTTCTCATTAGCTTTGCTGGCGTGAAATTATGACCATGGCAGTTTGGGGTAAGGCGTCAGCTTTGCTTACTGAGGGCCCAAGCCCAAACCTCCAGCTTCGGAGTTTGGAAACCGCCCGGAGAGTCTGGTTATTTTCTATGGGAGGGCCCTCTCGATCTGCCAGTCTGGCCCGGCTCACACGTCCTCCTGAGCAGGCTCCATGGCCGTTTGGTTTGCGGGTCCCTCTGCATCCCTCTTCTTAGCTTCCTGACTTGAAAGTTTTGGCCCTACTCCTCTAACTGAATGTGGGGTGGGAGGTGATTTCTCACACCTGGACACTTTTTTCCACTAGGCTGCATGAATTAAAATGTTCCCTAAATACCAAAGCACGTTAGTGCTAAGCAAGAGGAAAACCGGGTAAGATTAAACAGAACACAGGCCCCGGTTCTGCTCACACGGTCGCACCATGTAGCCCGGGGTTCAGAAGGAGGACATTTTCCTTCCCAGCTGTCACTTGGCAGCCTGGCTGGGGATCTCTTTTCTGGGTCTTTTTCCATCCTGACGACTTTGAGGGGCTTGGGATACAATGAACATCTCTGCTCACCTTACACCGTAGGTCTCAGAAGGCATTCTTGGAGCCTTGAAAGTGGAAGATGTTAGATCTGACTGTGAAATCTTGCTGGTGTTCTGAAGCATGACAAGTGGAAACAATCGTGACTCATGCAACACTCTAGGGGAGGCTCTCCCATTAGAGAAACACAGCCCGCCACAGTGAAAGGCTCTAGAAAGGCTCTAGGTGCACATCTAACCAAACTATAACCATATTGCATTTGTCACTGCAGACAATTTCCCAGGGATTTAACTCCAGCTCAGTACTTCCCAACCTTTTCCAGAATAGAGACCCAGTTTGACCATCGAAAGGCTGTGATACACCACAGAGAGCTATCATCTCACACCTGTCAGAATGGCTACTATCAAAAGACTAGAAATAAGATGTGCTGGTGAGGATGTGGAGAAAAGAAACTGCTGGTGGGAATGCAGACTGGTGCAGCCACTGTGGAAAACAGTAAGGAGGGTCCTCAAACAATCAAACACAGCACTACCCTATGATCCAGCAGTTCCACTTCTGTGTATTGACCTGGGGAAAGTGGAAACACTAATTCGAAAAGCTGGATGCACCTTTGTGTTCATTGCAGTGTTACAAGTGCAGTGTTGCAAGTGTAGCCAAGATATGGAAACAACCAAAGCGTCCATTGACAGAAGAATGGATAAAGGAGTGTGCATGTGTGTGTGTGTACACACATAATGAAATACTACATAGCCATAAAAAAGAATGAGCTCTTGCCATATGCAACCACATGGAGGGACCTTGAGGGTACTATGCTAAGTGAAAGAAGTCAGAGAAGGACAGTACTGTATGATTTGCTTATATCTGGAATCTAAAAAACAAATGAATAAATGAAACTCTTAGGTGCAGAGAAGCAGATTGGTGGTGGCCCGAGGGGAGGGTGTAGGCAAAATGGGAGAAGGGATTCAAAAGGTACAAACTTTCAGCCCTACATAAGTCACAGGGATGCAATGTACACATGGGGAATAGGAGCCATAACACTGTATTTCATTTTATGTGACTCTGTGTGGTGACAGGACACTAGACTTGCGTGGTGAGTGTTTCACGGTGTACACAAATATTTTGTCAGACGGGTGCTTCCTAAAGGAATCTTTGCAAAGATTTCTCTGAAATGACTGTTACTCGGCTTATGAAATGCAGAGAATTAAACCTGTAGACCCCAAGGTCACAAAGGCCACGTGGCTGAAAACCCAGTCCTCCCCATCTTACGTGCAGTGTTCCCCATTTGCTAGCTGCCTAGGGTTTGTCTCCAGTGGGGGTGGTTTCTAGGTTAGAAATACATTATTCTCTGATCATGTGCTTCCCTTGATGTCAGCTTCTCATTGGCAGGTGAGAGAGTTACGCCTTTTTCATCCACTTCAGTTTGGCTTGACAGAAAGGGGCTTAAAAATGAAGGTCAAAGGAAACTTGGGTGGCTCAGTCTGTTACGTGTCTCCTTCAGCTCAGGTCATGGTCCTAGGATTGAGCCCCGCATCAGGCTCCTTGCTCAGCAGGGAGTCTGCTTCTCCCTCTCCCTCTCGCTCTGCCTGCTGCACCCCCTGCTTGTGTGTGCGCATGCTCTCTCTCAAATAAATAAATTCAGTCTTTAAAAATGAGGACCAGATGGATCTGATTGCACGCTAATGGCAGTACGGGCTAGAGCCAGACAGCCAGGTTCAAGCCTGAACTGTGCCCCTTGGCCACTGTGAGCTCCGGCGAGTTCCTTAACCTCTTTCCCCACCTGTAAGGTGGAGACAACCATCAAGCCTACCTCAGAGGGTCGTGATGAGGATTCAAGGAGGTGACGTGTGTAAAGCATTGGCGCTATGCCAGGAGCATCGGAAGTATCTGTTACCTAAATCTTTTTGTTTAGACTGACAGAGTGAGAAAGCAGTAAAGTCACGTGAGAAATGGTATCTGCAGTACCAAGATGGCCTAAGCCAGTTGACGGCAGGGATGTGATTAAAGTTTGAGGGACAGGACCTCCACCATGGCAGGGTCAGCCTCCTACTCCGTGCTCAGGGGCGTGCCCTTGACACTGAGCGGGTCAGGAAGCCCCACCCTGCAGCCGGGAAGGGGTGTTATGAAACCTGCCACCCCAGTAGATGCCCAGAAATGCAGCTTCGCTTTCAGAACCGCAGCACTCAGTGCGGAGGGAGTGGTCTACGCCTCTGGTGATAGGCGAGTGCGGGATGGCGTGCTCTGCTCTGAGCTGGGAGATCAAGGAGGAGGAGCAGGGGGAAATGGGAGAGAGCCACCCCGCAGAAAGGCTGGAGGCTCGCCAAGGCAACCCAAGGACAAAAAAGGAAGGTCGAGAAGCCAAGACGGCTTCCTGTGTGAAGGGCTCAGCCCAGGTCACAGGACCCCAGAAGTGAACACGGTGTGGTCACTTGCTTGCGGAATTCACATTCTCACTTGCTACAGGGCAGCCCTTGGACGGTGTTGTTTGAAGGGCTGTCTGCTCTTGCTTCACCGGCAGGGTTCAGGGAGAAGCTGATGATCACATGTGGGGACTATTTATAGTGATTTATATGAGAACAGCGCACACTCCTAATTCCCCTTTTACTCAAAATGATTTAAGAATCTTAAGTGGGAGCGCAGGTTCGAGATGCATAAAGAGAGGGAAATAATTAGACAGTTAGTCTGAGAGTGTTCCTAATTGAAGAGCCGGAGCTGTTGGGATTCAGCCGCTCTTAGGATTAACGATCCAGGTGAAAACATGGAAGAAAAGCGTATCTTTTCAAAAAAGAAAAAAATAGTTCTCTGGTACTCTTGAGAAAGGGGATATCACGCTGAAGGGATCTTTGGCCCAATTTGCGTTGAGTCCATCTTTCTGTGAGTATTCTTATGTTAGGAATATTTTTATATCCTGGTGATTGAATTTGAGGACTGACTGCAGAGGGCTATGCTGGGCAGCAGGGACAGGACATGGGACAGTCCCAGCCCGCAGGGCCCTTAAGTGTGGGGGTGAGCATTAGACCTGCAAAGGGTTACTTGAATTAAATGACTGCCCCCCGCCCCCAGAGTTGTAAATAGAGCAGTGTCGGGAAAGGCCAAGCGTGAGCTGTGCTCTGCCTGAAGGGACTGAAGAAGGTGCCCTGGAGGGCATCTCTCATCTGAGCTCTACTGCCTGCAAGGTCTTCCCATTCTGGAACCGTTTCAGCAATGACAGGTGCTTAAGGAGGTGTGTTTAGAAGATCCTGACTGGTTCAGAATCCAGGATCTCATGTCTGTGAACCATGGAAGAGTATGGCCTCCAGACCATTCATTTTTCAACAAGTTAGACTTAATATTTTTTTTAAAGATTTTATTTTGAAAGAAACAGAGCGCACACATGCGAGAGAGAGAATAAGCAGTGGGGAGGAACAAAGGGAGGGGGAGAAGCATACCCCCCACTGAGCAGGGAGCCCGACACTGGGCTTGACTCAGGACCCCTGGGATCCTGACCTGAGCCTAAGGCAGACATTTAACAGACTGAGCACCCAGGCGCCCCAAATTTAATATTGGTTAGGGATTCTGAAATGTGGTGAAACGTCTAGACCTTCTATTAGCCACGTACACTTCGGTGTTGGCCTCCCTGAAAGGACCAAGGGCACTTGTGATTAGGACAGAGCAGAGGTGGCACCCGACAACCTGTTTCCACTTTGCTTGATGGAGGCAGCTCCTCTGAGCAGGTCTTGCTCCCTGCTGGTCACTCCTCTAGTCAAAATTATCAAACCTGGTAAAGAGTGTTGGGACTGCAGAGCTGTCCAAATACTTCCTCTTGTAAAAAGTCTTCAGAGGTGTCTTTTTGGCATTATTACCGCAGATTGGCTTACTTTGTTGAACTTAGCTTAAGTAGTACAATTTGCAAGTAAATAGAATCCCCTGAACCAGGATGTGGTTTCCGGAGAGGGCTGGGACAATGACAATATTTTTAAATATCACTGTATTTTTGTTGGTGTTCAAAGGCTTATACAGTTAAAAAAGAAAATCTGGCTCAAGGAGGATACTGAGTCCATGTTTTCTTTTTAGGTGAATGAGTGCCCAATGCTCAGTGTATCCTCCTTGAAACGAGTCTTTTTTTTTTTTTTTTTTTTTTTTAAGTGTGGGGCTTGATCTCATGGCTCCGAGACCAAGAGTGGCATCCTCCATTACTGAGCCAGCCAGGCGCCCCAGAAAAGTAGGTCTTTCGTAGCCTCTGGCAGCTGCCTAGAACAACATCTTTCAGTACTTCTGCCATGAGTGACTGTGGAGCCCTTGCCATGCAGCTAGTCCAAATTGAGGGGTGTCACAAATATCAAAGACACACCAGACTTGGAAGACCACCTAGTCATTCTTCATTTTAAGAACTCTTATTAATGTTTATATTGGTGGTTTATTGAAATGACACTATCTTGACCCTACTGGGTTAAATGTTCAAATCAATCTCACTCCCCCGCGCCCCAAGGTGGCTTCCAGAAAAGTGTAGAATCACCTATCTGACTCAGATTTATTTCTGCTGGACAACACAGCTCTAGAGCTGTGTGGCCCATTGGTTCCCTCTCACTTCACTTCCCTCCATCCTGGAGCTTTCCCTGAATGCCAGCCCATTGGGCCCTCCCTCCGTCTCATCCCAGTATTTTGCTGCAGCCCAGCCAGCTGTCTGAAGCTTTCTGGTAGAGCTGTACCTGGGAAAACGCTTTACCTGGGCAGTGTCAACCCGTCCTTGAAGATGGAGGCCACAGTCTCCCTTTTCAGAAAGCCGCCCTGCCTATCTGTAGGCAGGATTAATTTATTTCTCTTCTGTCTCCATCCCTTTGTTTTTTAAAATCTTTCGTATTTCCCCCTGCTACCTTCTCTTATGGTAAGCTCCTTGAGGACAGGGAAGCTCTGTCTTCTTCATCTGTTTATAAGGTAAACACTCAGTGCCTAACACAGGTGGGTGCACAGCAAAAGTTGAATGAATGAATGAATGAATGAATGAATCCTCTCTCTCTGAGCTCGCCAATCTCTGTATAAAGACATGAAACAGGGCACCTGAGTGGCTCAGTTGGTTAAGCATCTGATTCTTGATTTCAGCTTAGGTCATGATCAGGGTCATGAGATGGAGCTCCAAGTTGGGCTCCATGCTCAGCAGGGAGTCTGTTCGAGAGTCTCTCTTCCTCTGCTCCTCCCCATACACACTCTCCCTTTCTCTCTCTAAAAATCATTAAAAAAAAAAAAGACATGAAACACACACAAAAGACATGAAACACATAAAGTTAACACAGCATTGGGCATACTTCTAGAAGCGGAGGCCATGGGCTGCCAGCATGAGAATCACCTAGGTGCTTATGAAAATTAATATCCCCAGACTTCACTCCAGACTGACACGTTCAGTCAGGAAATGTTAGGTTGTGCTGCAGTGGCAAATGTCATTGCCTTAATAGCAGAAGTTTACTTCTCAAAGTCCACTGTGGGCCCTGGGCCTCTCTCCAGGGAAACTGATGTTTCAGATGAGGTGTTTGTCTCAGTGAGGGGGATGTAAGGTCTAGTGCACATTGCTGATGCTCTTACCCAGATATGTGTCACTTTTCAGTGTTCACATTTCATTGCCTGAGGCACTTGTATGGCCATTCTAAACTTCCAGGGGGTGAGGAAGACCAAGATTTCTGTGTGTCTTCAAGTAGAGGTGTGTGTATATTGCTGCAAAAGTTTAATGAGCATCTAAAAGGGGAAGTCCAGGAAGCTACATTTTTAACTCCCTTGGTAATCCCTATTCATGCTATAGTTTGAAGACCTTTGAGAAGGACGGGAGTCCTCAACCTTACCTGCTCATGGGAATTACCTGGAGAATTGTAAAAATATTGATGCCCTGGCCCTACTCCCCAGAGATCCTAATTCACAGGTGCTGGGGGTGGGGGAGTCCAAGCATCAGTATTTTTTCAGTCTTCCTAGGGGATTCTAGTATGCATCCAGGGTGGAAAGCCACAGGTGTAAGAAAAAGAGTAGGAGCCTTTGAATCCTAACCGTGTTACTGACGGAGGAAGCCTCAGTTTGCGTATCTGTTAATAGTATTGAAGATCAAACAAGTGTGAAAATCTTTGTCAACTATAGTATTGAACAAATATTGGATATTATTATACACTGGGGTGTGTACATTTATATAAACGGGATTTGTACACATGCCATTTACCACACACACACACACACACACAGAGCCAGGAGAAGAAGGAAAGTATCCTCCACACTTCTGCATTTGCCTCCTCCTACAGTCAGTAAATAGTTGGTCCCGTCTGCCAATCTTAGTAACAAAGGTGAGAAAAGCAAAGGAAAAAAATTCCTTCCCTGCCTCTGTTTTCCTCTCCCTGGCCTGTTACAAGCCCTTAGCCCTTAGGTTAGGGCTTTTGTTCCACCATAGCCTTTCCCAGGCCTCTTCCATTTGCTCTCCTTTTTAATCTGAGACTTGTAATTTGCTACAGCCCTATTTCCAACCTCTTCCTATAGCTCATTCCCCACTGACACCCCAATCCCATGCCAGGACAGAGAGCGAGCACCCCGGCCCTGGGGGAGCCCCTTTCCTGCTCTCTGATGAGTTCAGCAGCGTAGGAAATCCATATCCTCAGGAATTGGGTCTCCAGGGTATTGTCCTAGAGGATCACTGGGGCTGGCAGATTCAACAGCGCTCAGTGAAGTCAGTCCACTTTTGTGAGTAGGTGTAGCATTCTCACCTACTCTTTATAGTATCTTGTTTCCTATAGTTTCATACTCAGCATTACGTTAGATCCTGAGATCCAACCAACTGGTTTACAGCTTCTTGAAACGCTGCTGCTCCGTAACCTGGAAATTGTCACAGAAGTCTCTTTTCTTTAGTCGTAAAAATATCACATTGGCTCTCTCCCATTGACACAGCTAAGAGTTAATGCCAAAATAAGCTGTTTTTAATTATTTTTCCTCTCAGATCCAACAGTTTTCAAGGCAGAACAATGCAAGAGTTCCTTGCAGGAAATACATGCAATGGTGCTTATAAAAATACAGATTTGTGCATTTGATATGAATTGTGGGCTTATAAAGGATCGAAAGAATCCCTTGGCCTACACAGCTATGATACAGATCCTTTGAAATGATTCTTCATGGTATGACTAATGCCACTGAGGTCCTTGGCTGTGAAGACTGTGTGTCCAACATTAGACTATACGCCACCACAGCCTTTCCAAAATCTGGAGCTCACTTCCTACCTACCCACTGGCCTGAGCCTTCTCCCCACCATGGGCTCTTCATCAGAAGTCAGCAGGACCGGAATGCAATAGGCCCAAAGGGAAAGTTGCCCAAGGAGCTTAGCACCCCATTGGCAGGGACCCCCAGTGCAGCTTTTCTGTATGTCCAGTTCCCACGTAGGAAGTGCAGTTCATGGTTGTTTGTTCGTTTTTTTTTTTTTCATTGATTTGTGTGTGGTATTGGGTCTAGAAGCAATATTGGAGACTCAATGAATTTAACAGAAAGCTGAGCCACCTTAAAAGGAGCCTCTGTGGTATATTTTCTTGCAAATAAGATAGTGAACGTGTATTTGAGTTTCTGGTCTAGATGGCGACCCAATGCAGTATCTCCCATATCACCATCAGTTATAAGAACAGCAGCAGCAGGGGCACCTGGGTGGCTCAGTGGGTTAAGCCTCTGCCTTCGGCTCAGGTCATGATCTCGGGGTCCTGGGATCGAGCCTCGCATCGGGCTCCCTGCTCAGCAGGGAGCCTGCTTCCTCCTCTCTGCCTGCCTCTCTGCCTACTTGTGATCTATCTCTCTCTCTCTCTCTCTCTCTCTCTCTCTGTCAAATAAATAAATAAATAAATAATCTTAAAAAAAAAAAAAAAAAACGCAGCAGCAGCAGAAGCAATGGGCTTTCAGAACAAGGCCCAGGCGCATCTTGCCCTGAGAGGCCCTGCCGCACACTGCTCCTGCCTCCCTCTCCAGCCACAGCTCACAGGTCTGTCCTCCCTCGCTCTGCTCCCGCTCTCCGGCCTCCTCTCCTTCTCTGTCTCTAGGCTCAGCACTTGCTGTTCCTTCTGCCTGGGATGCTCTTTGCCCCTTTTCCCCTCTACCAGACTCCTCTGTGTCCTCCGGACCTCAGATCTGCTTCCCCTTCTCAGAGAATTCTTGCTGATTGGTGACCTCCCACAGCAGCTCTCGGCCACACCTCTGTCCGTGTCCTTCATAGTGCTCACTGCTGTCTGTCATGATTTCATGATTCCATTTGTTTGTTTACTCACTATTTGCCTACCTTCCCCAGTAGACCTAAGTTCCTTGAAGGCAGTGGCCTTGTCTGTCTGGTTCATTCATGTATCCCCAGTGCCCAGCACTGTACTTGGCACGCAGGAAGCACTTGATATTTGAGTGAGTGAGGGAATGAGTACCGAGCACGGCCCAGTGATTTCCATCAAGTTTTTGTAACATTCACTATTGATAAACGAGGGAACTATGACCTAGAGGGTGTTGGTGGCTTGTCCAAGGTCAGAATTAGTAAAAAGAGCTGTGATTTTTTTATCTCCGTCCACCTGCCTTACAAGAGTGTGTGCCAGAGTCGGGTCTGAGGTTATGGTTCAATCGTAAATTTTTGCCTTATTTTGGACCTTGGTAGATTTTTTTTTTTTTAAGATCTTACTTATTTGACAGAGATCACAAATAGGCAGAGAAGCAGGCAGAGAGGAGGAAGCAGGCTCCCTGCTAAGCAGAGAGCCCGATTCAGGGCTCGATCCCAGGATCCTGGGATCATGATCTGAGCTGAAGGCAGAGGCTTTAACCCACCAAGCCACACAGGTGCCCCTGAACCTTGGTAGATTTTAGTAAGGAATATTTTGTGCTTATTCTTGTGGCTCAAAACTTTTTATCCACGACCTAGGAAAAGGGGTCATTTCCCGCCATTTTGTGCAGAAGAACTTGCTAGTTATAAGGAAATACTCCGATGGAAGCATATTTTGGAGAGAGTTGTAGACCTCTCCTTGAGTGTGGAGGTTTTAGACGATCCTTATTTTAGAAGTATGGCATGTCTTCAAGTCTAATTTTTTGGAAAACAATAAAAATAATTATGGCAACAAACAGCGAGTCCAAGCTCCAGACAACACTATTGACACTCTGGTAGTAATACGTCCCCAGCGGTGGGAGCTTGGGATGTTTACACGCGTGGGTGTGGAGGCAGCTCGGCCATGTTGCTAACATCTGCATAGCCGTCAGACTTTTTAGACTAGAGGACTGACAAAGGGTGCTCAGCAAACTCTGGTTGGAAAGGAAATACATCGCTGCCTTTGCAAACTATGTAATTACATACCTGGGAAACGCAAACTACCAGAATGCCTATTAGAAATATTTGGAGTATTTGTAGGGTCCAAATAAGAAAATAAGCAATCAGTGGTTTTCCTATAAACTATCAGTAACCAATTAAAAATATACAGGGAAGAGCGCCTTCAAAATAGTGGTGAGATACAGGGGTGCCTGGGCGGTTCAGTCAGTTAAGTGGCCGACTCTTGATTTCGGCTCAGGTCATGATCTCAGGGTCCTGGGATTGAGCCCCACATCATCAGGCTCTGAGCCTAGCAAGGAGTCTGCTTGAGATTCTCCCTTCCTCTCCCTCTGCCCCTCCCCCACTCAAGTTCCTGCTCACACTCACTCTGTCTAAAATAAATAAATCTTTTGAAAAGGTAGTTGTGAGATAGGGATTGTGTAGGAATAGACTTAAAAAGATGGTCAGGATCTATTTGAAGAATGGCATAAAACTTGCCCTTTTTGATAATTTGACTAAATGAAGATCAATGGCTCGATAGGAAGGTGTAATATTATAAAATTGTCCATTCTTCCCATTATTACTTTAGAAACTTAAGTGAGTTCTAGTCTTTTGGAATAAGTAAGAGGAAATTTGACAAAGGTTTCTAAAGTTTACTTGAATAAATTAGACACAAGAAATTGTTGCTTTGAAAGGTAGGAGGATTTGTACTATCAAATATTAAGAAATAATATAAGACTGCTCTAATTAAAACTTTGAGACACCAGCACAAGAATAGACCGATTCAAGCTGGCATGGAAAGCTCCTGAAGAAAGCCAATTACACAAAACAGTTTGATGTGCTACAGAATGGCATTTCCTATCCCTAGGGAAACAAGGAGAAGCCCTCACAAATGATTCTGGGGTCAGAGGCTAAACATTGAAAAAGAAATTAAGTTAAATAGGGAACCCTAATGATATCCTAAAATAAGTTCTAGTTTATTGAAATATCTTTTAGTGGAAGTGTAAAATTTCTCTAAAAAAATAAAAAAGAAAACGTAGGTAAATATTTATATAACTTATTCTTTAAAAAGGGAACTAATCAAAACATTGAAAACTGAAACCAGGGACACCTGGGTGGCTCAGTTGGTAAGCGGCTGCCTTCAGCTCAGGTCATGTTCCCAGTGTCCTGGGATCACGTCCCACATCAGGCTCCTTTCTTGGCAGGGAGCCTACTTCCCCCTCTGCCTCTGCTGCTACTCTGCCTGCCTGTGCTCGCTCGCTCGCTCTCTCTCTCTCTGACAAATAAATAAAATCTTAAAAAGAAGAAGAAGAAAAGAAAAGAAAACTAAAACCATAAAAGAAAATAGGTACTTAAAATTACAATCACCCCCCCCAAAAAAAACCACTATAGAGAAAACCCATAGGCAATATTTGCCAGTATTTGAATCCTAAAGAGGAGTCCTTTCTTTCATAAGAAAGTGCTCTTACAAACCCATAACAAAACTTTTAACACCCCAATAGGAGAACAAGCAAATTATCTGAATAGTTAAGTTACAAATGTGACCAACAGACATTGAAAAACATGTCTAGCCTCATTAGTCATCAAAGAAATGCAAATTAATGTGACATACCATTTTCATTAATCAAATTAGCAAAGATAAAAATAAGTTGGTGAACAAAGTAGATAAGGTTAGAGACTTGTATTGTTGGGTGTATAAATTGTTACAACTTGTATGAGAGCCATTTGGTAGTGCTCATCATAAAGTTTTAAAATGCTCTGCTTACCTGTTGACCCAGAAATACCACTTCTAAAAATTTATCCTAAGGAAATGAGCATGGGTAGATTTCGGTCATGTCTTAGCTCCAATGGTGTTCATTGCAGCAAGATATTAAGCAGGAAAACTCCAAGCATTGAGATGGTAAAAGGAGCTGGGGAAGGTTTAGAATTGCTTTGAAGTGGATGGACAGGCCCTGTGACCCTATTACTGGACCACACCAAACATTTAGTACTCAGGTCACTGGCTGAGGGTCAAATGAGGCATACATGTAAAGTAAATGGCAACGATGTATTTGATAGTCTTATTGTTTGGAGGGTTTTTTTCTTTCCATATTTATGGATTTTTTCAACTTTGTATCTTTCAAGTTGCTATGAATTTGGGGCCAGATTTACAGTTTTACTATTGAACATCTGCTTAGGTTTGCATAGTACTAGTAGACAGACGTGGTCATTTCCTCAATCTCTAACTTGTGTTGACTCTCTGAATGTACCTGTACAAACAGGACACCAGCTTCTTCTTCCTGCTGCTCTACCCAGTTTTACATTTTAGAAGGGCTGGCAAATTTGCAAATATTCTTCTATGGACAGCAGATGACTGGGCAAACACAAAGTATTCTTTTTGTTTGGTGTGGTAGAAGGAATAACAATCCCCCAAAGATGCCCACATCCTGAGCCCCAGAATTTGTGACCATTACTTTACTTTACATGACAAAAGGTACTTTGCAGATTGATTAGGGTAAAAGACTTCGAAATGGAGAGGTTATCCCAGATTATCCAGGTAAATCTATTGTAATCAAAGGGCCCTTAAAAGAGGAGGAGAAAGATCTGAATCAGAGTGGGAAGGAAGATACAGAAATGGAAATCGGAAATTGGAGTCGAAGAACTCTGGCTAACCCTAGAAGCAGGAAAAGGCAAGGAAACACATTCTCCCCAGAAATCTGTAGACAGAATCAGCCCTTGATGACACCTTGATTTTGGCCCATTCAGACTCCTGCCCTCCAAAACTGTAGGAAGATATGTTTGTGTTCTTTTTAAGTTGCTTAATTTGTGGTACTTTGTTACAGCAACAAGGGAAAACTCACACATTTGGAAAAGATAGATCAAATTTATACTTGAGCTAGAGTTATACATCAGTTGGTCCCTGGTGAGAAGTTCCAAGACCTGGATTTGAGTCACAGCCTCTCTTGATCTCGTTTTCTTCATCCCAGAGGTTGGCTTCTTGCTGCAAAGTTCCATTCCTCCTTGAGCATTTGTTTACCACCATTAGCTACATGGCTGTTATGACACTGATAAGTATGGCTGAGGCTGGTGAGTAGGTTTTAGTTTATTTGTTTTGGAAGCTGGCTACACTGTTGTTAGCATTTTCCTTTTTGGGGTGTGCGCCTGGGTGTGGGGCATGTTCTTGTGTGGAGGATCCTGCAATATTGCAGTGAGCGCCGTGGAGGACACACACACACACAGGTTAGAAGTCATTAGATCCACGACAAAAGCATAGCAAAGTGAACCTGACATTTAGCACACAGGCCTCACAGGGTCTCCCATGATGATCTGAGACCCTCCTGAAGGATCTTCTGGAAGATCCCTCCTACTCAGACCCCTCCAAATGGTTGCAAAGTTTTACACACAGAGAATGAGAAGTTTGAGGGGATAGTGGCACAGCAGGGCCCCGCATTAGGACGGGCCAGGTGTCCATCCCTTGCCCAGAAGACCCACAAGAGCCTCCCAGGAGAAGGAGTGGGTCTGGTTCAGTCTTCTCTGCTCACACACCGTCCGTGGGCCTTCTGGCCCATGGAAGGCGCCCAGTTAGCGCTGCCGGAAAAAACTTGGAAACCTTAGCGGTGAGAATTATCACTTGATACCACAGAGTGTATGTATGTTTAATTATTTGGTATGTGGGCATTTGGGGGTTTTCTTACATATATTCTTTCCTCATTAGCACAGGAACCATAATCAGCACCCATTACTGTTTGAGTTGGAATATATGAAAGGTAAATCTCTACACGCACTTTTCAAACTGGTGTTTGTGCCAACAAGGGATCAGGACTATGTTTAAAAATAAGAATGAATTAATCGTATCACCATTGGGAACAAACTGTAGAATTCAGCATTCACACCGAAAGTAAAGCTGTTTCTATTGCGGAATGACATGAAAGGCACCATTGTGTTGCGGCGCACACTTGAAGCACGGTTGGTGATTGAGAAACACGCAGGAGGGGGGTCGTAGTTATAGCTTGTTATCCCAACGTGTAGCAAGGTTGTGAAATGGAACTGGGGTTTTGAAGTGAAACATGGGAATATGGAAAACCCCTTCTTCACACAGATGCAGTTCAGTAATCAAAAGGGATATCAAGGAACATCAAGGTGAACAAGTCAGCCTAGCACAGTGAAAAAGTGGGAGTGGGAATCCCCGACTTGATTAACCAGACAGGCTTGGGTCCATGGCTCTGTTACCAACCAGCAGTGTGGCCTTGGGCTAATCACTTAACCTCTTGAGCCTGTCTCCTCGTCTGTAAGACAGGAAAGGTAATACCTGCTTGTCGGTGGTGGTGAGGGATAGGGGTTGATGGCTGTCACCAGCAGCTACTCATCTTGTCTGTACCTGACCCCAAGAGATGCACAAGCCAGATGAGAAGGTGCCAGGGCCATGCTCCACTGACCAGGACCGAAGACAGAACTCATTAACTCCTACTCCAGAATCCTCTCCACTGGACCCCACCCTGGCCAGGTGTGGAGAAGGACGGGCACGTCTGAGTACCTGCCAGGGCCATGATAGGCTGTGGAAGGCTCTGGTCAGTATGAGACATGCTCTATGGCTCTTGTTCCCCTTCTCAATCCTATACTGTGTTGAGGCCAAGATTCTATCTACAGTCTTCCCTCCTTTCCTTTAATCCTTCTTCGTATCTCTGTTCTTCTTGATATCATGGTTTTTCTCTTTTACAGTGAGTTTTCTTGCACAGGTGATAGAACCCACTCAGTTAACATCTAGTGACAAGAAAAGAGTAGAGTGGCAGGTCTCACTTGTAAGACACTGGAGATGTACCTTTGTGCAACTCATTTCCCGAGCTTTGCGAACTCTTAACCCACGCCATGTGGACTGGTGCCCCGGGGAGTTCCCAAGGGATGAGGGTGGGAACCCGACAGAGTCATGGTATTTGCCACATGGCAGGGAAGCTGTATGAGAGACTTCCCTTAGGGGGTCAGAGGACAGCAGAGAGAGACATTCACTCATCAGAGCAGAGCCCTTCCGAGAAGGAAGGTGACGCCAGCAGTCTTGTGCACAAGACCCTGTTATGCTGCTATTTCCAGAAAAGCCTGGCTAGCAGGGGACAGGGTGACAGGGAGACTTTCCACAGCATACACTTGTGTTCCCCCTGAATTTTCATGGAGATAAAGAGAATTAATGTCTTAAAAGCCACACATTCACATAGACCAGTTCAGAATCCAGGGAGATGCATGGGAGCATAGGTGGGCTTTGGTGGAGGGCCCTGGGGCAGAGTGGAGCTCCTCTGCACATGTAGGGTGGTGTGACTTCTGGATCATGCCAAGCTGGAAGGTTTGGTTTGAATCTGCAGGATTGTTGTCCCCTGCAGCCTATGGAACTGAAAGGCACTGGGCCTGGCCCACCTCCTGACACCTCACCATTGCCTCCCTCAACGTGGGGCTGTCCTGGGCGACTCCATTCCAACGCCATTCCTGACACCACACCCCTGGGAGCCCAACAGCCCACGAGAAGCACCATGCCACAGCCCAGGTCCTGGCCCTCAGCCCCGCTCTCAGAGAACCTCCTGAGTTTGTGGAAGGCCGTGGGAGTGAACAGCGCCTCCTGTAGGAGTTCAGTGAAAGCTGGGTGGGTGGGTGGATGGACCTATGAACTCTGCAATGCTCCTGGGCTGGGAGTACTGAATACTGACGGTTTTCCCGATGCTGGGCTCCACTGCATATAGTCGGGTCACACGTAAATCCTGACATAACTGAGGAGACCCGAGCCAAGAGTCCCTTGATATTTTCTCCAGTGACTTTAACGAACAACTCAATTGAAAGGAAGGCGCTCACTGGTACGAGGACGCGTCTGCACATGGTCCCGTGGGCTTGCTCCGTCACCAGATCATCGTGTGACATGCAGGGAGCCCCAGAAGCCTCCGCTTGGCTTCAGGGCCGACGTCCTGCCTCGTGGCTGGAACGTTAGGGCAGATGTCTTTTCATAGCTCACCTATGAGTTTAAAGCAAAATAAGGCAGGAAGTCAGAGAGAGACCGATTCATACCCCCTTGATTATTTACTCAACATGATGCTGAAAGACATTTGTGTTTTTTGGAAGTTCCGTCCCCTGGCAGTGAAATAAAACCTCCTTTTTAGGCTAGAAAGATTAATGTCCAACTACATTAAAGGAGTATGTGAGTAAAAGGAAACTCTGTATTCTGCGAGGAACACAAGAACTTCCACTGTACTTATGTAACCCTAAAGCAAAGCGCATTATCAGACCCGAAATGTGCAATGCAGAAATCACATCATTCCAGGAAGAGTAAAGCACAGAAATATCCCCCCCCTTGCCATGGTTTGAATGTGTCATATGAGGAGTTGCTGGTGTTGTGTTTTTTTTTTTTTATTAGTCACAAGATGGGAAGAAGATAAGAGAGAGGAAGTGTTATCTTTCAAATTCACTGGAGTATGATTCAATCTTGTTTTACTTCTCTTCTTAAAGACATTTATCTGTGCTGTGTGGTAGAGACACATCAAATCAGTGGTGACGTGTTCCGTTTTTTCTCAATGAATTTCCTTAGTTGTTTGCAGAGCGTTCTGTGGATTTCCATCTCATAGTCCAAGGAGGAATTTCTTAATTTTTTTCTTTGAATCTGTTTATATGTGTACTAGTCCAGGGGTTCTCAAATTTTGCTGCATATTCGAGTCACCTGGGGAGTCTTGTAAAAATCCCATTGTTTCAGCTGTACCCCAGAATAATTAAATTGTAATCTCTGGGGGTGGATCTAAACATGGGTACTTTTCCAAGGTGGTTCCCATGTGTAGCCAAGATTGAGAAAGGGGGAGTGGGGGGTGGTCTGGTTAAAATGCAGATTCTGATTCAGCAGTTCTGGGGTGGGGCCTGAGATTCTGCATTTCTAACAAGTTCCTCGGGCAGGGCCAACACTGCTGGTGCATGGGCCACACTGAGCAGCAAGGTCCTACACTGTAGAGCTTGCAGCTAGACACCAGATTTAGACACAGTGATTATAAAAGGCTGCACGGGTTCTCACTTGTCCCTTGACTGCTCACTCCTGCTTTGTAAACAAACAGCAAAGCCACCCAAGTTCTTTCTCTTCCTTTTCCTGCAAGTTTTTCCCCCTGCCCTTTTTGGTTATTTGCAAACCCCAAAGGAGAAGCCCCTCTTCCTCAGACATGGCCTGAAGCTTTTCTTGTGCTTGAGGACATCAGCCATCCTCAAGATGATGAGTGGGGTCCCTCACCCTGGACTGGGTGGCCGGGTGCTGCAGTCTCCAGGGTGGCAACCTATGTTCTCTGCTCTGGCGGCTCGCCCAGTTGTGGGAACATTCCCCGGGCAGCCCAGGGAGCCCTGGTCCTGGGCTTCGTCTCGTGGGGAGCTGAGATTTTAGTAAACACTGCGTGGGAAGAGGAATGAAATGGCAGAGAATGAGGTTAAGGAATGGGTGTGTGAAACGCCAGGTTGAGCGAGGCCAGGGTGCCTGGGAGCAGCATTCCAACGCCCACCTGTCCCGCAGCTGGTGGGAGAAGGCGCTCACCTGCCAAGGGAGGCGGGCAGTGCGGAGCACCGTGGCGCTTGTGCCCGGAGGGCTGACAGCCCGGACACTCCGGGCCAGCTCTGCACGAATGGGTCTGGGGGTGGGATAAAGGGGCTGCTCCTGCCTGAGCCTCCCAGTCCAGGCAATCCACGACAGGTCTCTGTGCCCAGTCCTGTCTCCCGGGCCAGGAAAGCCCATCTTGCTCTGTCTCCCCAGGCTCTCTCAACTCCTGCAAAGGTCAGATTCAAGGCCGAGACCCCTAAGTTAATGTACCTGGATTCTGTGACCATCTTTGGACCAAGGAAATCTCAGGACTGGGCTGCACTTTCTGCACTGGGCACTTTCTGTGGGGAGTGGGCAGATACGGTGGAGCTGCCTCCCAAGACTGAGCTCAGAGAAACAGACTGACGAACACTGGCTCGAACTCTGTCCCCCTCCATTGTTCCTCTCTGGTCAGGAGTCTGCTCTGGTCCCTCTCTCCCATGTGTTCGATCTAATCTGCCTCACCCTACCCCCTACCCACCCCACCCCCCAACTCCTACTGCCTTCGTCCTGGACCTGTGCACATGCCCTTCGCATCAGGGCTCCGGCTTCCTGCTTCCTGTATCTGCTGTACCTCGCAAGCTCCCCCATCTAAGCTCACCTCTTCCAGCAAGCTTTCTCAGATTAAACTAGCTGCAAACAAATACCCCTCTATTCTTGGTGTGCCTCTAAGCATACCACTAATAACAGCCATCCTGTTTTAATTTCTAAGAGACTCCATCCTCTTCCAAAGGTTCTCCCATGCACCATCTCACTTTTGGTGGAATCATAACTTTAACACGAAGGGAACCTTGCCTATACAGGGAAACCCATTTCATAGAGGAGGAAACTGAGACTTAGGGAAGGGAACGATTGGGCCAAAGTCCCTCGGAGTGGGTGTCCTAGCCACCTCCAGGGCTCAGGCTGCCGATGTGGAGTGTTTTGCATTGTCTATCTTGCAGCAGCCAGTGCACACAACGATGGCAGTAGGCAGGGTGGCTGGGGGCCTTAGCAGATCCTTTCAGGGACACTTAGCGCTAAGCTGAGGGTATTACAAAGAAATTTTGTGTATTGTGTGCTGGAGCTCCATGGAACCTTCCTGCAGGATGCACAAAGGAGATTTGAGTAAACGGACAAGCCTAGCACTTGTGATTAAGAAATCTGCCTGTTTGTATGAACCAGTCATCTCTAAGCCCATTTAAAATGTCCGTCTCCAAAAGATTTGGCTATGGGAGAGGGGACTTTTAAATGATCCAAATTTCATCAGGAAAAAAGTAAACTCGGGATTATCTGTTTTTAAAAAATGAGGGCTGGGGCAGAGACGAATGACAAATTTGTACTGCCAGCTAGTCAACCATGTTACAACGTCACAATAAAGAAAACAGTTTGGTCCCCATGCAGAAATAGCCAGAATCTCACTGGAACCAAATAGACCACAAAAGGAGTACTTGGTGTATGATTAAGATAACATTTCAGATCAGTAGGGAAGTGAGGAAATGTATAAGTGGTATTGGGAAAATTAGTTGGATATTCAGAAAATAATAAAGTATACACTATACACTAAAATTATAGATGGTTTAGAATAAATGTAAACAATAAAATAGTAGTAGATAAATATCTTTGTAATCTTAAGGGAGGACCTCTAGTCATAACACAAGGTGACTTCTGCATAAATAAAATGAAGACACAACCACAAGTTATTTGCAGTATCTATAACAGGACACCAAGTTCTTATTATTTTAAAGACTTCTTACAGATAAACAGAGGATGTATCAGTAGGAAAATGAGCAAAAGGTATAAACAACTAATTAACTGGAGTTGAAATACAAATGCCAATAATCATATGAAAAAACAATGGGCATCATAGGTAATTGAGAAAATGCAATATGAGACTCCCATCTCCTGCATGACCTCGGTCAAGAGGGAAATGGAAGATAGTATCTAGTGTTGGGAAGGGTGCGAAGAACCATTCGTCTCCCCCTAAGGGGAGTATAAGTTGTTACAAATGTCCTGGAATGCAGCTTGACATTCTGAGAAGTCTTAGAAATAAATATTCCTTTGTCACGCCAATTCTGTACCCAAGAAAACCATCACAGATGTACATGAACAAATATCTATGTAGAAGGATATTCAGTTCTGCATTATCTATAAAACTGAGACATTGGGAAGCTATCACAGCGTCCAGTGAGAAGAGAGTGGCTGAAGAAAATGGATCAGTGGAAAACTTCAGCCATTGAAGGTTACCTGGCGGTGGGCACCAGAATACTTTCCTGAGTTAGGGAAATGTTAATGGTAGCACCATTTTATTCCCTCTTGGGGACAGAGTGAGAACACACAGAATAAAAGATAAAGATTATCCTTCAAAGTACTAATAGTGATTATCTATGTGAAATGGGCTTACAGCTGACTTAGGTTTTATCTTTCTTTGTGCTTTGCAGCTGTCTCGAGTTTTCTACCCTGAACACACGTGGCTTTGTCAGTTTCAAAAGTACTAAAACAAAGAGGGGAGAGGAGCTGCAATAAGAATCTAGGTGTGAAGGGCCCCTGGGTGGCTCAGTCATGAAGCATCTGCCTTTGGCTCAGGTCATGATCCCAGGGTTCTGGGATTGAGCCCCACATCGGGCAACTTGCTTCTCCCTCTCCCACTCCCCCTGCTTGTGTTCCCTCTCTCACTGTGTCTCTCTCTCTGTCAAATAAATAAAATCTTAAAAAAAAAAAAAAAAAAGAATCTAGGTGGGATTTACAGATGTTTTTGAGAGACCACTGAGGTGTGATTGGGGTCTGATACGGGAAGAATGCACCCTAGAGGGAGGTACCCAAACAAAGATCAAAGGAGGTGACATATCTTGCCCTTGTTCCCTGGGTCCTTTCCATAAGGATTGGTGTGGAGTAGATGTGTATGTTCATTGTTTTACCATGTAGGTCTACAGAGGGCATTTTTGCTATGTTGTCTGGAGGCAAAATATAGACTTTGCCCATTTTGATGAAATATCTCACAGGTTGGGCACATGCAGAAAAGATCCACTTCAGTAGGCAGTAGAAAGCAATGGCCTACTGACTTGGCAGGCTAGGAAAAATATATTCAGGATGCATGAATTAAGAGACTTGCTCTGTGAGCTTCTGCCTTTCAAATACCATCACCTCGAGACGTGGGAGAGTCGAAGATCCAAAGAGTCCTCAATTCCACGAGGAGACAATATGGTTGGGAATTGTGATTTCCTATTAAAGGGTGTGGTGTTGGCCCTGATGCAGCTAATTAGCAGGTATCTGGTTTTTCTTGACCATCTGACACATGATGTGGAAAGGCCAACACAGCCACCAAAGTGGTCCTGCTGCTGATATAAACATTGTATAGAACTATGACCATGGCCTATAAAGGTTCCATGAGGAGATGGACTATAGCACGTAAAGACAGGAAAAAAATACATGTTTCGCCAAAGAGCCACCCCACCTGATCTGTATGTCCCTAAACAGAAAAATCGGAGGGGAGAAAGACCCAAAACTGTAAAACCAGATGCTATGGAGGGGGTAGCTGGTGTAGTTTGAAAATTAAGTCACACTCAGCCCTTTGAATTGATTGTCAATTTTCAGACACAATATGGAATCTACTTTTAAATTTCACAAGACATTAAAGGGGGTCATGAAGTTATGTTTATCAGCTTCGGGACACCCTGAGTTAAAAAAGAACAGTAGTGATGTAGAACACAGCATTACTGTAAACAATACTTAAGATTTCTGTAAACTGTAGACTTCAAGCTCACTTTGGAGGCAGCTGATAGATTAAACTTGAAATTTTAATCCCCCTATGTCTTGTGGGCTTGTTGGGGAAATGTTTTTTGAAAATGAAAATCAGGGGCACCTGGGTGGCTCAGTGGGTTAAGCCTCTGCCTTCGGCTCAGGTCATGATCTCAGGGTCCTGGGATCGAGCTCCACATTGGGCTCTCTGCCCGGCAGGGAACCTGCTTCTTCCTCTGTGTCTCTGTCTGCCTCTCTGCCTACTTGTGGTCTCTATCTGTCAAATAAATAAATAGATAGATAGATAGATAGATAAAATCAATCTTAAAAAAAAAAAAAAGAAAATGAAAATCAGTGGATGACTCCAGTGAGTTGAGTAGGTGATTCCAAGATCCTGTGGGTCAGAGACTTGGTGGAAAAGGAACAGTGGAAGACTGTGCCTGGTTCTGGAGCATACCAACTGGGGTTCTTCGGTTGCCGCAATCAGTTCTAACTTGAATAAAAACAACCTTGTTAGAAGGCTGTTGGAAACCCACAAGAATCAGAAAAAAGCTAGAGAATCATAATTAGAAATGCACAAAACCAAGGTGGCTCCAGAAGGCCAGGAACTGGGAACTACAGAACCCGTCTCCAAACAAAGGTGGGGCTCAGCACACCGCAGCTACATGCATGAATTCCACTTGCGTTATCTCTTCGTCTCCTCAAGATTCAGATTCTAGAGAGAGACCACATAAGGGAGGATAGGGCATCCGATTGCAGCCTTAAACCTGTGTAAAGCCATGATGGAAGAGATAATTCCCCCAAAGAAAATCTGTGCCATTAGGAAGTAGGAAAATGTTTGTCAGGCAGCCCCAAACTGTTGGGCACACACTCAACAGAGACATGTATGTTTGAGTCAAGATTAATCCATCAAGATTAAAAGGAGGGAACATCAAAAGTAGTATCATCATGTATCAATTCTGTGGATGATTTATCCAAGTAATTAATACTGGCTGGATGCTGATTCCAAAATAGTCATAAGGAGAGAATGTGGTTTGACAACAAACTGCAGATTGGTACATTTTCTGGAAATTTCAGTGTGCCACAAATCGAACACCTGAAAAATTCTTTACATGCCTGTTGGTTGTGGTGTTACTCGAAATACGTAGAAGACAATAGGGACACCTGCTTCTTTGAATTTGAATGCATCTTGGCCAGAAAGGATAGCAGGTTGATGTCCATGTCCTGTTAAAGTTTGTAACCACGAAAGAAGGAAACCCTGGGCATAGTTCAACTTCAGGATAGCAGAGTCTACAAAACTTCAGAGAAAAGCCAGATGCAACCCCATGTTTAGAATTCTAAAAAGGAATATGACCTGGAGAGTTTGGAAGGTTTGTAATGGTTCTAAGTTTATAGTCAGAGGGTGCATGAGAAAGACAAGGAGTCCACATTTAAAGACCCACGTGCATCTGGGGTTCTCTGATGTAGTCCTCTGGTGCACCACTTAATAAGCTGTGCAGAGAAGATCAGAAGAAAGACATGTCCCAAGAGGTATGACAAAGAACAGGGACTGAATGACACTTTGTTGAGTGAACGAGGATGTTGGTGCTTCCTGGGTGGCAGGTGTTACTGTGGGTGCAGGCAGGTGTTTATGAGAATGTCAGGGGAACTGAAGGGGAACTCAAGGGAACTGAGGATTGCACGCCCGGCTGTTGGCCACACACAAATAAGGGTATTTTAAAGTTCTCTTTGGGTACTGACAGGCGAAAAAGGGAGGAATAAATCTGTTCTTTAGGACGGGTAACATAAGGTTAGAGCAAAACCAGGAAAAGACTACTGCTAACTATAATTTGTTTTCATCTTTTCTGTCAAGGAGAAGGATCTTTAAACTAGAGAAGATGAAAGTAAAGAGGAAAAAAAAAAAAAGAATGAGCAAGGATCTTGGTAAAAGACCACCTAATGCTATAAATGAACTAATTTTCAAAGGTACAGATGAAGTACCCCTCAGTATACTGAGGAAAGTTGTAGCAAAGATCATACCAGCCCTGATGGTGATTTTTAAGAGACTGTAGCAACTGTGAAAACTGCTCAGAACTTAGAAAAAGGCAAATAGGTTTCTGACATTAAGTGAAAACACCTGAATAGTCTTTCGACTATAGATGATAAAGCTTGAGAATTCCCAGGAGAAAACTCTAGACCAAATTATTCCAGCAGACAGAGAATGAATACTTGGGCTCCTGAATGAACCCACCAAAAAGCAGAGCAGCCTAACCAACTTTCTTTTCAAGCATCATAGGACTGAAAAAAGAAATGTTGCTGCCGAGGTCATTCTGTCAAGAAAATACAATCTGATTTCAGCAAGGCACATGACAAGATCAAAGTATTCAGTAGGACCGAATGGAGAAGTGGGAGTCAGAAGGGTGGCTTGTCAGCGAGGTGGAACAATGACAGGGACCTCCTTACGTGAGTGGATCCCCAGGTATATCATACCTGGGTTCACTCTGGAGCTTTTAGGAAGGGTAGGAAGTTTTGAGCCAGAACAGCCTCAGAAAATGTTCCCTGATGTACTCATAATGATCTGGGATGTCTTGGGTGAGTCAGCAGGATTCATCTCCCACTCCTGGTGAGAATTTAAGGCAAATTTATCACATTTAGAAATGATGGGTAGCCCACAAGGTTAGCTGGCGTTGTATGATAGAATAAAAAACAAAGGAGGAAAAAGTATTTTGCTAGAATGTTGGATCAAAGCCAGTCAACCACGTGAAATTGAACAGTGACACGTTTAACACTATTAGGTTGAGAATGATTTAATTGGGGGTAAAAAGAGTTATTTAATTAGGAGGGATAGGAGGCCAAGTTTGACAGCACATTCTGTGGAAAAAAGCTAGAGGCCTTTGTTGACCCCAAGTTTATATAACCTGATAGCATTCCAGGGCTGCTGGCAAAATTGATGGAGAATTAAGTTATGTTATTATAGAAAGAAGGTCATGGGATATGGTATTCCTACTGTACTCTGTTCCCCATGGCCCAGAGCTGTCGAGCATGGGCTCTGGGGTCACTCTGCCTGTTTTTAGATTTCCTCTCAGCGTCTTGGAGCTCCATGTTTTTGGACAAAGCCCTACACTTCTCTATACCTGTATTCCCCACCTGTAAAATGGGTAAAATAATAGGACTATGAAGTCACAGAGTTCTTGTAAGAATGAATCTAAATGGTCCATGTAAAACTCTTAGCACAGAGGCCAACCCCTAAAGCATTTGGTAAATGTTTTTGTTATTGGTGTTATTATCATCATGATTACTCTGTCGTGGACTATTTTAAGATGGGTACTAAAAGTCAGAATCCATTCTGAGGTAAAGTGTTTACAGATTTTTTCGCCTGAAGAGAAGCTATAGGAACATAGAGTGTACATTTATCTATTGCTGTATAACAAATTACTCCAAAATTTAGCAGCCTGTATCGATAAACCTGTATCACACACAGGTTCTAAGAATCAGGAATTCAGAAGCAGCTTAGCTGGAGGTTCTGATTCAGGGTCTTTCCTAACACTGGGGCTTCGCTGTCATCTGGAAGCTTGACTGAAAGCCAGATAATAGCTCATCCACGTAACTTTTGTCAGGAGGCCTCATTTTCTTGCCACAGGGACCTTCTTTGAACGTCCTGATGACCTGGCAACCAGCTTCCCCCAGAGCGAGCCAGGAGAGAGAAGACAAGTGAGTGAGCATGTGCGAGGAAGAAGTTACAGTACCTTTTGTGACCTAACCTCTGAAGTCACACACCCCGAGACAGTGTGGGAGGGGACATCACAAGGCCATGGATACCAGGAGTTGGGAATCCCAGCAGCCATCTGGGAGGCTGGCCGTCACAGGGAGTTGAGCACCCAAAGACTCAGATTTGGTGGCTAAATGTTGATAAATGAAAGACCTGTTGTTTAGAGGAGGGATACTTACTCAGTATGGCTCCCAAGGACAGAATTCAAACCAATAGGCAGAGATATCTTTAGGGCTTACTCGTATTCTTTTACTTTTGATGGGAAAGAAACATTTTGTTGAAGTATAAGGTCTTTGTTCCCGAACCAGTATGGCTTGGAGAAACTATTGAGAAAATGACCTTGGTGTTTCTGGAATCATCGAGCGTTTCTTCTTTTAAGAACAAAGTGCAAACATGGTTGGTTTATACTTAGCCTGTGGGGTTTAAACCAGGAATTCCCAACTTTTTATGAGGCCAAGACTTTAGATTACAGAAGGGGCAGGAACATTGGCATGGAGTTTTTCTCACTGGGAATCTGGCAGACCTTGAAGAGAAGGATGGGGATGCTGCTTTGAGGGATACTGGCCAGGTAAGGCTCGGGTATCCAGCAGGAGAAACCAGTCTACTCTTTGAGCATGCGACAGTTCTTGCCGCCACTTTGCTGGGGATTCCCATAGGGAGAATGGACAATGCGCTCATTTTTTAAATAGCCCCCAGGAGAAACTTTTTAAGAAACTTTTGAACTTTTTTGGTAAGGGTGGCAAGGTACTGTTATATTGAAGTGAGTGATTACTGGAACATGAAACTATCAGTACTAGAAGCTCTGAAGAACTTCTGTCACCGGATGTACAGATGGGCCCTGTTCTGCCCCAATGCAACACCCACTCTTCCAGGAGGTAAGGGAACTGTCATGAGCAAAATCATACAACAGCCCAACCTTGGAAGGCCAAGGCCTAGGGATAAGGGCAGGCTCTGTGGCCGTGGGGTTGGGGGAGGTCAGTCTGGATCTTACTGATGCCTCAAGAAAGGACACCAGTCAGGGCCGCACCGCGTGATGAACTCAGTCAGCTCACGTTTCTGGTCTGGCTTGGATGCCTGGCAAACAAGGGAAGAAAACAGTAAGAATCCTTCTTGCCCAAAGATGAAAGCCCCTGCTGTGCTTGCTCGGTCTCCTGCTTCTACCCAACAGACCCCTCAGAACTTTGAAGCAAATACATTTCAACTTCCCTTTTTCCACCTTTATTTGGACCTAAAACATTGAGCAGGACCACATAGTCTTTGATGCAACCAACCTTAACTCCTGATCATACTCAACAGTGTAGATTTGTGTCTGTAGAGATGACAGTGAAAGAAACTACCAGCCCCATGAAAAGATGCATTATATGAGAAAAACCTTCTTGAGTTCCAGTGACTTCTGCACTCCTAACAGATGGAAGAAGATGTCGGGTAATCTCTAATTTGTGTCTCTAAGACTAAAGTTGGCGTTGCATCTGTGAAACCAGACCAGAGAGCTGTAAGTAAGAAACATCTATATGCACCTCTGTGCATGGTCATTGCAAAATGGATGAAGGGGATCAAAAGGTATAAACTTCCAGTTATAAAATAAGTCACAAGGATGTAGTATACAGCATGGCAGCTATAGTTAATACAGTATTTCATATTTTAAAGTAGCTAAGAGAGTAGATCTTAGAAGTTCTCATCTCAAAAAAAAATTTATAACTATTGTGGTGAGTGTTAACTAGACTTATTGTGATCATTTTGCAGTAAATACATGTCAAATCATCATGTTGTACACCTGAAACTAATATAGCATCAATTATACATCAATAAAAAGTGTTCCCCTTACTTAGGCAAATTATACTGTGTATGAAAAGCTAAGAATGGTTGGTATAGAAGTCTAAAATATATTCAGGTTATTAGTTAAGTAGGTATAAAAAAAGGAATAACTGCAGGGATAAAAAATATGACACCAATTTTGAATATTCACAGTGGACCAATGAGCAATGGCTGGATATTACAGTAAAATCAATGAAATTTTTTTAAAAAATGACCTGGTAAATATCTTCCAGAACTCAGAAGAACAAAAAACAAAAATAACATGAAAAAAGAAATCCGTAAAATAGAACTAGATGATCTAAGATAGAGAATAACAATTCCAAAAGAAGAAAAGCAAACTAGGGTTGACATAATCATCAAAGGAATAATTAAAGAGCACTTTCTTGAGCCAAAAAAGACTTGTTCTTAATGTCAAAACTATTAACGTTCAATGTAATTTAACAATTTTCATTACTAAAACAATGAAATGGTAGATTTATGAAGGCTACATTTTGTACTCAAGTTGCCATTCATTTGCAAAGCCGCAAGCCTGTATGAGAACACAGAAAAAGGTTCTTAGACACATCGTATTTCATCATGTGGACACAGCCCTCGGTAGCCACCTCAAAAAGTGTTTGAAGATCCTCTCTGGCTAGATAAACAGCTATATCAAGATAAAAAGCCCCAAAATGGGGAAGACAGAAAAACAAGTGATAATGTGCATCCAAGTAACTTGTCAAGATAGTTATACCAAATGCAAAATTAACTATTAAAGTAGAAGTTACATATAAAAATAATATAGGGATATAAAGGGGCGCCTGGGTGGCTCAGTGGGTTAAAGCCTCTGCCTTCGGCTCAGGTCATGATCCCAGGGTCCTGGGATTGAGCCCCACATCGGGCTCTCTGCTCAGCAGGGAACATGCTTCCCCCTCTCTCTCTGCCTGTCTCTCTGCCTGCTTGTGATCTCTGTCTGTCAAATAAATAAATCTTTAAAAAATATATATATAGGGATATAAAATCAAGTTATAATAATTGGTAACTGGGGACAAGAGGAAGGAGGTAGGAAAAGTACACTGAATGTCTTAGGTAATGAAACATCAGATTTCACCCTTAAATTAATAATTAGAGTAAATAAGTTAAAATTTTTTTAATGTAAGGACCATCATCAGTAGATTGAGAAGAGAATACATCTATTCTAAATCATTATAAGAGAGAAGAAGTCAAAGAAACATAGTCCCATATGCAAAGGACAAAACAAGGAAAATTACTAGAAATAATCACTTGTAAAATGTTACATAAAAATAGTGGTTATTCCTCCGTGATAAGACAGCAAGTAATTTTCTTAGGATTTTCGTGTTTTCTAAAATGTCTACAATGAACTTTTATTACTTTTTAAATAACCTGTAAAAACTCTTGGCGGGGTTGTTATAAAAGTTGTTTCAGGGACACCTGGGTGGCTCAGCTGGTTAAGCGGCTGCCTTTGGCTCAGGTCATGATCCCAGCGTCCTGGGATCAAGTCCCAATCGGGCTCTTTGCTCGGCAGGGAGCCTGCTTCTCCCTCTGTCTACCACTCTGTCTGCCTGTGCTGCGTGCTCTCTCTCTCTCTCTCTCTCTAACAAATAAATAATCTTTTTAAAGTTGTTTTATATAGGACACAATGCCAGTAACACTAAAGGGTGGATAAAAAGCCCCCAGTGATGATGAGATTTTATCAAGATATTCTGGGTCAGGTGGTCATGTATTTTTTTCCAGTTGTATTGATTTAAGATTTTGCATGATATGGCAATTTGGAGAAATTGGAGGACATTCACCTTCTGTCTGACAAAGACTGAAGTTGTAGTACTTACGGTGCTAGCCTGCTGTGGTGATTTTCATCTAAAGCACTTTGATATCCCAGGAAATTGACATCAGCTGTGTCATTTCAGTCCAAACAGCTGGGTCCTGCCTGATGTTGACTATGGCATCCCTGCCTTCTATCTTGTGGTGGTCTCAGACGTTGACTTATGACGCAACCTTTGCTACATCCATGCTTTGTTCAGTTAAAAATGCTGATCTCATAAACATCCAGAGCCAGAATGGGTCACTCCTAGTTCCCAAAAGACCATTACCACCTGTGGAGGTTTGCGAGCGTGGTCCTGACCCCTCTAGGCTGGAGAATGGACAGGACATACATTCAGCTGAGGAGCAAGCAATGCCAAGTGGAGGCTTCCAAGCAGGGCCAGACTGACTTCAGATTCTAAGACATGTTGATATTTGAGTGAGGTTCCCAGAAGGGAGCAATGGGAGAAAGGGAGAAAGGAGATGATTTATTAAGAGGATTTCTCCCTCATCAGAAACCCCCCAGACCCTATGCAAGCTTCAGGCTGGGCGTGAGAGTACTGCTCTTGCTATAACAGATAAGCCCTGAGTGCTGTTTCTTTCCCCCTTACGTCAAAGTCTGTGCAGGTGTTCCCGGCCTTGCAGACTTCTTTCCATGCAGTTAGTCAAGGGCCCAGGCTATTTCCATCTTGTGGTTCCTCCCTTCTCCATGCCCTAGGAAGAACTCTCTCCATTTCACCATGAGCTAGGGAAAGAAAAAGAGAGATCTCAGAGGTTTTTATGGACCAAACCTGGGAGGAGCACACATCACTTCTGCTCACAAACTTTGGCCACCATCTGGTCACACGGTCATACCTGCCTACAAGAGAGAGCCTGGGAAATGCAGTCTCTGCCCAGCAGGAAAAGGAACATGGTTTTGGGAAAATTCATGGGAGTCTCTACTCCATATATTTTTCTTTCTTCCATTCCCTGCCTCCTTCATAGAATGTTTTCACTGCCGTTGGCCTTTCAAGTGAAAAACAACAACAAAGATAGAGGTGTATGGGTTGGAAATGTAGTGGAATCACGTAGGCCATGTTCTTTTGGGGGTTTATTGTTTATGGTAGGGGTATTTAAGGTTTCTCTGCCTAGAGGCCAAGCCTGAGCTCAACCTTTACTAGACATCCTGCATCTAAATATCCTCCATATTTTCTAAATATTTTCCACATTATCCCCTTTTAATGATAAAACATGAGACAGTAACATGATTCATCTTACGCAGATTCAAATCTAGGTTCCTTAAGGCCATTCTCCTATAGAACAACACTCCTGGGGACATCTGGGGGGCTCAGTTGGTTGGGCATCTGCCTTTGGCTCAGGTCATGATCCTGAAGTGCTGGGATCAAGCCCCATCTCAGGTTCCCTGCTCAGTGGTGAATCTGCTTCTCCCTCCTCCCACTACTCCTCCCCTGTTTGTGCGTTCTCCCTCTCTCTCACTCACTCTCTCAAATAAACAAAATCTTAAAAAAAACCTGAGAGCAAAGCAATAAAAAATATAAGTTGTTTATATTTTAATTATCTTTATAGTGTTGTGGGTAGGGTTTTCATTTCTTTTTAAGATTTCACTTATTTGACAGAGAATGAGTACAAGCAGGGGGAGCAGCAGGCAGAGAGAGAAGCAGGCTCCCCACTGAGTAAGGAGCCCAATGCAGGGTTCCATTCCAGGACTCTGGGATCATGACCTGAGCCAAAGACAGACACTTAACTGATTATGCCACCCAGATGCCCCATAGGGCTTTGATTTTAAATGTTTATTTTCAAACTCAAATGTTTATTTCATAAAATTTGGAAAATTATAAAAGAAAAAAATGATTGCCATAAATCCCACACCTCTCTTAAAATCTAGGTGTCTTCACCCTGGAATATAATCTTGAAGGGCTTTTATCTAAGAGAAATTACAAGTCATTGCTATAACACCCAGAGAAAATAAAGAATAGTCACATTTTTGTCATGGGACAAATTCCCAGCCACAAATTCACATCTGTGTTTTTAAGGCTGTTGAGCTTTGCCTTTACCTCTGGATGCCTCAGTTTCCTCACTTGAAATGAAGAGTATCCTTCATCCACCCAGACTACATCTGTAGACTGTAAATGAAAAAGACATCTATCAAAGGTTCTGAGGGAATAGAATGTTCTAGAAAAACAATCATCCCAGTAGTGCTTACATATACTCAGTGTGGAAGGTTTGAAGGGATTACGGTTCAAAGACTCAACAAGAGGAAGCATTTTTTTCCTAAGGGTAGATTGAGGGTTTCTTGCCAACCACTTTACCTAACAATTTTGATATTAATAAAGAGGAGAACAGAGACACACACACAGACTGTAAAGCCAGGTAGCCCTGGGCTCCAACGGGGCTGTTCCTTCAACAAAGCCAAAACAGAATTCCCCATCCAGCAGAACTCACCAGAGCTGTTCACGTTTTGTTTCAAAGCCCGCTGATGAGAGCCAAACATAGATATCCCTGTTTGCTTTGTAAATGGAAATTTGAAATCAAGTTTCAAATGCTGGTTGACACCCAAGAGGATGTAATTAGAATAAGGGGCTTTCTGGTTTGAAGATACCAAAAAAAAAAAAAAAAAAAGATCTCTTTGAAATCAAATTATTAAATAATAAGAGAGAGGGGAGGTTTGGTTTTTAGTCTTCAAAGCAAAACCAGGACCTGCAATTTTCTTAATTGGTTTTTTGCTTAAAATTACTACCAGGGTAGGGAGAGAAGGAGCAAGGTGGGTGCTAGAGAAACGGGGTCGTAAAGCAGAAGGCGGAAGAGGAGCTCAGTGGGAGAGAGAATCTTCTGGGTCTGATGTATCCCCTTCTAGTCCCATCTTTTTTTAACCCATATGGATCTAGAATGCAGTGTGGGGACCCCTTGGGCATCTCACACATGCCTCTTCCTTCCTCATGCCCTTTGGGGGAGGAGGTAGTGTTACTGGTGGAGCTGAATGCAAGTCAGAGGCCAAGTTGAAATATGTATGCTGGACATCGCTAGAGGAGGATGCAGAAGCTGGTTTTAGCCTGTAGTTCACATGACTACACTGAGATTGTATTTTAGATTCCTGAAGCTTCTTTGCTAATTAAAACCATTTTGCCTTGGGACTCTTAGCTCTTTTACTTCTAAAATGGTCCCGAGGATTGCATGTTTCGTGGTAGTTCCTGATATGTTTATTCTTCAAATGGAAGAGTTGTCTTAACTGCAGGAGGTGCTTTTAAGGATTTCTTAACCCTCACCTTACTCATAGTCTCTCTCTTTCTCTCTCTCTTATATACACACACACACACCCTCTGAAGTGACAATGTGGTGTGTGTTAGAAAGAGCAAGAGCTTTAGAGAGAGCCAACCCTGAGTTCTGCCATTCCCTCCGCCATTCCCTAACCTGGCAGCGCTGAACAAGCCTCGAACCCCTCGGCTTCATTTTCCCCATCGATGAGATTGGGGTAGCAATGACTTACAGCCCAGGATTTTTGTGAGGATTAAATGGAACTCTCTGGGATACAGTGCTGGGCAATAGTACTTGCCGTTGGTAGACAATTCATTAATAGTGGCTGGTATTAATAAGTCATCACCATCATTAGCATCATCATAGTCTAACCTCAGAAAATCCACACTGGGTTAGAAGCTCTAAGCCCAGGTCCTTTAGGTAGGATATGAACCTAGCGAAGTACTTCTGTGTTCATGTTGTCTATTCTCTTCTCCCTGTTGGACTAGGGAAAGGTGAGGCCTTCGGAATAAGCGCAAACAGGATAAACCCCACTGGATCACATACCACCATGACTTTTGCTCTGAATGTGTATCTATTTTCCCACCACACACACATTGTGTTCTTAAAACCCAGCATCTTTGTGGGAAAGTGGAAAATACGTTGTCCGGCTTCTTTATTCACACCTTTTTGTGAATTCAGAAGTTCCATCACATCTGATGCTCCCCTTGGGTTTTACCCAAGAGAGCCATGATCAGAGGGAATTGAATTAGCTTAATGTTCCTTTAGGGATTCGACCCCCCACCACAAACATACACACACACACACACACACACCATCTTGTTTAAAGCTACAAAAACAATTCAAGAGTCCATTTTAACTCGGCTCTGAGCCAGAAGCCCCTGGTCTTTGGGGGCCTGGGCACCACACAGCCGAGAGGCTGGGGCTGTGGTGGGAGTGTATCTTGTGAAGGGCTCAGTACCCTCCAGTGAGTCAGCCCCCAGCCCACTTCCAGCTGTCCTCAGTTAACCGTCCGTGCCATCCATGGACGTATAGAAATCTCTTCTGCATCCCTGCTTCTCAGCCGCTGCTCCCTTGTGGAAATAAGTTCCATATGTGGCGTTTCCCAGTTCTCCCTGAAATAAAGTAGTGCTTCCTCTTGTTTCTCCTAGAAGCGCCCCTTCCTGATTACTGGAAGCAGCCTAACAAGTGAAGCATTCTTCCTTGCTGCCCCGTGATTTGTCGACTTAGATCGTGTGCCTTCCCAGCGTTCTTTGTGGACTCGAATAGTATCCTCGTTTTCTACAGCTCTGCATTCTCTTAAAATCAGACAGAAGGGAGAAAAATTTATAATTCTAGTATTTTCTAAGACTTGCTAACTGTATGTCCATTGGCAGGGTTACCTAAACTAAACAGGGACTACTAATGCTTACCGCACAGAGTGGCTGGACATTTGAGATGATACGGTACCCATGTCCTTAAGTGGAGTTGGAGGGGTGGGTAGGGTCTAAAAGCCAGTTTAAGGAGGCCCAATGGGGTCAAAACGAGACAGTGTTGGAAAAGCTTGCTGAAGAATTAGTAAATCTGTGTTCGGGGCTTGTGTTATAGGGAAAATATGTATCTTTTATGTATAGGAGTTCCTCTCAGGAAGCTGAGAATTTTGGGGGTGGGATGATAGTCACAAAAATGGCCCTGCCTTCCCTCCCCCCCAACACACACACCCCTCCTCAGGAGGAGGGAGGAACCCCAGCACTAGTGAAAGTGACCTTTTCCCTTCATTGCCTAACTAAAAGAAATGTCCCTTCTCTCTCAAGTGTTGGTACTCGAGTGGAAGCCAAACTCTTTCCAAATTGCTTTGTTATTTTTCAAGTATTTGTTGTTCTTAGTTTTACTAGTGAATGAGTTGGGTGATAACACTGATCTCTACACACATCTCCAGAAGAGCAAAACTGATCCCCTCCCTCCCAGGAGCCCCAGGGAGTAAGGTGTGTTCTCCTCCTCCTGGAAATGTGGCAGGGATTACTTTTGCATGCTCTGCTGATTTCCTCTGCTCGTTTCAAAGTTGCCCACCCCCATGTTCAGCCCACTCACACAACCTTAGGAAATACCCATGCTCACTAATCTATCTTCATGGGCCATTCCTCTCTGTGGTAGAGGTCACCAGTGTCGCCCCCACCCCCCAATACGGACAGTGCTCTTTGTCCTCAGGATCACTTACAAATCTTCTACGAGTTCTTACTCTCACCCCTCAAACCTGCCAGGGCCAGAGTCTCTGCTCACCCCTCCGTATGTGGAGATGCATCTGTGTCCCACACCCCTGACTTCTCAAAGCCCTGGCTTACCATTTCTTCCCCCTGCATGCCCGTCTTTGAGCGGGCGTTTCCTTCCCGTGCAGGCTAATTCCGTCAGTTCCCGCATTGCCTCACATGTGCCTGGACTGCCAACCCTGTCAGATGGGCCTGACGGTGGCCCGCACCAAGCCACCTCCATCCCAGAACTGAGCCTGACACTGGAGCAGGATGGAGGCCCCCAGCCCCAGGGAGCATCAGAGTGTGGGTCTCCCTACGTGCCCTCCCCCGGCTTCACCAGGGGCTGCTTGCTCGCTCCCGTCTTCATTAAAGTCATCTACTGCTTTTTCTCCTAGACATTCCAGAAGCATTAGTTGGTTTTGCCATTGTAGTGTCTGAAGAGAAACTATTTAGTCCCAGGTCAGAAACCTTGGCTGAAAGTTCCGGCTAAAAAGCCAGGCGTCGTTATTAAATTGTCACAAAGTTAGCCATGATATTTGAGGAAGTGATGAAATGGCTGTAAATGATGTAAGCTTTGCAACGGGCAAACATGTCCGCAACTTCTGACATCTGGAGAAGAGAGCAAGGGGCTGCTACTGCGGCCGGCTCCCCTGACCCGCCCAGAAAGTCCAATTAGGGCCGCTCTGCAAAGGGCGATGGCCCTTGGTGGTGTGAATGCTGCTCCTCAGGGAACTGTCCAGATGGCTGCCTCCCTGGCCCTCCTGAGCTGGAGAGACCCCTCCTGTGATTGAATCCCCGGTTTTCATGTCCCGTGATTACAATCCCAGACCCTTTTCCCACAAGTGGAGCTAGGCTCCAGGCCCTGTTAGTGGGTCTGTGGTCTCTGGGCAAAGCTTTCACAGCTTCCCTGGAGACCGTGGTGTCTGCAAGATGTCCGTTTGCTTAACAGTGTCGGAGAGGCCTCTTGTAAACTTCAGAGCAACAGAAACTGAGCGGCTTTGAAATTCCAGCTATGGATGGGCTCAGTATGAGGTCTGTTCCAAAAATGGGAGCATTTGGTTTTCCAATCAGCCCTGAAGACTAATCAGACTTGGGTCGGGACCTGGAGGAGACAAATTCAGGGTCCAGAGCCCTGGGGAGGGTAGCCAGCTGTCTGTCCCCTCTGCCTGGACTTCTGCGGGGCCCTCCTTGGAGTTACCTGTTGACCTTCACTGCCGCCTTTTCCTACATGAGAGGATTTTTCCCATTTTAAGTAGCTAGGCCTTTCCTTTCTCCGCTGATATTTCCTTGAGTTTTCAAGAAAAGACAGACAAATTGTGAGGGGGAGAGGACGAGAGAGTAGAGGAAGGTAGACAAAGAGTAGGAAGAGAGAGAGAAGGAGGAAGGGAAAAGGAGAGACGTATCCTCTGGGACCGTGCTGGGAATTCCAGGGTTGTCTTGTAAAGCTCATTTTGATTTAAGTTACTGAGCCAAATCCTCCACGTGGCGTGACTGCCTGGCCTGCCCGCATCAGAGATGATACTCGAACAGCACAGGGACACAGCAGACATACAGGAGGTGGGAATCCCTCCTCTCCCACTCCTGACCTTTCCCAGACTCCCCTTCTTCCAGAACCTTGCAAAAGCTTCTTATCTGTCTGGGCTGACCATGCTGAAGTGCTGGAGTTTTCCATGCTGATTCTGGTGGTGTCTGAGGCACACATCTTTAAAAGCCCTAGAACCAGAACAGTCACTGCCCCACACCTGTGGCCTGCTTCCCACTTGGCACGGGGTTTCTGGGCACCCAAGCCAGCACAGCAGCTCCAGGGGCCAGCGTGCCCATGGCCTCCCCTCAGTCTGTGGCCGGCTTGCCCTGAGGTGGCACAGGGTGAGCACAGGGCCACGGGGTGTTTCCCTCCTGGGACCACAGTCTAGTTCCCTCCTTCCCCTCCATTTCTCAAGGGCGGATCACGTCCCCCAAAGCTGCCACGTGTGCCGCTGGAAACAGGACCTGACCTGCACACGCACACCTGGAGCTTCCTGGGGTCAGGGATCAGGGTGTCACCCTGCACCGATTCTTAACTGAAATGCTTGCTTTTAAGATGTTTGTGATTATATCAAGGTGGGGGGGAATGCAAGTAACAGAGGAAGTAGTACGTTCACATGAGTGCACGTGTGCAGTATGTAGAGAAGTCTGTCTGTGGGGTACTTTTATTTTTTATACTCCACGGTGCTTTTGTTTAATTTTACACTGATATTTACAAAAGGTTTCTACAGCGAAGGATCACTTTTGTGGTCAGGAAAAAGGTTTTAAAAATAAACGGGGTTTTTGTGCTTATGATAGTCGACTGGCATCGAGCTCCCTTGGCACCTTGGTGCCTCGGGCTGCATCAGGTAATGGGGAATATGGAGCCCAAGTTCCTCATCAGGTACCCGTGCTCATCCTGGTCTCAGACGTGCGTGAGCTGCTGTCACCATGACCATGGCAGGGTCCTTCCTCGTTGCCTGGGCTTGCTGGCTTCCTAGCGAGCTGGGTGACACACAGAGGGTTTACACTGGCGGATGCCTCGGCTTCGTCACCAGGAAATTGAGGAGGATCTTGTCCACTGTAGCACGTGAGGTGCTCTTCAGAAGCAGCCCCAGAAGAAGAGTTGCTCTGTGGCCATAGACCTGGGCCACGCTGAGACTGCCCCGTGTGTGGAACGAGCGCACTTCCGTCTAACAAGCCGCATGCATCCTTGCGTTGGCAGTGCTGGGAGGCGTAGGTCTCCGTTCGCCGCTTGGCTTCAGCACATAGTCTGACTGTCCCTTGTGTGTCTTCATATGTGAGCCGGACACCCAACCTCTTTGCTCTTTCCCCCTCCTTATTCTTCTTTCCCTGCTCTCCCCTTCCCTTTCCCACTGCCTGTCTCTGTCTCCCTCTCTTCCTCTCTCCCCACTCCATTCTCCTTCTCTGCCTCTGTCTCTCTCACTTGACTTTCCCATTTGTATCCCCTTTTGATGAGACCAATTTTTTTTTTTCCTAATGCTGAAATTCACCTTTGAAATGTTGGCAAAGCATATAATGCTATATCCAGGTCATTCAACTGTCCTTTCCTGGATAATGTAGGCAAAACCATTTATGTGGGGTTTTTTTTAATTTTAATTAATTTTATTTTATTTTATTTTTTATAAACATATATTTTTATCCCCAGGGGTACAGGTCTGTGAATCGCCAGGTTTACACACTTCACAGCACTCACCATAGCACATACCCTCCCCAATGTCCATAACCCCACTCCCCCTCTCCCAACCCCCCTCCCCCCATCAACCTTCAGTTTGTTTTGTGAGATTAAGAGTCACTTGTGGTTTGTCTCCCTCCAAATCCCATCTTGTTTCATTTATTCTTCTCCTACCCCCTTAACCCCCCATGTTGCATCTCCTCTCCCTCATATCAGGGAGATCATATGATAGTTGTCTTTCTCTGATTGACTTACTTCGCTAAGCATGATACCCTCTAATTCCATCCACATCATCGCGAATGGCAAGATTTCATTTCTTTTGATGGCTGCATAGTATTCCATTGTGTATATATACCACATCTTCTTTATCCATTCGTCTGTGGATGGACATCTAGGTTCTTTCCATAGTTTGGCTATTGTAGACATTGCTGCTATAAACATTCGGGTGCACGTGCCCCTTCGGATCACTACGTTTGTATCTTTAGGGTAAATACCCAGTAGTGTGATTGCTGGGTCATAGGGTAGTTCTATTTTCAACATTTTGAGGAACCTCCATGCTGTTTTCCAGAGTGGTTGCACCAGCTTGCATTCCCACCAACAGTGTAGGAGGGTTCCCCTTTGATGAGACCAATTTTTATAAAGACTCTTTGAGTCACTTGTGAGACGAGGCAAAATAGCCATAAATACAGGCTGAGAACATGGCATTGAGTCTACGCCTTACCGATCCATCTTGGAGAGTAGTGTTCCCAAAGAACAGATCCCGAGTTTTCTTCCAGGGTGTATCTGGTGACCTGACACTTGACCACAAAGAATGTCAGCAGATTGCAGGCCTTGGGGTCACTTGGGTTTTGAAGACCTGGCAGAGGACCAGCTCCAAAAAGGGTCCCTTTGAAGACCCCTGTTGTTTGGCTTTTTTCTAAGAGGTCTTTTTTCTCTAAACAATGTGTCTTGTGTGTAATACAAGCCTGGGTCTCCACATCAGTGCACATCAGAATCACCTGGACAGCCCAGGTACGCCACATCAATTCTATCTCAATAAACCTGACTTCTTTCTAAAATTAAAAAAAAAAATCATCTGGAAATCTTATCACACAGATTCTTGGGCGCCATCCCAATGATCCTAATTCAGTAGGTCCAAGGGCAGGGCCTGTGAACTTGGCTTTCTGATGAGCTCCAGGGGTGTAAAGTTGCTGGCCCACAGACATTTGAGGAGCTCAACTCTGAACCCTGACCAGGGACTCTCACTAGCCACTTGGAGGAAGTTGTCTAAGTGGCCTTTTGTGGAGCTTATCAAAAGCCTTTTTCAGGTCTAAATCAAATTAGATCCACCAGTCTCCAGCCCGTCATCTCTCTGTATTTGCTCCTCAACAAGGTAATGAACACAGAGAAGCCAGTTAGGTGAACTGCAGCAGACCCTCCTGCCCCAGCATCCCAGTGTCCACGGTCAGCAAGCAAACAAGCCCATTCCTAAACCACCCAGGCCTGGGACTCGCAGGCCCACTGTTTCCCGCTGAGGCTGTTGGACCGCATGTCCCATAGGCTGCCGCTGGACAAGGATTTCTCAAAGAGCAAGAGCTCTAAGAACATTTTTTCCAAAAAAATAAGTGGGAAAGACCCACTCCCCAAAACACAAGCATCAGAGAACCTTTTGAAAAAGCATGGGAACTACATCTGTCACGCCATCTTGAAATAACTGCCTACAGAGTCTCAAGTGTTATTTGGACGAAACAAGGCTGTTGGAGTCCATTACAATAAGTTCAGAGTGATGCCCTGTGGCCTGGTCAGGTCTGTTCATGTGTTGTTCCATACAGTGCTCCTGGTGGCTGTTTTTATTCCTGTGTGAAAGCCAAGGAATAAAAACCCAGAGAGGTTTGGTGACACCCCCAGGCTCTTGTGAGTGGTGGGAGCCAGGGCTGTGAGCAGGACCCGTCTCTTTCCCTGCTGCCCTTCCTGCCCGCTCCCAGCTTTCCCGGCACACTGTGTGCTGCTCCCAGATGGACTTCTGGGCTTTAAGTCCCCTTCATGGCAGGATCACGTCTCATCTCCTGCCCCCAGAGAGCCTCTTGCTACCATTTTTAGGTATAGCTTTCCCAGACTTCTTTGTATCTGAATTTTTGTTTATTTCAGTAGAATTATATGATACAGAACAAATGGGAAATGTACCAGTTTCACTGACAATAACGTATCGTGAGCATCTCTCTGTGTCATTAACTGTTCTTCCTCAGTGTCAATTTAATGGTCATTTAGTACTCCTCTGTAACTACCTTCTGGTTTCTTGGCTTTAAAACAGAGTTTTGTGAAGGCTCTCTTAAAAGAACGATCACTATCACTTTGCAAAGTAAAATGAGGTCGCTTGGAGAATAGGCTTTAAATATTCCGGTAGCTAACATCGCCCCAGTATCTCTGAATTACACTGAATCTTTTGGAGAGATGGTTTTGTTTCCGACCAAGGTAAATACATAACACAGCCCTGCTGGGAAGCATGTGATGCAGGTGTCTCCGTCCTGAACTGGCCATTAGAAAGTGAGGGTGTGCTGAGGACGACAGGCAGGGAGGGACCAGAAATCCTAACCAGGAGGGCACCCCTGCTCCTCAGTCGGTGAGGGACTGCATATGTGTCTTGCTAAGCCATGGGTCTGAGCCAAATGTCTTCTCTCTCTCCCACAGACCCGCCTGTGGCTGCAGCTGTGGTGTCCCACTTTAATGACTGCCCAGATTCCCACAGTCAGTTCTGCTTCCATGGAACCTGCAGGTTTTTGGTGCAGGAAGACAAGCCAGCATGCGTGTAAGTGTTCCCTGGTGTCCTGAGATTCTGGTCTGGGGGCACCCCAGCAATCAATTACAAGAACATTTACCTTCACGAGACATGCCTGAGACCCTGGAAGCTGGACGTGGAGGATCAGAGCAGCAGGCTGAGGGACACCTGCTTCACACCCAGCTGTTGAAAAATCCAGGTTCCAGGGCCCCAGCCCAAAACCACTGAGGCAGAACCCCTGAGGGTTGGAGCCTGGGGGTGTGCATTTTTCACAAGCACCTCGGGTTACTCCTGGGTTATTGCAAAGTCTGTAAAGTTCTGGATCCAAGTTTAATTCACTCATTAGAATCCCTAGAGGGCAAGGTGTTGGGTTGGATCCCTCTGAGTAGGCAGCGTCTCCAGGAAGAGGTCTCTGCCCTCCAGCATCTTTACAGCACAGCTAATAAAATAAGCTGGAAGTGCATGCAAACAGTTAGTATACATAAGCCGTAACAGAACAAAAAACAGCTTGGAAATCAAGATGTGCACCAGCGCGTGGTGGTTTCCATGCCAGGCCGAGCGCAAGCCCCCTGGGGCTGCTGCTTAATGTAGAGCCAAGCCCCACCCCACCCCACTGAATCATCATCTCCAGGAATGGGACCCAGGAGTCACATTACCTAAGAGCCACTGGGGAGTGCCATGGTCAGCCAGCCTGGGAAAGAAAGGCACTTGAGGAAGGCTCCCCAGAGCAGATGTTAGGGTATGCCTAGTGGGGAGAACAGAGAGGTTATTCCAGGCCTGGAACATTGGGGGGCCTGCTATTATGGGCTACCTGTTATGTCTACAGCAGGAGGAGACAAGTGTGGAGACAAATTGGAGGCCAGAGCTTATTGGAAGTGAACCTTTATTCTCTAGGCAGTGAGAGGCATGTTCGTTTGGGGAAGGGAAGTTTTAAGAAAAGGAATCTGTCCATAATTGAATAGTCTTAAGTGGCCCCATACACAACTTTGGTGCTATTGACATTCAGGGCTGGGTGGGCCTTTGCTGGGCAGGAGGATATTAGTGGCAACCCTGGCCTCCACCCACCAGGTGCCAGGAGAACGAGCACCTTACAGAGGTGACCATCAGAATGTCTCCAGATTGCCAAACGTCCCCTGGGGGGGTGGGAGGAAACAAAATCCGTCCTCCACCCCCAACTGAAACCACCCATCTGTATGAAGTTGTCATTTCTATAGGTCACGACTGGTGGAAAGGTAGCAATTCCATACAGTCCAACTTAATAGTACCAGTAAGTGATACTAAAATGTTAACAAAAGCCGGCATTTATTTAATTTTGTTCGCTTCACGCTGGACACCGTCTCAGGCATGATCTGTGTGCTAACTCAGGTGATCCTCCCCACAACCCCACGAGTTAGGCACAGAGAGAGCTGGTGCCCAGGTTGCAGGGCAGAGCTTATGGTCAAACGTCCACGGTCTAGCTCCTGAAGCTGAGTGCTTAACCATGATGCTAAGGGTGTCGGATGCATTAGCCTGAGAGCTACTGAGGCTCTGGAGAGTCTGTGCAGATAAAGCGGGGGGGCAGGGTTTTCCTCTTCCCGTGTTGCGCAAGCCTCACCTGGTGAAGCAGGCTGTCTCCCTTCCTCCTTGCAGGAGGACTGCCTGAGGCCCCCAGGTCAAATCTGCAAAACTTGAGCCCTCCCTACCCTGTAAAAGCGGAAGCCTTCTGAAAGCCAGTGGGGCAGGGACGGGGATAGGGGAGAGGGGGAGCAGAGGTGCTGGTGCTTTCTTGTTCTCTTCACCGGGGATCCCAAGCCCTGCTCTTGGCCCAGGGAGCTAATCGTCCATCACACTTACGCACCATTGCATTTGGAAAATCAGGATGACTGACTGTCTCTCCCCCCATTCACATTATAAATATTGCTATTAATAATAAGCTTTCCATAAAAGCTATAGCTAGGTGCCAGGCCTGGCTCCCAGCACTCTCTCCATATATAGTAACTCATTGAGTCCTCACAACTCCCTTCACCAGTGGGAATTCTTGTTCTTGTTGCATAAATGAGAAAACTGAGTCAGCTCACAGAAGCAATTTGCCGAGTCCCCGAGCTAGTAAATGGCAGAGTTTAGGATTCAGTCTGATTGACTCAAACTCCCAGACTTGTGTGCTCTGCTACTGCCCCAGAGGGCATTCTGTCTTGGTCTAAAAAGTTCATCTCTGCTAAAAAAGAAACAACAGATCCAAAATGGAGTCACTTGTGCTAAGCCCATATCACCAAACCAAATCGTAGTACCTGACCCAATTGCAGTTTCAGCCTGCCCCAGAAACGTGCTTAGTCCATCCGTCTGGAATTTCCCTGGTCAGCTCTAGTGATTGATAGACTCCTTCTGTCCCCCAAAGAAAGATGAAGTTATTTACTCTTTCCCTGTCTCTGCCCCCTTCTGCTTACACAAGTCTCCCATCTTGTACAGCTCCTTGGAACTCCTTTCCACTGACTAGATGGGATACAGTCTGATTCATAAATCACTGAATAAAACCAATTTGATCTTAAAATTTACTCAGTTGAATATTGCTTTTTAACATCTCAAATCACTAAGCTCTTTCGTTTGCAAGAAAGGTGTTGGCATCTTCCCCATGTAAAGAGAAACATCGAAGTCATTCCCAAGCTCTTTGCCCCGACCACACTCTTAAGGTCCTTTCCGTGGGCCGACTGCGGGATCTCCCAGAAACAGCTGGGCCATCCTTGTGGTTTGGAGAAGCTGACCATTTGTGGGGATACATAGCCATGCAACCAATTACCACCTCATTACCTCAGTTTCCCCACCGGGTCTTGGCAGCCCAGGGGGTTCAGCCCACAGATGTGTTTTACGGGTCAGTGGATGATGATCTGCGTTGTTCTTTGGTAGTTTTAATTAGTTGTCAGCATTTTAGAAGCTGTGTTTCACTCTCCATGTGAATGTTCAGCCCGATGGAATAAACAGAAAGATGGTAGCATCAGGTCAGGCCTGAACTCCCAAGTGTGCCATTTGGCTGGAATACAGGTGTGCCAGCCCCACCATCCCCCAGACAGGGCTTGCCCTCTCTGGTCCTCATTCCCCCCTCTCCCCACTGCTCCCCAATGCCAAAGCAGATGTCAGCCCCTGACTGTCCTGTTGCTGCTTCTGCTCGCCTCAATCATGCCAGCCCACTTTGCTCACTCCTGCCGGGTGAGCTCTTAAGCTCCGTGAGGACAGGACCACGCCTTATACCCTTTGTAATTCCAGTACCTAGAAGAATGGCATAATTAATTAATTCCCCACTAGACCAGAAACTGTGATCCGTGCAGAGAAAGCAGAACATTCTGTTCCCACTCGTATGAACTGCCCCAGCTTTGGGTTTGCTGACACAGACATTCTGGTCAATAAAACCAACATACCTTGAGGGAAGGCCATATATGTCACGGCCTTATAAAGAAAACCCACAGCAACCCAAACTGAGAGTCTAAAAAGAGGGAGCTCTTTCTAAAACACTGTCTCATGTAAGCTTTGTTTTTTATAAGAACAATAGTCTTTATGTCTAAATAGTCTAAATGACATCTCACACTAAAATATGAGGTAGAGAAAAAAAGTTGAAACAAATAACTAGTCAGAAGTAGCCAAAGGTAGTGAACAAAATCCTCAAACACTTATGTTTCAGTTGAACCCTGGCTGGTATTTTATGTCTTCCTTTAATAAATCCCCGCTAGCACCCAACTACCTCAGGAAACAAATAGGAAAAGGATTTCCAGAGACATTAAAGCCATAGAAAGGCAAGGTTAGGACTTGCACACCATTTTCCCTTGAGGCAGATTCAGCGTGCTATTGGTCGGCTGCCGGCAGAAGCCTTCAAACAAAGGAGAACAGTTGAAGGAAGACACCCA